>NW_028077417.1:0-1369476 GCF_014824575.4 Sturnira hondurensis | reverse complement strand
TTCTCAAAATTGCAGCTGCTATTCGTGGTCTTTTGTAGTTCCATATAAATTTTTGAAGTGTTTGTTCTATGTCTGTGAAATATGCCATCGGCACTTTAATAGGTATTGCATTAAATCTGTAAATTGCTTTGGGTAGTATGGACATTTTGATGATGTTAATTCTTCCAATCCATGAACACGGTATATGTTTCCATTTGTTTGTGTCTTCCTTGATTTCTGTCTTCAGTGTTGTGTAATTTTCTGCATACAAGTCTTTAACCTCCTTGGTTAGGTTTATTCCCAGATATTTTATTTTTCTTTTTGCTATATCGAATGGGATTTTTTTCTTGATTTCTGCTTCTGCTGTTTCATTGTTAGTATACAAAAATGCCTTTGATTCCTGGATGTTGACTTTGTAACCCGCTGTTTTGCCAAATTCATTTATTAGTTCGAGCAGTTTTTTGGTAGAGTCTATAGGATTTTCCATGTACACTCTCATGTCATCTGCAAACAATGCCAGTTTTGTTTCCTCCTTTCCGATTTGGATGCCTTTTATTTCCTTTTCTTGTCTGATTGCTGACACTAAAACTTCCACTACTATATTAAACAGAAGTGGTGAAAGTGGACAGCCTTGTCTTGTTCCTGATCTTAGTGGAAAGTATTTTAGTTTTTGCCCATTGAGTATGATGTTGGCTGTAGGTCTTCATATATGGCCTTTATTATATTGAGGAATGCTCCCTCTATTCTCACTAGGCTGAGTACCTTTATCATAAATGGGTGTTGTATCTTATCAAAAGCTTTTTCCGCATCTATTTATATGATCATGTGATTTTTGTCCTTGCTTTTGTTTATGTGGTGTATTACATTTACTGATTTGTGGATATTGAACCATCCTTGCATCCGTGGGATGAATCCCACTTGGTCATGGTGTATGATCTTTTTGATGTATTGCTAGATGCGATTTGCCAATATTTTGTCGAGGATTTAACATCTATGTTCATCAGAGATATTGGCCTGAAGTTTTCTTTTTTTGTTGTGTCTCTATCTGGTTTTGGAATTAGTATGATGCTGGCTTCATAAAAAGAGTTGGGGAGTTTCCCATCATTTTGGATTTTTTGGAATGGTCTGTGAAGAATAGGGGTTAGCTCTTCCTTAAATACTTTGTAGAATTCTCCTGTGAAACCATCAGGTCCAGGGCTTTTGTGTGATGGGAGTTTTTTGATCACTGCTTCAATTTCATCTCCTGTTATTGGTCTGTTCAGTCTTTCTACTTCTTCTTCATTGAGTTTTGGAAGATTATGTTTTTGTAGAAATTTATCCATTTCACCTAGGTTTTCAAATTTCTTGCCATACAGTTCTTCATAGTAATTGGTTACAATACCTCCTATTTCTGTGGTATCGGTTGTAATCTTTCCTCTTTCATTACTGATTGTGGTTATTTGAGTCCTCTCTCTTCTTTTCTTGATGAGCCTACTTAAAGGCTTGTCTATTTTGTTTACCTTTTCAAAAAACCAACTCTTGGATTCATTGATCCTTAGAATTGTGCTTTTAATCTCTATGTCATTTAATTCTGCTCTGATCTTCGTTATTTCCTTCCTTCTACTTCCTCTGGGCTGTCTTTGTTGTTGTTCTTCCAGTTCTTGCATCGTCGGGTTGGGTTGTTTGTTTGAAATGTTTCTATTTTCTTTAGGTAAGCCTGTATTGCTATGAACTTCCCTCTCAGGACTGCCTTGGCCGTGTCCCATAAGTTTTGGGTTGTTGTGAGTTCATTTTCATTTGTTTCCAGAAACTTTTTTATTTCTTCCTTAATTTCAATCTTAACCCATTTGTTGTTTAATAGCATACCATTCAGTCTCCATGATTTTGGGTGTTTGGGGTTTTTTTCTTTGGGGTTGGTTTCTGATTTCAGTCCCTTGTGGTCAGAGAAAATGCTTGGTATGATTTCAATTTTTTTTTGAATTTGCTGAGGCTCGTCTTGTGTTTTATCATGTGGTCTAACTTTGAAAATGTTCCATGTGTATTTGAAAAGTGTGTATTTAGCTTCTTTGGGATGAAGGGCTCTATATATATCAGTCAAGTCCATTTCATCTAGGGTGTTGTTTAGTGGAGCTATATCTTTGTTGATATTTTGTTTGGAAGATCAGTCCATCTTTGACAGTGGGGTGTTAAAATCCCCTACTATAATTGTGTTGCTGTCAATATCTTTCTTGAAGTTCTCTAGGATTTTCCTTATATATTTGGGTGCTCCTATGTTGGGTACATATATATTTACGATGTTAATGTCTTCTTGGTGGAGTCTTCCCTTCAGTATTATGAAGTGACCTTCTGGGTCTCTCTTTATGGTCCTTTTTTTGAAATCTGTTTTGTCTTATATTAGAATTGCTACCCCGGCTTTTTTTTTTCTTGTTCGTTTTCTTGGAAAATTTGTTTCCAGCCTTTCACTTTTAGTCTGTGGTGGTCTTTTGACCTGAGGTGGGTCTCTTGTAGGCAGCATATGTGTGGGTCATGCTTTCTTATCCATTTAGCTATGCTATGTTTTTTGATTGGAGCATTTAATCCATTTACATTTAAAGTTAATATTGAAAGGTTCTTACTCATTGCCATTTTTGTACCACAGTTCCTCTCTCTCTCTCTCTTTTCCTTCCTTTTTTTAAAGCAGAGCTTTTAGTATTTCTTCTAGAGCTGGTTTGGTCGAGACATATTCTTTTAGACTTCTTTTGTCTTGGAAACTCTTTATTTGGCCTTCTATCTTGATTGAGAGGTTTGCTGAGTAAAGTAGCCTTGGTTGTAGGCCTCTGGTTCTCATTACTTGAAATATTTCTTGCCATTCTCTTCTTGCTTAGAGTGTTTCCATGGAGAAGTCAGTAGCTAACCTTATTGGGGCTCCCTTGTATGTTACTTCCTTTTTCTCCCTTGCTGCCTTTAAGATTCTATCTTTGTCTTGGAATTTTGCCATTTTAATGGTGATGTGTCTTGAAGTGGGCCTCTTTGGGTTCCTCTTGAATGGGACTCTCTGTGATTCCTGGATTTGCGTAACTTTTTCTCTCATCAAATTAGGAAAATTTCCCATCATTACTCTTTCAAATAGGTTTTCTATTCCTTGTTCTTCTTCTTCTCCTTCTGGTATTTCTATTATTTGGATATTATTATGTTTCATATTGTGTTGCATTTCTCTTAGTCTCTCTTCATTCTTTCTGAGCCTCTTTTCCTTTTCTTGCTCTTTCTGGGAGATTCTTTCTACTGTGTCCTCCAACTCGCTGATCTGATCTTCTGCCTCATCGATCCTGCTTTTCATTCCTTCTACTGTGTTCTTCAGTTCCGAAATTGTATTCTTCATTTCCTCTTGTCCTTTGGTGATAGTTTCTATTTCCTTTTTCATGTTGATATAATTTGCGGAGAGCTCATTGTAGCTCCCCTCTAGTTTCTGGTAGCTCCCCTCTAGTTTCTGGTAGCTCATTGTGAGCTCTTTGAATTTCCTGATAACTAGTGCCTTGAATTCAATATCTGATAGTTGACTTGCCTCTCTTTCATCTGACATTATTTCTGAGACTTCCACGTTTTCTTTCATTTGGGCATTGTTTCTGTCTTCCCATTGTTCATGAGACTCTTTTTGTCTGCCTCAGCTTCTTAAATTGATCTGTTCTGACTCCCTGGGTTTATGGTGTGAACTTCTGTGGTAGAATTCCTGTGAAATTCAGTGGTGCAGTCTCCTGCAGGTATCTTGATCTTCTCCACTTCCACCTACTCCTTTCTTTGTGTGTGTGTGATCAGTTGGATGTGGAGGCAAAATTGTTTATGACAGCAGGAGAGTACTTTATGATATTTACAATCACATCTGGTAGAGAAGACAAAGAAGATCTTTAGGCTCTATATAGTGTTAACTGTAATCTTCAACCCAATTTGCCACCTCTAGGAAAGGATAGACCAAAGATAAGTCTCTCATTGGGGAGAGAGGGCTTGTAAGCTGTATCTAGAAAACAGTGAGGTTGCGGGTGGTCAGATTTTGAGGTGAGGTAAAGTAAGAGTAAAGAATAGTAAATAGGCGTAGCATGTGAGGAAGTAGAGTTAATCACTACAGTAATATAATTCAGGAACCTGTAAAATGGGCTAAGACCCGAGAGATGTGTTGTGGAGTATTTACAGTGGTATAGAAAGGAACAAACAAACAAAAAAAAATGGCAGGAGAAGTGAGGAAAAAGCAATAAGTTTGCGATGAAAGGAAGGAGGACTTAAACAGGAAAAAGAAAGGAGAGAAAATGTACTGAAAGATACAGCAACAATAAAATTAAAAAATATATATGATTACTGAAAAAAAGGTAAGAAAATTTAAAACAAAAATCCCTCCCTTGTTGGTTTCAAACTGTACAATCCGTTTTTTCTGGTTTCAGCAGGACCCCTCTGTGGGTTGGGTTGTAGGCCCAGGCGCACACCCGCATGCCAGCCAGGCTACCAGACTGGGGTGTGGGCGCCCGCCCACCCGACAGGCTGACTGGGTCCCACAGGATATGGTACTGGTCCTTCCCAGTCCTGTGGTTGGGTGAGAAGCAAGTCAAGCTGCCTTTGCAGGAGAACACCTCAGTCCACTTTCCAATAAAAACTTCTCCATAAAGCGTGCCTCTCAGCCCAGCCTAATTCCCAACCCAACTGGTTAGAACAATGCTCCTCTCAAATTTCCTGGGCTGGCAGGCTGGTCGGCTGGCGACCACAGAGATCACAACTGAACACGGCTCCCTGTCCTTGCCACCCTCCCTGCAAACCTAGGCAGACAGGTCTCTGCCACCCATCCCCGCCTAGATGGGGAGGGAGGGAGCCAGCTCTCTTCCAAGGACCCTGCAGCCGGCCCAAGTCTCCACTGGGTGCCGGGCTCCCAGTGAGTCCTCTGTGGCAGACGCCCTTGATGCTGGCCACAGACAGAAGCCTCTACACTCCTAACGTGGAGGCATCAGCAGCTCCAAGGTCTTTACCCGCCCACCAAGGGTCGCCAGTCCCACCGTCACCGCCCTTGACTTTACTCAGGGGTGCTGGGCTCCCGATGAGTCCTTGGGCTCCCGATGAGTCCTCCGTGGCAGACACCCCTGTCACTTGGCGCAAATGGAAGCTTCTGGACCCCAACTGCTGTGGCAGCAGCAGCTCCGAAGTCTTTATTGGCTGGCCGAGGGCTGCCGGCCTGGCTGCCTCCGTCCTTGCTCACGTCCTTGAGACCCCACCGACCTGTAGCTGTCTGGCCCCACACTATCTCTGGTCTCTTATTTTCATAAATGCTGGGGAATTGTTGGTTGGGGAATTGATTGTGCTCTTCCTCAGTAGATCTGCCAGGATTTTCTCCCAGGAGTATGAGAACTGGAGTTGCTCCGTCCTACTCCGCTGCCATTTTCCTGGAAGAGTGCCCATTTAAAATTGGATTGTTTGTCTTCCTGGTGTGGAGTCATATGAATTCTTCATATATTCCTACTTAGTATTTTGGATATCTTACCTAAAATCCCACAGAGCTAAATACCAATATTTAAGTTTCAGTAAATAAATAAGTTGTTACACTTCCCTCCAACACTTGGTTCTTCTAGACAACTTTCCAGGTTGTATTTGGTGCATGCATGTGTGTGTTTACTAGATATCATTCAATGGTCTTCTTCTCTGCCCTAGTCATATTTATAAGCTTTTTCTCCAGAGAACATGAAAACAAGTCAGTATCATCAGGGTTTTTGTCCTCCCCACAGTAGTGGCTGAATTTATCCCTTGGCTTTGTCACAGGGATGCCATGGTTGTTTCTCTCTAGAGCCCTGGGGATCAAGATCATGTATGTGTGTGCGTGTGACAGAGGCATATGCAGCAGGCCCATATGCAGGTACCAACACTTACTGGGCACCTGTAAAGCTACAGCTAGGAAAGCGGAGGAGCCGAAGGGAAGTGGTATTGTTGTCCTAATACAGTAATGCATTTACTTAGGCCTCCTAAATGGCAGGTAGAAAATAAATGGAAGAAAAGAAAGTGAGTTTGTTTTGTTCTTAAAACTCATAGACACAGACACCAGTTTGGTGGTTACCAAAGGGAAGAGGCATGGGGGAGTAGTAAAGGGTAAAGAGGGCCAAATATATGGTGATAGAAGATGAGTTGACGTGGTGGTGGGTACACAATGCAAGATACAGATCACTTATCATAGAAGTGTACACTAGAAAACTTCTATGATCTTATTAGCCAACATCACCCCAATAAATTTAATTAAAATAAATAAAGTGTTGGTGTCAGGTTGGTGAGTACTTTTTGGGAGGAAACTCAGATTGTGAAAGGAGGAAAGCAGGTTCTGGATCTTGTATCCAACAATGAGTACTGTGTTTTTTTTTTTTTTCTTGCAGCTTCTTTTATTCTTTTCCTTCTCTTTCTTATTCCTGAAGAAAGTACATTACTAGCTCTGGCATCTTATGAGTATGGCTTCCTTCAAATCCTGGCCCTGGAAAAGAATGAAAATTCACCTTCTCAAGGACTAAGAGAAAAATATAATGGCTTGGGATTTGTTTGAGGTGTACTTTTGTTTTTTAGATAGACATCTTTGGAACTTAATGAAAAACATTTAGTTGTGGCTGGTGTGGCTCAGTGGATTGAGCAATGGCCTGTGAACCAAAGGGTCACTGATTCAATTCCCAGTCAGGGCACGTGCCTAGGTTGTAGGTCAATTCCCCAATAGGGGGCATGTGAGAGGCAACTATACATTGATGTTTTTCTCCCTCTCTAAAAATAAATAAAATCTTTATTTTTTAAAGAAAAACATTTAAAAGATGGAATCTCTTGTGTGGTTTGCAGGCTCACGCTCAATCCATTGAGCTATGCCAGCCAGGGCTAAAAGATGGAATCTCTTGATGTGATATCTGGTACCTGGATTAAGAGAATTCCATGGTGGAGTGGATAGAGCTGTGTAAGGGGCATCAGGACACCTGATGTCAACATCACCCCAATAAAGATCAGGACACCTGACTTCTAGCTCTGATTTTGCCATTTGCTCTCTATGAGGCAGCCGGTGTGTTGCTTTTACTTTCCTAGGACTCAGTGACCTTGCTATAAATTGAAGGGCTAGACTACATCATCTGTGAGTCTCTATATATTTCACATAAATTCAGTGTTACTTTATTGTTTTCTCATTAGTTATAGAATGCATACTTTTCATTCCATGGGGTTTGGTGGGAGACTTTCTGTTTCTCATAAATTTTGGAGTGCCTGTAGGATATTTAAACTCCCTTTTATTGGGTTGACATTTTTTATTCTATAGTCCCAAAACAATTTATTTAATTGACTTTGCTATATGGGCCTTTATTTCATGTTATAGACAAAAAAACCACATTTATTTGGCTTGTCATAATTTAACTGTATTGGACTACCTATGTCCTTTTCCAATTTTTGAACAGTAATGGAAAAAGAAAGGCCACACAAACTCTCTTGCATCATTCAGTTTATAAGTGAGAATACTGGGAACTTTTTTTCCAGGGTATGTTTATAGACAATGATGCTGTGCTACTACTCACAGGAAGTGCTTGGTAAATTGGTGAATGACGACATGTATAGATGCTTTTTGGGATATACTCCTTGCTCTCAAAGGGAGTTTTCTGTCATTACTTTTTCACACAGATTTTCTATCTTTTGCTCCACTTCTTCTCATTGTGGTACCCCTATAATACAGATATTATTACATTTCATGTTTTCCTGCATATGCCTTAGCCCCTCTTCATTCTTCTTGAGTCTTTTTTTCCTTTTCTTGATTTTTCTGGGATTTTTTTCTACTTTGTCCTCCAGCTTGCTGATTCGATCCTGTGCTTCATATAGCCTGCTTTTTATTTCTTCTACTATTTCTTTAATTCAGGAGTTGTATTCTTCATTTCCTCTTGGCCCTTGTTGATACTTTCTGTGTCCTTTGTCATTCTGATGTAGTTCACAGTAAGTTCCTTGTAGTTTCCCTGTATGTTTTTGTAGTTGTCAGTGAGCTCATTGAGCTTCCTTATAACCATTGTTTTGAACTTAGTGTCTGATAGTTTACTTGCCTCACTTTCATTTAGCACTCTTTTGGGGGATTCCTCCTTTCCTTTTGATTGGGGGTTGTTTCTGTGTCTCCTCATTTTAGGTGAGACTCTTCTTGTTTGTTTCTGCTTCTCAAACAGATCTGCTTTGATGTCTTGTCTTTGTGTTGTGAATGTCTACAGTGAGAGACCTGTGAGATTCAGTGATGCAGTCTCCTTGATCTCCTGAACCTGATGCTCTGGGGGTGCTCCTTCTGGTATTTATGTTGACTCTCTGGATGCAATTGGGTTTTAATTGTTGTTGGGTTGTTCTTTGGTGGGTCCTTCCCTTCAACTGTCTGGCTGAGGGTAACTCCACCCACCATATTTTGTATGCTGTTGTGCAGGTGTTGCCAGAACAAAAACAGCATAGGAAACAAACCCACACTCACAAAAATAACTCCCACCCACAATCCCACTATCAACAGCAAATGAACCAGTACTAATAAGGGTGTAGAGAGATTAAGAGTACTATAAGAAAGGAGAAGCAAATATGAGATGACTAACTGAAATAAAAATAATTTTGAGCGTAGAGGAAATTGCATGAATAAGAGTAGGGAATCAGAGAAAAGCAAAGAGCGAAAGTAAAATTTATATTGTAAATGAAAAAGGCATGAAGAAGGTGGAATGGAGTAAGAGAAGGGAAGTGTATAGGTTTAAACAGAAACCAAAATAAAATAAAGTGAGAAAAAGAAAAGGAAAAAAGTCAACGTATAACTTAAAAAATAGGAAATAAATTGGAGAAAAAGATCCACCACAGCACTACCAACAACAAATGAGCTAAAATTAATATAGGTGGGATGAAAATAAGAGAAAAACAAGAGAGAAAGAAAATCTTAAGAGATGTGTAGAGGAAAGGGAAATGATTTTGAGATGGTAGAGGGAGAGGGAACACTAAGAGTAAGGAACAAAAACCAGGCTAAGAAAGGGAAAAGTTAAAATTTGAGGTGAACAAAAGAAAGTGCAGTATGAATGAAAAAATAGAAAAGAAAAAAACAGGCTAAGGCAGAGAAAAATTAATTTTGAGACAAAAGAAAAGAATGAGCAGGATGATGGCAGAATGGAATAGGGGAGGAGAATGGTAAAAATTGAGATTTTGAATTCAAGAATAGTGAAGATATAGAGATAAAATTGAAAAAATGCAACAACAGCCCTATGCACAATGAACAAGCAAAGATTGCTAATGGTGGAGAGAGAACACGGGTATTTTTAAAAGCAAGAAAAAGAATGTGAGATGACCTTTGACAAGAAAATTGGTTTTGAGAGTCTGGATGAGGAGAAATGGTAAGAATGCATAATGGAAACAAGTTGTAGCAAGAAAGAACACAAAATTTAAAACAAAAATAATAAATGGAAAGAAGAAGGTAAAATGAGATAAGAGAATGGAGGAATAAAATATGAGAATTGAAGTAAACTATAGTACAAAATTCAGTGGTTTAATATCCCAAACTTGAAGGATAAGAAATTAATGTTAAAAAACTAAGCAGGAAAGGAAATATTGCAAATCATGGAGAAGACCACAGTGGATTCTGTCTCAGTAGCATCTAGTATTTACTACTGTTTTTCTTTTGGGATCCACCTCTGGTGATGTCATATAGTGTTCCAGTTTGGCCTTAGGCAGCCTGTTTGAGACTATCAGACATCTACCATCTGTGGCTGATGCCTTCAGTTGCCAATCTACTCAATCTGCAATCAGCAGTCAGGCTTTAACACCATAGGTAGGGCAGAGTAACTCCCTGGAGCAGAGCTATTGCTTCCCCTCAGGCTGATGCCACGAGGAGAGGAGAGGTCTGTCTGAGCAGGATAGCTCCTGCAGTATGGAGATAGACTCAGCACCCAGACCCCAGCAGATGCTCTCTCAGTTCTCTCCCCAGAGCTCCCAACTTTGATCTTTTCTCAAGCATCTCTGGTCCACTCTGCCACTCAACCCTTTGCCAGAGCTCAGGGTAAGTAACTGCATATGAAAATTTTTGTGTTGGCCCTTTACATGGCTCTTTGTGTCTCCAACTATTTGTCTCTGGAAGACAGAACTCTGCTGCTTTTCACAGCTGGATGTTATCTGTGTACTTTTTGGGCTCTGGTGCTGTAGGCTGAAGAGCCCAGCTTGAGGTCCAGACCCCACATTTCTCAGGAGGATTCCCCCCCAGCTGCTGATATATCTTTCATCACTTCTACTGCCACCCTTGTGGGCCCAGCCAGCCCTCTTGTGTCCCTTCCACACTTCCTACCAGTCATGTTGTGTTGAAGATGTTTCTTCTGTCTGTCTATGTTTATAAGGCTTCTCTTCCACTAGTGTTCAGTTGTTTATTCTAGATGATTTCTCCACAATTTAGTTGCAATTCCAGATCGGTTGTAGGAGGGGGGCAGTGTAACTTCCACTTACTACTCCACTATGTTGGATATCCATTTTGGCATTTTAACTATGATGTGTTTTGGTGTGGGCCTCCTGGGTCCATCTTGTTTGGAACTCTCTGTGCTTCTTAGACTTATATGTCTATTTCCTTCACTAAGTTAGGGAAGTTTTGTGTCATTATTTTTTCAAATAAATTTCCAATTTCTTGCTCTCGCTTCTCCTTCTGGCATCCTCATGATGCAAATGTTGCTCTGCTTAAAGTTTTCTGAGATGCTCCTTACACTACACTCATTTATTTGGATTATTTCTTCTTTTTGCTGTTCTGATTGGTTGTTTGTTTTGTTTCCTTATATTCCAAATAACTGATATGATCCTCAGCTTCATCCATAATTAAAGACAAAAAAAAAAGAATCTTAAAAGCAACAAGAGAAAAGCAGTTAATTACCTACAAGGGAGTTCCCATAGAGCATCAGCTGATTTCTCAAAAGAAACATTGCAGGCTATAAGGGAATGGCAAGAAGCATTCAAAGTGATGAAAAGCAAGGATGTATAACCAAGATTACTCTACTCAGCAAAACTATCATTTAGAATCATAGGACCGATAAACAGCTTCCCAGTCAAGAAAAAATTAAAAGGGTTCATCACTACCAAACCTGTATTATATGAAATGTTAAAGGGTCTTCTTTAAGAAGAAGGTAAAAAATGTGAACAATAAAATGGCAATAAATACATATATATCAACAATTGAATATAAAAAACAAAAAAGGCAAAAATAAGAACAGATAGATAGATAGATAGATACAGAGAATGTTTTGATGGTTGACAGATGAGAGAGGGTTTAGGGGATTGGGTGAAAAAGGTGAAGAGATTAAGAAGTAAAAATTGGTAGTTACAGAATAGCCATCAGGATGTACAGTACAATATAGGAAATGGAGTAGCCAAAGAACTTATATGCATGATCCATGGATATGAACAATGGTTTAGGGATTGCCTGAGGGAGTTTGGTGGGCTGGCTGGAGGGACACAGATAGGGAAAAATTAGGACAACTGTAAGAGCAGAAACAATAAAATATAATTTTAAAATAAAATAAAATGAAATAAAATAAACTGAAAAAAATTACTGCAATAATTTAGGTAAGAGATGGTGGTGGTTTGGACCAAGGCAGTAGCAGTGTGTGTGGTGGTAAGTGATGGCATTCCTTATATACAGGTTGAGGTAAAAGTAGGTTTATAGTTGTTTGTATGGCAAATAATACAATAATTAATAGATAATAATAATATAAAAACTCTCTGTTTTGTGTACTCACAACTATAAACCTATTTTTGCTCCACAGTATGCATTATAGGTAAGAACTGTAGTATTTACCAATGAATTGGTGAGAAAAAAAGAAGTCAAGGATGCCTCCAAGATTTTGGCCTGAGCAACTATATGTATTGAGTTGCTACTTACAAAGACATGGAGACTAATGGAGGAGCTAGTTTGGATGAAAAGATAAGGAGGGGCCCTGGCTGGTGTGGCTCAGTGGACTGAGTGCCAGCCTGTGAACCAAGGGGTTGCTGGTTTGGTTCCCAGTCAGGGTACATGCCTCGGTTGTGAGTTGGGTCCCTGGTGGGGGAGTGTGTGATGGGCAGCCACACATTGATGTTTCTCTTTTTCCCTTCTTACCTCCCTTCCCATCTCTGTAAAAATAAATAAATATGTAAAATCTTAAAAAGATAAGGAGGGTGTTTTGAACATGCTAAGTATAAGGTGTCTATTGACTCCCAAGAAGAGATGTCTAGTAGGTAGTTTGGTATATATGACCAAGGTATAAAGGAGAGTTTTGGACTGGGGAGATATATTATGGAGTTATAGGTGGCATTTAAGCCATGAAAGCCAAAGAGGTTAGTACAGGGATAACAGTGAATAGAATAGAGACTCAAGGCTTGACCCCTATACACTATGAGGTGGAAACAAAACCCAGCAAGGAGTATTTAAAAAGTGTAGCTAGTTTCAGCTGTTTGAATGTTGCCACTTGTGAATGGACTAAAATATTTATGACTAGGTTCTCTTGGTAAATTTACTTGATGCCCTAACTAAGACCTTAATAAAAGGAGAATTAAAGAAACAAAACAAGGTACTTACAACCCTAGAATTCTAGAATATTTGAACTCAATAGGGGCCTTAGAGATAATCTAGTTTAACTCTTTCAATGCGCACATGGTGATACCAAGGTCATAGTGGTAGAGCTCTTAGGTGTGCAGCTGGACCTCAAGCTAAAGTCTCTGGGCATTGGTAGCCTGGCACATGCTCTTCAGTACATAGCTAGTTCCCTTTGAGCACCATGGGGGAAAGTGTTAAAATAGATGCAAACTTTGAGGAGGCAACAAAGATTTCCACTCAGTGTCAAGATTTAAAGTTAAAAGAATGATTATGACATTAGAGGGGAAGATTTCCATTTGGTGTTTCCATTTCCTTTTTATAAATCTATTTCCAGTCAATTAACTAAAAAGACATATATTTGGCCCTCCAAACATCATGTATTAGTATGTAAAGACAGGTTTGGTGGTTACTTAGAAAGGGTCAGAATCTGCATTTCAGTGCTTTTTAGTGAGCTACTATTTCCCTCAGACTTTATATCACTACTTCATCCAGCTCTTAGAATATTAAATGGTTTCTGGTCACAAGATTAGATGTCATTGTATGCTAAGATATCACCCAAGAATTACCTGGTGTCAGTTTACACTTGTTCTTTTTATGTTTCATATTTTAATTTCAGTGTGAAAAACAAGAAAGGGATTTAGCTTTCATTCCTATGCTCAAACCAAATGGCTAGCCTGTTGTCCTAGGAAATCTATTCTATGAACCATCTCTCTCTCACACATTTGAAACTGTGTAGTAATCCATTTGTTAAATGTACATTTGGGCCCATTTGGAGAATTTTTTTATGTTCCATTAATTTGTTAGTCTGGTCTTGCTACTGTAATACACAGCTTTTATTATTATATCCTTATAATGCACTTTAATATCTGATGGTGCTATGCCCTCTAACTTCTCTTTTTGTTCAAAATGGTTCTGGCTATATGGAACTGAAGAGCATGTGCCTGGCTACCAATGACCAGAGACTTTAGCTTGAGGTCCAGCTGCACACCTAAGAGCTCTACCACTATGACCTTGGTTTCACCATGTACGCATTGAAAGAGTTAAACTAGATTATCTCTAAGGCCCCTATTGAGTTCAAATATTCTAGAATTCTAGGGTTGTAAGTACCTTGTTTTGTTTCTTTAATTCTCCTTTTATTAAGGTCTTAGTTAGGGCATCAAGTAAATTTACCAAGAGAACCTAGTCATAAATATTTTAGTCCATTCACAAGTGGCAACATTCAAACAGCTGAAACTAGCTACACTTCTTAAATACTCCTTGCTGGGTTTTGTTTCCAAAACATACAGCCAAAAATAAGCTCATGCTTATTTTTCAGATGAATTTTGGAGTTATATACTTAAGTCCCAAAGTAAAATATTATATTAGTATGTTTTTTGGGATGGCATTGAAGATTTAGATTATTATAATTGATTTTTAAAAAACAATTTATACTTTTTATATAAGAATAAGGTAGAGGCATGCCCTGAAGACATTGTGGGTTTGGTTCCAGACACCACACTAAAGTGAGTATCACAATAAAGTGAATTGTATTTTTTTTGCTGGTATAGAGGCTTGTCTTTGGTTTGTAATAAACAGAACATCTGTGAAGTGCAATAAAGTAAAGTGCAAAAAGCGAAGTATACCTCTATGTCCTATCATTTACTGGTCTTTTATGGTTATCAGCAGAGATCACCAAGTTTGTTTTTTTCATATAGACCTTGTATACATCTTACTAAGTTTAGTTTTATGAAATTAATATTTATTATTACTTTTATAAAAGAGATATGTTCTTATATTGAATATATATTAATATGTGTTATCAAAATCTTATAACAATTATAACCAATTACCTTTCAAATTATCTTCTAATAATTTAAATAGTTTCTATGAATTTTTAAATTATATGTAATTATTTTACATGTTGGTCATAATTTTCCATTTTTCCTGTTTTGCATATCTTATTATCTTCTCTCCTCTAAATGCAATGTCTAATCCTTTCAGAACAATGTCAAATAATAATCACCACGGTATTTTCCATGCCTTATTCTTGATTTTAATGGAAATGCTTCTATTGTTTCAAAATGAGAAGGGTTAAGGAAATATTCATGTATTTCATGTTTTATTAAGCATCAAAAAATCAGGTACAGATACATTTTATCATCTATTTCAATGTCTATTGAGATAATCACATGCTGAGTCTTGTTGATTTATTAAAACATTAAATAATATTACTTTAATACTTTATCTTTTTTAAAGATTTTGTTTATTTATCTTTAGAGGGGAAGGGAAGGAGAGAAGGAAAGAAATACCAATGTATGGTTGCTTCTCATGCGTCCCCTGCTGGGAACTGGCCCGCAACCCAGGTATGTGCCCTGACTGGGAATTGAACCATGATCGTGTGGTTCGCAGGCCCACATTCAATCCACTGAGCTATGCCAGCCAGGGCTAATACTTTGTCTTGAATAGTACTTTCTTTCCTAGAGAAAAGAAATTCCACTTGGTTATAATGTGTTAATGTTTTAATTTGTGTGAAGATGGATTCTATCTTTTGAGAATTTAGGGTGCTTATATGAGTATAGAGGGATGGAATACCTATGCATTTACTATTTTGTCCTAATTGTCTGACTTTGGGATCAGAATTGTCTTTTTCTAGTCACCTCTTCGATACACACAATCAATACACACAAATGCACATACATTTTTTAAATAGATAGTTGAAGGATGCTCTAATTTCCCCTCCAAATAACCACCTTTTACTTTTTACTCTATAAATATTTACTTAATGCACAAACGGTAAAAAAGTTTGTTTGCCCACTTTAGAAACTCTACAAGAGGTTGCTGTGAGTCTTAAGGTACGAAAAGTTGGTGTTTTTATATTTTCTCTTCACCTTTGATGTTCTTCATTCATTTCCCTGCTCCTCAACTCCCACAGTGTATGCTTATTCTTTTGATAGTTGTTGAGGGAGATGGTTCAGACTATCTGCTTTCAAGAAAATGAATTTCCCTTGGCAAGTCCCATCTGGCACCTCACAAAACATGCAGTAACCAGGATAGTGTTCTCACTGTAATCCCTTCCTTTAGAATACAGTATGTGATCTGAAATAGCTTTGATGTTCAGCAATAAAGTTAGGGCTTAGGCAGGTCCCAACTTTTATAGATCTGGAGCTAAACTGAGTTCAGAAAGACAATTGTATGAGTCTTGGAGTTTCTATATAATTTTTGCTCTCTTCCCATATAATGCTGATATAGTCATGAGTAGTCCTGAACAATTCTGAAACAGACTGTTTTAAAGTTGAATTTTCCCTTTTGGTGGTATCAGACTGAGCTGGCCATTGCCTCTCCATCCTTATCTCCCAAAGAAAGGGATGCATAAGTTTGAATTCCTCAGGGAATTATTTCTGTGACTTCCTTGTCAGAGCTATGTCAGAGCCTCAGAGCTGACTGAGCCTCTGCTGGCTGGTGGTCATCTAGTCAAAGGTAACAGGCACTGGAATAGGCCAGATGAGGGCAGCAAAGGGCTAATCATGGAACATGATTTGTGTCTAGTGGCAAACAGCCCAGAAGTCAGAGGCAAAGAGGTGCTAGCTTGAGCCAATGTCCTTATTGGGAAAATCAAAGTTTGCAAGGATTAGATAAGAAAGGGTAGGCAGGGAGGATATTCCAGAGAGAAATTAAGACAATTCAGGAACAGAAGTAGGGAAGGAACCTATGCATAAATACATGGGAGCCAAAATAAGATCAGGAAAAGAGAGAAGAAACTTTCTAGCACCTATTTTGAGCAAGACACTTTATCTGTAATAATAACTCATTTAGGTAAAAATGAATACCATTTTCAATTAGTTACTATGTGCCGGGTGTTGTTCTAGGTTGTTAAATGTTTATATATGCATATATAAACATATATACACATATGCATGCACACATATATAAATATATACTTTATATGTAGTATTTAAGATAGGAAGTCAATACATGGGTAAGGGTAGACAGATAAAGAGTCTCAAGGTCTGAGCCCTAAGAACTCTATTGCTTAGAATTAAGAAAGAGAACCAGCAAGAAAACCTAAAAAGGAATGGGTAAAGTATAAATAAATAAATAATAAAATTATACAATACATTTTAATTATATAAAAATATGATTCATTATATGTAATCTATAATTTAATATTATATATAACATTTATAATCCTAAAAACGCACCCAAGATAGGTATTAATATCCCCAAAGTGGTTTTTTAATTTTCACATATTTGTGGGTTTGCCAAATTTCCTTATTTTATGGATTTCTAATTTCATCCCATTTTTGTATTGCAAAGTTACTTTGTTTAATTTCAATCTCTTTAATTTTGTTGAGACTTGATTAATGGCTTGACATATGGTCTATTCTGTAGTTTGTTCTATGTGGACTCCAGAATAATATGATTTCTACTATTTTTAGATAGATTGTTCTATAGTTTGTTTAGTTGGCTTATAATATTTAACTTTTCAATTCCCCTGTTGATTTATACATTTATTCAATCCATTATTGAAAATAAAGTATTAAAAACTCCCACAACAATCAATTTTGAATTATTTATCTTTCCCTTCAATTCTGTCCATTTCTGCTTCTTGTATTTAGGGACTCCATTGTTAGGTCTATGTATGTTTATAAATGTTATAACTTTTGGAGTGATTTCACCTTTTGCCATTATAAAATGTTCTCTTTCTCTAGTAATGATTTTGCATTAAGTCTATTTTGTCTGATATTAATATTATCAACTATTCCAGCTCTCTTTAGTTACTGTTTGCATGTAATATCATTGTTCTTTGTTTTACTGTATTTTTGTCCAACTCTAAAGGGAATCTGTTATAAATATTTTATATAGATATCTGTTCTAGATAATGTAAAAAATTCAAAATTCATTCTACGGATCTTTGCCTTTTCATTGCAGTGTTTAATCTGTTGATAATTACTTTAATTATTCACAAGATATATGTCATTTTTATAATTTATTTCTATATGTTGTGCAGACTTTCTGTTCCGCATTCCTTCATTAGTGCCTTTTCTGTATTAATAGATATTTTCTAGTATGTCATTTAATTTTTTACTACATATTTTTTAATTGTTTTCTTAGAGGTTGCCATGGAGATTAAAACTAACCACTTAACTAATAACACTATAGCTGTGATTAATGCCAACTAAATTTCAATAGTATATAATGGGGAGTGACAGCTTAATAGGTACTGAGTATCTGTTTGGGATGATAAAGAAAGTTTGGAACTCTATAGTGGTTAATGGTTGTTGAAAATTTTGAATGTATTTAATGTCACTGAATTGTATACTTTTAAATGGCTAAAGTAATAAATTTGTTATGTTTATTTTATACAATAAAAAGGAGAAAGTAAGACATTTTATAGATAAACAAAAACGAAGAATTTCTCACTTGTAAACCTACTCTAAAAGAAATACTAAAGGCAGTTATTTATACCAAAATTGAAAGACACTAAAATGTAACTGAGCCCTGGCTGGCATAGCTCAGTGGATTGAGCATAGGCCTTCGAACCACGTGATCACGGTTTGAACCCCAGTCAGGGCTCATGCCTGTGTTGCAGGCCAGTTCCCAGCAGGGGACACATGAGAGGCAACCATACATCGATGTTTCTCTCCCTCTCTCCTTCCCTTCCCCTCTAAAGATAAGTAAATAAAATCTTTAAAAAAACCCTGGCTGGCGTAGCTCAGTGGACTGAGTGCGAGCCTGCGAACCACATGATCATGGTTCGATTCCCAGTCAGGGCACATGCCTGGGTTGCAGGCCAGTTCCCAGCAGGGGACGCATGAGAGGCAACCATACATTGATACTTCTCTCCTTCCCTTCCCCTCTAAAGATAAATAAATAAAATCTTTTAAAAATCTTTAAAAAATAAAATAAAATAAAATGTAACTGAAATCCACGTGAAGAAATAAAGACATCTATAAAGGTAACTACATAGTTATAAAAAGGTACAATAAATCTCATTTTTGTTTATAACTATTTTTCTCATTACTGAGAAGATATCTGTACAAACCAGTAGTTTTGAATATGTATTATTGATGGCTAAAATGTAGATGAACTTCAAAAACAGTAGGCTAAGTGAAAGAAGTAAGATACAAAAGGTCAAATATTATGTGATTCCATTTATATGAAATGGTTAGAATAGGCAGATATGTAGAGATAAAGCAAATTGGTGGTTTCCAGGGCCTGGGGCGACGTGGAACAGGGATCAACTGCCTAACAGTTACTGGATTTCCTTTTGGGATGAGCTACACAACACTGTAAATGTACTAAGTGCCACTGAATTGTTCACTTTGAAATGTTAATTTTATGTTATGCAAATCTCACCTCAATAACAAAAACAGCAGTGGGTTTAGGAACCACACTTTAGTCGACCAGTCTTAGTAACATAATTTAGGCCTCTAAAGAATGAGGATTGCAATTCTTCTGTATTCTCTCCACTTGAAGGCCTCTGAAGGGGTCAAGTAGAAACAAATAACATAGCAGACCATACCATCTCCAGCAACCTCCCCTGTGCAAGAGCACTTGTCTAGTTCAGTCTGTTTATCCACAGCTCCAGTTTCTGGTCTTAACAGTATCTTTCTGCCCATCCTGAAACATGATTATTATGGAGATTGAATTCTTGTTTCTTACCTCTCCTGGTGGCTGTTTTGTGTTACTTTGTTCACTATATTTGTTCTTTACCAAGGTTGTTTTCAGCTGTAATTTGCATTTAAACTTCCTTGAACAATCAGGAGACAGATATGTGTTATTTTGTGGTCTGTTTACCCTGGACTTTCCAGAATGTCTGCAACTTTGACACAAAAGAAAAACCTCCCAGTACAAGACTTGAGTGCTTCCCATCATGTCCAGTTCAGTAGTTAACTGACTCAAGTTCCTCCAATAGTCCCCCACACTCCAGCTCTGATATTTTCCTCTATTCCCCATCCTACAGCTGCAGGGGAGAGTCCATTACTTGTTGGAGTGGTAACAGAAGATCAGGGAGGCTGCATGCAGGGGGCTGCTTTGGAGTGGGTCCCAGAGGGGTAGGCATTGCAGGGGAGGACATTCCAGTAAGAAGTAACCACACAGAAGGCATGATTACTTTAGTATAGGAGCCTAAAGCATGGGCATTGGTACTGGAGGGCCTGGGTTTGAACAAGTCTGGGTATTTCCTGGTTCTTTCCATGATCCAGTCCCTCATTCCTCTCTCACCCATACCCATCCCCCCTGTTGCATAAACAGCCTCCTACCTGCCAGTGTGCAGTTAGTTTCCCATTCTGTGTATCTGGTCTTAAATGACTGAACCTCTTCTCATTTAATGCTCCTATTGCCTATGTGCAGTTGTCGCTTGGGCAGCTATTTAAGCCCACTTTCCACTCCAGATAGATCCTTGTCAGGATCTTTTTCTTCTCATGGACCTGCATTCTTTTTTTCCACTTTTAGTTTATGTGTTGCCTAAGTGAGTACTCCCAAGTGTAATTTCTTGGGGGAGGGGCAGTGAATTCCCTGCTAAGACCAATCAGGTCTCTGACTTTGCTTTTGACCAAAAGCCGAAATGATGGGAGAATTTTCTAAAAGCAAGCAATGATTACAAAGCTGAAATGGGTGGTTGAGGAATAGTTCGAATTAATTGCGGGAACCAGTCAGGGAATTATTCATGTGCTTCACCTAATTTTTGCAACTCCAATTCAAACAGGAACATTTTCAAAAGCTTCCCACTAGTAATGCGCCAACTCTTGGATATGGGCGGGTTTTCCATGTACAAAGAGAGTGAGTAGATACTATCTGTGTCAATCATTTTCCTCCAACCAGTCAGGGTATTTGAAGGTGGCGCAATAAGCTGGCTATAATAGGAGCGCACTAGCTCGTGACTGGGCGCATTTCACCTTGGGTTGTGCTTTGGCTCCGTGGCAGTTCAGTGGCACTGTAGCGGTGTGGTGGCGCTGTAGTGTTGTGGTGGCGCTGTAGCTGTGTGGTGGCGCCGTAGCTGTGAGGTGGTGCTGTAGTGGTGCCTTCTCTTCAGGGGTGAGTGAACACCGCGAACACTCCTGCATGGAATCACAAAATGTAAAATTGATTTTAGTAATATACTTCAATAGTCTGGAGGGCTTTGGATTTATGACTGTAGATGAATTTGGGCTCAGTATTGTGCTTTATGTTACTTACTGAGGACTTTAACATTTCATTTGTTTCCTGAGCAAGGTGGCAGCCAAAGAGCTGATTTTGGCCTTTGTTTTAAATCTTTGGATGATTATTGTCTTGCGTATTTGTTCTTGATTTTGACCTCTCCGTTTCTGTCATTTTAAACCCAAAAAGGAGAAATTTCACTCTGAGGTCTTGTGTATGGGTTAGGACAGTGGCTTTTGGCTGCCGTCAAGTATAGTTTTTATGTTTTGTTTTCTTTTTTCATTTTCTTAAATATCATTTGTGTGGCTAAATTTTAGAATCAGTCCTCTCATGTTGTGACTTAATTTAAAAGGAAGAGAGGTTTCTTGGTATTTTCAATTTGAAAATGACAAAACTGACGATCCAATATGTGCACGATTTGTTCATTGATAATCTTAGATTTAAACAGCCTTTAGTCTCTGTTGAAGCCATTTTGCATTTTGGTGCAATATATTTGTGTATTTAATAAATAGTTTACAAGGGGAGCAGTGGTAAAGTCAGATAAAGCCAGAATGCAACGCTTCTCCCTTACGCTTGTGTGTGCTAGCCCTGCCGCTTCTCATGCTCCTCCCTTATTCTAACGCTTGCTGGCCCTGCCCCTTTGACTATGCACTCAATTCTTTTGTCTCCATGCGTGTTGTTAAGGGTAGACATTTGAAATAGGCAAGGATTGTACAATATGATATCTAATGTGTATTCAAGGAGAGAATTAAAGTAAAAGAAAACTCCTCTCTCAAAAACCTGAGCATCACAATCACAGAGAGGAAACTGATTCTTGCTTTTTGGTAAAATGGTGCCAATTGAATTGGTCTGGTTTATTCCTAATTTTGACTTGACTTATGTATATTATGTAGTATATAAGTGATTTAATGGTATTTTTATTGATTAAATATTGGTGTTCTCCAAATATTATCTCTCTGGATATTTACAAATATATTTACAGAAGTCAATTGTTGGTTGGGTTGAAAGCTACTTCTGTCTTTCTTAGTGTGAGGTACCATGGTTTTAGGAATTAGGACATTAACTAGACTCATGTTACCACTTGAAGCAGAACCCTAAACTTTGAACAATTTCTAACTTTGGGATTGAGATCAAAGTGTCATTCTTGATGGCATCTTTATTGCATCCTCTTTGTTCACAGAATCCTAGAGGAGATATTTTCCAAAGACCACATCTACAAAAACCAATACAAGCAAAAGGAAGATTGCTTTCATTGTTCTTTCCTTGAAACTATGCTCATTGTCAAAGAGTAGCAAAATTATTCAATGATTGAAGTTATTCATGAAATTACCCTAATTGATGTTAGCTTATTTCTGATGTCCATGATATTCTAACTTAACTGTGTTACCAATTACCAACACTAACACAACATAAAAAACTGTTGTACAACCTGGTGAACAACTCATCCTCTTATTTCAAAGGTTTATTTACCTATAATCCTGCCTGAGTCTTTAGCTATGGTATTAAATAGGATAAACTGATTTGTTTGAGATTCCCTCTTACAGTAATTGAGAGAATTGCCTTTCAGCCTAATACCTGATAATTCCCCTGTGATGTTTGATTAGAGCAGAATGAAACATGGTTCATTTTGCAGAAACAGTCAAACCTCTGAAGCAGTAGTCTCACCTGATCTTGTAATTCCAGGATTGTACATTATTTTTCACTTTGCATGTTTGCATGCTCTAGGTCACCAACCATTTTTAGAAGTTTTTCTGGATAAGGGAAAGAGGACATTTGTCCTAGCCACCCACTAAATGAATATAAATTTCCTGCAGGGGTGCTAAGTTTTTCACCCTGGGCAAGCCACCTTGCAGATTTGTATAATGACCACCTTCAAGACCTGCAATGGAAAAACTCTGTGGGCCTGTAATGTGAAGAAAATGGAACTGGAACCAATAGTCAAAACTAGCCAGATGAATAAGCTCATCTCTCTATAGTGTGAAGTAAGGGGAGTTAGACAGAGGTCAGTGCCCATCTCTTATCCCCTGGTGCCATCATTAAAGGTGGTGTTGAAACCCCTTCCCCGGGTCTCTAAGAGACAGGGATGGGCAGCAGTGGCAGGGTCACTCCTGAACACTGCTGACTAGCTCCATGGTAAAAACCTTGTTTTTACAACCTGTTTATTTAAGCAGGAGCATCTTTTTCCAGATGTATTTGTGCCCCTCTGTACAGTACATGTGCCACTGTTACAGACCCATATCCATAATTAGACTGTCCTGATTTCAAAAGAACCTTACTTTGACATTTTGACATCATAGTTCTGATTTTTTTTCTTCTTTTTGAAAAGCTAGTAGCAGTTGGATGGACTGGATTAGACTGAAGGAATAAACTAAGGGAGCCTAAGGAGTGCGGGGTGCTGCTCAGTCTTAGCTTCAACAGGTATGAGAATGTGGATCAGAATGCAATTATAAAGCCCAGCTCTATTTATGAAAAGGAGAAGACATGACACCCATGAACCAAGTAGTGGTCCCGGAGTTGTAGTTTGTCAGCTTACCCTCCCTGTAGCATTTTTTAATAGAGGTCCTGAAGGCATAGGTCAGCAATTACAGTAATTATAGATCAATACTCCTCTAAATCTTTACCCTTCCATGTATTGTTGGCCATTTCTCTCTGTTGCAGACATTGCTGGGCCACATACCATGTTGAATACACAGTGAGCCTCCAGTCTAAGTGAGAGACACTCAGCTCATTTTCACTCTAAGGCAATAATAGTCTGGCAGCTCAACTGGCTTCTAACATTATTTCAATACTGTGCCACTGCTGAAATTTTTCAGTGAATTCAGGTATTGGAAGCTGGGGGCAGGTTTTAAGATTTGATGATAAGGCTCCTGACCCTGTATTTCCTGGCCTATTATGCAAAAGAAGTACAGTGGGATGAATGGTTTTGAGTGAGTTGATTATGACAAAAAGTGCTAATGTTGGATGGGTTACACTTAATGCTCCTGTATAATAAATGCTCTCCCTTGTTCCTTTCCAGGTCATTGTCTCTGTGAATACAGTAGCCAAACAGCAAGACTTGATTGGTAAACATCCCCTATATTTGGTACCATTTTTCCTGGATTGCTGTCTGATGCACAGATCCTGTGTCTGAACTTGACTGTACCTTTGCTATCTGTCAATTTTCTGGCAAGGTATGCAATAACTGGATTAAGATTTCTTTCTCTTTTTATTACTGTTTTTTTTTAATCTACAGTTTACATTCAATACTGTTTTGTATAAGTTTCAGGTGTATAGCATAGTGGTTAGACAATTATATACTTTACAAAGTGTTCCCCCTGGTATTTCCAATACCCACCTGGAACCATACACAGGTATCATAATATTATTGACTATATTCCCTGTGCTTTACTTTACATACTCATGAGTATTTTGTAATGACCAATCTGTACTTCTCCATTCCATCATTTTTTCCAGTAAGTCCCCTACCACCCTCTCTTCTGGAAATCATCAGTCTATTATCTATATCTATAAGTCTGTTTTTGTTTTTGGTCATTTATTGTTCTTTAGATTCCACATATAAGTGAAATTATATGGTATTTGTCTTTTTCAAAATGACTTATTTCACTTAGTACAATACCCTCTAGGTTTATCCATGCTGTCACAAATGCTAAGATTTCATGCTTTTTATGGCTGAGTAATACTCCATTGTGTATATGTACTACAATTTTTTATCTACTTATCTATTGATGGACACTTGGCTATTGTAAACAATGCTGCAGTGAACATAGAGGGTGTATATATTCATTTGAATTAGTGTTTTGAGTTTCTTTGTATATATAGAAGTGGAATGCCTAGGTCATAAGACAGTTTCATTTTTAATATTTTGAAGACCCTCTATGTTGCTTTCTACAGTGGCTGCACCAGTCTCTATTCCCAACAACACTGCACAAGAGCTCCCCTTTCTCCACATCCCCACCAGCACTTGTTGGTTGTTATTTATTGAGGATAACCATTCTGACAAGTGTGAGGTGATGTCTCATTGTGGTTTCAATTGACATTTCTCTGATGATTAGTGACATTGAGCATCTTTTCATATGTCTATTGGCATCTATATGTCCTCTTTGGAGAAGTGTCTATTCATATCTTTGCCCATATTTTAAATGGATTGTTTGTTTTTTAGTGTTGAGTTATATGAATTAATTCTAAATTTTGGATATTAACCTTTTATCATATGTATCATTGGTGAATAAGTTCTCCCATTCAGTGGGTTGTCTTTTCATTTTGATGAAAAGTTTTTCTGTGCAGAAACTTTTTAGTTTGATGTCCCATTTGTTTTCCTTGATCAGTAAATGTATCAGAAAAAATATTTTAAATAGAAATTTCCAAGATTTACTGCATACTTTCCCTTCTAGGTATTTTATGGGTTTGAGTCTTACATTTAAGTCTTTAATCATTTTGAGATTATTCTTGTTTGTGGTGTAAGAAGGTGGTCTAGTTTCATTTTCTCTATGTATCTCTCCATTTTCCCAGCATCATTTATTGAATAGAGTATCTTTATTTCTTTGTGTGTTCTTGCCTCCTTTGTCAAATATTAATTGGCCATAAAGGTGTGGGTTTATTTTGGGGATCTTTATCCTGTTCCATTGATTTGCATGTCTGTTTTTATGCCAGCACCGTGCTGTTCTGATTACTATAGGCTTATAGTATATTTGATACCAAGTAATGTGATATCTTCTTTTTTTCCCCTTTCTCAAGATTGCTGTAGCTATTTGAGCATCTTTTGTGGTTCCATATAGGAATCCTTTCTGGTGAGTGATCAGCTTTCATATTAACTTTAGATTCTAACTTTCAGAATATAGGTATACCAAATCTCAGAGTGGGGGATCTCCTAACTACTGTTTACAGATTTGATGTTGTTGCTCACTTTGATATATGTTTTGAAATATGGTCTTCCTGTGAGGCCATATAATAGTAAATCTTATTAGTTGTACTTATTATTATTATATGTAGAAGAAATGACTGCATAATGTAGCCCTAAAGCTTGGTGGTTTATAACTTGCTGGGTTGCTTTGGAGTCTGAACTCAGTTCAAACCTGATTTAACCAGTAACTGCCTATCCTTAGTTCCTAACTAATTCTTTGATCCTCAGTTTCCTTATCTGCAAAACAGAAATCATACTTTGCTATCAGGCTTGTTGTAAGAAAGAAGTGTGATGATCTTTGTAGTATACTCCATACTTGGGATTTACTCAAGTAACTAGTCCTCCATTTTTGAGTGCACAGATCAGATCAGGACATTATAGTGCTTGGCTTAGCCCCCTCCCTGTCCCTTACCTTTAATTATTTTCTTTTTTCTCAGGCACAGCAAATTTTTCATAGGTTACATGGGCTTCTCTTTGGAAACCATGCTTCAGTAATTTTGCTTTGAAGTAAGAGGTAGCATGGGGTCCTGAGATTTTTTTATGTTCTGAGCTGGGTTATGTTCTGGCCAAGTCAGACAACTTACACCAAGGCTGACATGGCTCAGCACCCAGTGGGACATTCTAGGATTTGTCAGGCTGTGTGGGCTGGAGAGTATCTGTTAACTAGCAGCCATAGAAAATTCTCTTCTCTTTGCTTATAACAAGTCACTTCTGAGCTGTGATTAATTCATTTAAGATTAGGTACAAACATTGACAATGTGAAAGATAGAAAAAGTGCTAAAAATAAATATGTGCTATCCTAAGATATTATTAAAAAATTGTTAACCTTTTAGTCTCAAAAGATACCTCTGGGTCTTCTGTTTTTATAGTAGAATTGGTTTTATTGTGGAGGATCATGGAATCTATCACCCACACAAGATCAAAAGCTGCACATGTCTTTTTGATTCAACATTGACACTTCAAAGCCTTTTGATTTATTTCTGTAATTGGTTAAATTACTTTATAGCCCTGGATGGTATGTATATGAGGGAAGTCATTCCTATTTCCCATTAAGTGAAAAACTGAGGTGGAATGTATTTATAAAAAACTTAACCCAAAACCAGTTAGTGGAGCTGTGGCAGCCAAGTTTCTTCACCAAGTAATATGATGTGACTTTAACTTACTTGCTAGTCCAAAGAAAATGTGAAACTGTGACACTGCCACATCCTCCTCCTTCCGTATACACTTGTACCCACTGCTCAATGCTGACATCTTAGGTCTGCATTTGGGGAAGTATGGGGAAGGCCTAAATGAACTGTTCAGTGGGTCATTTTACTTGGTATTGGCATTTTAATTCTGGGCACAAGGCAGAGGAACCCCAAATGGATAATGTGTATTTGGATGAATATTCCTAGAATTCAGAAACCTAGGAAAAGTGGAAGTGCCCTATTGAGAACTTAAGGTGGTGCTTGGCTTCTTGAATCCCAAAAAGTTCAGTCCTTTACCCTTTGACTCATCTAAGGTGTGATCTGTGAATAGTTACTAATTATTTGAAGTTTTATTGGGCTATAAATTCTTGGTTTGGTTATTCTACCTCAAACTCATCTTTAGGTTAAATGTACTTTCATACTTATTACTTATATGGAAACTGGAGAGAGATCAGATTAAAGTTGAAATTTAAGGACCAGTTTATATGGATTGTGGATCTTTTATGTAGGAAAAAATATTTCTTTAGTACTTGAAGAAAAAGCATCATATCCTCGTGTAATAAGGGTAATATGCTGAAATTTTATTTTCTGAAAAATCACTTCATATTATAATTGTAATATGTGCTCACTAAGAAGGCGTGGAAACGACAAAAAGTAGTGTTCTAGTAAGTGTTTAGCAACCAGCTCTCTAAAAGATGAAAAAATACCCTCGTGTAGGCAAATACTCCCATCATGGCTTATGCCACAAATGTGACATCACTGAAAGCAGATTGAAGAAGATATTTGCACTATCTGCTCATATGAGCCTGCTCTTACACAACACTGAGTGAATTTTTAAATTGCTAGCAATCCAATTTTAGAGCCATGGCAGCTACCAACATTTTGGTGTTTTCCAACTGACCTTTCTATGAAAATAACCATATAGTTTTGATGAAGAGTCTTGTTACTGGCTTTTAGTAAGTAAATCTGTGCTTTCCTATTCCAACATTTGACTCCATTTTGTTTCCAAACTGAAATATTATGTATACATGTAGGAAGGACATAATTATTCAGTAATTTTAAACATTCTATTTTTTGTTAACCCTAATGCTCTAAAAAGCATTTTACAGTGTAGTATTTAAAAATCTGCAGGAAGTGTAGGAGTGGTGAGAAGATCACAATCCTTTCAGGAACTGTTACAGTTCATTTGTGTGGCTTTGGTGCAGACTGCTTATAAATCTGGCCCATGGGAATATAAACACAAGAGGGAGAAGCTTTCTCTGTCCTGTTCATATTGGCAGTCCCAGTGTCTTGAATTTGTTCTAGAAATAAACTGCCTCCTAGTGAAGGACCTCGGGTCAAGGTCAGGTGGAAAAAGGGACAAGAGGTATTACTATGTGTCTCTGTGTGGAGATAGGCAGTCTAAGAAATTCTGTCCAAGGTCTAGGAGGAGCTGATGATGTTGCCACACTGTAACTCAATCAGAATCTACAGGTCACTCCAGTAGAATGCTTAATAAGGACTTTGTGCAGCCGTGAGTGCTAGGTCCCCAAAAAGCAGACCTAAATGCTTCTGCGGGAGCTCTTCTTCCAGAGTTGAGAGTGGACACCCTGTTCTCCTTACTTGGGTCTTTCTTTATCTGATGACACGGTGATTAATGTCTGGGGAAAGATGCTACTCAAGGAAGCAGGGTAAGAGATGCCAGCTGGAAGCATGGTTGGAAGAGAGTAGAGAGAGAAGAAAGATTGTTCATAGTGCATAAAGGGACATATGTAGCCTGCTGCTCGGAGAGTAACTTCTCTAAATTTGATCTTTTCCCAACAGATCCAGTTTCACTGTTTCCATCTGGGCTGATAAGTTTCTGCTCCTCTCAGGATCCTTGTGGAGGTGAGCATATGAGAGTCACAGAACACATGTATGTTTAATAATTAATGGTTTTGATTCACAAAACAAACAAAATGGCTGCAGGTGAAAATTTTCACAGCTTGTGTGAGTGTTAATTAGATCCAGTTAGAAACCCTGGCTCTGAGAGTCACTTGTTTAATTTAAATATCTCTGCAGAGAAACTGGTCCTTCTCAGTACAAGCAGTGGCTGGCAATGAGCCATAAGGAAACTTCAAAACCCATTTGTTCTCTTGGACTTTTGACCAAAACAAAGTCACCCATGCATACCTAGTCAGTGTAAGTGTACATCATTTGGTTACTTCAACCCACTGGAAATTTTGATTCCTCTATTAGGTAAAAACAGCTACCTACTATCAACATCTCTCATTTTGGGCTATTCTGTAAACCTGTCCTCCATTTGCACAAACAGTTAGATTGGAAATATCAAGGGACCACAGGAGGATGTTTATGAAATTTCATTAAAAATATGGCTTCAAAAAATGTCCTTTATTGGTATTCCAGAGGAGCTGGTAATGATTTCTTTTCCATCTGAGTCTGCTCCTCAACCTCTCCCCCTCCCCTTGAACTTTTGCTTGAGTCTAGGAATCAATTTTGTGTAATTTGCAAATGTGTCTTGTCACTGATTTGGCTGGATTTTATATATATATATATATATTCACTCTCCAGAATGGGAGATAACTTACATGACTTGATGCATACAATATTAGTTTCAGGTGTATACAAACCTGTGATTAGATATTTCTATAATTTACAAAGTTATTCCTTGATAAATCTAGTAGCAATCTAACATCATATATATTTATTAAATGTTATTGACTATATTCCCTATACTGTACTTTACATCCCTGTGAATATTCTTTAACTACCAATTTGTACATCTAAATCCCCTCACCTTTTCACCTATTTCCATAATCTCCTCCCCATTTGGCAACTGTCAACATCTTCCCTGTATCTAGGAGCCTGTTTTAGTTCCACTTGTTTGTTTATTTTATTTTTATTTATTTTAATTTTTTTAAAGATTTTATTTATTTATTTATCTTTAGAGGGGAAGGAGAGAGGGAGATAAACATCAATGTATGGTTGCCTTTTGTGCGTCCCCTGCTGGGAAATGGCCTGCAGGGAACTGGCCTGCAACCCTGGCATGTGCCCTGACTGGGAACCGAACCGCGATCCTCTGGTTCGCAGGCTTGTGCTCAATCCACTGAGCTACACCAGCCAGGGCTTATTTTATTTTTTAGACTCCACATATAAATGAAATCATCTGGCATTTATCTTTCTCTGACTTAACTCAGCATAATGCCTTCTACTTCCATCCATGTTGTTGCAGATGGCAAGATTTTGTTCTTTTTTATGACTGAGTCATATTCCATTGTATACAGGGTCCAGCACAAATAATACCCCATTTTTTATTATAAAATCTTGTATTACAAGATCATAAGCATGTAACTCTGTAACATAACATTATCACACTCAAGCATACCATATGACATTTTAAGTGAAATGTTCAAATTAAAACTGCCAATTATTACACCCATGTTATTACCCTACCAACCACACTCAAGCAGGCCTTACTTCTGCTGGACCCTGTATTTGTACCACTTCTTTTTTATCCATTCATCTATTGATGAACTTAGGTTGCTTCCATCTCTTGGCCATTATAAATAATGATGCAATAAACATAGGGATCTATATATGTTTTTGATCTAGTGTTTTGGGTTTATTTGTAAATATACCAAGAATTGGAGTCCTGTGTCCTTCTTTGTCTCTTATAGCCTTTGTTTTAAAGATAGTTAGTCTGATATAAGTATTACTACCCTGACTTTTTTGTTTTGTTTTGTTTCCATTTTCATGAGTTATCTTTTCCCATCTATTTACTTTCAGGCTCAGCGTGTCTTTCAATCTCTTGCAGACAGCATAGGTAAGGATCTTGTTTTGCTATCCATTCAGTCAATTTATGTCTTTTGATTGGAGCATTTAACCTATTTGCACTTAAAGTTAATTGTCGATAGATATGTATTTATTGCCATTTTGTTATTCATATATTTTTTTAATTTCTTCTCCTCCTCCCACTTTTCTTCTTCTTCTCCATCTTCTTCATAAGGAAGACCCTTTAACATTTCTTATAATACTGGCAGTGATGAATTTCTTATATTCCAAAATGCTGATTTGATTCCTGCTTCATCTACTGTACTGTTGCTTCCCTGTAATTAAGTATTTTTTCCCGTTTAGTGTATCCTTCATTTCTGATCGGGTCTTCTTTATGATTTCCATGTTTTTTTTAATGTTGTTTAAGTTCTAAGTTCCTTTAGCATCCTTAGAATCAGTGTTTTGAACTCTGCATCTGGTAAATTGTCTCTATTTTGTTTAGTTCTTTCTCTGGGGGGTTGTTCTGTTCTTTTATTTGAGACATTTTTTGGCTCCTCGCTTTGGCAGGCTCCTTGTATTTCTTTCTATGTACTAAGTAGAGCTGCTTTCACTCTCTGTCTTGCTAGCATAGTCTAATGTAGTAGGTGTTCTGTAGGGTCCAGCAGTACAGACTCCCTGGTCATCCAAGCTGGGTGCTTCAGGTATTTCCCCTTGTGGGCTGTGTAGCCTGGTCATACAAGCTGGGCTCTTCAGGGCACCCCCTTGTGGGCTGTAAATTGTCCTGTTGTAGCTGAGCCTTGATTGCTGTTGGTACCTCACTGAGAAAGATTGACCCTCAGGTTGATTGACTGTGAAAACCAATTGCAATCAAGGTGGAGGAGTTGCTGTGCAGGGGTTGAACCCACAAAACAGGACTTGCTTCAGTGGGGCTTTGGTGCCTCCTGAAACTGCCTCATGAGTGTCATTCATGGGGGTAGTTGGGTTGTAATCTGCCATGGTCTGAAGCTGTCCACTGGATATACTCTCTGAGGGGCCTCTTGGGAGGTGCAGGGCAAGATCATCTAGCACGTGTGCCCTGCCTGGGTCCACCTGGCTTGAGCTACAGAGTGCATGCAGATATATAGGTTCTACTTGTACTGTCTGGGCTGGGAGGTATCTTTAAGAGGCCAAGTTGCAGACTGAGGCTGGTTGCCACTAGTGCCAGGTCTGGAGCACTTGGCAAGAGGTAGAGATATACAGAGGCCAGATTCTTTTTTTTTTTTTTTTTTTGAGAGAGAGAGAGAGAGAGAGAGAGACTTTAGGGAACTCGGCCAAGAGAGGCTTTTTGTATGGAAACTTGGGTGGGCCTGCAAGTTGGGTGGGGCAGATTCTCAGGGAATCACCAGGGAGGGCAGTGTTGCCCAGGTTGAAGGAGAGTCAGATATGGCACCCACCTGCTGGCTCTGTGGGAAGAGGGCTCAGTGAAGAACAATGACCTCTGCCAGCATTTCTGTCTGGGAGAAAGCTGCCCCTACAGCCCTTGCCCTGAAGCCAGACAATTCTATTCCTATGCTTATGACCCTGGTGTGTTTCCAGCTGCCATCCCAGCACTGGAGCTCTGAGCAAGTTAGTAAGAGTAAGTCCACATGCTGGCCCTTCAAGAGGAACTGCCCGGGACTCCAGCCATGCTCCATCTCACTCAACCACAATCCCCACTGGTTTTTATAGCCAGAAGTTATGGGGACTTCTCATCCTGACACTAGAATTCTGGGCTGTGGGTTCTGATGTGGAGCTGGGATCCCTTATTTTTAGGGGGGCTTCTCCATCTGAGCTGGTTCCCTGTCTCTGGCCCTCCTACCAGTCTCGATGTGGCTTCTTATTTATGTCTTTAGTTTAAGGAGTTCTGTTCAGCTAGATTTCAGGCATTCTGAATGATGGTTTTCCTGTAATTTAGTTGTAATTTTGAAGTTGTTGTGGGCAATTCAGGGTACTGCATTTACCTGCTATCTTGATGGGAACTACATCTTAATGACATAAATAACACCCTTATCCTGAAAAGCTGTTTCTCCATTTCTGCTATTTTGTTTTGATATCTTAGTAGAATCAAGAGATACAATATTTTATGAAATTGAGGGGTTATCTAAACAGTACATGGATTCTACTGTATTATTTCAGGATAAATTCTACTCATCACATGTAGGCAATTGTTGGAATTTATGTTTTTCACGGCACTGTAATGAGTCAGAAGTGATACAGAAAAAACATGTGCCTTGGTCACTGACTGTCCAACTATGGGGTTGACATGCATCCCCTGTGGTCTGTCTGTGCAGTAATGGTCTGTCTATAGAGTAATGGTTATCTGGCTACTCACTGGGTGCACAAACCAGTCAGGAAGTAAAAGTTTGTGTTTGTTTTCTTATTTCTTTAAAAATTTTCTATGAATGTATTTGGGTTAATAAAACTATATAGGTTTCAGGTGAGTGATTCTATAATATATTATTTGTATATTGTATCGTGTGTTCATACCCCAAGTCAAGTCTCCTTCCATCACCATTTAATCTCTTTTACCTTCCCTTACCTCTCTCCAACCCCCTTTCCCTCTGGTAATCACCAAATTGTTACAGTGCATTTTCGAATTGGAGAGACACATATTTTCTCATTCACAGTGCTGGACATAGGAAAGCTTGTTCACATAATGATCTATATTGTCATGCTCTTTCTTTGTTCTTCTTTCTATCAAACTTCTATAAGTATGACACTTACAAAATAAATCCATGAGATTTACTTGTAAGAATAGTAGTTCCCCCAATTCACCACCAACTTCCCATCTTCTGCTTGCTATGTTTATCCATACATGACACTACATGATTTTTGCAGTTGTAGAAATAACTGGTGCTGAAAACTGCTCAGAAAAACATGAGAGTGTGAAAAAGATTTAAGATGGGGTTCTTTGGCCACTTTGGTTGCCTTTCTAACAGGAGGAATTCAAAGGATTAATCCTTAGCAAGGGGACCAGGACAGAGGGAAAGACAAATGGGAAATGGTCTCTTCCTTTCAGGGGCCTACAGCCTAGAGTTGGGGAAAGGGTGAGGAACAGCAGTCCTGTGTAGAGCTGCTCCCAAAGAAGAGGATAAAGTGGACAATTAGAAGGACAAGGTTGTGGGCATGAATGGTGGCATGGACATTGGGTGTTCAGGGGAGTGTCTCCTGTCCCTTTTCTCCTTCCCACTCCACCCTGTTCTTCAGCATCTCCCAAAGTGGACAAGTAATCTAAGGAATGACACATCTTGGTGCTTTATTACCATAGCATAAGATACAGCCATCAAATACAGAAGGAGAATATATATATGAAATCAAGAGACAAAACTGTGAAAGTCTATAAATGCCACCTCTCCCTACACGTGTCAAGTTCAGAATACATGCATTCAAAAGAAATGCCTAGTACTTTGTCACTTGGATTTTTAAAACTTTCATGTGTCTTTCTGCCTTGGAGTTTGTTTGTAATAATGAGTAATAGGTAAAGATGATTTTAATGGGTAAATATATTGGTGTAGATGAGACTTTAAATGTTAGTATCCTTGGAGGCAATCTCAGTTTGAATGCATCAGTTTCTTTAAATAATTCCTTTAAATATGTATTTCACCTATGGTTTATTTTTTTAAACACTTGGGCAAGGAACTGGTAGGTCCAATGCTCTTAATACTGTTGTCTTTCTTGGTATGTTATTTTTTTTATTTTTTATTTTTTTCAAATATATTTTATTGATTGTGCTATTACAGTTGTCCCATTTTCCCTCCTTCACTCCCCTCCGCCTTGCACTCCCCCCCACCCACATTCCCCCCCCTTTAGTTCATGTCCATGTGTCATACATATAAGTTCTTTGGCATCTACATTTCCTATACTATTCTCACCCTCCCCCTGTCTATTTTTTTTTCTATTTTTTTATTTAATTATTTTTCAAGTACAGTTTTCTGTCTATTACTCCCATCCTGTCCCACCCCCCATCCTCCCCCCTCCCTCCCATTTCCACCCTTCTCAGTTGTTGTCCATGTATCCTTTATATAGGTTCCTCTAAATCCCTCCCTTATTTCCCCTGAAATTCCCTCCCCTCTCCCCTCCGGTCACTGTCAGTCTTGGTATGTTATTAAACTGACAGAAAAACTGATTGCTCTTGATACATGAGGAAAGGAAGGTAGGTAGTGTTCATTATCATCTGTTTATCATCTAGAGCCTAAGAAAGATCTTTATTACTCGTGAAAAGTTAATGTATTTACCCAAATGCACAAGGATATTTGAGCTCTACTGTAGCTATTTTAAATACTAATTTTCAATGATACTTTCCCAACATGGAAAAAATGATGGGTTAAATTCTTAGGCTTATAAATGCCCTTAATGAGTCCATGAAAGGCCAGGAGACAGGCCAAATTAGGTAATATGGAAAGGAGCAAAGAGACTAAGCAAAAAAAAAAAATCCCCAAAAGCAAAAACAAAACTCATAGACAAAGACAATGGCATTTTGGTTACCAGAGGGAAAAGGGGTGGGCAGTAGAGGGAGGTAGAAGAAGGTAAAACAGGAATAAATGGTGATGGAAGGAAATGACTTGGGGTGGTGAACACACAATGCAATATATAAATGATGTAGTATAGAATTGTACACCTGAAACATATAATTTTATTAACCAATGTCACCCCAATAAATTCAATGAAAATATTAAAAAGAGAAAGCAAGGAGTGAAGGGGAAGTGGGTCACCTGGGAAGTGGGTCAGCAGGCAATTCATAATCAGCCCATTTGTAAGGAGACCATCATCTAACAACCTTTCAATTCTCAGAATTAGTTTATATATTTGACTTATTTTTTCCAAGCACATTGAGCTTAATGAAAATAGAGTAGTTTGAAATTACATTGGATTGTGTATTCAAATAATCAGTACATGGAGAAGAGCACCTATAACTGTAGAGATTTAAGGATCCTCAGGGTAGGAAAGAAGCCGATGCTAGTGCCCATTTTGTGTATATGAGAAAGTACTGCCCTGGCTGGTGTGGCTCAGTGGATTAAGCACCAGCCTGCGAACCAAAGGGTCATGGGGTTCTATTCCCAGTCAGGGCACATGCCTAGGGTGTGGGCAGGGTCCCCAGTTAGGGGCTTGTGAGAGGTGACCGCACATTGATGTTTCTCTCCCTCCATTTTTCTAGAATAAATAAATAAACATTAGGATGCATAGCAGCACAATTTACAATAGCCAAGAGTTGGAAGCAACCTAGGTGCCCATCAGTAAATGAATGAATCAAAAAAGTATGGTACATATACACAGTGGAATTCTATGCAGCAGAGAGAAAGAAGGAGCTTCTACCCTTTGCAACATCATGGATGGAACTGGAAAGCATTATGCTGAGTGAAATAAGCCAGGTGGTGGAAGACAAATACCATATGATCTCATCTTTAACAGGAACCTAAACAACAAAACAAACAAGGAAGCAGAATATAACCAAAGACACTAAAATACAGAACAGGCTGACAGTGTCCAGAGGGGAAAGGGGAGGGAATTTCAGGGGAAAAGGGGAAGGATTTACAGGAACAAGTATAAAGAACACATGGACAACAACTAAAAGGGGTGGAAATGGGAGGGAGGTGGGTAGTACTGGGGGGTAGGCTGGGATGGTAGTAAAAAACAGAAAACTATACTTGAACAACAATTAAATAAATTTTAAAAAATAACAGGGTCCGGAGGGGAGAGAATCATAGGGGAAAAGGGGATGGACTCACATGAACAAGTATAAAGGACACATGGACAATAACTAAGGTGGGGGCGGAAATGGGAGGGAGGTGGGGAGCACTGGGCAGGGGTGGGCAGGGCTGGGAATATAAGACAGAAAACTGTACTTGAATAAGAATTAAATAAAAAATAAATATAAAAAATAAAATAAATAGAATAAATAAATAAAATCTTTAAAACAAAAGAAAGTACTGCCCTTTGTCAAAGTGGAGAAATTAGTGATAGAGATCACTTTTTACCATTTTCCCTATGAATGCTGTATTTCTGCGTTGGTGTAGGCTTTGTTTCCCCTGCCTCTTGTATATTTTTCTTGGGCCTGTGAAAAATGGCTGTAGGGATAGGTGGCCTCTCAACTTCTCATTTGTTAAGAGAGTTGAGTTATCTGGGACAGACTTTTGGATATGAGCTACTGTTTGAGGATGAGTTTGTATGAATATATTCCTTGAGACACGGTTTTCCCTCAACTTTTTCATACACCATATATTTCTGCTATACCTTAATCTGCACCCCAGGTTGCTGCTAGTAATATTTCATTTCCCTCTTGTGTCCCCTCATTGATTTTTCAGGAGGACTCAGCTAAGTTTCTAAGTTTTAACTTCTTACATTGATCAGGTTTTTTTTCTTTATTATTTAGGACTAGTTCTGTGTGCTGGGTTTCAGTGCCTTTTTTCTTGTGCTTTCTCTTGTTTTCTGGCTCAGACTTTTGTTTTCTCAGTATATTCTTGTTTGTGGGGTCTCGGTATACTGATACTTCTGAAACTGAGGTATTTTGTGTCTGTCAAAAAGCGTCCATTCTTCAAGTGAATTCTATCTCTTTTCCATGAATGCCATCAGGCTGTCTAATATCTACTCTAAGCTTTGATTTTGTGTTTGTCTTGATTGGCTATACTTGATCATGTTTCATCTTTGATGTGCCTTTCCTAATTCCATACATTTCTCTGCCATGTGCCCTTATGCCAACTCACTTATAGTAACCATCACTAGAAAATCATCCGGTAAGTCTGTTAGTATTTTGTGCTGATAGTGCTAGACTTTTCTTCTCATATATCTAGATTATTTTCATGTTAATTCTCAAAAGGTTATTTCCTAATTGCTACTAGCGCATAGCTTGTGCTTCTTAATAATGTCCCATCTCTTGGCTCCTTCAATGAATGGAGGTGGGCATCATCCCATTCTGACGATTGAGTTCTTGTCTCTCATCAGTTTTTAAGTTCTTGGATCCTGGTCATTCTCTGTGATCTTTAACAACTTAGGCATATTTCCTCATATAATACTCTCTTGAAGATAATGTAGACTTGGGTGTATGTATTTCCTTTTCTATTTTTATCTATCCCTCCTGGTCTTAAAGAACTCATCTCTATCTGCACAGGCTGACCTCTAAGAACCCATATTAATATTAAGAATTCTTACTTTGAACTTAGTCTGTTTTAATTGTTCCACTGCTCATGTTCTCTGATTTCACACATTATTTAACTTCTCTGAACTTAAGTTTTCATAAGTATAAAATGGGGATTATAAGATCTGCCCTGGCTTCTTAAAGGGGTCATTATTAGGGAAGAATTGAAAAACATTGTTGAATGCTGGGTTTTCCCAAATACCACCAGAATTACTCATTGCTAAGACAAAGTTGAGTTTATCCTGACTGTGGTAAGGAAGAGCACTACCTTGACAGAGCCTTAGTAATGTCAGAAGAGAGGCAAAATGGGGATAATTGTGAGGTTTGGGAATTTGAAGATGGCTGTTTGAATATGGGAACTTGTTTAGGATTGGATAAGGGTCATAATATAATAGTTTAGAATTAGTGGACACACAAGGGCTTTGATTTTAATCCTATCTGCTATTCATTTGAATATTTTTCCAGATGTTTCTGGAATGAACAACAGAGCTATTTGCAATGTTTTTCTTCATGAGCAAGAGTTTACGTGGAATAGTAAAGTCATATTGATGAATGCAGTAGAATAGTAAATTATATTTGACAAGACAGCCAAAGAATAAAGCCAGGTTAATGTAGGCAGTGAGAAGTGAAGAGTGGGTAGATGCTCTTAGTTCCTGGCTTATAAAAGCACTTCATAATTTTATGAGTACTACATAAATGGTGGTGGTAGTCGTATCAATAAGTAAAGCATTTCACTTGTTTTTGATTCTTATGCTTTTTTTTTTACCTAACTTTAATGTTTTTCTTCTTAAACTCAGTAAAAGGAGAATCTTTAATCCAAATGACTAAGCTTCTGAAATGTCATGGAGCTCTTTTCAATGCCTGGGATCTACCTGGATTGAAAAAGTCAATCATGTAATCACTATACAATTTTCCTCTGCTATTTTAGAAAGTGACTAATCATGAGAGCTAATGAATGTTAAATTCAGGGGAGTTTCATTCAGGTTAGTCCTTCATAAAGAGATAAAATATTTGAAGGCAGATATACTCCAAGATGCTGATTGAAACAAAACTCCTCAGCTGTCCAACCAAAGGTAGCCTTCTGCCTTCTTTTTGTGAAAATGAAATCTTGGTAAGTCTTTCCTTTTTAGCTCCCACTCTGGCCTTGATACTGGTTCACTAGTTAACTCCAGCTGTATGGTAAATAGACTTAAAAAAACTCATTGACCTTAAACTGGAGAATAAGTTACTTAACCTATAGTCCAATGTGTATGAAATAGCATAGGAAGATTATATTTAACACTGGATCAAAAGTTCAAATTTAGTTCTCCCAAAAGAAATTGTTACTGCAGAGTTTGTTTTCCTTAGGCAACATAAACTTCAAATCAGTATTATTGATTAATCCTCTTTTAATTTGATAGTCAAGTGTGATTTTCTCCTAATAGCTCTGACACTATTGTAGAAAATAAATGAACACAAAAGAAGGAGCATTTCTCCTTCAAATGAACACAAATGAACATATATATACACACACACATATATATATGATTATATAATATGAAATTATGTATATTTATATATAATGTTTCATATATGTGAGAAAATATTTATAATATATCACTATATTTTATATTGTATATATTCCATATATAGATTTGGTTTAATACTTAACAGCTTAAAACAAAATAATTATTATTTCAAAGTTTCTATGGTAAAAGAATATGGATAGGACCTAACTGGATGGTTTCGGCTCAGGGTCTTTGACAAAGCTATGACTATGTTTTTGGCTATAGCTGTATTTTCTCTAAGGCTCACCTGGAGGAAGATCTACTTCCAAGCTCACTCATTTGGTTGTTGCCTGGCCTTAGATCCTCAATAGCTCTTGGATGGAGACATCATATTTTTTGCCTATTGGGCCTTTCCACAGAGCAGCTCACGAAGTGGCAATTGGTTTCTCTCAGAATGAGTGAGATGAGTGAGAACTAGAGAAGATGCCTAAGATGGAAGCTATGGTCTTTTGGTAACACAGTTTTGGAAGTGACATCCCATTACTCTGCTATGTTCTTTTTGTTAAAGCTAGTCAGTAAGTCCAACCCACTCTCCAGGGGAGAGGATAACACAAGGTTGTGAATGCCAGAACATGGAGATCCTTGGGGACAATCTTTGAGGCTATTTGCCACAATGCTTAACTAAGTCCTGCAGTTACTTCAAAGTCCTGCAGCAATCCGTGCTGTCTTCATTATGAAATCTTGTGAATTAAGGAATTAGCCTTCCTATGAGACTGTCACCATTGTGAAAGAAGTAAATTCATAGAATAATAAATTGATCCTATTTTTGTGCTAGGAAGATTGCAGATATCACCTAGTTTAATACTCCCTAGCATCCAGAGCACCAAGAAACCATTTGATTGTTTTTCTCATGGACCGCATGTTTGAAAAAAGTTGCATGAACCAAATAAAGTGCATTTAATAATAGTAGTAACACTTAATAGTGCTAATTTGCTTCCTTATTATATAGAAATCTGGCATTGGAAATTATTGATTAGGGCTTCTGGTAGCCTGTTAATCCAGTGAATTGGTAGATTCTTTCCTTTGTACTTTTCTATATGGTTGTATTCGTGTTATTGCACATGTTTATCTTCAACTCTCAGACTTGGGCAGTACAAATTACTCTCTACCTAGTCTGATTTATTTCTGATTTCACAGAGGATTCAATAGATTAGCACAACTTGAAAAAGGACGGATAACATATGTAAAGATACTCAAGTAGTCTTGATTGCCTGTTAGAATTTTTTTAAAAAGCTCCTTTTTACTAGGAAATTTTTTCATTTTCTTCTCATCTCTTTTTCTCCTGTAGCTGTGGAGCTTTAGCTAAAACACTTGTGCTGAACAATTAAAAACTGTTCATGGCAGTTCTGTTTAGTGCTGATGAACTGTCTAACAATTGGTCTGACATAACCTTTTCTGGTTCCTACACACTCCCAAAACTCTGGGTCTCTTTTTTGTTCCATACACATGCTAAATACTTTCTGATCTCAAGGCTTTTTCTCTTGCTATTTCCTCTGCCTGGAATGTTGGTCTTAGCCATTCCTGGTCTATTGGTACCTAACTATCTACAGTTTTCTTGCAGTGTGGTATATGACCATTGAAGTACAAATGTGTACCATCATGAAACAGGAGAACTCGAAGGAGCCTAAAATGTCACGTAATAATTTTCCAATCTCATTTGGGAGAAAGTAAACAAGGAAGAAAGTAGTTTTGCTCGGGAGTCAAAGAGTGTACCACCTACTTGAAATAAACCCAGAACAAGGTCAGACATTGAAAAAAACAAGGCAAAGAAATTATGCTTTTTACCAGGGGTCTTACAATTTAGTTAGAAAGAGAAAAATAACTTAAATTCACTTAATCTGTATAATCAGTTGAGGGCAAGGAAACACTGCAATTTAGGTTTAAAAAGTCTTACGAAAAAAACTTAACAGTGAGGTTCAATTTGTTTTGGCTTTCCAAATATAAAGCAAAAGTATGAATCTATAGAGGAGAGGGGGAAAGTACTCAGGAGAACAGAAAGGTGTGAGGTAAGGGGACAAAAGTAGGAAGGAGCACAAAGACTCATGATACTTAAAGCTGAACTGCTGATTGAAGTCTGCTGCTGCCACCTGACTTACATCTTTCCTGGGCCCTGAGTTTTCAGAGGTTTTATTGTATTATAACCTCTGTGACACTACAGCTATTAGTCACACTCAGCCATAGAAGTTGACAATATAACGATGTTCTAGTTTTACTTCTGTCCTGATAATGTCCCATATGACCAGAAAACTAATTTTTTTTTGCATTTGGATAAGAAGTAAAAGAACAGGGAATGACTGTACATTCAGGCTATACATATCCAGAGTTGTTTAGAAACATTTTGTGTTAAAAGAGTGAGCTGAATTTTACATTAAACTATGTACTCCTCCCCAGAGGAACTGGTTAGAAAAAATCTGATCAAACCATTTTACTGTTGTTCAAGTCTATCAAATGCCTGTATGCACATATATGCATATACAGTTGTAATATTGATTATTTTGCATGGTCAGAAAAGGAATGTGTTTTTTTATCACATACTAGTTGCTTTCCTGAGTATGGAAATGAAATCCTGTACTTCATCCAAGCTTCTCAGAAGTTTTCTTAGATATGTGTCTCCATGTGTATTTGATCCCTCAACAGAGATTCAACCAAAATATTATAGTGGACCTGGAAATAAAAAAAGTACAGTTCTTAGCCTAGAACTTAAGGGAGTATACTCACGTAAAGAAGAGGCATTGTATCTAATACAGGGAAATGAACACACAGGACCATTTATGTTCTCACTCTTATTGTGTTCCTGGTAAGATCAGTTAGGCCACATTCAGGAGCTTCCCAATAACTCTTCCTTAATACTTAGTCCACAGTCCCTAACTTTCAGAGAGAGGCAGGCCCTTGGAAATCACTCTACACTATATAAACGAAGAAATGGCAACTTAGCAAGACAATGACCACACAGCCTGTGACTGAGCTCACACTGCAACCTTTGTATTATTATTTCCATTTCACTGTGAAGTCTTCTCTGGAGAATTCCAAACTCACATTTTCAGGGAGTTGATAGTTGAACAAAGGCAGTAAGTTAGCCTCTTTATCAGACAGAGGAATGGAACACAGTGACCTTAAATAATTTATCCACAATCCCATGCCAGAGCCAAAAGCCCGGAGAAAGGACCAAGTCAAGAATCTATGTCACCATGCTTTGGCCACACCTCTGTTTGTAAATACATCAGTGTTTAGGAAGAAATATCATGTAATTAGGTGGTTAATTTTTCATTACTTAGACCAACTGGTATGTACTGCATGTGAGATTCAGCCATTAGAAACACTCTGCTATTCTTTTAGAATCCAAAGTTTTATACTAAGTTTTTATGTGCTTGGGCCCAAAGTAAGATTAAGGTTAGAGGTGGAAAGAGGATAGTGATGTAATGTATATCGTTGAAGTCCATAGGAGTCTAGCCTTCCAGGAGATCCATAGCATGCAAGCATGATTTATAATTACATGCTTCTAATTTATTTAGAAGCATGTAATTAGAAGGTAGAAAGTAGTAAGTGCTATGATTATGGTCTGGATCCAGATCTAATGCTTTAAATTGGCATACAGAATTGTTACTATAAGGCATAGACAAAAAGGGAGTGTCTTTCTTAGGCACATATTTTCTGTGAAGTTGCAGAGATCATTGGGCAAGATAGAAATGAAATAGTACCATTAGATATACTTACTTGTTTAGATCCCATGAAGCAGATTTGGACAACCATCTCTCCTTCTTTCATTAACTCAACAAACAAATACTGAGTTCCGTTATATTAAGAGAATAGATCGGGGGCATTTAATAAATCACTATTTAGTTATGTATTCAAATGAGACATGATAGTGAAGTACAAAGCCAGTATCAACCATATGGATGAACCAATTTGCTACTTTGAAAGAGTTTCCAATCTCAGCTTTCCCACTAAAACCTACAATTACTTTGAATGTTGTTGTACACTGATTATCATACTGCTTGTAGTAAAATATCAAATATCATTCTCTCTTAATTGCAATGTCTTCAACAATCTTCATTAGAACTAGTCATTCTAGTTTTGAAAGCATTCTATGCAAATTGACAATGTAATAAATGCTTGTATTACTTTTTTCAGAAAACTATTTCAAACCATTCATGAAGTGTTGTGAAAATAATCATATGACCAAGGGCTGTCATTTGGGCTGCTTTCTAATTCAGGCCAGTGTGTGTTCACAGGCTCTCAAGAATGCTGTGAAAGGGTCTCTAGAAGGGGCTGGGGAAGGCTAGCCCAGATGACCTATAGAGTCTCTTCCAGCTTATGAGTATACGATTCAGTGCAAGGCTAAATTGGTGGTATATCAGATAGAAACCATCTGCAAAAAATATTCAAAGGGCTTTTTATTTTTTCCTTAGAGCTTGATAAGGACCAAAATTCTTCTTGTCAAAGGGCACAGCTTACCTTCTTATTTATGGTAAGCATGATTCATTTGTCACATGATTTGAAATAGAATATTTTAAAAAATATTTTATTTATTTATTTTAGATAGAGGGGGAAGGGACGGAGAAAGAGAGGGAAAGAAACATCAGTGTATGGTAGCTTCTTGTGCACCCCCTACTGAGGACCTGGCCTCAGTAGGGAGTGCACAAGAGGCAACTGACTGGGAATTGAACTGACAACCCTATGGTTCACAGGCCCACGCTCAATCCACTGAGCCACACCAGCCAGGGCTAGAAATAGAGTATTATGTTTAACTTCATGATGATAGCACTTTAAAATGTAATACATTTTTTCTTTATATGACATTTACAGAATGCTCTATCATAACCCTTGTGTTATTGAAGGGTTAAAAGTAGACAAAGACTTCACAGAAATCCTATATACGTGAATGTATGTATTTGAAATGGCTGCATGGGAAGCTAAAGGAGCTGCAGTAGGATGCCTGTTTGTGGGGAATGTTCTTCCCCATCCAATTCACATACATGCATGCATGTACACACAGCAGAGTAACCATATGACAGTGTATACTGTCTGTAAGGCTAGGAATTCAGTTTGTAAGGATGCATTTCAGTCATTTTAAAGCAGTTGGTTCTTAATACATTTTTGGTCACAAATGAATTTGAAACTCTATTGACATCATAACTCATTTCCTGGGAAAAATAGGCTTTTGGACATATGTACAGACTTACAAATTCTTAGGGGTTCAAGGACTACTTTAGGAGTTTAACATATTACTCAAGCCAAATAAATCCTGTTAATGTTATCTAAGAAATTATTTCTTTTTTTTAAAGATTTTATTTATTTATTTATCTTTAGAGGGGAAGGAGAGAGAGAGAGAAACATCAATGTATGGCTGCCTTTCGTGCATCCCCTGCTGGGAGTTGGCCTGCAAGGAATTGGCCTGCAACCCAAGCATGTGCCCTTACTGGGAATCGAACCGCGATCCTCTGGTTTGCAGGCCTGTGCTCAGTCCACTGAGCTACACCAGCCAGGGCTAAGAAATCATTTCTTAATCTGGTCTAAAGACATTTGATTGCCTACCATGTACACTTGGGCCTGTGCTTGATGCAATTATTACATCTAATGTCAGTGCCATGTGCACTGCCCACATGATCACAATCTTACGGCCATCCCTTGATGTCCTCAAGTCATAATTTTCTATAATATAAAATTAACATTTTATTTTTTAAATTTTATTTATTTTTAGAGAAAGGAAGGGAGGGAGAAAGAAAGCGAGAGAAACATCAATGTGTGGTTGCTTCTTGAGTGCCCCCTATTGGGGACCTGGCCTGCCACCCAGGCAGGTGCCCTGACTGGGAATGGAATTGGTGACCCTTTGGTTCACAGCCCAGGTCTCATCCACTGAGCCACACCAGGCAGGGCAGAATTTTCTGATTTGATGATCCCTAAAACTATTTATAGTGCTTTATTTACTTAGCCTTGTTCTGTGCACAGAAGGGACTATGCAGTCCAAGCATCCAGTAAAGTAAGTCATTGACCAGAGCCAGACACAAACAAGAGACAAAGGGAAGCTCAGGCACTTAGGCAAAGAAACTGTGTCTCACTTATGTGAGGGTGCTGCAGTACTAAGTCTATCTCTACATGTGGCAGTTGATTTAGAATGTAATCAATTATCATCTCATTAATCCTTTGGACTATTGCATAGTGGTTTTATTTTATTGTTAGCTTGCTTTTAAACTTTAAAATAGGATCTTTTCCAACCAAGTATTTAATGGGTCAAGTTACTGTTATTGGACTGCAGGAAGTTGGGGAGATGGTACCCTGTGTGAGAAAGCTGAATTAAGTTCCACAAAAATGGTTTTGAGTAAATTATATTTAAAATGTTTATGTCATTACAGGCTCTACTGAAAGCATTTCAAGAGCTAGTTAGTAAAGCTGTCCCAAGGCTCCTATGTTTGTATTTATTCAGCTTTCAAATACTCATTTGTTCATGTCAGGATGTGTTTTAGTTTTTGTCCAATACCATTGAATCTTATACTGAAGGTTTATATAACTGAAGCTTCAAGTATGAGGATGTCCAGATACGTGCATTGTTTCTGGCAGATTTTCTCCTAAAAAGTAGAAATTCATTAACATCGAATAAGGACATATTAAACCTATTGAATATCTTAATACTCACCCTGCAGCTTAAATATATCAGCCAATAACAATCAAATGCCACCCTAACACTCACAATTTTCTGAGGAGAGAAAATTATCTGGTTTTAATGTCTGGAAGATACATCAGACCGTCAACATTCTGTCATTCGTATAAGAAATTTATATAACTCACATTAAACACATCAGATCAACTGGAAAATGTGAATAACTAAATGTTATAGGGGAAAGAATTTTATTAGAATAGTAACAAAGACACTCTTGACAGAATAGGAGTGTTGCCAAGACCATAACCTAAAGACCCACAAGAGACTTCTGACATGCTAGGCTAAAGGGTGTGAGGGATGAGTAGGTTACCTGGAATCCTTAGTTAGGTAAAAGAGGCTGAGCCCAGGGTATCTATATTCATGACAAGTGGTTTGTTAGGCCTAGAATATGCCAGCATGCTGGAGAAGAGGATAGGTATCATAAAATTTGTACTTACTCCTTTTTATTTAAAATAAAAACATTTGCAGTAAATAATAGAAATGCTTTAAAACACACAGATGGGCTTGTGATAAATATCAAGAGACTTCTCTCCCATTTTTCTCTATTGCCCTTCCCTAATAACTGTTTTCAGTTCTTCTGGCTATGTTACTATCTGGATATACTATCTTAATAATCATTATTTAAAATTTTATCTTACGAGATTGCCTGTGGTCTTCTGCTCTCATAGCTCATTTGCCCCACCCTCATCTTTTCTCTTGTTTCTTTTCCAAAAATTTACATTACTATTAATTTCTCTGCTAGTTACCTCTGCAACTTTAGCTGCTGGACTTCAATTCTATCTCTTGTTGCATTAAGATTCCATGCTTGACAAGGACATTTATTTTCCATTTCTGTCCTCCTTATTTCCTTTTATGTTTTGCATTTTGTCAACTTGCCTTTGTTTACACATTACCAAGCTTGTTAAGGCAGTCTTTTTAAAATAATCACTTTATTGTGCTGGAGTAAATGCTTAAGTAATCTCCTAAGAAAGATGTGTATAAGACAGAGTTTCTGAATTGTTAATTACCTGAAAATATCTTTATTTTAACCTTGTACTTGATTGATACTTATGGAATAGCATTCTAGATCCAAAACTGTGAGCCCCCAGGGTTAGTTATTTTCTTTTTTTTTCTATTTTTTCCTATCCTTTTCTGATATTTTGTTAGTCAGATAAATGCTGGCTTTTCTGGACCAATACTCTGTAACATTTCTTCTTACATCTATCTATTTGACCTTTTGCTCTATGCTCTGGGAATACATTCTCAACATTGTGAAACTCAAGATTCATTGGAAACCCTTTTCTAGGTCACAGTTCACTCCCTGATCATTCCCTGAGTCTTTCCAAGGTCATATTCTTGGTAAACCCTGTTAAGCTTCTCATTCACAATTGTGACTTAAAGTATGGTGATAGGAAACACAAATACTATTATTTCTAATCCTCAGGTAAGTTCTCTAATAACTGGGAATAATCCTTCTTTCTTCCTGGTATATCCCTTAATTTCTCATGAAAATGTACCTTTGGAATGACATGCAATATAAGAGACCAATTATAGACTTCCTTGTTTGTTGAAACACCTTGAGGATTGCTTTTCACATGCCATGCCTGGACTTTCAGTAGTTATTTTGCGAACTTTTTCCACAGCTGATTTCTATGTCCCTTCCTCTTGAATCTGCATAAATAAGAATAGTACAAGGCCATACATTAAATGAGCCATTTAAAAACATCTCAAGTTACAAATAGAGGAGGAGTGGTTACTTACATGAGTCTCCTTGTCCAGAAAATTATAAATTTAAATATACAATAAGCATTCTATTCATGACTTGCTAATTCACTCATTCTTGACAGAAAGCCCCCCAAACACTGTCTTGATAATCCAAATAGTTTTTATTTTAATATATATCAACAAGCCAGTTTAAACTCTGTACTTGACTTTACTACTTGAAATATATAACATCCTTTTTATCACTGAAATTTTTGAGAACTTTCCTGCAATAATGTTTTGTTTTGTGCTAAGTGGAAACTTTGAAGCTGATAGGCTCATTCAGATTCCCACTTCTGCAAGATTCTCGGCACACTTAGCCCTACTGGTTTCTCCTGCCTGTTATGAACCAAATCCCTCTGCTTGAACAGAAAGTCCATATTGTCAGTAGATACAGGTAATAGGTAAATGAACACAGTTTTATTTTTAACACTTAAACTATTTCAAGATGCCCAAAGGAAGATTGGGAGATACATGTGAGGCTTCTTCTTTTTCTTTTTTCTTGTTTTTGGATTTTACTTATTTATTTTTAGACAGAGGGGAAGGGGAGGAGAAAGAGAGGGAAAGAAACATCAATGTGTGGTTGGCTCTCACAATTCCCCTACTGGGGACCTGGCCCACAACCTAGGCATGTGCCCTGACTGGGAATCAAACTGGCAACTCTTAGGTTTGCAGGCTGGTGCTCAATCCATTGAGCCACACCAGCCAGGGCAAGTGTGAGGCTTCTGATCTTAGAGTCTGATGTTAGAATTTGGAGGTAGAAGGCACTATTTCTTTAAAAAACTGTATCTTGTATTTTCTTTTTTATTCATTGCTCATTTAAGCTGCTCTTAATAGGGCAGAAGTTTCACATTCCATTTCTCACTTCACAACCTGTGACTGTATACACAGATTTTAATTTTGAATTTTGGAAGTAACAGATGCAGGGAAGTCTTTCATATTTAGAAGTGATTGAGGGAAATAAGACCCTCAACAGACATTACTGCTCATTCTGCCTCATTGGAACATCCATGAACACCTTGCAAACACTTTGCTTTTCTACACAAAGGGGGACACAAACAACCCCAGAATTTTCTTCTGAAGGGCAGGACCCTTTTGTAATACAGGCTTCCTCTGCTAGATAAGTGTTCTAGGAACCCATCTGTATCAATGTACCAGCAGGTGTTGTGAGAAGCTGCGTTTGGCTTCAGTAAAATTTTTTGAAGACTCTCAACACCTTTGCCCATTTCATGATGGGAGATTTATGAGTTCACCTGCCTACACCGTGCTGAGTGTTAAGCAGTTTTTCACCAAAAAAATGGCATCACCCCCATGCCCCCTTCCTATTCAACTGATATCCCAATCGCCTTTTTTTGTTTGTATATTTTACTGGATAAAAAAAATCCTCAAAGGGAGATAGTTTGCTGATGTGAAAGAGATGAAAAAAAGAATAGCAGGAGCACTAAAAGGCATCAAAATTAATGAGTTTGAAAACTGTTTGAGCAGTGGAAAAATGTCTTGATAGGTGTATTACATCAAATGGAGAATATTTTGAAGGGGGCATGTAAGAATAAATACACATTTTTTATAAATAAACTTCATTTTGGGGGGTCCACCCCTTGTATTGGGATTTAAGAAGCAGAGACAGTATTCCGGAAGATAGTATCCTAGTACTTGGGGAACAATCAACTCTAACAAATTCATAAGTTCCCTCTATAGTCTCTTTTTAACATGTGTCAGTGTTATTAATAGAGCAAACTTTTTGTTGTGCTTAATATTTAGAAAACTCATCATAATTATCTATTTTTACTACATTCTGAAGATTAATATTAAACCATCCTAGTAATGTTAAGATAATCTTAGCTTGTATAGTGTTAGAAAATAGTTTACTTTTAAGATTACCCCAATATATTTATTAGTGAATATTTTACATTAATTGATACAACTTATAAAACATTGATTTTTACTCTAACTATACATGCAATGTGATAATATACCTGATGTTTTTAAGCAGTCACAGCAACTGTACAAAAAAATATTTTTACAATCCAGGAATAAAAATTTTTATAAGATCATTAGCATTAGAAAAATAACATTTAAGTAAAATGTTTATGTTGTGGTGAGTAATGTTTTTTAATTGTTCATCTGATTTCAAGGCAGACCAATATCTGGACTGTTGTCAGAGTTCTGTGATTTTACACTAATCTCCTGAACAGAATGCATTTCAACAGAGCAGAACGCTGTAGTATAGTATTAGTTTTTTTGTGTGTCACACAATCTCTTGTCACAGCAGAGGTGTACTTCAAGCTGTTAGAGAAATGCTTGCATAAAACCTTAAACTTCTCATACACTAAATCTCCATTTCACTACAACAGTGAATCCCATTTAGATTCATGCCACTTCCTGTCACCCAGCATTCAATATCTTGGAATTGGGAAATGCTGAGTCACAAAGAAGGGATTGGAGATGGCCCGTTGTCATTCTTTTGCTCTGTTACACTAATCTGCTGAGCAGAACGCATTTCAGCAGAGCAGACTGAAAGAGTGTTAGGAATTACTAAAACCTTTCTGTACTTTCAAAGACCTATTTCATATATCTCAAGTCTTAGATTGGCCTTTGCTTTTTTTTAACAATCTCTTGGAGATTGTTATCAGTAATTTTAAGGAAGAGGTGGAGTGGAAGGCAAGCAAGCAGATGTTCATATACTTCTGTTGAGAGAAGTACTGAATCTACATGTGGAGCAGTATTGGCACTTGTAGCTTGATGGCTCTCAAAAAAGAGTGGCAGTCCCAGAGCTCTGCTTTAGGGGGAGAAGAGTTACAGGTGCTAGACTGAAACTATTCTAGTGATTACAAGGAGTTCCATATGTATAATGCTTGGATTATTATTTTTTCTTTTTGCCCCCAGATTGTTACTGTTTGGAGTGAAGAGGCACTCCAAACAGTAACAATTAGTATTTACTGAGTGCTGAGTATGTGCCAACTAAAGTATGAATAGTATTAAATTCTAACAACTACCTGGTGAGGTGAGCACTAATTCTCACTGCATAAGGATACTGAGCCTTAAAGTAGTGCAGTTCTTGCTCACTCAGTGGAGCTTGGAGTCAAACCTTGGGTATTGGACTCTAGAGCAGATGCACTTAAGTGCTGGATTTGTCATGCATGCCTCATGCCACAGTGCAATGCTTGAGAGAGACTCAACTTTCATAAGTCTGAGGAGTTTCTGAATTTTTTAGGTTCCTATTGCTAGCCTCCCTGCCCTGCAAGGTATATTAAAAGAAGGTCTTTATCCCTGGCTGGTGTGGCTCAGTGGATTGAGCGCCACCCTGTGAACCAAAGAATTGCCAATTTGATTCCCAGTCGAGGCAAATTCCCAGGTTGCCAGCCAAGTCCCCACTAGGGGGCACTTGAGAGGGAACCACTCATTGATGCTTCTTTCCTTGTCTTTCTCCCTCCCTTTCCCTCTCTACAAATGAATAAATGAAATATTTTTTAAAAAGAAGGTCTTCAGAGATTATAAAAACTTTTAAAGTAAAAAATCAGGTTTATATGAAAAAGGAAGGGTATGGAAAAGAGAATGAATGAAGGTAAAATAATTTTTAAATTTTAATTATTATTTTTCTATTTAATAAGTAACTGTCCAAATAAAGGTAAAGTATTATTTGATTACAACATGACTATAGATAAGGGAAGTTATTTATAGCAAAACTATAAACTTTACAATATTGTTTACAATGGGACTTTACGATTAAGAATAGTCCACAATAAGTATTTGAACTACCTGTGGAGCAGTATGGTGTTATAACAATGTGAAATTTGATTAGTTGTAAATACATATTGTAAACTCTAGGGGAATCACTAATTTTTTTTAGATTTTCTCTATTTATCTTTAGAGGGGAAGGGAAGGAGAGAAGGAGAGAAATATCAATGTATGGTTGCCTCTTGTGAGTCCCCTGCTGGGAACTGGCCTGCAACCCAGGCATGTGCCCTGACTGGGAATCGAACCGTGATTGTGTGGTTCGCAGGCCTGCGCTCAATCCACTGAGCTACACCAGCCAGGGCCAGAATCACTAAATGTTTAAGCATTGTTGATATGTGAAGAGAAAAGATAAAATACAATCATACAAAATGCTCAATTAAAACCAGAGAAAGCAGAAATATAGATGAAGAAGAAAAGAATAAGAACAGTGAATTCAAAATGGTTACTAACAAGGTAGATATTTATCTATATCAATAAATACTTCAAAGGGTATAAATACATCAATTAATACACTTTCACCTGACAGTGGTTTGTCAAAATATATAAGGCAAAACTGACAGATGTCAAAGGTGACTTGAGTTCCAGTCAAGATGGAGGTGTAGGTAGAAACGCTTCCTTGCACAACCAAAAGAAAGGTAACAAGCAATCTAAAAACAATAAATAATTAGAAATGTAAAAATCAAATTGCATGGAACTCTGACAACCAAGGAGTTAAAGAAACATTCACCCAGACTGGTAGGAGGGGCGGAGATAGCCTAGTGGAGAGGACATGCAGCAAGGTGGCTGACTGCGAAGGTGAGGCAAGGCTGGCTGAATGGGAAACTAAAGACTCAAAGTTAGCTGTAAACTACCATGGGGGTTGCCATGACAATAGACACTCCCAGTCTCCCACAAGAGAGTTTGTTGGAAAGTGGGAATAGAGAGGTGCAGAAAATACTGCTTTCACTGTTAAGCAGTGAAACAATTGTATAGGACAATTGCTGTTAAGACTTCTCAAAGTAAATTTCACAATTTGGGAAAGAATTCCCTCCACAGATTTCATTGGAAACTTTGACTTGATTGTCTTTGGGCTATTTTCAGTTGGAAAGAGATTTTGTTTGTGATTCTAGCTGGGAGGTTATTTTTTACAAAGATTCCCAGGAAAAGGAGGGAGACTGCCGTGTGTGTTTCAGTGAGAGTGCTGAGCATATCAGGAATAGAACTTAGTGAAAAATTACTGATTTTTTTTCAGTCAGCAGGTAATCAAGACACTGCTTGCCCATCAAGGTAACCCATGACCCCTGTCCAACAAGAATGGTGCAGGGGATGCACATGAGAGCCCATGATTTTCCCATGTGGGAAAAATCAGATCACCCTGAGTCTAAGCATCTGTTCTTCCAATGTGGACAAATGAGAACACTGGTACCTGTCTCATTCTTCTTGCTACATGGAGAGGGCCTTTCTGTATCAGGGAAGAGCCAAGACTCAGAAACCTAGAGAAAACAGCTATGAAATAGAATGAAAGAAAATACTCTAAGTCAAACTAAGGGGCACCAGAGGATTTCTCAGTAGCATGCCACAAATTTTGTGTCTTGCTTAAAAAACACTTTGAATTGCTTTTCTTTCTGACACCTTCAGTTGAAAGTGAGTCCACTGATATGTGTATAGTACTTGGTTCAGAATATATGGTCGTTGTAAGGACCCCGTAACATAGATATCTTAAGAAAGCAAAATATTAACCATGAATATAATATGAGCTCATGTCTTTAAAATATGTATAGAAAAATATAGAGGGTTCATATTTTCTCATAATATAAAACAGACCCACACTTGAGACAAGCAGAGTAAGATTAATCTCACAGGCCCTGGCTGGTGTAGCTCAGTGGATTGAGCATGGGCCTGAGAACCAGAGGATCGTGGTTCGATTCCCAGTCAGGGCACATGCCTGGGTTGCAGGCCAGTTCCCAGCCAGTTCCCGGCAGGGGACACACGATACATTGTGTGTATCAATATACATTGATATTTCTCTTCCTCTCTCCTTCCCTTCCCCTCTAAAGATAAATAAATAAAATATTTTTAAAAAGATTAATCTCACAGGAAAATTCAGGAACCAGGTCAATGCTCTTTTCTGAATGTAACAAATTTCACCTCCTTTGGTGTGTCACTGAACCTCTCTGAGGATGGCAAATGCATGGACTTAAGAACTCTTGGTGGTGATGAGGCCTAAAAGATCCTTAGCCTTATAGCCAAGTTTGTCAGATAAGGACCTTCACGTCAGAGAAGTTTTAAGTGTCTGAGCCAATTGTAGAACCCAAAGCTCCTGCCTAGGTACTTGGCTAAATGCAGGGTCTCCTACCTAATTACAGAGTCTCTTCCTTTCCAGTCTATCATTAAATGAAAAGAAGGAGTATATTCCAGGGATGAGGGGCAGCACAAAGCCTCAGAGTCTAAAAAGTTGTGTGAGGTTGGAAGAGAGAGTTGGGGTAATGAGGATATTTGTCATTTTTATAACTAAACTCTGCTGGATAAACTCCAAGAACTTCTGCCTTATTCTGTTGTCTATTTTCTAGTACACAGAGTTAAAGTCCATTCCAGGAGCTCAGTTTCCTACATGTAGAAAGTGATTAACAGCCTTTCAGAGTTTCAAAAAAAGTGACTCATTTAGAGTCCTCTACACACCATTTAACTTTTGAACTATAGATGGGGCTGTCCAGGCAGGAGTACCATTGGTCTCACAGTTACAATTAGTTTTTTCCACCTTCCTGGTTTCCACCCACATTCCATTTTCCCTCCTGAGTTTTACTGATGCAAACAGCACTGAGGTCCCTTATCATCATCCACACCTAAACTGAAGCAGGTTCCCATAATCGGTTTACTGCACTGAGTATTCAAGTCACAATTGCTATCTGGTTTGCCTTGCTTTGTGTTAATAGCCAACAGAAAATACTCTCAGGGACCTTTATAGGAAAGCAGAGAACATCTTAATAATGGCATCTTAATACTTCACTGGAATGCATTACTGCCTTAGTTGGTTTTAAGATTCTATTCTTTTCCAAGTTTCTGATGGATGTACTTTTTTCTTCTTACTGCCCATAATGAACCCCATTCTCTTAATTTGTCAGTCACTCAGAATCTAAGTGACTTAAAAATTGAAGACCATCTATTTGGATAAGTTATTTAGTGTAATAATGCCTAATGAAGCAACCTAAATAATCATATAAAACCTTACCCTTGAAATCCTAGTCCCACATTCTACCCCATTCAACCGAGCTCACAGAAAAACTAGTTCTTAGGTACTGTCATTGAACTGCCATGTTGACAATGAAATTACAAGTGTTACTTATCAGTTAAAACATCCATTACAGTCCTAAAAGACAATCACAGAGATGGCTGCTTTTGCATACAGATGGCTAAAATGGTAGATTCAAAGCTGATCTTTTAAGTACAGTAGTAGTTAGTTAGGGAGCTCAGGTACCAATGACATCCTTTAAAAATGCATTTCAAATATTCAACTGAGACTTTCTCATGAAAACTTGGAAATACGAAAAAAAAGTCTAAAGTTTCGATGATTGATTGCACAGCCAAGTTTGTATTTACTGAAAAAGGGGTGGGTGTGGGGAAAATACTGTTTTCACTGAGTTTTTAAGAGAAATGATGTGTAGCATTTGGTGGAGCGGGGAGGGGGGGAAGGATACAATTAATTGCACACAACACTAGTTTCTTGACTGAATGGGGCGTGCTCTAGCTCTCAGAATGTTGCCAGTGACAGATTTGAATTTCACAGACAAAGCAATGGCCCTCACAGTCAAAGTCATTTCATTAGGTGTCAGGCAATGTAAACCACAACCAAGAATACAAACCCCCACCCGCAGACCAAGATTAGAGTCAGCCACAAACTTGAAATACTATGTGAAATGCCTTTCTACTATTAAAATACAAAGAGACAAGCCAAATTTCTCTTTAACCAACTTTAAATGCCAGACTTCAACACAGAGAATTTCTTTATCTGTGCTTTGTATGCAGGCAATACTCTAGCTATTGCTCATATTGATGCTCCATGGTTAGAACAAGAATGGGGGATATCTGAGTTACCTAAGGTTGCTATAACAAATACCATAGACTGAGTGGTTTAAAAAACAGAAATTTATTTTCTCACAGTTGTGAAGCACAGCTTAGCTTCTGGCGAGACCTGTCTTCCTGGCTTACATGTGGTTGTTCTCTGTGTTCTCACAAGGCCTTTTATCAATGTGTGTGTGTGGAGAGGTCCCTTTCTGTTTCTCTTCTTATAAGACCACCAATCTTATCTGATTAGTTCCACACCTATGAGTCTATTTAAACCATACAACCTCTTTAAAGCCCCATCATCAAGTCAGTCACAATGGTGGTTTGGGCTTCAACATATGAACTGGGGGGGGGGGCACAATTCAGTTCACAGCAGAAGTGATTCTCTTTGGGGCTATAAGTATGATTATTTCTAATAAGATCTGTTCTTTCTTCATGAGAATGATCCACAGGACCTAGAAATATGTTGATTAATCTCCAAATATTTTAGGACTTTCCAGCTATTTTTTTCTGTAACTAATTTTCAGTTTAATCTTATGTGGTCCAAGTACACACTTTACATGGCTTCTATTCATTTAACTTTGTTTAGGCGATTTTTATGGTCCAGAGCATTATCTACATTGGTGAATGTTTCATGTGAGTTTAAGAATACAAATTCTACTGTTGTTGGATGGAGCAATCCATAAATGTCAACTAGATCAAATTGACTGATGGTGTTTTTCAGGTTAACTATACCCTTACTTACTGATTTTGTACCTGATTAATCTAGCAATAAATGAAAAAAAAAGGACATTGAAACCATCAACTATAATAGTAAATTTGTATATGTATCCTTTTTCTCACATTTTTAAGTGCTTCCTTTTTAAAAGAATATTTTATTGATTATACTACTACAGTTTTCCCAATTATTTTCTCTTTATCCCCCTCTGCCCTGCACCCCCTACCCCTCCAGCATCCCACCCTTAGTTCATGTCCATGGGTTGTACATATAAATTCTCTGTACATTTGACTTCTCTGTGTCCTATACAATTCTGAACCTCTCCCTGACTATTTTATGCCTACCAATTATGCTTCTTATTCCCTGTACCTTTTCCCCCATTCTTCCCCTCCCCTTCCCCACTGAAAACACTCCATGTGATCTCTTTTTCTCTGATTCTGTTCCTGTTATAGTTGTTTGCTTAGTTTTTGTTTTCCTTTTTTTAGGTTCAGTTGTTGATAGTTATGGGTTTGTTGTCATTTTACTGTTCATAGTTTTTGATCTTCTTCTTTTCATTAGATAAGTCCCTTTAACATTTCATATAATAAGGGCTTGGTGATGGTGAACTCCTTTAACTTGACCTTATCTGGGAAGCGCTTTATCTGCCTTTCCATTCTAAATGGCAGTTTTGCTGGATAGAGTAATCTTGGCTGTAGATCCTTCCCTTTCATGACTTCAAATACTTCTTCCAGGCCCTTCTTGCCTATAAGGTTTATTTGAGAAATCAGTTGATAGTCTTATGGGAACTCCTTTATATGTAACTCTCTCCTTTCCTCTTGCTGCTTTTAAGGTTCTCTCCTTCATTTTAGTCTTGGCTAATGTAATGATGATGTGCCTTGGTGTGTTCCTTCTTGGGTCCAACTTCTTTGGAACTCTCTGAGCTTCCTGAACTTCCTGGAAGTCTATTTCCTTTGCCAGATTGGGGAAGTTTTCCATCATTATTTGTTCATATAAGTTTTCAACTTGTTGCTCTTGTTCTTCTCCTTCTGGCACCCCTATGATTCAGATGTTACAACACTTAAAGTTATCCCAGAGATTCCTAAGCCTCTCCTCTTTTTTTTTGAATTCTTGTTTCTTCATTCTGTTCCAGTTGGATGTCTATTTCTTCCTTTTGTTCCAAATTGTTGATTTGAGGCCTGGTTTCCTTTCCTTCACTGTTTGTTCCCTGTATATTTTGCTTTATTTCACTTTGGGTAGCCTTCATTGCTTCCTTCATTTTGTGACCAAACTCAGTTCTGTGAGCCTCCTGATTACCAGTGTTTTGACCTCTGCATCAGATAGGTTGGCTATTTCCTTATCGCTTAGTTTCTTTTCTGGAGTTTTGCTCTGTTCTTTCACTTTGGCCATGTTTCTGTGTCTTGGCATATCTGTTAAATTGTAAGGGAGTGGGGCCTTAGATATTCTCCAGGGTGGTCAACCCTTTTTGCTGAGTTGTGGCACTGCATGTGTGGGAGGGGTCAAAGAGGGAACAATGCCACTAGTTTGTACCTCTCTATGGCTCTTGGCTCTTCCCTGATACAGAAAGGCCCTCTCCATGTAGCAAGAAGAATGGGACAGGTACCAGTGTTCTCATTTGTCCACATTGGAAGAACAGATGCTTAGACTCAGGGTGATCTGATTTTTCCCACATGGGAAAATCATGGGCTCTCATGTGCATCCCCTGCACCATTCTTGTTGGACAGGGGTCATGGGTTACCTTGATGGGCAAGCAGTGTCTTGATTACCTGCTGACTGAAAAAAAATCAGTAATTTTTCACTAAGTTCTATTCCTGATATGCTCAGCACTCTCACTGAAACACACACGGCAGTCTCCCTCCTTTTCCTGGGAATCTTTGTAAAAAATAACCTCCCAGCTAGAATCACAAACAAAATCTCTTTCCAACTGAAAATAGCCCAAAGACAATCAAGTCAAAGTTTCCAATGAAATCTGTGGAGGGAATTCTTTCCCAAATTGTGAAATTTACTTTGAGAAGTCTTAACAGCAATAAAAATTATTTTTTGTTTATCTTTTTGGTAGTCATAGACACATTCATTCTCTTTTTCTGCACTTTAAAATCATCTCTGCAAGTAGTTCTGAAGCTCTGTAAACATTTAGACTCACTCTGTTCAATCAGTCACACATATGGCATCACATGCCACTTGTGATATGAATGTCATCTGCATTCCCACCAAGGTGTGTTGTATAAACTCCATAAATATATAATCAGTTGTCTAGTGCAATCTCTCTTGAACACAAACTCCACGTTCATAACGTATTTCTTCATCCTCCATCTCTGGACCATACCTCGGACTCAGGAAATTTACATCCTAGTGAATCATAGCACCAAATTCTCCATCCAAAGGGGATATTAACTGCTTTTGCAGTCTGCTTCATGCTTTCTGCCTGCCTTACCTTTATTGATGCTGATCACTTTTTTCTACAATCTCATCTCTATTTTTTACCACTCTATCACTAACTGTCAAAATCCCATCTATTTCATACTAAAAGCAAACAATAGAGACAAACAACATTAAGAAACTATTCACTGGAAGAAACAATAATGGCTTAAATAAGTAAGAGTTTATTTTATTTTTTGCATAACAACCGTATATTGGGCTGGGAACATTTCTATTTAAAGCTTCTTCCCAAAATGAATATGGAATTAGTAATTAAAACTAAATATCATTTAGACATGTTTTATTGCATGTAGCAAAAAGTGTTGCTGCATGTAATCTTGACTACAAAGTCACATCATAGAAAGTGTGTTGAGTAGTAAATTCACTCCTTGTGTCAGTAGCTCCAAATCATTAAGGATTTGTGCTCTTAAGATCTTTCATTTTACTCTGACACTTTTAACTTCTTAGCTTTCCAATCAACTAATCTAAAACAACATTTTCTTGTCCCACCTTTGGTCTTAAACCTCATGGTATTCATTATCCAGTGGTCCTGAACTTTCAACAGTAAGTAACAAAACATAACTACAGTAGCTTAAAAATATATGATGGTTAATGCAGTGGCTCAATGATATCTTCAAGGAACCATGTTTTTAAGAAATCTTTCCACTCTTCAATTCTTGGTTCTATTTCATCTTCATACTTGCTGTCTCCTGGAACTAATAAGGCCTCTTTATTGCAGTGTTCATCTTCATATTGTTGCTTCATGAAATAGGAAGGCTTCCTTATTATAGCTGTAATTATTTGAAGCCAGATGGTGAAAAGGGAAAGAGTGATTGTTGAATGACAAAACAGATTTTTTTTCAGGTAGCTCTCTTCCTTATCAGGTACACAAACTGAGTAGACTCCTGATGCTATCCATTGATAGCTGTGTCAAATGTCCTCACTCTGCAAGTGCAGTTGGAAAGAGAAATGTTATGGATGAGGGTTGGGTCAGCCAACTTACAGCATGCGCCACATAGAAGTAGATAGATACCACAATAGAATTTCTAGAACTGGCAAGGTATTTAGCTGTGCCTACAACCACCATATTTATAGATATATGCTGTCCAATAGGGTAGCTAATAGCTAGGTGTAGTTATTAAAATAAATATTAAAATCAATTAAATGTTTTATCCTGTCTCATCAGTTGCGTTCAAGTGTTCAGTAGCCACATGTGGCTGCAATGTTAGACAGCACAGATTCCTGTCTCTGCAGAAATTTGTACTGCACACTGTGCTGTACTAGATGAAATAGGGCCAATGAAGGGGAAAGGGTTAGTCCCCAATTCTCAGAGTTGACTAGCAGGTAGTGAAGCAATCACCAAACACCTGGTCTTATAATGTTAAGAAGAATATGGCTTTCTATATGTTTCTGTCTTTCTGCTAAATATTGTCTTTCATTTTCAAGAAATTATACCTACATTTCATTGTTTTTCTATGCCCTAGTGTGCATGAGTGGAAGAAAATCCTGACATGGGTAACCTGAAGTGTTTTTATTCATAATGCATGGACACTTCACAATACAGTGTGGCAGGGTCCTACATGATCATCAAGAACTGTCAGTTGAGAATTGGCAAGAATTGTGATGATGTTGGAGAAACCTGATTTAGCTTTAATTCTGTTTTACTTCCTGTGATAGCTAAAAGACACTGCCAGATGGTAAAATTACTTGCTTCTGAGGCTTAAATGAGTGAATGAGGAATAGCTTAAAGGCATGAAATGTTGCATGCCCTTTAAAAAGCTTTTTAGATCTGCAACTTGTAGAAAGGCTGGAGTGGAAAAGGGCAGAAGCTGTTATAAAAGTAACAAAGTGGAGATATGCTATGATCACCTAGATGCTCTGTAATAGCTAGATATAAATAGAAACACCTGATATAAAACCTGTACAAATAGCCCTTGGTAAAGTGAGGGAAACAAAATAAAACACATCAGTTAGAAAACTAGGAAATATTCAAAATAATTAAGAGATAAAAGTGGCTATGCATTTGAATTCTTTTCTATTTTTTCTTACAATTTATTTACCTGGGTTATTCTACAAAATAGTACATGGAATATATCAAACTGATTGTTTTATCAGCTATCTAAAAGTATATGAACATATTATCTGGTTTAAGGTTATTATTTCTTTAATTTTTAATTTTTTCCATTATTGTTTAGTCCCCTAGTAGAACCCTCCCTCCAGCAATCACCACACTGTTGTCCATATCCATGAGTCCTTTTTCTTTTTTGCTCCCTCCCTCTACCCTCTAACTTTCTTCCACTAGCTGCCATCTGCTCTCCATCTATGAGTCTCTGTTTTCCTTGTTAGTTCAGTTTGTTCATTAAATTCCACAAATGAGTGAAACAATATGGTATTTGCTTTCCTCTGACTGGCTTATTTCCCTTAGGATAATGTGGTCTAGGTCCATCCCTACTGTCACAAAGAGTAAAATTTTCTTCTTTCTTATGGCCAAGTAGTATTCCATTGTGTAAATATCCCATATTTGTTTGATACAGTCATCTGGTGATGGAGAGTTGGGTTGTTTTCATATCTTGGCGATTGTAAATAACCCTGCAGAGAACATAGGGGTGCTTATGTTATTTTGAGTTAGTGTTTTGGGTTCTATCAGCTATGTTCCCAGAAGTAGGATTGCTGGGTCAAAAGGCAGTTCCATTTTTTTGAGGTTTCTCAATGCTACTGCTTTCTACAGTGGTTGAAAGTCTGCATTCAACTTCTACCAGTCTGCATTCCCACCAACAGTGCAAAAGGTTTCCCCTTTCTCCACATTCTCAACAGCACTTGTTCTTTGTTGACTTATTGATGTTTAACTATTTGGACAGCTGTGAGATGGTATCTCACTGTGGTTTTAATTTGCATTTCTGTGATGATTGGTGATGTTAAACATCTTTTCATATGTCTATTGATAATCTGTATGTCCTCTTCAGAGAAGTATCTATTCAGGTCCTTCACCCATTTAAAAAAATTATGTATTTAATTGTTGTTCAAGTACAGTTTTCTGTCTTTTACTCCCATCCCAGCCCCTTGCCCCGTGCTCTTCACCTCCCTCCCATTTCTACCATCTTAGTTTTTGTCCATGTGTCCTTTATAATTGTTCCTGTAAATCCTTCCCCTTTCCCCCTGAAATTCCCTCCCCTCTCCCCTCTGATCACTTTCAGCCTGTTTTTCTATTTGAGTGTCTTTGGTTATATTTTGCTTGTTTGTTTGTTTTGTTGTTTAGGTTCCTGTTAAAGGTGAGGTCATATGGTATTTGTCTTTCACCTCCCGGCTTATTTCACTCAGCATAATGCTTTCCAGTTCCATCCATGATGTTGCAAAGGGTAGGAGCTCCTTCTTTCTTTCTGTTGCATAGAATTCCATTGTGTAAATGCACCATAGTTATTGGATCCATTCATTTACTGATGGGCACTTAGGTTGCTTCCAGCACTTGGCTATTGTAAATTGTGCTCCTATGAATATTGTGCTGCATAAGTTATTTTGGATTGGCTACACCTGTCTTTTAGTTGGGTTGTTTGTTTTGTTGGTGATGAGTTTTATAAGTGCTTTGTAAATTTCGGGTATTGACTCCTTATTCGATATATTGGTGAATACACTCTCCCATTCTATGGGTTGTCTTTTTATTTATATTTTTATTTTGATGATTTCCTTTGCTGTGCAGAAACTTTTTAGTTTGATGTAGTCCCATTTGTATTTCTTTTATTTCCCTTGCTGGGAATATATCCAATAAAAAATTACTATGAGCAATGCCTGAGATTATGCTGCCTAGCTTTTTATGGTTTTCAGCTCTAACATTTAAGTCTTTGATCCATTTTGAATTTATTCTTCTGTGTGGTGTAAGAAGGTGGCCTAGTTATATTTTTCTGCACATATCTGTCCAATTTTCCCAATATCATTTATTGAATAAACTATCTTTAGTCCATTGTACATGCTTGCTTCCTGTGTCAAATATGAATTCACTATAAAGGTATTCATTTATTCTGGGCTCTATATTCTGTTCTATTGATCTATGTGTCTGTTTTTATGCCACTATCATAATGTCTTGATTACTTTGGCATTATACTATAGTTCAATATTAGGGAGCATGATTCCTCCAATTTTGTTCTTCTTTCTCAGGATTGCTATTGCTATGTGCGGCCTTTTGTGGTTCTGTATAAATTTTTGAAATATTTCTTCTAGTTCTACAAAGTATGTCATTGGAATTTTGATAGAAATTGCATTGAATCTATAGACTGCTTTGGGTAGTATGGACACTTCAATGATGTTGTTTCTTCCTATCCATGAACATAGTATGTGCTTCCATTTACTCTTCAATTTCTTTCTTCGGTGTCTTATAATTTTCTTTTCTTTTCTTTTTTTTCATTTTTAAAATTTAATTATTTTTCAGGTACAGTTTCCTGACTTTTACTCCCATCCCAGCCCACCCTTTCAGTGCTCCTCACCTCCCTCCCATTTCCACCCTTGTTAGTTTTTATCCACGTGTCCTTTGTACTTGTTCCTGTAAATCCTTCCTCTTTTCCCCTGAAATACCCTCCCCTCTCCCCTCTGGTCCCTGTCCACCTGAACTGTGTTTCAGTGTCTTTGGTTATATTTTGCTTGCTTCTTTGTTTTCTTGTTTAGGTTCCTGTTAAAAGTGAGATCATATGGTATTTGTCTTTCACTGCCTGGCTTATTTCACTCAGCATAATGCTTTTCAGTTCCATCCATGCTGTTGCAAAGGGTAGGAGCTCCTTCTTCCTTTCTGCTGTATAGAATTCCATTGTGTAAATATACCATAGTTTTTTGATCCATTCATTTACTGATGGACACCTAGGTTGTTTCCAACTCTTGGCTATTGTAAATGGTGATGCTATGAACATTGGGGTGCATAGGATCTTTTGGATTGGTGTTTCAGGGTTCTTAGGATATACTCCTAATAGTGGAATTGCTGGGTCAAAAGGCATGTTCATTTTTAGTTTTCTTAGAAAATTCCATACTCTCTTCAATAATGGTTGTACCAGTCTGAAATCCCACTAACAGTGAACTAGGGTCCCCTTTCGCCAGAACTTCTCCAGTACTTGTTGTTTGTTGCTTTGTTTATGATGGCCACTCTGACCACTGTAAAGTGGTATCTCATTGTGCTTTTAATTTGCCTCTCTCTGATAGCTAGCAATATTGAGCATCTTTTGATGTGTCTCTGGATCCTCTGTATGTCCTCCTTGGAGAAATTTCTGTTCAAGTCCTTTCCCCATTATTTGATTGGGTTGCTTGTCTTCTTAGAGTGGAGTGGTGTGTGTTCTTTCTATATTTTAGAGATTAAACCTTTGTCTGGAGTATCATTGGCAAATATGTTTTCCCATACAGTTGGTTCTCTTTTTATTTCAATACTGTTTTTTTAGCCATTCAGACGATTTTTATTTTTATAAGATCCCATTTGTTTGTTCTTTCCTTTATGTCCCTTGCTCTAGGGGACATATCAGTAAAAATGTTGCTGCATGAAATATCTGAGATTTTCCTGCCAATGTTCTCCTCTAGGACTTTAATGGTGTCACGGCTTATATTTAAGTCTCACCCACCTTGAATTTATTTTGATGTATGGTGTAGGTTGGTACTAAAGTTTCATTTTTTGCCTGTAGCTGTCCAGTTCTTCCAACATTATTTGTTGAAGAAGCTATTTTAATCCATTTTATGTTAGTGCCCCCTTTATCAAATATTAGTTGCCCGTAGCGACTTGGGATTATTTCTGGGGTCTCTGTTCTGTTACATTGATCTATGTGCCTGTTTTTGTGCCAGTACCAGGCTGTTTTGATGACAGTGGCCTTGTAATACAGTTTGGTATCAGGTATTGTGATCCCTCCTACTTTATTCTTCTTTCTCAAAATTGCAGCTGTTATTTGGGGTTGTTTATGGTTCCATACAAATTTTTGAAGTGTTTGTTCTATGTCTGTGAAATATGCCATTGGTAATTTAATAGGTATTGCATCGTATCTGTAAACTGCTTTGGGAAGTATGGACATTTTGATGATGTTAATTCTTCCAATCCATGAACACGGTATATGTTTCCATTTGTTTGTGACTACCTTGATTTCTTTCTTCAGTGTTGTGTAGCTTTCTGTATACAGGTGTTTAACCTCCTCGGTTAGGTTTATTCCCAGATATTTTATTTTTCTTTTTGCAATACCAAATGGGATTTTTTTCTTGATTTCTGCTTCTGCAGTTTCATTGTGGGTATACAGAAATGCCTTTGATTTCTGGATATTGACTTTGTATCCCACTGTTTTGCCAAATTCATGTATTAGGTTGAGCAGTTTTGGGGTAGAGTCTATAGGACTTCCCATGTACACTATCATGCCATCTGCAAACAATAAGAGTTTTGTTTCCTCCTTTCCAATTTAGATGCCCTTTTTCCCCCTTTCTTGTCTGATCTCTGTGCCTAAAACTTCCAGTACTACATTGAATAGAAGTGGTGAAAGTGGGCAACCTTGTCTTGTTCCTGATCTTAGTGGAAAAGCTTTTAGTTTTTTTCCCATTGAGTATGATGTTGGCTGTAGGTCTCTCATATATGGCCTTTATTATATTGAGGTATGCTCCCTGTATTCCGAACATCTGAGGTTTTTTTTTTATCATTAATGGGTGTTGTATCTTTTCAAAAGCTTTTTCCACATCTATTAATTTGATCATGTGATTTTTGTCTTTTCTTTTGTTTATGTGATGTATTACATTTACTGATTTGCAAATATTGAACCATCTTTGCATCCCGAGATGAATCCGACTTGGTCATGGTGTATGATTTTTTAATGTGTTGTTGGATGCAATTTCCAATATTTTGTTGAGGATTTTAGCATCTATGTTCATCAGCAATATTGGCCTGAAGTTTCCTTTCTTTGTTGTGAATTTATCTGGTTTTGGAATAGGATGATGCTGGCTACATAAAAAGAGTTTGGAAGTTTTCTGTTATTTTGGATTTTTGGAATAGTGTGTGAAGAATAGGGGTTAGCTCTTCCTTAAAAGCTTTTTAGAATTCTCCTGTGAAACCATCTAGTCCAGGACTTTTGTGCGATGGGAGTTTTTTTATTACTTCTTCAATTTCATTTGCTGTTATTGGTCTGTTCAGGTTTTCTGCTTCTTTTTCATTGAGTTTTGGAAGATTCAATTTTTCTAGAAATTTGTCCATTTCACCTAGGTTTTCAAATTTCTTGGCATACAGTTCTTTATAGTAATTCTTACAATCCCTTCTACTTCTGTGGTGTCCGTTGTAATCTCTCCCCTTTCCTTTCTGATTGTGTTTATTTGGGTCCTCTCTTCTTTTCTTGATGAGCCTGCTTAAAGGCTTGTCGATTTTGTTTGTCTTTTCAATAAACCAGCTCCAGGATTCATTGATCCTTAGAATTGTGCTTTTAGTCTCTGTGATTTTAGCCATTTAGTCATGAATGACTAAATGCTTTGACATGAATGAAAATTGTGCTTTTAGTCATTTAATTGTGCTCTGATCTTGGTTATTTTCTTCTTTCTACTTGCTCTGGGCTGTCTTTGTTGTTGTTTCTCAAGTTCTTGTAGGAATAGGGTTAGGTTGTTTGTTTGAAATGTTTCTATCTTTTTTAGGTAGGCCTGTATTGCTATTGACTTTCCTCTCAGGACTGCCATCACTGTGTCCCAAAATTTTTGGGTTGCTGTGAGTTCATTTTCATTTGTTTCCAGGAGCTTTTTGATTTTTTCCCTAATTTCAATCTTGACCCGTTCGTTGTTTAATAGCATGCCATTCAATCTCCATGATTTTGAGGGTTTTGGGTTTTTTCCTTTGGGGTTGGTTTACAGTTTCAATCCCTTGTGGTTGCAGAAAATGCTCCATATGATTTCAATTTTCTTGAATTTGTTGAGGCTTCTTTTGTGTCCTATCATATGGTCTATCTTTGAAAATATTCCATGCGCATTTGAGAATAATGTGTATTTAACTCCTTTGGGATGGAGGGCTCTATATATATCAGTTAAGTGCATTTCATTTAGGGTGTGGTTTAATGCTGCAATATCTTTGTTGATATTTTGTTTGTAAGATATGTCCATTTTGACAGTAGGGTGTTAAAATCCCCTACTATAATTGTGTTGCTGGCAATATCTTTCTTGAAGTCCTGTAATATTTTCTTTATGCGTTTGGGTGCTCCTATGTTGGGTGCATATATATTTACAATGTCAATGTCTTCATGGTGGATTCTTCCTTTGAGTATTATGCCGTGACCTTCTGGGTCTCTCTTTATGGCCCTTTTTTGAAATCTATTTTGTCTGATATGAGTATTGCCACCTGGCTTTTTTTCTTGTCCGTTTGCTTGGAAAATTTGTTTCCAGCCCTTCACTTTTAGTCTGTGTAGGTCTTTTTTCCTGATGTGGATCTCTTGTAGACAGCATATGTGTGGGTCATGCTTTCTTATCCATTCAGCCCTTCTATGTCTTTTGATTGGAGCATTTAATCCATTTACGTTTAAGGTTATTATTGATAGATACTTCTTCTATCAATACATATTGATACTTAATTGATACTTAAGTATCAATTAAGTATTGATTGATACTTATTGCCATTTGAGTACCTGCATTCCTCTCCATCTCTCTCTTTTCCTTCCTTTCCTTAAAGCAGTCCTTTAGCATCTCTCGTGGAGCTGGTTTGGTGGAGGCGTAATCTTTTAGACTTCTTTTGTCCTCGAAGCTCTTTATTTGGCCTTATATCTTGATTGAGAGCCTTGCTGGGTAAAGTAGCCTTGGTTGCAGGCCTCTGGTTCTTATTATTTGGAATATTTCTTGCCATTTGCTTCTTGCTTAGAATGGTTTTATTCAGAAGTCAGTAGCTAACCTTATTATGGCTCCCTTTTATGTTACTTACTTTTTCTCCCTTGTTGCCTTTAGGATTCTCTCTTTATCTTGGAATTTTGCCATTTTAATTATGATATGTCTTGAAGTGGGNTTCTGATTGTGTTTATTTGGGTCCTCTCTTCTTTTCTTGATGAGCCTGCTTAAAGGCTTGTCGATTTTGTTTGTCTTTTCAATAAACCAGCTCCAGGATTCATTGATCCTTAGAATTGTGCTTTTAGTCTCTATGTCATTTAATTCTGCTCTGATCTTGATTATTTCCTTCCTCTACTTGCTCTGGGCTGTCTTTGTTGTTGTTTCTCAAGTTCTTGTAGGCATAGGGTTAGGTTGTTTGTTTGAAATGTTTCTATCTGTCTTAGGTATTGCTATGAACTTTCCTCTCAGGACTGCCTTCGCTGTGCCTCAGAAGTATTGGGTTGCTGTGAGTTCATTTTCATTTGTTTCCAGAGAGTTTTTGATTTCTTCCCTAATTTAATTCTTGACAGACTCATTGTTTAATAGCATACCATTCAATCTCCATGATTTTGAGGGTTTTGGGTTTTTACCTGTGGGCCTGGTTTCCAGTTTCAGTCCCTTGTGGTTGGAGAAAATGCTTGGTATGATTTCAATTTTCTTGAAATTCTTGAGGCTTGTTTTGTGTCCTATCATGTGGTCTATCTTTGAAAATGTTCCATGTGCATTTGAAAAGAATGTGTACTTAACTTCTTTGGGATGGAGGGCTCTATATATATCAGTTAAGTGCATTTCATCTAGGGCATTGTTTGATGCCACAATATCTTTGTTGATATTTTGTTTGGAAGATCTGTCCATTTTTGACAGTAGGGTGTTAAAATCCCCTACTATAATTGTGTTGCTGTCAATATATCTTTCTTGAAATCCTTTAAGATTTCCTTTATGTATTTGGGTTCTCCTATTTTGGATGCTTATACATTTACCATGTTAATGTCTTCTTGGTGGATTCTTCCCTTGAATATCATAATGTGACCTTCTGGGTCTCTCTTTATGGCCCTTTTTTTGAAGTCTATTTTGTCTGATATAAGTATTGCTACCTGGCTTTTTTTCCCTGTCCATTTTCTTAGAAAATTTGTTTTCAGTCCTTCACTTTTAGTCTGTGTAGGTCTTTTGTCCTGAGGTGGATCTCTGATAGGCAGCATATGTGTGGGTCATGCTTTCTTATCCATTCAGCTATTCTATGTCTTTTAATTGGAGCATTTAATCCATTTACGTTTAAGGTTATTATTGATAGGTATTTATTCATTGTCATTTTTGTACCTGTGTTCCTCTCTGTCCCTCTGTTTTCCTTCCTTTCCTTAAAGCAGTCCTGTTGGCATCTCTCGTGGAGATGGTTTGGTGGAGGTGTATTCTTTTATTTTATTATTTTTATTTTTTTAATTTTTTAAAATTTAGTTTTTTATTTAATTCTTATTCAAGTACAGTTTTCCGTTTTATATTCCCTGCCCTGCCCTCCCAGTGTTCCCCACCTTTCTCCCATTTCCGCCCCCCCGCCTTAATTATTGTCCATGTGTCTTTATACTTATTCATGTGAGTCCCTCCCCTTCTCCCCTATGATTCTCTCCTCTCTCCCCTCTGGACCCTGTCAGCCTGTTCCGTATTTGAGTGTCTTTGGTCATATTTTGCTAGCTTGTTTATTTTGTTGTTTAGATTCCTGTTAAAGGTGAGATCATACGGTATTTGTCTTTCACCGCCTGGCTTATTTGGGCCAACATAATGCTCTCCAGTACCAACTATGATGTTGCAAATGGTAGGAGCTCCTTCTTCCTTTCTGCAGCATAGAATTCCATTGTGTAAATATACCATAGTTTTTTTATCCAGTCATTTACTGATGGGCATCTAGGTTGTTTCCAACTCTTGGCTATTGTAAATTGTGCTGCTATGAACATCGGGGTGCATAGGTTCTTTTGGATTGGTGTTTCAGGTTTCTTAGGATATACTCCTAATAGTGGAATTACTGGATCAAAGGGCACGTTCTTTTCAGTTTTCTGAGAAAGTTCCATAAGGTTTTCCATAGTGGTTGTACCAGTCTGCAATCCCACCAACAGTGAACTAGGGTTCCCATTTCCCCACAACCTCTCCAACACTTGTTGTTTGTTTCTTTGTTTAAGATAGCCATTCTGACTGGTGTAAAGTGGTATCTCACTGTAGTTTTAATTTGCATCTCTCTGATAGCTCGCAATATCAAGCATCTTTTCATGTGTCCCTGGATCCTCTGTATGTCCTCCTTGGAGAAATGTCTGTTCAAGTCCTTTGCCCATTTTTTAATTGGGTTGCTCGTCTTCTTTGAGTGGAGTCGAGTGAGTTCTTTGTATATTTGGGAGATTAAACCTTTGTCTGAGGTATCATTGGCAAATATGTTTTTCCAAACTGTTGCTTCTCTTTTTATCTTGATACTGTTTTCCTTAGCCATGCAGAAGGTTTTAATTTTGATGAGATCCCATTTGTTTATTCTTTCCTTTATGTCCCTTACTCTAGGGGATGTATCAGTAAAAATCTTGCTGTGAGGAGTATCTGAGATTTTCCTGCCAATGTTCTCTTCTAGGACTTTAGTGGTTTCACAGCTTATATTTAAGTCTTTTATCCACCTTGAATTTATTTTTATGTATCGTGTAATTTGGTGCTCGAGTTTCATTTTTTTGCATGTAGCTGTGCAATTCTCCAAACACCACTTGTTGAAGAGGCTTTCTTTACTCCATTTTATGTTATTGCCCCCTTTGTCAAATATTAATTGACTGTAGAGAGTTGGGTTTATTTCTGGGTTCTCTGTTCTATTCCATTGGTCTATGTATGCCAGTACCAGGCTGTTTTGATGACAGTGGCCTTGTAATACAGTTTGATATCAGGTATTGTGATCCCTCCTACTTTGTTCTTCTTTCTCAAAATTGCAGTTGTTTTTGGGGGTTGTTTATGGTTCCATACAAGTTTTTGAAGTGTTTGTTCTATGTCTGTTAGATATGTCATTTGAACTTTAATAGGAATTGCATTGAATCTGTAAATTGCTTTGGGTAGTATGGACATTTTGATGCTGTTAATTCTTCCAATCCATGAGCATGGTATATGTTTCCATTTGTTTGTGTTTCCTTGATTTCTTTCTTCAGTGTTGTGTAGCTTTCTGTATACAGGTCTTTAACCTCCTTGGTTAGGTTTATTCTCAGATATTTTATTTTTGTTTTTGCAATGCTGAATTGAATTTTTTTCCTGATTTCTGCTTCTTTTGTTTCATGTTTGGTATACAGAAATGCCTTTGATTTCTGGATATTGACTGTGCATCCCGCTGTTTTGCCGAATTCATGTATTAGGTCAAGCAGTTTTTTGGTAGACTCTATAGGCTTTTCCGTGTACACTATCATGTCATCTGCAAACAATGCCAGTTTTGTTTGCTCCTTTCCAATTTAGATGCCTTTTATTTCCTATTCTTGTCTGATTGCTGTGGCTAGAACTTTTAATACTATATTCAAAAGAATTGTTGAAAGTGGGCAACCTTGTCTTGTTCCTGATCTTAGTGGAAAAGATTTTAGTTTTTGCCCATTGAGTATGATGTTGGCTGTCGGTCTTTCATATATGGCCTTTATTATATTGAGGAATGCTCCCTCTATTCCTACTTTGCTGAGTGCCTTTATGGTAAAAAAAGTGTGTTGTAACTTTTCAAAAGCTTTTCCCGCATCTATTGATATGATCATGTGGTTTTTGCCTTTGCTTTTGTTTATATGATGTTTTACATGTACTGATTTACGAATATTGAATCATCCTTGCATCCCTAGGATGAATCCCACTTGGTCGTGGTGTATGATCTTCTTGATGTATTGTTGGATGAGATTTGCCAATATTTTTTTTTGAGGTTTTAAGCATCTATGTTGATCAGCGGTATTGGCCTGAAGTTTTCTTTCTTTCTTGTGTCTCTATCTGGCTTTGGAATTAGGATGATGTTGGCTTCAAAAAAAGAGTTGGGCAGTTTCCTTCCTTTAGGATTTCTTGGAATAGTCTGTGAAGAATAGGGGTTAGCTCTTCCTTAAAAGCTTTGTAGAGTTCTCCTGTGAAACCATCTGGTCTAGGGCTTTTCTGTTTGGGGAGTTTTTTGATTACTGCTTGAATTTCATCTGCTGTTATTGGCCTTTTCAGGTTTTCTGCTTCCTCTTCATTGAGTTTTGGAAGATTATATTTTTCTAGAACTTTGTCCATTTCACCTAGGTTTTCAAATTTCTTGGCATATAATTCTGCATAGTAATTCCTTACAATCCCTTCTATTTCTGTGGTATCAGTTGTAATCTCTCCTTTTTCATTTCTGATTGTGTTTGGTTGGGTCCTCTCCCTTCTTTTCTTGATGAGGCTAATTAAAGGTTTTTCTATTTTGTTTATCTTTTCAATAAACTGACTCCTGGAGTCATTGATCCTTAGAATTGTGCTTTTAGTCTCTATGTCATTTAATTCTGCTCTGATCTTGGTTATTTCCTTCCTTCTACTTGCTCTGGGCTGTCTCTGTTGTTGTTCTTCCAGTTTTTGGAGGCTTCAGGTTAGGTTGTTTGTTTGAAATGTTTCTATTTTCTTTAGGTAAGCCTGTATTGCTATGAACTTCCCTCTCAGGACTGCCTTCCCTGTGTCCCATAAGTTTTGGGTTTTTGTGAGTTCCTTTTCATTTGTTTCTAGAAGCTGTTTGATTTCTTCCCTAATTTCAATCTTGACCCATTTGTTGTTTAATAGCATACTACTCAGTCTCCATGCTTCTGGGTGTTTTAGGTTTTTACATGTGGGATTGGTTTCCAATTTCAGTCCCTTGTGGTTGGAGAAAATGCTTGGTATGATTTCTATTTTCCTGAAATTGTTGAGACTCGTTTTGTGTCCTATCATGTGGTCTATCTTTGGAAATGTTCCATGTGCACTTGAAAAGAATGTGTATTTATCTTCTTTGGGATCGAGGGTTCTATATATATCAGTTAGATCCATTTCATCTAGGGTGTCGTTTAATGCTGCAATATCTTTGTTGATATTTTGTTTGGAAGATCTGTCCATTTTTTACAGTGGGGTGTTAAAATCCCCTACTACAATTGTGTTCCTGTCAATATCTTTCTTGAAGTCCTCTAATATTTTCTTTATGCATTTGGGTGCTCCTATGTTGGGTCCATATATATTTACGATGTTAATGTCTTCTTTATGGATTCTTCCCTTGTGTATTATGAAGTAACCTTCTGGATCTGTCTTTATGGCTTTTTTTGAAGTCTATTTTGTCTGATATGAGAATTGCTACCCTGGCTTTTCTTTCTTGACCATTTGCTTGGAAAATTTGTTTCCAGCCTTTCACTTTTAATCTGTGATGACCTTTTGACCTGAGGTGGGTCTCTTGTAGGCAGCATATGTGTAGGTCATGCTCTCTTATCCATTCAGCGATTCCATGTCTTTTAATTGGTGCATTTCATCCACTTACGTTTAAGGTTATTATTATTTTTTTAAGATTTTATTTATTTATTTTTAGAGGGGAAGGGAAGGAGAGAGGGAGAGAAACATCAATGCACGGTTGCCTCTGGTGTGACAGCCAGAGGGGGCGCTGGGAACTGGCCCGCAACCCAGCATGTGCCCTGACTAGGAATCGAACCGCGATAGTGTGGTTCGCAGGCCCGTGCTCAGTCCACTGAGCTACACCAGCCAGGGCTACTTACGTTTAAGGTTATTATTGATAGATACTTATTCATTGCCATTTGTGTACCTGCAGTCCCCTCTGTTCCTCTGTTTTCCTTCCTTTCCTTAAAGCTGTCCTTTTAGCATCTCTCATGGGGCTGGTTTGGTGGAGGCATATTCTTTTAGACTTCTTTTGTCTTCAAAGCTCTTTATGTGGCCTTATATCTTGATTGAGAGCCTTGCTGGGTAAAGTATCCTTGGTTGCAGGCCTCTGGTTCCTATTGTTTGGAATATTTCTTGCCATTCTCTTCTTGCTTGGAGTGTTTTCATTCAAAAGTCAGTAGCTAACCTTATTATGGCTCCCTTTTATGTTACTTACTTTTTCTCCCTTGCTGCCTTTAGGATTCTCTCTTTATCTTGGAATTTTGCCATTTTAATTATGATATGTCTTGAAGTGGGCCTCTTTGGGTTCCTCTTGATTGGGACTCTGTGATTCCTGGATTTGTGTGACTGTTTCTCTCATCAAATTTGGGAATCTTTCCCTCATTACTTTTTCAAATAGGTTTTCTATCCCTTGTTCTTCTCCTTCTCCTTCTGGTAGCCCTATTATTTGGGTATTATTACATTTCATATTGTGTTTCTCTTAATCCCTCTTCATTCTTTCTGAGCCTCTTTTCCTTTTCTTGCTCTTTCTGGGAGTTTTTTTCTACTTTGTCCTCCAACTCACTGATCTGATCTTCTGCCTCATTGATCCTGCTTTTGATTCCTTCCACTGTGTTCTTCAGTTCACAAATTGTATTCTTCATTTCCTCTTGGCCCTTGCTGATAGTTTCTATTTCCTTTTTCATGCTGATATAGTTTGCAGTGAGTTCATTGTAGCTCCCCTGTAGTTTCTGGTCGATCATTACGAGCTCTTTGAACTTCCTGATAACCAGTGCTTTGAATTCAATATCTGAAAGTTGACTTGTCTCTATTTCATCTGACATTCTTTCTGAGGCTTCCTCCTTTCCTTTCATTTGGGGGTTGTTTCTTTGTCTTCCCACTCTTTGTGAGACTCTTCTTGTTAGCCTCAGCTTGTTAAATTGGCCTCCTCTGACTCCCTGGGTTTATGGTGTGAACTTCTGTGGTACAATATCTGTGAGGTTCAGTGATGCGGTCTCCTTCGGGTATCCTGGTGTTCACTTCTTCCACCCAGTCTTTTTTTGTGATCAGTTGGAGAGGTAAGGCAAAATGGTTTAAGACAGCAAGAGAGTATTCTATGGTATTTACAATAGCAGCCGTTAAGGAAGAGATAGGAGATCCTTTGTCTATGTTTAGTGTTAACCGTGATACTCCACCCAACTATCCACTTTTTAGAAAGGATGGGAAGAAGATAAGACTCTTGTTGTGGAGGGAAGGCTTGTGAGTTGGATCTAGAAAGCAGTGAGGTTACGGGAGGTCATATTCTGAGCTAAGTTGAGAGTAAAGGATAGTCGATAGGTGTAATATGTGAGCAAATAGATTTAATCACTACGGTACTAGAATTCAGGAGACTGTGAAGTGAGCTAAGATCCACAAGATGTGTTGTGAGGTATTTGCAGTTGTATAGAACAGCTGTTATTTACAATAATATTAGAGCAAGAATCATATGACAGACTCTATGTGATCTGTCTGAATAGGGGGTCTAGAACTTTGGGTAGTGTCTTAAAGGAAAACAAGTGGTGTGAAGTATAGCAAGTCAGCAACACACTGTGGAGTAGAGAATAGGGGAAACCTGTCAAATGATACAATATAACCAGCCAAGGCAAAGAAGCCTATACAGAAAGAGGAGGAATACAATGATACTATTAAAATATAAAAGAAGTGAGAATAATGAAAAAATAATAATAGTGCAAATATGCAGCAACTTGTGGCTTCTCTGCTATAGCAAAGTGAAATTTGTCTCTCTGTCTCTACTGTTTGGATGCCCCGTCTTTGGGTCCAACTCTGGTCTTTTTGTAGTTCCAAGTTGTTTGTGTCGCTTGTGGGTAAAAGAAAAAAAAATCGGAGAAGGGAGGAAAAAGGAATAAGTTTGGAAAGAAAGGAAGAAGGAATAAAACAGGAAAGAAGAAAAGAGAGGGGAAAGTATTGAAAATAAAACAATAGTAAAAGTAAAAAGATAAAAGATTACTTTAAAAATCTCTTGGTTTCAAACTGGTCAAACTGGTTTTCCTGGCTGCAGCAGGCTGAGGGGCAATTAGTGTGGTCTTTCTGGGAGCCCTCTCCCAAGAGCCAACCCAGTGCCTCTAACCCGGGCCCCACAAAGGGGATCTAGGTCTTCCTCAGAGCACTCTTTCCCCAGGGGTCATCACTGTGGGCTGGGTTTCGGGACACGTCGGCTATGCTGCCTGGGTCCGGCAGGTTTTGGCACAGACCCGTCCCAGTTCTGTGGGGGAACTCCAGGCCCTCTGCCCAACCTCAGGATTGCTGCTGGGCTGGGTGGGGAGCAGGCTAAGCGGCTGTCACAGGAGAATCCTTCAGATTACTTTCCCAAAACTTTCTCCTTAAGAAAGCTTGCCCCTCAGCACAGCCTATTCCCCCAGCCAGACCGGTGACCATCAGAGTCAGAGCCTGACACTGCGCCTCTCAATTCTCCCAAGCTGGCGACCACAGAGTCTGTGGTTTGTCTCGGCCCTTTGTCCTTATCACCCTCTCTATAAACTCAAGCCAATAGGTGTCTCCTGGTGCCCAACCTTGCTTGGCTGGGGAGGGAGGGAGCTGATAACCCAGCTCTCTTCCATGAACCTTTCGGCTGGCCCAGGGCTCCAAAAGAGTCTGTGGTAGACACACCAGACACTGGGCGCTGGGTGGAGGCTGAGGCACACTGGTTGCTGGGCACCTAGTGCTGGGCAGTGGGCCCTGGCTGAGGCCGCTGCTGCTTCTCTTTTCAAGTCCCTGACACCCTACTCTCCTGTAGCTGTCTCCTTACTGTCTGGTTTTTCAGTGTCCGCTACAATTTTTGGTTTCTTATTTTCATATATGCTGGGGAACTGTTGGCTATTTGCACTGTTCCTCTGTATATCGGCCAGGATTTTCTCCCATGTGTATGGGGAAATGGAATTTGCTCTATCCTACTCTAGCCCCATCTCCCCTCTCTGTATGTGGCTTATTCTGTAAATTATTGGTTATAATACTTCTGTTCAGTTGGCAGTCAGTTGGTTATTCAAGTTGATTGCTCTGTAGGTTAGCTATAAATCTGGTTTGGTTCTGAGAGGAAATAAGTGTAGTTTTCACCTACTCTGCAGCCATCTTGAACTTCCCATCATTATTTTTTTCAAATAGGTTAATTCCTTGCTCTCTATCTTCTCCTTTTGGCATTCTGATTATGTGTACATTGCTATGCTTGAAGTTGTTTCAGAGCTCCTTATGCTATCCTCATTTTTATTTTTATTTGCTGTCTGATTGAGTATTTTTAACTTCCTTATCCTCCAACTTATTTATTTGATCCTCTGCTTCATCTACTTTACTTTCAATCCCCTGTAAGGTATATTTTATTTCAGTTACCGTATTCCTCCTTTTTGGCTGGATTTTTTATGTTCGATTTTATGTTTCCTGTCCCCTGTTGAAGTTCTCACTAAGTTCATTAACTCTTCCACTAAGGTCTTTGAGCATTCTTATAACTAGATTTTTGACCTCTGCATGTGGTAGATCTATTGTTTCCATTTTATTCAGTTCTTTTTTCTGGAATTTTGTTTGGTACTTTCATTTGGGACTGTTGTCTTCTTATTTTGTCTGCCTCCCTGTGTTTGATTGTATGTATTAGGTAGACTTGCTATGTCTCCCAACCTTGGAAGAGTGGATTTATGTACTAGGTGTCCTGTGGGGCTCAATGGTGCAGCTTTCCTGGTCACCTGAGCTGGGTTCGACCACTTGTACCTGTCCCCAATATGGGCTATGTGCACCCTTCTGTTGCAAATGAGCCTTGATTGATGTTGGCACATCAATGGGAAGGATTTACCCCCAGGTCAAATGTACTGGACAACAGTGGAAGAGCTGATATTCAGTGGCCAACTACGTGGGATAAGACTCACTTCAGGGGGTCTCTGGTGTCCAATGATTATGTCCCTTGAATGTGTCACTGGTGAAGTATTTGGGTGGTGCTTGGATGTGGTCTGAAGCTGTCTACTGTGTAAGCTGGCTCTGTGGCCTCCTGGGAGGTGCATGTCAAGAGCAGCTTCTGCCTGTGACCTCCTGGGAATTACCCAGCATGAGCCACAAGAAGTTCACAGATAATTGCTACTTGTGCTGGTCTTAGAGGTGCCTGAAAGAGGCCACACTGAGACTCAAGGCTACTAGCACCAGACCTAAGACTGCTTAGCAAGAAGTATGGGGATGCTGAGGCCAGATGGTGCTTGTGTGGGATTTGTGAACCTTTGAGGGATTTTAGCAAAGTCCTAAGCACGAGTCAAGATAGGCCCTCTGGACTTGAACAGACACTTCTGCAAGGAGGACATACAGAGGATCCAGAGACACATGAAAAGATGCTCAATACCGCTAGCTATCAGAGAGAGACAAATTAAAAGCACAATGAGATACCACTTTACAGTGGTCAGAGTGGCCATCATAAACAAAGCAACAAACAACGAATGTTGTAGAGGTTGTGGGGAAAAAGGGACCCTAGTTCACTGTTGGTGGGATTTCAGACTGGTACAACCATTATGGAAAACAGTATGGAATTTTCTAAGAAAACTAAAAATGAACATGCCTTTTGACCCAGCAATTCCACTGTTAGGAGTATATCCTAAGAACCCTGAAACACCAATCCAAAAGAACCTATGCACATCAATGTTCATTGCAGGACAATTTACAATAGCCAAGAGTTGGAAGCAATCTAGATGCCCAGCAGTAAATGAATGGACCCAAAAACTGTGGTACATTTATACAATGGAATTCTATGCAGCAGAAAGAAAGAAGGAGCTACTACCCTTTGCAACAGCATGGATGGAACTGGAAAGCATTATGCTGAGTGAAATAAGCCAGGCAGTGAAGGACAAGCACCATATGATTTCACCTTTAACAGGAAGCTAAACAACAAAACAAACAAGCAAGCAAAATATAACCAAAGACACTGAAATGCAGAACAGGCTGACAGGGACCAGAGGGGAGAGGGGAGAGAATCACAGTGGAAAAGGGGAAGGATTCACAAGAACAAGTATAAAGGACACATGGACAATAACTAAGGTGGGGGGATGGGAGGGAGGTGGGGAGCACTGGGGGGTGGGCAGGGTTGGGAATATAAGACAGAAAACTGTACTTGAACAATAATTAAATAAAAAAAGATAGGCCCTTTATATGGTAAAACCACTGAAAGCAACTTGTGTGGGATCACAAACTGCATTGGGTGGGGTCTCAAGGAATTACCAGGGCCAGGTAAACAGTATTAGCCAGGTTGGGGGAGACTCACATATGGCATCAGCTTGCTGGCTGTGTGTGGGGAGGACTCAGCAAAGAAACAATGACCTCGGTAAACACTTTAGTCTTAAAGAAAGCTGCCCCTTCAGCCATTGCCCAATAGCCAGACAGTTGAGTTTTTCCCCATTTGTCCCTGATGCTTTTTAAGGTCCTGCTGCAGTGCAGGAGCCCAGAGCTAGTGAGTCCCAATAAGTTTGTACATAGGCCTTTTGAAAGGAGGGACTCCAGAAGCCCTCTGTCTCATTTAGCCACAATCCCCACTGGTTTTCACAGCAAGAATTAACGGGAACTTCTCTTCCCAGCACTGGAACCCTGGCCGGAGGGACCTGGTGTGGGGCTGGGACTTTTTGTTCCTCAGGGGTTCCCTCTGAAGCCAAGAGACCCCTCCCAATTTTTAACCACCACACATGGTGGAGGACCAGTCTATTCTGCATCTCCATCCATCCTATTAGTCTCAATGTGGCTTCTTCTACATATCCTTAGTTATAGGACTTCTGTTCAGCTAGGTTTCAGGTGATTCTGAATGATGGTTTCCTATAGTTTATGTGATTTTCATGTGGTTGTGGAAATGTGTGAGTATCGCATTCACCTACACTGCCATCTTGACCAGAAGCCTACCTTTGTGAAATTCTTAAGAAATAAATATAATGTTATTTATTTCTGGTTTGTTTACTAAGTCTGTACCAAATTATCTACCACAAACCATGAAATATTCTGCAGGACAAATGTGCAAACTAAGTTTTGGGATATCTCCCTTTTGCTATATTGAAACAAATTCAAGATAAAAAGCTGCTGTTGAATATACATATGACTATGCTCTTTCTCACCCAGATGGGTCATACTTCCTCAGGTACTTAAGCATGGTCATCTTCCTGGCACGTAACCATTGTGAAGGGATTGACCACTGATAAGCTCTTTTCCCACTGGGAATTATCTCTTTGTTTTCTTGTGTTCCTTATCACATGTCTGATAACCTCTATAAATCACATAATGTTCTCGTTAAGTGTGTGAACAGGTTTTCTGATGAATACAGATGCATTTAGATCCCTTGAAATTTAGAAACAACATATTATGTTCATCTACACTGATTAGTTTCACAAAAATGATGGCTTCTACCTATAATTCCCACAAGAGCCAACACCATACACTTGAGGAACTGGTCAATGAATAAATCACATCCATGAATCAAACAACACTTAACAAGGACAAGTATGGCAAATGTGCAGCATTTCCCAGGGCAGGAATGACTACAGACACAAGAAAACATGCAGGAACAAACCCCTACTGCCACCTCTACCCATCATCCAATCATCAAGGTAAGTACCTTCTTGCATTCCCAAAATGACAATCTTGGATCCTCACCAGATGACATATTCCTCCTCTGAATTTGTAAAACACACCGCAATCCCCAATAGGCATGACACCCTGAGTGTGGGCAGCAGAATACCATATTTTGCCATGTAAAATGTGTACTCATGTTTTTGGCCCAAACTTTCAGAAAAAAAATCTTTTGTTTTAATTTTAATTCAATTTTTAGTTATTTATAGTTAGATACTTTTTTGTATTATAGATAAATTTTAACATTTATTTTTAACATATTATGGTACAAAAATTTTATCTAATAAATAATTTTAAAACACAAGATCTGATTCAAGGTATTTCAAGCACTACCTGTGTATAATGTGCATCCTTATTTTTCCCTAAAAAATTTGGGCAAAAAAGTGTGCATTATACGTGGAAAAAATATGGGTAAATGTCCCCCTCAACGATGTCCACATTCTCATCCCTAGAACCTGTGACTATATTATGATACATGGCAAAGGGCATTAAGGTCACAGATGGAATTAAGGTTGCTGATCAGCTAACCTAAAAATGGGATATTAGTTTGGATTATCTGAGTAGGCCCAATGTAACCACAGTTGTCCTTAAAAGTGGAAGAGGGAGAAAAAAAACTGGAGAATTGGAAGTTACCAGGAGCTGGTGGATGGGAGAAATGGAGAGATATTTGTCAAAATGTACAAACTTTTAGTTATAAGATGAATAAGTTCTGGGTATGTAATGTACAGCATCATGATTATAGCTAATAATACTAATAATACTGTATTAAATACTTAAAAGTTGCTAAGAGAGGACACGTTAAATGTTCTCACCATAAAAAAAAAAGAAATGAAAATCGTGTGATGGGACATAGATGCTACATAACACTATAGTGGTACTCACTTTGCAATATATATGCATATGTGAATCAAATCAGCATGTTGTATACCTTAGACTTATATAACATTATATGTCAATTATATTTCAGTGAAGCTGCATGAGGGAGAAATCTCCCATCTTTTTGTGTTCCAGGAAATGGCTTATTGTTAAGAATCTCTCTTTCTAATATGACAGGTGAGATGTGTCCATGACCCTCTTGTTTGCTTATGATAAGGCCAGACACAGACCATCCAAATTCCTATTCTCTGTCTCATCAATTGAACTGAACTGTTTGTTTCCATTGACCAATCTGGACAAATACCTGCTACCTTAACCTGATCAAACCTTAGCTCAGCTTCTCCCTTTCCCACAGGTCCCTGAACTTTAACTCACTCTCAGCCTGAGCAAACATCAGAATTCAGAACAGCCTGTTTTTAACCCTTTCTGAAAATCAGCTGACCACAAAGAAAGACATTCTTTATCAACAGTCCAATTATGCCACATACTCATCCCATTCCCCCACATGAGTTCTTTCTACCTTATTTACCCCATCCTGTAGACGAAAAACCCTTTCCACCTGACCTTTGAGACACTTGCAGATCCTAAGGTCAGAAGGTTCTCATGGCAATAGTTCCCCTCCTTCTACTATGTAGTCTCCTTCAATAAAGTCTCCCCTTGCCTAGGTCTGAATTTTTTTTATGTGACACAAAACCTTCTTGCCTTCAGTGTGTAGCAACAATCTCATTTCTTTTTGGTAATTGGGACTAATCACTCCAGTTAGTACATTTATCCTTCTTTATGCCAGTTGGTTCAGTGGCACAAGGAGACCAAAAAGTCCAAGTGGCACTGTCGGCATCCAGTTCAGTCAAACATTTGTGTGGTCCCAGGTGGAAGCAGTCCTCCCTTGGGAACTATTATCTTCAAATAAATGGAGCTCAAAATTCCTGGAATGGGAAGTGAAAATGAGGGAAGTGTGTTAGTAGGTGTAATAGTGAGAGAAGCCACTCCTCCTCTAACCCCCTGATTCCTGAAGCCATGTACTCTGGGTATGTGGACAGAACACTACATTACAGGTGGTGATTTATTGCATAAATGGCATCCTGTAAGACTGAACCCCAACTTATCAAGGTGTTTTCTCCCAACTGGCCCTATAACCGAGTCTTTAGCAAGCCATTCCACCTTTCAATTAGGCCAACTATTTGTGGGTGACAGTGGATTGCGTAACATCAATTATGTCCATGGTACAAGGCTATTGCCACACTTCCTTGTGGTGAGATGAGTTCCCTAATGAGAGGCAATGCTGTGTGGATTGCAATGACGATCAGGTGTTCTGTGAGTCCATGGATGGTGGTGCTGTCAGAAACATTATCAGCAGTGAAGATAAACCCATACTCAGAATATATATACCTATTTCATTGAGGACAAATATTTGCCCTTTCCATGCTGGAAGAAGTCCAGTGTAATCAACCTGCCAACAAGTGGCTAGCTGCTTTGCCCAGAAATGGTGCTGTGTTTTGGGATCAGTGTTGACATGTGCCATCAGCAGGTTACACACTGAGCGGTAGTTGGAGCCAGGCCAGCCTTCATGAGGGAAAGTCTATGTTCTTTTGCCCATGCACAGTCTTCACCCCTACAACCTCAGCCACCTTTTTCATAAACTCACTGAACAAGCAGTCAGGAGAAAGAAGCTGACTGACATTCACAGGGTGCATCATTTTGTCCATCTGATATCCTTACATTATGTGCCCATTTGGAATCATCTCTGTACACATCTCTTCCCCAAATTCAGACTTCTACACTGCTGACCAGCTGTGCAACTGCCAGAAACAGGGAAGAGCCCCTTTCCTCCTGTAATGTCCCTCCACCACCCTCTACTGGCAAAGCTTAACATTGTGCTCACTCTAAAGGAGAAATATTTAAATAAATTCTTATCCGTTTAGGCAGAGCTTGTATTTGGAAGTAAGAAACAATGAATTGCTAACTGGCACAGATTCTTCACTTTAGTTTCATCGGGCACTGCTTATTTAGATTATAATCCTGTGTGATTGTTGAGCTAGTAAAATTTTGAGCCTCTATTTTCTGATCCCTGGAACATAACTCAAAGCATATATTCCCTGAATATAAATGTATTCCCTTCTAACCCTGAAATCCATCTGTAATGTGAAGGGCTTAGTAATTGTATGTTTTCACCAATGTATTTCTCAAATGCCCGGAAGTAAATAGGTCTACTCAGGGCTTTACTTAACCATTGATTATCTTGCCTAATCTTAATCTGAATCTTGTCCAAAATCATTAATTCCTCCTTTTCATATCCACAGAACACTTGCTCCAATTAAAAATTTTAAAACAGGTTATACATTCATAGCTGCTCCAGAATGACAATTCAGATAGCTCATCTGAAAAACTAAGTTATAAACCTCTAAAGTTATATTGAAGAAAGAAAAACAGTGAGAATTTTTATACTAACATGCTACTCCTTTGTGTTTTCGGTCTTTTTGCTGCAGAGGTTGACTAACTTGCATTAGGAAAGAATACTTGATGGTAATGAGAGTGCCACCAGCTAGCCTGATGTAACAATGACTTTCTATAACTTAGGTTTTACTGCTACTTCAGGGCCTTGAGAGTTGTGGCAGCAAACAGCTTCTGAGGTGGCTCAAGTCGTTGGTAGGTCCTCTGACACATGGTAGGTATTCTTGTTCATAATTGATGTCCTTTTATCAGGGTCTACCCAGAGGGCTTAGGGCAACAGCAAAATGACCGTAATATTGCCTCCAATTCCCATAACCTCTGTATTGTTTTGAGACATATTTTTCCACTCTGCTCAATCAAAAATGCCAGCCCATTGTTCTTCAGTCCCTCTATGCAGCAGCTTGGTTCATGGGTACCATTACATAAGGGACCACTTTTGCTTTGGGTTAATTCTTCTCATCTTTCATAGCTCACCTTTATGTCTATTCTCACCTCATTCGGTATCCAATGCCTGTGCACTTACTAGCTATCTCCATTCACTATTATCTTCCAGACTGCCTTTCCCCATAGTATCATATTATAATTGCCCCTCACTTGCTTCCCCCCCTCTCTCCCTCCTCTTAACTTTCCCTTCTAGCATATGAAAACTTTCCTTAGTAGGTGGGTCCACCTCAAGTGTTGTGATCATTGCAATTGCATTGTCAAGATGAATCTTTACTAAAGTTCCACTCCCCTCTCATTGGTGGCACTTGAGGTCTTATAGTGAAAATATAGAGACTGGACTATGAAGTTACTCCTGCATCTGGTAGGTATAAAGCATATTTTATTTAGTCATACTGGCTACTTGGATTTTGCTATAATGGACACACTTTTCCACATGGTATCATATTTGGAATCCTGAAGTAGAATTTGGAGTTCACAGAGACACATACAAGTAGGAAATGAAAATTTTGCTAAGCAGAGACTATGCTTTAGCAATAATTATGGCCATTATTGAAAATGATTATCTTCTCTATAAGATTTTCAGTTTCCTCTTGAAGCTTCTAATTTTCTTTCTGCCCCTTTCATTTTACAAGCAATTATCTAGAAGTACAACTAAAGTGACAGGGATCTGAGCTGTTGTCTTAAAATTGAAAACTATGCAGTCTAAGGAATAAAAGTAAGAATTGATAATTCCTGTTATATGCTGTTTCTGTGGGTTTTGTTTTTCTTTGTTTTAGGTTGCCCAATTTCTACAAAGAAAGAAAACAAGCTACCATGTGTGTATTAATTATAAACCACCACGCTAACCATTCTTTTCATAAATCAAGGTCCAGCAGCCACTAAGAGAAATCTTCCCTGTGTCTGTCACTCTACTCCAAACTAGTTGGGGCTGTAGTAAGAGGACTCATCACAGATTTTTACTTCCATAAAAGGTGAATTTGGAAACTGCTTTACCCTCAATAAGCTATTTAATACTTATACTTCAATTTCATACCCTGTAAAACACATACAAAATAATTTTTTATCCCTGGGTAATTATGGTGATTAAATGAGATAACCTGTGTGAAAATACCATGTATGCTCTTAAGTGTTAAATAAGTGCTGAACATGGAGGCACCAATACTTTACGGTTACATGATGGTTACAAAACCAAATTTGAGTCATGGAGAATAATAAAATAGCAGAAGACATTTTCTTCCCAAGTTGTTGATGTCTTAGAATTCTAAAGCTCTTCTACTCATGGAAAGCTAGAAGTCAAATTTAATGTTTTCCAGTATAGTAAGTAGTTACCGATTCTTAAAAATATATATACTGCTTTCCCATTTTCCCCTCCTCTTTCCTATGACACATTCCTCCCTCCTCCTTCCAAGACCATTTCTATATGCAGTTATAGGCAGTTTCTAAGCAATTTGCTTGAGTCTAGATTTCAATGAAGTCTAGATATGACACATTCAGTGATGTGCTGGAGCCGATTCCGACTAGTATCAGATGTTTATCCACATTCTTTCCCAAAATACAGTTAATGATATCCATTGGTAGCTTAAATTGGCCACGGTGAGATTGTTTACTCCACAGGAATTGTCAAACACTACAAACCAGGTCTCTACTTTTTGCCTTTCAGAGAGGAAGTTAAACATTTCCCAGAACACATATCTCTTTGGGGTTCTTATTTGCTTAAAGAGCCATTGATTCTCTCCCTAAACCAGATAAGAGTTTATTTGCTTGCATATAACAAGAGCCCAACTGAACAATATTGTAACCCTGTCTCATAGCAGGTATCACTGAGGGGTCTTTGGCTTTGCCTTCATTAGCATATGGGCCTCATGGTTCCTCCTTTAGCTCCAGGTATTATATTCCAAGACAATACATTTTGCACATAGCCACCAATAGCTGCAAGATGTCCTGGCAAATGTGTGTTTAGCTTTTCAAATTCTGCAATAGATAAAAGCAAGAGAAAAGATGGATGGGACTGGATTCAGGGGAAAAGCAGCCCCAAATCAACTCATGATTATTCTCCCCCTAATATTAGCGAGATTCAGAGTTAGTCCAAAGAATGAGTTAAAGCATGAAAAGAGCAGCTGCTTTTACTTTGCTTTTTCTAGAAACAGTTGTCCAAAATTTGTTCCATGGAACATGCATTTATTTCCTTTAATGGCATCTTCTATTGTATGATGTGAGCTGCATGTGATCTGCATGTGATGATTTTGTTTGACGTTTGTAACTAGGGGTTATCACAGAGTCACTAGAGTTGCCTGTGTTATTCGCATCCAGATGCTTTGTGGGACCTTTGGTCTGAGATCTCCTGTCAACAATCACCTGGTTTGCAGTCCTAGCCAGATGGTGATGAGTCTGGTGAGACATGTCTCCAGATCTTCTTATCCCTTCTCTCTGAATCCACCTTCCAATGTATAGCATGAAGGGTTTGTTGGGGTTCCTGCTTTCCAGTGAAAAGCAAGCATGAGAAAGCACTTATTGTTCATGATGACCAGTGTTTGAGGTTGCTTTCTATGGCAGATTACAATTTACAGATTTATCATGAAAATGTTCAAACACAAAAAAGTTAAAATGTAATGCAAAGAATTTTTTGTGTTTCTATCATCTATATAAACTATCACTCCATGGTAAATTATATTTGATTTCTCCCTCTTCCTCATTCTTACCATCATGGGATTATTTTTGAGGAAAAGGCAAACATCATAACATTCCACTCAAATATATATGAATATGTCCAGAGACTGCTTTTTGAAAGAAAAACCAGAAACCTTTATGAATGATTTTCAGTGAATGTGCAATTTACAGTGAGTAGCTGAATAAGGAAGAAATGTTTTCCTTTTTTTGTAGGAGTCGGGTGGGTAAAGGTACAGAAAGAAGAATGATGACAGGTTTTTTCTATAATATTTTATAGAAGGTATTGGCCTTTCTATCATACATATTTGTCTGCTCATCTTGATTATAAATCCCATAAGGCGAGTGCTTATTGTATTCATGTTGTAACTTCAGCTTTGCAAGAAGGTTTGGTTATTTTTCAAAACCTCCAGGCTTGTGCCATTTCTTGCTTATTCAGTTTTTCTATGGTGTTAGCCTCACATATAGTTTAGTCTCAGTTATCTGTTATGTGCCAGTGTTTAAAATGGTGTTCATTTCTGGGCTACAGTATTGGAAAATTAATTGTAAATATGGGATCCTCATTTATAATACTACCTTTTTATTCTGCTTCATTGTTACACTATGATAGGTTTGAGTACCTGGTAATAAGTTCCCTTCTTTATGAAGAATACAATCAATACATTGCTAGTGGTGTTTTCCCAGATGAAATGAATGGATTAAGTCAGATTTTACTGTATTACAAAGTTTATTTTTGAACAGTAAATGGGAATCATGAGACTTCAAGAACTGGGTGTCATTTAGAAAAATATAATGGTCTGGTTTCATTTGAGATGAAACAGCTCCCACCAAAGTCACTTTGTTCTCTATAACCTAATCCATAACTAGAGGCTGTGCTAGTGACATCTAGCATTTGCTTTCTTTCTAGGCAGCTTGTGATAAAGTAGGCTAATTTTCAAGTAAAGTATGTTATGCTATTGAGTGTTGGAATCATACTTCGTATTTTATAAACTGCTTTTTCATTACCTATTCCCTACAACCTACCAATGAGATCTCCTGGCTGTCTTATCTCCTGTACTGTGGCTGAAATATGACTACCCTATGTTCATAAATGCTTAAGGAAGCTGCAATGAATATAGGTACTTGCTGACATACAAACACCCAGCATTCAAAATGGTTATCCTACTCTCCCCTTGGGAGTGGGGGATGCAGCTCCTCTAGAGAGTAGGAAATAATTCCATTTTCCATTTTGTACAACAGCCTTGTGTGTACAGCAGCCTTTGGGACTACAGGCATGGAAGTTAAGAATGAGGGCAGCGAGAGCGGGTGATTATACTTTTATTTCTGCTCGATGAAATTTCTATTTTCACACATCATTTACCTAGGATTTCTGCACTCAAATTCACAAATGCCCATGTACGCAAGATGCTGTTTTACTTGGACTTCAGTTAGGATCTATCATGGCTTTTGTGACTTGGAGCACACTGTACTATTTACAAAACTGGGCCTCTGAGCTCATTGACCCATAGAAACTACCCACATGAGAAAAGGACACTTGGTGCTTCTTTTGCAGTATGCATGCCTGAGATGGTTATCTCTTTGGGAGTAATTTCTTTTTGTTTGTTTTGTTAGTTTTTTTTGTCTCAAGCTACCTATGTTAATACTTATCACAGACTCCTCCAAAGGAATTTATAGAATAGACAGTCTTCAGGTAATTTCTGATATGGTGACATTTAAGAGATTAAGAGCCTCTGTCCACCTTGTCTGCCAGAGTGATCATGAATGGCATATAGAATTTTATTTAGAGCCTCTTTGTGCTTGGTATGGAGTGAGGTGCTATCTCAGCAGACCTAGGTTGCCATGGATCCAGACTGCTTGCAGTACATCGTGTATTCTTTCCATTAATCCAGCATTTCCTGCTAGTTGGTGCTTACAGAAAAGCACAACCATAGTGAAATATCAAGCTAAAACAAGTTCTGGAATATATAAATCTATTTACATTATATATACAATATACTTAGTGCAAATATAAATTCTCTGTTGATTCTGTCTTAGTTAAATGTAAGTTAGTGCTGTTAAGTTTCAGAAGGTAAAAGACCTGCTTCTAGAAGATTCATATCTAAAAAGAAAAGTCTTGAATTGATACTATTTTCTAATGATGTTATTGATTACATAAGGTGTATGAATTTTTAAAAGATTTTTATTTCTTTTTAGAGAGAAGGGAAGGGAGAGAGACATTAATATGTGAGAGAAACACCAAGTACTATATTTTCGGACTATAAGACACATCGCCCAAATTTGGGAGGGAAATGGGGGTGGGTCTTATAATCCAAATGTCATTTACCTGGCTCACTGTAGGGGGGCAGCAGTAGAGAGGGGTCACAGGTTAGTAAATATTTTATCACATTTTTGCTTCATTTTTTTTCTAGTTTCCTCCTCTAAAACCTACATGCATTGTATGGTCTAGTGCATCTTATCGTCCTAAAAATATGGTAGTTGGCTCTCGCATGCCCCCTAATAGGGACCTGACCTGCAACTCAGGCATGTGCCCTAATTAGTAATCAAACTAGTATCAGATGTTTATCCACATCTGATAAATGATAGGTGACCTATCATTTCACAGCCGCACCAATCCACTGAACCACATCAGCCATATGAATTTTTTGAGAGGTGGAATTTTACAGAGAAAGTGCACTAGATTAGATATTAGGAGACTTGAACCCACTCAGAAATACTTCTGATATTGACTATGTAGTGGGTCCTTTGCCAGGTCACCCAACCCCCTGGACTTGTTTCTTCATGTGGTAAAAAAGATGTTGAACTAGATAGACTCTACCTTTTTTTGTAGCATTAAGACTTTTCTGCTCTATCCCAAAAGGAAGTAGATATTAACAGGCCAACTGTTAGTGACAAATATGGTTCACTGTCAGAAAGTGGGCAGAGGATCTTATCTCAAAGGATGACACTGAAACCTGTTCCCTCTCTTTATGTTTTTATTTGTTTTTCAGCAACTCATTTCCATTTGTGTAACTTGTTTGCTGCTTAAGACATGCACATGCCAATCTTAGATCAAGTGCCTTAACAACAGTTGTATTTAAGGTTCTTTCATGTTTTGCAGCTATTTCCCATTTAATAACCCAAATACTGGAACTCTTATCCAGTTACGACTGAAAGTCTTAGTCAAACTTTCTATTTGAAGGCTGACTAACTGGCTGCCTGGGTTACTAAGAGCAGCCTGTTCAGGGCTTCAGAACCAGTTCACAGATGTAGATTTTCTATGTCCAACACTGCTTTATTAAAACAATTAAAGGGAAGGGTTTATGTCTTTTGAAAACAAAACCACTTGAAAGTCTTTCCTAGAAAGATCTTATGCGATGCTTCTCTAGAAGCATGAAGCATAGCAACTACCTTTCTCAAAGTTAATTAATAAAACTGGAAAATGCCAGTCAAAATAGAAATTTGGTTTGCAGGATGGTGCTCAATCCACTGAGCCACACCAACCAGGGCCAAAATAGGAATTTAATAGTGTCTTTTTACCATTATTAATGATTGAGATAAGGATTATTTAGGTATACATAAGAGAAGAGAGAAAATGTTAAAGTGATACATTTTTATCCGTATTATGATTAGAGCTGTACATACATTTCATAGTTTGATTTCACTCAACTGAAAACTTTTTGAAGCAGACACTGAATGGATTATCAGATGGTACCAAAAACAGTACTATGTACATAATAAATGACATCCTATTTGTCCTTGAAAGAAAGCAGGTCATCCAGGTGCAGGTTGCTCCAGGTTAGGGTATGGAAACTTGGTGTTGGTATCTGCAATGAGACACTATGGCCCGTCTGCTCTATGTCTAAGAGATGAGAATAAGCCCATTGCTATTGCCTAGGCTAAAAGCCCAAATCATAAGTTAGGAAGATAGACAGTGTATACATGATAAAATATGAAGGGACCTTTCCAAGGTACAAAATTCAGATAATTAACATCTGAGATTGATAACCCATTCTGAGTAACAGGAATCAGTGGTGGGGCATGTTATATAGGCATCTGGCTGGCTCAGGTATCTATTATAAAATATTTGTTCAATTGCTTTGAATAAATACGGTGAATGGAGTAATGAGTTTAGTTGTGCTATAATGTGCAGTCGGTGGTATTTTTGCAATCATCTGTATATTTGCTAGGTGCTTACCAACTTACTCTCTTTTTAGAGAGATGAAAGGGACTAAGGTGTCCATATACAGGCACTGGGGATAGGGAGAAACTTTCTTCCTCTTAACTGTGGAGAAGAGGAAAGAAAATCATTCTGATGCCTTTCTTTAAGATAAATTGACCATGTCTCTTTCAATTCAAAGTGTTCGGCATGTACAGCAAAACACTTCAGAGTAAAAGAATAATTGAGATTTATGGAGAAAGAGGAATGAAGGAATAGATGATAGGAATGTCATAATTTAAATTTCAAAAAATATCTGAAGGAGAAGAAAGAGAAGGTGATGAACCAGGGACTGGAGAGAGGTTGACTATTTTCAAGGATGGTAAAATGCTTTGATTGCCTTCAACATTAAAAATGACTTAACTTCTGAAATAAAATTGTTGGATTATGGATAGGAGAGATTGGTACTGCTTGGGCTCTAGCTACTAGCAACTATCCTTTAATAGCTAAGACTAAATCAAATTCTGTACAACCATATAAAGGAAAAGTTAACTTTGTAGTTAAGAGTGAGTCAAATCTGTATCTAAAGTTACCAGAAAATGTTTAAGAAATATTAAATGAAAATGGGAAGTGGTAGAACAGTTTGTAAAGGATGAACCCATTTTAATAATAACTAGTGTATGTATAGAAAACAATCTGGAAAAGAACACAGTAACATAATGACAAGTCATTTCTAGGAATTTTTTTACTTTTACCTTCTTCATTTATTTGATATTAGTACTATTTAGAAATCAACTTGGCTATATTTAAGATTCTTACAAGCCAGTCAGAGAAAGAAAAATACCATATGATTTCACTCATGTGTGGAATCTAATGAACAAATTGAACTAACAAGGAAAATGAGGACAGACTCATAGATGGAGAGCAAGTGACAGCTAAGAGCATGGGGGAAAGAAGGTTAGGGGTGGAAGGACTGAACAAAAAGGAAAAAGAACTCATGGACATTGACAACAGTGTGGTGATTGCTGGGGGAAGGGGTGTATAAGGGGACTAAATGGTATGGAAAAATACAATAAAGATTTAAAAAATTAGAGGAGGGAAGATGGCAGCGTGGTGGGAGGGAACAGATTCCACTTTCCCCTACACACAGGGAAAAACCTAGCTGATCTACAGAGGAACAGAGAAAAGAGCCAACAGTACCCCAGCATATATGAAGATAGGAGATCAAAAATTTTAGCAGCCATTGAAAAAACAGATGGTAAGGAGAGTGCTTCCAGACAATAAGGGCCCAGGGATCAGCACAGGGACCAAGGAGGCTGCAGCCCCAGGCCCAGCGCTTGCTGGGTCTGCCACAGGGCTCTTGGGAGAGAGCTGGGTCAACCGCTCCCTCCCCCACAAAATGAGGTTTGAGCAGCACTGGGAGAGACCTGGTTGCTTGAAATCCCAGAGAGGGGAATAAGGACTAAGTGGCAAACATATAGGGGCTGTGAGCACCCACACAGAGCCCTGGGAAGAGCCGTGCAATTAGAGGTAGCCTGGCGACATGCCCAGGCCCACAACCCGGGGAGTGTATGCTATGTGGAAGACCAGGAGCCCACACCAGTAAACATGGGGCGAGCATGCTCCACTGGAGGCCCAGAGCCCACAACCTTAAACCCAGGGAGAACATGCACTTAGGAAGGCCCGGATCCCACACCCACAGCCCTGCGGAGAGGTGGCAGGCTAGCTCCGGGGAGAATGTGCAACTAGCCCTAGGGAGAGTACAAGCAAGGCTGATTGAGTGCTGAGTGGGAAGGGAGAAGAGCAATACCACTCTACCCTCAGCCTGCTGCAGCCAGCAAGAACAGAAAAGCCAGTTTGGTCAGTTTGAAATGAGCAAGAGGCTTTTCTGTTTGTTTGATTTTTTAAAGTAATTTTTAATTTTTTAATTCTTATTTTTTATATCTTTCAATTCCTTTTGCTTATCTTTCCTTCTTTCTAGTTTTATTCCTTCTTCCTTTCCAATTTTATCTCTTCTTCCTTCCTTCTGCTTTTCTTCCTTCTTTTTAAATACCTACAAGCAAGACAGAAAAAAACAGAACTGTGAAAAGACCAGAGTTGGACCCAAAGAGGGGGCATCCCAACAACTGAGGCAGTGAGACAAATTTCACTTTGAACAGAGAAACTGCAAGATAGTTCATATTTATAATATTATTTTTTCATTATTCTTACATCTTTTATCTTAATCATAGTTTTGCATTTCTCTTCTTTCTGTATAGTCTTCTTTGCTTGGCTGGCTATATTGCATGGTTTGAGAGGTTTCTCTGCTATCTCATTCATAGTATATTGCTAATTTACTGTCCTTCATTTTACTTGTGTTCCATTAGCTCACTACTCAAGGGCCTATACTCCCTATTCTTGTTATCTAGATTTCATAGATTCTGTCATATGATTGTTGCTCTAATATTATTGTAAATAATAGCTATTCCATACAATTGTAAATACTACACAACACCCCTCCCAGATCTTAACCCTCTTCATGGTTTCTTGAAATCTATTACTGTAGTGGTTAACTCTATTCTCTCACACACTATACTTATTTACTATCCTCTACTCTCACCTCACCTCAGAATCTGGCCTTCCACAACCTCACTGCTTTCTAGATCCAACTCACAAGCCTTCCCTCCACAACAAGAGTCTTATCTTCTTTCCATCCTTTCTAAAAAGTGGATAGTTGGGTGGAGTATCACGGTAAACACTAAACATAGCCAAAGGATCTCCTATTTCTTCCTTAATGGCTGCTATTGTAAATAGCATAGAATACTCTCTTGCTGTCTTAAACCATTTTGCCTTACCTCTCCAACTGATCACAAAAAAAGACTGGGCGGAAGAAGTGAACACCAGGATACCCGAAGGAGACCACATCACTGAACCTCACAGATATTGTACCACAGAAGTTCACACCATAAACCCAGGGAGTCAGAAGAGGTTAATTTAACAAGCTGAGGCTAACAAGAAGAGTCTTACAAAGAGTGGGAAGACAAAGAAATAACCCCCAAATGAAAGGAAAGGAGGAAGCCTCAGAAAGAATGTCAGATGAAATAGAGACAAGTCAACTATCAGATATTGAATTCAAAGCACTGGTTATCAGGAAGTTCAAAGAGCTCGTAATGATCTACCAGAAACGAGAGGGGAGCTACAGTGAACTCCCTGCAAACTGTATCAACAAGAAAAAGGAAATAGAAACTATCAGCAAGGGCCAAGAGGAAAGAAGAATACAATTTGTGAACTGAAGAACACAGTGGAAGGAATAAAAATCAGGATTAATGAAGCAGAAGATTGGATCAGTGAGTTGGAGGACAAAGTAGAAAAAAACTCCCAGAAAGAGCAAGAAAAGGAAAAGAGGCTCAGAAAGAATGCAGATGGATTAAGACAAATGAAAGACAATATGAGATGTAATAATATTCGAATAATAGGGATAGCAGAAGAAGAAGAACAAGGAATAGAAAAACTATTTGAAAGAGTAATGATGGAAAATTTTCCTAATTTAATGAGAGAGAAAGTCACACGAATTCAGGAAACACAGAGAGTCCCAATCAAGAGGAACCCAAAGAGGCCCAATTCAAGACACATCATAATTAAAATGGCAAAATTCCAAGACAAAGAAAGAATCTTAAAGGCAGCAAGGGAGAAAAAGGAAGTAACACACAGGTAGCTCTGATAAGGTTAGAAGCAAACTTCTCAATGGAAATGCTTCAAGCCAGAAGAGAATGGTAAGAAATATTCCAAGTAATGAGAACCAGAGGCCTGCAACCAATGCTACATTACCCAGCAAGGCTTTCAATCAAGATAGAAGGCCAAATAAAGAGCTTCCCAGACAAAAGAATTCTAAAAGAATACACTTCCACCAAACCAGCTCTGCAAGAGATGCTAAAGGGCCTGCTTTAAGGAAAGGAAGAAAATGGGAGACAGAGGAACACAGGTACAAAAAAGTGCTTATCAATAATAACACTAAACTTAAATGGATTAAATGCTCCAATAAAAAAAAAACATGGAATAGCTGAATGGATAAGAAAGCATGACTCACACATATGCTGCCTACAAGAGACCCACCTCAGGACAAAAGACCTACACAGAGTAAAAGTGAAGGACTGGAAACAAATTTTCTAAGCAAATGTGCAGGAAAAAAAAGCCAGATAGCAATACTCATATCAGACAAAATAGACTTCAAAAAAAGGGCCATAAGAAACAGATCCAGAAGGTCACTTCATAATACTCAGGGAAGAATCCACCAAAAAGACATTAACATTGTAAATATATATGCACCCAACATAGGAGCACCCAAATACATAAAGAAAATCTTAGAGGACTTCAAGAAAGATATTGACAGCAACACAATTATAGTTGGGGATTTTACACACCACTGTCTAAAATGGACAGATCTTCCAAACAAAATATCAAAAAAGATATTGCAGCATTAAACAACACCCTAACTTCCGCCAAGATGGAGGCATAGGTGGAAACACTGTGCCTTCTCCCACAACCAACTTTGAATACAACAAAGGTTTGGAGAACAAAGACACAGCCAAAAAGCAGAAAATTGAATTATATGGAAGTCTGACTACAACTAATTGTTCCACGGGGAGGGTAAGAGGGCCTGAGCCAGCAGCAGAGCAGGGTCGGGCAGGAAAGATCCCCAGACCTAGGTGCACAAGTGGCCCGGACCCAGGGTGTGGGCAGAATGACCATGGTCGCACATTCGCGGACAGTGAGACGGACCACGCAGGCCCCAGGGGGCGAGGGCTGACAGCAGTGGCACACTTGCATGCAGTGGGACGAAACGCGTGGACCCGGTGATGGTGGCAGCTGCCGCACCTGTGGGGGCCGCGGCAGGAGATGGCAGAGGGCCGCCATTACTCCTCTTTGACCCCGCCCCCACATAGAGCTTCACAACCCAGTGACTGAGTTGCCCTGCCCTGGTGAACACCTAGGGCTCCGATCCTGCTATGTAACAGGCACGAACAGCCCAAAAGATGGTGCAAGAAGAACTCAAAGTCCCAGACCTGATAACTCTCAGCAACCGAGAAATTGCCAGCCTCTCAGAAACACAATTCAAGACACTGTTTATCAGGATGCTAACAGGACTGGTTGATTATAGTCACAAATTAGAGGAACATATGAAGGCTAAACTAACTGAAATGAAGGGAGATACACAGGAAACCAATAGCGATGGAAAGGAAACTGGGACTCAAATCAATGGAATGGACCAGAAGGAAGAACAAAACATCCCACCAGAAAGGAATGAAGGAGTGAGAATTCAAAAAAATGAGGAGAGGCTTAGGAACCTCCAGGACATCTTTAAACGTTCCAACATCCAGATTATAGGGGTACCAGAAGGGGGAAAGAAACAGCCACGAGTGGAAAACGTATTTGAACAAATAATAAAGGAGAACTTCCCCAGTCTGGCAAAGGAAATAGACTTCCAGGAAATCCAGGAAGCTCAGAGAGTGCCAAAGAAGTTGGACCCAAGAAGGAACACACCAAGGCACATCATAATTACATTAGCCAAGACTAAAATGAAGGAGAGAATCCTAGAAGCAGCAAGGGATAAGGGGACAGTCACCTACAAAGGAGTACCCATCAGACTGTCAGCGGATTTCTCAAAAGAGACCTTACAGGCAAGAAGGGGCTGGAAAGAAGTATTCCAAGTCATGAAATCCAAAGACCTACAGCCAAGATTGCTTTATCCAGCAAAACTTTCATTTAGAATGGAAGGACAGATAAAGTGCTTCTCAGATAAGGTCAAGTTCAAGGAGTTCATCATCACCAAGCCCTTATTATATGAAATGCTAAAGGGACTTATCTAAGAAAAAGAAGATGAAAAATATTAACAGTGAAAGAATAGCAATCTCACAGTTATTAACAACCACACCTAGAACAAAAGCAAACCTAGAGGGCAGCTAGGTCAGGAGTGGAACCATAGAAATGCAGAATGCATGGAGGGTTAGCAACAGGCGAGTGGGAGGAGGAGAAGGGGGGAGAAGGTACAGAAAGTAGCATAGATGGTAGATAGAAAATAGATAGGGGGAGGGCAAGAATAGTGGGGGAATTGTAGAATCTAAAGAACTTGAGACACGTGGTTATAAACTAAGGGGGGGAGAATGGTGGGGGAGGGAGTGTGCGGGTGGAGGGGAATGAAGGGGGGAATAGAACAAATGTAATGGTATAATCAATAATATATATTTAAAAATAAATAAATAAACCACACCCTGGATGAAATGGACCTGATATATATAGAGCCCTCCATCCCAAAGAAGCTAAATACACATTCTTTTCAAGTGAACATGGAACATTTTCAAAGGTAGACCACATGATAGGACACAAAACAAGTCTCAAAAATTCAAGAAAATTGAAATCATACCAAGCATTTTCCTGGATCAAAAGGGACGAAAACTAGAAAACAACCCCAGAGGTAAAAACCCAAAACACCCAAAATCATGGAGACTGAATGGTTTGCTATTAAACAACGAACGGGTCAAGATTGAAATTAGGGAAGAAATCAAAAAGTTTATGGAAATAAATGAAAAAGAACTCACAAAAAGACAAAACTTATGGGACACAAAGAATGCAGTCCTGAGAGGAAAGTTCATAGCAATACAGGCTCACCTAAAGAAGATAGAAACATTTCAAACAAACAACCTAACCCGACACCTGCAAGAACTTGAGGAACAACAACAAAGACAGCCCCAAGCAAGTAGAAGGAAGGAAATAATCAAGATCAGAGCAGAATTAAATTACATAGAGACTAAAAGCACAATTCTAAGAATCAATGAATCCAGGGGCTGGTTTTTTAAAAAGAAAAACAAAATAGACAAGCATTTAAGCAGGCTCATCAAGAAAACTAGAGAGAGGACCCAAATAAACATAATCAGAAATGAAAGAGGAGAGATTACAACTGCCCCCACAAAAATAGAAGGAATTGTAAGAAATTACTATGAGGAACTGTATGCCAAGAAATTTGAAAACCTAGGTGAAATGGACAAATTTCTAGAAAAATGTAATCTTCCAAAACTTAATGAAAAAGAAGCAGAAAGCCTTAATAGACCAATAATAGTGGATGAAATTGAAGCGGTAATCAAAAAACTCCCGACATGCAAAGGCCATAGACCAGATGGTTTCACGGGATAATTCTACAAAGCATTTAAGGAAGAGCTAACTCCTATTCACAAACAATTCCAAAAAATTCAAAATGATGAAAGACTCCCAAACTCGTTTTATGAAGCCAGCGTCATCCTAATCCCAAAACCAGATAAAGACAAAACAAAAAAAAGAAAATCAGGGCAATATTGCTGATGAACATAGACACTAATATCCTCAACAGAATGTTAGCAAACCACATCCAGCAATACATTAAAAAGAGCATACACTATAACCAAGTGAGATTCACGTCAGGGATGTAAGGATGGTTCAATATTCGAAATCAGTAAATATAATACATCACATAAACAAAAGCAAAGACAAAAATCACCTGATCATATCAATAGATGTCAAAAAGGTACTTGATAAGGTACAACACCCATTTACAATAAAAACTCTCAGTAAAGTGGGAATAAAGGGATCATTCCTCAATATAATAAAGGTCATATATGAAAGACCTACAGCCAACATCATACTCAATGGGAAAAAACTAAAGTCTTTTCCACTAAGATCAGGAACAAGACAAGGTTGTCCACTTTCACCACTTCTATTTAATATAGTGTTGGGAGTTTTAGCCACAGATATCAGACCAAAATTGGAAATAAAAGGCATCCAAATTGTAAGGAAAGAAATAAAACCATCACTCTTTGCAGAAGACATGACTCAGCCAAAAAATCCTATAGACTCAGCCAAAAAAACTGCTCAAACTAATAAACAAATCTGGCAAAACAGTGGGATACAAAGTCAACACCTAGAAATCAAAGGCATTTTTGTATACCCACAATGAAACAGTAGAAGCAGAAATCAAGAAAAAAATCCCATTCGATATAGCAAAAAGAAAAATAAAATATGTGGGAATAAACCTAACCAAGGAAGTAAAAGACCTGTATGCAGAAAACTACACAACATTGAAGAAAGAAATCAAGGAAGACACAAATAAATGGAAACATATACTGTGTTCATGGATCAGAGGTATTAACATCATCAAAATGTCCATACTACCCAAAGCAGTTTACAGATTCAATGCAATACCTATCAAAGTACCAATGGCATATTTCACAGACATAGAACGAACACTTCAAAAATTTATATGGAACCATAAACGACCCTGCATAGCTGCTGCAATTTTGAGAAAGAAGAACAAAGTAGGATGGATCACAATACCTGATACCAAACTGTATTACAAGGCCACTGTAATCAAAACAGCTTGGTACTGGCATAAAAACAAGCACATAGACCAATGGAACAGAACAGAGAGCCCAGAAATAAGCCCAAGTCTCTATGGGCAATTAATATTCTACAAAGGGGGCAGCAACATAAAATAGAGTAAAGATAGCCTCTTCAACAAATGGTGTTGGGAGAACTGCAGAGCTACGTGCAAAAAAAATGAAACTCGAGCACCAACTTGCACTATACACAAAAATAAATTCAAGGTGGATAAAAGATTTAAATATGAACCGTGACACCATTAAATTCCTAGAGAAGAACATAGGCAGGAAAATGTCAGATATTTCACATGGCAATGTTTTTACTGATATGTCCCCTAGAACAAGGGACATAAAGGAAAGAATAAACAAATGGGAGCTCATCAAAATAAAAAGCTTCTGCATGGCTAAGGAAAACAGCATTAAAATAAAAAGACAACCAACTGTATGGGAAAACATATTCGCCAATGATACCTCAGACAAAGGTTTAATCTCCAAAATATACAAGGAACTCACACGACTTCATTCTAAGAAGACAACTAACCCAATTTAAAAATGGGGAAAGGACTTGAACAGACACTTCTGCAAGGAGGACATACAGAGGATGCAGAGACACATGAAGATATGCTCAATATCGCTTGCTATCAGAGAGATGCAAGTTAAAACCATAATGAGATTCCACTTTACACCAGTCAGAATGGCCATCATAAACAAAGCAACAAACAACAAGTGTTGGAGAGGATGTGGAGAAAAGGGAGCCTTAGTGCACTGTTGGTGGGATTGCAGACTGGTACAACCATTATAGAAAACAGTATGGAATTTTCTAAGAAAACTAAAAATGGATGTGCCTTTTTACCCAGCAATTCCACTGCTAGGATTACATTCTAAGAACCCTGAAATACCAATCCAGAAGACCTATGCACCCCAGTGTTCAAAGCAGCACAATTTACAATAGCCAAGGGTTGAAGCAACATAGATGCCCATCAGTAAATGACTGGATCAAAAAGCTATGGTACATTTACACAGTGGAGTTCTATGCAACAGAAAGAAAGGAGCTTCTACCCTTTGCAACAGCATGGATGGAACTGGAAAGTAGTATGCTGAGTGAAATAAGCCAGGTGGTGAAAGACAAATACCATATGATCTCACCTTTAACAGGATCATAAACAACAAAACAAACAAGGATCATAAACAACAGGATCATAAACAACAAAACAAACAAGCAAGCAAAATATAACCAAAGACGCTGAAATAGAGAACAGGCTGACAGGGACCAGAGGGGAGAGGGGAGGGAATTTCAGGGGAAAAGGGGAAGGATTTACAGGAACAAGTATAAAGGACACATGGACAACAACTGAGGGGGGTGGAAATGGGAGGGAGGTGGGGAACACTGAGGGGGGCTGGGATGGGAGTAAAAGACAGAAAACTATACTTGAACAACAATTAAAATAAATTAATTTTAAAAAGGAAAGAGTTATAACTGGGTTCCCCCGTGATTTTGATATACAATTTGTTATTCTATCTACTCATGAACTATTTCAAATTTACCTCAAGCCTTGACCCAACTGATGAAATGATTTCACCATAAACTTTGCTATAATTCATGGGTTGCTCATAGACTGGATTTATTGTACTTGTGCATTTTATTGAATTTATTTTACCTGTGTAAATTAAAACATCACTGAAGCCCTTAGTGGTTTGTATGATGGCTGATTTGGAGTAATTTAATTGGTTTCCATGTGTGTGTGACATATACACATCTATATGACTTACAATGACACTTTGAATGATTTCTTCTAGATGCTTCTGGATTGGGGTTTGCCCTCTCAACCCATTGTGCTTACTCCAATAGTACAGGGTAAAAATTACTGACTGATGCCAGGCAGGCCACCCAATAATTTGTATTTGAGTTAGATATCTGACCCTGTCTTGCTGCTTCTTTCACATTTTTAACTTATCAACTTGCTGCTCTTTATCAGCTTGACCAAAGAACAGCAGTGACCTGATGCTCATAAGATTCATTGATTTTTCTCAGTCTCCTTCATCATTCAGATACAACTGGCCTTGCAGGATCCTCAATAGGCCTGTTGTAGACTCCATTCTAGTATCATTTTAGATAATACAGAACATAGAATGCTGTTCTTGCCATGATCCTGTGCTTCAGAATGGATGGATTTGGGAACTTGGGGTTAGAGATGAGAATAGAACCCTTCATGACTACATATGTTTTTAGATTGTAGCACTCAAGGGGAAGAATGTTTCTACTTGAGGAAATGGGAAATGCCATTTATAGCTTCTACATAATTGTTTTGCCATGATTTTTCTATCTGAATATTTGCATTGGTGATATTTAAGGTTAACTTTTAGTTCATACAGGTTTCCAAATCTCAAAGAACCACAGCAGTTCTACAAAAGCCATGAACTTCACCTAGAAGACTTCAACTCAAGAAAGTCCAAGATGTTAGTCCTTGAAGGTGTTGTGCTTTTGTATATGGCCTTGGCATGGGCATTGGGCTGTTTTCACTGCTTATAATATGTGTACTTGTGCTTACACAAGGAATCTTGGGATTTTATATGTGAGGAGATGTAAAAATATGAGTATACTACATTTGTGTCCTATACTGTGAAGGGTAGTAGTCTCAGGCTGATTTTTCAGCAGGCAACTTTTCTCTGAGGTCTTCCCATACCCTTCACTGAGTCCCTGTATGTAGCTACTTGGTTTGTTACTAGTCACCTTAATTTAGTCAAAACAGTCTTGGTACTTGTCCTATTAATTTTGGAGTTTGGAACTAGACCACAAGACTAAGTGGTAGCCTGCTAAGTCTCATTAATGTTCTTTTATTACAGAGAACAATATTTAGAAGACTTACTGTTGAATTCTCCTGGGCTACCCTTGTTTTCTGTGCCTCTCAAGCATGACTGTTGCTTTGGTTTCTTGTATTTTATAAAATAATTACATTTTCCCAGTGATTTGTTATCACTGTAAAGCTCCCACTTGTAGACTTATTATTCACAGTGATTATAAGGAAGATCCAGGAAGCTTGTGGTTCTGACTAATATATCATCCAATGTTCCAGGGTAGAGCTCTAAGTTATAAAAACTGATGCACTGGGGCCAGAAATTTGGAGGGAATGGCTGGGGTCTCCATGGAAAGGTGTGGGGTCTGGAGGCTAGAGTTAAAAGTTACCTTCTTTGGCCTTGGCTGGTGTGGCTCAGTGAATTGGGAGTGGGCCTGCGAACCAAAGGTTCGCTGGTTTGAATCCAAATCAGGGACCATGCCTGGGCTGCGGGCCAGGTCCCCAGCAGGGGACATGTGAGAGACAATCAAACATTGATGTTGATCTTCCTCTCTTTCTCCCTCCCTTCCCTCTCTCTAAAAATAAATAAAAATCTTAAAAAAGGAAGTTACCTTCTTTGGTAATGTAAATAAAGTTAGTAGGTAATCTAATACCTCCCTATAAGAAGTGATTCTTTTGGCCACTTTATGAAGGCCATAAACACATATGTGAGAACACTGGGAGTGGCAAGGGCATTTGCTGCCCTTGGTAGTGGAATGGCCAATCCACAATGACACTGCAGAATTTCATTCCAAAACTCATTGAGAATGTGGACTGGAAGCAATGGACACACAGCTGCCCACTGGTCAAGCCTGCAGTTAAATGTTGTTTTCTTGAATCTGACGAATTTCTTATTATACCACACTACCTGGTCTAATAAAGTCTTGGTAAAGACAGAATCCAAAGAGGTAAGTTAGTGGAAGATTATGTTTACCACATTGGGTTGTTGGGCATGGCTTTCTCCCTGGGATTTCATGCAGATCTTGGGTTACAGGGGTCAGCAACTCTATTCTTACATCCAGTCTAGAAGGGCCCAGACTGCAATGTCTCATGTCCTGGTCTTCCATAGCAGCTGGAACTTTATTTATATTTTTGTTGCTACCCTCTCTGTGCTAAGGAATGGGTCACCCAGTGGGCTGTGAGTCACTTTTCACTGAACTACATTCACCTATGTACCATCCAGCAAGGGTCCCCATATTTTGTGCCCTTCTCCCCAGAAATTCTCTGAAATTCTGTTCTGAGTGGTGAGGATTTTATAAGGGACTGAAGAATTAGGTGAACAGATGATGAGTGGCAGTTGAAGTGACTCTGTTTCAGAACACCTCAAGCTTGTAACAAGAGTCTGATCATGAATATTTGTCACAGTTTAGATAAGCTTGCAATGTCTAGTTCCACTGGCTCCGAACCCATAGGAGAAATTGGCCAAGTGTATGGTTTCTTCCCTTGACCTAACTTTCTATGAGAGTTATGTAAGTTAAGGTAACCATGGTCTCAGAAAACTCGGGGCACACTGAGACAGGAATTGCTGTTACTGGTATTACTAGGCACTGCTAACTTCCACAGATTAGGGGAAGTTACTGTCTTTTCTTTCTATGAGGTCAAGAAGTTTAGGAAATGGCAAAGGCTTTATGAATATGAATGAACGCAGGGAGTAGTAATTATTCCCATTGGCACCAGGTCTGTGCTGTTCATTATTTGTAGTATATCACTTTATCATTACATCACCTGTTGGTAAAGGATATCATCACCTCAAGTCATATCCTTTGAGGTTCCACAACTAAGATATGGGTTGTGACTTGGAGTCTATGTGTGACTGACTCAGACTCTGTGCCTTGAATGACTAGTTTCACTGGTTCTAAATATAAGGTGATGTTTTCAGCAGGTAGAAAAGTCCTGGACCTCTGGGCCATTTTAAAGCTGAAGGCAATGAATGCTTGGGTAGCTGCTCTTCACTACGGTAGAGATGAGCAGTCTCCTTGAGTTCCTCACCTCTCTACCTTTAATTCTACAATCAGACTACACTCAGTCAAGTGTACCAAATTTTTAAAATATATTTTGTCTTCAAAAGTCACTTTGCCCTGAACCTTATTCCCAGGTATGTGATTAGAGGAACTTTCTAACAAATTAATGACCTTGACATATGATTAAGTACAAGAATATATGCTCTATTTTAGATTGTGAAGTTAACTCAAATAATGGAATTTAATTATGGATCATCAGACAGCAGGGCAGGCCAGCAGAAAGATATTGGAGTGTATCACTGTGGGTTCCTCTCCATGACCTGTCACCACCCATCATTATTCCTTTTTTTAAATTTTATAATTTTTTATTTAATTCTTGTTCAAGCACAGCTTTGTCTTATATTCCCAACCCTGCCCAACCCCCGCCCTGTGCTCCCCACCTCCCTCCCATTTCCGCCCCCCACCCTTAGTTATTGTCCATGTGTCCTTTATACTTGTTCATGTGAGTCCATCCCCTTTTCCCCTATGATTCTCTCCCCTCTCCCCTATGGACCCTGTCAGCCTGTTCCGTATTTGATTGTCATTGCTCATATTTTGCCTGCTTGTTTGTTTTGTTGTTTAGATTCCTGTTAAAGGTGAGATCATATGATATTTGTCTTTCACCGCCTGGCTTATTTCGCTCAGCATAATACTTTCCAGTTCCATCTATGCTGTTGCAAAGGGTAGTAGTTCCTTCTTCCTTTCTGCAGCATAGAATTCCATTGTGTAAATGTACCATAGCTTTTTCATCCAGTCATTTACCGATGGGCATCTAGGTTGCTTCCAACTCTTGGCTATGTAAATTGTGCTGCTATGAACATTGGGGTGCATAGGTTCTTTTGGATTGCTGTTTCAGGGTTCTTAGGATATACTCCTAATAGTGGAATTGCTGGGGAAAAGGACACATTCATTTTTAGTTTTCTTAGAAAATTTCATACTGTTTTCCATAGTGGTTGTACCAGTCTGCAATCCCACCAACAGTGAACTAGGGTCCCCTTTTCCCCACAACCTCTCCAGCACTTGTTGTTTGTTTCTTTGTCTATGATAGCCATTCTGACTGCTGTTAAGTGGTATCTCATTATGGTTTTAATTTGCATCTCTCTGATAGCCAGCAATATTGAGCATGTTTTCATGTGTCTCTGGATCCTCTGTATGTCCTCCTTGCAGAAGTGTCTGTTCAAGTCCTTTGCCCATTTTTTAATTGGGTTAGTTGTCTTCTTAGAGTGAAGGCTTGTGAGTTCTTTGTATATTTTGGAGATTAAACCTTTGTCTGAGGTATCATTGGCAAATATGTTTCCCCAAGCTGTTGCTTCTATTTTTATCTCGATACTGTTTTCCTTAGCACCACAGAAGCTTTTTATTTTGATGAGATCCCATTTGTTTATTCTTTCCTTTATATCCCTTGTTCTAGGGAACGTATCAGTAAAAATATTGCTGCATGGAATATCTGAGATCTTCCTGCCAATGTTCTCCTCTAGGGCTTTAATGGTTTGACGGCTTATATTTAAGTCTTTTATCCACCTTGAATTAATTTTCGTGTATGGTGTAAGTTGGTGCTCAAGTTTCAATTTTTTGCATGTAGCGGGCCAGTTCTCCCAACACCATTTGTTGAAAAGGCTGTCTTTACTCCATTTTATGCCATTGCCCCCTCTGTCGAATATTAATTGACTGTAGAATGTTGGGTTTATTTCTGGGTTCTTTGTTCTATTCCATTGGTCTATGTGCCTGTTTTTATGCCAGTACCAGGCTGTTTTTTTGTTTTTTGTTTTTTTTTAAATTTTTTTATTTAATTATTTTTCAAGTACAGTTTTCTGTCTATTACTCCCATCCCATCCCACCCCCCCATCATCCCCCTCCCTCCCATTTCCACCCTTCTCAGTTGTTGTCCATGTATCCTTTATATATGTTCCTCTAAATCCCTCCCTTATTTCCCCTGAAATTCCCTCCCCTCTCCCCTCTGGTCACTGTCAGCCTGTTCTCTATTTCAGTGTCTTTGGTTATATTTTGCTTGCTTGTTTGCTTTGTTGTTTAGCTTCCTGTTAGAGGTGAGATCATATGGTATTTGTCCTTCAACACCTGGCTTATTTCACTCAGCATAATGCTTTCCAGTTCCATCCATGTTGTTGCAAAAGGTAGGAGCTCCTTCTTTCTTTCTGCAGCATAAAATTCCATTGTGTATATGTACCATAGTTTTTTGATCCATTCATTTACTGACGGGCACCTAGGTTGCTTCCAACTCTTGGCTATTGTAAATTGTGCTGCTATGAACATTGGGGTGCATAGGTTCTTTGGGATTGGTGTTTTAGGGTTCTTAGGATACAATCCCAGCAGTGGAATTGCTGGGTCAAAAGGCAAGTCCAATTTTAGTTTTCTGAGAAAATTCCATACTGTTTTCCATAATGGTTGTACCAGTCTGCAATCCCACCAACAGTGGACCAGAGTCCCCTTTTCCCCACACCCTCTCCAACATTTGTTGTTTATTGCTTTGTTTATGATAGCCATTCTCACCGGTGTAAAGTGGTATCTCATTGTAGTTTTAATTTGCATCTCTCTGATAGCTAGTGATATTGAGCATCTTTTCATGTGTCTCTGGATCCTCTGTATGTCCTCCTTGCAGAAGTGTCTGTTCAAGTCCTTTCCCCATTTTTTAATTGGGTTAGTTGTCTTCTTAGAGTGAAGTCGTGTGAGTTCTTTGTATATTTTGGAGATTAAACCTTTGTCTGAGGTATCATTGGCAAATATGTTTTCCCATACAGTTGGTTGTCTTTTTATTTTAATGCTGTTTTCTTTAGCTGCGCAGAAGCTTTTTATTTTGATGAGATCCCATTTGTTTATTCTTTCCTTTATAGTCCTTGCTCTAGGGGACATATCAGTAAAAATGTTGCTGCGTGAAATATCTGAGATTTTCCTGCCAATGTTCTCCTCTAGGACTTTAATGGTGTCATGGCTTATATTTAAGTCTTTTATCCACCTTGAATTTATTTTGGTGTATGATGTAAGTTGGTGCTCGAGTTTCATTTTTTTGCATGTAGCTGTCCAGTTCTCCCAACACCATTTCTTGAAGAGGCTATCTTTACCCCATTTTATGATACTGCCCCCTTTGTCGAATATTAATTGACTGTAGAGATTTGGGTTTATTTCTGGGCTCTCTATTCTGTTCCATTGGTCTATGTGCCTGTTTTTATGCCAGTACCAGGCTGTTTTGATGACAGCGGCCTTGTAATACAGTTTGGTATCAGGTATTGTGATCCCTCCTACTTTGTTCTTCTTTCTCAAAATTGCAGCTGCTATTTGGGGTCTTTTATGGTTCCATATAAATTTTTGAAGTGTTTGTTTTATGCCTGTGAAATATGCCATTGGTACTTTAACAGGTATTGCATTGAATCTGTAAATTGCTTTGGGTAGTATGGATATTTTGATGATGTGAATTCTTCCAATCCATGAACACGGTATATGTTTCCATTTATTTGTGTCTTCCTTGATTTCTTTCTTCAGTTTTGTGTAGTTTTCTGTATACAAGTCTTTTAACACCTTGGTTAGGTTTATTCCCAGATATTTTATTTTTGTTTTTGCAATGACGAATGGGATTTTTTTCTTGATTTCTGCTTCTGCAGTTTCATTGTGGGTATACAAAAATGCCTTTGATTTCTGGATATTGACTTTGTATCCCGCTATTTTGCCCAATTTCATTTATTAGTTCGAGCAGTTTTTTGGTAGAGGCTATAGGATTTTCCATGTACACTATCATGTCATCTGCAAATGATGACACTTTTGTTTCCTCCTTTCCAATTTGGATGTCTTTTACTTCCTTTTCTTTTCTGATCACTGAGGCTAAAACTTCCAATACTCTATTGAATAGAAGTGGTGAAAGTGGACAACCTTGTCTTGTTCCTGATCTTCGTGGAAAAGCTTTTAGTTTTTGCCCATTGAGTATGATGTTGGCTGTAGGTCTTTCATATATGGCCTTTATTGTATTGAGGAATGCTCCCTCTATTCCCATTTTTCTGAGTACCGTTATCATAAATGGGTGTTGAACCTTATCAAAAGCCTTTCCGGAGTCTATTGATATGATCATATGGTTTTTGTCTTTGCTTTTGTTTATGTGCTGTATTACATTTATTGATTTGCGTATATTGAACCATCCTTGCATCCCTGGGATGAATTCCACTTGGTCATGGTGTATGATCTTTTTGATGTATTGTTGGATGTGATTTGCTAATATTTTATTGAGGATTTTAGTATCTATGTTCATCAGTGATATTGGCCTGTGTTTTTCTTTCTTTGTTTTGTCTCTATCTGGTATTAGAATTAGGGTGATGCTGGCTCCATAAAAAGAGTTGGGGAGTTTTCCGTCCTTTTGGATTTTTTGGAATAGTCTCTGGAGCATAGGGGTTAGCTCTTCCTTAAAAGCTTTGTAGAATTCTCCTGTGAAACCATCTGGTCCAGGGCTTTTTTGTGATGGGAGTTTTTTGATTACTTCTTCAATTTCATTTGCTGTTATTGGCCTGTTCAGGTTTTCTGCTTCTTTTTCATTGAGTTTTGGAAGATTTTATTTTTCTAGAAATTTGTGCATTTCACCTAGGTTTTCAAATTCTTGGCATACAATTCTGCATAGTAATTTCTTACAATCCCTTCTATTTCTGTGGTATTAGTTGATAACTCTCCTCTTTCATTTCTGATTGTGTTTATTTGGGTCCTCTCTCTTCTTTTCTTGATGAGCCTACTTAAAGGCTTGTCTATTTTGTTTATCTTTTCAAAAAACCAACACTTGGATTCATTGATCCTTAGAATTGTGCTTTTAGTCTCTATGTCATGTAATTCTGCTCTGGTCTTGGTTATTTCCTTCCTTCTACTTGCTCTGGGCTGTCTTTGTTGTTGTTCCTCAAGTTCTTGCAGGTGTCGGGTTAGGTTGTTTGTTTGAAATGTTTCTATTTTCTTTAGGTAAACCTGTATTGCTATGAACTTCCCTCACAGGACTGTCTTCACTGTGTCCCATAAGTTTTGGGTTGTTGTGAGTTCATTTTCATTTGTTTCCAGAAGCTTTCTGATTTCTTCTCTAATTTCAATCTTGACCCATTCATTGTTTAATAGCAAACCATTCAGTATCCATTCTTTTGGTTGTTTGGGGTTTTTTTCCTGTGGGGTTGGTTTCCAATTTCAGTCCCTTGTGATCAGAGAAAATGCTTGGTATGGTTTCTATTTTCATGAATTTGTTGAGACTCGTTTTGTGTCCTATCATGTGGTCTATCTTTGAAAATGTTCCATGTGCATTTGAAAAGAATGTGTATTTAGCTTCTTTGGGATGGAGGGCTCTCTCTCTATATATATCAATTAGGTCCATTTCATCTAGGGTGTCATTTAATGCTGCAATATCTTTTTTGATATTTTGTTTGGAAGATCTGTCCATTTTTGACAGTGGGGTGTTAAAATCCCCTACTATTATTGTGTGGCTGTCAATATCTTTCTTGAGGTCCTCCAGAATTTTCTTTTTATATTTGGGTGTTCCTATGTTGGGTACATATATATTTATGATGTTAATGTCTTCTTGGTGGATTCTTCTTTTGAGTATTATGAAGTGACCTTCTGGGTCTCTCTTTATGGCCCTGTTTTTCAAGTCTATTTTGTCTGATATGTGAATTGCTACACCGGCTTTTTTTTCTTGTCCATTTGCTTGGAAAAATTGTTTCCATCCTTTCACTTTCAGTCTGTGGTGGTCTTTTGACCTGAGGTGGGTCTCTTGTAGGCAGCATATGTGTGGGTCATGCTTTCTTATCCATTCAGGTATTCTATGTCTTTTAATTGTTGCATTTAATCCATTTACGTTTAAGGTTATTATTGAAAGATACTAATTCATTGCCATTTGTGTACCTGTGTTCCTCTCCATCTCTCTCTTTTCTTTCCTTTCCTTAAAGCAGCCCTTTTAGTAATTCTTGTAGAGCTGGTTTGGTGGAGGCGTATTCTTTTAGACTTCTTTTGTCTTGGAAGCTCTTTATTTGGCCTTCTATCTTGATTGAGAGCCTTGCTGGGTAAAGTAGCCTTGGTTGTAGGACTCTGGTTTTCATTACTTGGAATATTTCTTGCCATTCTCTTCTTGCTTGGAATGTTTCCATTGAGAAGTCAGTAGCCAACCTTATTGGGACCCCCTTGTATATTATTTCCTTTTTCTCCCTCGCTGCCTTTAGGATGTTCTCTGTCTTGGAGGCTTGCCATTTTAATGATGATGTGTCTTGCAGTAGGCCTCTTTGGGTTCCACCTGATTGGGACTCTCTGTGATTCCTGGATCCGTGTGACTTTATCTCTCTTCAACTTAGGAAAATTTTCCATTATTACTCTTTCAAGTAGGTTTTCTATCCCTTGTTCTTCTTCCTCTCCTTCTGGTATTCCTATTATTCGGATATTATTACGTTTCATGTTGTCTTCCCTTTCTCTTAAATTCTCCTCATTTTTCTGATTCTCTTTTCCATTGCTTGGTCAGTCTGTGAGATTCTTTCTATCCTGTCTTCAATCTCCCTTATGCGATCTTCTGCCATATCGATTCTATTCTTCATACCTTCTACTGTATTCTTCAGTTCAGAAATTGTATTCTTCATTTCCTCTTGGCCTTTACTGATGGAGTCTATTTCCTTTTTCATGTTGGTAGAGTTTGCAGAGAGTTCATTGTAGCTTCCCTGTAGTTTCTGGTAGCTCATTTAAGCTCTTTGAATTTTCTGATAATCAGTGCTTTGAATTCAATATCTGATAGTTGGCTTGTCTCTGTTTCATCTAACATTCTTTCTGAGACTGCCTCCTTTTCTTTATCTGGGGATTGTTTCTTTGTCTTCCCATTGCTTGTGATGTTCTTCTTCTTGGCCTCAGTTTCTTAAAGTGGTCTGTTCTGGTTCCCTGGGTTTATGGTGTGAACTTCTGTGGTAGGATGCCTGTGAAATTCAGTGGTGCAGTCTCCTGCATGTATCTTGGTGTTCTCCTCTTCCACCTACTCCTCTTGTTGGTTTCCAGGTGGTCAAACCTTTTCTTCTGGTCTCACTAGCTGCAGCAGCCTGAGGGGCTATTAGTATGGCCTTTCTCTCCTCTTGGTGAACTTAGCTGGTCTCGCCAGTGCCCTCCCAAGATCCAGACTGGCGCGGCTCCCCGCACCCCACTGAGAAAAAGCTTTTCCCCAGGCTTCCCAGCTCTGGCCTGGCGTGAGGCCCCGAGCTCCCAGCCAGGCTTTCCTGGTCTCACAGGCTTGCGCTTGGACCTTTCCCAGTGCTGTGGCTGTACACACAGGGAGACTCACAATTCTTCCAAGCCGGCAGCCACAGCCTGACTCCCAGTGCTTCTCAGTCTGTGCCCAGCTGGGTAGGGATGGAGCTGGTGACTGGCGCTCTTTCAGGGGCACTGCCAGTAGCCCACAGCTCCCTGAAACTATGGGAGCGCAGGCTCAAGTCCCGAGCTCTTAGTTCCCCACGCTGGCAACAACAGCCTGACTCCTGGTGCTTCTCAGTGTGCCAGTAGCCTGCAGCTCCCCGTGACTGTGGGAGCGCCGGTGCTACCGGGAATGTGTGCTACCGCTACCGGGAAGGCATGGTGACTCCTAGATCCCCAAGCCGGTAACCACAGCCTGACAACAGCCTGACTCCCGGTGCTTCTCAGTCTGCTTCTGGCTGGGTAAGGAGGGAGCTGGTGACTGGCGCTCTTGCAGGGGCCCTGCCAGCATCCCGCAGCTCCCCAAGATTGTGGGAGCGCCAGCTCAGTTCCCCAAGCCAGCAACCACAGCCTGACTCCACGGGTTATCAGAGCTCTCTGGTTTGCTTCCTAATGTCCACTCCTCTCTCTGCCACTACAGGCAAACCGATCTCTCCTGGTGTTTTCCAATCTGTGCCCTGCTGGTTAGAGAGGGTGCTGGTGACTAGTTCTTTCCCAGAGTTGTTGTTGCCCGCCCTTGGCTCTCAGAGACCAGGGCAACCCGGCCAGGGCCCTGGCGCCACCCAGCGGAGGGCCTGCAGCCTCTGCGCTGTTCCCTCATACCTTGTTGATCTTCGGTTGGTCGTCTCCTCTCCTCAACCTCTGGTCATTCAGTGTCTGCTACACTTTCTGGGGTCCTGCCTTCCTATATGCTGGGTCCCTGTTGGGTATTCGCTGCGCTCCTCTGCAGATCAGCCCGGTTTTTCTCCCACTCGTGGAGGGAAGTGAAATCCTTTGTCCTACTCCGCAGCCATCTTCCTCCTTCTCCCCATCATTATTCCTTGAAGCCATGTCTATACAGAAGAGGGGCACACATAGATGAAAACAAACAAACAAAAAAGCAAGCAAACAAACAAATACATCTTTGAGTTGAAATTTAATAACTAGAGGTTGAGTACACTAACAAAAGTGTGCTTCACTGGAGATCTACCAACTATGCAGACATTTACTGTGGATTCACAGAAGGCCTGTGAAGAACATGTTTTCCTCCAAGTTCTCCTTTCACTACTGTTGAGTGCTTTCCTCATGCTACACATAGTATCCAGAAGACCTATGCACCTTATTCTCACCTTTCTGAGGCCTGGCAAAGTGAAACCAAGCGTGAAGCTGAAGACAGGCTAGCGAAACCCTCAAACTCATGTTCCCTACTCTCATGGCCAGAAAGCTCATTTAGTGGCTCTGACACACTTCATGTTAAGTAGTTAGCATCCATTATCTTCCTTAATGCTCCCAGCAACCTATGGAACTAGGCACTACGTTATTTCTCAGAGAAGTTGAGCTATTTGCCGAAGGACACACAGCCAGTAAATTTCAGAGTCCAGATTCGAGCATATGTGTGTCTGGTTATATAGATTGTGTGCTCTTACCCACACATCACTCTAGGTTGTCATGGGACTCATTGGGAACCAGGAGATGGAGGAAATTTTGAATATTTTTTTAAGATTTTATTTATTTATTTTTAGAGGGGAAGGGAAGGAGAGAGGGAGAGAAACATCAATGTATGGTTGCCTCTGGTGTGTCCCCTGCTGGGAACTGGCCTGCCACCCAGGCATGTGCCCTGACTGGGAATTGAACCGCAATACTCTGGTTCGCAGGCCCATGCTCAATCCACTGAGCCACACCAACCAGGGAATGAATATTATTTTTAAAATCATGGTAATTAGTGAGATTCTAAAAATAAAATGGATAAAAGAAATCCACATTTTTTCCATTTGAACCCAAATACTTTCAATGTTTTGTTGTATTTTTAATCTAGTACTTCCTTTGCAGAGTTATATTTAAGTATTTAAATATGTATTTTCATAAACTCTACTGCGTATGCAATTTTTTCTTTTTTTACTTGACACATCATAGCATTTTCTGTTATTTATTTTTATAATCTAAATTTTTCATTTCTGTTAAAAAATACTACTGCATTCTTTCTGATTACAAAAATGGTGTGTTTCCTACCAAAGAGAATTTGAAATTCAGAAAAGCACAAAAAAGATAATAAAGAAGGAACTCTAATTTTTCCATGCAGAGAGAATCACTTTAATGCTTTTTTTATTTTTAAGACACTTTTACACATTTTGATATATTTCCCTGCAGTCTTGTTTTTCTGTACATATGGATACATTTTTCTTTTAACAAAATCCTAGTCATAATGTACACACAATATTTTGATTATGCTTTTTTCACTTAAATATTGTAAATAGTTGTTTATGTCATTAAAACACAATTTTAATGCTTGTGTGACACCATAGCATATAAAGAATTATCATTTATTTAACTTTAGTTTTGTTCCAATTTTTTTATTTTTAAAGTACTATTTCAATAAGTAGTTTTTAAAAAGGATTTTATTTATTTATCTTTAGAGAGGAAGGGAAGGAGAGAGGGAGAGAAATATCAATGTATTGTTGCCTCTCGTGTGTCCCTCACTGGGCACTGGCCTGCAACCCAGGCATGTGCCCTGACTAGGAATGGAACCACGATGCCTTAGTTCACAGGCTCGCACTCAATCCACAGCCAGGGCCAATAAGTACTTTTTCAAATAAGCCTTTTTCCAAGTTTCTGATTATTATCTTTGGATAAGGCCCTAGACGGTGAAGTACTGTACCAAAGAGTATGAAATTTGAAAAGACACTTAGTGCATATTGTTAACTTGCTTTGAGGAATGTCATATCAACTTATTCTCCTATCAGAGGAATATAAAGTTGTCTGTACCGCTTAATGACTACATTCATTGGTGAGATGTACAACAGGCCGTGTAAGCATTTCTTTACTATTTCCAATCAATTCTTGTTATAAATAATGTTACCATGAACATCTTTGGAGCATAGCTTTGGAGACCCCAGACCTGGGTTGAATTCCTGTTTCATCTACTAGCTGTCTGTGACCTTGAACATTTGAGCCATAGTTTCTTCATTGGCAAAATGTAGAAATGATGGGTGTCTAAAAGTCTTTGAGGTCAGCCCTGGCCGGGTGGCTTAGTTGGGTGGGGTGTTGTCCTGATGCACCAAGGGATCACATGCAAGAATCAACCAATGAATACATAAATAAATGGAACAACAACTTAATCTCTCTCTCTCTCACTCTTGCTCTAGCTCTCTCTCTAAAATCAATCAGTTAAAAAAATTGTTAGCCCTAGCTGGTGTGGTTCATTGGATGGAGCACTGGATGGAGCACTGTTGCAGGTTCGATTCCCAGTCAGGGCACATGCTTAGGTTGCAGGCCAGGTCCCCGGTAGGGGGCACACGTTGATGTTTCTCTCCCTCTCTTTCTCCTACCCTACTCCTCTCTCTAGAAATAAATAAATAAAATCTTTAAAAACATTTTTTAAAGTTTGACATGGCAGGTGCCTCAGTTGTTTGGAGCATTATCCCATATACCGGGTTCCAGTCCAAATCAGGGCACATACCTAGCTTAAGGGTTCTGTCCCTGCTTGGGGCACAAGTGAGAGGTAACTGATCTATGTTGCTCTCTCACATGGATATCTTTCTGTCTTCCTCTCTTAAAATCAATCAAACCTCAAGGGAGGTTTAAAAAGATTGCGATGTGAATTAACTAATTATTTTATGCATATTTTATCGATTATGCTATTACAGTTGTCCTAATTTTCTTATTCCCTTTATCCCCTCTGACCTGTACCCCACTCCCTCCAACATTCCTCTCCCCCTTAGTTCATGTCCATAATTGTATATATAAGTTCTTTAGCTTCTCCATTTCCTATACCATTCCTAAACTCCCCCTATCTATTTTGTATCTACCAATTAGGCTTCTTATTCCCTGTACTTTTCCCCCATTCTCCCCCACATTTCCCCACTGATAACCCTTCGGGTGATTTCCATTTCAGTGATTCTGTTCCTGTTTTAGTTGTTTGCTTAGTTTTTTGTTTAGGTTCAGTTGTTGATAGTTGTGAGTTTGTTGTCATTTTACTGTTCAAAGTTTTTTTAATCTTCTATTTCTTAGATAAGTCCCTTTAACATTTCATATAATAAGGGCTGGGTGATGATGAACTACTTTAACTTGACCTTATGTGGAAAGTGCTTTATCTGCCCTTCCATTCTAAATGATAGCTTTGCTGTATAGAGAAATCTTGGATGCAGGTCCTTGCCTTTCATGACTTCAAATACTTCTTTCCAGCTCCTTCTTGCCTGCAAGGTTTCTTATGAGAAATCAGGTGATAGTCTTATGGGTACTGTTTTATATGTAACTCTCTCCTTTTCATTTGCTGTTTTTAAGATTCTCTCCTTATCTTTATTTAATCTTGAGTAACTTATTTATGATGTGCCTTGGTGTATTTCTTCTTGGGTCCAATTTTTGGGGGACTTTCTGAGCTTCCAGGACTTCCTGGAAGTCTATTTCCTTCACCAGATTGAGGGAGTTTTCCTTTATTATTTGTCCAAATAAGTTTTCAATTTCTTGCTCTTCCTCTTCTCCCTCTGGCACCTCTAGAACAGGGTGCCCCCAAATGGGGATTTTTAATGTGACCCAGAACTCAGGGTGTCCAGGAAATATTAGAAAAAATATATATAGGATGTCCTCACCCCCATAAGTCTGAGCTGGGGAATGGGATGCATGGATCAGGGCCATTGAGAATTGTTTTGAATAGCAACAGTTTTGCAGATAACCCCTAGAATAGTCATTTAACATATCTATAACCTTTAACTGGTTTCATAGATATGTTAAATAGCTATGGCCTTGCTTTGAGCCAGGGAAATTGAAGTAACTTCAACCCATGATGTAACTGGGAGGCAACTCCCTCTGGGTACAGCACCTGCATAAAACCTTGCAGATGATTGGCTCCATGCCATGAGGCCACACCTGCCCAGACTTATTATGGCAGCCCAGTAAATCTGGAGGAATATGAGAATGTTGGCAGGGTGTAACTGATTGTGGGAAGAGTCGGAAATGGTGCTGCAGAAGAAGATTGGAACTGGGATTTAAACCGAGGTGCAGTAGCCATGCTGAGGCTTTTTGGGACCACACAACTTTGGCAAAAGTTGGGACCATGCAGCTTTAGGGTAGGGTGCACCCTTTTTGCCACATGGCTTAGGAAGCAGGAGAGACTTTGCTGAGAAGAAAAGGGGTGAAAGGACTCTTGCTGGTGGGCCATGAGAAGGTGCTACATGGTTTTGGAATAACTGGAGATCATGGTGGCAACACAGCTGATGGTGCCAGAACTGAGTGGCTGCCTGAACCATAGACTTCTGCTTCTTTTCCTGAGATACAGTACCCCGGGCTGGCAAAGGGAAGAAGAAAGGACTGTGCATTTGCGGGTATTCTGAAGGACTTTAGTATTTTTAATGAAGATATTAAGTCATTACTCCAAGTCTGTATAACTTTTAAAATAAATAATCCCTTTCCTTTTCACCAATCTCTGGCATTGAGAGATGTCTTTCCCTGGTGGTGGGCAAGGTGAACCTAGTAAGAGGGGGGACCCCTGGAGCACAAGAGTGGGTCCATTTGGTGGTAATAGTGTATCGTTCATCACCCCCCACTACCCTGCCTGCCGGGTCTGTTCTGTAACACCTCTAGGATTCAGATGCTGGAGCATTTGAAGTTGTCCCGCATGTTCCTAAGCCTCCCCTCGTTTTTTTTGAATTTTTGCATCTTCATTTCTTTTTTTTGTTCTAAATCATTGATTTGAGTCCTGGTTTTCTTCCTTTCACTTTTGATTCCCTGTATATTTTGCTTTATTTCACTTCGTATAGTCTTCATTTCTTCTTTTATTTTGAAATCATACTCAGTCATTTCTGTGACTATCCTGATTACCAGTGTTTTGAACTCTGCATTTGATAGTTCGGCTATCTCTCTCACTCTTTTTCTGGAGTTTTGATCTGTTCTTTCATGTGGGCCATATTTCTTTGTCTCGGCACACCTATTATGTTGTAAGGGGCAGAGCCTTAGGTATTTGCCAGGGTGGGACAACCCTCTTGGCTGCATTATGGCTCTGTCTGTGGGTAAGGGGTCAAAAAGGGAACAATGCTGCTTGCTCAGCTCTTGCCCCACTTTCTGTCACTTCCCTGGCTTCCTACAAGTGGACTGTGCCCTTTCAGATGCTGATTCCCAGGTGGGTAAGTTTGTGTACATTCTAGTACCCTTTAGGCCTCACCAATGGACTCTCCTGTGAGACTGGGAGTTTCTCTTGCCACCACAACCACCACATATTTTTACAGCCAGAGGTTTTGAGTCTTTAGTTTCCCCTCACTGAAACCCTGGGTTTTGCAGTCTGTCTCACTGTTCCTCCCAGTTTATCAGCATGCAAATATGGGGCTTTCTGCCCAGCCAGTCTCTGCCTCACATGGGTGGTCTGCAGCCTTGTTTCACATCCTCTCTGTCCTAGCTGTCCATCTCCACCTCTCCTACTGGTCTGAATGAGTGTTTCTTTAACTCTTTGGTTGTTGGACTTCCATGCAGTTTAATTTTCTGGAGACTCTGGTCATTTTTTCTCTTAAAATTGGTTGTTATCCTTCTTTAGTTTGCTCAAGAAGCCAAGCATTTCTATTTATGCCTCCATCTTGGCTGGAACTCTGAATTGACTAATTATTAATTCAGTAAAAACATCACATGTTAGGCTTCTGCTCAAAATGAACTGCTAGAAAATCACTCAGAAAAACACACAGAACTGTATGGAAGTCCTGCAACCAAAGATTTAAAGAAGCTATATTCATCCAGATAGGTAGGAGGGGCAGAGATAGGATCCAGGTGGAGAGGACACAGTGTGGGGATGGCAAGCTGGGGGTAGTGAGGCAGCAGTAATTCACATGATAGTCTCACATTCATGTGTGGTGGATAAAAACCAGGGGGACACCTTGTGAATGAGCTATCCCAGCCCTATGCCAGACTGCACAGCCCAGGGTTCCAGCACCAGGAAAAACAAAGCCTCATAACTTCTGGCTGTAAACCCAGTGGGGTTTTGGGCAGCAGAAGAAACTTCTGGTTTCTCAGCACAGCCCAGAATGTATGAAAACCCACACACTCTGGGATCCACAACCAAGACAGAAGTTGGAGGGCCATGAGTCATATCTGGGAAGTGGGTGAAGTGACTAGAAAAAAGATGAGTGCCAAGAAAGTCCCCAGAAGTCATCCAGCAGTGGCATTGTCCCCTGTCTGACTCCTTCCCCACACACAGAACCACAAATCAGTGAGGTAGGTGGCCTTACCCTGGTGAATACCTAAGGTTCCTCCCCATACAACTTAACAGATGTGCTAAAACAGGAAATCAAAGTGGCTCTACCTAATATACAGACACAGGGAGGCTGCCAAAGTAGGAAACAAAGAAATATGGCTCAAATGAAAGAGGAGACAAATTCCAGAAAAAGAACTAAATGAAACAGAGATAGCCAAACTATCAAATACAGAGTTCAAAACACTGGTGATCGGATGTCCAAAGAACTCCTTGAGTATGGCAACAACATAAAGGAAGAAATGAAGGCTATACTAAGGGAAATAAAGAAAAATCCACAGGAAGCCAAAAGTGAAGGGAAGGAAGCCAGAATTCAAATCAATGATTTGGAACATAAGGAAGAAATAGACAGTCAACCAGAACAAAATGAATAAATAAGAATTTAATAAATGAGGAGAGTTTAAGAAGATTCTGGGACACCTCCAAGAACTGAAAACTTATTTGAAAAAATAATGAAAGACAACTTCCCTAATTTGGTGAAGGAAATAGACATACAAGTCCAGGAAGGGCAGAGAGTCCCACACAAGTTTGACCCAAAGAAGATCTCACCAAGACACATAATTAAAATGCCAAGGGTTAAAGATAAAGAGAGAATCTTAAAAACAGCAAGAGAAAGGCAGAGAGTTGCCTACAGAAGAGTTCCCATAAGACTGTAAGCTGACTTCTTAAAAGACACTTTGCAGACAAGAAGGGACTGGTAAGAAATATTCAAAGTGATGAAGGGCAAGGACCTATATCCAAGAGTACTCTATCCAACAAAGCTATCATTTAGAATGCAAGGACAGATAAAGTGCTCCCCAGACAAGGTAAAGCTAAAGGATCTTGTTCATCATCACCAAGCCCTTATTATATGAAATGTTAAATAGGCTTATTTAAAAAAAGGAGATCAAAACTATGAATAATAAAATGAGAATAAATTCAAAACTATCAACAACTGAATCTAAAAATAACAAAAGGAAATAAGTAGAACAAAAATAAAATCATAGATATGGAGATTATTTGGTGGGTTAACAGCTGGGAGGGCGAGGAGGATGATGGGGGAAAAGATGTAGGAATTTAGTGAATAATTGGTAGGTACAGAATAAACAGGGGTATGTTAAGAATAGTGTAGGCAATGGAGAAGCCACAGAAGTTATAAGCATGACCCATGGACATGAACTAAGGGGGCAGGAGGGAATCGCTGGAGGGAAAGGGGATACTGGGCAGAGGTGGGCAAAGGGGGAAAATTTGGGATAACTATAATAGAATAATCAATAAAATATACTTTAAAAAAAGAAAAAAAGTCACATGCTATTGCCCTTTGTCTGCATTTTGACTTTTTTGTTTACCCCATTTATTAAAATTTGATTAATAATCTGTTTTGGTTGTATGATCTCTAAGCTTTTCTCAGTTCTGAGTTTCTATGAATTAAAATAGAGAAAGTTGAAGAAATACCAGACAAAATCAACTTACTAATATTTTTTATTCTGTTTTGGCTATTGGAGTATATTTTAAAAGATTTCTTTAAAAAGCAAAGTGCAAGTAAAATAAGTGGATTAATTTACTGTATCAGGTGAAATAATTTTAATTTCATATGTCTGTACTCCCAGGTAAGGAATGGAAAGTAATCAATACAAAAACCTTAAATATAACAAAGATAAGTTTTCATTTGCTAAAATTTTGATGTCTTTATAAAACTTTTGTCTATAATGTCTTTAGTTACTTTCCCCAAAATGGATTTAAATAGAACACACAGAAAGCCAGTACTTTTATTTTATAGGCTAAATACACATTTCATAATGAATGCCTAGGTAGAATTCAACAAAAGCCTTGGAAGTGGAGAGTTGTCTCTTAACTACATAGTGTTGGGAGACCCAGGAAACATAGATCAGCTTCCACAAAGAGGCTAGTTCCTTTTCCTTGCTTTATGTTAGAGGGCACTTCTTAGGACTTTTTTTTGCCTCTAAACCCAAGAAAGTATGAGGTTCATTTATCCCAATGTGTCTCAGACTCTGCTGTGCATCTACATCACCTGGGGTGTGTGTGTATGCATACTGATCCTCATGCCCAAATGCCCAGATATTCATATCTGGCCTAGAAATCAGCATTACGACAAGCTTTTTAGGTGAATCTGATGCAACAGATCCAGAGACCAGCACTTGGCAGCCAGTGACAAACTGCAATTGTGTAGATGTTAAAAATGAGGCCAAGAAAGGCTAAATGATTGCATTTCCAGTGAGAATTAAAATGATTTTTTGTTTCCTCCAATTTGATGATGAATAAGGTAGTTCAAAATATTCAAACTTTGAATATGCAGGTGCAATCAGAAGCACAACTTTCCAGGAGAGATAAACTAAGGAATGTTCTGGGCTGTGGGATGAGGAAGAAGCAAAATGTTTAACAGTTCACTCTGACATCATCTTAAAAAATTAGTTTTCAACTAATTTTGCTTATTTGAAGTAATGGCCTAAATTCTATTTTGGCCAGCTTTCTTCAACCCACTTTGAATCTCATAGGTTTTATATACTGGAATGGAGCAGAGAACATTTTGACAATAATTGTTTGGTGTTACTTAATATCAGTGGGTTATTTCACAAAATGACATGATGACTAAATGCAATATGGTATCTTGATTTAGATTCTAGAATAGAAAAAAAACAGTAGTTATGCTAGTGAAATCTGAATAATGCCTGTAGTTTAATTAATAGTAATTTACCAATGTTAATTTCTTAGTTTTGACAAATGTACCATTGTTATATAAGATGCTTATATTAGGGGCAAGTAGATGATAGGTGTACAAGGACTCTGCAACTGCTCTGTATATATAAAATGATTGCAAAATTAAAAGTTTATTTAAAAAATAGGCTCAGGTAAGAGCAAACCAGAGCAGCCAATGAAGCAAAGACAAATTCCTATTCAAAGTACTGATTTCCTCTCACAGTGGGAGTGGGAAATCCTTTAGGGGGAGGACTACTTGATTTACATAAGAAAATTACTTAGAAGAAAAATGCCTGCTATATCCCAGAAGATAACCTGGCTGAGTTCTGGAAGAGAGTGGCTTAATTTCAGGAGAATCAAATGGTGATTCTCTTCTTTGATAGGCACATTCTCTTTGTGCAATTTTCACTAAGATAACTGTTTTCATTTATGTAATCAACACAACCTAGAATGACTTCATGATGTGATTTATATACAGTAGGTTGAAGTGAATAAAAGCTTAGGCTGAAATACAGCTATGTTACTTATATGCCTTCTGTAGCAGAAAATATTTTGTAAAGATCTTATTTATTTGTTTTTTAGAAAGAGAGGAAGAGACAGAGAGCAAGGGAGAGAAACAGCAATCGGTTGCTTTTTGCATGCCCTCAGCTGGGACCTGGCCTGCAACCCTGGCATGTGCCCTGACTGGGAGTCAAACCTGTGACCTTTCTCTTTGCAGGACAATGTTCAACCAATTCAGCCACACCAGTCAGGGCTATAGCAGCAAATATTTTTTGAGCAATATTTTGTAAGCCTATCTTCATTGGGCTACATTGGCCTATTGAAAGGAGGCCGCTGTACTCTGTGTTGTAGAATGTGAGGGAACTCAATGATTTTTTTAAAAAAATTTATTGTTAGTCTATTACAGTTGTCCCAATTTCTCCCCCTTTGCCCTCCTCTGCCCAGCCCCCCCCCCCACTGGATTCCTCCCTGCCCACAGTAAATCCCCACACTGTTGTCCCTATCCATGGGTCATTTATAAAAGTTCTTTGACTAATCCTTTCCCACATTTTCCACCCCTATCCTTCTCCCCACTCCCCTCTGGCCACTGTCAGTCTGTTCCATGTTTCTGTCTCTGGTTCTATTTTGCTCATTAGTTTATTTTGTTAATTAGATTCCTTTTATTAATGAGATCATATGGTATTTGTCTTTCACTGACTGGCTTATTTAACCTTGTGTACCCTTCCCACCTCCTTATTCTACAGTGCCTGAAGCATCCCCATAGTTCATTCACCCCTTCATTCAATAAGCATTTACTCAGTAAATTAACAATAACAGCAAAAACCTAAAGAATAATTGTTATGGACCAGGTGATTTGCATAGATTTATTTAATTCTCATTAATAGCCACTTGAAGCAAGGATGGGTTATAATATTTGTTTCTATAGAAGGGGAAACTAAGGCTCAGACTGTTTAAGAGACTCTTGTTAAGGTAAGACAAGAAAGTTGAGGTTGAGCTGGATGTTGAACCTGATTTTATCTGCCTCTACTTTTAGATCATTTGGATTTTAATGGTAAAATGCTTGTCTCTACAGTGAACCACACCACTGGGACAGAGTAAAAACAGTAAAGAGGGAATTTTGTCTGTGTGCCAGTGAGAGTGGGGAACAAATGGCAGCATGGTTGGTGGTTGTCATAGATTTGAGCCACAGAGTGACGGTCATCAAAATCCTGAGAAAATAAGACATTTCTGAGGGAGAGGAGAGAGAAGGTAAGAACAATCTTGAAGATACCCACATGCAGGTGGCAGGAGATGGAGGAGAAATTTGTTAGAGACTAACTGGAGGCCAGGAGATGTAAATATTGGGAATATAAAGTGGGAAGTGAATTTCAGAAAATCACAAAATGCTTTTGAGAGGTCAGATGTGATAGAGAATTAAGTGGCATTTGAAAATGAGCTGTTGATTTGTATGATTTGAAAGCAAGCCAATATAACTGAAGCATCATTTCCAGACTCAAGAGTATAGAATCAGGGTGAGGGTGATAAGGAAGGAGAGGGAGCAATGGTGAGGTGCTTTTTCTATCAAGAAAAAAGGTAAGAAAAGGGTGGGAAAGGTAAGGAGAGAGGAAGGGTGGAGCTGTTTAGAGGAGTTTTCAAAGTTGAAAAGCTCTGAGAGGTGGAGGGAGGAGCTACAGTTGAGCGAAAATGGGGTGATATGCAAGAAGGAGGAGGATCATTGAAGAGACAAATAGATAAAGTGGGACAGGGCAGGATCAAGGGCACATAAACAGAGGAAGGAGCAAGCAGTTATCCCACTTGGAACTGAGAGTGTTAGTGGAAAGGTGTGCCAAATGAATTGTCTCTCTCTGAATGACAGTTCCTTCCCCTTCCTGTTGTGTGCTCGATTCTGTCTCCTGGTTTCCGCATGAGAAAAGTGGGTTCAGATTGTCACTGAAGTCTGGGGTAGTGTGGAATCTCAGAGCTGGAGCAGCCTGAGGCCACTGTCCAACTGGGAACAGTTTCAGTGGGTAAAATTAGACAAGTTTCCTCTTGATCATCATTCAAGGCCTCTTTCAGAGCAGCAAGTACAATTTCACCAATGACCACTGCTTTAAATCTTTTAGTGTCAAAAACTATATTACCCTACTGATTATCAGATTACTTTCTCTAACATCATAATCACAAGTGCATATCCACATATATGTCACTATTCACTTAGGGTAATCAGTTTTAATGACACTTGCTTCAGTTTCTTTCATAAATCACATGCTTTTATGATATAATGGAGAAGAAACATCTAAGTTTGATCTAAGAAAAATGAAAAATGAATGCATGTGTTTTTTTTTCATTTTTTATTTAATTATTTTTCAAGTACAGTTTTCTGTCTATTACTCCCATCCCATCCCACCCCCGGTGCTCCCCCCTCTCTCCCATTTCCACCCTTCTCAGTTGTTGTCCATGTATCCTTTATATAGGTTCCTCTAAATCCCTCCCCTATTTCCCCTGAAATTCCCTCCCCTCTCCCCTCTGGTCACTGTCAGCCTGTTCTATATTTCGGTATCTTTGGTTATATTTTGCTTGCTTGTTTGTTTTGTTGCTTAGCTTCCTGTTAGAGGTGAGATCATATGGTATTTGTCCTTCAACACCTGGCTTATTTCACTCAGCATAATGCTTTCCAGTTCCATCCATGATGTTGCAAAAGGTATGAGCTCCTTCTTTCTTTCTACAGCATAAAATTCCATTGTGTATATATACCATAGTTTTTTAATCCATTCATTTACTGACAAGCACCTAGGTTGCTTGCAACTCTTGGCTATTGTAAATTGTGCTGCTATAAACATTGGGGTGCATAGGTTCTTTGGGATTGGTGTTTTAGGGTTCTTAGGATACAATCCTAGCAGTGGAATTGCTGGGTCAGAAGGCAAGTTCAATTTTAGTTTCCTGAGAAAATCCCATACTGTTTTCCATAATGGTTGTACCAGTCTTTAATTCCACCAACAGTGGACCAGAGTCCCCTTTTCCCCACACCCTCTCCAACATTTGTTGTTTATTGCTCTGTTTATGATACTCCTTCTCACTGGTGTAAAGTGGTATCTTATTGTAGTTTTAATTTGCATCTCTCTGATAGCAAGCAATATTGAGCATCTCTTCATGTGTCTCTGGATCCTCTGTATGTCCTCCTTGCAGAAGTGTCTGTTCAAGTCCTTTCCCCATTTTTTAATTGGGTTAGTTGTCTTCTTAGAGTGAAGTCGTGTGAGTTCTTTGTATATTTTGGAGATTAAAACTTTGTCTGAGGTATCATTGGCAAATATGTTTTCCCATACAGTTGGTTGTCTTTTTAATTTCATGCTGTTTTCTTTAGCCATGCAGAAGCTTTTTATTTTGATGAGATCCCATTTGTTTATTCTTTCCTTTATATTCCTTGCTCTAGGGGACATATCAGTAAAAATATTGCTGCGTGAAATATCTGAGATTTTCCTGCCAATGCTCTCCTCTAGGACTTTAATGGTGTCACGGCTTATATTTAACTCTTTACCCACGTTGAGTTTATTCTGGTGTATGGTGTAAGTTGGTGCTCGAGTTTCATTTTTTTTGCATGTAGCTGTCCAGTTTTCCCAACACCATTTCTTGAAGAGGCTATCTTTACCCCATTTTATGTTACTGCCCACTTTGTCGAATATTAATTGACTGTAGAGAGTTGGGTTTATTTCTGGGTTCTCTATTCTGTTCCATTGGTCTATGTGCCTGTTTTTATGCCAGTACCAGGCTGTTTTGATGACAGTGGCCTTGTAATACAGTTTGATATCAGGTATTGTGATTCCATTCTACTTTGTTCTTCTTTCTCAACATTGCAGCTGCTATTCGGGGTATTTTATGGTTCCATATAAATTTTTGAAGTGTTTGTTCTATGTCTGTGAAATATGCCATTGGTACTTTAATAGGTATTCCATTGAATCTGTAAACTGCTTTGGGTAGTATGGACATTTTGATGATGTGAATTCTTCCAATCCATGAACATGGTATATGTTTCCATTTATTTGTGTCTTCCTTGATTTCTTTCTTCAGTGTTGTGTAGTTTTCTGCATACAGGTCTTTAGCTTCCTTGGTTAGATTTATTCCCAGATATTTTATTTTTGTTTTTGCAATGCTGAATGGGATTTTTTTCTTGATTTCTGCTTCTGCAGTTTCATTGTGGGTATACATAAATGCCTTTGATTTCTGGATATTGACTTTGTATCCCGCTGTTTTGCCAAATTCATTTATTAGTTCGAACAGTTTTTTGGTAGAGTCTATAGGATTTTCCATGTACACTATCATGTCATCTGGAAACAATGCCAGTTTTGTTTCCTCCTTTCCAATTTGGATGCCTTTTATTTCCTTTTCTTGTCTGATCACTGTGGCTAAAACTTCCAATACTATATTAAATAGAAGTGGTGAAAGTGGACAACCTTGTCTTGTTCCTGATCTTAGTGGAAAAGCTTTTAGTTTTTGCCCATTGAGTATGATGTTGGCTGTAGGTCTTTCATATATGGCCTTTATTATATTGAGGAATGCTCCCTCTATTCCCACTTTGTTGAGTACCTTTATCATAAATGGGTGTTGTACCTTATCAAAAGCTTTTTCCGCATCTATTGATATGACCATACGGTTTTTGTCTTTCCTTTTGTTAATGTGGTGTATTACATTTACTGATTTGCAGATATTGAAGCATCCTTGCTTCCCAGGGATGAATCCCACTTGGTCGTGGTGTATGATCTTTTTGATGTATTGTTGGATGTGATTTGCCAATATTTTATTGAGGATTTTAGCATCTATGTTCATCTGCGATATTGGCTTAAAGTTTTCTTTCTTTGCTGTGTCTCTATCTGGTTTTGGAATTAGGATGATGCTGGCTTCATAAAAAGAGTTGGGGAGTTTCCCATCATTTTGGATTTTTTGGAATAGTCTGTGAAAAATAGGGGTTAGCTCTTTCTTAAAAGCTTTGTAGAATTCTCCTCTGAAGCCACCTGGTCCAGGGCTTTTGTGTGATGGGAGTTTTTCGATTACTTCTTCAATTTCATTTGCTGTTATTGGTCTACTCAGGCTTTCTTTCTACTTCTTCTTCATTGAGTTTTGGAAGATTATATATTTCTAGAAATTTGTCCATTTCACCTAGGTCTTCAAATTTCTTGGCATACAGTTGTTCATAGTGATTCCTTACAATCCCTTTTATTTCTGTAGCATCAGTTGTAATCTCTCCTCTTTCATTTCTGATTGTGTTTATTTGGGTCCTCTCTCTTCTTTTCTTGATGAGCCTACTTAAAAGCTTGTCTATTTTGTTTATCTTTTCAAAAAACCAACTCTTGGATTCATTGATCCTTAGAATTGTGCTTTTAGTCTCTATGTCATGTAATTCTGCTCTGGTCTTGGTTATTTCCTTCCTTCTACTTGCTCTGGGCTGTCTTTGTTGTTGTTCTTCCAGTTCTTGCAGGCATTGGGTTAGGTTGTTTGTTTGAAATGTTTCTATTTTCTTTAGGTAAACCTGTATTGCTATGAACTTCCCTCTCAGGACTGCCTTCACCGTGTCCCATAAGTTTTGGGTTGTTGTGAGTTCATTTTCATTTGTTTCCAGAAGCTTTTTGATTTCTTCCCTAATTTCAATCTTGACCCATTCGTTGTTTAATAGCATACCATTCAGTCTCTATGCTTTTGGGTGCTTGGTTTTTTTTCCTGTGGGGTTGGTTTCCAATTTCAGTCCTTTGTGATCAGAGAAAATGCTTGATATGATTTAAATTTTCTTGAATTTGTTGAGGCTCATTTTGTGTCCTATCATGTGGCCTATCTTTGAAAATGTTCCATGTGCATTTGAAAAGAATGTGTATTTAGCTTCTTTGGGATGAAGGGCTCTATATATATCAGTCAAGTCCATTTCATCTAGGGTGTTGTTTAGTGAAGCTATGTCTTTGTTGATATTTTGTTTGGAAGATCTGTCCATTTTTGACAGTGGGGTGTTAAAATCCCCTACTATAATTGGGTTGCTGTCAATATCTTTCTTGAAGTCTTCTAGAATTTTTCTTATATATTTGGGTGCTCCTATTTTCGGTGCATATATATTTATGATATTAATGTCTTCTTGGTGGATTCTTCCTTTGAGTATTATGAAGTGACGTTCTGGGTCTCTCTTTGTGGCCCTTTTTTTGAAGTTTATTTTGTCTGATATTGGAATTGCTACCCCGGCTTTTTTTTCTTGACCATTTGCTTGGAAAATTTGTTTCTAGCTTTTCACTTTTAGTCTGTGATGGTCTTTTGTCCTGAGGTGGGTCTCCCGTAGGCAGCATATGTGTGGGTCATGCTTTCTTATCCATTCAGCTATTCTATGTCTTTTGATTGGAGCATTTAATCCATTTACATTTAAGGTTATTATTGAAAGGTACTAAATCATTGTCATTTGTGTACCACAGTTCCTCTCTGTCTCTCTCTTTTCCTTTCTTTCCTTAAAGCAGTCCTTTTAGTATTTTTTGTAGAGCTGGTTTGTTGGATGTGTATTCTTTTAGACTTCTTTTGTCTTGGAAGCTCTTTATTTGGCCTTCTATCTTGATTGAGAGCCTTGCTGGGTAAAGTAGCCTTGGTTGTAGGCCTCTGGTTCTCATTACTTGAAATATTTCTTGCCATTCTCTTCTTGCTTGGAGTGTTTCCATGGAGAAGTCAGTAGCTAACCTTATTGGGACTCCCTTGTATGTTACTTCTTTTTTCTCCCTTGCTGCCTTTAAGATTCTCTCTTTGTCTTGGAATTTTGCCATTTTAATGATGATGTGTCTTGAAGTGGACATTTTTGGGTTCCTCTTGAATGGGACTCTCTGTGATTCCTAGATTCGTGTAACTTTTTCTCTCATCAAATTAGGAAAATTTCCCATCATTACTCTTTCAAATAGGTTTTCTATCCCTTGTTCTTCTTCCTCTCCTTCTGGTATTTCTATTATTTGGATATTATTATGTTTCATATTGTCTTGCATTTCTCTTAATCCCTCTTCATTCTTTTTGAGCCTCTTTTCCCTTTCTTGCTCTTTCTGGCAGATTCTTTCTACTGTGTCCTCCAACTCACTGATCCGATCTTCTGCCTCATCGATTCTGCTTTTCATTCCTTCTACTGTGTTCTTCAGTTCTGAAATTGTATTCTTCATTTCCTCTTGGCCTTTGCTGATAGTTTCTATTTCCTTTTTCATGTTAATATAGTTTGCAGAGAGCTCATTGTAGCTCCCCTCTAGTTTCTGGTAGCTCCCCTCTAGTTTCTGGTAGCTCATTGTGAGCTCTTTGAATTTTCTGATAACCAGTGCTTTGAATTCAATATCTGATAGCTGACTTGCCTCTCTTTCATCTGACATTATTTCTGAGACTTCCACCTTTTCTTTCATTTGGGCATTGTTTCTTTGTCTTCCCATTGCTTATGAGACTCTTCTTGTTAGCTTCAGCTTCTTAAATTGATCTGTTCTGACTCCCTAGGTTTATGGTGTGAACTTCTGTGGTAGCATACCTGTGAAATTCAGTGGTGCAGTCTCCTGCAGGTATCTTGATCTTCTCCACTTCCACCTACTCCATTCTTTGTGTGTGTGTGATCAGCTGGAGGGGGAAGCAGAATGGTTTATGACAGCAGGAGAGTACTTTATGATATTTACATTCACAGCTGGTAGAGAGGAGATAGAAGATCTTTAGGCTCTATGTCGTGTTAACTGTAATCTTCAACCCAATTTGCCACCTCTAGGAAAGGATAGACCTAAGAGAAGTCTCTTGTTGGGGAGGGAAGGCTTGTGAGTTGTATCTAGAAAGCAGTGAGGTTGCAGGTGGTCAGATTTTGAGGTAAGGTGAGAGTAAAGAATAGTAAATAGACGTAGCGTGTGAGCAAGTAGAGTTAATCACTACAGTAATAGAATTCAGGAACCTGTAAAGTGAGCTAAGACCCGAGAGATGTGTTGTGAAGTATTTACAGTGGTATAGAAAGCGACACACAAACAACCAAACACACAAAAAAGAGCAAGAGAAGTGAGGAAAAAGCAATAAGTTTGGGGTGAAAGGAGGAAGGACTAAAACAGGAAAAAAGAAAGGAGAGGAACAGAGTACTGAAAGATACAGCAACAATAAAATTTTAAAAAATATACGATTACTGAAAAAAGTTTTTAAAAAAAGTTTTAAAAAGTTAAAAACAAACAAACAAACAAAAAAACTCCTTCCTTGTTAGTTTCAAACTGTTGAATCCGGTTTTTCTGTTTTCAGCAGTACCCTTCTGTGGGCTGGGTTGTAGGCCCAGGCGCACACCCGCCCATCAGCCAGGCTACCACACTGGGGTGCAGGCGCCTGCCCACCCGACAGGCTGCCTGGGTCCCCCGGGATCTGGTTCTGGTCCTTCCCAGTCCTGTGGTTGGGTGAGAAGGAAGTCAAGCTGCCTTCACAGGAGAACACCTCAGTCCACTTTCCAGTAAAATCTTCTCCAGAAAGCGTGCCTCTCAGCCCAGCCCAATCCCCAACCTGACTGGTTAGGACAATGCTCCTCTCAAATTTCCTGGGCTGGCAGGCTGGTGGGCTGGTGACCACAGAGATCGCAACTGAACATGGCCCCCTGTCCTTGCCCCTCGCTGCATGCCTAGGCAGACAGGTCTCTGCCACCCAGCCCCGCCCAGATGGGAAGGGAGGAGCCAGCTCTTCCAAGGACCCTGCAGCTGGCCCAATGCTACACTGGGTGATAGGCTACCTATGAGTCCTCTGTGGGACTGGCTGCAGACGGAAGCCTCTACACCCCTAACGCAGTGGCAGTGAAGGCTCCGAGGTGTTTCAGGCTGGCAGAGGGCAGCTGGCCCTGTTGTTGCTGCTTTTGTCTTTACTCACAGGTGCTGGGCTCTTGATGAGTCCTCTGTGGCAGACGCCCCTGTCACTGGGCGCAGATGGAAGCCTCTGGGCCCCTACTGCTGTGACAGCCCCGGCTCCGAGGTCTTTAAGTGCTGGCCAATGGCTGCCGTCCCGCCGCCCCCGCTGCCACCGAAGCCGCTGCCCTTGACTTTACTCAGGGTTACCAGGCTTCCGATGAGTTCTCTGTGGCAGATGCCCCTGTTGCTGGGCAGAGATGGAAGGAAGCCTCTCGGCTCCGAGGTCTTTACACGCCGGCCAATGTCTGCCGCTAGCCTGGCCACCTCTGTCCTTACTCATGTCCCTGAGACCCCAACGACCTGTAGCTGTCTGGTTCGTCACTATCTCTGGTCTCTTATTTTCATAAATGCTGGGGAATTGTTGGTTGGGGAATTGATTGCGCTGTTCTTCAGTAAATCTGCCAGGATTTTCTCCCAGGGGTAAGAGAACTGGAGTTGCTCCGTCCTACTCCGCCGCCATTTTCCTCTCTCTCTCATGCATGTGTTTTTAAATGTGTTTGTTGGCTCACCATGTTCATTACTTAAAGTGAAAGAATATATCCTGACTTATCTTTCAGAACTAAATGAGGCAAAAGTACAATAGATTTTGAATACCAAGGCATTAGCTGTAATGTACTATGAAAAGATCTGAGCATAACTCCCCCTTAGTAGCTTTTGCACAAATCTAAATTGAATAGAAATCATTGGTTTTGAGCAGCATGAGTGATATTCTTTCAGTGTGTTAAGGAGGGAAATCTTAACACTAGCTCTCTTTGCAGGAGTGTAATCAGACTCTGAGACTGCTATTTTGTCTGCAGAAAATACAGTAGCAATTTCTTTCATCCAACAAACATATATAAAATTCCTACTATGTGCCAGGCAATTAACAAAGATAGATAACACATTCTCTGCTCTTGAGCAGATGGCATGCTCTATTTGATGAAGCAGGCATGTATGTGATGAGTTTATTCACTAGAGTGGGCTAGGTGCCAGGATAAAGGCAATTATAATGTGATTGAGGAGGAAGTATTACCCATGGTGTGTGTGTGTTTGTATGTGTGTGTAGAGTGGTGGGATTGGTTGGAGAATCTTACAGAGGTGGTGTGGCAGTGATGTTTTAGCTAAGCCCATACTGATGAATTCGAACACCCCAGGAAAGAAGAGAAAGAAGGACATCTTGCCAATTTTTCCCATTTGTGTATTGTTCTCACTGCGTTAGGATTTATCTTTCTCCAAAACCAAGTCCAAACTCAGTGTGGCATAGGAAGCTGTTTAAAATATGGTTGGAGACTTCCTATGGGGCACTTTAAGTCACATGCTCTTTGTTTCACTGAATTTCTCCTAGTATTTCCAAAGTACACTCTTTCACATTTCCCTTCCTTGCATGTTCCCATCACCTGCAGTGCTGTTTTCAGCTTGGCAAGATGACCCTTGTCAATCTTGTGTTCAAAGCAAGAAAGAACACCATAGTAACAACCCACAGAGCTCTCTGGAGCTGCCACTATTTCCCCTGGTGCAAAAACAGGTTGGTGAGTTCAGTAAGCATGTCCCCTTTTTTGTCATTTGATTGATCTGAAGGCATATGATACTACTTCCCAGGTCTTTTCCATGCAAAGGTAGGTTCTAAACATGTACTCACTTCCTTCCACCTGTAGAAATTTTGATTTCTTTTGTCTTTAGCCTTCTAATGCCAAACACTATAGGGAAACTGAAGTAGAATATTTTCCTCTGGTCTCATTACAGGTAGGCAAATTATCATTTGAAATTAAGATTTTTCCAACTTTAATTAAACCCTACATTTTGTGTCTTTATCAAAAATGCCTTCAGATAATTGAAGTAAGATTTGGCTTTTGTTTATCTTGCCTATTAAGCCTTTCCTGAATGAATGGAAATTTTTGAACTGAGTACTATTCCCCCATTTATTTCAAATTTAATTCTAGGTGCCTAACTATGTCTTCCTCAGGCTTTCCTGCAGTAAATTCCAGCAAAAATAAGTTAATTATTATGGAATTGATATGATGGGCCTAGGAGAAAAAAAGTGGAATAAAACTTTTTGAAGAAATACTGTAACAAATTCCCCATTGTAACAAGTTTCATTGTTGTTAAGAATTAATACACAATGGTCCCCACGAATTGGATGAACTACATAAATGCTTATGTCAGCATCAGACATCATTTAGAAGAGATATGGAGAAATATTTTCTGCTTTTAAATGTCAAAACCATTTCTCATCCATCAGGTAATAATTTTTTAAATTTTATTTTCACAAGTATAGTATATTTTCAGTGCTATTGAAGTTATAATTGATTTCATAGCTATGAAACTATGAGAAACCAAATAATTTTCATTAGGAGGTGAAACTCAAAAATATGAATGACACCACTTTTTCAAGAACCACATGATAAGTAGATTACTGTGGCACACAGAACTGAACCATGGATTTACTATATAATCTTGGCTTCGAATGAGTGCCAGATGACAATGAAGTAAGTCTTAAGTGACCACCAAGAACTCAAATGGGTTGCTTAGTAAAAAACATGGCACTTTCAATTAAATGTCAGAGACAATTACATGAGAAACATCAGAGCATCAGAAGTAGGCAATATTTTCACCACTACATCCCCCAAGAGATATAAAGGAAAGAGTAAAAAATGGGTCTACATAAAACTGAAAAGCTTCTGCATGGCTAAAGAAAACATCAACAAAATGTAAAGGGAACCAAAAACATATTTGCCAATGATACATTGCACAAGGGTTTGATCTCCAAAATATAAAAAGAATTCACATGACTTCACAATAGGAAGACAAACAACCCAATTTTAAAAATGGGCAAAGGACCTGAACAGACACCTCTTTAAGGAGGATATACAAAGGGCCCATAGACACATGAAAAAATTCTCAACATCACTAGCCATTAGAGAGACGCAAATTAAAACCACAATGAAATACAACTTCACATCAGTCAGAATGGTCATCGTAACCAAATCAACAAATAACAAGTGTTGGAGAGGATGTGGAGAAAAGGGAACCCTAGTGCACTGTTGGTGGGATTTCAGACTAGTGCAGCCACTGTGGAAGACAGTATATAAATTCTTCCAAAAACTGAAGATGGAATTTCCTTGTTGCCTGGCAATTCCACTGCTGGGATTATACCCTAAGAACCCTGAAACACCAATTCAAAAGAACCTATTCATCCCAATATTCATAGCATCATTATTTACAATAGCCAAGTAGTGGAAACAGCCTAAATGCCCATCAGTAAATGAGTAGATCAAAAAACCATGGTACATTTACACAATGGAATACTATGCAGCAGAAAGAAAGAAGGAGCTTCTACCCTTCACAATAGCATGGATGACACTAGAGAGTATTATGCTAAGTAAAATAAGCCAGGCAGTGAAATACAAATATCATATGATTTCACCTATAAGTGGAACCTAATCCACAAAACAAACAGGCAAACAAAATATACCAGATACTTGGAAATAAAGAACAAACTGACAGTGACCAGTGGGATGAGATGTTGGCTAGGGAATAAGGGAGGAAAGAAGGAGAAAGGGCAAGCAAAGGAAGAGGAATAGAGGACTTATGGACATAGAAAATGGTGGAGGGTATTGACTGTGGGAGTGAGGGAGCAGGACAGAGAAGAGCAATGGGGAAAAAGTGTGACAACTGTAACTGAACAACAATTAATAAAATAAAGGTAAATATGAATTTAATAAAAGAAGTAGATTACATTTCGCTAGCCTAACACTCCATCACTAAACTTCCCATCTTTTGGAAAAACTTAGTTGTTCCAGGAAAGCTTGAGATTCCACACTAAAAGGTCTTTGGAGTCAATGTCACTTTCCAGATAATACTAATAATAAGTAGGTGACTTAAGGGCATGGCAGTGTGAAATGGCAGGACTCTTCTGTTTTTTGTCTTTCAACCAACATCTATAACTCTGTTGATGTTCTTGAACCTGGCCACCATTTTTATGGTAAAAATAAAATTAAATAGTCCAACAGTCTCATGACTCTCAACTGCAGAATTGACGAATCCATTCTTCGTCATTTTCATTTGCTCGGTTTCTCTCCTTCCTCCAGGCTCATCAATCATTGATTATTGGTGAGGTGCCTAGGTGCTATGACAAATTCAGGCTGCAGTCTTTGGGCATCATGCAAATGACTGTGGTCTGCTGGAGGTGCCAGCTGTTTGCACTCTGAGTTCATTCTAGATGTGTTCGGCCAGACCCAATATAATCGTTGTTCACAGGCAGACTTGTTGAGGAGTCTTGGAAAGAGACTGTGCTTGAAAAGGGACAAACCCAGAGGTTTGTCCACTACCCTTAGAGAAATCAAGAATTGGGTTCTTAACCATGACCAGTCCAAGGCCAATCAAGACAAACTTAAAAAGAAAAACAAACTTGTCTTTGAAGTTCTTCTCCCCATATTTTAGGTACCCTCATCTTTTCTCTTCTGTGTCCTTGGCCCAAATTCTCTAGAAAGCATCTCAAATTATTGAGCCATACTTCCCAATCTCAGGGAATACTAGATCGATGAAATAATAATAAGCGTTTTGTGTTCAATGCACTCCCAAACAAGTACGCTTGGGAATGTACAGTGCCAATCAGCAGTGAAGAGTCTAAGAAGCCCTGCCATTACAAGTAGATACTTACTTTAACTCAAATTTTTCTACATTTATTTGATCACAGAGCACTTCCTTTCATGTGTAATAGCTAACAATATGTTATGAAGTTACTATTCCATGCAGTTCAAATATAGATTAAGAGGAACTTCCCAAATGACATAAAAGAATTTTGCAGCCATTGGGACATTTTATGAGAATTGGGTCCTTCCAGCAGTTTTGTAATTTCACTAGTTTCGTCTGTGTACAAAAATGTAACTTTATTTCTCTATAACTGATCTCAACCTGCTTGTAAGCCCCCATTTCCACTGATGGAGAAAATTACTAAGACTTGGCTCCTCAAGAAGTCTTAGTATCTACGGTTTAAAACTTAATCTTTTCTGGGTAATTAATTACTCATTTGCTTCTGCATTTCAAAAAAGACAATTCAAAGTTCAATAGCAGGGGATGCTCTCAACTCAGAAATTTTCTCTCACACCCCTCTGTGTCCTCTCTTTTATTTCCTTTCTCATGCTCTACTTTCTCCTCCTCCACTTTTCCCTCCTCTCCTCTTTTTCCCTTTCTCTTCTCCTTCCTACTTTTTCCCCTCTTCTGCCTTCTCTGGATGACTGTGGCATTTTGCAGAAAGCAACACCCCTGTACTTTATCATGTTGTATACCAGAACAGAGTGTGTCATTGTGAGACCACTGTAACTGTCAGAAGCATGTGAGGAAATTATGTTAATTAAAATTTCTTTTACTGCTGGAAAAAGTATAACTTAGAGCTAAAATAACAGAGTTGATAACTGGACACTCTCATTTTTTCAGGTAGCTATAAGAAATACAAAAAAAAGACTTTTGCAAATGTGCTTTAAAATGGAAAGCAAAACCCAGCACACTGAAAATTTCATGGTTATCAGCATAATGCCATGCCATTGCAGGGAAATTGAGAAACACATCATTTTTAATTATCTTTCATTTTATTGTAGGAAGCTTTGATCCAATTTATTTATAAAGCTGGTGAAAAGCCCCATATATTTAAGATGACCGCAGGTTGAACAATAGTGACAGTAGCTGATTTTTTTTGTATAAAGACAAGTAAAATTAACTCACAGAAATCTGTTATTTATATGATGCAGTGTCTACTTTATTATTCTGTAAAATGCCTGCCATTTGTGGTCATATCTGTTTTTTTATGTTCTGTGATATTATCCAAAAAGTTAACAAATATGGTGTTTTAAAATTATTTAAGGAAATTGATTTTTATAGGCCAACTACTACAAGTATTGAACCCATGAACTATTGCTACCTTTTCCCATAATCTTTTGTATCAAGTGGGGAAAAAACTGCCCATATCACTGATAGCTCTGCTTTTTTTCTAAAACATAATTCCTATTTTAACAAACATACTTTATCAAATAAAATCTAAGAGAACATAAAATAAATAGTGAAAACCAACTCATATCTAAGTCAATAAGTTATATGGATTTCAGGAATAGAAATATTTTTCATTCAAAATTTATGCAGTTATCTGGGGATCATGTGTTTAAAGAAGCAGCATATGAACTGAGGCAATGCACAAGATTAGCATCATAGGTGGGTTTCTCATCTGCCCACCCAAATATTGAACAGGGATCCCAACAATGGAAATCTTCACTATCTACTGGAAGAGTAGATTAGAAACTGACCTTCTGAATAACATTCCTTCCCAAAACAGTGTTTAAATGTTGTTCTAAATGCCCTAACGTGTGAACTGGATCTGATTATCAGTATAGAAATTGTTGACTACCCAGATTTCAGGTTTGCTGGATGCCCATTTTAGCTCCATAACTGGCTTTCTCTGTGAATCTGGGCATGTAGTGTAAACTCAGTTTTGTCATTTATAAAATGAGGATAATAAGACTAGGTGTTTATTATTATGAGACCAGATTTAGGTAAGGAGCAGAAAGGCTGTAGCACTTAGGAATATCTCAATATTTTAGCTAATAAATGGAAGCAAAATGTTGTAGGGGAACCCCCAATTTTTTAAAATATATTTTATTGATTATACCATTACAGTTGTTCTATTCCTCCCTTCATTCCCCTCCCCTGCACACTCCCTCCCCCACCATTCTCCCCACCCCCTAGTTTATAACCACGTGTCTCAAGTTCTTTAGATTCTATATTTCCCCTACTATTCTTGCCCTCCCCCTATCTATTTTCTACCTATTGTCTATGCTATTTTCTGTGCCTTCTCCCCCCTCCTCCTCCTCCCACTCCCCTCTTGCTAACCCTCCATGTGTTCTTCTTCATTTCTATGGTTCCACTCCTGATCTAGCTGTCCTCTTGGTTTGCTTTTGTTTTAGGTGTGGTTGTTAATAACTGTGAGTTGGCTGTCCTTTCAGTGTTCATATTTTTCATCTTCTTTTTCTTATATAAGTCCCTTTAGCATTTCATATAATAAGGGTTTGGTGATGATGAGCTCCTTGAACTTGACCTTATCTGAGAAGCACTTGATCTGCCCTTCCATTCTAAATGAAAGTTTTGCTGGATAGAGCAATCTTGGCTGTAGGTCTTTGGATTTCATGACTTGGAATACTTCTTTCCAGCCCCTTCTTGCCTGGAAGGTCTCTTTTGAGAAATCCGCTGACGGTCTGATGGGTACTCCTTTGTAGGTGACTGTCCCCTTATCTCTTGCTGCTTCTAGGATTCTCTCCTTCATTTGAATCTTGGCTAATGTAATTATGATGTGCCTTGGTGTGTTCCTTCTTGGGTCCAACTTCTTTGGGACTCTCTGAGCTGCCTGGATTTCCTGGAAGTCTATTTCCTTTGCTAGACTGGGGAAGTTCTTTATTATTTGTTCAAATAAGTTTTCTACTTGTGGCTGTTTCTTTCCCCCTTCTGGTACCCCTATAATTTGGATATTGGAACATTTAACGATGTCCTGGAGGTTCCTAAGCCTCTCCTCATTTTTTTGAATTCTTATTTCTTCATTCTTTTCTGGTTGGATGTTTTGTCCTTCCTTCTGGTCCATTCCATTGATTTGAGTCCCGGTTTCCTTTCCATTGCTATTGGTTTCCTGTGCATTTCCCTTCATTTCAATTAGTTTAGCCTTCATATGTTCCTCTAATTTGTGACTATAATCAACCAGTTCTGTGAGCATCCTGATGACCAGTGTTTTGAACTGTGCATCTGAGAGGCTGGCTATTTCTTGGTCACTTAGAGTTATCGGCTCTGGGGCTTTGAGTTCTTCTTGCGCCATCTTTTGGGCTGTTCATGCCTGTTACGTAGCAGGATCGGAGCCCTAGGTGTTCACCAGAGCAGGGCAACTCAGTAGCTGGGTTGTGACGCTGTACGTGGGGGCGGGGTCAAGGAACCCCCAATTTTTATATATTGATTCTTAATAAACTCCAGAGCCCAAGGCTGATTTGGGATTGTTTGGAACCAATCCAACCATAAGTCACTCTGAAGACAGGCCCAGTCCCCTTCTTGAGTGAGAAGGCAGTCCCAGGTCTACACATTCAAGAGGACAGGAAACCTTAATGACCAAACAGCTTCACTTTTACTATTTCTGAGAACCTACATTAATTTTGGACCTAGAGTCCATGGATGGGTTTGGGATGGGAGCTGAAAACTCCTTGAGTTTGATTTTAAAATTGGATTGAATTTTCTCCAGAGAAAGCCTTAGGGTTTCATCAGATTTTCAAATCTTGGTGCTTTCATAACTCACCAAAGATTGAAATGGGCTGCTCTAGTATCTTGAAGAATCATTCACTTCCTCCCTAAAGACTTTATTTGGAATGCCAGATTCCTTCATCATTCTCCTCCATAGCTCCAATGCTGTCTGTTCAAGCCTTGACCTATTTCCTGAGTTCTTTTCATTCTCTTGGTATCCACCTTGTTCCTATCTCCACCTGCCATCTCTCACACACAAAAAATACCCTCTCTTCAAACTGTAGCATTTTATTCATCCCCTCTTAATTCTGCTCCTGTGGCCCTGGCAAATTGCTCTCTGTCGCCTCTACTTGTTCAAACTGACAGGGCCCTAGGAAGATTTCTCCTCTGTGTATAATTACTTGGACAATCTCCATTGAGGAAATTGTTGGCAATTCCCATGTTTCAAGAAGGCATTGTGGTGTTGGCTCACCCCTGTAGGCACATAATTACATGGCTTTGTTTTCAACACTCCAGAAAAGTCTTTTGAAATGGAAGATATTTGCCCACTACTCAATGCCTGAGATTTTGTACTCAGAGAATAATGTGGTTTAACTGAAAAATCTGAACTGTGTGCAAATGCACATGGAGCAAGGAGGATTATCATTCATCTACACTGTAGTGTTAATGAAAGATCTGAGGGTGGGTTTTGGGAGGGTAAGGGAAGGGAAAATGTACTGAGCCAATAGGAAGTTGCAGTAATGAAGATGATCCACAGGGGTTCAGAGGTAGGGAGTGGAGTGAGGCAACTAAACGTAAACTTCGGACTTCCACTTTGTTACAGGGTCCATTTGGACCTGGGTTATCATTATAAGCATGTTGCAATAATGAGTACTTCCTGTTTTGTGCCTTCATTTTATCCCTGACAACAGAGGGCAGTAGGAAGAACAAGGGTCTGCTGTTTGACATTCAGCTCTACATGCTTTGCTGAGAACCGAGGGGAGGGAGGAATGAACTTATGTTTATTGAGTGCCTGATATCTGCCAGTTACCAAGAATGTCCACATCATATCAGCATTAGTTGATGGAGAGGATTGAAATATCTCACTGAGCAGAGCCATGGCATTCCGGGAGAGAAAAGAAACTATGTCAGAAGTAGGGAATTAGTGAAAACCAGACAAAAGGCATAAAGTAAATTCACTTAGCCACCCTGTCCCTTTCACTAATATCTTCTTTCCAACAATTGTGGAAGCTGAGAATCAGGGTGATTGACTCCTCTAAGATCCCACAGCTGGTTAATAACAGAGCTGGTATGGGTTCTCTTCTGTTCAAGAGAAGAAGACAAACACCTTCTTGCAGCGACATGACACACAAAAGAGGGGAAATGGGAATGTCTAGTTTTGCTTGGTCATATCTGTAGGTAGACCAGGTATTAGCCTACATAAGCATATATTAACAGAGGAACTCAGATAAGAAGAAAAACACCATGGGGTACAGTGTCCCATTCTTACTTGGCAATTGCCAATAAAAAAAAAAAAGAAAGAAGCCAAGGCAGCTGAAAACCATACATTGTGAAGCGCTCAAAAGACAAAAATGAGCCCTGGCTGGCATAGCTCAGTGGATTGAGCGCGGGCCTGTGAACTAGATGATCACGGTTCGATTCCCAGTCAGGGCACATGCCTGGGTTGCAGGCCAGTTCCCGGCAGGGGCCAGTTCCCAGCAGGGGATGCTGGAGAAGCAACCATACATTGATGTTTCTCTTCTTCTCTCCTTCCCTTCCCCTCTAAAGATAAATAAATAAAATATTTTTTAAAAAAGACAGAAATGATATTCTATCTTAAAACTTGCCTTAATGAGTAAGACTCAATCAATGGAAAGTGACAGATGGGATAATTTAAAGTTCAAGTTTTATTCTTGTTTCTTTGTATAAAAGAGAATGAATTTTTTGATCATTTTTTGCTCAGCTGTAATATTCTGCTGCATAAAGACGATCGAACACCGAATACCACATTAATATGTTATTGGCATCTTTCCCTTTTCATATCCGACACATTGATTGTAAAATTGCCCAGAGAGACTGATAGCTGTAATATATTACAGTTTCTCAACTTCAAATTAATTTCATAACAGTGCAGTAGAGCCAGATATTCTCTGCTCCAAGAAGTAACTCAAAGTAGGTAATATTCTTTTCCTTTGCTGTTTTGAAACCTCAGGTCCGGTATATTTTTTATTAGGTAACCTATCTAGACTTTCCCTCTATACGATCCATTACCTACTTCAGTAATGACTACCTCCTTTGAGATGCCCAGTTCTCGAGCAGGTAGATGGAATACCTCTCTGCATGTGCCCCTAGGGTAAACTGCACAAAACATAGTATGAGCAGGGGAGTTGTGTGTGAACTCTGAAACCTATGTCTCCAAATTTCTCATTTCATATCCAGAGTTTTAACTTGAGTCAGTGGGCCCGTGTAGTCACGACCTAAACCAACAACCACATGAAAGAACAAGTCAAGGTGATGTCCAATAACTACAAGAGCATAAGTCCTTCTGTCCCCTAGCCCAAGCTCCCCACGCTAAAGAGAAGATTAAGAGCACTTTGTCCCTTCTTCTCCAACACATGGGTGAAGAGGTTGTAAAGAAAGAGACCTGGCACTTTCTTCTCTCACCTGAGTCTCAGAATCCCTCTAGCCACCACATTCAAAGGATTAATAATAAATTTAACTCTTCCATCTCTTTTCTCTAGAGCTGTGCTGTTCAATACGGTAGCTACTAGCCACATGTGGTCATCTAAATTTAATTTGTAATTAAATTGAATAAAAATAACTTGTAATTACATAGGATTAAAATTTAATTCCTCAGTCACACTAACATTTCAAGTGCTCACTAGCCACAGGTGGCTAGAGGCTATGGTATCAAAGAGTGCAGATGAAGAATATTTCTGGGGGCGGGGAATAGAACAACTGTCATGGTATAATCAATAAAATATATTTTTAAAAAAGAATATTTCTATTATCGCAGAAAGTTCTCTTTGACAGTTCTGTACTGGACCTCAACTGACTCCAGTCTTGAAGGAGAAGCAGCATATTGATTAGTTGCAGTGAGCAGGAAAGATATTTCAGGATGGAATTTGCAGGGATAAATGTGTTCTGCTTTGGTGTGGTACAGTGCTCTATGAAGAAAACATGTTTAAATCTCTGGTTTTCTGCAATAGTCTCAATTATATAGGCATATTCAGAAACAACTTAGAGTATCTTTTAAAATTCTCTAACACAAGCATGTAATATTAAAAAAATGGGGCAGAGGAAGCAGGGCAAAGGAGTTTCAAGGGATATAAATACATAATTAAATCTTTTCCCACATTTAAATTCAGAAAACACTTTTTTGGAGAGTATCTTAATTGTCTTTGTTAGAAAATATAATCACAGAACTGTAAAAATAATTTATTATAATTAAAATAATAACCTAAAGTTTATGCATTGAGTTAATACTCATTTGTTCATTTGGCAAATATTTTTAAGCGCCTGTTATATGTCAAGCACCCTCTATGAGTCAAGCACCCTTTTAGGCCCTTAGGATATAACAATAAACCAACAAAGATCCCTGCTATGCAGAAGCTTATATCTTAGTTGGTGGAGATAGAAAGCAAGCAATACATACCATAAAGTAGTAAATACATAAAATATTTGGGAGTGATGTTTTTTGAAAAAAATACAGAGGAGTAAGGTATCACCCACAGTACTTGGTGGTAATGTTAGTGGTTCAGGCAAGCAGAAGGGTTAGGTATGCTTTCCTAGATCCTTACACAGGGAAACATCCTTATCACATAAATGTATAACATAAAGCCTAAGCTGGTCAAAATCTACGTACACATAGACTTCTATCATAACATATGTTGGTAAGGATGTGGCAAAGAGGGTATTCTCATATAGTATTCACAGGACTGCCTTATATGGCAGAGTATATCAACATTGGTCATAACAACTCTATTTCCAAATTTTTGCATCAGTCAGAATAGGCTGGGTTATTTTGTAAATAAAGAACTCCAAAAGCTTAGTGCTATGTAACAGAAATATTTATTTGCATATGTACACATGTTCACCAAAAGACCTGTTCCTCACAATATGGATGAATCTCACAAACATCATATTAAGGGAAAGAAACAAGGCATGAAAGAGAAAATACTGCACGTGGTAGGCAGAATTCTAAGATGTCCCTGCAAAACTCCTGAAACCTGGTGTATACATACCTTCCACAAATTATTCGGTCAAATACTAATCTAAGTACTGCTATTTGTCTATGGCCATACCACCCTGAACACACTAATAAAAGAATTTTCTAGATTGAATTAAAGTCCCAAATCAGTGAATCTTAAGATAGGGAGATTATCCAGGTAGGCTTGACCTAAACAAATTAGTTATTATAAAACAGAGCATGTTCCCTGTCTGCCTGCAGAAGAGGAAATTAGAGTTCAAGCGCAAGGGAGGTTAACATGACACAAGTTCTCTGTTGCTGGCTTTAACATAGAGGAGGCCTTGTGACAAGAAATGTGAGTGGCCTGTAGTTGCTGAGAATGACCCCTGGTTGACAGCCAGCAAGAAAATGGGAACCTCAGTCAGAAAATTACAAGGAAGTTATTTCTTTCTATAGCCAGTGAGCTTGGAAGGGGGTGTAAGCTCTAGATGAGAGTCCAGCCCTGGCTGACACTTTGATTTCAGCCTTGTAGGGCCAGGAGAAGAGAATCCAGTAACACGGGGCCTGAATTTTTTTATCTACAGAAACTTGGAGATGATACATTTGTGTTTTAAGCTGTGGAGTTTCCTGAAATTTGTTACACAGCAACATAAAACTAATATACTGTAGGATTATACTTATATAAAGCACAAGAGCAGGTAAAACTAATTTATGCTAATGTAAGTCAGAAAAGTGGCCACTGTTGGGGGCTTGTTGATTGGAAATGGGCAGAAAAGAGGCTTTTGGGATAATGCTAATGTTTCTTGATGTGAGTGCTGGTTGCATGTGTGCTCAGTTTGAAAATTCATCAACCTGTACACTTATTTCATGTTCATATGCATATTATTCTTCAATAAAATATTAATGTGTACATACAAAACACACATTTATTTTTTCCAGAAGTTGGAAAAAATACAGAGGAGACAAAATAAATACATTTTGTCTGAAAGACAAAATAAAATACATTTTGTAAATAAATAAATACATTTATTTTGTCCCCCACAAAACAACACTGTGCATTTTTATATGTGCTATTCATAAGCATACTTGTTTACAAAACACCTCCGATCTACAAAACAAGCTAAAAACAGTGATTAAAGGGAAAGAAATGGAATTTTATGGGAGTCAAGAGAATTTTTGTTTTTTACGATAATTGACATCTTATAATAGTTTTCAGTCATGAATTAATTGGGTAATAAAAACATGAAGGTAGAAGAAATAGTAAGCGATATGTATATACCCAATGACTTATCTAAGGAGAGTAATTCTTGGCCAGAGTAGATGCAGATGTTTGTCTAAGATTTAAAGGACTCTAAGAAGTCCTGGCTGGTGTAGCTCAGTGGATTGAGCATGGGCCTGTGAACCAAAGGGTTGCTGGTTCGATTTCCAGTTGGAGCACGTGCCTGGGTTGTCGGCCAGGTCCCCAGTAGGGGGCGTGCAAGAGGCAACAACACATTGATTGTTTCTCTCCCTTTCTTTCTTTCTCCCTCCCCCTTCTCTAAAAATAAATAAATAAAATCTTTTTAAAAAGGGTTCTAAGAAGTTGTCTCTCTTGTCCTATCCAATAACAAGAGCTGCCATTCATTGGATGCCTGTTCTCTGCCAGATCCCATAAAAGGTGTGTTAAATACATTATCTCTCTCATTTTTCTTCCATACCTTAAAAGTTAGCTGATTTTTAAAAAATATTTTATTTATTTATTTTTAGAGAGAGGAGAAGGGAGGGAGAAAGAGAGGGAGAGAAACATCAATGTGTGGTTGCCTCTCACATGGCCCCCACTGGGGAGCTGGCCCGCAACCCAAGCATGTGCCCTGATTGAGAATCGAACTGGTGACCCTTTGGTTCACAGCCCACCCTCAGTCCACTCAGCTATACAAGACAGGGCAAAAGTTAGCTGATTATTATCACCTCCGTTATAAGGGGAAGAAATTGAGGCTTTGGAAGGCTAAGTATTTGACTAAGACCACACAGGTATTAAGGAGAAGGACTGAGATCCACAGCCTGGTCTGACTCCAGAGAGTGTTCTTTCCACTACAGTTGCTTCATCCTCCAGTGGTCTGATTATTATGATGGTATGAGTCACAATCTTCTTTTCTTATTTATTTATTTACATTTTTGGTGGCTTTTCCCCCTTCCTCTTGCATGTTTTAAGAATATTTTGTTTACTTGTTTTTAGAGAGAGGAGAGGGAGGGAGAAAGAGAGGGAGAGAAACACCAATGTGTGAGAGACACATCAATCAGCTGCTTCATGCACGCCCCCTACTGGAGACCTGGCCTGCAACCCCGGCATATGCCCTGACTGGGAATCAAACTAGTGACCCTTCTTTTCACAGGCTGGCACTCAATCCACTGAGCCACAACAGCCAGGGCTCTTGAATGTTTCTTTTAATTTTAATTTTTCTTTTTCAATTTCAGCTGACAGTTAATATTATACTAGTTTCAGGTATACAACATAATGGTTAGACATTTACATAACTTATGAAATGATTCCCTCAACAAGTGTAGTACCCATCTGGCATCATATATTGTTATTACAATATTGTCTTATGATTCATTCATTCCTTTTAAACTGCACTTTAAAGAAGGGACTCCTCTGAGTCCCTAACATCTTGTCAGAAGTAACACCTGAGGTGTTACTCAGGTTTCTGTTTACCCCTTTGGGCATTGAAACATACCTCCAGGTGTGAATGAGAAGTCTAGAAGAGAGGTTGATATAGAAAGGAAGATGCTGTGTCCTAGACAGGGTTGAACGGGACACATCTGGAAGTTGCCCAGAAGTGGCTATCTGCTTAGGGTGACTCAGTGTCCTCCTGGGGTCTCAGCTCAGATTAGCTTCAGGCTGCAGGTTTTATGATATGGATTCCAGCTTACTACCAATATGCCCCCCTGTATAAAATATTATTAATGTTATTTTATAAATATTAATATTAATAATATATTATTATTAATAAATATTAATATTAATAACCTTGGTTAAAGCACTGTGGTAATAGAAAGTGAGATCCAATCCCTGCCCAGGAGATTCCAATCCTCAAGACATAAGGGCCAAGCCAGACATTGAACTGCAAAAGACTTACAATGGAGGGAGCTGACTTGAGTCTGGACTTGATTCCCAATTCATTGAATACTGGAGAGTGAGCCTGACACTTACCTGCAGCAGGCTCTGCAAAGGAACAAAGGTTACAGGTTACAGAGATAAAAGAGCAGTCTACAGCAATAACCAAGAGCCTTTGCAGCACACTTCTGAGATAGGAAGGGCAGGAAAAGGACCTGCTCAGAGTATTTTATTTCTTCAGCTTTGGGGGAGTTTTTATGTCCTTTTACATGAAGAATGGTCTATAAATACCATTCTCCTGAGGACTCCTGCTTTGTCATTTCAGATTAGTTTTGGGAGTATTGGGCAGGGCACAATTCAACCTGAATCTCTTACTCACAGGTTTAAGAGCATAAAGGAGGCTTGGAGAATAAAATAACATCTTTTAATGAATACTTATTTATTTATTTAAGAGAGAAGGGAGGGGAGGAAGAGAGACAGGGAGAGAGACATTAACGGGAAAGAGAAACATCGGCCCTGGCTGGTGTGGCTCAGTGGATTGAGCTCAGGCCTGTGAGGCAAAGGGTTGCTGGTTCGATTCCCAGTCAGGGCACATGCCTGGGTTGCAGGTCAGGTTCCCAGTGGGGGGCCCATGAGAGGCAACCGCACATTGATATTTCTCTCCCACTCTTTCTCCTTCCTGTCCCCTCTCTCTAAAAATAAGTAAATAAAATATTTAAAAAAGAAGAAAGAGAAACAGTGATCATCAGTTGGCTGCCTCTGGTACGTACCCCAAATCCACAGCTTAGGCACATGCTCTAAGAGGGAATCCAACCAATGACCTCTTGCTTTGTGGGATGACACCTAACCAACTGAATCACACCAGCCAGGGTAAAATAGCATCTTTATAGTGAATTTTGTATATTGTGCTATGCCTCCCTCATTTGACAAAATCTGGCTATATCAGGTAGTCATTTTTTGATGAAGTTAGTGTTGAATAAAAAATTTACTACTCAGCCATTGAAAAAATGAAATATTGCCATTTAGGAAAACATGGATGGAACTTGAGGGTATTATGCTATGTGAAATGAGTCAGTCAGAGAAAGACAAATATCATACGATCTCACTCATGTGGAATAAAAAATAAAAACAAACCAAGCAAACAAGGAAAAAGAAAACAAAAGCAAACTCATAGTTACAGACCACAGATTTTTGGTTTCCAGAGAGGAAGGGGAGTGTAGGGAGTGTGAAAGAGGTAAAGGGAGTTAAAACTACAGTGACAGATGGAAACTAGAGTTTTGTTGATGAACATGCTGTAGTATAGACAGATGTTGAATTATAATGTTTTCCACCTGAAACATATAATTTTATAAATAAACGTTGCATCAATTAATTTTTTTAAAAAATGTTACTTGATAGCCAACATAAAATGTCTCTTTTGATGATATCATGGTACGAACATATAATGTGGATGGTAATCCCATCCCATATTTCCAGATTGCAACCAGCAAAGAAAATTGTCTCTTCTGCATTCTGGACTTGTATCATGCTGGCAAATTAATGTTGCCATTGTTAGTTTGCTATTGCCATAGCATCTTAGCTAGCATAAGGTTTGCCCTTGATAAAAGGGCCAAAACCTGTTCATTTGGTAATTCATTATCTGTATTTCTTCTGGAAGACTTTGGAACAAGAATGTCAGTTTCTGATTAGACTTGTTATCAAACTCCTGGTAAGATTTGGAACTATGGAAACATTTAGGGTGAAATGCAGAGTGCCTTTTACTTTACTTCAATGGTGCCCTGCTCTCTCTTCGCCCTATGAAAAGCAGCTTGCTTATTGACTTGTTCTAAAAAATCAACTATTTGCTCTCCAAAGACATTTTTGATATCGACACAGACTGTACTGTGCTTGCAAGACCACACACTGCTCTCTTGATGAAAGACCCCAGAATGTTATGCTCTTGGTGCTGTGGATTAAAGGTGGGATTTGTATTTTGGGAGAGCTAGCACACTTTTTATGCAATCTCATCAACAATCAAGGATGTGGGTGCACTGAACACAGGGAAAGGTGATAAAAACAGTTTCTCTCAGCAAAAGTTCCTCTTTCTAGGACCAAGACAAAAAGGAGGAGAAAGTTTATTGATTGGCTTTTCCAGAACCCTCCAATGTTTGCTAGTACACATCTGACCATTGCAGCCCACTGTGGACAGTTCCTCTGAGATATCACTACATTAAAGCCAGTGCAACAGATTAGTCAGTCATTCACTATCCTTATGTCTGTGCACGTTAACTGTATTTCCTTATATGAATGGTAAGTTCTCTGCAAATATGGTCCAGTCTCTGGTGAAGATATTGGGGTAGAATGTGGTCAGTGGAAAGAAAACATTTTTAGTTATAATTTCCCAAGTTAGGGGGAAAATAACATCTCTTGAGCATCTAGTCAGTGTTACATCCTTTGTGAGGTCTTCTGGGCACTGCCTCATGTTGGCATATGTACCTGGGAAAATTGAGGGAGTGGTCAACAGTGGCAACTTCATGCAAGCTGTGTGCCCTTGGCCAAGTTCCTTCAGGCCCCAGAGACTTTATTTCCTCACATGTAAGGTGAGGACAATAACAGCTATTTTGCTAAGTTGTTAAGGTCCAGCCAGTGTTTGTGAAAATATTTGGTAAACTGAAAGGCCCTAGACCAAATATTATTGTTATTGGGCACTATGGGGAATTTCTTTTAAAAAAATTTTTTTTATTTAATTATTTTTCAAGTACAGTTTTCTGTCTATTACTCCCATCCCATCCCACCTGCCCCCCTCCGTGCTCCCTGGGAGTTTCTTTAAATGAAGAAGCCGAGGTCCTAGCCTTCTAGAAGGTTATTGCTTAGTAAACTGAACAAAGTTGCTCATGACAATTCCAAAAAATAAGAGTATCAACAAGTGTGAGTGACATCCCAAGGCTATGTATATATTGAGTTGCCTCATCAGCAGTGTTTGGATCTCTACTTCTCTCTTTGCTAAAGTTCAGGCTCTGGGCCCCTGCCCTCTATTTCCTTCAGTGCCCTCAGGGCATGTGCATGAGCTCACACATGTGCACATGTACACACATACATACACCTGATGATTCCTCTTTGACCAGCTCTCCTGCCTAGGATTGATGCCTATCTCAGTCTCTTGATAATGCCATTTTGGGGTAGGGTGACTCATACTCTCCAGGTCATGCCCAGACATCCTTGACTTGGATGAGAATCACTGGAGCAACAGAGTTATTATAGGCTGTCTAATTAGATACAATTTGGGTCCCAGTCCCAGCTCCACTATTTGCTAGCTGTGTGGCTGTAACTCTGAATGCCACTTTACTCATCTGTAAAATAAGTACAAAAGTTAACTACCTCATGGGGTTGCTGGGAATGTTAATTAAGAGAAGGTAAGTAAAGTGTCTAGTAAAAAACCAAACACATAATACGTTTTTAGTACAGAAGCTATTATTGGCATAGTTTGCTAAGGATTCTTGGATTAGCTTACAGGAGACATCACCAAGTCCAGCCATCTCTTATCACTGTAGAGAGCATTGTAGCTGGCATCATTAACATGTTGCCCTCCTCTTGACCATGCGTAGTTATATTTCTAACCTCTCATTCAGCCCTACCAACTTGTATTTTGTCTCCTCATTAGGGATTTTAATATTGCTTCTGCTTCAGGTAAATCTTCCACAAGATCATACCCACTAAAACAAGTTTCTTCAGTAAAGATGAAAGTTCAAAGCATCTTTTCTTTAAAATTTTATTGAATTTATTGGGGTGACATTGGTTTATAAAATTATACAGGTTTTGGGTGTACAATTTTATAGTACATCATCTATATATTGTATTGTGTGTTCACCACCCTAAGTCAAATCTTCTTCCATCATCACTAATCTCCTCTTTATGCTCTTCTGCCTCCCCTACCCTCCTTTCCCTCTGGCAATCACCATACTGTTGTCTGTGTTTATGAGTTTTTTCTTTGCTTAATTCTCTCACCTTTTTTACCCAGCCTCCACCTCAACCTCCTTCCCCTCTGACAGCTGTCAGTCTGTTCCATATATCCACTCCTCTGTTTCTATTTTGTACATCAGTTTATTTTGTTCATTAGATTCCACATATGAGTGAGATCATACGGTATTTGTCTTTCTCCAACTGCCTTATTTCACTTAGCATAATACTCTCCAGTTCCATCCATGCTGTCACAAAAGGTAAGATTTTCTTCTTTTTAATGGCTGAGTAATATTCCATTGTAGAAATATACCACTGCTATTTTATCCATTCATCTACTAGTGGATACTTCGGCTGCTTCAAAATCTTAGCTATTGTAAATAATGCTACAATAAACATAGGGGTGCATATACAAATATTCTTTTGAATTAGTATTTTGGGTTTCTTTGTATATATTCCCAGAAGTGGAATCAGTGGGTCAAAAGGCAGTTCCATCTTTAATTATTTGAGGTATCTCCATATTGCTTTCCACAGTGGCTGCACCATTCTGCATTTCCATTATCAAGTTTGTCCCCCCCCTCCAGTGCTCTAATGTAGCTTTTCTGCATCCTAATGGCATTTAGTGAAGTGTGGACCTTCAAAATGTGTACATAAAAAGTAGGTGCATCTCTAGGTTTTGCTGTAAATCCCAGTTAAGGGCTTTTTTTGCCGCTAGTCTGACATTCTTTTGTTAAAAATAAATTTTCATTTAGTCTGTGACATGTAAATTTTCTCTCATTTATTTGTTGCCCTGGTTGGTGTGGCTCAGTTGGTTGGAGTGCCATCCTGTAACTGAAAGGTTGCTGGTTTGATTCCTGGTTAGGGCACATACCCAGGTTGTAGGTTCAATCCCTGGTCTGGGTGCATACAGGTGCCAGCCAATCAGAGCTTCTCTCTCATGAAGATGTTTGTCTCTAATTCTCTTCCTATTTCTCTAAAAGCAATAAAAAATGTTCTCATGTGAGGATAAAAATAATTAAGTTTTTTTCCTGAGCTATTCTTTTTTTGGATTCTTATTTTAAAAGATTTTATTTATTGTTAGAGAGAGGAGAAGGGAGGGAGAAAGAGAGGGAGAGAAACACTGATGTGTGGTTGCCTCTCATGTGCCCCCTATTAGGGACCTGGTTCACAACCCAGGCATGCTCTCTGACTAGGAATCAAACTGGTGACCCTCTGGTTCACAGTCTCGTGCTCAATCCACTAGCCACACCAGCCAGGACTTCTTGTTAATATTATCATTGTTAAACCTACCCAGGGCTTTTGCGTCAGTTGCAGCTCAGTTCTCAACTCTTTTTCCCAATCTTTCAGTTTTGAATTTCACCCAAGTCAGTCAGTAGAAGCCCAGATGACTTCTTTTCAAGTTTCCAGTCTTACTCACGTGATCTAAGAAAGTTTGCTTCTCAGTTAAGTCCTTCTGCTTTCCTGAGTCAGCTACTAGCTGGAGGGTCATCTTTGGTACTGCATTTTTTGCTGACATTTTCAACACAAAGGCTAAAAAGAGTGGCGTCCTTCCCCAGCTGTTCTCATTAGCTAGCATAGTTTATATCACAGAAAGCTCCTGCTGGAATGGGCCTTCAGGATAATCTAATGCAGCCTCTCAGTTTACCAAGGCCAGCAAGTAAATCCCAGCTAAGTCAAGCAATTGGCCCAGGGTCACACAGTGAGCTAGAGGCAAAACTGAGACTTCAGACATTGTTTTCATGGCATCCTGCTTGATGCTTCTCTACTCTGACACTGTGAGTTAGTGCTGCTGGTCCAGGGCTCAGCTCTGGCTCATGCAAAACTGATCCTGTTTTTCAATCTCACCACTGTAGTTTGACCAGCTGATCAACTATCTATTTTTGAAGTGGATGCAGCTGAAAATTAGTGACCATAGTTTAGAGTGGGGTTAACCTTGTAAGTCCTCTACTTTTAACTCTTTCTATTCTCCACCTCAGCTTCCCAAACATCCTCTCCATTGCCCTGTTATACACGTTTCATAGTGTTTTGTTTAAGCAGTCCTTCATCAGGAGCAAGCATTGCCTTCTTCCCCCTTTCTAGCAGATGTCTCCTGGGAGGGGTCACATGTACATGTCTCACTTCTCAGTGTAATTGAATGGATCAGAGGTTACCCTCACCCATGGGACACCAAACTGAAGAGCACTGGAGAAGTCTGAAGGGGGTTGAAAAAAGAGCAGATAAAGGAGTGAGATGAGGGCAAAGCCATCCTAGGTCACAATTAGGCCCACGGCCAGCCACCTGTCATTAAATATACCAAAGAGCACAAACCAAAGGTATTGAGAATCAAAAAGGAAGAGAAATGAAGATATAGAAGGTCTACTTTCCCAGGAACTAGATTAAGTGCTCTGAGTAGATTATTGTAGTTAACTCACATTACAATCCAATGAGGTAGCTATCCTTAGCCCCATTTTCATGGATGAGAAAACTGAGGCTCTAAGAGAGCTCAGAGAGCTATGACTAAATCTTGGGGTGATGGGCTTTCCAAACCTATGCCAACTTCTTTTTTAAAAAAGCTCATTTGAGATTAGGTTCCTCTTTACTATACTACTAACCAGCTTTTTGAAAGTATCTGGTCAGGTTATTTTATAAGAGCAGAAACTGAGGCCCAAAGAAGTGATGTAACTGTGACAGGAGCCAAGTCTGTCCTACTGCCTATGGTTCCTAAGCCTTGGGTTATCATAACTTTAAAAACCCTATATGAACTGACTCTTCCATCTACTGTCATGGAGAAGCGAATAGTTTCACTGTTAGTGAAATGGTTGGAATCCCACATCAAGAGAAGGGCAGTCATTGGTCTGCATGTTCAGGGCCTTCCATGAACCCCATTCCAGGTATTATCTTGCTTTTGCAGCAGACATTCATTCAGTACACACATTACCCTGGTATTATTCTCTTCTTTTAATGTTTAAGTCTTATATTTTGTAAAGCTAAACAAAGAGAACTCAGTATTTTGTGGGTTAGGAGGGATAGATGACTATTGGGATGGATAGATATGACACACTCAAACTGTTTATAATGTTAAAGCATGGACTGCAGAACAGTGCTTTCAGTCCTAGCTGGTGTGGTTCAGTGGATTGAGTGCTGGCCTGTGAACCAAAGGGTAACTGGTTTGATTCCCTGTCAGGGTACACGCCTGGGTTGTGGGCAAGAGACAACCACACATTGGTGTTTCTCTCCCTATTTTTCTCCTTCCCGTCCCTTCTTTCTAAAAATAAATAAATAAAATCTTTAAAATATTTTAAAAAAAGAACAGTGCCTTCATTAAGCACTGCTGCTCATTCAGTTTGGAGAAACTCGTAAAGACAGAAACAAATTGACTCAATACTTTGCATACTTTCAATTTTTGTGACAAAAATTGCCTATTGAGCATAAGGACATTTTTGTAAAAAAAAATTAGTGACAGCTGGAAAGCCAGGATTGAGCATAATGCTCAGGAAGAGGGGGAAACATATTTTATTAGTTTTATGCTAAACTTTAAATAGTGCCAGCACTTTCTTTGACATTAAGTTTTCACTGTCTGTTCCAATTTGAACAGGGGACCCTGCTGACAACTCTGTTACAAAGGTTCAGGATTAAGTTCAGTTGCTGATTGCCTGGTGGGACCCAACAAAATGTCACAGAAATCATCAAGGACTAAGTCTACCCTTTCCCCTGAGAAACTGAGGGTTTGGCACTTGAGGAAAACAAGAATGCCTGTGAACTATAATGTTAGATTAGGAAAGTGCCATTCGAATCACACTATCAACTTTGTCTTCTTACAAATAGGGAAGCTGAGCTCAAGAGCAAGCAAGTACCTTCTTCATAGTCATACAGGGTCTCATTAGTGGCAGGGTGAAGACAAGAATCCAGGTCTCTGGATTCACAGTCCTGTGTTCTCTCAAATATCTCCTGCTGTCCTCTCAGATTACAGCAACCAAATAAATGCCTGGAAAGTATGCTGCTTAGTATGTATTCAAGGTGACCTTTACCATAATTCCCCAAATCCTCAACTTTTTGTGGAAACCATGGAAAGATGGTTCTGTAAAACTATTGAAAAGCATATCGCACTGTGGAGACAACCAGAAGCCCTGCTCAGACTGCAGAGTTCTCCCCACCTTCCAAGTTCTCAATCCCAAACATATACACATGCAGAAAGCCCGGTGGGTCTAAGAAATAAGGAGATGTTAAACCAAAGTTCTGACAATTCAGGCAATTCTCTTTCTCTTTTGCATCTCACCCCAATCTCCAAAACAAAGCTAATTTCTGAGTATCAGGACCTGTGTTATTCAGTTCCTGAGAGGAACCAGGTTCTGGAAAGTGGACTCAGCCCAGGATTGCAAGCTTTGGCACTTCCTGCTAAGGCCCAAGCTGGCTTAAGGACAACACTGCTCTTGGGACACACATAGGAAGAATTCCTTCTTCTCAGCAGGAAACCTTTTCACCCTGGGAATGGTTCTCTGAAACTTGTGGGACCCCTGTTGACCCCAAAGGCAATTCTCTTTCACTTTTAGGAGCCCTGATATAGGAAAGCTACAATGAGAAAAGCATTTCTTTGTTTTTCTTAGAGCATGAAGGAAAGGCTTGCAAATGCAAATACCCTCCAGTAAGTGTATACCCTCTACTATAGGTACCCATAGTAGAAAATTGGTGATATATTAGCTCTCAGAAACTGGACTTTATAGCCCTGTCCTCTCCCTTCTTTTCCTGTGTAACTACCAACATGACTGCTCTGTTCTCTGAGGATTGGATTGTAAGGGCGTACGCATGTGCGTGCACAAGCACAGGTGTATATGCTTCTTTTTACAACCTAAACGAGTAAATCCTTATTTTTCCCCATATTGGCTACCACTCCCTCACCCTCACCTCCACCAAAGGCACTTTCCCATGTTCCAATCCCATGAATCTCTCTTAAAGTAGAATCTCCAGAGTTAATTGCTGGGAACATGAATGCATGACCTACCTGTTTTAGAAGGGTTTTCCTAAAGACCCCTCCTAATTCCTTTATAATGGTGTAATGGCAGAGGGGTTCCCATATGACACCATGATGAGAGCCACCTACTAGATGGACGAAAGAGATCGACTGTGTGGTTGATGGAGGAGACGATAGAGACAGCTGGCATGCTAAACTCCTGGACCACCCCTATGGCTTCAGCCTTCAGAGGGAGTAGGCATATTCCACAAGTCTGGGGGATCAGGGGAGCTCTTGAGGAAAGCTAAGGTGTTGTACCTGGTTCCTTAGTGTAAGTTCATCAGTCAGAGTGCTCCTCTGGAGCCCAGGGGTAGGCGGGATTCCTGAAATGCAGGATTCCCAAGCTTCATGCCTACGAGGTAGACAAAGGGGCCTTCACTGTCCCCAGTAAGTTTGGTGACATGTGAAAGGGCTGAGGAAGTCTGAGGGGAGCCAAGAGTAGGGAGCACAGCTATAAAATCACCCGAGAAGGGCCCCTTCCTTAACTGACCTGTGACTTTGTTGGCACATTTTAGCTTAGAGCATCAAGTAAACACAGCTTTACATTTGGAATTGCTTAAAGATAATTGTCACAGTGATCCAGATGATCAAGAGGAAGGATTCATCCTATTTTACAGAAAAGGAAACTGAGGCTCCAGACGGGCAAGTGATTATCCCAGGGCTGCTCAGTCAGGAAGTGACAGCTTCTCAGGACACCTAGACCAGTGTTTGCTACCTCATTGCACAGAAAGAACAGGAAGGTTGGAGCAGAGCTCAGTGAGAGGCCAAATGTTCCCAGAGAGATATATAGGGAGACCCTGTCTCTGGCGAGACTTGCTCCCACCCCAGGACTCAGATGACTGCCCCCCACCTCCAGCCCCAACAGCACTGTTTTGAAACACTGATGCCACCCCGTGCTACTTCTGCAGCAGTGGAATTGACACAGAATGAGCATTCATTCACAGAAACACCAATTCTTTATATACAGCAAGGTCCACCTGGTCAGTCTTATGGGAACAGTCTGGGCCCTGAGTTCCTGATGATCTTGTCTTGGAGACATCTCCTTCTTTCCTTGCCAATCCTTACTAACATTCCTTGTCTTTCAGGCAAAAAGACAAGGGAGGCTGAGGGTGCACTTGTTTATTCGATGGATGGGTGGATGATTTTTGGTATTTTGGGTTCAAACCCTGGGGCTGGGCTGTGTGACCTCGGGCACATTTCTTCTCTCTAGGTTTTTGTTTCCTCATTTTTCACATTACATTTGATTAGATGCCCCCACTCTGATATAGTATTTACTCATGTATCTTTCCTTCAGTAAACCTTATATAAGTGAAACCTTCCTGTAGACACGGGGCTTGATGCCAGGGATTCAGCAAAAAGAGTGGCGAGTGTCTGCTCCGAAAAAGATCACACTTCCATTCTGTAACGTTTTTTGTTCATGCTTTTCCTTCATGCTGACTTACCTTTTCAGAAAATGCTCCCACTTCCGCTGGAGAATGGAAACTGGCAGAGGGGAAGAGAAAACATCCCATTTGTGCCTTTGCTATTTTAGGGGAGGTTAAAATTACGAGCCAAAGTGGAGTGATGCGCTCACTGGAGTGACCGAAGTTCCCAAAGACCAGAGAAAACCCAGGTCCTCTGCTTGTGAAGTGGCTCGAGCTTTTAGGCGTGAGGCAGTATTACATAAATTCAAGCTCCCTCCTGATCGTACCCTGAGTTGCCTGAAGGGGGGAATGGCACTGTCTGAGTGTGCAGGCGGGACGCTCAGGCGGACACTGCAACCGGAGCGAGGAGAGCCCGCCCGCACCACCTGTCCCCGCCAGCATTCCAGAGTAGAGGCTGAATTGGCAGAGAGCCGGCCCGGATCCGTCGCCGCCTCAGTTGGCGAGGGCCCTCCTAGGGGTGTGTCTCACGGATTCAACTCCCAGCCGCTGCTGGACGAGTCCCTAAAGGCGTCTTCCTCCCTGGCGGGAGACGCGTGCGCCCCACTCTTCACGCTGCTGCCCCGAGGCCGCCGCAGGCGGATGCACGACCTCAGGAGACGCTGGGACCTGGGCTCCCTCTGCCGGGCCCTGCTCACTAGGGGCCTGGCAGCCCTGGGCCACTCTCTGAAGCACGTGCTCGGTGCGATCTTCTCCAAGATTTTCGGCCCGCTAGCCAGGTACGTTTCAGGCGAAAAAGGGATTCGCACCCCCTGGCCTGTGTGAGAGGGAGCTGTGCGAGGAGGGAAGGCAGCCGTGAGGGGAAGGGGAGGGCGCAAAGTTCCAGCTGGCTCCGGGCAACGGGGCTTGGGCGCTCCGCGGGGACACAGCGCGCTTTTGACCACGCTGCAGCTCCCTCCACGGGCGCCGGCAACGCAGTGCCTCTGCTAGCTGGTCAAGCTGCTAGCTGACTCCTTCCCTCAGGGGAACTCAGCACGCCCAACTCCGATCTCACTCCAGGCGGCCTCCAAGGTGGGCAACCGGGTGCGAGACGGGAGGTTTAGGAGGGGGGAGAAGGGGAGGAAGCCCACTTGGGCACGCTGGGGGTTGGCGGCGTAAGCGCCAAGGGAACTGGGGGAAAGAAGAGCCTGGGAGTGTGTGGTGGGCGAATTGGGATGGAGATGGGAGCCACGAAGCCACCCAAAGTGCAGGGAGACGCGAGGGGGCGCAGACCGGGGGTGTGAGTTGAGAAGTGGGGTAACCGGGGTTCTAGGGGTACGAAACCCCGTGAAACGGCTCCTGAGAGCTCCGGCCCGGGGAGAGGGCAGGCGGCCAGCGGGAAGGAGTCGGGGGGTGGGGTGGGGGTGGTGTGCGGCAGAAGCCACAGCGCTGAGCCTGCCGGGAAGGAAGGAAGCGAGGAAGGGCGCCACTGCTGCCTGGCTGCCGCGGCAGTGGAGTACTCTGTGTGGAGGGGAGCGGGGGGAAGGGGCGCAACAGCGGCGCCAAGGGGAGGGGGGTTGCGGGCGCGCGGCGAGCGCGGGCTGAGCTGCGGGATTGACGTAACGAACTTGGGTTTCCCCCAGCGTCGGGAATATGGATGAGAAATCCAACAAGCTGCTGCTGGCTTTGGTGATGCTGTTCCTATTTGCCGTGATCGTCTTGCAATATGTGTGCCCCGGCACAGAATGTCAGCTCCTCCGTCTTCAGGCGTTCAGCTCCCCGATGCCGGACCCGTACCGCTCAGAGGATGAGAGCTCTGCCAGGTTCGTGCCCCGTTACAATTTCAGCCGAGGCGATCTCCTGCGAAAGGTAGACTTCGACATCAACGGCGATGACCTGATCGTGTTCCTGCACATTCAGAAGACCGGAGGTACCACTTTTGGCCGCCACCTGGTGCGAAACATCCAGCTGGAGCAGCCTTGCGAATGCCGAGTGGGTCAGAAGAAATGCACTTGCCACCGGCCGGGTAAGCGGGAGACCTGGCTCTTCTCCAGGTTCTCCACAGGCTGGAGCTGCGGGCTGCACGCCGACTGGACCGAGCTTACCAGCTGCGTGCCCGCAGTGGTGGATGGCAAGCGCGACGCCAGGCAGAGACCATCTAGGTGAGTGTGCGCCCGAGGTGTGCCGGAACGGACCTGGGCCTGGGTGGGCCGAGCTCAGGGAGGCGCGGCTGGAAGGTGCCTGCTACCCAATACTCAACTTGGCTACCCAGCAGTTGCTCCTCTGCTGGGCAGGTGCCAGGTGTCCTGGTGCGCACGCTGGTGGCCGCAGGACGCTTGTCAGGACGCTTGTCAGCTCCGGCCTGGGACAGCTGTCTGTCTGTCCTTTGGTGGGTCTGCTTGTTGGCTGTGAGGGAGCTTGGGGGAAGAGGCCAACCAGCGCCCCCCCGCCCCCCGCCCGCTGTTGGGACATGGTACCGTGTGCAGACTCTGAACTGGAGCGTCTGAAAGAGCCGCGTTGTGTGTAGTGTTCCTGAGCCTCACCTGTCCTCGCTCTTCTCACTCCAGTTCCGAATCAATTTCGTACTCTTTCCCACTCCCGAATTATTTCTCCCCTTTTATTCTCGCTTCCCCTATTTGTCTTTCTTTCTCATGCTCCTGATCTTGTCTTGATCTTGCCTTCTTCCGATTTCTCCTCTCACTTTGCTTCTCTTCTTTCTCTTTCATCATTTCTGATTTTTCTTTTTCAGTCTGACTTTTGTCGCCTCTCTACTCCTTTCTCTCCTCTGGATCTGCTCTTTCCAGAGAGTAGGTGTCCCTCTGCCCCTTGTTGAGGACACCGGAGAGAGCTCGTGTTACTCAGCTTGCTCCCCTCTCTACTGGCCGTTCGCCAGGCAACCAGGGCGTTTTTCCAGTGCAAGGGGCACCCTGTGGGTGGAAGGGAGAGCTGGGACACTGCTCCGACCCCTTATGGGGTTGAACCTTGAGAAACCGCTCGGTGATTTACAAACCCATGCCAGTGGCTGATGCAGAAAAACGTGATTTATGAAGAGCTTGTAGCCAATTGCTTTTGAAGCTAGGGCGTTTTTCTCCAAGAAGCCGCAATGCTGGGTTGGTGGAGATCGTGGAGTACCGTAAGGGGGGGGGCAGGGAGGGTGTATTGGGGTGCGTTGCTCCAGATAGGGCTCCCATTCTGCCTAAAACAAATCTTGGCTGCATTGGGAGTTCAGGGAATTGGCAAGGTAAATCTGGTTGCCAGGGGGCCTCCTGACTGGATCTCTGAGTAGGCAAGGACATGGCCGTGCTCTTTGCTTCCTCATCAGAGTGACCACAGGGACTCTTGAGGCTGCTGCTGCTGCTGCTGCAATGGCTGCCTTCCTAGACCCTCTCCCAGCACTGCCTGTTAACCCTCCGGGGGAGGTACGCTGCTCTGGACTAGGCAGCGCTTTGCACTGAACTAAGCAGCGCTTTGTATGTATCACTTGGAATGCCACAGCCAGGGCAGTTTTTTTCTGTGCAGTCACAGGCAAATGGAGCCCTCTGACTTTCTGGCCACTGCTGAGATTCAGAAGGAACCATCACCCCCTACTCATTGTCCCTTCTCTCAGTTTACAGTGTTCTTTCTTGAATGCTACAATTCTGGCAGAATCTGTTGAACTTTCATTTCCTTTCCAGCGCTAACAGATTTTTTTTTAAAACCATATTAAGAGAATTTTGCTCAGGAAGTTTGCCGCTTAAATTAATTATGAAAATTTTGTAAGTCATTGTCACCACAATATGCTGGTGTTTAAAAAGATCCCAACCAATTTGGCAATATTGCAAATAATTTCTCTTGCTGATGGAGTTTGTAGGTGTAGTGTGGCGTGGTGATAAAAAAAGCTCTTTAGGGCAAAAATAAAATTCCACAGTGACTGTGGCAGAGACGTAAAACTGGGGTCTTGGCCACCATGGAAGTTATGGCAATGTTTTAAGTTCCACAGGGCACGTGTGCATTTTAAAGTCCTTTTGGACATGGAGGTCAGGGCGTGATATCATCTATAAATTTACCTCTGAATTGCCCCATGTTGAAATAAAATTATTTGAAAAAGAAAAAATTTTTGTTGGGCATAAAAAGGGTGATATCAAGGTGTCATCTGTTCTAATCAAAGGAGAACCACTTGTTAAAAGAGAATTCCTGAATGTTAGAATACTTGCAAAAATGAAATAAAATTTGCTAGAGAAACACAGTGCTACCCTAAAGGCACCTTCCTTTATTTTTATTTTTTAATTTTTGTTTGAATACAGTTGTTTCCATTTGCCCACTCTCACTCCCCCACTCTGCCCCATCTTACCCACCCCCACTTCTCACCCTCCATCCTTCCCCCTTTTGGCTTTGTCTGTGGGTCCTTTATACGTGTTTCTTGAATACCCTTTCCTAAGGGCACCTTTTTATTTCATTAATTCCTACCCCTTTACAGAAATCTTCAAATTGACAAATGGTGAGAGTCTGTGATTTCCAGAATTTCCCAGGGTGTTAACAAATCCATTCTTGCAGGACCAGTTCTGTGAGTTCTGTTAATGTATTAGAGCCAAGGGGTATGCATAAATGAGAATGAGAGAGGAAGAGGGGTGGTGGTGGGAGAGAGAGAGAGAGAGAGAGAGAGAGAGAGAGAGAGAGAGAGAGATGAAAATTAGAAACAGAGGCAGCTGTACTGGTAGTGATGCATGAGGGGGAGGAGCTGGTCTTAGTAGATGAGAGAGAGTCAGCCATTGGGAATTCCTGTGTCCAGCAGTCTTCTGTGCCAGGTGGAGGTCTCTGTACTCTGCTAAACTGAGGGGACCACAGTTTAGCCTGTTTGGCCTGTGAGTTCTGACACCTGGGCCATACTTTCAGGCTAGTCACCAGCCAGCTTTGTGATCTTGGACCAGAGCCTGTCCAAGTCTGGTGTGTGTGAAGAGCACATTCCAATTTCTGATGAGCTTTCACATCTCTTGTCTCTGGTATTTCTCTATAAACTTGTGCTATCTTTGGGAAGAGGGCAGAGTGGGCAAAAGTATCCCCATTTATCAGATGAAAGTGAGGCCCAAAGGGACTGAAGGATTTTCCCAAGGTCATCAAACATGTTAGTGGCACAGCCAGAATCTTACTCCAGTTCTGTTTGACTCCACAGCTGTTTTCTTCTGTTCACTGTGCCTTGATCACTGAGAGTTTTTGCAAAAACACAGTGAGAGACATTTCATGTTAGTAACTATCACAGAGTGAACAATCAACAAATGTTAACGGATATTGTTATTGCCTACATCATCACAGTTTTTTTGTAATTTTACACATGTGAGTTTGGATGAGAGATTGGGCCAAGGTTGCCACACCCATTGGAAAAAGATTTCTACTTCTTTGAAACTTTATGCTCACTAAGATTAGGTCTCTTGGCTAGGTTGTAGAGGAGCTTCTCTTTGCTGTGTTGGAAATCACTACACATTAGAAAAGAATGGGAAGATCCTGGGGGCCTGATATTGTCAGTAAGGCCTTCAGCAGTAACAGGGGCCACCTTCTGACTCTCAACCATTCATTGACATTAGGGAGGGAAGAGAGGCAATGCTGGCCACTCACCAAGACCCTGAATCTTGCTTTCAGTGCTTCATTTGAGACACTTCCTAGCCTCAGCAGATGGTAAAGCATTTGGGTGATATATAACTGCTGAATAGAAACAACTGTAGTCCTGTTGCCCTGAGGACAAAGAGAGAGTGCTTGGCTGGCAAAAGGTACATGTTGTTTTTTAAGAATAATATTTCTTTTTAAAGAAACCTAGAAATTTCATATCATGCATCTGTTTGCCAATATGTTGTTTAGGATGAGAGGACTCCTGCTCACTCTAAAATTTCTAAGATTATTTTTGAAAATGTATTAAAACATTGTTGCTTACTAGCTGTCAAAACTCACAAATTCTGCGGGATTTTCTCCGGCCATATTCCCTCTGTTTGTAGCCAACTGTAGTGCTGCACTTGGTCTGTGGGAGGAATTCAGGATCAGGCACAAAGAAATGGTCCTAGGCTCATTTTTCTTTACGACGTATGGCACTAGCCTGCACAGGCAGGGTGGCTGGGGGGAGGGGGAGGTCAGCATCTAGACAATTCAAAGAATCTGATCATCATATTCATGTTGCATCCTAGACTTTTAGCATCTCTTAAATTTTCCAGCAGCCACACAGGGAATAATTAGTTGTTATCTAAAATTCAGTAGGCTATCACTAACATGAGAGGACTAAATGGCATTTATGTGGAGAAAGCATTCTTTTTTTTTAATTCCCTTTTAAATATCGTGGTAAATGCTTTATTTTCTATCTGTTTCTTTTTAAAAGGCAGGTCTCTTGAAAGAGCTGTGTATTTTATTTTATTTCTTAAACTTTTATTTTTCAGTTGTAGCTTACATTTAATATTATTTTGTATTAGTTTTAGGTGTACACCATAATGGTTAAACAAGCATATGCATAACAAAGTGTTGCCCCAATATTGCCTGTACTTAACCTGGCACCCTACATAGTTATTATAATATTGTTGACTATATTTTTGACACTCCACTTACATGCTGTGACAATTTTGTTACTACCAATTTGTACTTTTTCGTCTTTTCACCTTTTTCACCCAGTCCCTGAACTCTCCTCCCTTCTTGCTACCATCAGTCTATTCTTTGTGTCTATGAGTCTGTTTTAACTTTGTTTGTTTATTATTTTGCTCTTTAGATTCCACATATAAGTGAAATCATATGGTACTTGGAAAGAGCTATGTCTTATTAAGAACTCCACAGTGCATGCGCCTGCTCATACCTCATGCCCATGCTCCCAACTCCTTCACTTTTTGTACTTTTCAGTAAAGTAGGACGAATCGACAGGTTTGTGGTACAAGGTGAGACAGCCATTGAATGGAACCTTACAGCCAGGAATGTTGTCCTGGTCTATCACGCTGGGCCCCTTGGCTCTCCCAGGGAAACTTCACTTACCAAGGATGCATTTCTTCAGCTGTCTTTGATAAGAGCTGTTATGCACTCCCACTATTTCAAAGGAGAAAGAGAGATATTCACCATGATGACATCTGTAGAACTTCACCAGTATTAGTTAGCATCTCTGCACGGAGGGCAATTGTGTTGTTTGGGGTTCCAACAAAGCTCTAAGTTCTTAAGGAAGTATAAAAGGTCAATTAGAATTAGCATTTCTTAAAAGTAATTTTATATTATTGCTGTTATATGGCAATGAGAATGTTATAACTTATGTATCTTATATAGTTATATCTATCTTCAACTTAGGCAGTATGAAATGATATTAAAGAATAGTCATTTCTTCCATCTGTTATTTATTAAACAAATTTTTGTGACTCTACCCATTATGTTCCAGGAAAGACGTGTCATCCTTTCTTTCACAGAGCTTACAATAGAACAGAGTACTTTAAGGTTTTAGATATTTAATAAAGAAGATAGATTTAGTTTGAGCATGATTTGAATATCAATAATGTATTTAAAATGTCATACTTTTACTAGAATATATTTTAAAAATAAAGATAAGTCCATCTGTTTACATCTAATCAGGAAACATTGTGCAGTAAGTATTATTAACTCCTTGTAGTGCTACCATAGCAGCTGGGGGAGATTAGAGCAGAGACAAAGCCAAAAAAAGCAAATACCAACATCTTTAGCCTCAAATCCATAAAGATTATCAGGTAAAGTGTACAACACTGTGAGTTTTGTGACACTATAGGTCAGTGGGAGGGAGGAACTTGTGATTTGGGGCAAGTTCATTCCTGTCTGTAAAAATAGGAGATTTAGCCAAGATGTTTTCTAAGGTCCTTTGCTTTCTGAGGTATGAGGAATAGGCAGGAAAAGGAGAGATCTATTTAGGAAGGCTTCTGGGAATAGTGGGCTGTTTTTAGAAGACACAAGTTATTGTGGGTGGGCATGGCATCCTCATGGCATCATGAGATCCAGCAGCCTCACCTAGCTAGTGCTGACAATAATGGGGAAAGTTCATGCTTGAGGGAATGTTTCAGAAAGCATGTGGAGCTAAGCCTCATTGTAGAGGCCCAGAATGGCAATGAAGGGGTTGAATACCAGTGAGTATGAAAAGCTCTTGTGAAGGTCCAAGATGGTGGAAGACCTGGTAGATGTTACACTCACCTCCCCCAGGACCAAACTGGAAATACAACTAAAATATAGAGGAAGCAAGCTGCATAACCATCTGAAGACTAGGTGAAGAGGAGTCTTATGAGCAAGGATTTATAGAAGAAGCCACATCTAGACTGGTATAGGGCGGAGAGGCAAAAAGGGCTGGCCCTATTCCCATGGGCAGTGGCTGAGATTCTAAAGGGATACCTTAGCTTCAAAGGTTCCCCTTAAGGAATTGTGGGGTCACACTCCACCTTGAGCTACCCATCCCAGAGCACCAGAGCTGGGAAGAGGTGCCCACAAATATCTGGCTGTGAAAATCGGCAGAGATTCTTTCTGCCAAGGAGAAATAGAGGTCTGCTAAAGACACAGGAACACTCCTAAAAGGACAATGCACAAAATCTGCTTCAAAGCCACACACTCTGGGCTTCAGAAGAAGGAGGGCAAAGTGGATTGTAGTTGTGTGAGGAGAGACTGGTGTTTGTGGCTCTAGGGGGAAAGAGCTGTGGGGACAGCCACTAGGATTCCTGTGTTGAGTTCCTCTCACACACCACAGGGGCCATCTTTCTTGGATGGAGCACTCTCCTCCTTAGGACATCAGCCTGGGGTAATGCAAAGCTCCACCCTCTAAATCCCTGTCACTCCACATGCAGACCTGTCACTCCACATGCAGAGCCCATGCCCTGCTGAAGAGACAGCTGCCTGGGCTGAGGTATAGAGGTCTGGACAGACTCAGGGAGTGTCAGTGACTGAGTAGTGTGACATTAGGGTGGGGGCCATTCTTCCTAACTTCGTGTGAACTTGACTGGTGCCTCCCCTTCACAAGAGATCCACTAGCCTCACCCTCTGGGGTCCAGGTGGTCCCACTATCTTTATTCCTGGTGACTCTGCCCTGCTAAGGCCTAGAGAAAATCTAGGACGGATTGAGTTGTATGACTCAAGTGTGGGCTACTACTCCCACCTTCCCACAAGCCTAACCAGCACCTTCTCCTCACTGGAGATCCACTAGCCCCAACTTTCTGACTCCCGAAAGCCCTTCCTTATTGATCTTAGGCTCCTGGCAGAATTTTGGACAGAATTAACAATGTGGCTCTAGGACCAGTACAGAGCTTGCCCTTTGTGCAGCCAAATATTGGTATGTTGGGGCCTGATAAATCCCACTGGCTTCACCCTGATGACTCCCTAAGATCCTGTCCCACCAAAAAGGGGTGGGTGGCAGCCAGGCAGTATACCTGGGGACATTTGCTGAGTGGCCTCAGACATAGCACTGGCACTAAGTTTGAACCTTCATCAAACTAGTGAACACTCACCCCTACCTGCTGTTTCACTGAGAATCTTCCTTATGCAACCTGAGTAACAACAGAAGCTCTTTCAGTGACTCAGCCTAATAGGTACCTGACAGGTGGAGGCTTGCAAAGGAAAAACTCTGAGTGCCTTGGGATTTTTACTGACATGCCCCTGGGCTTCGTGCTGGTAAAAGCTGATGTTGGTATACAATTTTGTCCTTTCTGAGCACACCGCAGCCTAGCAGAGACAGCCACAAACTATGGATTACTTTGTAGCTCCAAATAGGTTGCCCAGGGCCAGTCACAGACAGTGTCTGACACTAACTGCACCAGAGCTCCTCCCAAGAGGCTCCAAAATAGGCACACATAGTGGCCAGCTTCAGACAACATTAGAGCAGAATCTTCCAATTAGCTTCACAAGCAGCATATATGAAGGGAGGTTTGGGCAGGTACCAGACTCTGCCGAGGCAAATTCTACTTCGTATGGTCAACACCTGTACAGCAGCTCATAGAGTGTGTTTCAAGTCAGTCCTCACAGTTAGCCAGCCTGAATATAAATCCACACACAAATGGGCCAGTAGCAGTCAAGATTCAAGTACAGCAGGAAGTCCATGTATACACAACAAGGGGCATTCTTGGAGTACCCAGCTCAGGTGATCAAGGATACTGTGCCAGTGTGTCCCACAGGAAACCAATAGCATATGGCTAACCTATCCAAACTGGGAGTCAGAAGATCTACCTAATACATAGAAACAAACACAAAGAGACAGCCAAAATCAGGAGACAAATAAGCATGCCCTAAATGAAAGAACAGGAGAAATCTCTGGAAAAAGCTAAAGGAAATTGAGGCAAGTAATTTACCAGATACAGAGTTCAAAAAATGGTTATAAGAATGATCAAGAAAACTATTGAGGACTATAGCAGCATTCAAGAGGTTATGGAAACCATATAGAACTGGAAAGAAGTGAAGAATACAATATCTGAGATGAAGAATATACTAGAAGGCCCTGCCTAGCATGGCTCGGTTGGTTGGGCATTGTCCTGCAAAGTGAAAGGTTGCCAGTTTGATTCCCACTTAGAGCATGTGCCTGGGTTGCAGGGAGGCCCCTATTAGGGGCATGTTTGAGAAGCAAGCCAGTTGATGTTTCTCTAATACATTGATGTTCTTCTCACACATTGGTGTTTCTCTCCCTCTCTTTCTCCTTCTCTTCTCCTCTCTAAAAATAAATTAATAAAATCTTTAAAATAGGGAACATACTACAAAGAATCAATAACAGGTTAGATATAGCAGTGGGTCAAATGAAAGATTTGGAAGACAAGCTCACAGAAAACAACCAATCAGAGTAGCAAAAAGAAAAAAAATAAGGACAGTTTAAGGGACTTTTTGGACAACATGAAGTGTAACAATATCTGCATCATGGGACTACTAGAAGGAGAGGAGAGAAAGCAAGGGATTAAGAACCTATTTGTAATCCTGGCTGGTGTGGCTCAGTAGATTGAGTACTGGCCTGCAAACCAAAGGGTTGCTGGTTCAATTCCCACATGCCTAGGCACGTGCCCTAGGTCAGGGCACGTGCCTAGGTTGTAGACCAGGTCCCCAGTTGGGGACGAACAAGAGACCACCACACACTGATGTTTCTGTCCTTTTTCTCCCTCCCTTTTGCTCTTTAAAAATAAATGTATAAAAGTCTTTAAAGATAAAATAAAATAAAAAGAACCTATTTAAAGAAAGAATGACTGAAAACTTCTTTAACCTTGTGAAAGAAAAACACACATGTCTAGGAGGCACGGAAAGTCACAAACAAGATGAACCCAAAGAGTCCCACACCAAGACAAATCATAATTAACATTTTAAAATGGCAAAATTCAAAGGCAAATAATCTTTAAAACAATGAGAGAAAGACAGTTACCTACAAGGGAGTTCCCATAAGATTATAAACTGATTTATTGGCAGAAAAGTTTCAGGCCAAAAGGGATTGGCATGAAATATTCAAAGTGATGAAAAGCAAGGACCTACTTTACTTGGCAAGTCTATCATTTAAAATTGAAGGAGAGATAAAAAGCTTCCCAGACAAGAAAAAGTTAAAGGAATTTTATTATCAGCAAGCCAGTATTACAATAAATATTAAACAACTCTTCTTTAAGTAGGACAAAATACATACATACATACACACACACACAGGAACATAGTTATAAAGAATAAAATGGCAATGAGTTAATACCTATCAATAATCACTTTAAATGTGAATGGCTTAAAAGCTCTAATCAAAAGACACAAGGTAACTGATGAGATAAGAAGACAGTACCCATAGCCCTGGCTGGTGTAGCTCAGTGAGTTGAGCGCAGGCCCGCAAGCCAGAGGGTCTCCAATTCAAGTCCCGATCAGGGCATAGGCCTGGGTTGTGGGCCAGGTCCCCAGTAGGTGGTGTGCAGGAGGTAACCACACATTGATGTTTCCCTTTCTTTCTTTTCCCCTTCCCCTCTGTGTATAAATAAATAAAATCTTTAAAAAAAGAAAACAATACCCATATACTTACATATGCTGTCTACAAGAGACCGACCACAGAATGAAAGGTATATATACAGACTAAAATTAAAAGAATGGAAAAGATTTCATGCAAATAGATAAAAACAAAACTGGGGTAGCAATATTTATTTCAGACAAAGTAAAGTTCAAAATAAAGGCGATGATAAGAGACAAAGAAGGACATTACACAGTGCTAAAGGGATTAATCCAACAAAAGGATATAATCCTTGTAAACATTTATGCACCCAACATAGGAGCACCTAAATATATAAAGCAAATAACGATGGACATAAAGTGAGAAATTGACAGTAATGCAGTCGTAGTAGGGGATTTTAACACTCAATTGAAATCAGTGGACAGAACATCTAGACAGAAAAACAATGAAGAAACCATAGCCTTAAATGATAAACTAGATCAGATAGATTTAATGTATTTTGTCATTTATAATGTACACTTTTTTGCCAAAATTTTTGAGAGAAAAATAAGGATGTGCATTATACCTGGGTATAATTATTACATGCCATAGGTATAATAATACTTTGTATAAAGTGCACAAAAAGTGTGGGTGCTCATTAGACACAGCAAAACATGGTAATTGATATCTTCAGAGCATCTCACCCCAAAGCAGAAGAGTGTACATTCATTTCCAGTGCACTTGGAACATTTTCTAGGATAGACATGTTAGGAAAAAAACAAGTGTCAATAAATTTGAAATTATTCAGATCACATCAAGCATCTTCTCTGACGATAATGCTATGAAACTAGAAATCAATCAAAAGAAAAAACTGAAGAACGTATAAACACATGGAGGCTAAGTAACATGTTACTAAACAATGAATGGCTTAGCTATGAGAACAAGGAAGAAGTAAAAAGAAATACCCTGAAACAAATGAAAATGAGAACACAACAACCCCAAATCTATGAGACACAGCAAAAGCAGCCTTAAGAAACAAATTTATAAGATTACAGGTTTACCTCAAGAAACAAGAAAATTCTCAAATAAACAATCTAATGTCATACTTAAAGGAACTAGAAAAGGAATAAGAAAGTCCAAAGTGAAGAATAAAGGAAATAATAAATATCACAGCACAAAGAAATGGAGTCTAAAAAAATACAAAAGTCAATGAAATCAAGAACTGTTTCTTTGAAAAGATAAACAAGATTGACACACCTTTAACAAAACTCATCAAGCAAAAAAGAGAGAGGACCCAAATAAATAAAATCACAAATGAAAAAGGAGAAGTAATAACTGACATCAAAGTTATACAAAGGATCATAAGAAAATATTATGAACAACTATATGCCAACAAATTGGATAATTTGGATAAGATGGATAAATTCCTAGAAACATACAATCTTCCAAAACTAAATCAGGAAGAATCTGAATCAGAATAGACTGATACAACTAATGCAACTGGAGCAGTAATGAAAAAAATCCCCCAAAACAGAAGTTCTAGAGTGGATAACTTCACAGGTGAATTTTACCAAACTTTCAAAGAAAAACTTGTACCTATTCTTAAACTTTTCCAAGAAATTCAAGAGAAGGGAAGACTCCCAGTTCATCTTATGAGGCCAGTATTATCCTAATTCCAAAACCAGAAAAAGACACTACAAAGAAATAAAATTTTTGGCTAATATCCCTGATGGACATAAATGCTAAAATCCTCAACAAAATATTAGTAAACCAGATCCAGAAATACATTAAAAAGATCCTATACCATGATCAAGTGGGATTTATTCCGGAGATACAAAGTTGGTACAATACCAGGAAATCAATAACTGATACACCACATAAACAAAATGAAGGAAAAAAATTAAATAATCATATCAATAGATGCAGAAAAAGCATTTGATAAAATGCAGCACCTATTTATGATTAAAATCCTTAGCAAAATGGGATTAGAGGAAACAGACCTCAATATAGTAAAGGCCATATATGACAAACCCACTGCCAGCATCATAATCAATGGGCAAAGACTAAAAGTGTTTTCCTTAAGATAGGGAAAATATAAGGCTGTCTGCTTTCACCACTTTTAGTCAACATAGTACTGGAAGATCTAGGTACAGTAATCAGACAAGAAGGAATAAGAGTCACCGAAATTGGAAAGAAATAAGTAAAAGTGTCATTTGCAGATGACATGATACTGTGTTTAGAGGATCCTAAAGGTTCCACCAAAATACTACTAGAACTGAAAAATGAATTCAGTAAAGAAGCAGGATCCAAAATATACATCCAGCAATGAGTGGCATGTTTATACATCTATAATGAAATACCCAGAAAGGGAAACTAAGAAAACAATCCCATTTACAATTGCATCAAAAAAGCTTCCTATGAACAAATTTACCCAAGAATGTAAAAGACCTGAAGTGAGAAACTGAAAAAGACAAATACATGGAAGCATATACCATGTTCATAGATAGGAAGAATTAACATCATTAAAATATCCACGATACTCAAAGCAATCTACAGATTTAACACCATTCTTATTAAGAAACCAATGGTGTATTTCACAGAACAAGAACAAATATTACAAAAATTCTTATGGAAGCAAAACAGACCCCTAATAGCCACAGAAATCTTGAGAAATAACAAAAACATTGGAGGAAACATATTACTTAATATCAAACTCTATTGCAAGACCATAGTAATCAAAACAGCATGGTATTGGCATAAGAAGAGACACAGATCAATGGAACAGAATAGAGAACTCAGAAATAAACCAGTGTCTTTATGATCAACTAATATTCTATGAAGAGGGCAAGAACATAGAATGGGGTAAATATTGTCTTTTCAATAAATAGCGTTTGGAAAATTGGACAGATATGTGCAAAAATGAAATCAGGCCATCTTCTTACAGCATATACAAGATTAAACTAAAAATGGATTAAAGATTTAATATAAGGCTTGAAACTATAAAAATTTTAGAAGAAAACAGGCAGCAAAATCTGAGGCATTTCTCTTAGAAATATTTGTTCTGGTATGTCTTCTCTGGTAGTAGACACAAAAGAAAAAATAAACAATGGGACTATATCAAACTAAAAATTTTTTCATAGCAAAGGAAACCATCAACAAAATCAAAAGACAACACACTAAATGGGAGGACAGATTTGCAAATGATACATCTGTTAAGAGCTTAATATTTAAAGTTTATAAAGAACTTATACCACTCAACACCAAAATAAACCTCACCTAACAATACAATTTAAAAAATTAGCAAAGGTTTGCCACTTTGCCACTTTGAAGAAGTTGCAAAGGACACTTCTTCAAAGAGGACATACAGTTGACCAACAAACATGAAGAGATGCTCAATGTCACTAATCATCAGAGAAATAAAAAGTAAAACCACAATGAGATATCACTTCACACCTGTAAGAATGGCATCATCAATAAATCAATAATATGTGTTGGCGAGGATGTGGAGGAAAGGCGCTCGTGTTCTGTGGGTGAGAATGCAGATTGGTGCTGCCACTATGGAAAAATTATGTAATTTCCTAAAAAAATTAAAATGGAACTGCCTTATGACCCAGTGATTCCATTTCTGGGAATTTATCTGAAGAAATCTGAAGTACTAGTTCAAAAGAATGTATCCATTCCTATATTCACTGCACCGTTATTTGCAATAGCTAGAATTTGGAAGCAGCCCAAGTGCCCGTCAGTAAATGAGTGGATAAAACAAGCTGCTATATTTACACAGTGGAATACTACTCGGCTATAAAAAAGAAGGAAATCCAAAGTGAAATAAGCCAGTCATAGAAAGACAAATACCTTATTATTTCACTTATATGTGGAGTAAATGGAAAAAAATTACAGATACAGAAGATAGACTGACAGTTGTTAAAGGAAAGGAGAGGTTGTGGGATTGAGTGAAAAAGGTGAAGGGATTAATCAAAGGAAAAAACATATAAATATAAACAGTATGGTGATTTCCAAACAGCATGGAAACCAGAGGTAAAAGGGGGTGGAGGGAGGTAGAAGAGGGTACAAGAGGAATAAATGGTGACAGAAGGAGACTTGAATTTGGGTGGGGAACATACAGTGCAATATATAGATTATATATTATAAAATTGTACACCTGAAACCTGTATAATTTTATTAACCCATGTCACCCCATAAATTCAATAAAAATTTTAAAAATAACGGCTTTGGTAAAAAACATATTGGGCCAGTTTTTTGTGCCTATTTATGTGAGAATTGTTTTTCTCTATCTTGAGTAAAAAAACCCATCTTTTTGAAATAAAAAATAAAGAAAAGCTTTTGGATGGAAGGAATGTTTAAAAAAACAAAACAAAACAAAACAAAAGATTATGTGAAGGCTGAAGTCCAATTAAAGGTACCTCACTGACTTCTAGTCTGGAATGGAGTTAGTAGTATTGACCAATGCAGAGGTTGACAAGGGTATCTAGTTTGGGCTGGGAAAATACCGAGGAGTTGTGAATGGTCTATGTTGCTTATACTTCTAGTGGCCAGAACTTGTAAAGAAGTGAGAACTTGGGCTTCGGGATAGCTTAGGGCTTTCATGTATATGTGGGAGTCTGTGAATGCAGTTAATCTAAATTCACAATTGGCATTATTTAAATGATAGCTGCACTTCACATGTGGCACTTAGTCAAGAAAAAAGAACGTTTGAATAGAGGTAAAGATAGACAGTTAAGATTACATAAAAATGAGAAATGTTCATCAGTCAGAAAATAATGAAAGTGAAAAGGCACATATCAAATTGATGCAAATATGCACAACAAATAAAACAGAGAAAAGAATGGCATGTGCCCTGTATAAAGAACTGCTACAAATTGATTAGAAAACAAAGAGTATGACCACATAATTTAAAAAATGGGAACCACAGCTGGTTTACAGACAGAAAAACTGTTTAGTCTCACTGGTACTGAAGAAATGCAAATTTGAATAACTAAATATAGGAAAACCTTTTTGCCCCTGTAAATAACCTTGATTAAAACAATACACAGTAAAACAAAAAACTCAAATAAAATCACCATCACCATCAAACAAAAAAAGATAGTCACCAGTGTTGACAAGTTGTGGTAAATACCATAATTTTCATACATTGTTGGTGAGAATGTAAATTTGAATTATTGTTTTGGAAATAAATTAGTGAATATAAACAGAGAACATTGAAGCATTTATTTCTTTGAGTCATGATTTCTAAGATTTGATTGAAAAATGTAACCTTATACATGTTTTCCATTCACTTCTCTGTTTATTCATTAATTTATTCAACAAATATTTGTTACATATCTTTTATCACTGTGCTTGGGTACACCGTGAGAAATCAGGAGTGGGACAGAGAGACATGAAACAAATAATTAATTACATAAAATTGTGAGAAGTGCCATGGGAGAAATGCATAGGCTGATATAATGCTATACTAGGAGGCTAATGAGTTATTTATGAGTGCAACAAATTGAAAAATCTAAACATCCACATGGAGGAGAATGATTCAAGAAATCTCAGCACATCTACTTGAAGAATTATTACAAAACCATTTAAATATTCTTTTATAGAGTATGGAAAATTGCTAGTGATTTCATGCTAAAGGAAAAAAAATAATTATGGACCCAGTAGAAGTAAAACAACTATAAGGGGGGGGGAGAGAGAGAGAGAGAGAGAGAGATGCACAAATCATTTTCCTTCCCCTCCTAAATCTAAGCATAAAGAATGTAAGAAAAATACCAGGATGTTAATAGATTGATCAGTGATTTGTTTTCTTACTCTGCTTCTCTGAAAGTTTTGAATATCATTTCTGAGTATGCACTACTTGGATAATAAAAGTAAACATTGACAGTTTTTAAAATGATGTTTTATTATGGTTATGATAAATTATACTCATGTCTACTTTTTGGTTCCTGAAGACTATGGCTGGCTATTTCATTAGTTTCTTGATATCCTGGGAGTCCTTAGTGAGGAAAGCAGCCTCAGCTAAATAAACTTTCAGACTGAAAGGCTACTAATTTTTCTGATGATTGGCTGTTGTATTCCAAAGAATCCATGGAACTCTTACGCCATGCTGTATAGAGATATTTGAGAGGATTGCTATTTTTCTTGTGTGCTTAAAAATTAAATGGAACAGAAAATTAATAGTGGCACACACTTGGAAGTGTAAAGCTTTTTCTGCTCAGTTGGAGTCATCCAAGACAGCTTGGACTTTGAGTCTTCATGAGTCTCTTTCCAAGTGAGCTGATACCAGAGCTAATGGTCTGGCTGGAAGGGTGAAGTCTTTGGGGGCATTGAAGGGCTATAGTTCTAAATACCCATAGCTGATAGCTTAGACCACTTAGTAGTACATCTGTTGCCCTCATCTGGGAAAGTAGGGGACTTGATTCTGTTGGAGCAGCCACCTCCTAGGGCAGTTTCACTTCATAAGAGCATCAGTCCATGGATCAAAAAACGATGGTACATTTACACAATGGAATTCTATGCTGCAGAAAGGAAGAAGGAGCTCCTACCCTTTGCAACATCATGGATGGAATTGGAAAGCATTATGCTGAGCGAAATAAGCCAGGTGGTGAAAGACAAATACCATATGATATCACCTTTAACAGGAATCTAAACAACAAAACAAACAAGCAAGCAAAATGTAACCAAAGACACTGAAATACAGAATGTGCTGACAGGGTCCAGAGGGGAGAGGGGAGAGAATCACAGGGGAAAAGGGGAAGGATTCACAGGAACAAGTATAAAGGACACATGGACAATAACCAAGGTGGGGGGCAGAGATGGGAGGGAGGTGGGGAGCACTGGGGGGGCCAGGGCTGGGAATACAAGAAAGAAAACTGTACTTGAACAAGAGTTAAATTACACACACACACACAAAAGAGCATCAGTCCAGTTAACTATAAATTAAGTTGATTATAACAGTTCATTACACAACTGCTCTGGTTATCTGAGGTATTACTATATGCAGTGAGTTTCATAACCATGTTGAAACTCCACTGAAATTACATTCTAGGTACAAAGTTGTTTTCCTAGTGTAAAGAATGTGTTTCACAGTTGAAAAGCCAGTATCTCCATTTTGTGACAAATTGAGATATTTAGTCACTGAGTTTAGGGGGAAAAGGTATAAATTGGAATGTTCTCTTCCATCAAAGCATAGTGGAGAGTTCAATTAATGGTATATGTTTTCTAATACAATATCATTCCCTGTAAATTAGAGAAATATTTGTCTAAAGCTTAGTCAAATATTTATTGGCAAAAGAGCTTTTTTACTTTTACTAGGTATTGGACTCCATGGATTATTCACTTGGTCTTATTGCATTCCATTTGTTATTCCTGCCATTTTGCCTTTAAGAACACTGTTGAAGACTTTGACACATTTCAGAGCATAACACTAAATAAATCTGTCTGGCACATTCCACTGTGCTTTTCCTGGAATATTATAAAAATTCAAGTATAGGAACACATGCAAATTCAAAATAAAATTCAATAGATGCAAATTCCACATAAATTCCATATTTATAACTTAGCAATAGTTTTGAACTTGTTATCCTATGATATAAATGTATCAAATATGATCACATGGGAATTATCAATAAATGTATTTTTCTGATTGAACTGTAGGTTCTTTTTTAAGTCACAATTTAAGCTTCAATTCTGAGATATAGTATAAGAGAATAATTTGCACTTCATTTATTCTGAATTGTCAGGAATCATGTTCTTTCCCAATTTAAATGTCTGTAAAAAGGATTTCTTATTCCGTTTGATTGCTTTTTAAATTTTACTAGCAGAGATGCCCTAGTGAGCTTAAGAGAATCATTCTGTTTCTTGTGAAGAGTTTAGTCCTAATGAACCACTTCCATGCATTTTTCTGAAGGAATATAAAGGCATTTAAATATGCAAAGCATTGATTTACATGAAATGGATTAGGCCTATGAAGTATTCCTTGCATTAATTGACTTTCTCCCATAACTGTGCTAATAAAAATAAATCTTCAGTATAATATCAGCTCCAATTCACTCATGGAGATCATTGGACTTTTGCTAACTTCCTACAGGAGAGCCAGTGGGAGCAAAAAATGTTTAACAGTTGACTAGAGTGGGCAGGTTACATCCAAGAAACACAGAGATGCTGTTGAAAGGCCCTTTGGTCTTGTCAGTCAACTCCTCAGTTATTACAATAAATAGAGGCTGACTAAACTCACCAGGTGAAAACTACAGATTATTCCAATGGATAAAAATACTAAACAGAGCTATATGCTATGTATAAGAGATAAAGCTGAAACACAGGTAGGATTGGAATGGATATACTATGCAACTACTAAGCAGAAGGAAGCTGATACAGCTAAATTGATATCAGACCAGATAAACTAAGAAAAAACCTTTATTGGGGATAAACAGCATTACTGAATAATAATAATACAAAAGTTCAATTCATCAGATAACATGTCTAAACTTGTATGTACTTCATACTATTCTTCTGAACTATATCAAGCAAAAATTGAGATAATTATAAGGAGAAGATATAAAATCTGCTAACCCCTTTCAGAAATTGTAGATGAAAGAATAAAAAACAAGTGGAGATACAGAAGATTTGAACAACATGATTAAAAGGCTCAATGTAAAAGACCTGCACCCAGTTAGAAGAATATGCATTCATCTCAAACACACATGGAACATTTTTGAAAACAGTGTATCTACTGAGACATCAAGTCTGGTAAACTTCAGTCAATAAACATCTTAGAGTCTATATTATCTGCTTATGCAGTAATTAGTTATAGGATGTTGTGACCAGTTAGGCAGCAGTAAGGGACCAGGCTATATTTGAATGCATGAGGAGTATTAGGAGTTTGAATTATTTGGAAGTATTGCCAAATACTTGAACCACTTCAAGTTTTTAAATTCACGTGCAAGAGGTAAAAGCTCCAAGGCTTAGGCAAAGAGTATTTCTGTGAAATGATGGTTTCACCTAGGTAGCTTGGCTTGACTTTCTATGAAGACCTATTAATGTTTAGGGGTATTAGGAGCATCACATATTTTTCTCATTTAATCCTCAACATAACCCTCTGAGGTAGATGTTTGAAAAGCCCATTTAAAGATGAGAAAACAGAATTGGACATGATATATAACCCACTTAAATCTACACAGTCAATATTAAAACTGGCATTTAAAATTAATTAGGCCTCATGCATGGCCTGTGTGGTATATTTTAATGCCCCAAAATTCTCCTGCAAATCTCCAAAAGCCTTTACCCTCTTTTTTGGCCGTGTCTGTACAAGCTGAGTGGAATTGAGACCTGATGTCACCATCAGGATATATCAGGATTCAGAATGTTAACTGATTTTTCAAAAGCACCTTCAAAAAAGTTTAATAGAAATCACTCTTTATAGGTGAATTCCTAAGCTCTTTTTCCCCTCCCTCTTAAATAAAGATTTAGATATCCAATATATTGCAAGTGCTGCTTTGGGAAAACTTAAAAAGGAAAAGAGTTATATTAGAGGAAATAATTACTTTTTTCCCAGATAAGGGAGAAGATTTTCATTCAAAGACCTTAACTATATATATATATATATATATATATATATATAATTTATTTATTTATTTATCTTTAGAGGGGAAGGGAAGGAGAGAAGGAGAGAAATATCAATGTATGGTTGCCTCTCATGAGTCTCCTGCTGGGAGCTGGCCTGCAACCCAGGCATGTGCCCTGACTGGGAATCGAACCAAGATCGTGTAGTTCGCAAGCCTGTGCTCAATCCACTGAGCTACACCAGCCAGGGCCAAAGACCTTAACTATATTTTAATTTATGTCCCATGTGGAGTTAAAATATGGTTCACACACTTTATAAGATTTATAAGAGGCCAAAGTATCTTACTTGATCTGGATTGTTGGTAGTTGACTCATTAGCAATGTCAGTTGCACTGCTCTGACCATGGCCTGTTTCTATAAAGGACAATTTTTTTTTCTTCTGCTTTTGGTCTGTGTAGACCTTTGGAAGGTAGTGTGAATCAGTTCAGTCAGGGCGGCTCATATAATCATGAAGCATGAGGAGCCAGTGAAATAAAGATGCTTTCTTTCAAAACCGAGTGAGGGGTCTCAGAGGAAATGAATCCTGAAGCCTGCTCTTATCCCAGCAGCTCACCATGAAAATAATAAAAGTGTATTTTATTACTGAAATAACCAAGTGAGGGTAGCAAATTCCCTTAGGAGTGACCTCTTTTAGAAGAGGCAGCTTTAGAAAAGTGCCATTAAAGAGAATACACAAATGAGAATGAGCCTACCAGTCTGGCAGACATTAGTGTGGGCAGCAAAGAAATTAGAATGAAGTTATGGAAGAATGGTCGAAAGATGCCCCAAACAACTAGAGGCCAGTGTGTCCTTGGGATGATAACCACCTCAGCAGATGCTTTATCGCTGAGACTTTGCCAAGTAAAAAGATTAACTGGTACAATATCTTGAAGGTTGAAAAACTGTCTGAGTTTTTTTGCCTGATATCCTAGAGGCAAAAATACTTAGTTTTGTGATAGGTTTTGCTGAATGTGGTATGGTATGTTGTAAGAGTATAATAGGCCAACTCTAACTCATTAAAGCATGTTGAAATGAAGCATATTGGGATGAATGATGAGTACATAGGAGGCTATTTGTGTAAAATACTTCAATAAAAAACCTAATGGATATGCAGAAATTTTATGTATAAATTCATGGTTAAGATTAATGAAATATAATTAGACTAATATGAGAATATAGAGCTGAAGCAAGGTAGGAGAAAATGGGGACAGCTGTAATTGAACAATAGTTAAAATTTTTTAAAAAATAAGCCAGGCAGTGAAAGACAAATACCATATGATCTCACCTTTAACAGGAACTTAAACCACAAAACAAGCAAGCAAGCAAAATATGACCAAAGACATTGAAATTCAGAACAGGCTGACAGGGACCAGAGGGGAGAGAATTTCAGGGGAAAATGGGAAGGATTCACAGAAACTAGTATAAAGGACACATGGACAACAACTAAGGGGGGTGGAAACTGGAGGGAGGTGGGGAGCACAGGGGGGTGGGCTGGGACCTGAGTGGGGGACGAAAAACTACTTGAACAAGGATTAAATAAAATTTTTTAAATAAAAATAAATAAAATATTTAAAATTTTTAGATAAAATGTTCTATGTGCATTTCTTCTTTTAAGTAAGAATCCATGTTTAGCATCTGCCATCCTCAATTTGTTCTTTGTGACTTAGAAGCAAAGCAAAAGCAAAAAGAAAAGGTACCATTTTAATATTAGTGTAGTGTATTACAAACTTCTAGCAGCTTTTGTATTTATTACCATATGGGTGTACATTAAACCTGCATCTCCCTCTCATTTATATGTTTATGAAGTTACAAAGATATATACATGTGCACACAAAATAATTTAAAAAGTGATATGTTTGACAATGTTAGGTGAATTAATGCCAGTTAGAGGGTTTTTTTTTTAAACCCTTGCTTTTCTAATCCAATTGCTGTCATGCTTTTAGGTTTATGCACTTAAGGACAGAATCCATTTAAAGTGCCAGAATTTGCATACACGCTGCTTTGAATGGTACTTCTATTTATTCCAGATGGCCTTGAAAAATTATTATTGAGGGTCTTAGAGACCTAGATATCAGGAGACCCATTAGGAGGAGACTGAAATCACACTTTTTGGTTTCCAGCAGTTCCTCCTATACAGGAGGGGATATAAACTTTTGACATGGGGCGAGCTCAAGATTATGTGGCTCAGTTAGAGTGTTTAATGCAACTACACTAGTCAGCTCATCTCAATGAGGGAGTCTGGTGTTGTAGGCACTTCACCTAACCCTATGGTAGGAAAGTGGTTCGTCATTTTCCAGAGCTCAGGTGAATGCTAAGTTAAAGGCTGCATATGGGATTTATATGCATGGAAGTAAGCAGTTACATTGACAGTCTCTCCCTTTTTGAAAAATATGATTAGAGTGTCATGTTTGTTTTGCTTTTAAAATCATAGGGATGTAACTATTATTCATTGTAGGGAGGTTATAATTCCAGTATCAAGATGTTACCAGACAGGGAGTGGCCTGGAGCTGGTCTGCCTCAGGCTGGCCTGTAGTGTGTGAGTTCTTGACTTTGTATAGGAAAGATTTCACAACACAAGTTGAGGTAATTTTGAGAGTATGTTTATTAAAGCTGGGCTAGTGAAACAAAGGAAGGACTTAGGGTAGGAGAAGCAACAGGAGTCTAGGTGGTGCTCTGCTTTGGCTCCCTAGAAACATTATACTGTAATGACTGTAGAAAAGGAGTCAAGGTCGGGCTGCTGTTAGCTCACTAGGAAGTCAGAGAAAAGGGGGACCTTGAAGACAGGATCAGGGGGTTAGCCAGGGGCTGTCAGCTGCTTCTCTGGTTGCAAGTCTCATGTGGACCCTTAGGGTTTAGGAGGAAGTAAAAAGTTCATGCCTGGGAAGGCATGGGTGAGCTCTAGAACGAGCCCCCGCTGAGTCTTTGTCCTGAGGGCTTTTATGTCTTTTCTATGGGTGAGAATCTTAGGGGAGGCTTTCAGAAGAATATTTATTAACTTTCCGGGTGCTTTTAAAGTATGCTGATGCATCAAAATATAGGGGCATTGGAGATTATTCTTTGGTCTGCTTTACTGTTTTACTTTTATCTTGTGTTTGTCTGGCTCTAATTGGTTTTTTCTTATTTGTTTCCCTTGACTTTATCCACCCTTGGGTTTAGCTGGCTTGAATGACATTAATTGGGTCTCTGTTTCCTTGACTAGAGTGATTTAAGCCATGTACTCTCTGGTAAGGGAGGAGAGGTATAAACCATTTGCTCTCAAGTGTCCTTGGTTGGGGAGGATAAGGTCTTGAGATTCACACTAGCTGGCTGTAAGTTGTTCAAATTGTTTGGCCTTGTTTAATTTTCCTGTCTCAGTTTCTCTTTTCCACTTACCCAGGAATTTTCCTAGCTTCTTACTACCCTGTCAAAAAGGGACTGGGTGTTGAATCCATCATAAGTTGTGACATTTGTCACAGAGGTCAGTTTTCCATGCTGGAGAGCAAACACACCAGGGACCTCAAAAATTCCAGCTCTTCTGGTCTGCTAGGGTCTGACTCCATGATGCAGTTCTTCCTGGTTAAGTAGCTCTTATATGCAGTGAACTTGTTAAAATGAGAGATACAAATGCCAGAAAGCCCAGGGTATGCTGCAAACAGCTATGTCATTTGCCTCTTGGTTATATACCTTGGTGGCCTCTGAATTTAGCTTAGCATCAGAAATCTAGAAGGAAGAAAAATTCTTCCTGAACTTCAAGCAGGTAGATACATTCACAAAAATGGTAGGGGTTTCAAATTGAAATGTCAGAAGCTAAATTTGGGTATGAGAAAGAGAAATACCATTGGGAAAAAAGACATATTTTTGTTGCAATTAAACGACACACTGCGTATTAGTGACTCTCACTTTGCCATCCCAGATGTAGTTTTGGGGACAATCAATGTACCTACATCTGCTTCCAGGGGTCCAGAGGGCTGCAATGGCCTCCTAAAAAACTGGCAGCTTTAATAGTGAGCCCCTTAGGTCTCAGAGCCACTAGTAGCTTTCATTTTAAAAGGGACACCATGGTTCTGCTGGATTAGGAGTAAGAGCTGGTATGGGGTATCTCTTACAGTTCAGCATAACTCACTCAAGATTCATCCAAACTGTTTTATCCAAGCTGTTTCTTGTAGCAACAGTTCATTCTTTTTTATTGTTGAAGACTATTCCATGGTAAGTACATAGAACAGTTTATTCAGCCATTCATCTGTTCAGGGACATTTGGTCTGATTTCTAGTTTCTGGCTATTATGAACAAAGCTACTATAAAATTTGTATATAGACTTTTGTAAGATAAATGTTCATGAATGCAATTGCTGGGTCATTCGGTAATTACGTGTTTGGTTTTGTAATAAGCTGCCAACTTTTTCTAGAATAGCTATATATCATTTCACATTTCCACTAGCAATAATGAGTGATCCAGTTTCTCCTCGTCTTTGCTAGCATTTGGTTGTTAACACTTTAAAAAAAATTTTAGCCATTCTGATAGGTGTTTAGTAATATGTCACTGTGGTTTTCAATTGCCTTTCCCTGATGGCTAAAGATGTTCAACATTCTTTTACATGCATATAAGCCATCTGTATGTCCTCTTTGGTGGAATGTCTGTTCATGCCATTTGCCCATTTTTGATGGGATTCTTTGTTTTTTCAACTGTTGAGGTTTGAGTGTTACTTATATCTCTACATATTTGTCTATTGTCAGATATATTGCTTGCAATATTTTCTCTCAGTTCATTGCCTGTCTTTTCATCTTATTCATAGCAAAATTTCTAATTTTGACATAGCAAAATTTCTTATTTTGATGAGGACTAATCTATCATTTTTTCTCTTTAAGGAAAATGATTTGGTGTCAAGTCAGCATTCTTTGACTAGGCCTAGATCCTGAAGATTTTCCCATAGGTTTTTTTTCTAAAACTTTCATCTTTTTAACTTTTACATTTAAATCTATGCTGCATTTTAGGATACATTTCACACACCATCATATTCACCCTTTTAAAGTGTACAGTACAGTACAGTGGTTTTTAATACTTGCACAAAATTGTGCAATGATTGCCACTATCAGATTCCAAAACATTTCATCACTCAAAAAAAAAAAAAAAACCCACTCTCCCATTACTAATCACTACTCTTTCTTCCCTCTACCTAGCCATCTTATGGGTATGTTATTGTGGTTTTGATTTGCATTTTCCCAAAGTATAGTAGTGTTGAGCATCTTTTCATCTTTGTATCGCCCATTTGAATGTCTTTGGAGAAATGTCTATTCAGATCCTTTGCCACTTTTAATTTCGTTACATTTTTCTTTGTAGTATCGAGTTAAGTGTTCTTTATAAATTCTAGATATAGGTCCCTTATCAGATTTACGCCTTGCAAATATTTTTCCCTCATTTAATCGTTTGCGTCTTCATTTTCTTCATGATGTTCATTGAAACACAGAAGTTTTAAATTTTCATGAAGTCCAACTTAACTGCCTCTCTTTTGTCTCCCATGAAGGCTTTGCCTAATCTAAGATCACAAAGATTTGCTCCTATGTTACTTCTGAGTTTTATAGTTTGATCTCTTACATTAAGGTCCATGATCTATATTTTGAGTTATTTTTGTACATATTATGATAAAGGGGTCCAATTTTATTCTTTTCTATGTGTATGTCAGTTGTTCCAGAATCATTTGTTCAAAAGACTTTTTTCTTTGTTGCCTTGGTACCTTTGTTGAAAATCAATTGATTGTAAATGTATGGATTTATTTCTGAGTGCTTAATTCTATTTAATTTATGTATGTAGCTACCTTTCTGAAAGTGCCACATAGTCTTTGACTACTGTTGCTTTGTAGTTTTGAAATCAGGAAGTGTGAATACTCCAGTTTTTCCTCCTTTCCATAGTTATTTTCTGTGGCTATCCTGACTACCCTGAATTCAGTGTGAATGTGAAAATATGTGTATCAATATCTACAAGGAGGACAGCAAGGATTTTTTTTAGGGATTGTATTGAATCTGTAGATCAATTTGGAGGAATACTTCCATCTGAAGAATATTAAATCTTTATTTTTTGATATTTGCAAATTGATAGTTCTTTTATTTCCTGTGGAATATTACAGAAAGTGCTTTTAAACATTTATACCACCGAGATAACCTGAAAATGAGAAGGCTAATTTAATAAACATCTCTCTGTGTATGAACATATATATACAGATATGGTTTTCAAAGTATGCTTCACTTGCCAGGAGGGACAGGGGTAATTGGATGGGGCTCCTACAGCTCCCACTTTATCTGTCTCATTTGTTGGATTTCAAGGTAAGGTTTTATTTGACAAGATTTTTGGCTTAAAAGTATTTGAAAACTACTATTGTAAAAGATTCTAGGCACTTCCCCATATCTGAAATCCACAAAAACAGAAATGACCTTAGCCCTGGCTGGTGTGGCTCAATGGTTTGAGTGCCAGTCTGCAAACCAACAGGTTGCTGGTTCGATTCCCAGTCAGGACACATGCCTAGGTTGCAGGCCAGGTCCCCAGTAGGGTGTGTGCAAGAGGCAACCACACATTGATGTCTCTCTCCCTCTCTTTCTCCCTCTTTTTCCCTCTCTCTAAAAAAATAAATGGAAAAAAAGACCTTCAATTGTGTCTAGTGGGATTAAGTTACCTAAAATCCAATTACAAGATTCTGTGTATGAAAAATATTATTACTAAGGAAAACTATCATTTTCCATTCTCTTAAGCTTTAAGAATTGCTTAATTATTTTAACTGTATTTTATTTATTTTTCACCTTGCTAATTTTTTACTTTTATTTTTTCTTTATTTTTATTTCTGAAACTATTACAAATGCTGTCATTCTTCCTCCCCACCCTTGCCTGCTTCCACCCAGCTCCTGCCCACCTTTGCTCTGGCCATCACCACACTGTTGTCTGTGTCTCTGGGTCATGCATATATGTTCTTTGGCTAATCTCTTCACCTTCTTTCATCCAGTCCCACCACCACTTCCCTCTGGCAGCTGTCAGTCTGTTCCACATGTTCATGCCTCTGTTTCCTATTTTGTTAGTCACTTTATTTTGTTCATTAGATTCTACATATAAGTGAGATCACATGGTATTTGTCTTTCACTGACTGGCTTTTTTTCACTTAGCAGTGTAATTTCTAGGTCCAACCATGCTGTTGTAAAAGGTGAGATTCCTTCTTTTCTATGGTTGAGTAGTATTTCATTGTGTAAATGTACTATAGGTTTTTTTTTAGCCACTCATTTACTGATGGGCACTTGGGTTGTTTACAGATCTTGGCTATTGTAAATAACAGTGATGGACATTGCGTGCATATATTTCTTCAAATTGTTGTTTCAGGATTCTTAAGGCATATTCCCAGCAATGGAATCACTGGATCAAAAGACAGTTCCATTTTTAATTTTTTGAGGTATCTCCATACTGTTTTCCACAGTGGCTGCCCCAATCTGCATTCCTACCAACAGTGCAAAGAGGTTCTCCTTTCTCCACATCCTCACCAGCACTTGTTTGTTAATTTATTGATGATAGCCATTCTGACTAGTGTGAGGTGATATCTCATTGTGGTTTTAATTTGCATCTCTCTGATGATCAGTGACATTGAACATTTTCTCGTGTCTGTGAGTCCTCAGTACGTTCTCTTTGGAGGAGTGTCTCTTCAGGCCCTTTGCTCATTTTTAAATTTGATTGTTTGTCTTCCTGGTAATGAGTTGTACAAGTTCTTTATACGCTTTGGAAATTAACTCCTGTTAATGGTTTCTTTTACTGTGCAGAAGCTTTTTAGTTTGATGTAGTCCCATTTGTTTATTTTTTCCTTACTTCCCTGGCCTGAGGAGACATGTTGGCAAAAATACCTATGAGAGATATCTGAGATATTATTGTCTATGTTTCCTTCTAGGATTTTTATGGTTTCATCACTTATCTTTCAGTGTTTTATCCATTTTTGAGTTTATTCTTATGTATGGTATAGTTTGGAAGTCTATTTTCATTGTTTTGTGGTTACCCATCCAATTTTCCCAACACCATTTATTATAGAGACTGCCTTGTACTCCATTTTATGCTCTTGTGTCCTTTGTCAAATACTAATTGACCATATAAGTGTGGGCTGATTTCTGGGCTCGATTCTGTTCCATTGACCTATATATCTGTTCTTATGCCAGAACCATGCTGTTTTGATTACAGTGGCCTTATAGTATAGTTTGATATCAGATATTGCAATCAATCCAATTTTGTTAATCTTTGTTAAGATTATTGACACTGTCAAGGTGTTTTTGGTTCCATATAATTTTTTGGAATATTTATTGTAGATTTGTGAAATATGCCATTGGTATTTTATTAGGAATTGTATTGAACCTATAGATTGCTTTGTATAATGTTTATATCTCAATGATGTTAATTCTTCTGATACATGAACATGGTATATGCTTCAACTTATTTGTGTCTTCTTTAATTTCTTTCTTCAGTGTGAAGTAGTTTGCTAAATACAGGTCTTTTACTTCCTTGGTTAAATTTATTTCTAGGTGCTTTATTTTGTTGTTGTTGTTGTTGCAATAGTAAATGGCATTGTTTTCTTAGTTTTTGTTTCTTTTTAAAAAAAATTTATTTATTTATCTTTAAGGGGGAAGGGAAGAAGAGAGGGAAAGAAACATCAATGTATGGTTGCCTCTCATGTGTCCCCTGCTGAGAACTGGCCTGCAACCCAGGCATGTGCCCTGACTGGGAATCGAACTGCGATACTCTGGTTTGCAGGCCTGCACTCAATCCACTGAGCTACACCAGCCACGGGCCTTAGTTTCTGTTTCTGATGGTTCATTATTGGTATGAGAAAGTGCCATTGATTTCTGAATATTGTCTTTGTATCCTGCTACTTAGTTGAATTTATTTATTAGGTTGAGTAGTGTTTTGGTGGAGCCTATAGTGTTTTCCGTGTTCGATGTCATGTCATCTGTAAGTAATGACCATTTTCCATCCTCCTTTTCAATTTGGGTGCCTTTTATTTCTTCTTGTCTGATTGCTGTGGCTAGTAGTTCTAGTAGTATCTTGAATAAAAGTGGTGAAAGTGGATATCCCTGTCTTGTTCCTGATCTTAAGGGAAATGTTTCAGTTTTTTTACATTGAGTATGATGTTGGCTGTAGGTTTGTCATATATGGACTTTATTTTGTAGTGGTATGTATCCTCTTTTCTCATTTTGCTCAATATTAAATCTTTCAATCCACGAATATAGACAGTTATTCCATTTGTTTAAGTATTCTTTATATTCTTTCAGTGATGTTTTTATTTTTAGGATTATAAGTTTTACACTAATTTTGTTAAATTTATACGTATTTTCCCTGGCTGGTGTAGTTCAGTGGATTGAGTGTGGGCCTGCGAACCACATGATCGCGGTTCGATTCCCAGAATCAGTGAGTTAGTGTTGGATTTCATCAAATGATTTTTCTCTGTCAGTAGAGATAATGATGTGATTTAACTTGCCCATTTTTTTTGATGTGGTGTTTTAGATTAATCAGTTCTTTAGTGTTAAACCAGCCTTGCATTCTGGGAATAAATCCCATTTAATCATGGTGCACAATCCTTTTTATGTTTCTGGTTTTGGTTTGCTAGTGTTTTCTTGAGGATATATCCCATGAGGGATATTCATGAGGCACGTTGGTCTGTAGTTTTCTTTTCTTGTGGTGTCTTTGTCTGGTTTTGGTATCAGGGTAATAATGGTGTCATAGAATGAGTTGATAAGTGTTCTTGTTCCTTCTGGTTTTTAAAAGTGTTTGCGAAAGCTTGGTATTGATTTTTCTTTAATATTTTGTTCAAATTCACTAAGTAAGCCATTTGGGCTTGGGATTTTTCTTGTGGTAAGTTTTTAAATGACTTATTCAATGACTTTATTGTACCATTAAGATTTTCTTTTTATTTTGGGGTTAATTTCAGTAGTTTGTGTTTTTCTAGTAATTTGTTTATTTTGTCTAAATTATGTAGTTTGCTGGCATACAGTTGTTCATAATATTCCCTTATAACCCACTTTATTTTTAAAGAATGTTATTAATGCCCTCTGTTTTATTCTTAGGTTTAGGGATGGAGTCTTTTCTTATATTTTCTTGGTCAATATAGGCTTAGGTTTCTCAATTTTGTTGATATTTTCAGAGTTAACTTTTTTGGTTTCATTGATTTTCTCCATTCTTTTAAACTTTCAACTGCCACAGTAATAATCTATAGTGTTTCTTTTCTTCTGCCTACTTTAGGTTTAGTGTATTCTTTCATTTCAAGTATCTTGAGATTGAAAGTTAGGTTATTAAAATGAGATCTTTTTTTAATGTAGGCATTTATAGCTATGAAATTTCTTTTACATAGTCTGCATCCCATAAGTTTTATTATGTTTTGTTTCATTTAAAATTATCTCAAAGATTCTTCTGGAGATTTTTCTTGTGCTTTCTTCTTTGAACTATTAGTTAATTAAGAGTACATTTTAATGTCCACATATATGTTCATTTCCCATATTTCCTTCTTTAAATTATTTAAGGTTTTATTCCATTGTGGTAAGAGAAAATACATTATGTGATTCAGTCCTGTTAAGCATACTGAGAAGTATATTGTGGACTAACACATGGTCTGTGTTGGAGAATATTCAGAGTGCATTTAAGAAGACTGTATTCTATTGTTGGTGGTAGAGTGTTCCATTGATATCTGTTAAATCACATTGGTTTATTATAATGTTTAAGACATCTGTTTCCTTGTTGATCTTTTTCTAGTTGTTTTATTCATTATTGAAATTGGGGTATTGATATCTCAAACTATTATTGATTTTTTTATTTTTCTCTTTAATTCTATCAGTTTTGTTTCATGTGTTTTTAGGCTTTATCATTAGTTAAATGTATATTTATGATAGTTATATTTTCTTCATATATTGTTTCCTTTGTTATTAAAAATCCTCTTTATCTGTAGTAACAGAAAAACAAGTTTGCAGAATCATAACTCCAGCCTTCCAAAAACAAAATCCAATCTCGTGGTTTTTTCCTTTTTATTAAGTTTATTGGGGTGAGAGTGGTTAACAAAATTACACAGGTTTCAGGTACACAATTTCACAACACATGATTTGTACACTGTATTGTGTCTTTAACATCCAAAGTCAACTCTTCTTTCATCCAGTTTTGTCTTTCAGTGAATGTCACCATAGCCAGCTTTCCAAGGAGCCTGACCAATCTCTGAGCCAGCAATTCTCAAACTTTAGTGTGTACACGAGTTACCTGGGGCTCTTGTTAAAACTCAAATTCTCATTTAGTAGGTTGAAGAGGGGCTAAGCTCCTGCATTTTTAACAAGCTCCATATGACACTCATACTCTTGGTCTGTATACTTCACTTCAAGTATCAAGGGTCTAGAACTTGGTCTCTGCCTCATCTCCTAAATTTAATTGATTATCAAGTCATGTTGCAGGGATTATTGCAATAGCTTTCATCTACTCTTCCTGCCTCTTTTCCCTCAACTCAATGGTTTACACTGCAGCCAAGGTGATATTTCTCAAATACATTTCTGATTATGATCTCCTTGTAGCCTTCTATGTAGGATAAAGCAGCAACCCTCTGTTGCAAGATTGTCTTTATATTAGGGGCAGAGCTAGGGGCAAAGCTAGGGGCAAAGCTAGGGGCAGAGGCAGGGGAAAGACAGTGTGAGACTTTAGGAGCCAAAAGCTTAGAGTGGTCATGGACCACAAATCTTAGGGTCCAGTTCATGCAGACAGGGCTGCTTGCAGAAAATGTTGTTCCCTTCCTTCCTTCCATCCATCCTCCTATTCACTTAGCTATCCAATCATCCATTTAGCCAGCCAGTCAGTTATCTAGCTAGTTGGCTCTCCATTTATCCAGTTGGCTCTCCATTTATCCATCCATCCTTCTGTTACAGAACAGAGGTCCAAGGAGGGCGGGCAGTATCTGGCCTACCCAGGGACGTCAAAAACTGTTACAGAACAGATAAACCAGGGCCTGGACTCCAGAGGATGGTATACTAATACTGTCCATACCCCCTACTGGGCCTGATCGTGTTGCCAATTGGAAAGATATCTCTCAATGCCAGAGATTTATGAAAAGGAAAGGAAATGTTTATTTAATGCTATACAGACCTAACATCTTCATTAAAATATCAAAGTCCTTTAGGATATCCACCTACACATACAGTGCTCCCTTCTCCCCCTGTCCTAACTCCAGGTACTGTAAATCAGGAAAAGAGCACAGGTCCATGTTTCCCTGATGCTGGTACCGCTCAGCTATGTCACCGTCCAGGCAGGATCTCCAATTAATCCAAAGTCGTGTGACACCTTCTCACGGTCCACTGGCAAGAGTTCTTTGTCCCCATTTTTCCAGGCAAAGTCTCTCCTGCTTCCCAGGCCACGCAGCCAAAGGGAGCACCCCAAAGCCATGTGGGCCTCTTCTACTAAAGCTGCAGAGATCCACACTCCACAAAAGCACGTGGCTTTCTTCTTCACCTGGCTGCAGGGGTCACCATTCTGGCAAAGCCACGTGGCTCTCTTTCACCTGGGCAAGAGGGGGTCTGCACTCTGCCAAAACCGTGTACCTCTCTCTTCAATGGCTGCCGCCTCTGTGTTTAAATCCCCACACCAGTCTTCCTTTGCAGCCCCATTTTCGACTCCTCCCACAATCGGTTTCCCCTGCCAGGTCTCCCAAATCCTCCCAGCTTTAATGGGCTGCCATAGTGATTCTGGGCAGGTGTGGCTCCATGGTGTTGAGCCAATCATCTCCAAGCTCTCACGCAGGTGCTGTGACTCAGGGGGACCAGCCCCCCAGTTACATCCTGGGTAGAAGTCACTCCCTTCTCCCTGGCTCAAAGTATGGCTACAGCTATTTAACATATCTATGAAACCAGTTAAAGGTTATAGATATGTTAAATGACCATTCCAGGGGTTAGCTGTGACACTGTCACTGTGCAAAACAGCTTTCAATGGCCCTGCTCCATTTGTCCCTTCCCCCAACTGACACCTGTAGGGGGGGGGGGTGAGGACATCTTAATATTTCCTGGACACCTTGAGTTCTGGACCCCATTCCAAATCCCTTTTTGGGGGGCCCCCTCTTGGCTTTGCCCTGTTACACTTCCACCAATTCATTTGTCCATCCAGTGATTTAGCCAGCTGACCATACATGCAACATGCTAAGACTGTTGGCTTTTGGACCAAATATTTTTTTTCACATAATTTATGGTAAAACACCAAAAACTTGATATTCATTGCTTCAGATTCTGTAGCAGATGAGACAACCTCAATGTTTTCTAGTAAAACTGTTTGCTCTTTTCCTAACAAATAGGCCCAGTCAATCCAAAATCCTTTTTCCACATTCTTTTTTTTTCATTGGAATTACAGAGAGTTTTAGTGTGCATTGAATAACAATTTGTTACAAATGTCATACCGAAAAGATGGTTTGCCATTTCCTTTTACTTTAAGACTTCTGTTGTGTTTGCAGCCTGGGTTTGGTAGATGGTTGCTATATGCACATTTGCAGTGAGGTGTGAGCCTTTCAGATACTGCATCTGTGATATGGCTGGTTCTGCCAGAGTACAGTGTGGCTACTGCTATAGCAGAATGTCACATTTCCAAGATTAGGCTTTTGTTTTGGCCTTAACAAAGGAGCCCACTTGTCTTTGCTAAGATGCAGAGAAGAGGACGATATCATTTTTTTTTTTTTTTGCTGGGTGGATTGGTGGGAGGGATCAATTTGGGATTTTTAGCTTTCTGTAACTTTACAGTCTTCATTCAGCAACCCCTTCTGGCTTTCTACCTCTGGAGTGTGGTCACATTCCGCAGAGAATGCTGAGCTCTGTTGATGTTCGGTAAAGTTTGTTTTCTTCCCCATTTAATTTAACAACTCATTGCAGTTCTTTGTTCCTCATTCCACGGTTTTCCATATGCTGACTAACTCTTACAGCTGGCTTTCTCTAGAGAGAAGGGCTGGGATAATCAATCAAATATGATCTTAAAGGGTAAATCAGGTTTTCAAATGTGTTCGGGCAGCTTCAATTCAGTTAAGTGAGAAGTGCTTCCAAAGACAGAAATTTGCCCAGTGAAATGCCTCCCAAATGGCAGCAGAGCAATTAGGCTTCAGATGGATGTTTTGCAGCCTGAGCATCCGGTTCTGCTTAGATTTCAAATGACCATTTAAAACTTTAGAGTGAGAGGGGAAATGAAGTGCATTTGACTTGAAAGAATTTGCTAATGGAAGATCAAAGTTGTATAAAAACAGTACCTTCACATTCATTATTGGAGGGTTGTAAGGGGAGGGTGGGAAATGAAAGCTTCATAAAATATCCCTTTTCAACCATTTTAGCTTTTTTTTTTTTTAGGGATTTCAGTTCCTATAAAGTTGAAGGAATAACTAACATGAAGCCTACATTATATATCAGGAAAAACTGAAAGAGGTTGTTGGTTAGGGTTTTAGAACTTAGTGCTGCTGTTCTCTGTGTTGCAGAAGTCCTCAAATGAAAATTTTTATCATGGAAATCAATTCATACAGAACAGAATTAATAAGGCTATAGTGCAGCAACTTTGAAAGCCACATCTCATCTTCTATCCTCTATTACCACATTAAACTATGGTTGTGTTTATAGGATGAAGTGAATATTCTAGGCACTTGCATTAAGAGATTAGCCCGTCTACACATAGTGACCTTTGGTCATGTCCTGCAGGAGGCTGTTAACCATGGGGAATTAGTCAGAGGAGCCCCTCCCCCTATCTTAGACTCACTACCACTGCCAAACCAGGAAAAGCAAGTTATTTCCATGATCCTGTAAAGGGAATATAATGAGGAAGATAATTTTGTAAAACATCACTCAACATGGCACCCCATCCAATATGAACTGTCCTTTTGTTATGTTCTTTTCTAGACAGTTCTTGATATTGTTCCTCTCCGTTAGTATGGAAATTATTGACCGAGTGCATAAAGAAGCACCATAGTTTAGGGACAACATGAAGGTGTGATCAGAAGCCTTAAAGAAGGCTTTCTTACTTTCAGCTGGTCATTTGTTCTGAGGCACTCTGTCATTTGCATCCAGAACTGGGACCATTTAAGCTGGAAGTTACTGGCTGTCTGTTAGCAGGAGGAGGGGCTCTTTTTTAAAGTAAACAGAGCAGCCTGCAGGGCTTCAAAAGACCACACAGTAAGAGAGCCTTTCTTACCTGACCACATTCCAAGGAGGCAGCTAAAGGGCTTCAATTAAAATGCACTTCTGAAGGCTTTCTTCAGGTAAAAGGGTGGAAGAAAATGCTTCCAATCTTGAAAATTATGACTATTTGTGACCTTTTTAAAAAATCACCAGCTCTCAGCACTAAGTGTTCTACCTAGCCATTTGTTCACCTATGGCTTTCAGACAAGCTTGGCCCTTGTGACAATTCTGCCCCTTAGGATCCTTGCCACCATTGTGCCTTGGCTGAATCTGGCTGTCAAGACCGTCTCTGGGTCTGTCATCTGGCTTTTATAGAACGGACAGTCTAGACAGTCTTCAGGGCTCCTGATGATTTCCAAAGGGAAGATACAGGCCTGAGGAATTAAGCCCTTCTCTCCCAGCAGAGAGAGTGGCATGTAAATTACTACCAAATGAAACCCTTCTGTTAAAATAAACTTGACGCCAAGCAGAGCTCAGATTGCTTTGGGACTCCATGTCTTAATGTCAATGGTCAGGCAGGTGCCACAGAAAATGTTGTGGGGTTTGATTCCTAACAAAGCAGTTCCAACCCTAGCTCTATCATATGCTAGCTGGGCAGCATTGAGTAATTTGCTTTACCTGTCTGGTCTTCAGTTTCCTTATCTCTAAAATGGGAAGGGGGACAGTGCCTGTATTCCTGGATTTGTGTTGAGGCATCAGAGGAAATCACAGACATAAAGTGATTTTCACACAGTAAGCAGCTATGCACTCTGTTGCGCTTGTCAGCCACACTGCAGCTCTTTGGGCTCCAGCATCTCCAATTGTTCATGGCCAGGCAGGCCCAGGACATTGCTAAAACTTTTCTCACCTTACACTGAGATAAATACTCTCTCTGATAGGGACATGTGGCTCCATTTAATTGTGGCTTCATTTAATCAATGAAGGCTCAAAGTAAGATGTGCACGTCTTTGGAGAAGTCACTTGGTGAAGACAGCATTTCCAAACATTTAGAGGTGGTTTTAAAGTTTTGGAAAATTCCTCCTTTGAGAGTTGCCTTCGGAACTTATCTTTTTAGCCACAAAGTGAATATCTTCCAACATGGTCACTAATTGACTGTGCTTGGACCTAGCTGTCATTTCCAATAGTTAATTTACATTATTGAAACCATAGAAAGTTAGATCTTTGATGCCCCTTAGAAACCTGTAGTGTAGTAGTTTTCAAACTATGTTCACTAGGTTCTAACTATTTGGACAATGCACATCAAGGTTGGGAGAACTCCAAAGCATCATCCGTCTTTGAGGATAAGATGACATTGGTTGTAGCTTGTACCACTAATTTAGTATTGTCACTTTAGGAATATTACAAGAATGTACACAATCATTCTAAGACTCTTATTCTAAATGTGAACTATGGCTGAATACCTTCCATCTTAAAATGAAATATAGTCATACCTCAATTCAGTGTCAGAACTTGTCAAATCTGGTACTCATCGTACTTTGACAAGAAAAATGTTTCAGCACTCGGCATTTGCTCACCACTCGTCATACTTGCTAGAACTTGTATGAGTCACAACTCCACCCTGCAAGAGAAAATGCTTCATCAGACTTCCCTTGCTTGCTACTTATTGGAACAAATTAACGATGAGTAGTGAGGTACCACTGTAATTGTAATGTTTTTGGCTAAATAGTGAAATTTTACACAATTGAAAAGATGTTGTTTCCTTGTCCCATTTTACATGTTGGGCTCTTGTGACAGAAGATTTCTATGTGTATAGAATTTGCAAATTGACCTAATCCAGTCCATTTCTTCTGAAGTCCAGAGGGGAGATCATACAGTTAGTTAGGGGCTGATACTAAAACTCTGGCCTCTTGACTGCCAACCAAGTTCTCTCTTCATCAGGTCATACTGCCTCTTGTCCCCAGCCATATTTCCTGTTCAGTGAAATTTCCTTTTCCATTATTGGGTTTGCATGCAGAAATGATAAATTCTTATTAAAATTTAGCAACAATAACATTTTACCAAAGCTTGTGAGGTGGGGAAAGGAGGATATCATTATCATTATTATTTTTTATTTTTTATTATGTATTTATTTTTAAAAAATATTTTTATTTATTTATCTTTAGAGGGGAAGGGAAGGAGAGAGGGAGAGAAATATCAATGTATGGTTGCCTCTCACATGTCCCCTGATGGGAACTGGCCTGCAACCCAGGCATGTGCCCTGACTGGGAATCGAACCACGATCTTTTGATTCACAGGCCCGCGCTCAATCCACTGAGCTATACCAGCCAGGGCTTTTTTTTTTTTAATCATTATTATTTTTTAGATTTTATTTATTTATTTTTAGAGAAAGGGGAAGGCAGGGAGAAAGAGAGGGAGAGAAACATCGATGTGTGGTTACCTCTCACGTGCCCCCAACTGGGGACATGGCTCACAATCGAGGCACATGCCCTGACTGGGAATTGAACCGGTGACCCTTTGGTTCACAAGTCGGCACTCAATCCACTGAGCCACACCAGCCAGGGCTCATTATTATTGTTATTGCTACTGTCATCTCCATTCTATGGATGAGTAAACTGAGACTCAGCGAAGATAAGCAAATGGTTCAAGATCATGCAGACTGTGACAGAACTGAGCTGACCATCCCTGGGTTTTGGCTTACTCAAATCAGTGTTGTTTTACATTCAAGCAAAATGTAAATCTGAAGGTAATCTTGAAAAAAGAGATATTCACTAGATGCTTGCAGGAACGCCATTTCACTGCTGAATGCAGTTCATCTACACAAGGGAGATTGAGTTGCCAGTATCCCAGAAACCCCAAGTCATTGGGTAATTTCCCCTACAAGTTGTTACCATAGTCTGAGCCTTGAGGACTGCGTTATTCTGAACCTAGGTGTTTATAATAACAGAGATAGCTAAGGTTCAATGATGGGCTAATGACCAACGGCAGTGCTTCCTGAACTACTTACTGGTGAGAGTGCCAAGCCAAGGAGGAACTGAGGCTGGCCCCACTGGGCAAGTCTGACAATGGTCCAGTGGCTAATGTGAGGATTAGCTGTTTCTTTTGGTAATCTGTCTCCAGTTCAGGCTGGTTACAGAAGAGCCTTAAGGAATCGTTTCACTTGGCTGCTTCTTGGTCTGCTGCAATCTTCTCTTTTAAGTACATGTTTTCTTTTAAAATTTTAATGAGACATTGTCATTTTTCTACAGTTTTAAATGGTTGATCAGTTTAACCTGGCATAGAAATGTTTACAAATGTAAATGCTTAAAAAAATAATGGGAAAGAAGAAAAACCACACCTGTTTGGTCTCTACTCTGTGAGTGGAGTCAGTGTTAGCTCTGCATTTGGGAGTGCAAGCCCAACTCAGCAGGCCTTCTGCATGTCCACTGAGGTTCAGAAGGCAGAGATTTGGTCACACCGAGAAATAGAACCTGCTGGCCCTGACTGCTCAGATCAAGGCCAGTGTTGCTGAGTTGGCCGCCTGGAATGTGGTCCTGCCACTGCTCTTTGTTTCCCTTTTGTGGATGAATGGGACGTTTCTATCTACAAAGCTCTGTGATATTAATTTCATTTACTTTAAGGGGGTTTGAAAGTCAAATACACAATCGTAAATAAACCTAATCACCCTAAATAACATTTGGTTGTTAAACTGAAATTTTACAGACTTTGATTTCCCTCACTCCCGAACATACTCAGGCTCCAGAGCTAGAAGTGAATTAAATGATTTAGTGCTTCTCAGATAAGGCCCTCTCTTCACCTTGCTCTGTTTGTGTAGATTATCAGGGTAGTAACTGTTAGTGGATTCCATAACTCCCTGGGCAGTTCAAGTATTTGTTTATGGGTTGGTAAAGTTATGATATCATACAGGAAGCACCCTGTCAGGGAAGTAAATGCTAGCAACATGATATACCTTCATCATTTTTTTCTCCCTTTGGGAGAGAAGAATGAGGTAAACATAAGGGTCTGCTTTTATTATTGAAACAAATATTCACCTTTTCTCGAAGATAAAATGTTTACTCAGTGAATTTGATTTAATTCAATTGAAATAATTCTATGATGATTTAAATAAAACTTTAAAAGGGTGGGTAAAAGGACAGTGTTTTAGACCAGGCGATGTAATGTGGATAGGCAGAGAGAGAGGACCATTCATTAACCACCATTTATGAGGATTGTATATAACTGTGCTTGATTTGGTAAAATAGCATTTTTATGGGTGAAGTATTTCTCAATCCCAAATCAGGTACTATTAGATTGTTTTAATTGCTGTGTCTTCAGATCTTTATATAGGTGCTGCATAGTGGTGGAGCTCATACGTTGACTAACTCTGGTAGCCTCAGTTTTTGAGATTGCCACCTATAGGCTGTTGGGACTAGCTATTTACTGGGGAAAGTAGGATAACACAAAGGCAGAAAGAGAAGCCATAGGTTGAAAGTTTTCATAATGGGTCAGTGGAAGGGATAAAGTTCATTAAATGGGAGAACACAAAGATTAACATTTGGATTTGGCAAGAAGATTCCAAGAAAAATATTAGTGTAGCTTTAGAGGGTCAAATTCTGAGCTACAAAATCACAGATGACGGTGACCCCAGTGATGGTTGTAAAAGACAATTTTTTTCAGCACCATACACATTAAGGTGATATAACCTTCACTTATTAAACTATATTTTGATTGAGTTGAATTGAATATTGTCTGGGAGAAGGAAAGTATAGCCTAAGTGACAGCCAGAAATGCTAACTTGGGCTCAACCTCAGTGCAGCTCTGAGTTTGGGATAGGAGTGTGGAAATGCAGGCTGTCTAGCTAGAGTATAAGCCACACTCAGACTCTCAGAACTTGGATAGCTTTCATGGAGTCCAATCCCCCCAGTGAAAAGGTAAGAAAATTGAGGCCCCACAAGGGGAAGTGACATGTTCCAGGTCACCCACTTGTTTAGTTGCAGAATCAACACTAAAGTGGATGCTCCCTAATTCTCAATCTAGAATTTGTTTCCCTTTACACTTCATCATGACTTTGCAATAGAGCTCACCCAGATGAGGGTCAGGGAATTAGTGACTTGCACATACTTACACTAGTGAGGAGCAGAAGCCATGGTCTGTCTTACTGTAGAGAGTCTTTGGATGTAACTACAGGAACACGTAATGGGGGGGAGGGTTGTGGTAAAAGGAGAGAACTCCTTAAGAGAGGTGCTCAGGAATGACTACAATAAGGGAGGTTACGTTTGAGCTGAAGTCCCAGAGAATATAGATACAGAGATTGATTCTCCCTAAGGCCTGTTGATGATACCTTTGCTTAAGCCTTTTTTGGATGTAATTCTTTGACATTCCCATTGGGCAAGTGTTAACTTTGCTGGTGTATCTTACTCAAGATTTGCACCAGAGGCTCATGTCATGAGATGCCATTTTAAAATTGTCTGTTTACCTACTGAGTTTTTGGTAAGAGCAGGATGGGTCAAGGGAGTATAACAGGGGACCAGAAGCAGTGGGAAGGAAATTAGTTAAGAAAGGCCTTTTAAGTACCTGTAGGACCAGGTTATTGGTAAAATACTGACAAATATTTCCCCTCTAAGGCTGCTAACATGCGTCATGCTACAAGATTCCTAGAAGTATTTTTTCCTGTGTCTATCAGAGGCTTGTATTTACAGAGGCAAATGGATCAAAGGCAAGGAACCATTTGCTGCTAGAAACATAAAACCATCCCCTGTGTGGGCTAGGGCCTGGAACAAAGGAATGCAAGGCCAAGATTTTACTTCCTGCTCTGGAACTGACTTGCTTTTGACTCTGCAAGTTATACTTTTCTGTTTTTTCTCTTTCATGGTATGCATGAAATGTTTGAAAATATCTCTTTTCTCAGCCTTATGGTATGCATAAAATGTTTATTTTTCTCCATTGTAACACATTTGTAATTTCATAGATGGGATTCATGGGAGAATCAACAACATTTAAATTCTTTATAGTATTGATCATAATGGTGTTCTTTAGTAGTGATTTAAAGAAAATGTATTGTTTTGGAAGATTTTATTATAAGTTGTCTTGCACATTGCCTACTGAGAAAAGATAATGGAGCCCAAGTAATGGCTCTTTGTTTCTCCCTCCTTTTTTTCATGGTGATGATAATTTTCAAGGTTGCATTCTTTGATATTCAAAGTTGCTCACACAAAACAGGTGAACAAGAATTGGTGCTGAGATTAATTTCTGTGAGTACAAAGCAGAAAACATTTTAATAAAATAAAATCCTTAGATTGGTTTGGATATGTAATTATTCCAGATTCTAGGAACTGTTGGTGACAGTCGAGATTCATAGCAGACGGTTTTTACAAGTGTTACAAAGAAAAGAATATAATTCCTATATTATAAAGCTTTGATGGATATATTAGGATCTCATGTTCACATCATCATCCAGTTAAGGATGGTGTTTGAGCTGGTTGGGGTGGGTTTGTGATGTCCTCATTCACTATCACCTCTGTAATTATTTAAATGATGGCCATCTTTGGGGATGGCAAAATTATGTTGCATGAAATACTGCTTCCTTGGGGATCTCACTACAGGGCAGAGGTTGGTTACAAGAAATCATTGTTGCTGTTCTAATGCTTCATATGTCAAGACTAAACCACAAAATGACGTAATGCACATTTTTGCTTTTGAAAACTGTCTAGAAAGAAACAAGGATATGAACTATTGCCAAGTGAAATATAATGCCCTGGACAAAAAGAGAAGATACTGTAAACTTAAAATCATTACAAAACTGACCATCTGGGTTATATATTAAACCACAGCTCTCAATTTGTTATGGTTTGAGGAATGACTTCACAATATCTACTCTTTTCCTTTGCCTTCCTCAGCCTCAGGAAAACATTCTATTTTCATAAATGTAGTTAGCAATTGTTTTCCTTAACCTCAGTTGTATTTTTCTCCAAGATTAAATCAAAACAATAGTTCTTCGTAAAGGTACTGTGTTTGCTTATGTCTTTGCTTTAATCCTTACTATATGGTCTTGCATTGCTAATTACACTTTAGCTGCAGGAAGTACACCAGTTTGTAACCACTAGACCATGAATTAAATCAAATCAATGCAGTTGACAGTTGAAAATCTTGTATGCCTGAATTCAGGAAGCAAGAGCCTTTTAACTTACTTTGGAAAATCCTTAGGCATCAAAACCCTGGCATTTCTGTGTTTTGAGACCACTGAGAAGTAGCGCTCTTTTGATAATCATTTAAAAGTACTCCACTTAATTAGAACAGTATTTGCTAAGGCAGGAAATCACATTTCTATGTTATCCTGGCTTTAACATCTTATAGCTACACACTGTCTCAATCAGAAAAGACAGGTTGGGGACTGGCTTCATGCTGTGTGGGCCCAGCACACTGCAGGCTTTGGAAATGCTTAGTCCCAAACCTGAGATTCTAGTGGGATTCTACCATGGTTCTGGCTTTGAAACATATTCTCCTTTTCTCATTTAGGACAACAATGATACACATAACCCATTCAACCCCTCAGGTACTTTGATAGGACTCTCAAACCCCATATTCTCTTTTTAAAAGCTTTTGGGGTACAAAAGTGACCTGCCATACCATACAGTTCACCCATTTAAAGGGTACAATTCATTGGTTTTTAGTATAGTCACAAAGATGTGCATCCAAAGCCATTAGCAATCGTAGACTATTTTTATTATTCCCCAAAGAAACTCCACACTATTTAGCCTTCACCACCCAGTCTTTTCATCTCTCACAGTGTTGGGACCTACTAATCAGTCTACTTTCTGTCTCTGTAGATTTGCATAACATGGACATTTATGTAAATGGAAAATTACAATATGTGATTCTTTGTGACTGGTTTCTTGATTCATCTATATTGTAGCATCAATAACTAACTCATTTTATTTTATTGCTGAATAATATTCCATTGTATGGGTGTACCACATATTATTTATCTATTCATTAGTTGATGGACATTTGGATTGTTTCTTGTTTTTGACTATTGTGAATAATGCTACTATGAACATTTGTGTACAGTTCTTTGTGTGGACATATGTCTTCATTTCTGTTGGGTGTATACTTTGGAGTGGAATTGCTGGGCCATATGGTAACACTGTGTTTAATCTTTTGCAGAACTTCCAAGATTTTTCAAAGTGGCTGCATTATTGTATATTCCCATCAGCAAAGTATGAGGGTTTTAATTTCTCAACATCCTTGTCAACACTTGTGATTATTGGTCTTTTCCTCATAGCCATTTTAGTGGGTATGAAGTGGTATCTCATAGTAATTTTTACTTAATTTCCTAATGACTAATTATATTGTTCATCTTTTCATCATTTCCTTGAAGAAATGTTTAGAATGTCAGAATTTTTGTTCATTTTTAATTAGAGTATTTGACTTTTTAGTTGTAATAGTTCTTTATAAAGTCTTGATGCAAGTCTCTTTTCATTTACTGAATTTTGAAAACTTTTCTTTCATTCTCTGAGTTGTCTTTTCACCTACTTGAAGGCATTCTTTGCAGCACCAAAGTTTTTAATTTTGATGATGCCCTGTTTATCTTTTGCTGTTTGTGTTTTTGGTGTCATATCCAAGAAGGTATTGCTTATCCAAAGTCATGAAGATTTACACCTATATTTTCTCTCACAAGTTTTATAGTTTTATATCTTACATTTCTGTCTTTGGACCATTTAAAATTATTTTTTGTATATGTTGTGAGGTAAAATAGCAAGTTCACTTTTTTTTTGCACATGGATGTTGACTTGACCCAGAACCAGTTGCTGAAAAGGCTGTTGTTGGCAGTTCACTACTCCATCTTGCAGCATCCTCAATTTGGCAATTTCCAGCAGAGAAGATGGGGAGATGAGGTGAGTTGGCTTTGGTGGCAGTGACACAATAACTGCACCCCAAGCCTTCATCTGTGATAATCTGTTCTGCCTCAACAATTGTAACTTGTAACAATTTACATAAATTTATGGGATTCCTTAGCCAGATTATTTCATTGTTACAGAGAACTGTGTCAGGGAGTTAATGGGTTACATTATGGGTGAAGCAGAAGACTCAGTATCTACTGAAGAATAGCATGGGTAAATCAGAGCTCTCTATCTTATTGATTCAGTATCACCATCCTCTTTTTAGAGGAGCTGCTAAATTTTTGGAGTTATTACAGAAAATTTAAGAAAGGGACAGGATGAAGACGTCTGCGGTCAGCTCCTCTTCAGTAATTTACTGAAAGTACTAGAAAGCACAGTAAAGCAAGAAAATAACAAGGTATGAGAATTGAGAAGAAGGAATCAAGACTGCTATTTTGAACAAATATTATCGTATGCATAGAAAATCTACAATAACCTTCAAATAAATGAAAAGTTAAGTAAAGTTGTTAAATATACAGTTAGTATAAAAATTGCCCTGTCTGGTGTGGATCATTGGATTGAGCACTGGCCTGTGGGGTTGGGGTGGGGGAGGACAGTTCGCTGGTTGGATTCCCAGTCAGGGCACATGCCTGGGTTGTGGGTTTGGTTCCTGGTTGGGGGCGTGTAAGAGGCAACCCATCTTTTGCATATTGATGTTTCTTTTTCTTGCTTTCTCCTTCCCTTCCCCTTTCTCTAAAAATAAATAAATAACATCTTTAAAAAATCAAATGTATTTATATACATATGATAAAATTTAGAGAAAGATACCATTTGGCAAAAAAGAAGATACCATTTGGCATGGCATCCAAAAAATATTAAATGCTTAGGAAAAGTAACCAAACTGTACAAGACCTCTCTGAAGCTTATACATTTTATTGGGAAATATTAAAGATGACCTAGTTAAGTGGAGAGAGAAACTGTATATGTGAATTAGATGACTTGGTGTTATATAAAACTGTAATTTTTCCTAAATTGATCAACAGATCCAAAGTCATTGCAATCAAAATCTCATTTATTATTGCAGCAGTTGTTAAGATGATTTTTATTTTTTAACTTTTTTAAAATTTATTTATTTATTTTTAGAGAGAGGGGAAGGGAGAGAGAAAGAGAGGGAGGGAAACATCAATGTGTAGTTTCCCCTTATGCATACCTTATTGGGGACCTGGCCCACACCCCAGGCATGTGCCCTGCCTGAGAATCGAACTGGTGACTCTTTGGTTCACAGCCTGTGCTCAATCCACTGAGCCACCCCAGCCATGGCTTAAGCTGATGTTTAAACTTTACAAGGAATGGAATAAGCCCAAAGGGGATGCTATTCTTGAACAGCAACAAAATAGGAAAACTCGTTCTTTCAGATGTCAAGCAGTAATAAAGAATACTGTGTAATTAGTACTGGAGTAGTTGTGTTGACCAGTGGAACAGAATCTGAGAAACAGATCCAGAAATGCATGGATTTGGACATATATTAGAGGAGGCAGTATAGATCAGTGATGAGTGGAGACAGTTTTCAGTAAAGGTGGCGAGACAGTTGGATATCCATACAGGGAACAAGTTTTCCAAATTACTACCTTATCATACAAACAAAAGTATAAACTCTAGATTTATTAAAAAGTTAGATGTGAAAATCAAAGCTAAAAAGCCCTTTGAAGATAATGTAGGAGAGTGCCTACATGACCTCAGGGTGAAAATTAACTTATTAAACAATCCGTTAAAAAACTGCTAACTGTAAAGCAAAGATTTTGTATTGAATTTCATTGAAGTGAAGTAACTTTGTTCATCAAAAGATATCATTAGGATAATAACAAGACAAGTCACAAATTAGAAGAAGATTCTTGCAAAAACATTACACAGTGTTGAATATCCAGAATACAGAGAATTACAGCTGGGACAAAAAGATAAAATATGTGAAAATATTTGAAAGACAATAAGAAGAGAAAACTCAATGTCCGATAAATTAAAAATTATCCAGCCTCATTGGAAATTAGAAGTGCAAATTAAAGTAACATCGAGACACAATTCCAACATGAAATTGCAAAAATAAAAATATCTGATACACAATCTTTGCTACTGTGGGAATTGACTCTTACTTCTATAGAAGTATAAGGTGGTACAAAGGGGTTGGAAAATGATTTGACATTATTGAAACAAATTCAAACTACGCATACCCCTGTTACCCAGCAATGACACTTCTAACTATAGACCTTTGATATTGCTCCATAAGACATACAACAAAAATATTCATAGAAGCATAGGTGGTAATAGTAAAAACTAGAAATGTTTATCAGTAGGTCCATGGACAACTTGTAGTATATTTATACAATAGAATGCTAAATAGCATTGAAGATATATAAGCTCCAGCTACACGAGAGACTGACTCACAATATTGACTGAGAGAGGCAAATCAAAAAAATATGCAAACTGGAGAAGCAAAAATCTAATATATAATATATCTACAGAAACAAAAAAGGAGATAATGATCACAGAAGTCAGGTTGTGGAGACTTCTGGATACGTAAGTAATGTTACTTAATGGAAGGACCTGAGGGCTATGTAACTAAACTTGGATTATGGCCACATGAGGTGTTCGCTTCATAATCTTTATACATATGGGTAAAAACCTATGATGTGATTAATTTGTAAAGTGATTATGAATTACTATCACATAAAATACACAGTAATAGTTTTCATTCAGGAAACAGAAATGTGGTAAAATGGCTTATTTTGAGTTTACCTTTTAAGTTAATATATATTGTAGGTTTTGAAATATTGGCATGCAGACAGTCATCTTTTAGTACTGCAACATAATTGCCATAAATCTTATGTCATAAAATTAATATGATGTTTAAAAAATCTGTTGCTTTTCCACTAGTTTAGCACTCATATTGAAAATCAATAGACCATAAATACAAGGGTTTATTTATGGACTCTCAGTTATGTTCCATTTATCTATATGTCTATTCTTAAGTCAGTGTTACACTGTCTTTTTTTAAAGCATATATACTGTGCTGTTTTTTTTAGATTTTATTTATTTATCTTTAGAGGGGAAGGGAAGGAGAGAAGGAGAGAAGTATCAATGTATGGTTGCCTCTTGTGAGTCCCCTGCTGGGAACTGGCCTGCCACCCAGGCATGTGCCCTGACTGGGAATCAAACCGCGATCGTGTGGTTTGCAGGCCCGTGCTCAATCCACTGAGCTACGCCAGCCAGGGCTCAGTGTTACACTGTCTTGATTAATGTTTTTAAATAGGGAAATGTGACTTCTCCAACTTTGTCCTTCTTTTTTTGTGATTGTTTTGGAAATTCTGAGTCTCTTCACTTTTCATGTGAATTTTAGGATCAGTTTCTTTATGCAAAGAAATGTGGGGATTTAATAGGGATTACATTGAATCTGTAAACCAGTTTGGAGAGTATTGTCATCCTGAATATATCAAGTCTTCTGATTCATCAACATGGGATGTCTTCTCATTTATTTTGGCCCCTTTAATTTCTTTACATGATTTATTTTAGTTTTCAGTGTATATTTTACACTTCTTTTAATAAATTTCTTTCTGTGTACTTTATTTTTAGCGATGCTATTACAAACGGAATGGTTTTCTCAATTCTATTTTAAGTTTGTTCATTGCTACTGTATAGAAATATAATTTGATTATTATTATTATTTAATCTTCACCTGAAGATATGTTTATTGATTTTAGAGAGAAAGGAAGGGGGAAGGAGGGAGGCGGGGCAGAGAGAGAGAGAGAAGCATTAATGTGACTGAAAGATCTATCAGGTGCCTTCTGTATGCACGCTTACCAGGGATCAAACCTGCAAACTTTTGGTGTATGGGACAGTACTCCAACCAATTGAGCCACTCAGCCAAGGCAATAAATAGGATTAATTTTTATATATTAATCTTGTATCCTGCAACCTCCCTAAACTTGTTTGTTCTAATAAACTTTTAGTGTATTCCATAGGACTTTTATATATAAGATCATGTTATCTGCAAATAGAAATAATTTTATTTATTTTCCAATTAAGATGCCTTTTATTTTACTGTCCTTTCTTTTAAAAAAATTTAATTGTTGTTTGAGTACAGTTTTCTATCTTTTACTTGCATCCCAGCCAACCCCTCTATTGCCCTTTCTAAAACTTCCAGTACATTGCTGAATAAAAGTAGCTAGAACACCATATGATTTTACTTATATGTGGAATCTAATGAACAAAAGAAACTAACAAACAAAATGGAAAGAGAATAATAGAGAACAGACTGACAGCTGTCAGAGAAGAATAGGGTTAGGGGACTGAATGAAAAAAGTGAAGGATTAAGCAAAGAAAATACCAACAAAAATCAAAACCTTATAGACACAGACAACAGTATGGTGATTACCAGAGGAGAAGTGGGTGGGGAGAGGCAGAAGAGGGTAAATAGGGGACAAATGGTGATGGAAAGAGACTTGACTTGGGGTGGTGAACACACAATGCAATGTACAGATGATGTATTGTAGAATTGTACATCTGACACCTATATAATTTTATTAACTGATGTCACCCCAAGCATTCAGTTCAAGTATAATGTTAGCTCTGTAGTTTTCCTAGGTGCTCTTTATCAGGTGGAGGAAGTTAATTTTCCATTAAAAATATTGATTATCAGGTTGGGTTTAGGAGCTCCTACTACTTTGGAAGTTGCAGATTTCTTTCTTCTTTTTTATAAGTTTATTTAAAAATTATTTTTGACATAGACAACGTTATATTAGTTTCAGGTGTACAACATAGTGATTCAACATTTATATTAGCTTACTAAGTGGTCACTATGATCAGGCTAGTAACCATTTGTCACTATACATAGTTATTACGATGTTATTGACTCTGTTTCCTATGCTATCTGTACATTACATCCTTGTAACTTCTATAACTGGAAGTTTATACCTCTTAATTCCATCCCCCTTTTCAACCCAGTCCTCCATTCCACACCCCCTTCAGCAGCTATCAGTTCTTTTTTCTGTATCTGTGACTTTGTGTCTGTTTTGTTTTGTTCTTTAGATTCTCATATAAGTGAAATAATATAATATTTGTCTTTTCCTGTCCTACTTATTTCACTTAACATAATACCTTCTAGGTCCATCCATGTTATTGCAAATGGCAAGATTTCATTCTTTTTCTTAAAAGTGGCCTTCTTTATGAAAGTCTCCTCCATTTTATCTTTCTAAGATATGCATGATTTTGGAAAGACTACAAACTTCCCAGCTAAGGAGGACCCTTTTTGCTTTTCAGCCTGCATGTAATGAGCCTCCATAGTAGGTGGCAAAATAACCTCTTTAGATCCTTCATTCCCTATAGACCAGGCTTAAATTATTCGGTCAGAAGTGACAAATACATTTCATCCCTTGTGATGATTCTGATGTTTTGGTAGCAGTTTCCTAAAGCACTATGTTGAAGAGGAATCAGGCTGTGTACAGTCTCAGCGTGTCATTAATTAGTGATGTCAGTCACTGGTCAGTTAATAGGGAAGTATGCAAATAAATACCATCCCTAGAGTAGGCTCTGCCTGTGCCTCCATCAATTCCATTGCTTGTTTTCAGTTGTTGTCCTTGCTCCCTCTGCATAATTTGGTGTTGTAGCCCCACCCTCCTTTATACAGCCTTATTTGGTCTAGGTCAGCAACTTTCAACATTTTTCATCTCATGGCACACATAAACTAATTTCTAAATTTCCGTGCACACCAAAAATATATTATATTTTGTTGCTGATCTGACAAAAATAGGTATAATTTTGATTGATCTACAATTAAAATAATAATAGTAATAACTTACCCTTTTTGCTCCAAACAGACTTTAAAAAATCGGGTGCCCATCCTTGTAATATAAAGATTTCTGGGCCCTGGCTGGTGTGGCTTAGTGGATTGAGCACGGGCCTGCAATCCAAAGGGTTGCTGGTTTGATTCCCAGTCTAGGGCACATGCATGGGTTGTGAGCCTGGTCCCCAGGAGGAGGCCTCTGAGAGGCAACCATACATTGATGTTTCTCTCCCTGTCTTTCTCCTTCTCTTCCTCTCTCTCTAAAAATAAATAAATAAAATCTTTAAAAAAAGATTTCTGGTATCAAGAATTGACCAATCAGATGCAACTCTATTATATAAGCTATAATATATATTTATGGTTCAAGACAGGGAATTCACACCATATGGCTATTGTTGTGTTGGCTGTTGTCATTTTTTTATTTGACAATCTAAGGGAAAAGATCCTCAAATCTTTTGGGTCAGTGGCCCTGACTGAATTAGTCAGGTATTGAATGTTTTTAAAATTCTTGTGGCACACCACAAGAATTGAAAATTACTGCTCTAGATTTCTGTTACACAGCAGTATTCCAGGTCTGCTATAAAATCCCTGGCCTTCCCTCCTCTGACTCCTTCCCTCAAGATACCCAAGTAGCTTTCTAAACAGAGCCTTTGATCCTATGTACTCTGCTTGGAATATGTTGCTTGTCTGCCACATTTCTGTTTGCTGAAATTTTAGCCATCCTGAAGGTCTATCTTAAATTTACTTCCATGGTTTCCCCTGTACCTGAGAGATTTTTCTGCCCCCAAACCATCAAGGCAAAGGGTGTTTTGGTATCATACTCAGAATTGTTTTCATTTGCGGGTTTTTCTGACTGAATTCCTGTCCCAAAGTGAAAATATAAAATTTCTTTTGTATGTTTGAGGCCAGGCATGGACTCACTATTCTTTGCATTAGATCCCTTTTCTTTACTATGATTGATGCTCAGTAAATGGTTGGTCCTTTTCAATTTTATCCTTGCCATTCGTTGGAATAATTACTTTAAGATTTTATTTTATTTATATTATAGGCTAATTAGTTATACACGTCATCTTGTGTTTTTTCCCTGGTGGTTATTGTAGAGTGTTCAATTTATAACTACAGTATCTATGTGTTGCTGCATAACAAAATTAAACCCAGATTTGGTGATTAAAACAACAAATACTTATTTCACAGTTCGTGTGAGTTAGGAATCCAGGCATGACTTAGCTGGGTTCTCTGGTTCAAGGTTTCTCACAAGATAACAATCAAAGTATTGGCTGAGACTGCGGTGACCTCATCTGAAGGCTTGACTGAGGGAGGATTACACTTCCAAACTTACTCATGTGGTTGTTGGCTAGATTTTGTTCTTTGTATTCTGTTTTACTAAGGACCTCAATTCCTCACTGACTATTGGCCAGAAAACCACCCTCAGTTCCTCACCCCATGGACTTCTATGTAGGGCATCTTACCACATCCTAACTCCTACTATCAGATTAGTAAAGAGATTGTAGGAGAGGGTGAACAAGAGAGAAGCCAAAGCCTTTTGTACCATAATTTTGGAAATGACATCCAAGAACTTTCTCTATTCTATTTGTTGGAAGGGAGTCACTAGATTCATTCCACACTCAAAGAAAAGGAATTACACAAAGGTAAAAATAACAGAAGTGGACCATGGAAGCCATCTTAGGAGCTACTTACCATAGCATCTCTCTAACTTTTAACATTCTACCTTGAAATACTATCATACCATTTCACATGTACTATGGAAACATTACAGCATTGTATCTTAAATTCCTTTATACCAGCCTTTTTTCATATTTCCTGCATATATTACACAGCATACAATATGATACAATGTTATTAGTTTACTATTAAATAGTTATCTTTGAACGAGATTTTTAAATATCAGAAACAGATATTTAATATTTCCTCACATATTTATTAATTCCAGTGCTCCTCATTCCTTTTCGTATCTCCAGTATTCCATCTGGTATCATTTCTCTTATGTTGAGAGAGTTCTTTATTATGTCTTACAGTGATGGAGTTCTGGCAATGAATTCTCCCTTAAACAAAGGGAAAGAAATAAGAGGTATAAGGATTGAAATGAAAAAAACAGAACTGTTATTATTTGCAGTTAATATGATCACTGACAAAAAATATAATATACAGAAAAACAATGAAAATTAATTAGGAAATATAATGTTGCCTGAATAAGTATCAGCTTATAAAAATCAATAGCATTTCTCTGCACCAATAAATGACTTACAGCAATGAATACTCTAAGATTACTCCTTCTTTTTTTAAATATATTTTATTGATTATACCATTACAGTTGTTCTATTCCCCCCCTTCATTCCCCTCCACCTGCACACTCCCTCCCCCACCATTCTCCCCCCCTTAGTTTATAACCACGTGTCTCAAGTTCTTTGGATTCTATATTTCCCCCACTATTCTCGCCCTCCCCCCATCTATTTTCTACCTATTGTCTATGCTATTTTCTGTGCCTTTTCCCCCTTCTCCCCCTCCCACCCCCCTGTTTTCTAACCCTCCATGTGTTCTTCATTTCTATGGTTCCACTCCTGATCTAGTTGTCCTCTTGGTTTGCTTTTGTTTTAGGTGTGGTTATTAATAACTGTGTGTTTGCTGTCCTTTCACTGTTAATATTTTTCACCTTCTTTTTCTTATATAAGTCCCTTTAGCATTTCATATAATAAGGGCTTGGTGATGATGAACTCCTTGAACTTGACCTTGTCTAGTGAGATAAAGTGTAGAAGCACTTTATCTGTCCTTCCATTCTAAATGAAAGTTTTGCTGGATAAAGCAATCTTGGCTGTAGGTCTTTGGATTTCATGACTTGGAATACTTCTTTCCAGCCCCTTCTTGCCTGGAAGGTCTCTTTTGAGAAATCCGCTGACAGTCTGATGGGTACTCCTTTGTAGGTGACTGTCCCCTTATCCCTTGCTGCTTCTAGGATTCTCTCCTTCATTTTGGTCTTGGCTAATGTAATTATGATGTGCCTTGGTGTGTTCCTTCTTGGGTCCAACTTCTTTGGGACTCTCTGAGCTTCCTGGATTTCCTGGAAGTCTATTTCCTTTGCCAGACTGGGGAAGTTCTCCTTTATCTTTATTATTTGCTCAAATAAGTGTTCCACTTGTTGCTCTTCCACTTCCCCTTCTGGTACCCCTATAATTCGGATGTTGGAACATTTAAAGATGTCCTGGAGGTTCCTAAGCCTCTCCTCATTTGTTTGAATTCTCACTTCTTCATTCCTTTCTGGTCGGATGTTTTGTTCTTCCTTCTGGTCCATTCCATTGATTTGAGTCCCAGTTTCCTTTCCATCACTATTGGTTTCCTGTGCATCTCCCTTCATTTCAATTAGTTTAGCCTTCATATGTTCCTCTAATTTGTGACTGTATTCCTCTAATTTGTGACTATAATCTACCAGTTCTGTGAGCATCCTGATAAATAGTGTCTTGAATTGTGCTTCTGAGAGGCTGGCAATTTCTCGGTCGCTTAGAGTTATTGGCTCTGGGACTTCGAGTTCTTCTTGCACCATCTTTTGGGCTGTTCGTGCCTGTTCCATAGCAGGATCAGAGCCCTAAAGTGTTCACTAGAACAGGGCAACTAAGTCGCTGGTTGTGACGTTGTATGTGGGGGTGGGGTCAAAGAGGGACAATGGCTTCCCGTCTGCTGCCTGCCGCCGAGGCCCCGGCGCCGAGTCACCAGGCCCAGGCGTTTTGTCCCACTGCACGCGAGCGTGCCACCGCCCTCAGCCCTCCACCACTGGGTTCGCCCCCTGGGGCCTGTGTGGTCCGTCTCACTGTGCGCGAATGTGCGACCGCGGTCAGTCTGTCCCACACGCTGACTGGTTCCGGGCTGCCTGCGCATCTAGGTCGGGGGATCTGTCCTCCCCAACCCAGCTCTGCTGCTGGCTCTGCCTCTCTTACCATCCCCGTTGAATGGTTCATAGTTGTCGGACTTCCGTATAATTCCGTTTTCTGGTCTTTGGGTGTTTCCTAGTTCTCCAAACCTTTGTTGTGTTCAAACTTGGTTGTGGGAGAAGGCACAGTGTTTCCACCTATGCCTCCATCTTGGCGGAAGTCCAAGATTACTCCTTTATCTCACTTCATTTTTAAAATTTCATCTCATGTTTGAAAGACTTTTTCTGGGTTTAGAATTCTACCAGCCTTTTTTATTTCTGTACTTCAAAGGGTTACTCCATTGTGTTTTTTTGGGGGTGTTGCTTGCATAGCTACTGACAAGAAGTCTGCTGCCATTCTCATCTTTTATTTGAACAAAGTTTTTCTCATCTTTTTACCACTTACATTGTGATACTTCATGGTGTGGTTGTCTTCCCCTTTTCTTCATTGTCCTCTCCTCCTTCTCTTTCTCCTCCTTCTTGTTCATTGAAATATTAAGATTTGCGCATTTATAGTTTCATAAAATTTTCAAAATTTTTGGTCTCTATTTCTTCAAATCATCTGGGACTTCATTAGATCCCTTGGTATTTTCCCACAGTGACTGATGCTTTGATATTTTTTCCCTGTTTCATTTGTTTGGTTTCTATTACTATGCCTGCAATTTCACTCATTTTTTCTTCGGCAGTGTCTAGTTCACTACTAATCCCAACCTGTGTGTTTTTCATTTCAAACAATATATTTTCACCTCTAGATATTTAATTTGTGTCTTTTCTACATCTTCCATGTTTATACTTAGCATACTCAGCTTTCCTCTAGTTTCTCATCTTACATATATTTATTTTTTAAATATATTTGATTGATTATGTTTTTACAGTTGTCCCAATTTCCCCCTGCCCCTTTGCCCCTCTGTACCAGGTATCACCATTCCCTTCAGCAATCCCCCACCTTAGTTCATGTCCATGGGTCATGCATACAAGTTCTTTGGCTTCTCCATTTCCCGTACTATTCTTAACCTCCCCGTCTATTTTGTACCTGCCAGTTGTGCTTCTTATTTCCTGTACCTTTTCTGCCATTCTCTTCCCTCCCCCTCCCTGCTGATAACCCTCCATGTGATCTCTATTTCTGTGAATCTGTTCCTGTTCTAGTTGTTTGCTTAGTTTTTAAAAAATATTTTATTTATTTATCTTTAGAGAGGAAGGGAAGGAGAGAAGGAGAGAATTACCAATGTATGGTTGCCTCTTGTGAGTCCCCTGCTGGGAACTGGCCTGTAACCCAGGCATGTGCCCTGACTGGGAATCGAACCACGATCATGTGGTTCACAGGCCCGCGCTCAATCCACTGAGCTACACCAGCCAGGGCTGCTTAGTTCATTTTTGTTTTTGTTTTTAAGTCCAGTTGTCCATTGTTGTGAGTTTGTTGTCATTTTACTGTTCTTATTTTTGATCTTCTTTTTCTTAGATAAGTTTCTTTAACATTCATATAATAATGGCTTGGTGATGATGAACTCCTTTAACTTGACCTTATCTGGGAAGCACTTTATCTGCCTTTCCATGCTAAACGAGAGCTTTGGTGGATAGAGTAATCTTGGGTGTAGGTCCTTGCCCTTCATGACTTTGAATACTTCATGCCAGTCCCTTCTAGCCTGCAAAGTTTCTTTTGAGAAATCAGATGAAAGTTTTATGGAAACTCCTTTGTAGGTGACTCTCTGCTTCTCTCTCGCTGCCTTTAAGATTCTCTCTTGCACTCTGGCTGGTGTAGCTCAGTAGATTCAGTGTGGACTGTGAACCAAAGAGTTGCAGGTTTGATTCCCAGTCAGGGCACATGCCTGGGTTGCGGGCCAGGTCCCCAGTGGGGGCCACGTGAGAGGCAAACACACAGTTATGTTTCTTTCCCTCCCATTCCCTCTCTCTAAAAATAAATAAATAAAATCTTTAAAAAACATTCTCTCTTGCTCTGGCTTGTGTGGCTCTGTGCATTGAATGCCGGTCTAATTCTATGATTTGTGTCATTATTAATTCTGTTTCTGTTTATTGCTTTTAACAGTTGTATCTTACCGATTCTTTGTATGTTTGATAATTTTAATGTATGTTGGATATTAAGAATTTTATATTTTGGGTACTGGATTTTATTGTATTCCTTTAAATGTTGAATTTTCAACTGAGATGCAGTTTACTGGAATTAGTTTGATTCTTTTGAAGCATGCTTTATACTTTGTTGGGATGGTATCAGTGCAGTCTTTAGCCCCAGGCTAATTTTCTCTCACTACTGAGGCCATACACCTATGAGGGCTGTAATCAATGCTGAATGTATTACAAGGCCTTTCTACTCTGCTCCTGTGCCTTTGTGAGCTTCTCGGGACTGTTCTTTCTACTTTATTTTTTTAGTAATTCTTTCCTTGGTCTTGGGTAGTTCCTCACCATATAGGAGCAGACTAAAATTCAATTAAATACACAAGGCAATCCCTATGAAGACCTCTGGAATTCTCTCTTGTGTAGCTGTCTCCTCTCTGATATTTTTCTCCACGAGTTTTAACTGCTTTGGCCTCCTCATACTCTGATCACTGTCTCCTCAATACACCAAATTCACCTGGATCTGTTTGCATTCCCTCTTCTTACCCTGCAGCATGGAAACACTCTCCAGGAAGTAAGCTAGGGCAGTTTCAGTATTTACCTCATTTGTTCACCTTCCTTCAAGGATCACAGTTCTGCACTGTCTATTTTCCAATGTTTGTAAATATTTTTTCATATATTTGGCCCAGTTTTTCTAGTTGTTTAATTTGATTCCTTTTATTCCATTATCATTGGAAGCAGGAGTTAATACATATTTCAGATGTCAGACTGAATTTACATAGTTTGGCCTTTCCAGTGCTCATTCTTCGGCTTATTAAAATGCAGAGCAGCTTCCTCTGACTGGTGTGTGTGGCTCACTAGGTTGTGTGTTGTACCACAAAGTAAGAGATTGTTAGTTTGATTCCCGGTCAGGGCATATGCCTAGGGTGCAGGTTCAATCTCTGGTCAGGGCATCTACCAGAGGCAACCAATCAATGTTTCTGTCTCACATAGATGTTTTTCTCCCTCTCTTTCTGCTTCCCTTCTCTCTCTAAAAATAAATAAATAAAATCTTTTAAGATGCAGAGCAGCTTATATATATTTTCCCTAAGTTAATAAAGAGAGTACTATTAAAATATATCTTTTTAATGTAGTAATTAGTAGAAGTATTTAGAAAATAAAATATCTTGGTTTCTAAACTGTTGGGAAAATGTAAATTTATTTATAGCACTAACTGGAAGCAACAACATCCTGGTTAAGATGGTATTTAGTAGCAGAAGTGACTCATCTGAGACTATGTAATGAGTCTAGTTACCCCAGGTTCAAATGGTAAGAGTGGAAACTCATCTGTCACTAGGGTTGTAAAAGAATACAGTAAAGGGAGGTGGTGAACATTAGCATAGGTTTTATCAATGAGCTCTTGATAGTAAGAGCTGCTTTGTGCCTTGCACTATGCTAAGTACTTTATTTATTCTTTTTCACAGAATCCTCACATTGTGTTATTACTATTACCATTTTATAGATGATGAACTCAGATACAGAGAGGTTTAATTTATACTTCAAGACTTTAAGACCATGCGGCTAGTAATTGGCTGAGCCAGGACAAGAACCCAGGCTTTTTGGATGCCATACTCTGTACTTTTGCCTTTATATCATCTGAATTGTTAAGAAGACTAGGTCTTTTCTGTCCTTCCACATTAATTTCTGCACCAATTGGCACTCATTGTATTCCCCCCAATATCTATTTTAGTCTACTGGCCAAGAAGAGCCTGAATGTTACTCAACAACAGGTATCTATCAATAGATATCAACAGGTATCTAAAATGTTTAACATTCTTATTGAGTCACATCTTAGAGTGTTGTCACGTCATTTCCTTTTGCTCTAGGTAGGTGGTAGACTTCCTAATTGTCTTCTGCATAGACCTTGCTCATTGCTGCCCTTAGATCTCACATTCTGTGAGAGTTCAAGACTTTATGTCTTTTATGTCATTTTTCTTGATGGACCACATCCTGAAGAAATGTCTCTGACACCTAAATTATCAGTATTTACTTTGGATTTGGTTACATCACCTTCCCTCGAGCCTTCTATGTTATCTTTTTGGAAACTGTACCTTCCTTTGAGATGAAGTATGTGATTTACCTGATCATCTTTTCTTTTACAAAAGTGGGTCTGTTTTTTTTCTTCTAAATTGAAAGATATTGTGACTGTGCTGTGATGCCATACTCTCAAAATGGACTTTCTTACATGGCACACCAAATATCTGTCTATTTTTTTATGACATCGAACCTTATATATATTTCTTTCTTTATTTTTAAAGATTTTATTTATTTATTTTTAGAGAGGGGGGAAGAGAGGGAGAAAGAGAGGGAGAGAAACATCAATGTGTGGTTGCCTCTCACGTGGCCCCACTGGGGGCCTGGCCTACAACCCAGGCATGTACCATGACCAGGAATCGAACCAGCAATCCTTTGATTCTCAGCCCGCACTCAATCCACTGAGCAACACCAGCCAGGGCAGAACCTTATATTTATATTATAACCTCCTCAAAGTTCCCAATAATAAAATAATTGAGTTCCTAATATGAGCAAACACTGAATTTAATATTACCCTTTTCTTTCAATGCAGTTTTTGTTCATTTTTAATGTCTGTTATTTCTCCAGTTATTTAGTTTGAGGATTTGCAGTGTGATAGTATCAGAATGATGCTCCTATAGAAGAAAAGAGACACTTGAGTTGTGTAAATAGTTTTCATTAAGCTCATGCATTATACATTGTAGGTATGCAGAATGCCTCTCAGTCCACTGAAAAGACCTAGAGCAACACATTGGAAAGCACAGGTCAGTGTCTGTAGGCAGAAGGGACAGTTGGTAGCAGCAAGAAGAAACAAATAAGTATAACAAGCACAGCAAGCTGCTAGATAGTTGTTTCCATGTTGACATCATACTTGAGCATCACATTATTATAACCTAGCATAATAATAGACATTCCTAATGATACTGAGACAAAATGAATATTATGTCTTCATCAAATGCCTGACACGTATAAGCCACTGAATGAAGTGTGTGTATACTTATTCACACATATGAAAAAGCTGAATTATAATCATACTATATATATATATATATATATATATATATATATATCATTATATACATTATACTTTAAAGAACTCAGAGAAGTATATGAGACATTTTGGAATAATATCTATGGAAGTAGTTAGAACTTAAAAATCATTTTATTTTATTTTATTTTTTTAATATATTTTATTGATTATACCATTACAGTTGTTCTATTCCCCCCCTTCATTCCCCTCCACCTGCACACTCCCTCCCCCACCATTCTCCCCCCTTAGTTAATAACCACGTGTCTCAAGTTCTTTAGATTCTATATTTCCACAACTATTCTTGCCCTCCCCCCATCTATTTTCTACCTACTCTCTATGCTATTTTCTGTACCTTCTCCCCCTTCTCCTCCTCCCACTCTCCTGTTGCTAACCCTCCATGTGTTCTTCATTTCTATGGTTCCACTCCTGATCTAGCTGTCTTCTTGGTTTGCTTTTGTTTTAGGTGTGGTTGTTAATAACTGTGAGTTTGCTGTCCTTTCACTGTTCATATTTTTCATGTTCTTTTTCTTATATAAGTCCCTTTAGCATTTCATACAATAAGGGCTTGGTGATGATGAACTCCTTTAACTTGACCTTATCTGGGAAGCACTTTATCTGCCCTTCCATTCTAAATGAAAGCTTTGCAGGATAGTGCAATCTTGGCTGTAGGTCTTTGGATTTCATGACTTGGAATACTTCTTTCCAGCCCCTTCTTGCCTGGAAGGTCTCTTTTGAGAAATCCGCTGACAGTCTGATGGGTACTCCTTTGTAGGTGACTGTCCCCTTATCCCTTGCTGCTTCTTGGATTCTCTCCTTCATTTTGGTCTTGGCTAATGTAATGATGATGTGCCTTGGTGTGTTCCTTCTTGGGTCCAACTTCTTTGGGACTCTCTGAGCTTCCTGGATTTCCTGGAAGTCTATTTCCTTTGCCAGACTGGGGAAGTTCTCTATTATTTGTTCAAATAAGTTTTCCACTCGTGGCTGTTCCTTTCCTCCTTCTGGTACCCCTATAATCCGGATGTTGGAACGTTTAAAGATGTCTTGGAGGTTCCTAAGCCTCTCCTCATTTTTTTGAATTCTCATTTCTTCATTCCTTTCTGGTTGGATGTTTCATTCTTCCTTCTGGTCCATTCCATTGATTTGAGTCCCAGTTTCCTTTCCATCGCTATTGGTTTCCTGGACTTCTCCCTTCATTTCAATTAGTTTAGCCTTCATATGTTCCTTTAATTTGTGACTATAATCTACCAGTTCTGTGAGCATCCTGATAAATAGTGTCTTGAATTGTGCTTCTGAGAGGCTGGCAATTTCTTGGTCGCTTAGAGTTATTGGCTCTGGGACTTTGAGTTCTTCTTGCACCATCTTTTGGGCTGTTCGTGCCTGTTCCATAGCAGGATCGGAGCCCTAAGGTGTTCACTAGCGCAGGGCAACTAGGTTGCTGGGTTGTGACGCTGTATGTGGGGGTGGGGTCAAAGAGGGACTACGGCGTCCTGTCTGCCGCTTGCTGCCTCAGCCCTCACTGGTGCCGCAGCTGCTGCTGTCACCGGGCCCAGGTGTTTTGTCCCACTGCATGCGAGTGTGCCACCGCCATCAGCCCTTGCCCCCTGGGGCCTGTGTGGTCCGTGTCACTGTGTTAATGTGCGACTGCGGTCATTCTGCCCCGCATCCCAACTGGTTCCGGCTGCCTGCGAGCCTGGGTTGGGGGACCTGTCCTGCCCGACCCTGCTCGCTGCTGGCTCCGCCCCTCTTACCAGCAATTTTCCGTCCTTTGGTTGTGTCTTTGTTTCTCCAAACCTTTGTTGTATTCAAACTTGGTTGTGGGAGAAGGCACAGTGTTTCCACCTATGCCTCCATCTTGCCGGAAGTCCTAAAAATCATTTTAGTTCACTGAAATGTACTTTCAGTTATCACAATGGAACACTACTTTCTCCAAAAAGGCTAGAAAAAATTAGTGACCATTATATTTAATAAAATAGGAATTTCTTCTCTCTCCATCATCAGATTAATAAACACACTCAAAATAAAATACTGCAATTTCTACCTTTGTCTCGGTGGCATGATATTGTAATAAATTGAAGCGACAGTAAAAGGTAAAATGTGTTAGAGCAGGAAAACTGTAGTTTCTTACTTTATTGGAGTAGTGAACCCCAAGGGATCAGTGATGGAATCTCTACTGAGTGATGAGAAGATGAAGAGGTTTTCATTTTTTAGGTAAAATAAAGTTTTCTGCACTTGTAGTGAAATTAAAAAGTATAACATTCATTTAGTTTTCTTGGCAATATTCTGTTTCTCACATTAAACTCGACTTTTGCTCTCCAGCTTTTTATGTTATCCTTTTGGAAACTGTATCATCCTTTGAAATGAGATACATGACTGTCCTAATAATCTTTTTCATTACAAAAATGGGTCTATTTTTTTTCTTGTAAATTTAATGCTATTGTGACTGTGTTGTGATTTTGTACTCTCAAAGTGGACTTCCCGAATGTAACTTGCAATTGCCTCAGAGGCATTCCAGTGTTGACTTTCTGTGTTCCAAAAGTGAATTTGAACATCCCCGTATTATGTCAAACCCAAAGCACATTAAGTAGAGAACCTAGGTTACTGGTAATCTTTGAATGACGCTCCTGTAATGAAATGGGAAGAACACTGGATTTGGAGTTCAGAAGCCTGGGTTCTGGACCTGGCTCTGTCCCTTACCATTTGGAAATTAGTTTCAGGACTGTGTAATTAGGAAACACAGCAACCTGTATCTCCATAGTAAGTTGGTACTCTCTTTAGTGGCATTTTATAAACCCCCATCACCATTTTCATTGTCATCCATTCCTGTCTTCCTCAGCTTAAGTCAGACCATCTGGGTTCATGCCCCATCCTCCTTCCCCACTGCCATCCAGCCCCTGGGTATCCCTTAGTCTGGGAAGAACTTTGTTTACCTTCTTGGACAATGCTGTCTATCTTTTGAGCTTATACCCTGAGCCTTTGCTTTAGTCCTACCCTTTATTCCCGGAGGAATACATCTGAGAGATGGTAAGGAGCTGAAGATGCCTAATTTTTCATGCATAAGCCCCATGAGTCATCTGGGCCACTCATCCCACTTAGAGCAGTTGCATACTGCTCCCTCATTTCCTTTCATTTACACCTACACAGATTTTTAAAGTTTACTAAATACTGACAAATAACAGTTGTTAAGGTGTAATAAAGATCTTAATAGTAAGAACGTTACGCACTGTTTGCCAGATGATTACTATGAGACAGGCACAAAAACCCTTTTGACCTATGGATGCAGTTGAGGAAGCATCCTCAGAGAAATTGAGAGATTTGCTCAAGGTCATGTGCTACCAAATAGTAGAGCTTGGTCTCAGAGCCCAGGTCCTCCTCTTTCTAGCACATCTCTTTGCTTCTTTTTGTCTTGATGTCTCTACTGTGTGCATCGATGCTTCTCAAATTTAATGTGTATATACAGCACCTGGAAATCTTGTAAAATGTGGGTTCTGATACAGTACTTCTGTAATGAGACCTGGGGCTCTCTGTTTCTATGAGGTTTCCAGATGATGCCGATGCACCAGGTCATAACACCTTTACCCCACTTGCTGACTTAGCTCGACATTGGTGGCATTCTAAGCAGGGGTCATTGAATGTGCTTCAGGAAGTTTTTACACTTCCCATGTCAAATGTTATGTACAAAATCATTCATGTATATGTATATGTGCATTTTCTGAGCGAAGAATCTGGATTTGTTCATCACGTTTTCCTTGGACCCATGGCTTCTCCAGGATAAATATGCACTCCTTTAAATGGTTCTGAAAAACTTTCCTATTACCAAAGCCTTGACCAAGAAGGCTGTATAGTAGTATAAGCAATTTATTTCTTTCAGATGCTGCGAGTTCCCAGGCTGATGACTACATAATTGAAGCCCTTTCAAAAGGCCAGTTAATCGCTATAATTAGGTAAAAATAAATGCACTAGGCCCTTTAAATAACTTTCCTGATGACTGTCAGGCAAAGGCCAGGCATAACTACTCCCCAATTTCCCTAGAGTTGAAAGCCAGTGACCTTCAACTTCCCTCCCTGTCTCTTGTGACTGTCATTAGAGTTATAAATGTAACAGTCGCGGCATTGTGAAACTGAGGCTCATCACTACTTACCCAGGTCTCTGCACTTTCAACATCTGTAACCACAAAGTGAGCTTAATCAGTATTTGATTATTAGTCACCAGGAGGTAATTACAGAATTAAAAAATCAAAAGTAATATGCACACATACATATGAATTTTAGGTACTCTAAGCATACCAAGCCATTCTGATAACTCAGCCTAGAAACAGCTCTGATCCTGATAAGGGCCATGAAAGACTACTTTAAACTAATATCACTCCATTTTTTAAATTTTATGTTTATTGGTTTCAGGTGTACTGCTTAGTGGTTAGACAATCATATACTTTACATAGTGTTACCCTCTATATTTTCATACATAGTTATTGCAATACTGACTATATTCCCTATGCTTTACTTACAAGCTTGACTATTTTGTAACTATCAATCTGTACTTCTCAATCCCTTCACATCTTTCACCCAGTTCTTCTATCCCCTGCCCCACTGGCAACCACCAGTTCACCCTCTGTATCAGTGAGTCCATTTTAATTTTGTTTGTTCATGTATTTTGTTCTTTAGATTCAAAATACAAGTGAAATCATATGGTATTTCTCTTTCTCTGACTGACTTAGTTCACATGGCATAATACCTCTAGGTCCACCCATGCTGTTGTAAATGGTCAGATTTCATTTTTCACAACTGATTAATATTCCATTGTATGTATATATACCACCACTGTTTTTATCCACTCATCTACCGATGGGTACTTGGGCTGCTTCCACATCTTGGGAATTGTAAATAATGCTGCTATGAACATAGGGGTGCATACATTGTTTTTGATTTGGGCTTCAGGTTTCTTTGAATATTTTCTCAAAAGGGGAATCACTGGGTCATAAAGCAGTCTTATTTTTAATCTTTTGAGGAAACGCCATACTGTCTTCCACAGTGTCTGCTCCAATCTGCATTTCCACCCACAGTGCATGAAGGTTCCCTTCCTTTGTTTCTACATTTCCATGTTTTTCATAGAGATGATTGCTTAGGAGCCATTGTCATGGATACAGGCTGAATGGATTCAAATCCTGATGTTCGCAGTTAATCACTGTTTGACTTTGGACATGTTACTTTTCCTAAGTCTCAGTTTCTTCTTCCTGCAACATGAAAATAATGATAGTAATAATCATAATACTAACAACCCTCATAGGGTTGTTTTGAGGATTACATGATGTAACCTCTGTATGCATACAGTCTAATGCCTGGTACATAGTAAGTATTCAAGGTGTGCTAGCTGTTGTTACCATTCTCTAAGGTGATCTCTAAAGTTCCTTCTAGCGTGAAAATACAGATTCTTCTAATTTCAACCATGACAGTTCTGGCTAAACTTCTTTGAGGAAAACCCTGTGTTCCCTTTGTTTTAACCACTTCTTTGTGGTTGAATAGTACAGGTTTTCAGTCGAGACCTGGGAAGGTGTCATTTTCCTGTAGTACTTACCAGGATGTGATAGGATTTCAAATAAGACTCAAACAGTATGTTTCCAGGAGTTGAGATATAGTCGTACATTCTATACATGTCATGGTCTGAAAATGTATTACTCTTTGAAATAGTCATTCTTTTTATGATGCACAGGATATCTTCATGGGGTGGCTATTAGGCAGTGGGGGTGGTGAGGTGCATTTCAAACCTCTGTCTGCCTCAGCAAGCCTCTAGTTAGCAGAAAGGTAGAATTCCTCAAGAGATTAGTCCTTGCACTATTAAGTACTTCGCATGTGGTTTAAGCTAGGACCAGAGAACTCAATACTTTCCTGCTTTGGGAGAAGAGGTAAAAGCCCTTTGAAACTGGGTTTTACATTCCAATTTGCTAATTAAACATAGATGGTAATTCCTTAAGTGTTTGTAATTAGTAATTCTTGTGATTTGTGTTGGCTTTTGTCAAGCCAACACTGTTTGGGGAGCTTGAAGCAACTGAGGCATTGCTGGCTTTGGTGAAATTTATTTAATTTATTTTTTATGGCATTCTTAATCTTGGAAGTGTGGTTTTCAAATATTATTTTCCCAGTCATTATTACTGATTTTCTGGTTTTTATTTCAGAGTTGATACGGGTTCAGGGTGTCAGGGAAGCATTTAATACAGGGTGTCTGTATTGAAGTTGTAATAGCCAAGGAAATTGTCTGACTGTGTGTGCTGTCTAGGATGTGGCACTTTATTGAACATGTTGCAGCTTTTGACAGTGTGATTTATTATCCTTGATGTATATTCCAAATGATCTTATTTTCTTAACATTTTGCACAATCTTCGAGAGTCTATTTTGCTTTCTAGTATACTTTAGACGCATTTCATTGGCATTTGTTATCATTCACAGCTTTCGAACATTAAAACAAATGCATTCTTTGTGTAGCATAGAATCTTCATTTTAAAATTCGCATTTAATATGAGCTGAACCAATTGCCACAGTTTTGGTAACAGCAGTAATTTTATAACTGCTTATTACTTGGAGGAATATATTTTGCTAGAGGGATTTAAAAAAATCTTCTCTCTCCAAATGACTCTTTTGTCCCATCTTTTAAACTTTCTTATGCCTGTGGTTCTCTTGGAATGCTACTTAATTCCATCTCTGACTTGATGATCCTCAAGGCCATCTCCTCTAAGAAATCTCTTCAACTTCCCCTCCCTCCACATTTAGGACTGATGGCTTTGTCACTATTTCTATGATGGGGTTTCACCAATGACTCATCCTTCTTGCCAAGGTGTGGCTTGTTGTAGAGTTCAGTGAGCCTCTGGCCACTGTTCTTATTAGATTAGCAGATACTTGGGAAAAGCCAGAATGCAGTTTGAATGTGATACTATGATGTGTTGCACAGTGCCTGTCTCATGTGTGTGTGTTGCATGAACAGACTTGCTTATATTGAGCTGATCCTTTTGGGGAGCATTGATTGAATCAAATGGCCTATGTGAAATAGGATCTGACCATAAATGGAGAGAGCTGAAGTCTTAGAGTAGGAGGACTTAATTTAAACTCCAGACCTGCTAGTAATTAGCAGTGTTAGCTTAAGTTACTTCATTTTTTAAGCTCAGTTTCCTCAACTTATACATTGTAAATATTAATAATACCTGATTTACATAATTTGAAAAAATGCTGTGAGGATTAAAAGACAGACTATATATATAAACCTTTCCAAAACTTTAAAAATGCATAGAAATTTCTACTTTTAAATGCTCATTTTTCTTCATCTGTAAAGTAGAAATGTTAATACCTTCCTAATTGGGTTGTTGTAAGGATTATATAAGATAACATGTACAGAAGTGCTTAGCAAATAGTAGGTGTTTAATTAATATGGCCTGGATAGGAATTCTCCTCTGTGGAGTGTCCTGATGCACAGCTTTCCAACACTTTGGGAAATGTGTCTGGAAGTTAGGCTGCTTGAATCTTGGAGTAGACAACTTTTTTTTAAGCCTCCCTAGCTCCAACTTCTCAGCTATAAAATGCAAAGTAATTAAATTTGCTAGTAAATGTTTCCAGGTCTTTGAATGGCAGCCAATAAAAAAGGCTAAATATTATTCTTTAGAATCCATGTCTTTTTTGTGGAAGAAATATCATATTTACTTGTACATATTCCCACCTTGGATTTTGAGAAGAAAACTAAGGAAAATACTTTCCCTTCTGAATTTCCCACTTGATGGGGTTATTTATATCAAAACAGTGGTGGCAGCTGCCAGTAAAGGAGCATGATTTGTGTTTGCCATGGTAAACACAAGGGTTAAAGTAGAACAGTAATCAGGCCTCTGCTGGTGGGTTGGAATGAGTGATAATTCCTTAGCAGTCACTCAATCCTCTGCCCCCTCAAACTGTCTCTCCTTTCCCTCCCACCATAAATAGGCCTTCTTTCAGGACTATGCCCCCGCCTCCTTCCCTCTGTCTTTTTTTTTTCCCCTTCCCACACATACTTCCCAGAACCTCTCCACCCTATGGCTGATTTTTCTTTCTTGGGACTAAAGGCAATCAAGCCTCAAAACTAAAACTTGCAAGGAAAGGCAGTCCTCCTTGTAAACACTCCCCTTCATTCACCATGTCGATTACTTGAAAATAATCTGTTATTCTGTCTCCAGATCACAAATAGCTTCACTTAAAGCTCTATCACTAAAATAATTGTTGAAAGGGAAAGTAAGTTCACCAGATCCAGATTCCAATTAATTTAGCACCTGATGCCTGTGGAACTCTTGATGGGTCTCAGTTTTTTACTAAATGGAGAGTGGTATCCCAGAAGTTAATGAGGTTTGCCTAAGGTGACAGTGGAGTAGGGCTTTCCTTTCTAACATAAATTACTCATCTTCCAGTCCCTTTGTCCCTTAACATTTTCACCACAATGAGGCTGGGGTGCTCAGAGGATTGCCTAACCAAGCCACTATTTGTCACTGAACATGATTAGAGATCTGCATTTTGGAAAAGAGGTATTTCAGGATTTTCTTATTATCTCTCATTGAAGGACTATGGTTGTTTTTTAAAATCCCCTACATTAAAATGACCAACTGGTAAAAGCTTTCAGTTACAGCTTTCCAAGTGAAGTGAAGTTTTTCTTTCAATGACTCTTCCTTTTGATTTTCATGTCACATCTTTTTGGATACCCTGAGGCCATATTTTTATGGGCTAGGAGACAACAAAATGTTGGTGTACAACCAAGTATCCCCTCACTACCCCCGCTCACCCACAAAGTTCTGTGATCTTTAAAATGTGCTGGATTTTAAAATAGAACATCCACTTCTCATCCAAGCCTTGCACTGTAGACTTTGGACTTAAGTGCGTTTTTCTACAGATGTGTTACAGCTCCATTTCTATCAGGTAAAGAATGAATTCATTCAACGTTTCCTCATCAAGGGGCCCTAAGAGGGGCTTTTCCAGTAAGGCCTGTGTTAATTGCAAGCTAACCAGTTCCTTAGCCCATAACAAACTACTCAGACATCTTGGGTGCTGCTGGCACAGACAAAGAGAGATAAAGGAAGCAGCTAGCCGGGTTGCTGCCTTTTTTTCATATGTCAGCCTGTTAACCTTTGCAGATGCGGGACTTTACCTTTCAAACAGGGCTGGGCCTGCACATACCAGGGCTCAATGTCCAGGACGTTGACCTCCAATTCAGAGTCCTCAAACACTTTAAATGCTGAATTTGAACCTTGAACGGAAAGAAGCATCAAATGTAAACTTTATATTTAAAATCCATTTTCTTTCTCCCCCACTGTCAACTTTTCCCAGGGACACATAAGCACCTTGTACTCTCCCTTTGATTCCTGATAAGTTGGTAATACATGCCACCCGTTGTGACCATGTTGTCCAACCTTAACTCTGACTGTAGCTATCTGTCCCCTGCCCCAGGCTTTAGCAGTCTCTGCAGTTTCATTACTTTACTTGTGAATAATGCTTCTTGTTAGTAAGGAGTCACCAACTTTCTTGTCACAAGGAAGTAGATTTTGTTTCCTTTACTCTTGGATTTCTGCTTTGAGGCACATCCCTGACTCCTTGCTATCCATATTCTGCCATGAATTTTCCTTGTGGAAGAAGGGATGTGACAGATCCAACGTGGTATAATACTCAGCCAAGACCAGGGAGGCCTTTGGCAGCCACCTTGGCCTGGATATTGTGCTGGGCCAATGACTGAGCTGGGATTTGGGTTTTCCATTTTTACACAGCCAGTTTGAAGGAGTGGAAGCACCCGTGGGGTTCTGAGGACTCTTGAGCAGAGCAGTTGTCCTCTTTTCAGTAGCACTAGGAGAAAAAGAAGTGTTTGGTCTGGACCTTGAAATAGTTCCCATTACCACTTTCGAGTGTAGATGGGGTGTTTGTGTGGAGGGTTTTACCACTACCAATCTCTTTGGCTTCTTGTGCCCTAAGAAAGTATTTCAAAATTGAAATACATTTTGTATCCTGTACCATTATTTTGTTCATTTATTAGTTCTAGCAGTTTTTTGTGAAGTCTTAGTCAATAATATTAGAATAACTTTGCATGATGATAGATACTTACTAGATTTATTGTGGTGATGACATCATAAGGTATATAAACATTGAATCACTATGTTATACACATGAAGCTAATATAATATTGAATGCCAACTATACTTTAGTAAAACATTTTTAAAAGAACAAAATTGAAATAAAGTTGCATTCATGGTTCTGCTTATCTATTACAATTCTCCCTTTTTGCAAGGGCAGCTCCAGGATAAACTCTTCTTGACACTTTTTAGGGATCACTTGTTTGTCTAAAAGTATACACAGAGAATTCCCAAGGCCAGAGCAAGAATGCAGGGGAAGTGCCCTCTTGGACCTAGGTAGAGTATGCAGCTTCAGGGTTATTAATAAACCTGGCAGAAGGCAGTGTACAAAACCTTTGGCTTCTTGAGCAGATATCTGATGTGCAGGGCTACTCTCAGGAAGTAGAAGGAAGTTGTCAAATACATAAAGAGGATGTCTCATCACTCAGGGAGGTCAATTTGTCTGTTGCTAGAAGAGTGAAGCTTTGGCTTCATCTTGTAGGATCCTGAATTGGGAGTTCCAGTTTCACTCTAAATCCGAGTCAACTCTTTCTCCTTCAGTTCCCATACCAAATTCTTGTTCTTAATCATTAAGTAGATTGACACTTCTATTCTTATCCAGTTCATATGTTTGTTTTACTGATGGTTGCTCATGTCATTAAAGTCATTCATTCATTCATTTATTTTCTCCCTCTCTTGTTCGATCAAATGTGTTTGAAATTAAGTCTATGTTGAGCATGTAGTTTCCATCAGTGTGAATGGATGCTTCAGGCAAATGCAGTTTAATGAATTTTTCACTGAAGCTTCTAGTTCTCAACTATTTTAATATCTTTTCATAACCAGAGGTTTCATGGCAAGAGAAAATTGCTGGAAATGAGAGCTCTGGAATAACATAATATTTAGATATATGAGCAAGGACCCAGAGCCTGTCATTGTTACACATAAATAACTTAGTTTCCTGCCTTTCCTGGGAGAAAATTAAGAGGATGAGTGGGGAGAGAGAGAGCACCAATACAGTAGAAAGAGTGATCTGGATTATCATGCCTTAATCATATGGTAGCATCAAGACAACAAAACAGAGGAATTGGTACCTTATGTAGACTTGTCACTGAATACCCAGTCTCAAAATGTCCAGGTTACATGTTTCAGTGTCAGAGATTCCCCCTTCTTTCTGATTTTTAAATCCTTGAGATGTTTAATATGCCTTACTGAAGTTTTGGGAGATTGCAGAAGGTGATGGCCTAGGATGGGAAATGGCTCGACTTTCACAGGACTCAGCAATATATTGTCTTCACTTCTGAGGATTCACAGAAAGAAGTTCTGGGCCTCTACAGAACTTTGATCAGCTTGTTCAGAAACAAAGCATTTTATTGTTTCCTGGCTTTTTTATTGATAAAAATAAAGAAAGAAACTGACAGTGACCAGAGGGGAAGGGAGAGGGGGATAATGGGAGAAAGAAGGGGAAGGGTCAAATCAAGGCACATTTATGAAGGACCCATGGACAAAGACAATGAGGGGGAGGAGGATTGAATGTGGGAGGTGGGTTGGGTAGGGTAAGGGAGAGTAGTGGTGGAAAAATGGGGACAACTGTAATTGAACAACAATAAGTTTTTTAAATGATAAGGAAAAAACAGTATCTCTGCTGTAAAGCCTCTTTGTGTAATATAATTCTGAAACGATCTCACAATGGCTTGTTTTTTCATACTTTCAAAAAATAGCAATCTTGATAGTTTCTTAATATCCCAGTTGCCCACTGAGTCAGTTTCTGTCTTAGTCTGTTCAGACTGCTATAACAGAATACTGGAGACTAGGTGGCTTATAAACAACAGATATTGACTTCTCCCAGTTCTGGAGACTGGGACATGTGAGGTCAAGGCACCACCAAGTTCGTTATCTGATTGGTACTTGCTTCCTGATTCATAGACAACCATTTTCTTGCTGTTTCCTCACATCGCAGAAAGAGTGAGGGAGCTGTCTTTTATAAGATCACTAATCCTATTAATAGTCAAATCACCTACCCAAAGCCCAACCTCCAAATATCATCACATTGAGGGTTAGGATTCAGTCTATAGCAGCTTCTCAATGATTGTTTTTTTTTTTTTTGGTTGTGAGTGTTAAATATATTAATCAGCAAACATACTGAGTTGATATTATCATATTAAGGGAATCTGTTCAAGTGCAACATTTACTGTTATGTGCTCAGAATTTTACTGTGGCCCTTGCTGGTGTGGCTCAGTGGATTGAGTGAACCAAAGGATTGCTGGTTTGATTCCTGGTCAGAGCACATGCCTTGGGTTGTCAGCCAGCTCCCTGGTTGGGGGCGCATGAGAGGCAACCAGTCAATGTATCTCAACCACATTGCTGTTTCTCTCCATCTCTTTCTCCCTCCCTTCCCGTCTCTCTAGAAATAAATAAATAAAATCTTTAAAAAAAATTCTACCGTGGGCCCTGATCTGTTTCAGAATCACTCTACTGGGGATGAGTGCATGTGGGTTCTAGTGACTCTGCCACTAATGAGCTGAGACCTTGAGTAAGTCACCTCTCATATCTTCCCAGTCTGTGCCCTGATCTATAAAATTAAAGGTCACATAGTCACCTCCAAGTTTCTCAGCAGCATTAACATTCTAAGGTTTTAAAAAGCTCATAGAAAACAGCCTATTATTTGGAATCTTTCCCATATAAGTTGTTCAAACATATTGTGAGTTAGTTGAGGGATTGACTTTCAGATTCTAGTATAAGAACCTTATTTATATGGGCTTTTATTTGTTTTTGAATATATTTTATTGTTTATGCTATTACAGTTGTTCCAAATATTCCTCCTTTGCCCCCCTCTGCTCAGTACCCCCATTCCCTCTAGCATCTTCTTCACTTAGTTCATGTCCATGGGTCATGCATATAAGTTCTTTGGTTTTTCCACTTCTTATACTGTTCTTAACATACCCCTGTCCATTCTATACCTACCAATTTTTACTTTTTAATCCCTGCACCCTTTCTCCCATTCTCCTCCTTCCCCCTCCCAAGTGATAACCCTCCGAATGATCTCCATATCTATGGTCCTGGTCCTGTTCTGCTTGTTTGCTCAGTTTATTTTTAGATGCAATTATCAATAGTTGTGAATTTATTGCCATTTTAATGTTCATAGTTTTGATCTTCTTTTTCTTAAATAAGTCTCTTAACGTTTTACATAATAAGGGCTTGGTGATGATGAACTCCATTTAGTTTACCTCATCTGAGAACCACTTTATCTGCCCTTCCATTTTAAATTATAGCTTTGCTGGATGGAGTAATCTAAGTTGTAGGTCCTTGTTTTTCATCACTTTGAATACTTCTTGCCAGTCCCTTCTAGCCTGCAAAGTTTCATTTGAAAAATGAGCAGAAAGTCTTATGGGAACTTCTTTGTATATACTGATCTGTTTTCCCCTTGCTGCTTTTAAGATTATCTCTGTATCTTTAACCTTGAGCATTTTAATTATGATGTGTCTTGGTGTGGTCTTCTTTGCATCCACCTTGTTTGGGGCTCTGTGCTTCCTGGTCTTGCATACCTATATCCTTCACCAAATATGGAAGTTGTTTTTAATTATTTTTTCAAATAAGTTTTCAATTTCTTGCTCTTTCTTTTCTCCTTCCAGCCTCCCTATGATTTGGATGTTGGTACATTTGCAGTTGTCCCAGAGGCTCCTTTGCATATCTTCAATTTTTTTTGAATTTTTTTCTTCTTGCTGTTCTGATTGAATACTTTTTTCTTCCTCATGTTCCAAATAATTGATGTGATTCTTGGCTTCCTCCCCTCGACTGTTGGTTCCCCATAGATTTTTCTTTATTTTACTTAATGTAACCTTCATTTCTGCTTGGGTCTTTTTTTATTCTGTTGCCATACTCAGTCAGTTCTTAGGGCACCCTGATAACCAGTGTTTTGAACTCTGCCTCTGATAGATTGGTTATCTCCATTTCATTTAGTTCTTTTTTTTGGAGTTGTGTTTTGTTCTTTCATTTGGGCCATATTCCTTTGTCTCCTCATTTTGGCAGCCTCTCTGTGTTTGTTTCTATGTATTAGCTAGAGCTGCTTTGATTCCTTGTCTTAGTAGCATGGCCTATTGTAGAAAAGTACACCTGTAAGTTGGAGAGGGTGGAGCCTTAGGTAATCGACAAGGCTGGGCAGCCGGTGTGAACCAGGATGATGGACTCTCTGATGTGGTGTCGCCACTCTGTGGCTCTGTGTGAGGAGGGGCTCAGAAAGGGGACAGTGCTGCTGCCTGGCCTCTGGAGTTTTGTCCAAGAGGAAGCTGCCCCTCGGTACTCACCCTGATGCTAGACACTTCAGATTCTCCCCATATACCACTGGTGCCTTTTAAGCTCCTGCTCTGGTGCTGGAGCCCAGAGGGAGTGAGTTTGTTTAAGTCCTAAGTCCGTTTCATAACCCTAAGTCCTGAGTTCGTTTCTCTCTTTAAGAGGAGAATCCTGAGAATCCTGCAGTTTCTTCTACCACCCCAACCACACTGGTTTTTATAGCCAGAAGTTATGAGGATTTGCCTTCCTAGCACTAAAACCCTGGACTGTTTGGTCTGGTGTGGGGCTAAGATCCCTCGCTCTTTAGGTATCCCTCCCAATTTTTATCCACCACACCTGGGTGTGGGACCACCCATTCTGTGTCTCACATCTTCATGCATCTCTGTGTCTCTTCCCCTCCTACCTGACTGGATGAATGTGACTTCTTTAATTCCTTGGTTGTTTGACTTCTATACAGCTCAGTTTTCTGATGATTCTGGGTGATGGTTGTTTTGTATTTTTGTTGTAATTTTTACTGTGGTTGTGTGAGAAGGTGAGCCATGTTTACCTAGGCTTCCATTTTGGCCAGAAGTCTATACAGGCTTTTAAACTTAATTCTTGATAAGACTGATCACTCTCAGTTCTTTGCATCAATAAAGGACAACTCATATAGGTATATTGAAGATTTTTTTCCACCTACAGGAGTTGTAGATTTCCCCAGAGTAATATTGGAATGTGTTCATGTCTTTAGCATATACCTACTAATTGTGATGTGAAGTACCCCTAGAAAAGAGTTGGGAGGCAAGAAATTATAGTGGCAAGGGTTTATAACACATTTGTTGCTAATGGGGACTTCTTTATGCTGATGATAAACTAAAGAATATTAGGATTACCAAAAATTTATCAAACTTTGGAAGAACGTTTGAAGAAATTTTAACCAAACTCATGACACTGACCTGTAGCTATAAAGTGCCATTACATTTATTTACTTATAATTGTCAAGTGACACTGATTGCTCAGACCATTAAGATACACTGTTTACTGGGTATTCCTCTCAGAACACCAGTTCTACACTACTTAATGCTCCATGGACAACAGAGTTGAATTATTTGAGTGTATATGACCTCTTTTCCAGTAGAGATTGTTTTGCTGAGATGCCAAATCTCAATCCTGAAGAATCAGAGCAGAAGCCATATTTTCTTCCAGGGCTGACACTATGTCTGTCTACCTTGATTAGACTGTTGTGTTTTTTTCTGCTTCTTCAGCCCCTGGTTTATAAATAGTGTCTTAATGTGAAGTATAACTATGACTTCTTGATGAAGACTCTTTTCATTGGACTAGTGGGTACATTAATACTTATTTACAAAAACTTATGGATCACACTTTTACAAGTATGACTAGAGTTACTCTAAAGTGCTTACTATGTGCCAGTTTGTATGCCAGGTGCTTTGTATAAAGTATGTTATTTAATCATCACATGTTCAATAGAAATTTCTGCAATGATGGAAATGTTCTATAATACCAGTGCTATCCAACTTTGGTAGCCACTAGCACATGTGAATATTGAGCACTTGAAATATTTCTAATGCAACCAAGAAGCTGATGTTTTAATTCAGACTGATTATGGTTAATTAAAATATAAACAGCCTGTGTGGCCAGTAAGTTCAGTATTGGATGGCACAGTTATTAGGTATAAATACCTTTATTATTCCTACTTTACATGTATAGAAGCTGTGGATCAAAAAAGTAAAATAATTTTAGTAAAGGTCATGGAACTAATAAATAACAGGACTGAGATTTGATTCTGAAGCCAGTGTCCTTGTCTTTTTACTCTATGGCCACCACTTAGATTACAATTGTTCCTATTGTACACTTACAGAGAAAGAACCATATATAGAAAGAAAGCTGACAAATATACTGTAATGGACAACAGTCATCAAAATAGCATGGCCCTCATTCCAAAATAGCATTATGGCTAATGAAATAGAATAAAAGGTCTATGTACATGAAAATAGATAATGTTGTATTGTGTAACTGAAATTTACTAAATGAGTAGAATTCAAATGTTCTCACCAGCTGCCCCCCCAACCCCGAAAAGAAGAGATAAGTCTGTGATGGATGTGGTAATTAACCTGATAGGGAAATCCTTTTACCCTGAGTACATATATTGAAACATTATAATGTGCATTTTAAGTATCTTACAATTTTATTTGTCAGTTATATCCTAACAAAGGTGAAAATATAAAAAATAATATGTTTGTTATATTTACATTTATATATTTATATCAATTGAATTTATAAATATGTGATTAACTGGTCATCACAAAAGAATAAGTAAGGAAAACGTTATTTAACTAATAGCTTGGAGATAACTGATTATCAAATAAATAGACATAAGTCCCTAACCTGATATATGAGAACAGATTTCAAATTACATGATTCAAATACTAAAGAATATACTTATTAAAAAATTAAATCACATGCCCTGGCTGGTGTGGCTCAGTGAATTGAATGCCAGCCTAGAAACTAAAGGGTTGCTGGTTTGATTCCCATTCTAGGGCACATGCCTGGGTTGCAGGCCAGATCCCTAGTGGAGGTTAGTGAGAGACAACCAATAGATGTGTCTCTCACACATCGATGATTCTCTTCCTCTCTTTGTCCCTCCCTCACCTTCTCTCTAAAAATAAGTTAATACAAGCATTTAAAAAAATTAAATCACAGGAAAAACCCAGATGAAAATTTATTTGAGAAACCATCTGTTATATGGTAAGTTCTGAAGAAATCATGAAGGAAAACAATTATTGATTTGACTACTTAAGAAATAAAGACTTAGGAAAAATAAAAATGTACTTAGAATATAAAGGAAAACAGATTTAGAAATTTTTTTCAACAAATAAGGCAGAAAAGGGTGATAACTACATTATCCATAAGAAAAACCTTAGACACCTAAGAAAAACCATTAAGACACTTAATGGAAATAGACAATTGTGAATAGACAATTTGTGAATAGACAGTTTATATTAACAGGGATACAACTAGTGTATAAAACATATGGGAAATAGTTAAAATGGGGCTTTTCAAAGAAGTACAAATTAAGTAATGATAAGACAGCATCTTATACTTTTTGAATTAGTAAAACTTTAAAAAATAATTATTATTTGTGTTAGAGCAGTAATTTTTAACCTTTTTCATCTCATAGCACACTTAACTAATTACTAAAATTCTGTAGCACACCAAAGATATATTATGTGCTGATCTAAGAAGTAGTATAATTTTGATTGATTTACCAAAAATAATAGTAAGTACCCTTTTGCTGCAAAGTGATTTTTTAAAAAAAATCACGTGCCTATACTTATACATAAAGATTTCTGGTACTAAGAATTTACCAATCAGATGCAACCTTGTTATGCATTGTGACCAACAAGATGAAACTCCATTATATGATCTATATATTTATGGTTCAAGTCAGGGAATTCAAACCAGATGGTTATTGTTGTGTTGGCTATTGTCATTTTTTTTATTTGACAGTCTAAGGGAAAAGAAGTCAATGTCCCTGACTAAATAATCAGGTATTGTATGTTTTAAAAATTCTTGTGTCACACCAATTGAAAATTGCTATTAGAATGAAGCTAGTAAAATTGGTGTATTCATATGTTGGTTGTGGTAGCTGAAATTACTCTGATTTAGAAAGCAAATATGATGAATCAAGAACCAAGCAAATATGATGAATCAAGAACCATGAAAGTGTTTATTCCCTCTGACTTAATAATCATCTTATGAAAATTTACTGGAAGAAAAAGCCCCTAATAAGGAAAGAAAGGAAAGCACCATGAAATATCCAGTCATTGGTGGGGATGGTTAAGTAAATCATATTACATACACAATGTGGAACATTACATATCTCTTAAAATGATTATTATGACTACTATGTAGCAACATGGAAACTGTTCATAATCATACAGGAAAAACAGCAAGATGCAGTTTTGTATCTGGGCTAAAACTTCAACCATGTCCAAAGAAACACATGGATATGTAACCAGACTGCAAAGAAGCTCAGGAAAATGAAAACAGTTGGCATATGACAGCTATGGGATTATAGGCAATTTATTTTTATTTTTACTTACCTATGTCCTATTTTATAATAAAAATTGAGGTCACAGAAATGAATTATATTCACAAATCATTGTTGCTTATTGGAAGCTGCCAGTTTTTCTCCCTTTGTCTACCACTTTCCCCTAGTTTAGTTGAGCAGCAAGTGATTAGGATTGTCCAGTCTTCAGTGGAACATATCTGTGATGATTAGCAAGAGAAAGTATTGTGTATACAAAGTCTCTGTGTGGATAGATTCAGCAGAGATAGTAGGAGTGAAAGAGGAGACCATCTGGTAGAATATGCTGTGACAAATTAAACTATGTATTATGATCATGAAATACCAGAAGAAAATCCAAATTCAGTGGACTTGGAAAAAGCCCAGCCGAAACACTATACAACAAATCAACTACAGACTGACAATATGCCACTCATAAGCTCAGATGTGCCCATTACTAAGGAGAACATCGTTTGAGCCAAATTTTGCAGAACACATTCTATGTGGATTTCCCTTAGGGAAAAAAGTCAACAAACTGAACACCTTCACACAGAGATGCCTCAGACAGAGCTACTGTTGAAATGAATATCATAAATTCAGAATGAATAGGAAGGTGATGGGCTTGATTTCTCTAGAGTCACCCTCATTGTTGAACTCTAACACCCAAACTAGACAACCAGGTATACATATGGGTATAAGCTATGTTTTCCTTCTTCTCTGTCTCCTTCCCACTCTTCCTGTTCTCTTCCCTTCCTTCTTTACTTCCTTCTCTTCTTTTCTCCCACCTTCAAACTTTTCTTTCCTTCTTTTTTTAAGCAGTTCTAGTGACTTTAGCTCACATGTCCAGAATTCTTTATAATGTTACTATGCTTTCCTCTTATTTATTGTCAGTGTTTCTTCCACTTCTTCATGTCCTTTTGATTCTTATTCTGGGGTTCTTTCAAGTGCATGTATCTTGCATATTTGGCGACTTCTGCTTTTCCACATCTTTCGTACTTTGACTACTTCCGTTAGAATGTTGATAAATTTGTCGTGATCTTTGTCAGTATAGATTTGTTACTGCTATTTCAACTTCATTTGTGTTGTAAGTGTGCTTTTGATTAAACCGTAGTTCTGCTGTGGCTGGTTTGGTTTTCTTTCCAAGGAAACAGTTACTTATGGTGGGTTGATTCAGCAGTGTTACAAAGGCAATACATGTGTTTTAAGCAAAAGGTTGTCACTGGGAGAGAGGCTTAGATATTTCCCACGTGGCTAAAAGTACACAACAAATCCTAGTAAAAAGTGGATTTAGCCCTGGCTGGTGTGGCTCAGTGGATTAAGTCCCGGTCTGTGAAGCAAAAGGTCACTGGTTCAATCCCAGTCAGGACACATGTCTGGGTTGCAGGCCAGGTCCCCAGTTGGGGGCATGCAAGAAGCAACTGATCAATGTATCTCTCTCACGTGATGTTTCTCTCTTTCTTTCTCCCTTCCTTCCTCTCTTTCTAAAAATAAATACAATATTTATTTTATTTTTTTTCACATAGAAACTTTTACTAAGTGTAAGAAACAAATGTAAATATATATATATATATATATATACATATATATATACACACACACAGTTGTTCATGTAAACATCTCTTCTTTATGTGTAAATATATGAGATAAAAGTAAAAAGCCAATTGCAAAAGGAAAAAATAAAAATAAATAAAATATTTAAAAAGAATAAAATACCTTTAGAAAAAGACGTGGATTTAGACTCTTTAAAAAGAAGCACTTTCTAATACAGCTGGTCAAAAGCAGTATAAATTATTTACAAGGCTGACATATGTGGGTGTACAGTTTGTGTGTTGTACAAAGGCACCTGGCCAAGGAAATGAGTGATAGCTGAAATGCAGCTCTGCTTTGCTCACCAAGCCCTGTGTTTTGGAATGAGGCCATGTCAGCCTGGAATGAGGGGTGTGCGGTGAGGACATTTTTTAATCTTCTACATATGTGCTAGGGATAGACCTAGCTATCTCAGGAGGTGACTTCTCTCTAGATAAATTGTTACAACAAGGGAGAGAATGGCTCAACTTGTGCACAAAAGAAAACACTTACATTTCCTCCATGATGTCTGGGTCTCTCCGGTGTGCTTTAATCTACTGGACTACTGAATAATACCTTTTTATTAACATGTCTGTAGTCAATTTGCATGTTGTCCTCTCACAAATGCTAACAACATCCATATTAAGACTCCAAACTTCCCAGAGATGGATAGGTGCCTCCACATAGAGTGCTTAGTTGAATTCTCATTTTAGAAAATGTATCTTCTCTTTTCAGTGGAGATCAACACCACATTCCTTCCCACCACCTATGTAGTGCGTTGTGAAGACCACAGGAGATAATATAAACTGAATGCACTGTGAAAAACGTGAAGAGATGTCATTAATAAAATTATTAGGTTAAATCCTCTTGTCCACAAGCTTGGAATTCCAGTCATATTAAGGCTTTAATGGTGACTAGTGCTTCTTGTTTCACCATCAAGAATTCCATGCCCACTGCAGATTATCAGCCTCCTTGCAGGGCTGACATATACAACACTCATTTTGGCTCTCTGCATATGACATTTTGATAGTTAAGTCACCCTTTCATGTGTACCTTTTCCCCCCAAGTAGGCTGCAAACTCCTGGAGCTGGACACCATGCCCTGTACTCTCTTGGAATTTCCAGTAGGACATCATATAATATACACTTTTAAAATTGAACTGAATTGATTCTTTCTTCTTAACTCTCAGTCCCTTCTAGAAATATTTTTAAAGATTATTTATTTAGTTTTTTTAGAGACAAGAAGGGAGAGAGAGAGAGGGAAAGAAACACGAAGGTGTGGTTGCCTCTCACATGCCCCCAATGGGGGACCTGGCCCATAATCCGGGCATTTTCCCTAACTGGGAATTGAATTGGCAACCTTTTGGTTCACAGGCTGTCACTAAATCCACTGAGCCATACCAGCCAGGGCACAACAAATATATGTGAGCATCTACTATGTGTCAGTCTTTGTTCCAATCAGCAAAATAGAAAAAAAGTATCTGTCTTCATGGAGCTTTCTATTTTTGCCCAAATCTGCCTTTTATTAGCTATATGTGTCCTCAACCAAAATCACTTCTCTCTCTGGGACTAAAGGTGTCCTTTTGTGTATACTGAACATTTTATAAACATTTCCGTCTTTCTTTCTTATTATTTCTTCTTCAACCATCTTTTCCACCTTTAATTGCTTTTTGTTATGCCTTTATATGCCTTTATTGTTATGTCTTTATTATGTCCCACATCCAAAATATTGAGTATTGTACAGAAAACAAGGATGCCCTTTTTTATTGACTCATCTTTGGGTATTTCATAGCTGTATGTGCCTAGATTATTCTTTTTTTTAAATTATAGGTTTGTTTAGCACAGAGACAGTGCTTGTTTTATTTCCACCTTGAGTACCCAGCTCACAATGAGCTTCCCCCACCCCCCTAGTTTTTCAAGTATTTTTTCATATTTTCTCTAATTACAGCATCAACATTCTCTGGTTTATTTCTTTTGGTTCTCTGTGCTAAGAGAAGCTCCCAGAGTTACAGCTTTGGATTTTCGAGCTGCATGTAGGAGACTGCTTGTTTAACCAAGATGAATCCTCAGGAGAAAATTGAGTCTTTTTTCCTCCTATAATTTTATTTATTTAAATCTTGATTGCTTATAGTAAATAACCTCTCGAAGATAATTTAATTTTCAAATAATCTGGTATCTGATTTGATGCAGTTTGAGTGTTTCAGGGATTTGGGGAATATCATTTTTCTTTGGTAATGAGTTTCCCACAATAGCTTTGTTTAATGTTGTTACATCCTCTTTTTGCCTGGCTACCAGAAGGACTGTAGTTAGATTTACTGGAGTAATATAAGTTTACTAATAGTAATTAGATCTCAAGAAACTTCTTTGTGCCCTGGCTGGTGTAGCTCAGTGGACTGAGCACAGGTTGTGAACCAAAGGGCTACTAGTTCAATTCCCAGTCAGGGCATATGTTTAGGTTGCAAGCCAGGCCCCCAGTGGGGGCCACAAGAGAGGCAACCACACACTGATCTTTCCTTCACTCTTTCCCTCCTCCCTTCTCCTCTGTCTAAAAGTAAAAAAATAAAATCTTTAAAAAATAAAGAGGAAATTGGTTTTTTTTTCTTAGAAAAGAAAATTCTTTGTTGTCAGTAGCATTTGGTCTCTATTGAAAAAATAACTTTTCAAAAAATGGGGTTAATTTTTAAAAAGATTTTATTTATTTATATTTAGAGGGGAAGGGAAGGAGAGAGGGAGAGAATATCAATGTATGGTTGCCTCTCGTGTGTCCCCTGCTGGGAGTTGGCCTGCAGGGAACCGGCCTGCAACCCAGGCATGTGCCCTGACTGGGAATCGAACCGCAATCCTCTGGTTCGCAGGCCTGCGCTCAATCCACTGAGCTACACCAGCCAGGGCTAATTTTTAAAAAATCTTAAGGAAATATGGTAATTTATTCTGGTATGATTTTTATAGTGTTTGCAGCAAAGTGATTATTTTCATATTATTTAAATTTTAGTTTCAAGATCATAAGGTAAGATTGATATAAATGTGTTGTTTAAATACTGCAACAAAATGTGTTCTTTTAGGAGTGCATACTAATTCACATTTAGTTGTTAAATGGGATTGGTCTAAGGAAATGAAGGTTTTATTTTTGATGCATAATTTCACACATGTCAAGTTTGAATTTACATTAGAACTCTAATAATGGTCTGCCTTTGATTGTTGTTTTTGAGATGCCATGAGCATTATAAATAGCAATAAGGAAAGCACTAAACAACTCAGGGTATCACTTACTAGGTTGCCTGACACAAAGAGGAAATGCTTAATTCAGAAAGTCAGTTCTGTCCATAAGCAAGGAACAGTAAAAAGTTGTTTTAAACTGTTTCATACAAATTCCATATGGCAAGTGGGATGAGTCTCAAGATTTAGGTCATGCCAACTTGTAGCACCTAGTGGAAGAAAACTGAAGCCAGTCTGATAATGTCACAAATTTGTAGTTAGTAAATAGCTGGGAACTGCTTATCATTATTATTTTTTAAAAAAATTATTTGCAGGCACTGGGGGAAGCAGGATAAGAACAGCCCACTAAGCTTCCATCACCATTTGTACCTTTTGTGGTAACATCATGTTCCAATTCCTGGTGAAGAGAATTCTCTTCTATTTTTATTATTTTAAGAGTTTAGGGGAATCCAAGGTGGCAGAGGAGTAACCTCTTCCCAAGAACAAACTGGAATTATAACTAAATTGTAGGGAAATCATCCAGAATAACCAACTGAACACTAGGTGGAGAGAAGCCTTACAGGCACTAACAGACAGAAGAAAACACTTCAGCACAACGTGACTGGTTGGGAATATGGAGGAGATGCAAGAGGGCTGGCTGGGCTTGCACGAGTATCAGCTGAAGTGCTGGAGGAATATTTGTTACCCAGTGATTCCCCTGATAAATGTGGGGTCTAAATCCCAAACTGGGGTCCCCAGCCTACAGCACCAGAGCCAGATAACGTAGAGGAACCCAGATAACATACAGCTGTGAAAAGCAGCAGAGTTTCTGTCTGTGGGGAGAGATGGCTAGAGATGCAGAGAGCCTGTAAAGGGCCAACGTTCAAAATTTCATTTGCAGCCAGCTACTCTGGGCTCCAGCAGATGGAGGACAGAGTACACTAGAGAAGCTTGAGGAGAGTGTGGGGTTGGTGGCTCTGGGGATAAAACTGAAGGAACAGCCACCAGGATCTCTGTGCTGGTCATTTCCCATACAGCAGAAGCCATCTCTCTCAGGCAGAGCACTCCTCTCTGAATGGCATCAGCCTGAGGGGAAGCGATAGCCCCACAGACAAGAATTACTCTGCACCACCCTGTGGTGCTTAAGCCTGACTGCTGATCACATATTGATTAGATTAACAACTGATTGGCTGAATGACAGATTATTTTAATGGTAAGGCAGAAAATACAAAGCAGCCAAAATGGGAAGACAAAGGAACAGAGCCCAAATGAAAGAACAAGTGAATTTTCTAGAAGAAGTAGATGACACGGAGGCAAGCAACTTATCAGATAGTTTATAGTAATGATTATAAGGATACTGAACAGCATGAAAAAGGACATAGAAACCATAAAAAATACCAGTCTGAAATGAAGAATACCATATCTGGGATAAATAACATACTAGATGGACTAAACAGTAGGTTAGATGAAGCAGAGGAGTGAACCAGTGGTTTGGAAGAAAAGGTATTTAAAAATGCCCAGGCAAAGCATCAAAAGAAAAAAAATAACTTAAAAAATGAGGAGAGCTTAAGAAACATTTTGGACAACACAAAGCATAACAACATCCACATCATGGGAATTCCAGAAGGAGACAAGAGAGAGCAAGTGATCAAGAACCCATTTGAAGAAATAATGACCAGAAACTTCCTTAATCTGGTAAAAGAAAAAATCATACAAGTCCAGGAAGCTCAGAGAGACCCAAACAAGTTGGACCCAAAGAGGACTACACCAAAACACATCATAATTAAAATGGCAAGGCTTAAAGACAGGGAGAGAATCCTAAAAGCTGCAAGAGAAAAGCAGGGAGTTACCTACAAGGGAGCACCAATTGGACTGGCATCTGATTACTCAACAGAAACATTTCAGGCCAGAAGGGAGTGGGTTGAAATATTCAAGGTGATGAAATGCAAAGACCTACAATGAACACTGCTTTACTCAGCAAGGCTATCATTTAATATTGAAGGAGAAATCAACCTGTGTCAATACAGTCAGTTAATATTTGGCAAAGGGGGCGGAAATATAAAATGGAGTAAAAATAACCTCTTCAATAAATGGTGTTGGGAGACCTGGACAAGTACATGCAAAAAAATGAAACTAGACCACCAACTTATACCACACACAAGAATAAATTCAAAATGAATTAGACTTAAATGTCAGACCCCGAACTGTAAAAATCCTAGAAGAAAAACATAGGAAGCAAAATCTCAGACATTGCTCATAGAAATTTTTAATCAGATATGTTTCTTCAGGCAAGGGAAACAAAAGAAAAAATAATAATTGGGACTATATGAAAGTAAAACAGTTTTGGGCAGCAAAGGAAACCATCAACAAAACAAAAAGACAGCCCATAGAATGGGAGAACATATTCTCTGATATATCTGATAAAGGGTTAATATCCAAAATTTATAAAGCACTTACAACACTCAGCACCAAAAATCAAACAACCTAATTAAAAAATGGGAAAAGGATCTGAATTGACATTTCCCCAAAGAGGTCATACAGATAGCCAACAGACATATGAAAAGATGCTCAACATCATTAATGGTCAGAGAAATGCAGATTAAAACCACAATGAGATACCATCTCACACCTGTTGGAATGGCTATTATCAAGAAATTAACAAGCAGAAAGTTCTGTTGAGGATGTGGAGAAAGCAGAACCCTTTTGCACTGTTGGGGGAATTCAAACTGGTGCAGCCACTGTGGAAAGCAGTATGGAGATACCTCACAAAGTTAAAGATGGATCTGCCTTTTGAGTCCGTGATCCCACTTCTGGGAATGTATCTGAAAGAACCCAAAACACTAATTAAAAATGACGTAAGCACCCTTATGTTCATTGTAGCATTATTTACAACTGCCAAGATATGGAGGCAGCCCAAGTTTCCCTCGAAAGATGAATGGATAAAACAACCATGGGATATTTACACATTGGAATTTTACTCAGCTATAAAAAAGAAGAAAATTTTATCCTTTGCAACTATATAGATGGACCTGAAGAACATTATGCTAAGTGAAATAAGCTAGTCAGAAAAAGACAAATACCATAGAATTTCACTGATATGTAGAATCTAATGAACAAACTGAACTAACAAGTGAAACAGAGACTCATAAATGGAGAGCAGATGACAGCTAATTGAGGGGGCATTTAGGGGTTGGAGGGATTCAACAAAAAGGAAAATGGACTCATGAACAACAGTGTGGCGATTGCTGTGGGGAGTGTATAATGGGACTAAACAGTAATGGGAAAATACAATATGTATTAAATTAAAAAATAAAATAAAAAAGAAGAGAAAAACATTTTTTTGCTGTACTTCAGTATATCATCTCTTCTCCAAATCCTGTCTTGTTAGGTTTTGTGTGTTGACATTGCCATTTGTTCATAGTGCCATTTCATTTCATCAGTAAACAAATACTTATATCATGTCTACTATTTGCCAGATACTATATTGGGCACCAGAAATATGTTGGTAAATAAAACAGACATGGTTCCTTTTCTCATAAAACTTACCATGCAAGCTTCTGCGTGGCTAAAGAAAACAGCATTAAAATAAAAAGACAACCAACTGTATGGGAAAACATATTTGCCAATGATACCTCAGACAAAGGTTTAATCTCCAAAATATACAAAGAACTCACACAACTTCACTCTAAGAAGACAACTAACCCAATTAAAAAATGGGGAAAGGACTTGAACAGACACTTCTGCAAGGAGGACATACAGAGGATCCAGAGACACATGAAAAGATGCTCAATATCACTTGCTATCAGAGAGATGCAAATTAAAACCACAATGAGATACCACTTTACACCGGTGAGAAGGACTATCATAAACAAAGCAATAAACAACAAATGTTGGGGAGGCTGTGGGGAAAAGGGGACTCTGGTCCACTGTTGGTGGGATTTCAGACTGGTACAATAATTATGGAAAACAGTATGGAATTTTTCTCAGAAAACTAAAATTGGACCTGCCTTCTGACCCAGCAATTCCACTGCTGGGATTATATCCTAAGACCCCTAAAACACCAATCCCAAAGAACCTATGCACCCCAATGTTCATAGCAGCACAGTTTACAATAGCCAAGAGTTGGAAGCAACCTAGGTGCCCATCAGTAAATGAATGGATCAAAAAACTATGGTACATATACACAATGGAATTCTATGCAGCAGAAAGAAAGAAGGAGCTCCTACCTTTTGCAACATCATGGATGGAACTGGAAAGCATTATGCTGAGTGAAATAAGCCAGGTGTTGAAGGACAAATACCATATGATCTCACCTCTAACAGGAAGCTAAACAACAAAACAAAATATAACCAAAGACACTGAAATAGAGAACAGGCAGACAGTGACCAGCGGGAAGAGGGGAGGGAATTTCAGGGGAAATAGGGGAGGGATTTAGAGGAACCTATATAAAGGATACATGGACAACAAGTGAGAATGGTGGAAATGGGAGGGAGGGGGGAGCACAGGGGGCGGGATGGGATGGGAGTAATAGACAGAAAACTGTACTTGAAAAGTAATTAAATAAATAAAAAAACTTACCATGCGGTTTCCTTAAGCAACTAAAGAAATTACATCCAAAGTCATTTCTTTTCTGAGTCTTAATGTCATCATCTTAAAATAGGCATAATATCTACCTTGAAGGGTTATTGTGAGAATTAAAGGAGACCGTGTATATGAAACACAACCATGATGTTTGGGAAATTGTGGAACCTCAATAAGTGGCACATCTTATAAATCATTTTGGATTCCTGGAGAACCCCACCCCTGGTAAGTGGATTGAGGTGCTATTGAATATCATCTGAGTGAATATTCACCCCATGGAGTATCTTTAGTCAATCCATTGGGTGGGGAGAATTGAAGGTGGCAGGCTACCAGGTTTGAACTTTTCCCACACGGGTGTTTTAAAACTCAGTTCAAATACATTTGAATGAGAGTGCAAAGCTCATTAACCATGGCATTTCTTGAGCTAGCCATGGAAAATCCAAAGATGAAGATTTCCTCTAGCATTTCAGAAAGTGGGGGATTAGGTTTCACCATATGAAATTTTTTTGGAGGGAGGGACATAATTCTATCTATGACAATTTTACTTCCAGGTTCATGAGTGTGGAAATAAGTTACACATATGTAATGGTTTGTCCTCTTTAAAATACTTTTGCACTTCTTTTGTCTAAGGGGCTAGGATCATTATCTATATTTCAAGATTGCACTGTGTGTTAGAGATGGAAACCAACAACACAAGTAGTTCTTTCCTCAGGGCATTCAGCCATAGTCAGTGCTTTTCACTGTTTCCCTTATACTGACATGAATAAGTTAGTACCAAAATCTTTTACAACATATAAGACATAATTACAGTTCTGTATCCTCAAACAAGACATTCATTTATAAAAAGATGGATGCTCTAGGACCCTGAAGATGGCAGTCTTAATCAAAATCTCAGCATAGAATAGTGTTGTGACTAGTGATGGAATCCAAGCTGTGACAATTGCACAGGTTCCAGAATGCTGTTAAACTGAATTGCTGGTTGTCTTTCAAAATGGGGAATACAGTTGTATGGTTTGTGGGTATTTGTTTGTCCTTTTGATGTTCACAAGTCCGTAAGTGGATCTTGAGTGGCTCCTGTTTCCTCTCTTCCTACAGTCCCAGCCCAAGGCTCACAATTTACTCAAAATCACAATGTAACATTTTAGAAAACTTGGTGAGCCCAACTCCTTGATTATTTACAGTCTGCTAATAATTATTGGAAACTATTCTGTCTCATTTTGCTTCTTGCTATCTGCATGCTTACCTTTTACCATTGTAAACTGTAGATTCAATGTCTGTAGGATTGGAAGGAGTAGATGGAAACAGTGTTACTTTTCATCTTACAGCTCTTGCAAATGAAATGAATAGTTAAAAGAGGATGGGGCTGACATTCTTGGCTATGGTGTATTGGGAGATTGTGGATTTCAATTATCCAAGCTCATGCTGTCTCCCAGACTACAAATTATGGGCACCTGGCTATAAATGAAAGACTAAATAAATCTTGAGTTGAAGTTACTTAATGTCTCCAGGACTGCAGGAAAGATCTCAGACAGGCAGCAGAGCCTGGGGCTATCAGCTGCATGGTAGCCTTCCATTTGGAACCCCTCTCCCACTTTAATCAGAATCCTGACACTTAAGGGACTAAACTGTCTGTGGCATCCATTTATCCATTTTATAGAATGGCTCTAGGAAACTACAGGGTCATAATCTGAATTCTATACTGGGATGGGTCCCCAGGCTCATTCATTGATGACAGAATATGAGAAGACTGACACCTACAGTTTCATTAGAGATAGCTGGATGGATTTTTACCAAAGAGATCACACTAGGAAACTTGATGAATTTCTATGGGTGGACAGTTATGCAAATAGGCAAGCATGAAGCTTTAGATTGAATCTGCATCTGCTCCAAGAATATTTAGACGTAGCACTGCTTACCCCAAATCCTGATTGAAAAGGAAAGCTAGTAATACATTGATATTGTTTTCCTGTCATGAAGTACAAATAGGGCCAGAAATCAGAAGGTGAAAAGAAGGAGGCACAAAGCTTTATAAAGGTAGAACCTAATAAATGGAATTTACTATTATTATATTAAAAGTAGATACTGTCATATATTTATGACATATTATTATACATAATGTTAAAGCCCCTCTCTGGTTACTCCTATCTCTAGCTGCTGACACATCACTGCAGTTCAATTGGTGGGGTCCTAGTGTATGGAAACAGGATAGGAATTTCAATAATGTAAAGAATCCATTGCTTCTCAACCTTCCCCCCCCCCATGATCATCCTTGTAAGGAGGAAGTTAAATTCAATTGAACTTATCTGTAACAACAGAAATAATTAAATACTAAGGGATTAGATTTTTGGCTTGAGAAGGGTAGGTTTTGACTGAAAGACCACAAACCACTGCAAGACCTAAATTGTTTTTCACCCTTCTTCACAACTAGTTTTCTTCCCCTTGTGGGCTATTCTGTCTTTGTTGAAAATGCATGATACATGTGTGTGCAACCAGACAATTTATGAAGTGATATTTAATTGTGTCTAGTTATGAATGTTGTCTACATTACCCACATTACTAACCCCCAACAGGAGAGCACTAACATTAGTTAAGTTCTTATTTATATCCATACATATGTGTTAGATATTTTCCATGCATTGTGTAATCTAATCCTCACAAAAACCCTGAAGTTGAGAGGTTAAACTACTTTCCCAAACTCACATAGGTGCTTGAATCCAGGTCTTTCTGATGCTAGAGACTATGATCTTTATAACACTTTTTAAAAAGGGGGCACAGCAAGGTGTATCAATATAGAAAGGACATAAAGCTGAGGGTTTATCTCTAAAGTTGATTTTGGAGTCTCTGGATTGCATTTTGGCTACTTTGGGGTAAAATAAAAGAGAAATATGACTAGAACTAAATTTCGTCTCTCACCCCACCATGGTTTGAAATATGTTCCTTGTATCATATGGAAAATTTAACCATAGCTTCTTTATATTTGCTAAGACTCTAGGAACTCAGTGAATTGCACACATTGAATATGATTAATAATATATTCTTAACCCAGATTTTATCAATCTTATATTAATCTGTACACAGATTAATGATTCTTAATTTTACCCAAAATAGACTTCCAATTATGGAGCTTAAAGAGGACAATAAATGGCAGAGAATGTTAGGCGAGTAGAAAGCAATGGTTATTTTCACATGATTGGTAAAGAAAGGGAAAAATAAACTGATTTTCAACATGCAGTGCCTGAGAAGTAGCTATGCATATAAAACCAAGCCAGCATACTTTGACCTACTACTGGGGAGAGAATACAGGAAGTCCCCCCTTAACTTTGTTTATACTTTCTGCGACTTTAAGCCAAAGTACATATTTTCCCATTTTAACCATGGACTAATTAATTTAAAGAAGAGCTAAGATCCTACCACATCCCATTCAAGGTTATAATGAAAGGACTTGAACAAAATGAAGTTTTTCAAGGACCTGGTGTATGTCAAATTGTATTCCGTGCTGATATTTATGATGTGGAAGTGTGTGTGTGTTTGTCTGTGTGTGTAAATGTAGAAACATAACTATTTCTTAATTTGGACTTTAGCCTTTACATTTAATGTAAATTATGTCCATACATATATATGTGTAGATTTTCCACCTGTGATCTCACAGATATTTTTTCTTTAACAAACCTACCACCCCATCCCTGTTTTTCTGTCCACTTGTCAGTGGTACAAGTAAACAAAATTAATAATAATAGCTCCCAGAATAGTTAGTAACTGATGTATAGGTGCTCCCTTCATTTCAGACATGAAAATATTGGCGTCCTCAGAAGCCACACAAACTGGAACTCATACTACCTGACATTGCATTATCTGTCTTCCATCATTGTTACTGAGTCTTCACTTCTTACAAAAAGAGAGAATGCAAAAATATATTGGCAGCTTCATCTGGTGGCCAGAGAACAATTCTGGGTCAAAAGTAAACTTTAAATTTAGAGAAAATAAAAGTTGGGTGAAGTTGGCATACCAGCATGTCACTATTTTTACATAATAATATATTAGTTGGAAAGTAGGCAAAGAAAATTAAGATCTTTCTTGCAAAATATTTTTAAAATAACAGCCCTGGCTGGTGTGGCTCACTTGATTGAGGACAGGCCTGTGAACCAAATGGTCACCAGTATGATTCCAAGTCAGGGCATGTGCCTGGGTTGCAAGCCAAGTTTTGCCCCCATTAGGGGGTGCACAAGAGGCAACCACACATTGACATTTCTCTCCCTCTATCCTTCCCTTCTCCTCTCTCCAAAAATAAATAAATAAAATATTAAAAGCAAAAATAAAATAATAATTTTATAGAGAATATTATAAAATCATACACCATCCCTTTCAGCAACCACAAAATCCCATAGAAAGAAGACATTTGGTTTCTGGGATGACAAAAGTCTACTCACCCAGATATAGAGTAAAGAGTTATGGTTAGAGTTTGGAGAGAAGAGAACCTTCTTCTAGGAGGTGGTTGACCCACATTCTAACTTGTTTTTTTGTAGACATGCTGGGTGACCTTAGTCAAGTCAAATGACTTCTCTGAATATATATTTTTGTAAAATAAAAGGGTTGAAGTAAATGATTTCTAAAACATGCCCCAGTTCTATAAATCTCAGCAATTGGGAAGATAAATAGTTTGTAGTCTTAGAATGTTTAGATGTTTAACACTGCTATTTTCTATCTACTGTGTACCACTCTAAAGTTTTTATGATTTGTGATATGTAGTTTATTTACAAAGTGCATGTGATAGATACTAAAATACCCCTAGTTGACAGGAGGTAGATACAATAAATATTTATCAAACCTTATTATTTGTGTATTAGATAAAGTAGGCCTGGCATTTGTAATGTCACCAAGTAACTAATTTATAGTCAGTTTACCCCACTGAAACATTTCTTCCTTTTCCAGATATTTTACTTTATTGAATATTTGGATCTTACTGAGGGTGAATTCTGAAAACTATTGTTTCCTCAGTGCTAATATTTGCATTATGATGAGGTTCCTATAGTTAGGAATGATTGTCTGATATTGTTAGCATAACCCTTATAACCTAATGTAGGCTTTTGTGATTATAATGATTTTGCTTCAAAACAGAGTTATGTTTTTCTGACAACCTTCCCACTTCATTTTTCTATATGCAGCTCTTTGTCTGTCTCCTTGGAAGCCATAAAGTATATACAGTATGTGTAGCTAGAATACCTTCTGCTTCTTGCATCCAAGTTTTTATTGTGTCTTTGAATTGCCAGTGGGCGGAGGACTGGAGAGTTAATATGCTATGTTGCCTAAAGAAAGAAAAGTACAAGTTATTTCTATAATCAAAAATTACCAAAAGGAACCTGTTATGAATTATAACAAAGAGAAAAGCAAACATTAACAGGAATTTTTTTTATTTTTGCTTTTAGTTTCAGTGGCTTACTCTGTTTTTATGATTTGTTTAAAAAGGAAAAAGAAGACCTTCAAATCAATGTGTTTCAATTTTATCTAGTTATCAAAATTCTCCTACCTTTTTTTAACCTCAAGAGCAATGAGATTTCTGTTTCCCGTTTCAAGATATGCTGTAAGAAACTTGTGCACATTTGAGAGTGTGAAATGCAACTACATTTATCTGCATTATTTAGGAAGAAGTGAGGACTCTGTAAACATGTATCTTTTTAGTCACAGTTGGCCCTTCTATCAGTTTGCTTGTGACTGACTTTTGCAGTTGCTGTAATGTTGGTATTTTATGAGGGCACTGTTTTCAGAGTTGGAAGACCTCTGTGCTTCCACTACTTTAGGGTTTTGTGCCAGAATACTCTTGGATTTTCGTTGTAAATATCAGTAAGGATGCTTGTGATGTCCTCATATAATTTTCTTGACAATCCCTGTTGTGTAATTGCAAGCTGTATATCCAGGACCTCTTACCCATGTTTTGGAAGTGAAGAGACCTCTTGTTTGTAGTCCCCAAGAGTCCATGGTATACATCTGTGAAAATGGCCCAGTGACAGCCACATGAATATATGCCAAGCACCTCTGAGACTGTGTGCCAAGAAACTGGAAGGTACTACACTGTGAAAGAGGGCCAGGAATGCTAAACGACACTACTCCTTTGAACAGCAGGATCTGGAAAAAGGTTTTCTTTGTGTTTCCATTTGAGTATGTGTTGGGCATATGCTGGTGCCAAACTGCCTCACCACCATTGCAGCTGCCCTGCACTGAGGAATAGTGTTGTGGAAGGCAGATTCAAGGCCTTGCTCGTATGTGCTTTATTTTTTTTTGATTATCAGACAAACCATCCTCTTTCCAAAGGTATAGTGAAAATAAGTGATCTTTTGATTCCATGTTAAACACGGTACTGGATAAGGTAGGCACCTTCTGTGTATATGCTGTAGTATACTGTCTTCTTAGGCTGCTCTGAAAAGAGCACGGTGTTGGCAGCATTCTGTTTGCATATTTATTAGAATCTCAGGGCTGGAAGAACTCTTAAAAGTCATCTACTCCACCCACCCACTCACATCTGATGCACCAACTGCTTCTACAACCTACTTGTCATCCTTGCCTATACATTATGCTTTCGGAGACAGGAGTATTTGAAACCATTCCATGCACTGAGTTGAAATTTTATTCCCAATTGCTTCCATTCATCTGTGCTAGTTGGGCATCTTGGAATCACATAGAAGATGTGTAATTGTTTTGCAGTATGCCAGCCTTTCAAAGCTTTGTGTAACATTCCACCACCACTCTTCCTGGTCTGGTTTGGATTTTTTCAATTGTTCTCTAATGCAACAGAGATTAAGTAAAGAAGAATGAAAACGTGCCTCTGAGAGAACAGAAGGATTTTCCTTTCCTCCTCTGTCATACTATGGTTGGTTCTCCTGAGTAAGAGAAGGGGGAGGGTAGGATGAGTTGTTGCACAACCATTCCTTTGATATTGTGATTTTGATTTTTCCCCTCTGTTTTTATCCCTCAGTTAGAAATAGGCTCCAATTCTTCTCTATTCTTCTTAACAATATTCAGATATGATCTCACTTGTGCTGATGACCTCCTTTCTCTTTATACTCTACTTTGATTCAACAATACAATCAAAGATCCTGTTCATTCTATTGATATTCTCATCATATTTGACATTCCTGTAAGTCATGTGTGTCCATATTCCTTCCAATTTCCTTTACTGTAATTATGAAGGTAGTTTTGTTGACCTGAGCCTGGGACCTTACATTTATACTTATTTAGTTTCATCTGGTTAGAAATCACATCACTATAGCATGTTGAGATCTTCTTGTACTGGCCAGTTTGACACACAGCATCAGCTGGCAAATCTTTAATATTTCTATCTTCATGCATGAGCCTCTGTTGCTTCTGATGGATAGTTATTACCAAATGCAGGGATGTTTCCTCTTACAAAAGGCAAATTGTTTTCCTGGACTGACATGGCTTGTGTGTCAGGTGGGCTGGTGAACATTATAAGGAAATGCTGTGCTTAGTCTCTTTTTCTTTTTTTACTTTTTTGGTATGTCAGACTTCTGTAATAGAGAACTGGTATAATCTAGAATGGCATTTGTATTCGTGCCTATCCCTGTCCAATCAGATTAGTAAGAGAGAGATTTTAGCTAAGCACCACTGCTCTGCAAATGAAATCTCTAAATGCCACATCAGCAGAAGGAAAAGTATTGACCTCCATAGAGCATGGGGCGGTGGGAGGTGTGGTGGCAAGGATGACTAGATTATTGCTCGACAAAATTCATTCACTCCAAGTACTGTTCCTGTGCTTTTAGTCCCGCATGCCTAGATAGAGATGGAGACTCACTGCTAACCATGGGCAGATCCTGCTGTCTCTATTTTGATCTGTTTTAAGGAAGATCGTTGTCTCTATCCTGATTTCTGTATCAAGCTGAGCAATGCTCCAGTTGCTAGCTTAATGACAAAATTGTCTCTGTTGTTGATCAAGATCATCAGACTCTAATTTCAGCTTTCAATTATATTATATCCCACAAACAACCTCATGAGATGAACTTAGTATAAGAACCCAACTAAGGCAGTTCTGATGTCTTATTTATTGGGCATTGTTAGAAAACAAGATCTTCCATCTGAGTGAAATTAATAGATAACGGAAATGTTTTTCTTCCAAGGGCTGAATGTGTAATTTTTCATACTAAGTTAAAGAGCAGAGGTCAGCAAACTACAACTGGCAAGTCATATCTGTTCTGTTTTTCGCCTTTCTATGACACACAAAATAAGAATGGGTTCTACATTTTTATATGATTGAAAAATTCAAAAGGAGAATATTTTGTACAAGGTAAAAACTAAACAAAATTTAAATTTTGGTGTCCATGAGTAAAGGATTATTAGAACAGTTATTTGTTTATGCTTACTTGTTTACATGTTGCCTATTTTGTTTTCTTGAAATAGAAGCAGAGTTGAGTAGTTTGAATATTGACTAGCCCACAAAGCCTAGAATATTTACTTCTCTGGCCCTTTAAGCCTAGAACATTTACTTATCTGACACTTTAAAAGTAAAGCTTTCTAACCCTTGGTCTACAGCATAATTTTTGTAAAGGTCTCTTCATTCTGGGACTTTTAATTTGTTGGGGAATGAGAAAATAAACTTTTGATAAATAGTATGTTTAATAGAAGTCTTTCGGTATCTGAAGGTGGACTCAATGAAGGAACTGTGGAGAGTTTGGGGACTACTAATTAGGCATCTATTTCTATGTATAAAATCACAGTCTCGAATCTGGAAGGAATATTTCAAGGAGCTCACTAAAGTTGCTGGGCTTGGTGTTTCTTTAAATACAGTCTTAATATCCTTTCAGTCTAGTGTTGTATAGGAACTCCTAATGTCCATGGGCATTACAGAGGACTGCCTCCTCCCTCTGCATAGATCTAAGGGTTGTTTAATTAGTCACAATTATTCAACAGAATTCTTGAACACTTCCTATATGCCAGTCAGTAAGTGAGGAGATCTTTCCCAGATTTTTTTTTACATGTGGAATTTTAGGGAGTTTGTTCTTTACTTTCTTTGCAATTAACCTGATGTTATGTATTTTTTTAAAGCATATGGCCAGATGTCTCCCTCACATACACACAGGTGTTAGAAAGCTAACTTTAAAATTTCATCCACTTGTTATAACATATATATATATATATATGAATTGAACAAAGTTGACTTAATTAGGAAAATATCCTTGAGATTTATTTATCTATATAATTTTTATCCTTAGGATAATAATAATCAGTGATTGTGTCTCATCCTATAAATCCCTCTAACACAATTATGTAGTAAATATAAAATTATATATATTACAACTAAGTATATATTCTTGTATAATATATGCCTATTTTCCACAGAACCTTGCGTTTATACCTTATAGAGAATATTATAGCACCCAGAACATTATATTTTAGCAGTTCATTTTTAGCCAAAATTATAGCTTATCCTCCTTTGTATGCCAAGCATTCAAGTATAATGCTCAGCACACAGTAGATGTCTGTTTAAATGCTTATTGAATTGAAGTAAGTTGACTTTAATTGAAGTAATGTAATTGAGATTTCTTCATCTATGTAATTTTTATACTCAGAGTTAATCAGTGATTGAGGCATATTATAAATATCTCTCTATAATTTCACCAATATTGTCAAGGGAATCTTTATGCTACATCAGTATTAGGTAAGTGGGTGTTGATTTCATTTTGGAGTCCTTGTGGTGTTCGGAGGAGAACAGAGAAGTAAAGAGTGGTTGGTTGGGAGTCAGTGCTCATCTTGCTGACAGCTACCCTGGCTGAGCACCTCATTTGGAAATGGAGTGGAAGATAGAGACATTAGACGTGCTAAGAGAAAAAAAGAGGAAGAAGAGAAATGAAATAACTAGCTAAAGAGGGAAGACTATAAAATTTAGGTCCAAAGCCTGAATTCAAAACTTACATATGTAATCAAATGAAAAATGTCATTAATTATACTTGCAGATCAAGTCCCAGGCTAAAGGAGTACCATGGAATGGTGGGAAGTACCTTAGAAACCTTATTTACTAGCCCTACAGAGAAGGCATTCTTAAGGACAACCCCTGTCCCAAAATAAAAGGTTGAGAAAACACCTCTCGTGTGAGTTCTTTGTATATTTTGGAGATTAAACCTTTGTCTGAGGTATCATTGCCAAATATCTTTTCCCATACAGTTGGTTGTCTTTTTATTTTAATGCTGTTTTCTTTAGCTGCGCAGAAGCTTTTTATTTTGATGAGATCCCATTTGTTTATTCTTTTCTTTATATTCCTTGCTCTAGGGGACATATCAGTAAAAATGTTGCTGCGTGAAATATCTGAGATTTTCCTGCCAATGTTCTCCTCTAGGACTTTAATGGTGTCACAGCTTATATTTAAGTCTCTCATCCACCTTGAATTTATTTTGGTGTATGGTGTAAGTTGGTGCTCGAGTTTCATTTTTTTTGCATGTAGCTGTCCAGTTCTCCCAACACCATTTCTTGAAGAGGCTATCTTTACCCCATTTTATGTTACTGCCCCCTTTGTTGAATATTAATTNCTTTTGACCCAGCACTTCCACTGCCAGGATTGTATCCTGAGAACCCTAAAACACCAATCCCAAAGAACCTATGCACCCCAATGTTCATAGCAGCACAATTTACAATAGCCAAGAGTTGGAAGCAACCTAGGTGCCCGTCAGTAAATGAATGGATCAAAAAACTATGGTACATATACACAATGGAATTCTATGCAGCAGAAAGAAAGAAGGAGCTCCTACCTTTTGCAACATCATGGATGGAACTGGAAAACATTATGCTGAGTGAAATAATCCAGGTGTTGAAGGACAAATACCATATGATCTCACCTCTAACAGGAAGCTAAACAACAAAACAAACAAGCAAGCAAAATATAACCAAAGACACTGAAATAGAGAACAGGCTGACAGTGACCAGCGGGAAGAGGGGAGGGAATTTCAGGGGAAATAAGGGAGGGGTTTAGAGGAACCTATATAAAGGATACATGGACAACAAGTGAGAATGGTGGAAATGGGAGGGAGGGGGGAGCACGGGGGGAGGGATGGGATGGGCGTAATAGACAGAAAACTGTACTTGAAAAATAATTAAATAAAAAATGGGGAAAAAAGAAAACACCTCTCTAGAATGTGTGTGAACTCTCCACAAGGATTCTAATAAACAGTGGTTAAATTATCTTATTTAAACCTTTCAGTAATGATGCATGTGTGACTTCATGTGCCCACACAGCTGGAATTGTTAGAATTGTCATTTTCTCACATCAAATGACAATGTATGCAACTTTACACAAATTCATTTTATTAGTTTGGTTTCTGCCCTTTAAAATAACTGAAAATAAGTTCCACTCCTCTTTCATGATATAGTCCTTTGAATATAATTATAATTTGCATGCCTTCCTCAAGGCGACTTTCCCAAGCAAATGAACCTTCCAAACTTTGCTCATCTATCTGTGGCTTCTAGAGTTTTCCCCGTGTTGGTTCTTTTTGTGTAGTTTGTCATTGCCCTCATAAGGTCATGATAGCTAGAACTAAAGATAGCATTCCAGGAATGTCCAGACCAGCACAAATTAGAACACTATCATCATGTTCTAGGTAATATATTTCTATTAATGCCTAATTAATTAGCTTTTGTGATAGCCTCTTCACAGGGCTAATTCATGATGAGCTGATTACTGATTTGTCCACATGTCCTTCAACCAGTTTATAGGTTTGACTTATGGATTTATTGATACCCACTGTCTTTAAAAAAGGCATTACATTGATGCACAAATTGGGGCAGATGTACACATGTATATGAAGATGAGTAAGTTTACTTTCAAGAATTTTAAAAAATACTCACTTTACCATTATTATTCTTGTTTTCCACAAAACACTAAAGAATTCCTGACATTTTCAGAGAAAACACTAAATACAATGTGTGTGGTACAATATTTAGTAAGAAATTCATAAATGAAAGTACATAAGTGATTTATTTCTTTTAAGATAAATTATTTATTTTTGAAGGAATTTAAAAATTTTATTTGAAAGGCCAGGACATACAGTACTAAACATCAGTTTAGGTATAGCTTAGGTAGCATTCAGGACTTTGAAAAATATTCAATTATTTTGTGTCATAAATATTCTTTATAGCTTTTTTATCATTCAGGAATTTTAGTGAATATAAGAATTATAAAGAATATATTTGCAGTAGAAAATGGTTTCTTGACATTTATAAGATGAGGAAGATAGATGAGCCAAGTAGGAAATGGAGGTACCTCCTGTGTAAAAAAAAGTGATTCCCATTAGGTATTGCTTGGAATGGAACTGAGCCAAGAAGTCCACTGTGTGGCATGTGTATACAACTAACTGTAAGTACGAAGCAAGGGTATCCTTGTGTCAGTGTGAGGTGGATCTGCTCCTTAGAGAAATAGAATGTTTTCTTAAAGTCATTTTCTCATAAGTACATTGCTTTTAAATCATTAGCTGTAGATCTAGATACTTAGTAATGGAGCCAGAGATCTTCCTCTGGTCGCAGGCGTATAATAAATTTCAGGTAGGACTGGCAGTTTAATCACCCCAGGTATGATAGGACCCTCACACAAGAATGGAGTCACTAAGATCTGAATCCTACAGAGGCTGATTCTGTTACATATACCAGTGACCAATAAGGGTATTCTACTATTCTGTTAAGAACAGAGAGGCTGACTTCCGGTCAAGATGAAGGTGTAAGTAAACCTGCCTTGCCTCCTTGTACAACTATAGCAAAAATTACAACTACATTACAAAACAAATATCACCTAGAATTGTCATAAAATCAAGCTGCATGGAAGTCTGACAACCAAGGGTTCAAAGAAGCCACATTCATTCAGGCAGGTAGGACAGACAGAGATTCAGAGATGCACAGAGAGGTGTGGAAATGTAGAGAGGCACAGAGATGTGGAATAGTGTGGAGAAGTGCTGAGGTACAGAGATGAGGAATGGGTGGTCTCACATCCACATGTGGTGGATAAAAATCAGGAGGGATACCTTGGGAGGGAGGGGTCCCAGCCCCAGACCAGACCATCTGGACCAGTGTTCCAGTGCCAGGAAGATAAATCCCCATAACTTCTGGCTGTAAAAACTCTTGGGGTTTGGGTGGTGGAAGAAATTGTGGGATTCTCAAGAGACTCCTATTAAAGGGCGCACAATGGACTTAGGATTCATGGAGACCCACATCCTCTGGTATTCAGCACTAGGACAACAGCTGTAAAGGCACCAGTGACATATGGGGAGAAAGTGAAATGATTGGCAACAGGACGAGTGTTGGGAGAGAGCTTCCTCATAGGCAAAACTCCAGAGACCAGGCAGTGGCATTGTCTCCTCTCTGAGCCCTACCCCACATAAAGCCACAGAGCTGTCACGAGCGATCACCTAAGACTCTGCAGCATACAACTTACAGTTGTGTTTTTCTACAATAGGCCACACTACTAAGATGGAATCAAAGCAGCTCTACCTAATACACAGAAACAAACACAAGGAGACTGCCAAATTGAGGAGACAAAGAAATATGGCCCAAATGAAAGAACAGAACAAAACTCCAGAAAAAGAACTAAACAAAATGGAGATAAGCAACCTATCAGATGCAGAGTTCAAAACACTGATTATCAGGATGCCCCAGGAACTCATTGGTATTTTAGCAGCATAAAAAAGATCCAGGCAGAAATGAAGGTTACTCTAAGTAAAATAAAGAAAAATCTACAGGGAACCAACAGTAGAGGGGATGAAGCCAAGAATCAAATTAATAGTTTGGAACATAAGGAAGAAAAATGCATTCAATAAGAGCAGCAAGAAGGAAAAAAGAATTAAAAAAAAAAAACATGTATAATGGACACATGGACAAAGCCAAAAGTGGTAGGTTCGAGGGTGGGAGGTGGTGATAGGTAGGGTTGGTGGAGTGTGGTGCGGTGAAAATGGAGACAACTGAACTTGAAAACAATAAAGAAAGTGAAAAATCCTTAAACACACATGTGCCAAAAAAAAAACAAAACACATGTGCCAAAAAAAAAAAAAACAAGGATAGGCTAAGGAACATCTGGTCATCTCTAAATGTACCAAAATCCAAGTAATAGGGTGCCAGAAGTAGAATAAGAACAAGAAATTGAGAACTTATTTGAAAAAACAATGAGAGAAAACTTCCTTAATTGGGTGGAGGAAATAGACATGCAAGTTCAGGAAGCACAGAGAGTTCGTAACAAATAGGACCCAAAGAGGGCAACATCAAGACACATCAAAATTAAAATGCCAAAGGTTAAATGTAAATAGAGAATCTTAAAAGCAGCAAGAGAAAAGCAGTTAGTTCCCTACAGGGGAGTTCCCATAAGACTGACTTCTCAAAAGAAACTTTGCAGGCTAGAAGGGACTAGCTAAAAGTATTCAAAATGATGAAAAGCAAGGGCCTACAACCTAGATTACTCTATCCAGCAAAGCTGTCATTTAAAATGGAAGGGTAGATAAAGATCTTCTCAGACGAGGTAAAACTAAAGGAGTTCATAATCACTAAGCCATTATTACATGAGATGTTAAAAGGACTAATTTAAGAAAAAGAAGAAGATCAAAACTATGAACCTTAAAATGGCAATAAATTCACAACTATCAATAATTGAACCTAAACAACAAAGTAAGCAAACAAGCAGAACAGGAACAGGATGATAGATATGGAGATCATTTGGAGGGTTTTCAGTGGGGAGAGGGAAGGGGGAAAATGAGAGAAAAGGTGCACAGATTAAGAAGCATAATTGGTAGGTACAAAATAGACAGGGGGAAGTTAAGAATAGTATAGGAAATGGAGAAGCCAAAGAAATTGTATGCCCGACCCATGGACATGAACTAAGTGGGTGTTGGTTGCTGGAAGGAATAGGAGTACTGGGTGGAGGGGGCTAAGGGGAAAAAATTGGGACAACTGTAATATCACAATCTATAAAATATGTTAAAATTATTGAAAACAAAATAAAAATAACAGAGAGAATATCATCTTCATTAGCAGAGGTGTCATAACCTGCATGGTGGTGGGGAGGAGGAAGGAAGAGAGCAGAGCAGGCTGTAAGCACTGTTTCCTCTCTGTCCCTCTCTCTGTTGATTTTCTGGGGGTAAAAATGAAAATATTTTTTCTGATAGTTTGACAAAACATTTAATTACATTTGGTAATGAAATGTCATCACAGCAGCACAATGCATCCATGTTATGAGTTATACTTAACATATTTAAGGATACTCGCTCACAAGTTGTTTGGTCATTAGGGACAATCTACTGAACATAACTAAGTAAATAAATAAACAAACATGAAATTACTGCATGAAAAATGAATGTGCTGAATTTAGGCTGTATAGACCTGTTACAAAACCAAATTGAGTACATATGACCCCCACAGAGAGGCAATAATCTTTTCCAGGAAGCATTTGCCACCTGGAGCTATTGTTTGTGGCTTTGCATAGAATGGCTCAGAGTAGAGTCTGGCCTCTGGCAAGCACCAGGGTGAGGTGATTTTTTCAGGCAAAATTGCTTGATGTATTGACTAAATTTCTTAAGTGTTTTTAATTTAATTTTTCCATTTCATGTAGACAAAACCTCTAAATTCATTGGGTTGAATTTTTATAACCCTTTAATCATTTGTGTCTGCTATCATGTCTTCATAGCTGGTTACTTAATTTATTTTGTCTTCAATCTTAACTTTTTTAAGAGAGAGAGGAAGGGATAGAGAGAGAAACATTGATTTGTTGTTACCCTTATTTATGTGTTCGTTGGTTGCTTCTTGTATGTGCCCTGACCAGGAGCCAAACTTGCATCCTTGGTGTATCAGGACAATGCTCTAACCAAGTGAGCTACCCAGCCAGGGCAATTTTCTTGGATTTTCAAAAATATACTTTATCTTTCATTTGATCCTCACCTGATGAGTGTGTCATCTCTGTCAGTTACACCTGGAAACACTAGATAATATGTTCAACCTATTATGGTAGGCTTATAGATATAAAAAATAGACTGATTTAGTTTGATAAACCATTATGGAAAACAATAAGGAATTTTCTAAGAAAACTAAAAATGAATATGCCTTTTTGACCCAGAAATTCCACTGTTATGAGTATATCCTAAGAACCCTGAAACTCCAATCCAAAAGAGCCTATGCACCCCATTGTTCATAGCAGCACAATTTACAATATCCAAGAGTTGGAAGCAACCTAGGTGTCCATCAGTAAATGAATGGATCCCAAAACTATGGTACATATACATAATGGAATTCTATGCAACAGAAAGAAAGGAGCTACTACCCTTCGCAGCATCATGGATAGAACTGGAAAGCATTATGCTGAGTGAAATAAGCCAGACAGTGAAAGACAAATACCATATGATTTTACCTTTAACAGGAAGCTAAACAACAAAACAAACAAGCAAGCAAAATATAACCAAAGACACTGAAATACAGAACAGGCTGACAGGGACCAGAGGGGAGAGGGGAGAGAATTTCAGGGGAAAAGGGGAAGGATTCACAGAAACTAGTATAAAGGACACATGGACAAAAACTAAGGGGAGTAGAAATGGGAGGGAGGTGGGGAGCACTGAGGGGCGTGGGCTGGGATGGGAGTAAAAGACAGAAAACTGTACTTGAACAATAATTAAATAAAAATGCTTAAAAAGAAAAAATCAGTAAAGATTTTTGTTTTAATAAAACATAACATGTGGTTACTTGCCTTTTTAACTTCTCAATTGGCTATTTGAACATCAAGTTTAATTTAAGACCACTTCTGAGAATCATCACTATAGGGCTCCTCTTTTTTTGATTACCAAATTGTTGCAGCTTGTGAGCCTTCAGGTTGCTCTTATTTTATTGAGCGCCTCATTGTCAGCAAAAAGGCTTCTTGTCAAAGTCTGATATAGAGCTTCATTGGCAGCAGTGCTCCCATGACCTTGAACTCCATAATCAGTATTATGTCTGAGGTTGCTCCTTATAGAACTATTATGTGTCCCTCTCCTGCCCAGTTTGATATAGATTAAGTGGTATTTACAAGATGCAAACAGTCTGAAGGCCCAAAGATGGAACAAGTAAGCAATACTTACGTGCTGATTATAAGATACTTTCCTGATTTGGTAAAAAAGACAAACTGTAGATAAGAGGAGTAGTCTCACTGGAGATCTTTGGAGAAATGAACAATAAATCTAACAATCTTCCTTGGAACTCTCTAAAAGCTAGTAAGTCACGAGTTTCTACCATCCTTCTACATAAGAGGACTAGCTCATTATTTCTCATAAAAATAACTTAGAGGTTGAATTACTTTCAAGTATGGAATTTGGTGAGTTTGTGAGATCATGTGATTTTATTTCCTGCAGTAGGCCTTTCTCCCCATTTATAATTAGAACCTAAGTGCAACTTTGTTGCACTTAAAAAGAAATGGCGCTCTGTAAAAATATTTTCTACTGACCTGCTGCAGTTTTAAAATTGCTTTGGGATTTTTATGAACTATCACTCTGAAGTTAATAAAAAACAAATATGGTTTATATTATATATGACAGAAATATAAAATGTTCAATATAACCATTTTTATTATCAAGAACAGGAAGCATAAAGCTTTATTTAAGGAATAAGTTCTTATATTTATGCATTTTTTCACTTGCATGTATATATTAGAATTGGCTTCAGTTCTCAGTCATGGCCAGATAAGGACACAATGATTATAGAAAAAGTGAAGTAGAAAGAAGGGGGAAGGGAAGGGAAAAGAAAGGAAGGACAAAAAGTATTAATATTTCATGAGCATCCCCAGTGTGTCAAGCATTGTGTTAGGCATTTTCACATGCCCACAATTTCACTGAATTCTCACAGTATCCTTGCAATGGACACACTTTAAAAATTTCAATCATATCAATTTTAAAATGTGTCAGGTACTTTTTTAAGAGAGACAAATAGAGGAAGAGAAAAAAGAAGAGGTAGAGGAAGGGAGAGAGTAAGAGAAAAAGAAGAATGGAGGAAGATAGGGGGCAAGGGAGACACAAAACCTGCCTCATTTCAAAATGTTTGAAATTTTGGGAGCCTGTATTATCTATCTCATTATTCTGAGGCCCCCTGCACTACCCAACTAAATCCAGTTGTTAAAGTAATTGGATTTTTGTAGGTATAATGTCGATGAGAACAAAAAGAGACTTGTTTCACCATCAGGAGCAAAAGGATTAGGCCCACTTCACACGTCTTCAGCTGCTCTCTTTAGTCTTGTAGAGGCTTTCTCTCTTCTACAGAGGATACCACACTTCTATGTTGATCTATTTTTGCCCCCCAATTCTGGTTCTAGAACATTATTACTTTGAACAATTATTGCTGGATATAGGCAAAGAATTTAATGGTGGTGGGAGGTAGGATGTTGCTTACTCTTGTCATCTGTAACTGCATTTTTCAGAGTAATAGTGTAGAAATGCAGTATCAGTTTTTCCACATTCAGGTGTTATTCAGAAAAAAGAAAAGTTTCTTGTATTCTTTTGGTAGTAATACATGTGAATTCAAAATTTCTGTTTAAGTTCTTTTATAGTGGGAAAATATAAAAATCCAAGTTGAAATGATAAAATATTAAACTCAGTATTGTCAAAGGGAGTCTAATTTTAATTCACATATTATACAGTAATTTATAATCCAGGGTCCTAGGAGCCAAACCCCTCTTAGACAACCCTTTAAATCTAAGCCTATCATTTAGATTTCTCTAGCACCCTTGTTCATAAACACCATCTGGTGCTAGATGGTGAAACTGAGATACATTGGTAGTGACCTACATGCTTTTGGATACCTAGGAACCAGGGCAGTTAGGATCTCATTGGATGAGTGACATCTTAGAGAACAGAACTGATGACTCTTCCTGGCAGGAATAGTGTGGGGAGGGCAGGGGATATATGTATGGAGAGAGAGAGGGAAAGAGCATGTTGTGACGCTTTGCTGCAAGGATTGCCAGAATCTGGTGAAGTGCAGAGGATGGCAGTGGGAGGAAGCTCGTGTTTACAGAAAAGTGAAATGGTTAAGGAATTTAAAATAATTAAAATGATGTTTTTGTGTAAGTATAGCATATAGTTATAAAAACATAATTACTGTAAAGTATGATGCATAGAACAGATAGCCACTTGATGACTACAGCTCTGCCTGTGCCATAAACAAATCAGTTCTTTCCTGAGGAGGAAAACATGGATATTATGTCTATTTGCATACTTGTGTTAATTATTTACAGAAAGCTATTAAGTAAACAATGGACTCTTACAAAATAGGACTAGTTCAAATAATGCAGAGTATGGCAAACAATTTGTGAAATAAGAGTATGATTCTGGGAATGAGGGTCAAGCCAACAGCTCTCTAAACTCTCCATTCGGCATCCGCAATCACAGTTCTAGAAGACTACAGACCTTATTAAATGAGAGATTATATCTGAGTTTATGGGTTTTCTTTTCCCAAATGTTACTCTGTACAGGATGGTTTGCCTGGATCTATGAGAGAAGTACTAATGAATAGAAACAACAAGTAATGCTCCAGGTGAGCCTACTATAAAGGGTTCTCGTTTGAGTTAGGGATTTAGTGATACTGACTGGAACTCAATTATAGTGAAGCCAAGCTTCCTGCATCCTGTTAGCTTTACTTCAATCTGTGACCAGTGAGTGGAGCAGCTTATTGGCCCCACTGTGGCAAGGAGTCAATATTCAGTTAGGAAAACCTGTCCAAGAAGTCATGGGGCTATTTTTTTATTAGTCTTCCCAATTCTGGACATAATAGAATTGAATCAGGTAGTTGTATGAATGGCATCTATTTACACACATGCAGGTCTTTGCTGTTGTTCTAGACAATTATTTTCTCCTCATTTCCTGGAGGAACTACTGGGATCACAAATCACAATTTGTGCCTTGCCCTGGGTAATGAGTCATTGGATGGAATTTCATTTGGTAGATTTAAAGAGAGTTAGTGTTGCTCTATGAAGCCAGATGATTTAAGAAATGAAGCAGTAACAAGTAAATTGCTTTTCTCTTGTACTGCAAAATGCTTTCTAGGCGGTTTTGGCTTTTCTTTTTAAAATGGATTTATAATACCATTTCTGTCTACCTCAAGGCTCAAGTAAACCTCATCGCTCTGATGAATCCTAAATGGCTCCTCATTTCCCACAAACAGATTGTCCAATAGAGTTTTAATATCTTGTTTTAGACTCTAGGAACTAGAATTTTTAATTCTATAGAAAACACAAGTGAATATACATTTTCTTTTACAGGGTTTATTTCTTCTGATTTACCTCATAAATAAAGTATGTACAATCGAGTTGAAATTCCTTAGTTTTATAATTGAGATTTATCATTAACCAGTCAAATACTCTCTTGCCTTTACTTATGTGTTCATCTGACAAGCATTTGGGAGAATGTGGGATGTGCCATATAATGTGCTGGAGGAGATAGAAAAATGAGTAAGCTCAGCGGCTTCCTTCAAGCAACTCACTGACAACCGGGCAGAACAGGGATGCAAATAGACACATAAAGTATGTCTAACCTGTTTTGAAATATGTATAAACTGCTTTGTGTGTGTGCATGGGGTAGTGGGTCTTGTCTGTCACAGCAAATGGGACCCTGAGGGAGGCTGGAAAGGAGAATGTCTTGGCTTGAGAGGTGGAGAGACCTTAGAGGCTTCAACATGGCTTTTCTGTCTTCATAAATTGTCTTTCCACCCTTCTCCTTGTAGACTCATGCCCCCTAAGCAAGCAACCTCAGTGTACCCTTGAGAGTCAGTCATGGTTAGGGACAAATTGCAATTTACACATGAAAAAGGTCTCTGCATTAACTGTTTTAACATCATAGAAACTCCACAGAAGTGTGACTGACTTGGTCTTGAGCACACTGAGGGCAGGAACTGTGTGACAGCCTCAGAGTCCAGCACTAAGTGGCTGATGTTCAGTAAATTCCCAGCTGCCAAAAAAAAAATCAGAAGAAGAAGGAGGAGGAGGAGGAGGGGGAGGGGAAAAGTGCCATGGGAGTCTGGAGGAAAGAAGAGCTTACCCCATAGAGGGGACTCTGGAGCTGTACTGAAGAATGTGTTAGGATCAGTAAGATCTAAATTTTAAAGAGTGCTTGGGACAGGCCAAGCATGGCCTTTGCTACCAGAATATATGAGGAACTGAAACAGGAGAGTGAAATGAATATGACAGATTTCTTATCAGTTTGGTTCTCTAAACCACAGGACCACTTGTGAGCCTGGATTTTTGTGGTTACCAGCAGACACATAAATGTATGAGAATGAAATTTATATAGCAACAATTAGATAAGAACTTCCAGGAAGATGCTGAGATTAGGAGTAATCATTGGTTATTGTTTAAGCTAGCAGCTGTCATTATTGGGTTGACCTCAGAGATGGGGGTGGGGGCCTCTGCAGGTTGTATTTGATGTAATCGGTGCTCTCATTATCCTCCTTCTGTTACAATGCTCATCCATGCAGCTTTACATCTCATATGTATTTTCCACTGTGGTGGCCTTTGTAGCACATAAGGTGAACAAACTGCTTATTAAGGTAAGACAATGGAGGCCCCATTTTAAAAAGGTTAAGACGTACTTGAAAGTGTCAGCGCATCCCAGGTATCATTAACAGTGTACGGAATGCACAGTCTGGTATTTCCAAAGGCCATACTAACCTTTTCAAGCATGGAACAAGCTAAAAGCAATGGATTTCCTCACCATTTGATGAAAGAAAAAAATCCTTTAAATACTTATTTTTATTTGCTCACTGAAAATTATCTCTGTGCACTTCAACACAGGCAAATGAATACTGAACACTTTAGTGACTCATTTCAAATACTATTAGAAAGCACTTGGGTTATTAAAAGCTGAAAACAAAGGACGAGGAGCCCTCTGGCACCAATAACACCTAGAGAGGAAACAAGAGCCACCTTTGTATGCCCTCATGTTTGCCAAAAATGTCTTTTGAATTTAAAGTCTTCATTGTTAAGGACAGAAGCTTAAGTTTAGGAAGATCTTTTTTCCCCATTAAGTACACCCACTTTTCCATGTAATTGGCTCAGTGCTGCTATTTGCATAATTGTCATATTCTTCTGCTTCCCAAGAGGTCCGTTAAGTGTAAAGGTGAACTGCAAAGCTTTGACAAAACGTACATTGATTTCTGATGTGCAATTTTCAAATCATAAGGAGATGCTATTTCCATTGAGTTTATCTTACATTTGGAAACCAAGTATTCAAAACTTATTGCCCCCTGAGCTGGGTTTAACCTGCTTTGATTTAACTGGCCAAAGAGCAATTTCCTAATCCTTGGGTCTTCAAACAATATTTTTGCCATGGGCCCTGACCTTATTAATAACTGAAAGAAGAGACATTTTTCTTTAAGCTTTGGTTTAACAATAAGATTCTTTAGTTGAAATTAGGAATTTCAGCACAGCTGGGCTATGTGTTAGCTGTAAGGTCTCAGACAAATCTTTTAACTTCTTGAAGTCTGGTTTGTTGAACTGTAAAATGGGGATATCTTTAACTCACGGTGGTTTGGGGTGCTCCTGTATAAGGAAGTATGTTACCTAGGTCTTGGTACATGATAGATGTTTAATAAAGATGTGATACTACATTTTTCTTCTTTCTTGTAGCAATTAGGTGGAATTTAAATGAATCAGAGGACTTGAGGGGAAGGCCTGGATTGAATTCTATCTCTGCCACCATTTTGGGGTGGAGGACTCGGGAAGGACAAAGAGGTCTGTGTGATCTTGGGCAGGTTACTTAGTATGGCAGCCTTAGTTTCTCTATGTGTCAAATGGGGATAGATAGATAGTAGAAAGACATACCTCCAAGTTTGTGTTGTGAGGATTAAATGAGATAGTGCATATAAAATCGTGCAAATGCTGGATGAGTATTTCCTGTAGTCAGTATTATTATGTCCTTAACAGCAGTCATTATCAGTTTTGGGTTACTGAAAATAGTCATCTCCAAACTCATAGTCTTTCCACATTAGTTACCTTTTGTCCATCATTTTTTATATTCTAGCAGGGAGCAAGAAATGCAAAACTCTCTTCCTGTGGATGCTCCTGGAAGACTCTTGGGGCTTCTTGAATGAGGACTAGATTCTTTCAGGTTTCCTAATTTTGTGTGCTTCTGGTTGAAACCTCAGGGCATCAGATTGCAGTGGGGAATGAAGGAAGGTTTTCTCTGTGTGATAGCGATCAGATCAAGAAGATAACAGCACACAAAGCATCCGGCACCTGACAGTTTGTCACTCCGGCCACTTTTGAGCCCAAGTTTCCCCTTTACATGGTTAGTTACTCATGCCAAAGGTTTCATGGGTGGAATTCTAGCTGAGCACTAAAACCTGACAGAAGGATAAATATAGGCTGGCAGGAAGGTTGGTGTTGCCCTAAGGTCACAAGCTTGGACTTCCCATTCATATAAATGAATCTCACTCATCAATTATTTTTTGTATTGGGAACAATGCAACTTAAACTGATAAGAATAAAATAGAGTTGGAAAGTACTTAAATTTCCAATAACAACTACTTAAGTACGTTATCAGTAATATACTTGATGGACTATTATGTAATTATTATTTTAATGCAAACTTGATAATTAATACTAGATGATGCATAAGCATCATCTAATTAACAAAACTTATTTTATGCTGAAAATTAACAAAAATGCATAGTATACTTAAAAATGTAAAACAGCAGCAATAAGCAAATGCATAGAAAGAGAAAGTAGACTGGTGGTTGCCATCACCATTCGGAGGTGATGGTTAATGGTTGTGGGATTTCTTTTGAGAGTGATGAAAATGTTCCAAAATTGATTGCAGTAAAGATGGCACATATTTGTGAATAAATAGTGCACTTGAACAAGTGAGTTGTGTGTTATATGAATTACATGTCAATAAAGCTGCTACCATATACAACAACAAAAACTTTATACATAAAAAATGGAGAATGCAAAGAAATTTGCCAGAAAGCTGGCAGTGGATATACTTTGGTGGTTAACTTTGACCATCTTTTTTTCTGTCTATTTTTCTCTATTTTCTTATGTTTTCCTCTTATGTTTTCCACAGTGATCATATATGTACTTAATACTTTATAATGAAATGATATTTAAGAAGCAAATTAGTAAAAGGGAATTAACATCAATTTGTCAGCCCATGGAATTTAAAATTTAAATAATAATGTATATGGGATAAAATTACTTTTGCAATTTAGCACGAATTTAACAGAAATTTAGCATAAAGTGTATGGTCCTGTGTACTCTAGGTTAAATATCAGTACTCAAAGTTTTCATTATTATTTTAGCTTTTAATAAAATTGTCAAACATGGTAAATACAAGACACAAATGTTGGAAAGTAAGAAATATCATAATCTTAACAATGTTTTCTAAAACTTGATGTTTATCATGGTTTATATTTAGAGCTTTTAAAAAGTTTCAGAATGTAAAATAAATTTTTTTTGTAATTGTAAGGGAGGAAAATGTTTTTTTTCCTTTAGTTAGGTCCTGTGCAGCTGAGACCTGAAAATTAGAGTCACAAAAGACAGATTGATGGGAACAAGGGTATATAAATTTCATCTGATATTTAACATTTTACCTTTTATATAAAACAGGCCTTCATAAAAAAGATACGAAGAGTCAAAGTGTTGGTTAAACCTGGAGCTTATATATCGTTTTAGCAAAGGGTGATATATGAGGGCTGTCCAGAAGATGTCCAGCCATGTAACATGGAAAATGGAGACATTTATTGAAGAAGATACAAGAAACATTCTACATAGGACAATGATGCCTCAGTCCCCTTCAAAGTAGGCACCTTATGATCTCTCACAGTTCTCCCAATTGCCATCAGCTGCCCCATTGTATTTTCCTGAATATCATTCGATGGTCTGAAATCTCTTCCCTTTCAAACGTGATTTTAGTTTTGGGAAAAAACAGAATCTGGGCTTTAGGGGAACTGAGTCACTTGGGTGATTTGATGTTTGGCCAAAGAACTCTGCATGAGACGTGATGCATGAGTGGGGGCATTGTCTTTTTTTTCCTTTTTTAAAATATATTTTATTGATTATACCATTACAGTTGCTCTATTCCCCCCCTTCATTCCCCTCCCCCCTACACACCCCTCCCCCACCATTCCCTCCTTTTAGTTTATGACCATGTGTCTCAAGTTCTTTAGATATTTCCCCTACTACTATATTTCCCCTATATTTCCCCTACTATTCTTGCCCTCCCCCTATCTATTTTCTACCTACTGTCTATGCTATTTTCTGTCCCTTCTCCCTGCTTCTCCTCCTCCCACTCCCCTGTTGCTAACCCTCCATGTGTTCTTCATTTCTATGGTTCCACCCCTGATCTAGCTGTCCTCTTGGTTTGCTTTTGTTTTAGGTGTGGTTGTTAATAACTGTGAGTTTGCCGTCCTTTCACTGTTCATATTTTTATCTTCTTTTTCTTAGATAAGTCCCTTTAACATTTCATATAATAAGGGTTTGGTGATGATGAACTCCTTGAGTTTGATCTTATCTGAGAAGCACTTTATCTGTCCTTCCATTCTAAATGAAAGCTTTGCATGATAGAGCAATCTTGGCTGTAGGTCTTTGGATTTCATGACTTGGAATACTTCTTTCCAGCCCCTTCTTGCCTGGAAGGTCTCTTTTGAGAAATCCGCTGACAGTCTGATGGGAACTCCTTTGTAGGTGACTGTCCCCTTATCTCTTGCTGCTTCTAGGATTCTCTCCTTCATTTTAATCTTGGCTAATGTAATTAGGATGTGCCTTGGTGTGTTCCTTCTTGGGTCCAACTTCTTTGGGACTCTCTGAGTTGCCTGGATTTCCTGGAAGTCTATTTCCTTTGCCAGATTGGGGAAGTTCTCCTTTATTATTTGTTCAAATAAGTTTTCCATTCATGGCTGTTTCTTTTCCCCTTTTGGTACCCCTATAATTCGGATGTCGGAACGTTTAAAGATGTCCTAGAGGTTCCTAAGCCTCTCCTCATTTTTTTGAATTCTTGTTACTTCACATTTTTCTGTTTGGTCATTTCTTTGTTCCTTCCAGTCCACTCCCTTGATTTGAGTCCCAGTTTCCTTTCCATCACTATTGGTTTCCTGTGAATTTCCCTTCATTTCAATTAGTTTAGCCTTCATATGTTCCTCTAATTTGTGGCTAAAATCAACCAGTTCTGTGAGCATCCTGATCACCAGTATTTTGAACTGTTTATCTGAGAGGTTTGCTATTTCTTTTTCACTTAGAGTTATTGGTTCTGGGGCTTTGAGTTCTCCTTGAGCCATATTTTGGACTGTTCGTGCCTGTTACGTGCCTGTTACGTGCCTGAGGAGCAGAGCCCTAGGTGTTCACCAAGGAGGGGCAACTCACTCGCTGGGTTGTGACGCTGTATGTGGGGGTGGGGTCAAAGGGGAGCAATGGCGGTCCCCTCTGCCACTTCTCACTGCTGTGGCCTGCGCAGTCTGTCTCACTCCTCTGTTGGATTATCTGCGTGGGAATGTTTGACCGTGGTCAGCCTGCCGCCCTGTGCCCTCACTGGGTCTGCCCGATGCTACCCCGGCTGCCTGGGCGCCTGGGGTCAGGGGATCTTTCCTGCCCAATCTTGTTGTGCTGCTGGCTCCGCCCCTCTTACTGGTCTGTTTGAACAGTTCCATGTAGTCAGACTTCTGTATAGTTCAATTTTCTGTTCTCTGGCTGCATTTTGTTTACTAAACCTTTGTTGTATTCCAACTTGGTTGTGGGAGAAGGCACAGTGTTTCCACCTACGCCTCCATCTTGGTGGAAGTCTAAGTGGGTGCATTGTCTTAATGAAGCTGCCAATCACCACTTGCCCATAGCTGCAGCCTTCTGCATCATCCAAATAGTTTTCATAGAGGAATGTTCAAGCTTCACACAAAATTTGATGCAGATGTGTTGCTCTGCTAACTCAGTCATTTTGAATGCGACGGCCACACAATATACAAGCTCACTCAATGATGTCTACTGCCCCGACTGACTAGTACAGTGTGGTTATCATTGTTTATACATGTGCATTCCAGTCTGCTTTCCTTGGCTGCAGGGTTACATGTCATGCAAACTATTGTCATTATATTAATGATGGCTGGACTTTTTCTGGACAGATCTCATATTTGTGGGGAAGTGGCAAGACAAAGGAAAAGGAGCTTGGGCTTTAGAGATCAAAATTGTGAGTAGATAAATATATGGGGGAACTAATGGAAGACAAAGGTTATATTGGTAAGGTTTGTTTGTGCAGGCCCATCTTGGTGCCGACGTTCTGTCTCTAGTGATAATAGTTGTTTTCTCTTCCTAGTATGGAGGAGTCAAGGGAGGATACCTTCAAAACAAGAAAGTTTTGCCCTGCTTTTTTAAGCAGAGAGGGTAAGGGCAGAGAGTTCTTTCTGTATCTTCTGTCTCTCAATTTTGTGCTACTCAGTTATAATCCTTATGCCAAAGTGGCATATTTTGGAGTGGCATATTCCTATCCCCTTCATAATCAAACACATCCCCATTTACATGTCTTGATTTTAAATCCATTTTATAAATTGAAGCAGGAATTATACTAGTCTATATTAAAATATTCAGATAAGTGATCTTCAAATGATTAGACTTAAGTGCTGGTGAGAAGATGAACTTTGTCAAGTGAATCATTTGATAAAAATCTCATCTTTTCACTGAAGTTTGATTCTGAAGCTTGGCAGTTTTCTACCTGTTCCTTTCCTTCCTATAGTAACAGTTATTGTTATCCTTAATCTCCCATTATTTTGTCTTCTGTTTAACACACAAAACTTTGGTCGTTCTACAGTCTCTTCAGTTAAATAACATAAAGTCCTAAAACCTGCAGAGAATAGAGAATGTGCAAAGTGATCATATTTGTACACCAGCAGACCCTTTTCAACATTGTCATGCTTTTTATACTGAAAGGCAAGGAACAGCTGCGTTGCTCTACTTTGGTGTCCAACTCAGCTGTTTCGTATTCATCCTGTTGCTTTAAGCATCTGTTGACAGGTGGGAAAGCTCACTGTGAAGAGAAGCATTGTTGCTTTGGGTGACTTCTGCCTAAGACAGGCCTGACCCCTTTGTTTGCCCCTGGAACAGAATGTGTGCATTCCTCTAAGTCTTCATTAAGTACAGCTGTTGACTACATTTTAGTACATAAGAACCATTTCCGAAGCATCTCCGTTCTGAGAACTGAGGGACAGTGTCCAGGATGTAGTTGGATCAGGCCTGTGTGCTATGGAATGTCTGTAAGTGGCTAGTTCTTACTGAGGAGAAGCCTGTATATTATTAGTCTTTCTTGTCTCAGAAATAGAGATGTTCACTTGAATCTACACTTAGGCTCCTGTTTTGCACCTAAGAACCTGGAAACGAAAAATCTGTTTGGTTGGAACCCTTCATTTTACAGAAGAGGAAATTGATGTCTGGGTTAGTTAAGTGTTTTGCTTTTAACAAAGTCATTTGGTGGCATTTTGTCTGTGCATATAGTAACATCACAGTATTTCAGAGTTGTTTCTTGGCTCCTTTTTGTCAGGTTTCTGGAGAAGCCCTTTCTCCTCCTGTTCATGACTAGGGCCTTAATCCAGTGTATTGAAATCATTGATTGGTCACTGGGTTTAGAGTTAGGTTTCAGATACCTAAAAGAAAGAAAAATTTTGGAAAAATTAAAGTCCTGAGATAGTAACTTGATACTGGATCTTTTTTGAAATCTTTAAAATAAAAAAAAGTAACCCTCAGTGTCCACCATCTTGCCCCCCACTAACTTCTCATGTATTCTGCATATGTAACCATTTCCATGCACAGTGGCAGGAAATTAAATGCAAATTAATGGAATTTATGTTTTTGTAGTGGGAGTGAGATAAAATCTCCTGGGAATTTCTGCATTGGGTGTAAAAACTTGGGCCTGGGGTTGTGTCACTGATGACTTTTGAAGAGTAGTTCTTTACAGAGCCCACGTTGTCAATCTTGTAACTGGACCATTAACCCCAATGACAGCCCACTTTGAAGGAGGCCTCAGAAAGACAAGGTTCAGGCTCTTTCTAATGGCTTTTGCTAATGGAAAACCTGGAGGGGGGAGTGGAATCATTCTCAAATGTTCTACAGGTAGAAAAGAGAAAATCTATAGAAGTCCTGAGAAGTGAGAGGAATTTAAAAATTTTGGTTCAAAATGTGAGAAGTAGCAGGCATGTTGAAAAACACATGAAAAATGGTTGCTTTTATTATACACAGTAAAAAATGTGAGTCTCAACTTGCTTGCCTCTGTATTATACACCTAGGAGAATAAATGAAGAGCAGATCAAAATTTCTTAGGAAATGGCAAGGATCTGAAGGACAAACCTGGCCATGTGAAGCTTTACCTCTATGGTCATTATTCCTTTTTAGTCACTGGTCACTGGTCTCATATCTACCCTAATGAGGCCTATGTAACCCCAGGGATCCAGAGACACCTTTATATTTGAATCTTTGTCCTTGTCTCTTTCTCTGAATTTGATGTATTTATGTAGAAGTGTCCTGGAAAATATTTAAAGTATGGCACTAATTCAAGAGAATCTATGTAGGCTTTGGTATTACTTTGAGAAGTATCATTTTATTAAGCTAATGTTCATCTTCCTGGCTTGATATCAAAGACTCTGATGTAGTTGTTAAGAGAGGTCCATCCTGAGACTCCTAGCTTCTTTATCCCTTGATTTTGGGGAAAATGCTATAACTACACTTCATGGAAAACTCAGGCAGCGGATATGTTGTGCACATACACAAAGTAATTCTAAGACAACCTTAGGACAGGGACTCATAAAAGAAATCACCTGAAATTCTTTCATAATGAAGTAAACATTATTGTGATTGTGCGGTGTTTTCCATTTTTTTTATTCTCTGTTTCTTTGGTCACGACAAGTCATAATGTACAACCAAGGTTTTATATCCTGCTTTTTAAACCTGACATTCACAGAACATACCCACTCACTCATAAGCAAGTATATCTCCTATTCAGTTATCTGACCATGATCATGAATGCAGTTTTTCTCATGTCTCAGATTAATTCCTTATGAAAGACACCCGGAAATGGGATTAGTGAGTCAAAGGTTCAAAATCTATTTTAAGGCTTTTGATGCATGGTGGCAAATTGCTTTCCAAAAGAGATGTGCCAGTTGACATTGCTGGCAGCATCCAGGCCTGAGTCTTCCTTTATGCTTTACATGGGTACAGTTAATCATTTAATCATTTAAAAATACCTTAAAATGTGATATAACTTACAGCAAAGCTCACAAATCTTTAGTGTATTAGCTTGGTGAATTTTTACATATGTGTATCTGTGTAAATGCTATCCAGATCAAAATATGAACTTGGATATATATGATAATATCATCATCCCCAGACAGTTCCTTCCTGCCTCAGTCAGTATCTACCTCCTCTCCCACGTAACCATTACTCTGGAAGACCCTCAATTTTGAGTGATTTCTGAAAGCCTTTTCCTTCACCTAAAATGATTTGACAGGCCCTGGCTGGTATTGCTCAGCTGATTGGGCATCGTCCCACAAAGCAAAAATTCGCCAGTTCAATTCTCAGTCAGGGCACATGCCTGGGTTGTGGGTTCAGTGTCCGGTTGGGGAGCCTGTGAGAGGCTCTCTCACCTTGATATTCCTCTCCCTCTCTTTCTCCCTCTCTTCCCTTCTCTCTAAAAACAAACAAACAAACAAACAAATAAAATATTTTAAAAATAAAGAATAAATGAAGTGATCTCACAGGAGATCTCTGAGGGAGAGTCTATATCGTTGGTGCCACCTAGACTTCTGCCACCTCACATTGGTAGGCCTGAGCAGATCTACATTGTCTTTATTTTATTTCTGCCCAGTTGCCTCTACTGAGCTTAGCTTATTCTGTACTCAGGTTGTCTTAGTATTGTAACCTAGCAAACTGGGGCTAGTACATGTGGCATCTTGATGCATGACCCAACAATAAGTGTTGAGGGAGACATGTTTTTATTTACAAGACTCCAACCTTGGTGGTCTTGGAGCAATTTTGCTTGGAGCTCTGTTGTCCCATGAGACCCAGCACTTCCCTTCCTCCCCACCAGGATATAAGCCAAAACCATGACCAGTAGTTCCCCATATCCTTATCTGTTCCTAAGCCAGCTGTGCAAAGAGGTCTCCACCTCCTCTGGAAAGTACACTTGTGGGTTTCAGAGTTGCCATCCTTTTGCCGCAGCTCTCTCCTTCAGGATCTGGGGTATGTTGTCCTCAAGTTCCATGTAAAACTCCCGGAAAACATGTGTCATGTTGACTGGATCATGGAGGAAGTGGAGGACGGCACAAGTCCCAAGAGAGTAGCCTCTCCCTATGTCCCTCAGAGAAGCAGAAATCTATAGTCTATGGTCACAGTTCAATATTCCAGTAATCTCCCACAGCTTCATCAGCTTTGCCAGATTCCTGCACAGCTCCATCAGCTCTCTCCTTATGTCCTTTTCTCCTGCACGGCTGCTACTTCACTACAGATGGCATGCCTGCTTTCTTACTACATCCAGCCACGTGGCCAAATCCTCAGAGGAGCAGACTTATCTCCTCCCTCACTATAGGAAGCATGACAGAATCTCTCCTGACTCACAGCTCTTTCCTCATGGCTACCTCCTCCTTTTTTCTCCTCATGGCCGACATTCATGACCATCTCCTGCTATAGCCCACATGGGTTCTATCTCACTAAGGCCTCACAGTGGACCAAGATCCCCTTCTTTTACAGACCACCCTTATTTTATTTTATTTTTTAAAGATTTTATGTATTTATCTTTAAAGGGGAAGGGAAGGAGAGAGGGAGAGAAATATCAATGTATGGTTGCCTCTCATGCACCCCCTGCTGGGAACTGGCCTGCAACCTAGGCATGTGCCCTGACTGGGAATCGAAGCATGATCCTTTGGTTTGCAGGCCCACGTTCAATCCACTCAGCTACACCAGCCAGGGCAGACCACCCTTATATTAAATGCTGACCTGGATCGTATTACGTGACTTCATATCTGTCCCCTTCAACAGTGGACTACTTTTGCCATTTGCCCCATACCTTTATCTGTATTTGGCTGACATCTTTAGTCAAGGCAAGAGTACCCTATGCCTCTGCCTCCCTGCCTCTCATGCCGGCCCGGTATAATTTCCCCTGGCTGTGTCAAGAGTCAGGATACATTCTGAAAGTCACATACACTTTTTGTCCCAGGGTAGTAGCACAACTATTATCTTACCTTTTGTTATGCAAAGTATCTTATAAATGCTGTATCATCTCCTTCCTCTATCCCCCAACAATGGGCTGTGGGGACTTTGGAGACCCCTTTCTCTGCACCTCTTTACAGTATCACTTTGGGGGTGTGCACAACATACCCACTGCCATTTTTCTTCCAAGAACTAGCAAACCAACTGCCATCTGTTCTGAACCAGGTGAGGTAGCAAGGAGGAGGATGAAGAAGGTATGTTACAGAAATATAGCAGGAGTGCTGCTAACTTCAAAAGAAACAACTTCCCAAAAGCTTCTGGCTGTCTTCTTTCTATAGATGAGTTAAAACAGAGGGTGTGTGAAATGCTTGCTTTGCAGATCTTGCAATACTTTGCCAGGGAAAATTTGGACTTTAGTACTGAAGTCCCAAGGAAGTATATTTAAAATGCTGTCTCCTAGGGTGAGTAAGATTGGGCTGAGGAACTGTGTGTTTCTTTTGGTCAATCCATTTAAAAATGTGGGTTCAGAGAGTAAATACTCTGTTGCTGAGACTAACTGGTTATTTTGCTGTTGATTTTTATGAAAATCATGGCTCCTAACTTTTCATGAGAACTATTTAGCTGCCTTCATGTTTTCTCTAGAGTTTTTTTGTTGACCTTAATTTAATCCATTTATAGCCAGAAAATGTACTGTGACTGATTTAAATATTTTTAAATATACCAAGACTTATTTCACATCTCAGGATATTGTCTATTTGGATGAATCATCCATGAGCACTTGATAAAAATGTTCATTCTGCTATTATTGGTGTTCTGTCCCATCAGTGTCAATTACATCAAATTTGTTGATATTTTTGTTCAAGGCCTTTATGTCCTTATGTTTTCTGTCCATTTGTTTTGTTAGAGAGGGCATTATGCTTATGCTTCATGTATTTTGAAACTTTGTTACTTGGGGCATACATGTTAGAATCAATTCAATTGCCTTTATCTTTACTGATTTGGACTGGCTCTTCATTGGTTAAAAACACTTGAAGTCCTCCCTAGTAACAAGACAGAGATCTACATCAAGGCTGGGGTCTACATCATGAGCAAGAACTTAGGGATGAACAGTAGTTGTAGGTGTAAATTCACCAAGTTCTGTGCAGATAGGTCCCCCCCCCATCTGGCACACCTATCATAAGCTCTCCCATTCTCTCCAAGTTTCTATGCACAATCCACACCTCCAGTGCTAGATCAAAACAGTCATGAAATTCAAACAGGTTATTATAGGTGTTTTCCTAAAAGAACTGTAGTAAAATAATTAGTTCATCTAATTATCAGTGTGTTCGTATGCTTTATATTTTTAAAAGGCACAGCAGTGCTATACAATATAAGTATAATGTGTATCACATTAAAAATATGGGTGGGCTGGGATGGGAGTAAAAGACAGAAAATTGTATTTGAACAATGATTAAAATAAATAGATAAAATATATAAAAAGAAATAGGTAACATTAACTTTATTGCTGTATTTTATTTAACCTAATATATCTAAAATATTATCATTTCAACATGTAATATGAGGTATTGTACATTATTTTTTATACTAAATCTTGGAAATCACACCAAGCTCATTTAAAGTGCTTGATAGCCATATGTAGCTACTGACTGTCATACTGGACAGCACAGGCCCAAAGAAACTTCTAGTGCAACCTTTCCTATAAAGATGGAGCTAGGCTTGTAAATAGGCAAATAAAAAATGAGTGTGTTTATTGGATTCCTGCTCTACTCCAGGCATTGAAGAGGAAGACAAAAGTGTACAGTATAGCTTCTCCATGTGATCAGTTACACACAAACAATGAAGTTATTCTTATTGTAACTTACAGTGTGTCCAACCTTAGGACATTTACTGTAATTTTCAAGGAAATGATTTAGATGGTAGAGGATTGCATGTTTAGAAAAAAAAAGTAATCCTTGCTAGTTGAAATGGTCAGGAATATTTCTTGGAGGATAAAGAATATTAGACAAATATAATATTTATCAGGATGGAGAAAGGGGAGAATAAACATTCCAAGCAAGCAGTGCTTCCCAAACAAAGGTATAGGTCAGTTTAACTATCCAGAAGCCTTGTAAGAAAGTCAGTAGATTAGCTTGGCTGGAGTAAGAGTTCATATAAAAGGCATTGTAGAAAGAAGTGAGATTTCTTTTGGCCATGTTATTACAGAGAGGTAAAATGTATAAGGAGATGGCTAAGATGTTTCAGTTGATAATGGTGAAATGATGAAAATAACAATAGCAGCTAGCACTTGGATGATTACAGGCCAGTCCCTCTGTTAAGCACTTTATTATGTATTATGCAATTGAATATTGCAAATGAGAAAGCTGTATCTCTATAGAGATTGAATGACTTTACCAAGGTCATGCATCTATAGAGTGTTGGCAGAGGAAAATTTTGAATGTAAATTATCTGAGTTCAGAGCATTCACCTTAACCATCAGCAATTATGTTCCTGAAAGTGTTGTGGGCAGTGATTTGTAATGGGAGGCCCTTAGTTTAATTAACAAAGGTACTATAGGGGTGTTGAGGTACTACTTCAACATATGACAGAGAATCTGTAGGCCAAGGAATCTCTGAAGTTTGTTTCTTCAGAAGATATCCAGAAGGGCCCAGTTGGCATGATACCCCTAGGAGTTGACTTCTGCCATTAAAGCCAGGTTTTTACAACCTAGTGTCTCATTAGTTTGTTTCCTCCCTCTCTCTCCTCAGTACCTCAAAGTCACACCTGAATACTGGGATCTCATAGACCATTTAGTTCAATGTAGTGATATTTTAGAAAGAATAAAGTGAGTCCCATAGACAAATGGACTTGTTTAGGGTTATACAGTTTGAGAAGTGGCAGAGTTGAAACCTGTGTTAGGGTTATTTCCACTCAGAGAGCTAAGCCAAATTCTTCCAAAGGCCTTTTCACTAGAAAACAACATACTCAGATTAGGAAGTGTATTTCAATTATTCTGAGTAATTGTTTTAGCTGTCTGAGGTTCTTGAACAATTGAAAAACTTTATTATAGATAATAGGTATTGCTGAATTAAGAGATATATTTCAGCAATGACTGCTATAAAATGAGTTTTCTGATAAGTGGACTCCGTAGTCTTATGAATTTTGATAAAATCAGATGTCCTTCAAATGGAAAAAATGTTGACCCTGTTGAATAGAATAAATTTGTGCTTATGAATGCAGCAAATCTTTAAAATTCACATTTAAAAGAAAAGCATTGGCTTTTTAAAATTAAGAACTTACTCTGAATATAGTTTCAGGAGAACAAATCATGGAATAAAAATTAGAGTTTTAAAAAATTACTTACATGACCACAGAGTAGAGGCCAGGCATTCTGGCAGGTTATCTAGTAAACTGTTCACACTGCAGGGTGGTCAGGCCCTCTACATCTGGTTTCAAAGTCCCACTATTTTGTTTTCTTTATGCTTTTTTCTCCTAACCTCTGCCATAATTTAAGTTTACAACCTTACTCTACCTAGCCTTCTTTGCCCAATAATATACCATCTGTTTTTCTACGTTTCCTTGGAAGAAATAACAGCCTAGAAAGCTAAAGCTGAAAATAGTTGGTTGCTACTTATTCTTTGCTGCTTATCTTCATCTGCTGGGACCTGGTCTTGCCATAGCGAAGCATAAGCATCTTATAGAACAGAACTAAACATATGAAGCAATTAAATAAAAAAAATGTGAGTATGTTGAATAATGTGATGTAGATTTTATTTGTAACTGGACTAGACTGTTCCTGTGTTACATCCATACATTGGCCCATGTTATCCACCTCAGTTCTGAATTTCTTATAGAGGAACATGATGGCAGAGTTCAGGCCCCCAACTTGCCAAATATAGGTTCTCTTTAAAGATGAGAAATACTTCTCCTTAGAAGAGTATTTCTTATTTATTTATTTGTTTGTTTGTTTGTTTGTTTGTTGTTCAGGTACAGTTTTCTGTCTTTTACTCCCATCCCAGCCCATCCCTTAGAAGAGTATTTCTAAAGTGGGTTCTAGTGCTGTGAGCTTTGTACATAAAAAGGACTGTAGTCAAATAATTCATCACATGCTCTCCTCTTAGAGATTTGAGACACATTAGTGTATTAAAGGCACTGTAGGAGTTCTACAGCTTTGAAATTTTGACTTTAACCCAGTATTAACCAAGTTGATCTACTACAAAACCTATATTTCATAACCTATATATCCTGTGGTCTTTGTGGTGTCCAGCAGAACACCCACTGGAAAATGCTGCCCTACATTGACTGTTGGCTCCCATATAATGCCTCAGTGCCTGATTTGGTTACAGTTCTGTCAGCCCCTGGCTCTTCCAGATGGAAGTCTTGAGCAGGAAGTAAGAAAGATAAACTATCCCAAGCTATTTTAACAACAGGCCTATAACTGAAACAACTTCCCTATGTGTGGTTGATAAACATTTTCCCTCTCTTAAGGGAAGATCATGCACAGAAACAAGCACATGTAAATAATTTACCAAGATGTGATAACCTATAAATAACAAGCCTACTAAATAATGAATTAATGCAACTGCTGATTCATGGGTAAATGTCTCTTGTAAAGCAGCATTTTTATGGATTTTACAACTTAGTTAATATCCACTTATATTTCATTAGGACGGTTAAGGTGAAGCATTGGAGTAATAATCTGGATATATTTGAAAGTGATATAGCACATATCAGGAGCTCAGGCAGAGCTTGGGGAGCTTCCAGGATCTCTGCCTTTCAGCCAGAGCCTGAGGGGTTCTTGGACTGGGCCTTACTCTTCTCCTACTTCCAAGGTCTCAATTTGCCCAGCTCTTCTGTATAAGCCTGAGATTCTTCTGTCTTTGAAACCAAGGACAGGGATGGAGGTAGAGGTAGTTATGGACCAGTGGAAGGAACGGAGACAGAAGTCACTTTGGCCTACTAGACAGAGCCAGATTTTCTGAGATACCATGACATAAGTACACAGACTCTGCACCTGAACTCTTGGTATTTTGATCTTTACTCTATCACTTACTAAGTTTGTCACTTAAACACTGTGTGGCTCAGTTCCCTCATCGATAAAACAAGGATAATAATAGTATCTATGTGTTAGGTTCTTATGAAGATGAAATAAGTTTATTTTTCAAGTGTTAGAAAATTGCTTGGCACATACCATGGGCTTTTTAACTGTTAGGTGTTATATTCATTAGAACATGACTGTTTTAGACTCTTCTAGACTCTTCATTTTGGCTTTCTCCATCCTCAGTGTTGGACTCTGAGAATGTAGCTTCTTGGTGGGTTGGAGGGCCTGGGATAGGGACCACACAAATGATGACACCCTCCCCCACAAATAATGGGAATGGGAAGCAAAAACTATAATTTCGTTAGAGACAGGAGACACTGCTTATGACTAACTTTTAGTTATTAAAATTAAGAAATGTTCCTTTATTTATAAAGGGTTTTTGAGAGGGAACTGGCAAGCATTATCAGTCAAGTCACATTAAAACGGAGGCTTGAATTTTCTAATCAAAGCTTATTTATTACATCAAACTAATGCAAAAAAGATGCTATTATTTCCTACTTGCAGTGACACTGGGTGTCCTGGGACACAGTGCTTAGATATGGGGCATCACCAGTGTTCTAGTTCTTGACAAGAGTGGAGTAAAGTAAGCATCCTATTCTTTACACAGTCACATTAACACTGTAAACCCTACTACCAGCTTAGTAACCACTCAATTTTGACCGAAAGGAAGAGCAGCTCAGGCCTTTGCTCCAACTGTGGTTGATTACAGGCCAGTGATCATGCCCCATTATCCCAAATAATCCTATTGATGACCAGAGTGAGCATTCATACTTATATAGCACCATGGATTTAGCTCATTACAGCAGCCATCAGAAGTGCCTTTTGCTCTCCCCTCTTTGGATAGCTCTGCCATTTTTCTACATGCCAGGCTTGTGGTTGGTTCTTCAGCTTACTCTGTCTGTCTTCCCCATGTGTTACTCAGGTGCCTATGAGGAAGGCCACTATTCCTTTCTTCCTTTCTCTATACCCTGGGTTTAAAAACCTATGTGGATCTTTCTTGGTTCTCTGGCTGCCCCCTCCCTCATCATCTACCCTAGCTTTAGGTTAGACCTATGGCAGTGACCAACTTTTTGCAATTTATGGTGGGTATGATCACCTTATCTTGTACCCTGTTTGTTGAGGACATTCATCTCTCTGTTTCGTCCAAAGACAATAGCAAGGAAGCAGAAGGACTTTGGATAGACAGGGTTGGACTTTCTCAAATACTTTCTTAAATGCCTAATACTAAAGAAATACAGCCTGCTTTCCTTCAAGAGACCTCAGGGTTCAAGGTGCCTTCTAGGACAGCCAGTCTGCACAGTACCTTCTAAAAGAAGAGAAGAGTCATCCCTGCTGCCTTGCAGCCTTATCCCTTAGGCCTTGGAATAAAAAGCTTCATAGCTCACAATTACCATTTGGCCAAACCCTCTCCTTACTTCCAACCCTGTGGAAAGAAATGTGGTAGCGGTAACACGGTAGCGTGACATTCACTTTGACAAATCTCTTTTTCTTTTTTCTACTTCTTAAAAAAAGCCTAAAGAAAGCAAAATAGTTGCTAAGCTACTAGGTGGGCTCTATCTGTGTATTTTGTTACCATCCTAGGCTTTGTGTTTTCATATATTCAGCAGCTTAAACTAAAGATGAGAGGAAAGTGGGGGTATCGAAGAGGACTTTTTTGTAAGTTCCCTTGTCAGGTCAAGTGCTTGGCTCTGGGAATCCAGGTGACCTGCAGCATGTCAAATACAATTCTGTTTCCAGGTGGAAAAATAGGAGGGAGGATTTTCTCTCCAATTTCCAAACTGCTGTGAAAGATAGTATAGATGGTACCGAGTCTTTCTTTCATATTTGCTTCAGAGAAGTCAGCTCTCAAAGAGGTGTGGGTCATGCTTAGTTCATTTTGCACATATCACATACAGTTGATGCTATGGATGGGGTCTTGACCCCCTCCACCATAGCTCAGTGTTTCAGAAAGACTACAAAGCAGGACCATCTGTACTTCTTGTCAGACTGTTGTATGGGTTTATATCTTGCTTTTTTGGCTCAGGCATTTTCTTTTCAAAGCTAAATGAATTCTAGGTTAAGCAGTTCTTCATTTAATGATGTTTTTAAACTCTGAATTCAGCATATTTTGGACTTGTTACTGTTTACAAATGCCATACCCCCAATTGGTACTAGGGAATGTGTCTCCAATCCTAGTCCAAAGGAATTAACTACAACAATGATGGAAAGAGAAGTTATTTCCCAACACTGCTTTGCCACAGTCTAAATAGCCTAATCCACCCATCATGCATGGGTTCTCAGTAAGGGGACAATGGCAGCATTACTGACTTTAGGCTTATTTTCATGGACTAGCTTATTCTCTGTAAAGTTGTACTTAGAAAAAAACTCTTATAAAAACAAATGCAGCCTTTTGTGTTTTTTCTCAATCTCACCACCTCCCCCCTCCACCCCAATAAATGCAATAAGAAAAGAAATACTAATGCAGCCTTGGGACACTCTTTGTGGAGGATATATTGAAATTGTATCTTAAATAAAACCCCAGGAAATTGCCCCTTCTGTCTTTCACTTGTCATAATAAGCAATAGAATTCTATAGCCCATTCAGTGGCATATTTAATTAAGCAACCTATCTCTGAATCCACTGGAGGTTGGCTGACATTGCTTCTCACTGTTGATTTTGATGACAAAAGATGTGGTGAGATATTCAACAGTCTGGTGGAATGGAAAGAAACTCCCAATTGGTCACACGTACACATTTCTTTTAGTATGTTGCACTAGCTCTGATATTTCAGAAAATAAACTGCCTTTTATTCATTGAGAAAGTCATTGGATACCACCCTTTTGCCTTTGCTCCTCCACAGCTAGCCTTGACTGAGATTTGCACACATTCCCATTATAGATGAAGAGTGATATATTTGTAGTTGAGATACTTCAGCTTGTAAATTAAAAATAAATAAAAGACATTCAAGTGCTCATTTTAATCCTAACGCAGAGCCATAGGAGTGGTGATGAAAGACCATTATTCTTTGTTTTGGTAGGGATATTGCCTTTCCCTAAAGGATGTTATTAGTATTAGTGATGACTGTGAATTGTTTACCAGGAACAGCCAAAGTATTAACATCTATTACTCTTCCCAGCAATACTATGGTGTAGACACTGTCAATATTTTGTTTTTCAGATGAGGAAATTGAAGCTCATAAAACAGGTAAACTGCTTCTAGTCACAAAACTAGTAAGTGGTAGAGGCATATTTGGAAACTAGATCTCCTCTACCCTACAGCCCGTGTTATTAACTACTATTCTCCTTTATCTGTCTACAAAATCAAAAGGCTTATAATCCCAATTGAATTATTAATATTGTGTGTAGGAGCCATAAAAGTATTGGGATTACAAACTTTTTGTGGTCTCTTCCACAAAATCACAAGTTTTTCACCTAGGTCTCTGGTGAATACATAAGGATTTCAAATTAGATACAAATATATGTGTCCATAGGGACTTCCACCAAGATGGAGGCATAGGTGGAAACACTGTGCCTTCTCCCACAACCAAGTTTGAATACAACAAAGGTTTGGAGAACAAACACACAACCAAAGAACAGAAAATTGAATTATACGGAAGTCCCACAACAACGAACCATTCGACTGGGACGGTAAGAGGGGTGGAGCCAGCAGCAGAGCAGGGTCGGGCAGGAAAGATCCCCTGACCTAGGCGCGCAAGTAGCCTGGACCCAGTCAGGGTGTGGGGCAGACTGACCGTGGTCGCACATTCACGCACAGTGAGACGGACCAGGGCGAACCCAGTGGTGGAGGGCTGACAGCAGTGGCACACTCTCGTGCAGTGGGACAAAACGCGCAGGCCCCAGTGATGGTGGCAGCTGCGGCACCTGTGGCGGAGGCGGCAGGAGGCAGCAGACGAGACCGCCATTGCTCCTCTTTGACCACGCCCCCACATACAGCATCACAACCCAGCGACTGAGTTGCCCTGCTCTGGTGAACACCTAGGGCTCTGATCCTGCTACGTAACTGGCACGAACAGGCCAAAAGATGGCACAAGAAGAACTCAAAGTCCCAGAGCCAATAACTCTAAGCGACCAAGAGATTGCCAGCCTCTCAGATGCACAGTTCAAGATACTGTTTATCAGGATGCTCACAGAACTGGTTGATTATAGTCACAAATTAGAGGAACGTATGAAGGCTAAACTAATTGAAATGAAGGGAGATGCACAGGAAAACAATAGTGATGGAAAGGAAACTGGGACTCACATCAATGGAATGGACCAGAAGGAAGAATGAAACATCCAACCAGACAAGAATGAAGAAATAAGAATTCAAAAAAATGAGGAGATGCTTAGGAACCTCCAGGACACCTTTAAATGTTCCAACATCCGAATTATAGGGGTACCAGAAGGGGAAGTGGAAGAGCAACAAGTGGAACACTTATTTGAGCAAATAATAAAGATAAAGGAGAACTTCCCCAGTCTGGCAAAGGAAATAGACTTCCAGGAAATTCAGGAAGCTCAGAGAGTCCCAAAGAAGTTGGACCCAAGAAGGAACACACCAAGGCACATCCTAATTACATTAGCCAAGATTGAAATGAAGGAGGGAATCCTAGAAGCAGCAAGACATAAGGGGACAGTCACCTACAAAGGAGTACCCATCAGACTGTCAGCGGATTTCTCAAAAGAGACCTTCCAGGCAAGAAGGGGCTGGAAAGAAGTATTCCAAGTCATGAAATCCAAAGACCTACAGCCAAGATTGCTTTATCCAGCAAAACTTTCATTTAGAATGGAAGGACAGATAAAGTGCTTCTCAGATAAGATCAAACTCAAGGAGTTCATCATCACCAAGCCCTTATTATATGAAATGCTAAAGGGACTTATCTAAGAAAAAGAAGATGAAAAATATGAACAGTGAAAGGACGGCAAACTCACAGTTATTAACAACCACACCTAAAACAAAAGCAAACCAAGAGGACAGCTAGATCAGGAGTGGAACCATAGAAATGAAGAACACATGGAGGGTTAGCAAGAGGGGAGTGGGAGGCGGAGAAGGGGGGAGAAGGTACAGAAAATAGCATAGACAGTAGGTAGAAAATAGATAGGGGGGCGGGCAAGAATAGTATGGGAAATATAGAATCTAAAGAAATTGAGACACGTGGTTATAAACTAAGGAGGGAGAATGGTGGGGGAAGGAGTGTGCGGGTGGACGGGAATGAAGGGGGGAATAGAAGAACTGTAATGGTATAATCAATAAAATATATTAAAAAAATCAATGGAATTTTTATATACCAATAATGAACTACCAGAAAGAGAAAGTAGAAAAAAATCCCATTTACTGTTGCAACAACAACAACAGCAAAACAACAAATACTACTACTACTACTAATATATATATATATATGTATATATACTAATATATACTAATATATAATATATATACTATAATATATAATATAATATATAATATATAATATATATGTATATATACTAATATATACTAATATATATACTTAAATATATATTTATATNTGTATATATACTAATATATATATATATATATATATATATATATATATATATATGGTCCATATTCTGGGAACATGGGCCAGTTTGTATCAGCTTCTTGAAGAAATTGATTACACAAAGATGGTCAATAACTTCCATATGTAAACAAACTCACTTCATTCTCACCACAGCCATAGGAGGTAAGTATGATGATCACATCTATTTTACAGAAGGGAAATTGAGACTAAGAGAGGAAACTTACCCAAGGTTACAAAGATTGTAAATGACAACACTGGGATTTGAATCCTAGCAATCTGGCTTCTGAATCTGCTTTTAGCCAGTTTGACTGCATGTTCCTTTTTATTCACTTGAATATCTCCTAGCACGATGGCTGACACATAGGGGATTTTATTGATATTGAATTGAATTGATTTGCATACTGCCAAATCTGTGTACATTTTATTTTAGGAATCATTCAGACCTTAAAGGTCTGAAGCCCATGATAGGGACTCCATGAATCTTGACTGCTTGAGTGAAGAGAATCAACAGAGTCAAAGGATAACTTATCAGAGTTTGTCAAGATGGTTGACTTGGCAAAGCTTAGGCAGTTTGCTTTAGATCAGGGCTCCATGGAGGGTTGCACAGATCTCCAAGCCCATTCTTCTCTCAACAGGCTGTGTAGATTGTTTGAAGTGGTTAGAAGGTACCTCTGAGTATGAACTAGATAACATTGTAGGTTCCCTGACTCTGTGTGGTGTTTTGTGTCTTGATAACTGTGCATAATTTACCCTGCCTGTTATTTCCAAATGACCAAGCAGAAGTAACCCAAACCCTTTACATGTTGGTATGACTCAAACCTAGGTATCTGCATGGCATATCAGCCTTATTGAGGGGAGGGTGGAGGGAGACACAAATACTGTTGAACTGCCTCACTATAAATTTGACTGTAGTTAAGTTTTGAGGATAAAGTGTTCTTAAAAATTGGCTGTTATAATGGAGAGTGCACAGTGAGATGGCAAGCTAGTGAGTAACAAGGTGGAGCAGCTTGAGTTTGTAATCACCTTGATTAGATGTACTGAGGTTTAACTCTGTGGCCTCCATTGTTCCCCTAATTTTGCCTGCTGAGATCTTACTTTACTTTTCATTTTCTTCTGTGATCATTGCTGATTAGAGCCCTGGGTTCATGTGCTTTTGTTGCCTGCTTCTTGGCTTGATGGAAATCTTTGTACTGAGGCAGAAACCCAGCTGTCAGCAGGACTGCATAGGGACCAAAAGTTTCATTATGCTTTTGGGCCAGGAAGTCCAAGGTTATTGCTTTTGGAGTTGGGTTTTCTCAAGTACAGTAGCTTAACATTTTGTCTCAACCTTCAAGGTTTTTATTTTATTTTTACTTTTTAAAGATTTTATTTATTCATTTTTAGAGAGAGGGGAAGATAAGGAGAAAGAGAGGGAGAGAAATATCAATGAGTGGTTGCCTCTTGCACACCCCATACTGGGGACCTGGACTGCAACCTAGGCATGTGCTCTGACTGGAAATTGAATTGGCGACCCTTTGGTTCGCAGCCTGCACTTAATCCACTGAGTTAGCAACACAAGTCAGGGACTCAAAGCTGAAGGTTTCTCAAATTGCAAAATTAATCAGATGCATGAGCTAATTGTAAGTCAGAAAATATTTTAAGAAAACTGCCTTTCAGTAGAGACCATTGCACAAACTGCAGACTATTTCCCCAGTAATTAATATGCTTCTTTTATTTCCTTTGTAGTATAAAAACAGTTATTGACAAAGACTCCATTCTCATTTGGTTGAAATAACTAATTTTGTACTTGAAGTACTAATTATAGTAGCAACACTATTTTTCCTTTTAAGAACTTGAGGTAATTTATAACCTTTGAATATTGGGGGCTAGTTTAAGCTGTGTATGGGTTGCATAATAGTGAACATTGTGATCAGAAATATAGTTAAACAGCCTTGGCTGGTGTAACTTAGTGGATTGAGCACTGGTCTGTGATCTAAAGGGTCGCTGGTTCTGTTCTCAGTCAGGGCACATGCCTGAGTTGTGGGCCAAGTCCCCAGTCAGGGTGCATGAGAGGCAACCACACATTGATGTTTCTCTCCATCTTTCTCCTTCCCTTTCCCTCTCTCTAAAAAAAAATAAATAAAATGTTAAAATCTTTAAAAAATAAATACAGTTAAACCTCTTTAGTTGAGCCCCTATTATTGAAAAGGGTAGTAATTCATATCATGTGAAAAACATATTTGAAAAGTGTATGACAAGAAGAAAGCAAGCTGGCAAGGGTGCTATTAAAACTGCCAAGTAGAACACACTATTGAAAGAGACAATTCATATGAAAGAACTGGTAAGTGTGTACAACTCATTCCATTAACAGACTCTCAGAATTTGAATATTGAAAGCCACATAGTACAATTATTCAATACTCAAAAATTTTGTTGAGCAACACTATGCACTGGGCCTTGGGAATCCAAATTTTTTTTGGTATCAGCTTTATTGAAATATTATAAAAATAACTTATAATTCACCCATTTAAAGTATACAGTTCAATAATTTTTAGTATTGAAATATATCCACTGAGTTTTACAATCCTCTCTATAATCAGTTTTAGAAGATTTTAATCACCCCATAAAGAATCCTCGAATCCCTTAGCTATCACTCTCCAATCGCCCCAGTTCCCTTAGCAGTAGGCAACCATTGTAGGGATACAAATTGAACAAAACACAAGACATTCCTTTGAAGGGTTCACAGGCTATTGAGGGAAATCAGGAAGATAAAGTATATCCCTCAAAACATCATATAATGTTGATGCTGAGAGGGACCAGTCACATCATTGGAAATTATCTTCTTATTTGGAATATGGGAAAAATGGGGCTTAGAGAGGGGAAATGATTTGCCCAAGAAAACAGTTATCAGAGCCAAGATTGAAAATCATGTATCCTGCTATTTTAGCATAGTGCAGTGTTAATTACGATACAAACTTCTGGAGCATAGTTAGCAGTTAAGAGCGTGAATTCTGGAGGCAGGTTGCTTGGATTTGACTATCAGTTCTACCTTTTATAGGCTGTATAACCTCAGGCAAGGTATTTAATCTCTCTGAGTCCCAGTTTCCTCTTTTGTTGAACTGGAATAGTAATTGCACCTAATTTATAAGGTCTGTTGTCAAGATTAGATGGGTCAATGTATATAAAGTACGTAGAATAGTGTTCAAAACAGAATAAGTACTACGTAAGTGATCATTATTATTTTATTACCTAGTTATTAAATATGGAAAGACCTATATCATTAGAACCTAAAATATGCTTTAAAATTTGTTCCTTAGGTTATAAATCCTGACTGTCCTCATACATAGTTTCTGTTTAGTTTGTTCCAACCTGTATTTTTTATTGTTAGGTTGTGGGTATGAAAAATGTCTAAGAAACAGTGTATAGGGAAATTCACAGTCAAGTGAATAGATATAGCGGGTGAACAGATATGTAGCCATAAATCAAAGCAAGCAATGGTAACTGCCCCAAATGAAGTACACATGAAGCATAGAGGGTATTGGAAGGGCTTCATGAAGGTTTTTGAAATCTGAGTCTGATTTTATCAGGCTGAAATGGATGAGAGAAATCATTCCAGGCTAGGGTAATAGCAGAAATGAGAAAGGAAGTATTTGCCATGTTGGGGGAAAAGCGAAGTGTTGTATGTGTCCAGAGTATGGAATTTGGGGAGCCTTCTTAGAAGGTGAGCCTGAAAATATAGATTGAGACTGTAGTTAAAGGGATGAGAATCGATATTTATGAGCACCTAGTATATACCAGGTCTTTGAATTAATAAGCACTAAATAGGTATAAGCTAACTCATTTGGTTTTCACAATCAAGTTGAGGAAGTAGGTGCAGAGAGGTGGAGTAAACAAATTGATATCACACCTCACAAATGGCAGAGTCTAGATTCAAACCGAGATCTTTTTCTCATCTTAAGGCCTATGCTTTTTCCACATACCACATAAACATCCGAACTTGTACACCAGTTTAGATATTGTACAAAATGAGAGCTTTGAATGTTTTTGATCATGGAAGAAACATGTTTTCATTGTAGTTTGTTTATTTACAAACTTATTAAGTTGTTTTCTTGTGTGTGTGTGTGGTAGTAGTGTAGAGGACTACTTAAATGGAGGAAAGATCAGAGGCTAAAAATAAATTATGGGGCAGTTGCAGCAGATAAAATGTAATAAGGGCATGAACTAAGGCCATGACAATAGAGAGGAGGGGGCACATATGAAAAAAAGGATGACTAGCCCTGATTGGTGTAGCTTGGTGGATTGAGCACTGGCCTGTGAACCAAAGGATCACGGTTCGATTCCCGGTCAGGGCACATGCCTGGGTTGCAGGCCAGTTCCCAGCAGGGGATGCACAAGAGGCAACTATACATTGGTATTTCTCTCCCTCTTTCCTTCCCTTTCTCTCTAAAGATAAATAAATAAAATCTAAAAAAATATTTAAAGAAAAGAGGATGAATAGCTAGGACATATGATCAATCCGATGTGGTCAGGGTAAGGGTGAAGGAGAGTCAACAATGAAGCAATACTTTTTCATCCTATATGATGGAGTGAATTTACTGCTATTCAGTGAGATAGGAAAAGTGGGAAGAAGCATGGATTTAGGGAAGGAAGAAAAGTAAGTTCTCCTTTGTTGTAGATGAACTTTCCCTAAGTCTTCCTGGTGTAACTGTCCAGTAAACATATGGCTATATGACTCAGAAGTTTGAGGGAGAAGAGAGACAGAGCCCTGGAGAATGTGTACATGTGTGATCTGGGAAAAAGAAATGTAGCAAACAAGCAAAACCAAGAGAAGGCAGTTCAGAAGGACCAAGAGTTAGAGAGATTATCAAAATCATGGCATAAGGGAATTTCTATAAAGAAAGTATGGTTGGCAATGTCAGGTGCTACAGAGTGGCCAAGTCAGAGAGACTGAAAACTGTCCCTTGGATTTAGCAATTGAAGAAGTTATTGTAGAATAGGAAATAGATCAAGACTCTTAAAAGTGGATATCATGTGTCATTGGTTTGAAAACTGAATGTGAAGTGGATAGCTATATATATTGAGTGTAGACTTTTCCCAGAAACTTGTCTAGTAAGATGCAGAGCAGTGACAGAATCTGGAAGAAATGACAGACCTTAGGGAAATTACCTTTAAGATGATAAAAATTTGAGCACACATTTTGAGAGAAATGAGTCAGTAAAGAGGCATCTAAAATTAGGAGAAATTGGAGCATAATTAATAAAGAGAAATCCTAGGGGAAGCAGGACAGTATGGAAGCCAGACCACAAACAAAAAGTTAGCTGTGGACTTAAGCCTTTCTTCTGAGATAGGGTTAGGAAGAAAAAATGCACAACATACAGATAAACTAAGAATCTGAGGCGTTTATGATTAGTTTCCTCTTTTAATTTAGAATTCACTATGTGTCTAAGAAATCTTTTCTCCATAAGGATTTTATAAAATGCTTATGCAGACAACAACAAAAATAACTCAGTTAAAAATGGGCAAAAGACTTGAATAGATATTTCTCCCCCTCAAAAATGATGTACAGATGGCCAATAAGCACATGAAAAAATCAACATCATTAATTTATTATTAGGGAAATGCAGATCAAAACCACTCTTCGCATCCAAGAGGGTGGCTAAAAGCAAGGTAATCAACAAACAAAACCCAGCCTAAAAATAACAAGTGTTGGTGAGGATGTGGAGAAACTGAACTCTTGTATACTGCTGGGGGCAAAGTTGACTGGATGGTTCTGTTGATCTGGGCCAGGCTGGGCTGATCATAGCTTTACTCAGTTGCAGTTAGCTGGTGGGTCAGCTAAGAGTTAGCTTTTCTAGGATGACCTCAGGTGGAATGACTTGTATTTACTCCATGTGGCCTTTCATCCTTGAGAAAAATAGTCCAGGCTTGTTCTTATGTTGTGGCACAGGTCTAAGCAAGCAAGTCTGTCATACAAGAGAGCAAGTACAAATGCACATGAGGTTGTCAAGTCTCCATTTGCATCCTGTTTGCTAACATCCTGTTGGGCCAAAGCAAGTCACAGAGCTGAATTCATATCAGACTGGGAAGGGTCTGCAAAATTACAGGGCAAAAGACAAAGCTTCAGAGAGGCCATTAATTGGAAACACAAATGCAGTTAATCTAGTTCAGAAAGCTTAAGTAAAGTCTGGCATTCTGCATACATAATGAGCATTTCAAACTAATGCTGATGCAAGTGATACGTTGATAACATTTTTAAAAATGTTAGTTTAGTGTCTCTTAATCTAGAAATATTAGTCCAGTACCAATTGGAACTGCCATCATGAAAGGTTCAGAAAATGGGGGATTGTGAGTGGAAGAACACATATCCTTTTTCTTAGCTCTAGCTTAGGATTCAAGCTCTTGGTTTCTCAAAGGCAGAAGCTTAAACTGCATTTGCTTTTCAGACAAACTTGTGAAGTAATTTACATTTTATAAAGAACAATGCAGTTTGATTAAAGCTGAGAACATATATTATTTTTCAGTGCAGGTCAGAAGGGCATTGTTGGTTAGTTTTGTGTTGCTTGTCATAATACATATTTCTGTCCCAGGAAAGCTCATAGTAATGGAAATGAAGCATCAAAGTGGTTTATGGGGCATGCGATAAGATCATAAAGTTGAGACTATTGCTTGGATAAGACCTTTGTTAGAATAGTAATCTAAGCAAGGAGAACATGATCAAGAAAGAAAACAAACCATAAGAAGAAACTACAAGTATTTGGCTAGTTATATGAGGTTTTTGTTCCTTAGACCATTAGTCAACATATGTGGCTTTAGAGACATACTTTAAGATGTCTTGGGTGAAGGAATCCAAGATGGCAGTGAAGTAGGTGAATGTTACACTCACCTACTCCCAGACCCAACCTAGAATTAAAATATAGAAAAATCAACAAGAATAACCAACTGAAGACTAGCTGAAGGGAAGTCCTATAACCAAAGATTTACAGAAGGAGCCACCTGAAGACTGGCAAGAAAGATGAGAAGAGAAGAGGACTGTCCCTGTTCCCATAAGTGGTGGCTGAGATTTCAGAGGGATATCTCAGCTGCATAGGTTCCTCCTGAGTGGCTAGGGTCTCAACCCCAAGACAGGCTCTCCAGCTCAGAGAACCAGAGCTGGGAAAAGGCACCCACAATATACCTGGTTGTGAAAATCAGAAGGAATTCTGCCCAGCAGAGAGAGACTGGAGTCTGCTAGAGCCACAAGTGCCCTCCTAAAGGGCCAGTACACAAAATCTGCTTTGTAGCTACTCATCCTGGGCTCCAGTGGAGGGAGGGCAGAGTAGACAGGAATCATATGAGTAGAGGCTGGGATTTGTGACTCTTGGAAGAGAGAGATGTAGAGACAGCTACCATTACCCCTGTGCTGAATCCTTCCTCCACACTACAGACACCAACTTTCTTGAGTGAAGCACTCCTCTCCATAGGGCATCAGTCTGGGGAAAGCAATAACCCCACCCTCTTGACTCCTTATCGCCTCACTGTGAGGAGCTCATGCCTTGCTGAGGAGTCAGATGTCTTGGCAAACTCAGGAGGTGTCAGTGACTCAGTTCTGTGACTTTGGGGTGGAGGCCATTCTCATGACTTTCCTGTGAACCTGACTGGCAGTTTTCCTTCATGGAAGATCCACTATCCCCACTCATTGGGCTCTTGACAACCCCAACATCCCAACTCCTGGTGACTGCACCCTACTGAAGTCTGGGCAGAATCTGGGACAGACTGAGTTTGTGGTGCTGGGGCTGAGGCCACTTTCCTCATCTTTTCCCCAAACATGGTGGGTATTGCCCCCTCACAGGAGATTCACTAGCTCCATCTTTCCCAATTCTGGTGGCCCTACCCTTCTAACATCGAGTTCCTGGCAGAATCTGGTGAAGACTGGGTTGTGTGGCTTTAGGATGGGGATAATTTTTCCCTCACATGCCCGAGTCCAAAACCCTTCCTTCACACAGCCAAATCTTGGTCTGTTTGGACTTGTTAAACTGCTGGCCTCACCCTGATGACTCCATGAGACCCTGACCTAGTATAGAGGTCTCCAGGGACCTTACCAGAAGCTGCTGGGCTTGGAGTACCCTGGGACATTTGCTGAGTGGCCTCAGACTCAGCACTGGTGCTGAATTTGAAGTTCTATTGATCAAATGAACACCACTCAGCCCCATAGTGACTCAATGAGAACCTACCTCATGTAACTCTAGAACTGTCAGAGACTCTTTCAGTGACAGCCTAGCAGGCAGCCAGGAGGTGGAGGTAGCTGGCGGTGGACTGCCAGGTGCCTTGGGACTTTTGTTGACCTGCCCTCCAGGCCTAGTGCTGGTAAAAGTCAGCTTTGATGTGTAGCTTGGTCTTCTTGCACATACCCAGGCCCAACAGAGGCAGCCACAAAATGTGGATCATTTTGTACTTCCAAATATGTTGTACAGGGTCAGTAACAGGCAGTGTCAGATATTAGACAGCCCTAGAGCCCCTCCCAAGAGCCACCAGAACAGACATGCCCAGTGGTGATCTTCATACAATATTAGAGCAGGATTCAGTAAATAGCATTAAAAGTGGCATATACAAAGGGAGATGTTGGGGGACACCAGACCCTGCTTAGGCGAATTCCGTTTTCTGTGGTCAGTGCCTTTATAGCAGTTTGTACACAGTGGTTGTGGTTGATTCTTACAGTCAGTGAGACTAAAGATTGACCTCATGCATGAATGGGCCAATAACAATACAAATTGATTCAATTACAAAAGGAGGGCCCACATACTCACCCATACTCCAGGGATTTCCTGGAGCACCCACCTCAGGTGTTCAAGAAGACTGCACAACTGGGTTCCATGGGATACCTACTATATAAGGCATCTCTACCAACACTGGGAGTCAAAGCAAATTGATGTAATACATAGACACAAACACAAAGAGGTAGCCAAAATGGGGAGACAATGGAAAGAAAATGAAGAATCTCCAGAAAAAAGAGCTAGAGGAAATGGAGACAATCAATTTACCAGACATGGAGTTCAAAATAATGGTTTTAGGGATGCTCAAGGAACTTAGTGAGAACTACAAGAGCATTTAAAAGGATATACAAACCACAAAAAATAGTCATAAATGAAGAATACACTATCTGAAATGAAGAATATACTAGACAGAGTAAACATTAGGATGGAGCAGAGGATTGAATTAGTGATTTGGAAGACAAGTTAGCAGAAAACACCCAACCATAGACTAAAAAAAAAAAGAAATTTAAAAAATGATGATAGTTTATTTGGGGGGACCTTTGGGATAACATGAAGGGTAAAAACACCCACATCATAGGACTACCAGATGAAGAAAGAGAGCAAAGGACCACGAATATTATTTGAAAACATAATGACTAAAAGTCCCAAATCTAGTGAAAGAAAAAGAAAGTCCAGGAAGCACAGGGAGTCCCAAACAAGATGAACCTAAAGAGACCCACACCAAGATACATAGTTAAAGTGGCAAAGGTTAACGTCGAAGATTCTTTTTTAATTTAAAAAAATTTATTTTTAGAAAGGGAAGGGAAGTGAGAAAAAGAGGGAGAGAAACATAAATGTGTGGTTGCTTCTTCTTTGCCCCCTACTGAGGACCCGCCCCACAATCCTGGCATGTGCCCTGACTGGGAATAGAAGCAGCGACCCTTTGGTTCCCAGGCTGGCACCCAATCCACTGAGCTGCACCAGCCTGGGCAAGAGAGAGAATATTAAAAGCAGCAAGAGAGACATTTACCTGCAAGGGATCTTCCATAATACTGTTAGCTGATTTCTCAACAGAAACATTTCAGGGCAAAAGGACCAAACATGAAAAATTCAAAGTGATGAAACTTACAGCTAAGCCTACATTATCCAACTAGGCTAAAACTTAAAATTGAAGGAGAAATAAAGAGCGTCTCAGAAAAGAAAAGTTAAAAGGAGCTTATTAACACCAATCTAGTCTTACAAGACATGTAAAAGGGTCTTATTTAAGCAGAAGAAGAAGGAGAAAAAGCCCCACAAGATCATAGTTATAAGAATAAAATGGCAGAAAACACATACCCATCAATAATCACTTAAATGTAAATGGTTTAAATGCTCCCATCAAAACACATAAGGTAGCTGAATGGATAAGAAAACATAACCCATATATATGCTGTCTATAAGAGACCCACCTCAGAACAAAAGATATACACAAACTAAAAGGAAATGGTTGGAGGGAGATAGTTCCTGCAGTTGGAAATAAAAAGAGCTGGAGTAGCAATACATACATCTGACAAACTAGACATTAGAACAAAGGCTATATAAAAATACAAAGATGGACACTACATAATGATAAAAGGGGCAATACAACAAAAGTATATAAACCTTGTAAGCATTTATGCAGTCAACACAGGTGCACCTAACTATATAAAGCCAATATTGATGGGCATGAAGGGAGAAATTGATGAAATAGAGTCATACTTGGGGATTTTAATACCCCATCAGCATCAATGGATAGATCTTCCAGATAGAAAATCAATAACCAAAAAAAGCAACCTTAAATGACACACTAGGTCAGATGGATTTAATCGGTATCTTCAGAATATTTCACCCCCAAAGCAGCAAAATATACATTCTTTAAAGTGGACGTGGAAGATTTTCAAAGATAGACCACGTGTTGGGATGCAGAACAAGCCTCAATAAACTTAAGAAGATTGAAATCATATCAAGCATCTTCTCTGACCACAGTGCTATGAAACTAGAAATCAACCACAAGAAGAACACTGAAAAATACATGGAAGCTAAATATTATTATTAAACAATGAATGTGTCAACAGCAAGATCAAAGAAGAAATCAGCAGATACCTTGAAACAATGAAAATGAGGACCAACAATCCAAAATCTGTAGGATGCTGGGAAACTGATCCTAAGAGGGAAATTCATCTCATTACTGGCCTATCTAAAAACAAAAACAAAAACAGAAAAAGCTCAAATAAACTATCTAACTTCACACTTAAAGTAACTTGAAAAAGAACCATAAAGCCCAAAGTGAATAGAAATAAGGAAATAAGAGATCAGAGCAGAAATAAATGAAATAGTCTTGAAAATAAACAATAAAAACATTAATGAATCCAAGAGCTTGTTCTTTGAAAAGATAAGCAAGATTGACAAACCTTTAACCAGACTCATCAAAGAAAAAAAGAGAAAGCACCCAAATAAATAAAATCAGAAATGAAAGGATAAATAACAACTGACACCAAAAAAATATTATGAACAACTATATGCCAATGAACTGGACAACCTGGATGAAATGGATAAATTCCTAGAAATATACAATCTTCCAAAATTAAATAAGGAAGAATCAGAGAATCTGAATAGACAGATCACACTGAGTGAAATTGAAGCAGTAATAAAAAACCCCCAACAAACAAAAGCCCTGGACTGGATGGCTTCATGGGTGCATTTTACCAAACATTCTAAGAACAAATACCTCTCCTTCTCAAACTATTCCATACAATTCAAAAGCAGGGAAGGCTCCAAACTCATTTTATGTGGCCAGCATTCTCCTAATTCCAAAAGCAGATAAAGACACTACAAAGAAAAAAAGTATAGGCCAATATCCCTGATGAACATAGATGCAAAAATCCTCAACAAAATATTAGCAAACTGAATACAATAATGCATCAGAAAGATCATATACCATAATCAAGTGGAGTTTATTCCAGGAATGCAAGGTTGGTACAATACCTGGAAATCAATAAATGTGACACCACTTAAACAAAATGAAGGATAAAATCTATATGATCATATCAATAGATGCCAAAAAAAGCATTTGATAAGATCCAGCACCCATTTATGATAAAAACTCTCAGCAAAGTGGGAATAGAGGGAAGATACCTAAACACAAAAAGGCTATGTATGCCAGAATCACTGCTAACATCATAATCAATGGGGAAGAAATTGAAAGTATTCCCCTTAAGATTGAGAACAAGACAGGGATGTCTGCTTTCACCCTGTTATTCAACCTAGTACTGCAAGTTCTAGCCTCAGCAATCACACAAGAAGAAAAAACAAAAGGCATCCAAATTAAAAAAGAAGAAGTAAAACTGTCTTTATTTGCAGATGACATGCTGTTGTATGTAGAGAATTTCGAATATTCCACCAAGAAACTTCTAGAACTGATCAGTTAATTCAGCCAAGTAGCAGAATACAAAATTAATACTGAGAAATCGGTTGCATATTTGTGTGCTAATAACGAACTAATAGAAATGTAAATTAAGAAAATAATCCCATTTACAATTGTTTTTAAAAGGGTAAAATAGGAAAAATGTAACCAGGGATGTAAAGGATCTGTACATGGAAAATTATAAGACACTGAAGAAAGAAATTGAGGAAGATACAAATACCATGTTCATGGATAGGAAAAATTAACATCATCAAAATGTCCACACTACCCAAAGCAATATATAGATTCTATGCAATTTGTACCAGGATTCCAGTGATGTGTTTCATAGAACTAGAACGAATATTTCAAAAATTTATGCAGAACTACAAAAGGACCCACATGGCAACAGCAATCCTGAGAAAGTTGGAGGAATCACACTACCTCATATCAAACTATACTATAAGGCCTTAATAATCAAAACAACATAATAATACTAGAAGAAAAACAGACAAATAGATCAATGGAACACAACAGAGAGCCCAGAAACAAACCCGCACTTTTATAGTCAATTAATATTCAACAGAGGGAGCAAGCACATACAATGGGCTGAAGATAGTTTATTCAATAAACGGTGTTAAGGAAAATTGGACTGATATGTGCAGAAAATAAACGTAGACTACCTTCTTATACCATACACAATAAATTCATATTGGATCAAAGACTTAAATGTTGGACTCAAAATCATAAAAACCCTAGAAGAAAATATAGGCAGTAAAATCTCAGACATTGCTCATAGCAGTTTTTTGTCAGATATATCTCCTCAGGTAAGGAAAACAAAAGAAAAAATAAACAAATAGGGCTACATCAAAGTAAAAAGTTTTGTACAACAAAGAAAGCCATCAGCCAAATAAAAAGACAACCTACGGAATGGGAGAACGTATTTGCCAATGATATATCTGATAAGGGACAAATATCCAAAATTTATAAAGTAATTATAAAACTCAACACTAAAAAATAGACAATCTGTTTAAAAAATGGGCAAAAGCCCTTAACAGACATTTCTTCAAAGAGTACACACAGATGGCCAGTAGGTATATGAAAAGATGCTCAATATCACTAATCATCAGAGAAATGCAAATTAAAACCACAATGAGATGTCACCTCACAATGGTCAGAATGGCCATCATCAATAAATCAATAAACAATGTTTTGGTGAGCATATTGGGAAAAGGAAACTGTTGGTGGGAATACAGAGTGGTGCAGCCATTGTGGAAAGCAGTATGGAGATAGCTCAAAAAATTAAAAAGGGAACTGCCTTTTACCTAGTGATTTAACTTCTCAGAATATATCTGAAGAAACCCAAAACACCAATTCTAAAGAATATATTTACCTTTGTGCTCATTGCAGTGTTATATACAATAGCCAAGATTTGGCAGGAACACAAGTGTCCATCAGTAGATGCATGGATAAAAAAGCTGTGGTACATTTAAACAATGCAGTGCTACTCAGTGGTAGAAATGAATGAAATGGATCTGGAGAGTATAATGCTAAGTAAGCCAACCAGAGAAAGACAAATACCATATGACTTTGTTTATTTGTGGACTCTAATGAACAAAATAAACTAACAAACAAAGTGAGAACAGATTCATAGATCCAGAGAACAGACTGACAGCTTTCAAAGGGGGGGGGGTTTTGTGGGCTAGATGAAAAAGGTGAAAGTATTAAGCAAAAAAAAAATAACAATAACTTCATAGACACAGACAACAATATGATTACCGAAGGGAAAAGGGGGTGGAGTGTGGTAAAGAGGGTAAGTCATGATGGAAGGGGACTTGACTTGGGGTGGTGAACACACAATACAATATACAGATGATGTGTTATGGAATCGTACACATGAAATCTACATAATTCTATTAACCAATATGGCCCTAATAAATTCAATGAAAAAAGATATCTGCTTCCCCCAACAGGTCATGCCCAAACTTAGTAATGGCTGGATCCATAATATTGGATCCCTGACACCAGCCACAGTGCCTTCTACATAATCAGTGATCAAAATATGTTTGCTGAATGAATCTCTTCAGATTCCTGGCATACAGTCTCAGAGATTTTGAGTCAGTAAGTTAAAGAGCATTCCTTCGTCTGAGCCATGTTAAATCACAATCACCTATAGAGTTTGTTTAAAATCTGATGTCCAGTTCAATCTTACACTTTGTACTTTTGTTGCTTTAGAAACCATACTTTACACATTTTTAAATCCATGCATAGCTATAACTGTCACTAATGCAATCTTGTTTGGAGGTAGTGGAGCGATTCTCATTTTCTGCTTTCACCCAGGCTGAGAGAGCCTCCAGAGACAGGGCGGTGATACAGTGTATTGATCTGAGAATCCACCACCATGTCAGCTCTGTTTACATGGTATTGCCATCAACCCTTTAGTATCTTTTAGCTATTTAGCTTCAGTTTTCTCATGTTTGCCATTTTATGGACTTTTCTCCTGTGGAGCCAGAATTTAAACTAGCACTATGTTGTCATCTTCCTTGTTTTAGAGGATATGAATTGGCTCTTAACTCCCAAACCATTACAGGGTTCTGGATTTCTGAGCTGTAAAGTATCAGTTGCCTCCAAATGGCTTTCTTCCTTAATATCTTTGACAATGTAAACTTTCCAAGTGGTGGAGTTTAGGAGAAATGAAACAAGCTCTGGACAGTGGAATGAATGGATAATCCCTTTCCAGGCACACGGGGACTGGAGTGTGAGGTACAGAAGTTTCAAGATTAAAAAATTCTCCTTTACCTTATAGCCTTCAGACACAGGAATCACTTATATCACAAGCACATTTTATTTTATTTTATTTTTTAAATATATTTCATGGATTATGCTGTTACATTTGTCCCATTTTTCTCCCCTTTATTCCCCTCTACCCTGAGCCCCCACTTCCACCAGCATTCCTCCCATTAGTTCATATCCATGGGTCACACATATAAGTTCTTTGGCTTCTCCATTTCCCTTACTATTCTTAACCTTCTTCTATTTTGTACCTACCATTTATGCTTCTTATTCCCTGTACCTTTTCCCCCATTCTTCCCCCTCCACCTCCCCGCTGATAACCCTCTATGTGGTTTTCTTCATTTCTGTGAATCTGTTCCTGTTCCAGTTGTTTACTTAGTTTGTTTTTGTTTTTTGTTTTTTTAGGTTCGGTTGTTGATTGTTGTGAGTTTGTTGTCATTTTATTGTTCTTATTTTTAATCTTCTTTTTCTTATATAAGTCCCTTTAGCATTTCATATAATAAGGGCTTGGTGATGATGAACTCCTTGAACTTGACCTTATCTGAGATGCACTTTATCAGTCCTTCCATTCTAAATGAAAGCTTTGCTGGATAAAGCAATCTTGGCTGTAGGTCTTTGGATTTCATGACTTGGAATACTTCTTTCCAGCCCCTTCTTGCCTGGAAGGTCTCTTGAGAAATCAGCTGACAGTCTGATGGGAACTCCTTTGTAGGTAACTGTCCCCTTATGTCTTGCTGCTTCTAGGATTCCCTCCTTCATTTCAATCTTGGCTAATGTAATTATGATGTGCCTTGGTGTGTGCTTCCTTGGGTGCAATTTCTTTGGGACTCTCTGAGCTTCCTGGACTTTCTGGAAGTCTATTTCCTTTGACAGATTAGGGAAATTCTCCTTCATTATATTTTCAAATTAGTTTTCACTTTCCTGCTCTTCGTCTTCTCCTGCTAGCACCCTCTATAATTTGGATGTTGGAATGTTTAAAGTTGTCCTAGAGGTTCCTAAGCCTCTCCCCCATTGTTTTGAATTCTTGTTTCTTCATTCTGTTCTGGTTGAATGTTTCTTTCTTTGTTCTGCTCCAAACCGTTGATTTGAGTCCTGATTTCCTTCCCTCCACTCTCAGTTCCCTGTACATTTTCCTTTATTTCAGTTTTCATAGCCTTTACTATTTCTTCTATTTTGCAACCATATTCAACTATTTCAGTGAGCATCCTGATTACCAGTGTTTTGAACTCTGCATCTGATAGGTTTGCTATCTCTTCGTCGGGGCAGAACCTTAGGTATTCACCAGTGTGGGGCAAACCACCTGGCTGTGTTGTGGCGCTATATGCGGGGGAGGGGCTGAGAGGGAACAATACAGCTTGCTCAGCTCTCAGCTGGCTTTCAGTCACTTCCCCTGCTACCCACAAGCAAATTGGGCCCTTCTGGTGTTAGTTCCTAGATGGGTGGTTTTGTGTACATTCTGTGACCCTGTGGGTCTCTCCATTGACCTCTCCTGTGAGGCTGGGAGTTTTTCCTGCCACCATAACCCCCACAGGTTTTTTCAGTCAGAGGTGTTGAGGGTTTAATTCCCAGCACTGGAACCCTGGGTCGTGTGGTCTGTCTCGCTCCCTAGTTGTTATTCCCAGTTTATCTGCACGCAAATGTGGGACCACATGCTCTGCCAGCCAGAACCTTGCTAGGAGTCCACGCTACCCCTGCTGCCCATCTCCACCTCTCCTACTGGAGATGAATATTTCTCCACCTCTCCTACTGGTCTGGATGAATATTTCTTAACTCCTTGGTTGCTGGACTTTCATACAGTTCAATTCTGTGGCAGTTCTGGTTATTTTTTGTTTTTAAATTTGTTGTTGTCCTTGTTTTGGTTGTGTCAGGAGGCAAAGTGTATCTACCTATGCTTCCATCTTGGCTGGAAGTCTGCATTTTAAAATATGAAAACAAATTGGTCACCTTTCCCCCCATTTGTAAGAAAGGCATGTTAATTTAAGTGTAGAGTGTGACATTTGGAAATGTAAAAAGATGTTAACAGAAGTAGTTGTGGGTTTAAGTGGAATATCTCCCTTTTTGTAGCTCTCTCTTGTTTTTGTTCATTCTTTGTATTGTTCAGAGGAATATTTTAATTTACACACCTGATCTTCAAGAGCAAAGATTTAGGGAAAGCCATTTTCTCAGCAGCTCCACAAGGGTAAGATTTTGCAGAAGGGCAAGGAAAGCCTGCAGACCCACTTCTAGACTGAAAGTGAATGCACCAAAGTAGACAAACTTGAAGTGTCTTGTGAACTGGGAAGCCTCAAATACAGTTGCATGAGAGGATTCAGGAGCATTCCTTTTGGGAGCAAATGGCCAGACACTGATATTGAGTTTCTTTTAATACTCTTGAGGAAGTGCAAGCAATGGTGCTATCTGCCATGACATTACCTTACCATGAGACTTTTAGTATTAGAACTATTTTTGAAACGATGCCTTCAACTTCCCACCTTTAGTCCCTTTTTAATGCTTTTCTGCATTGCCTGTATTTCAGCCAAAATGATGCCTTGTGATTTTTCTATTCCTACTGTGCTTGCTCTTCACAGCAAAGAATCTATCAGCTATTTCTTGAATCATTTATTGTCTTTTAGGTGTTAACATTTTCAATTTTGCCTGTTCTGACATGAACTCAATAAAGAGTTACAGAAATTGAGTAAAGAGAGAAGCATGTCTCTATAAGCATGGACCCTGACACTGCCCACCCCTCCTCTGCAACCCCACTCTGTTGGCACTCATCTCCATTCAACAGTGCCCATCTGGCCCCTTTTCTCTTTAGTCTGCCCTTATTTTTATCTCAGCCAGCTATGAAGAGAATCAAATATTTTAAATGTTTGTTTAAAAAGCAATGAAAATCAAGTTTCAACCTCTTAGACTTTAATTGAACCATGGGTGTCTCAGGCCCACTTATTCCTGTACCTGAGAGTATTTTCATTAAGAGCCACTGTATATTCACTTCTCTTTAGGACAGGATTTTATACTACAGGGGTGGTTTAGTTAGTGTAGAGTTTTTATCCCATTTTATAGAATGTGTGATGGTAATAAGGAGTGTGGGCCTGGAGTCAGTCAGATGTGATTTTAATCCTGGCTCTACTACTTAGTAGCTATGCAGCCTTGGGCAATTTATTTCACCTTTCTTGCATCTCAGTTTCTTCACTTATAAAGTGTGGACAGCCATGGCCCACCTCAGAGGTTAGTTGTGAGTATATTGTTCCTGTAGTACAGGGTCAGCAAATCATGGCCCAAAGGTCAAATCCAGCTTGCCTGTAAGCTAACAGTGATTTTCGTAGTTTTCAATGGTTGAAAATAATCGAAAGAAGTGATTTTGTTTTTGCAGCATGGGGAAATTATACAAAATGTAAATTTCAGTGTCCATAAATCAAGTTTTAACGTAACACAACCATACTCATTTATTTATGTACTGTCTACGGCTAGTTTTTCTCTACAACAGCAGAGTTCAGTATTTGCAATAGTGATTGCATGGTCTGGAAAGCTTCAGTATTTACTACTTGTCAATCTCTGCTGTAGGACATTTTGCTGGCTGGAATAGCACAGGGATGGATAGTTTGAGAATTAGTTGCATATTATTACTACAACCATCCGTAAATTCTGCCTTTGTGCGTTTGCATATGGAGAGTGATTCACAAGAGAAGAAATTATATAAGCCCATGCGGGACAAATGAGAATAAGGTTTTGTGGCATTTCTAGCTAAGGGTTTAGTTTGGTGCCTTTGAGGTATCTGGAAGAATTTAAAAATAGTGGCAGCATTATTAGTTTGATGAATTTACAGATTCCCTTGTTTCACTTTCCTCCATCAGAAACTTCTTTGTAAGGAGATATCTGATGATTATTTTTTTCTTTGTAAGATGGATTGAGTTGCTCTTATTGGGTATAACATGCTTCTAAGGAGTTGGTTAAGGAATGAAGTACACAGAGTCAAAGTCCAATCTCAGCAAATATCACCTTAACACCCAGTTCTCCAAAAACAGGCCATTTCTGTAGAGAAGTGCAGAATCTTACAAAATCCAGGTTGAAAGGAGTTTTGGAGATCTACAGAGATGACATTCATATTAATATTGCTCTGCTGATATAGATACAATATCCTCTTTGAAGGTGAAATAATGTATACTAAATAAGCTCTAGTCCATTCATTCTGTTTAACCAATATGACCTTTAATGAGTATTTGTGTACTAGAACTAGATTTAAATATCTGTAATATATTAAATTTCATGTGCTTTACAAATTTTGTTATTATCATGACACACAAACATAATACCCAGTTTTGAAATGTGGGAGTGAGGATAGGAATGCTTCCAATTTAGGTGCTAGGAAGTCCAGAGTTCTGTTCCTCGGGTCTGCCTTATGCCTGGCCTGTGGCTTTAATGAAATGCCTTTTCAGTGGAGATGAGGTATGTATGGGGCTCAGGAGGAGGCCCATTAGATCTTAAGGTCTTGTTTGTGTTTATCTGAGCTATGCAGACATACCTATTTGGGTTTCTCTGTCAGGGACGGGTGCTAAACTGGGCAGGCTGAAGGAAGGAGGGATGAACCTGGCTTGCCACAAAGGGAAGGAGGAAAGCATGGAGTCTGGCAAGGAGCTGTTACTCCAAATACTGCTGAGAAGATCTCAGAACTTCTGGCTCCTTCCCTCCTCTTGCTTCCTACACTTTGGGCTTTCACATTTAGAGGACTAGTGTTAGTGGAGATGTGCTTTTTTATTTTATTTTTAACTTTTTACCCTTACCTGAGGATATGCTTGTTGATTTTAGAGAGTGGGAAGGGAAGGAAATAGAAGGAGAGAAACATCACTATGAGGGAGAAACATCAGTTGGATGCCTCTTGTAAGTGTCCCAACCGGGGACAGAACCCACAGGCTAGATATGTGCCCTGACCAGAAATCGAACCTGCAACCTTTTGGTTTACATGGTAATGCTCCAACCACCTGAGCCATACCATCCAGGGCTATTTTATTTTTTAATTTTATTGAGGAATAATTGACAAATATAATTGTGTTTAAAGTGTTTAACATGATAATTTTAAATACATATACATTGTAGAATTGTTACCAAAATCAAGAAAATTGACATATTCATCACTTCACATAGTTAACATAGTTAATTTTGTTGTGTGTATATGTGTGTGTATGTGATGAGAATGGTTAAGATATACTCAGCAACTTTGGGGGGAAGATCCAGAAACCCCTGGAATTTATAAAAACTTGTGTACTTATTCTTAATGTTTAAACCTCAGTCACCTTCAAAGTACTCTCCATTTGATGCAATACACCATTTGAGACATTTTTTCCACTGCTCAACCAGTGTTTGAACTTGTCAATTTTGATGCCTTTTGGTGCTTCTGCTATCTTTTTGTTTTACGTCTTCCATATCAGCAAAAACATTCCTCTCTGAGGACTTTTTTCACCAGGGGAAACAAAAATAAGTTGCTTAGGGACAGATTGGGAGAGCAGGGAAAGTGGGGCACTAGGGTCATGTCATTTTTGGTTAAAAAGTGCTGAATACTCAGTGCAGTGTGGGTAGGTATGCTTGTAAATCACCCATCATCAAATGGGCAAAGGCATTGAAAGAGTCTTCAAAAAATTTTAATGAAACCAAACACAGCCTCTCACAATAATACCAGCTGGTACACTGATACAGATGGGCTCCTAGAACACTCAACTAGTGGGGGGAAGTCTGTACTACAAGGGTCTGCCCTCTAGAACATAATTCTGTTTTTTGGGGAGGGAATCCTTCCTCATGCAGTACTGTATTAACTATAGTCAGGATGCTCTACATTAGATTCTCAGAACTTACTCTTCTTTTTAACATTTGATTTCCCTCTGTTAATCCCATGCTTTTGTGTACCATCAGCAGGTCAAGCTGAAAATACCACTGAAGGCCAATGGTGGGCACATGTGTATGGAACTGGTGCTCCAAATTCATCAGTCTTACCTTGCACCTTGAGGTTTCATATCAGAATCGTCTTTGTAGCATTGTGCCTACACCCTTTCTCCCTCTAGCCCTGCTTCCATTTTTATTGTCCCCTAGGAGACACACTAAACATTTGTGGACAGTGACAGCCAGTACCTGTATATGAGTATACCAGAATTTCCTCTTTGTACACTATACTGGTGGTCTTCCATTTTGATGAGGTTTAGATACAGTATAGAAATCTGGCTATTTCAACAAGCTGTTTTAAAGTGGAATCACTTTGAATGCTGAAACTACCACTTTAGTAGAACAACAAAGCCAATGACTCTGTCTTGTGAATGGTTTGAGCAGGGGAACAGCAGTAGGCATGGCTAGAGGTGTTGGCACCAGGCAGCATAATGATTCATGGGCTTCTGCCTTTTCCCTCACGATGAGGCCCAGAAGATCTTCCAACCTGGGATTCACATGTTGTTTTATTTCATCCAGGTTGTGGTTGGTTTCCAGGTATCTGTATACCTGCTCAGAGCTGGGTTCTAAGCTGTGGGTATTGGAATGGACACGGTTGTCATGGGACGATTATGTCAATGTTGCTATGCTGGAATGTTGATCACTCCCACAGAATTGTTCAGCCTCCTGATTTCAGGCATGAAGCCTGAGTAAGAAAATCATACTTTAGCAGTCCTTTTGCTGTATTTATTCAGTAGAGTCATACTTATGTAATAGGCATAGGCTCATGGGTGTAAATAAAACCGATTATTTTAGTTTGTCATTGATTTCTATACATAGATTATCAATAAGGTTTTGACTTAATAATAAAAATAATGGTGTGGAGTTTTATCCCCTGCTATGGAAGTTATGCAGTTTGCCAGCAAGAACACTGTTCTCTTAGGCTGTGTCCCTGTACAGGAAACAATGTGTTAAAGTCATGCCTGCTGATTAAGAAAAGCTACCATTTTTTGAGTAATTATTAAGTACCAGGCATTACCAAAGTGTTTACAAACTTTTTCTCATTTTATACCGCCAATACTTTGGTGAGGTATATTACTATTTTTATACACATAGTGCAAATGGGGAAACTGGGGCTCAGGTAGTCACTTGTCAAAGACACCAGCTGGTAATTCTAAGGCAGAGGTCTCCAACCTTTTTGTCCCTGGGAACCAATTTTGTGGAAGAATTTTTTTCCATGGATTCTGGGGAATGGGCAGGAGAAACAGGAGGGGGAGCTCAGGCTGTAAGGTGAGCAAAGTTTTGCTCGCTTGCCCGCTGCTTACCTTCCGCAGTATGACCCAATTCCTAACAGGCCACAGGCTGGTACTGGTCCCTGACCCTGGGGCTTGGAGATCCCTGTTCTAAGGAATTCTTGGAATTTTAAGGCAAATCTGCTTGACTTCCTATCCCATCTGTTTGCACCATGTTTGTGAACTTTGGTACTTCTATAGGGCACTTCTCCTGGAGGAATGCCTATTAAGCCATATCCTGCAAACTTGGCAGAGCTAGCAACCTGAAACTAAGCAGAAAACTAGGAAAACAGGTAAAAGGGGGTAATTTCCTGGTTGACTAGGAAAACCTAAGAGGAAGTTGTAACTTATAGGGACCAGTGTGGGAAAAACTAAGGAGAGAAGCTGGCTGCTTAGCTAACTAAGTAGAGACAGTCTTGAGCCTCACAGGAACTGGATAGGACATCCATAACTGGGCAGAGCTTCCTCTAAAAGTGCCTTTTACCCAGCTTCTCATGGCTGTGATCAAACAGTTCTAGTGTACAAGATCACATGACCATGATGCTGAAGAAGGAGGGAATGGGAGTGGTGAGGTTAGGATCTTTAGTGAGGCTGAGTCCTCCAGGGTGGCCCTAAACTTGGCATGATAACTACAGTGAGAAGAGATCATTTGAGCCCCTCATCCCCTCTGTTTTTTTTCCCTCCCTGACCAGGCCCTCTTCAATCCTGTTTCTGGTTGCTGTATGGTAGATCACAAACCACTCTTCCCTAGGTCTCTGGGACAGGAAGAATCACAATGGCTTAATTTAGTGTTTTGGTGTGCAGGAAAATAAATGCTTTCCTGGTTCTCCACTGACCCCTTGGTCTTGGAGCATCAGAGTTAGTTCTCACCTGTTATCACTGTCCTTTGAAATACTAGTTAGCTTTCCAAAAGTTTATAGAGCGAACAACTTGTCTGCTGTGTTTTCGAATCTGTTTATTCTGGAATGAAGATTTGTTTTCCCGGGAACGTGTCACTACTTTACAGCCTACCTGTTATCTGTGAAACTCAAGGGGGGGCAGATAGTCTTGCTGTATGAACAGACCACAAACTGAAGACAGACAAAAGATGTCCTGGTTTTCTCCTCAAACCAAAGACAACTCCAAAGGTAGTAAGACACCAATTTACTGAGGAATATTACTATCATTGTGCTGTCTGGTCTTTAGGCAAAAGCAATAAGTAGATTATACAAATGACTATCATAATTTTTAGATTGCCAAAGTTCTGTTTTTTTCCTCCTCTCATTTTGTTAGTTTTGTATCTGCTCTAGAAACATCATAACAGTTTTCTCTAGTGCTGTGTATGGCTTTATTGTTCACCATCACCAGATGTTCACACATGACCCCTTAAAGGGTAGATTTTTCTAATTACATGATATACAGGTATTTTGTATTACAGATAATATTTAGTTTTTGCACTTTTATCAACATAAAACATTTATTTTGCACCTATTTTGCATAGGCACACTAGAACAAAATTATTTTAATGGAATTTATTGGGGTGATATTGGTTCACAAAACTGTATGGGTTTCAAGTGTACAACTCAATAAAACATCATCTGCACACTACATGGTGCACTCATTTCCCAAAGCACAGTCTTTTTCCATCCCTATTTATCCCCTTTTGTTCACCTCCACCTATGCCTACCTCCCCTTTTCCTTTGGCTATCACCACAGACACTATTGCCAGTGTCTATGTCATATATATGTATATCTATATAGCTATATCTTTGTGTGTGTGTATATACATATATTTTTTTTGCTTAATTCCTTCCTTTTCTTTCATCCAGCCCTCAAATCCCCTCCCCTCTGACAGATGTCAGTCTGTTCCATATATGCATGCCTCTGTTTCTATTTTGTTCATCAGTTTATTTTTTTCATTAGATCCCATATATAAGTGATATCATATTTCTTTCTTTCTCTGAGTGGCTTGTTTCACTTATCATAAAAATCTCCAAGTCTGTCCATTGTGTCACAAAATGTAAGATTACATTCTTTTCATTATATTCATTCAAAAACAGTTCACAATTAAAATCTCCAAACCTTTTAAGTCTCTATAAATGCTGCAGCAATTTACCTTAACAGCTAACCATTAACATTTATTCTGGAGAGGAAAATCATCTCATTCTGTATTTCTCTGATGTACCTTTGCGTTATCAATGAAAACAGAAGACACATGTTTAATAGGATCTTTTAGGTTGTATCAATTTAAAGAAATACAATTTGGTTTCTTCATTTGCCAGGATGGTTCCACAGAGCATCCTAGAACTATCCTTTGTTTCAAATCCTTTGATAATGCACTAATGTTTTCCTTTCAGCTACCATGCTATGAGCTTAACAAGTGCTGTATACTTGAGTGTATTAGCAGAAGTTCTCTAGGGAAATGGAGATCTGCAGAAGGCAAGGGACCCAAGAGAAGGCCACCTCAAGCTCTGTTTCCATGTTGCTCAAAGGGAGGAGGGAAACAGCAGTCATTTGGCACAAAATTCCTGACCTGGTGGTTGAGCTGTTGGAAGTTTACTGTGTAACCCATTAGCACATAATCCTAGCAAGCCCTATTTTCAAATAACAAATGTTAATGTTTCTTTCCATACTTATCCCATAATCAATATTCAATTTTCAAGGCAGTGAAACTAATTAAAGAATGTAAAATGAATCAGGTGCATGAGAAGAAAGAATGCTGCAAAAGGGGCTAACCAGGATATAGAAGAATATTTTAAATTATAGGCTGTCCTTTTTAGGAGTAAACATTTACAGGAGGCATGAGGCAAGAGCTCTTGTGGCATGGGTTGCTGTGTTTGTCCCTTTAACACCAGAATCAGGAGGCAGGAACAATATTCAGAAACCAGCCAAGTTCTTGTGGCCCTTAATCTCTATGGTATCGGGGTGTTTCTAGTGATGGAATTGGGCATGTAGTTCCTCTGGATTCCATAAATGCAGATCATTGTATGATGGAAATTTTACCGCAAGAAAGGCTGTGGAGTTTGAGGCAGGCATGTGGAGCAGCAGTCAGCATAGAGGATGGTGGGAGTCAGGCTGTTTGCAGCACTGTTCTAGCACCTTATGGACTCTTGAGAATTGGTTGTCTCTCACACTCCACCTCAATTTTATCTTTACTGTGCCCTTTTAAATCAACCTTTGCTAGGAAGTAAAGAAATTAGTGTATCCTGTGAGGTCTTTACAAGAGAAGTGGAATAAAAGTTCAGATTTATTGAGAAATTTTGAAATGCACTAAACGTCTGACATGTATTATTTATTTTAATCATTTCCACAATGCTCTGTGGATAATATCCTCACATTACAGGTAAAGGAAGTGAGGCTCACAGAGAGGTTATCCTGGCATACATACTGGTTACAAACTCAGTCACTGGCACAAGCAGGCTCAACAGCTGAAAACTAAAACAGGGCACAGTGTGTATGTGGGGACTGACAATGAAAATGTTTAGGATGAAATAAAATGACCCATATTTCACTGTTTAGGCTCTTACATAACACTTTCCTATTCCATAACACCTCATCTTTCCAATCCATGCCTAGTTTCAATATTTCCAATTAGATACACATTTCTAGAAACATTTGTAATTATTCCAAGTCCTAACCCCCTGTTATTAATGGTGTTGATCTTCTTAAAATTTCTTCCTGGCCCTGGCTGGTGTGGCTCAGTGGATTGACTGCCAGCCTGTGAACCAAAGGGTTACCGGTTCCATTCCCAGTCAGGGTACATACCTGGGTGGCAGGCCAGGTGCCCAGTTGGGGGACATACAAGAGGCAAGCATGCATTAATGTTTCTCTCCCTCTCTTTCTCCCTCCATTCCTCTCCCTCTAAAAATAAATAAATAAAATCTTTAAAATATATTAAAAATGTCTTCCTTTGGCTATAGTTCACCACTTGTCTCACACACACACACACACAGACAGACACACACACACACATGCAAAACCCCAAGATGACATCTTATTTTTTTGATGGGCCACTAGAAAGAATCCAAAGATTGTTATGCTCAAGAACATAAATTGCTCATAGTCCAGTGCTAATGGGAATGGGCTTACAAGAACTTTGTAAAATATAATGAATGCTACTGTAATAATTTATTTAACAAACATTCACTGAATAATTTCTCTAGGTCAGGTTCCTTGCAAGGGTGAAGAAATTCTCACCCTTGAGAAGACCACAGTCAGCTAGGCAGGGAAAGAATAAACACATAATTATAAAACTCTCAGATAGGTGTTGCCATAAAAATATGCAACTCTGTTTTCTGAGTGCTCTACAAATATGGGTTCTAGGCACAACATGGCTGATTAGAAGATCTGCAGAGCTATCCACCTTGAACTTGACATCAACCTCACGTCGAACACTTGTCTTCTAAAATGATTTTATTTTAACAGAATCAATTTTTTCATTATGCTAACTCTAATGATGTATTTTATAGAGGGCTACTGAACCATTTTTCCCTTTAAAATAACTAGCTATATGTTTTGACATGCTTAAGGGGATACTTTTTATAAAGTAGCATGGGCAGGACAATAGTAGAATACATCAGTGTTTTGTGAAGCTTGAATCAGTAATGCACAAACAACTACACCTTTAAAAATACAAAGAAAGGCCAAAATGCTAAAAATCATTAATTACAAACAGGCAACATGGCAACAGGAACAAATAACTACTTGCAAACAAAAAGACAAGGATCCCTGTTGGCTCTTCTACTGCGTGATCATCACTATGAGGTCCCAGTTCCTTCCTGGGCCTCAGTTTTCTCCTTGATAGAATGGGTGATGAATGATAATCTGAATCTCAATCTTAATCCCTAAATTTAATTTGCAAGTTGCTAAAATCCTGGATGTCTATTAAAATGCTGCACTATTGTGAGGTTCCATTCTGCAGCATGCAGTAGGAACCTGTTTTGCTTCTTCCTTCACGTGTCTGAGAAGTGCTCCCTCCAGGGAGCATCCAGCACTGACAGGTATGAGGTGAAATGAAGGGGAAAGCAGCCTTCCTCTAGTGAATTAAGTTTCCACTCTCAACTTCTCTGAACTTTGTGGCCTTCCCTCTAGAAGACCAACTACAATTTCATACTGGAACCAGCTCCTTTTTCAGAGGAATGAATGAAAACTTGCTTCTTCTTGCTTCCCCATACCTTCCTTATTACATGTGTACACATTTCACCAACATACTAGAGACAAAAAACTGGGTTCGAACTCCTATTTTCTTTTCAGGTCTCAAAATGACAGCTATACTTTTGCACAGTTAGGTATTAAAGAGGATTACACTCTTCTTGTCAAGTTTCAGACAGGGGAAAGAGCCCAGAATTCCAATAGTGATGGTGTTCTTGGCAAACCCTTTTTACAGGGTGGTAAGGTAATCAATTTGCAGTTAGGCTGTCTGAAGCCTTCAGCTTTCATCTGACTTGGAAAATATACGGGTCTTGGTATTATAGCTTCCATCCATGTGACTTTGCCTTAAGGTTAACACTTTTTTTCCATTAATTTTGTAGCTCTCTCTCTTCATCCATCAAGAAGTACCCATTGCAATCAAGGAGAAAGGACATGACACATTAAGTGAATCTCTGTGTCTTTTTAGCATTGGTGGGTCACAGACTTCTTGGAATCAAGAGTTACTTTTATCCCTTTGAATTCAGCCCAGTACCCTCCTTCAGTCAGGATGTATTTATCTTCCCAGAATTAACTCTTTAAGGACAAGCTGGTGGGCTAGTCAGGGAGTACTAAAGTTCTCTGGCTCAAAGATGGTGATGCAGTTTATTTACAAAACCACTCCCTTGCTTCTTTCCTACATTTTCCTTTCTCTTCTATGAATTTAGCACTTTGGGTTTACAGTAAGCTCTCGGTTCCTTAATGTAGGCTGAAAAATACTTTTAAAAATGTGGCAGTGCCCTGGCTGGTATAGCTCAGTGGATTGAACACTGGCCTGCGAACCAAAGAGTCAAGGGTTCAATTCTCAGTCAGGGCACATGCCTGGGTTGCGGGCCAGGTCCCCAGTAGGGGGTGTTTGAGAGGCAACCACACATTCATGTTTCTCTCCCTCTGTTTCTCCTTCCCTTCTCTTTTGTCTAAAAATAAATGAATGAATGAATGAATGAATGAATAAATAAATTTAAAAAAACTTTTTAAAGGCGTGTGTCAGAGATTCACCCCCTACCAAAAATACAGGAGGTAAGTGACTCCGAAGGCTCTTTTGCATTTTTTGTCCCTTTCAGGCACCTGAACAGCTCTGTTGCCTTTGTTCCACAAGTTGGGTCTGTATCTTTAGACTTATTGCTGTATGTGGAGGGAATGGATGAAGGTGGTTTCAGAGTCCAGTGCTCTGCTTCCCATGGAAAGCCTATGCCTTTAATAGTGGCCATCTGTCTGGGTGCCTCAAAAGATGTCTCAGTTAAGACCTATTTCATGAGTGGAGCTTTGTTTGTTTCAAAGCCACATTACAATACAAACTTGACCATTGCATTTTATGTGAGGAGCACTGGAAATACAAATGAAAGTTCTTTGTAAAACACTCTCATTAAATTTACCAGTCCATGTGTAATTACCACTTTCAACACAACCAAGGCACAGTCATTCGCTTTTTATTGAAAACGTATAGTGGATACTTAGAGTAAACCTTAGGCCAGACACATACATAGTGCCATCAAAAATATCAAGAATTAAAAAGGGGGAAAATGGTATCCAGGTGGCAGGAGGAATTTAGTAGGTGGAATGGGAAATGCCATTAATGAGCTTTCATAAAGAGAATAGAAACAAGTTATATGTGATTTGCAGGTTCATTGGCTGGCAGTATCTACCAAGCAGAGGAAAAACTTGGAGACGATTTTCAGAACTGTACCTCGCACTTGACTCAAGCCATTGTTCTGTTCCTCCACCTCACTCAAACATGCTTAATAAATATTAAGCCTTGAGAATTTATTTAAAACTGTATCTGCCAATGATCAGTGAGTAGACTGCATGCCAGGTACCACGTTGAGTTTTACCTATATTATTTCATGGCACCCTCACAAGGATCCTGGGAGGTGGAGGATATTATTCTCATGTGACAGATGAGAAAACTGAGAGAACCAGATGTTAAGTTGATCGGGGTCACACAGCTAGGAAGTCACAGAGCTGACACTTGATTCCTGATCTTTCTGACTTTGAGGCCCTTATTCTATACTATTTGAAAGTCCAGCAGGACAGAAAAGGCACTTGTAAAAATGATCACAGCTTCTTTGGGGGACGGGCTCTGAGTACATTGGCTGTTGCTACTGTGCAGCTAGCTGAATCTGTCTAAGCAGCCCTGGAAATGGGAGCAATGGTATGTCTTCCAGGGAGGTTTCCAATCAATCCATATTACTTCAGCCTCCAGTAGTGAAATTAAGGAGAGGTAAGAAGAGTGCAAGAGATGACTTTGAAACACCTGCAGAAAGGCATTATCATCATCCCCTTCCCTCCCAGGCTCAGGGGAGTGGAAAGAAGGAGTGGTCCAGGAGAGTAGGGGAGGTGAAGAAGCTGAAAAGAGATTTCTGTTTCTCCCACTTTAACTAACTGCCTTTCCCTTAGTCCCCCTGTGAATTCCACCAGCTTCAGGATTTTATGGAACATCAAACTAAGACTTCAGTCCAGAGTAGTGGAAAAGATCTTGTGCTAGGTTTGAGAAGGTATGACATCAAAGTTAGCTTATAGTTTATGAGTCATGTGATTGCGGGCAAGTCACTTAATTACAACTTCTGCATCTGTATATTGAGCATTAAAATCCTTTCCCATTGTGTGTTACTGTATCATTGTAAAGATTAAATGAGGAGATATATGTGAAAATATCTAAAGTCTAAAGCTCCACATAATTCTAAGTGATTATGGGAAAATTAAAGAAGGACAGTCAGCTAACTGACATTGTTCTTTAGATGAGAGAAAGTTAATGCTGTTGTCCCCTTTTGGTGGACAAGCTTCCTTGCCCTTAAGCACATTTCTAGAGTAGAAGGAAGCCTTCATCCAAACTAAAGTACCGCATTGTTGATACAACAGCTAGTTTGATATTTAAATGAACCCTGTCTCTCAAAGACATAACTTTGCATGTATTTTGCATTCAAATTTATTTATTTGGATGAAAATTGCACATTCTTTAATTCTACTCACAGCATATGCAAGCAGTTCAAGTGAGGTGCTGATCCAACAAAATGGCAAGTAGCCTTTTGCTTTCTTGAAATTGCTAATTTTACAAATGGTAGAGTGTTGAAACATGGCAAAGAATATCTATTTTACTAAAATCTGGCAACATGGGCACATATGGTCTTGTCAAGAATGATTCAAACACAATTCAAGGGTTATAATTAAGTAGTTGAAATCCCAAAAAGAATAACTTAACATGAACAAAGTCAGATTTTAGATTGCTATGGCCATGCTCCTGCCTTGGCACATTATGGCAACATAGCTGCTTTGATTTATTTCCCAGAAAAATGCTTAATTGTAAAACATCGAGCATTTTACCCTGACTCTAATTGTGCTTGATTTAACACTTGTACTGCATGCTTAGGGTACTGTATTAAAGAATGTAAAAAGACCAATCATAGAAGTCAAGCCAAATGTTCCTATTATAAATACAAGATGGGGCAAAAGTACGTTTACAGTTGTAAGTACTCAAAACACGGAGTTTAGCCTTGCATTACTATTTGGTATTGTATTGTTTCTCATATGAGCAACTGTAAACCCTGTATTTAGGTTGATGCCTTTTCCCACCAAATCTGAACTTCTGATCAACTCCTTAGGATGCCAACCAAGATAATGAAGGAAGATATGGACCATTATAAAAGCCCTATCTATTTATCTCTACCTCTATCTCTGTCTCTGTCTCAGTTTCTCTCACTGAATACTGTTCCTATCTGAAGGAAGGATCAATGTCTTATTTTTGTTGATAAGCCCAACATCTAACAGAGGGCCTGGAATGTAAAAATAGTTATTTGGAGATTGGCAACCTGTCTCTAGGGAACATTCCCAGGGATTTCCCTGAACTTATTGTGGATCTGATTGTGAGTCCTAATTGAAAACTCAGCATCTGTACCTTAAAAATCCATCAGTCAAACAATGAAAATAGCCCAAATGTCCATTCACTGATAGATGGATAAAAAACATGTAGTATATCCATACAATGGCATATTATTAAGCCATAAAAACAAATGAGTGACTGGCACTTGCTAGAACATGGATGAATCTTGAATACATGGTAAGTGAAAGAAGCCACCAGGCACAAAAGCCACATATTATATGATTCCCTTTATATAAAATATCCAGAATAGGCAAAGTCATAGAGACAGAAAGCAGATTAGTGGTTACCAGGGAAAGGGGGAATTTGGAAAATGATAAAGAATATGGAGTTTATTTTGGGGGTGTTGAAAATATTCTTACATTGTGGTAATGACTGTGCAACTCTGTGAATATGTTAATTGTACACTTTAAATGGATAAATTGTATGATATATAGATGATATCTCAAAACAGCTATTATAATAGTAACTTCTAAATAATTTTGATGTGCACTCCTAGTTCAGAAGCCTGGAGTAGGTGAATAGATACCAATACCAGTTTTGATTCCTAACCCTTTTATCTTCCTAGATCTTAAGACCTCCAGGTTCCTCCCAGCCCAACTTCCTGTTCCCTAGTTTTAGTTCTATTACCCCAGAACAAAGATTTTCCCTAGAAGAGAATTGTTGCCATGGTAAAAGAGGAGAAACAAGGATTTTTGAGTTTTGAGCTGTGTCTACACAAAACCATCACTTCCACCACTTCCACTTGGGTCAGTGCCCTTACATGAAAATCAGCATCCAAGTATTCCCATCCTCTTGTTTTCCCAGAGCCTTGCAAAGCGCAGATCAGGTTACTCATTTGTGACATTAGATAGCCTGCGTATTTTTTTTACCACCAGAATACAATGATTCTCTTAATAAAAGCAGCTGCTACAGGTAATTTATTTTATGTTCCCCATAGGAAATTATATCTTTCAATGAAAAAAACTAGATTTTTTTTAACCCTGGTTTATCATGATAAGCCTAAGACATTGAGCTGTACCTGTCACTCATTATTTGCTTTTTATTGCTTATTTAAAAAAGGAAATACACATTTTTTGTTTGTTCGATCTACAAGGTACTTCCAATTTCTCACTTTAAGAAACTATCTTTAACTTTTTTTAAAAAGATTTTATTTATTTATCTTTAGAGAGGAAGGGAAGGAGAGAGGGAGAGAAATAACAATGTATGGTTGCCTCTCATGGATCCCCTGCCGGGAACTGGCCTGCAACCCAGGCATGTGCCCTGACTGGGAATCGAACCGCGATCATGTGGTTCGCAGGCCTGTACTCAATCCACTTAGCTACACCAGCCAGGGCTATCTTTAACTTTTAACTTTTATCTTTCTAACTTTAAGGGTAACTATCTCAAAGTAAGGAAATATTTGGATATCTGAAAAAGGAAAATATTCTTTTAATAAATTTCATGGTGATTTTTAACCATGATGAATATAATACCTTTTGTTAAAACCTCATCAATGAATACATAGTTCTAGGGAGATTACATCATGATTGAATTTAGGAAGGAGCTGCTAAAGGTCCATGCTAGAAAACCAGTATGACTTTAATTCAACTTAAAATGTTTATTTAGTAGTTAAAGCTTAACTGTGGTATCAAGTCTTTAAAACTTTCGTCAAAGTTAAAGCATTGTCTCACGAGATCATGATCTGTCTACTTATAACATTTTTTCCTAGAATATTGTCACCGTTCCATGTCTTTGAATTTAAATATATCTTAACATAAGATTTTCTATAAAGAAGGTTTTAAGTTATTTAAATATATATTTTAAAAATCAATATAGCTTTTAAAGTTTCTTGTTACCTAGCTTTTCAATGTCCTCAGGTACTTAGAGCAGTGATAACTTTAGATATATGTATCTATATTCTTAAATAATTTTTGGTTGCAAAAAAGTATTCTGTAAACATCATGAAAAAGAGCCAAATACTAAGGTAGAAATCATTAAAGTTCCCATTTTACAGATGAGGGACTGACTGAGGCACAGAGAAGTTAAGAGACTTGCCTATGGTTACATAGCTCCTGAATTGTGGAATAGACCTTGGGCATAATCACTGGTCTGTATCTCTCAAAATTATATATCTGGTTAGTGGCAGATCTAAGAATGGAGCCCGGGTCTTCTGACTACCAGTGCAGGGACCTTTCTTTTATACTTACCAGAAATCTGTGGCGCTCCCTCAGTTGTGCATAAATTGACCAAATAACATTATAATCCAACAATAATCACAGGAATGAGAACAAACTCTTCAGTATCTCTGTCTCTGCTTTTTAAAAAAATAGGTCTACACCTTGGAGGGGGTGAAGCTAACCTACCTCTGGGAGTGGGCAGTCCAGAATTTGGCCCTCCAGCATGGTATTTCCATTTGAACAGTGAGTGTTTTGGAGCTTGCAGAAGGTATTTTTGCACTTTAGTTTAATTCAGCAGTCATGTTAGAAACCATCTTCCAAGTGTCCAAAGATATTAATGTGTCCCTCTGTGAGTGAAATAAAGGTAAATGGGCTTCATTATAAGGTGAAGTGCTGAACGGGAGACCAAGGTGTGAAAAAATGCTGAAGAGTAGATTTCAAAAGAGTTGAGTAAACCTGCTGTCAGGATTTTCAGAGATTTGATTGGGAAGAAAAATTTATCTTTGCTTCATCATTTCAAACCAATTTCATGCTTCATTTCTCCATACTTCTGTCTCCTGAAGACTTCCAAGGGCTACATCTGGGGCTCAGCATCAGCCTGAAGTCTTGTGTGATGGAGTCACCATGCGAAGGCTTTCTGGGAGTTATGTAGAAAATTACACAGTAACATTTGATTTTGATAGAACATTTAATCATCAACTTCTGCCTCAATTAAGTTGAAACAACTCAAATGCAGCTTAAAATTTAAAAGTAAAACTGAATGAGAAGGTTTACATCAAATACTGAAAGGCTAAGAGAGAGCCAACAAATATATTGATGGAGACTATTATAATTGGGAGCTGCAATCTGGAGTGGCTCAAGGGTCTGTAGATGTAGACAAAGATGCCTAGTTTTCTCAACTGAACCAGGGAGGAGGTAGGGTAGGGGTGGGGTTGGAAGAAGAAGGACAGATACCGAGAATGCTTTCTCAAGGAGTGTCTGGTACCTTATGGGTGGCTGTGTCTATTATGTAAAGATTTCCAATGCCATCTAGTTTTTCTTAGGACTTTGTTTGACTGTTGGGTCTTTTTTGTTTCCATTATTATTGAGATAAATTGACATATAAGATAGTATAATTTTAAGGTGTGAAACCTTAAACTTTGACTTAAAATATGTCTATATTGTGAATGATTACAAGAAGATTAGGTAACACATCCATCATCTCACATAATTATAATGTGTGTATATTGAGAACATTTAAGATATGCACTCAGCAATTTTCAAGTATATGATACAGTATTATTAGTTAACTATGGTTAACTAATAATACTGTATCATATTATTGGGTTCATTTGCACAAGAATACAGGTAAGAATCAAACAATAGATAGCATTCAAAGAACTATGAGGGCTTATTCTCAGTCAGGGTGAGATAGCTAAGGAGCCATGAAACTTTGAGGAACACACTTCTTGCTTGGACCCTTATCATTTAAATGAGAGCATTCTAAAAAAAACATGTTTCACAGGATTTTACATATTCTTTCTTATGCCTGATCACCCCAGATCCCACTCTAGCCTGCAAAGGGCTGCATGGCCTTCCCCATCATAGGTTTTTAGGCTTAATGTATTAGAGCCAGGAAGCACTTCTCCCAGACAGAAATGGGGACTCGGGCTATGTCAGAATAGCTGGAGGGTGAGGGTCCATCACTCTCTCTTTGTTGCAGCCTCCCCCCCTCCGAGTCCTTCCATGATGGCCTCTGAAGTGATCATGTCTGGCTTAGGCTGCCCCCCTCTGAGGGGTCATACCCACCATAGACCAACCAACCAAGTGTTGGGGGCAGAGGAAAAGCTTTGTCTTCTTAGTGGCTCACATTCCGGAGGTTGCTCACACAGCCTTAGCCATGGGGGGCAGTTACAACTCCTGAAACCAGGCAGAGCAGTTCTCAACAGAAACAGAATAGCTTCATGCCTCTTTTATATCACCTGTTATAACCCTCCGCCTCCATATATTCTTTTTAAGATAAATATCTTATGTTCTTCAGATTATTTTTTCTGTTATTTAAATGTTTCTTCTCTGTAATCTCACCTTTCATTCTTCCTTGTTTATCTGAAATCTGGCTTATTTTGCAATATCTCCAGTGAAACTGTAGGTCATTGATGACCAAATTGTCAAACCCAACTCTAATAAACTTTTAACCAACCTGTCTTCATAGCACTTAGCAGTAATGCTGACCATTCTCTTTCTTGAATTGGGTATCTCATTCATTGCTGTGGTTGTAGCATCTATCAGTGGTGTCCAACCTTTTGGCATCTCTTGGCAACACTGGAAGAAGAGTTGTCTTGGGGCATACATAAAATACATTGTAGCACATAATCACAAAAAAATATCATAAGGTTTTTAAGGAAATTTACAATTTTGTGTTGGGCCTCATTCACAGCCATCCTGGGCTGCATGCAGCCCATGGGTTGCAGGTTGGACACCCTTGCTTGCCGAAAAGACCCACATCTACCTCTACAGTTTTGACCTCTTACCTGAGCTTGAAACCGAACCACTCAACTGCCTGCTGAAATTATTCATTTCAGATGTCCCACAGATTCCACATACTGCAAAGAGAAATCTAGCATTTCCTTTCACCACTACTCTACCCCAATCTTGCTTTTTTCCTCTTTATTGCTTATCAAGCTCCATTAGTGGTATTGCCCTCCACATGATTTATCAAACCGGGAATTTGGGCATATCTTTTTCCCTCACGCATTCATCTATATCCTTCAAGTTCTACGGATTTTACTTCATGAGTATTTCTCAAAGATCACCTCTCTCTTTTCCATGCCCATGACTCCTTTATTTGGGCATCTCTTGCCTAGAGTTTTTTCAAGAGCTTTGTAATGTATCACTGCCATTCTACGTTACTGCATAAGTCAGTTTTATGTCCTGCTGACAGAGAGATTGTTTAAGGTTCTATTTAAACTATTCGGTGGCAGGCTCTATGAACATACATTTCTCAAAGTACATTCCATTGAACCCCAGTTATACAAGATGTTCTGTGAAAAATGGGTCTGTTATGAAGTAGCTTTAGGGAAGCTTCTATACTATTCTCTTCTTAGAAATTCAAACTCATATTAAATGTCCTAAGAAGTCCTTCAGTGAAAACCATGTTTAACTGTATCTTTAGGCATCCCAAATGGACATCATCATGGAATCACCCTTCTTCCCCACGCTCACATTCTTCAGCATACGGCCTGTGAACAAGCTTCTGCAGAACACTTTCGAAACCATGGGATGCATGTTCTGCTCCTTAGCCTGACATATAAGGCTATTCTTTATCTGACCTTTGCTCAGATAAACCCATTATGTACAAGCTCTTATTTTTTTCATGTCACAGATAAGGACACCTGTCCAACCACCTCTCTCTCTCTCACTACTCTCGCTATTCTCAAGCATATGCCTCTGTCACACACACCTTTGTGTTTTTGTGTTTTTCCTTTGCCTAAAAATCCATTTCCCTCCTCTCACCACCTCTACTTAACTGCAGCTCATCATTGAAGACTCAGGTGGCATGTATGAAGCCTTCTTATTCTCTCCAAAAGAGAGTTAGTCATCCTCTCGTTTTTACTTCTAATATTTTATAAATCTTGAATATTACATTTAGCACATATGAAATTAATGCATTACTATGCGGTCTTTAAACATTTCAAACCAGTTGGATTATTTTCTATATCTTTTCAGTTTAACAGCATCCTTATTTCCTGAAGGGAATTTGGACTCATAACTAGTCTGACAGGAAAACAATCCCATCCTTTCTAGTTTGTGTTGAAACAGTATATGTGAAAACCCTTATGGCTATGTGTGGTGTAGAGCAGCAATTTTCAAATAGTGTGCTGCAGCACATGGGTGTGCAGTAAGAATTTTTATTTTTATTTTATTTATTTATTTTTTAGTTTATTTTTATTTTTAATATATTTTATTGATTATACCATTACAGTTGTTCTATTCCCCCCTTCATTCCCCTCCACCTGCACACTCCCTCCCCCACCATTCTCCCCCTCTTAGTTTATAACCACTTGTCTCAAGTTCTTTAGATTCTATATTTCCCCCACTATTCTCGCCCTCCCCCCTATCCATTTTCTGCCTACCATCTATGCTTTTTTCTGTGCCTTCTCCCCCCTTCTCCTCCTCCCACCCCCGTTGCTAACCCTCCACGTGTTCTTCATTTCTATGGTTCCACTCCTGATCTAGCTGTCCTCTTGGTTTGCTTTTGTTTTAGGTGTGGTTGTTAATAACTGTGTGTTTGCTGTCCTTTCACTGTTCATATTTTTCATCTTCTTTTTCTTATATAAGTCCCTTTAGCATTTCATATAATAAGGGCTTGGTGATGATGAACTCCTTGAACTTGACCTTATCTGAGAAGCACTTTATCTGTCCTTCCATTCTAAATGAAAGTTTTGCTGGATAAAGCAATCTTGGCTGTAGGTCTTTGGATTTCATGACTTGGAATACTTCTTTCCAGCCCCTTCTTGCCTGTAAGGTCTCTTTTGAGAAATCCGCTGACAGTCTGATGGGTACTCCTTTGTAGGTGACTGTCCCCTTATCCCTTGCTGCTTCTAGGATTCTCTCCTTCATTTTGGTCTTGGCTAATGTAATTATGATGTGCCTTGGTGTGTTCCTTCTTGGGTCCAACTTCTTTGGCACTCTCTGAGCTTCCTGGATTTCCTGGAAGTCTATTTCCTTTGCCAGACTGGGGAAGTTCTCCTTTATTATTTGTTCAAATACGTTTTCCACTTGTGGCTATTTCTTTCCCCCTTCTGGTACCCCTATAATCCGGATGTTGGAATGTTTAAAGATGTCCTGGAGGTTCCTAAGCCTCTCCTCATTTTTTTGAATTCTCATTTCTTCATTCCTTTCTGGTCGGATGTTTCGTTCTTCCTTCTGGTCCATTCCATTGATTTGAGTCCCAGTTTCCTTTCCATCGCTATTGGTTTCCTGGGCATCTCCCTTCATTTCAATTAGTTTAGCCTTCATATGTTCCTCTAATTTGTGACTATAATCTACCAGTTCTGTGAGCATCCTGATAAATAGTGTCTTGAATTGTGCTTCTGAGAGGCTGGCAATTTCTCGGTCGCTTAGAGTTATTGGCTCTGGGACTCTGAGTTCTTCTTGCTCCATCTTTTGGGCTGTTCATACCAGTTACGTAGCAGGATCGGAGCCCTAAAGTGTTCACTAGAGCAGGGCAACTAAGTCGCTGGGTTGTGACGTTGTATGTGGGGGCGGGGTCAAAGAGGGACAATGGCTTCCCGTCTGCCGCTTGCCGCCGTGGCCCTCACCGGCACTGCAGCCACCACCGTCACCAGGCCCACGCATTTCGTTCCACTGCACGAGAGTGTGCCACCGCTGTCAGCCCTCCACCACTGGGTTCGCCCCCTGGGGCCTGCGTGGTCCATCTCACTGTGCGAGAATGTGCGACCTCGGTCAGTCTGCCCCACACCCCGACTGGTTCCGGGCTGCCTGCGCACCTAGGTCTGGGGATCTGTCCTGCCCGACCCAGCTCCTCTGCTGGCTCCGCCTCTCCTACCATCCCAGTTGAACGGTTCGTAGTTGTCGGACTTCCGTATAATTCCGTTTTCTGGTCTTTGGGTGTGTCCTAGTTCTCCAAACCTTTGTTGCATTCAAACTTGGTTGTGGGAGAAGGCACAGTGTTTCCACCTATGCCTCCATCTTGGCGGAAGTCTCCAAGAATTTTTAAAGCATACAATACCTGACTACTTAGTCAGGGACACTAAATTATTTTGCCTTAGATTGTCAAATTGAAAAGAAGCGACAACATCCAACATGACAACAGCTGTCTGGTTTGAATGCCCTGTCTTGCACCACAAATATATAGATCATATAATAGAGTTGCATCTTATTGGTCATGTTGCATACTAAGTTTGCATCTGATTGGTTAATTCTTGGAACCAGAAATTCTTATATACAAGTATAGGCACTTGATTTTTTAAAAAGTCACTTTGGAGCAAAAAGTGTAGGTAATTACTATTATTATTTCTTTTGGTTAATCAATCAAAATTATACCAATTTTTGTCAGATTGGCAAAAATATATATATTTTGGTGTGCCACAAAATTTTAGTAATTGGTGTACCATCAAAATGTAAAAGGTTGAAAATATCTGGTCTAAATAGTTTAGTTAAAGAATGGGTATAAATGACCCATGGACATGGAGAGCAATGGGGGAAAATTGGGGCAATCGTAATAGAACAACAATAAAAAAAGAAGTAAACATAAATAAATACATTATTTTTAAAAAAAGAAAATCACTGGTCTAGGGCACACCTAAATCCAGTGTGCTTGCTAATGAGTTCAGCTATGTAGCATGTTCACTGTGTGCTTCCTCTCCTAGCTGGTGCAGTGATAGATTTGATTGGTAGGTATAGGAGGATAATAGCACCTTGGTTCAAAGATGAAACCCAAAGCCATCTGAGCTCCTACTTCTGAGAGAGAAGTTCAAGACCTTATTTCAGCTAGTTAGCCTGAATCTTTCTCCTGTTATCTTCAAGCTAGAGACCTGTGAATAGCACCAATCCTATGAAGGCTACTCCTCAGCAGGGAAAGAAGGAAAATATCCATTGTTGATGGCTTACATTGTGTAGATACTACACAGAGTTTTTGCACACAGCTTTTCATTTTATTCTCATAATAAACCCATTATGTACAAGCTCTTATTTTTTTCATGTCACAGATAAGGACACTGATTCTCAACAAAGTGAAATGACCTGGTCAACAATGGTCTTGCAGCTCTAGGCCTCAATCTTTGCTGTAGCACTTCCTTGCTATGTTAGGTGGACAAATTAGTTAATATAGCTGAGTCCTGGTTTCCTCACAATAGGAATAATACTAGTTCTTACCTCATGGAATGGTTATAAAGATTCACTGATAGGATTTATGTAAAGTGCCTGGCATGGTACCTGGCAGATATTAAGTACTCTAAATGGTAGCTATTATGATCTTAGATACACTGTTTTCAGCTAATATGAGGGAAACAGGAGGACAACTATGTATTAAATGAGAATTTTGGTCCAGAAATTATTTGAACTATTAAAAAGAAGGCTTCCCTTTCCAAATGCATGATGGCCATATTTATCAAGGAGCCAAAGGAAGCTCCTTGATAAAGAGCAGTGGGGGAAATGGCAGCCAGGCCAAAGAGCTTTCCATGGGAGAAAGGTTGGTCATATGGAGACTGAAAAAGATCAGTAAAGCTTAGCTCCAGTGCCAGTCAGAGATGGGCTTGGCATGTTCCCCATGCAGCTGATCTTACATGTGCATGTTGGTTTGTAATGTCTTCCCCATAAGGGTACCCCTGTAAGAATTGCAGCTGACAGATGTAGAAGACCAAATGGGGAAGAAATGCCAGTGAAAGTGGGCAGTGCACTCTGGAGTCAGACTGCCTGGGTTTAAAGTGTGACACTGCCACTTGTTTGCTATGTGACTTTGGTCCACCTACTGCCTCTTTGAGCCTTAGTTTCCTCATTTGTAAACTGGGGATAGTAAGAGTATCTACATAATAGGATTATCGGATGGAATAAGGGAATTTATCCATGTAAAGTACTTAGCACATACCAGGCACATAGTAAAGTCTGAAGACATACTGGTTATTGCCATCATTATTGTGTGTGCTCTATGTGGCAATAGGGAGGGATCAGTGTGGATGATCACAGAGCATGTTGAAAAAACGCCAAATGAATCTTCCTCAAATCAACTTATGCAAATATTGCATTTGCCTCCATTACCTTAAAGAAACTTTGGATTTTTTTTCCTTTCAAGTTTATTTTGTGGCTCAGATCTTAATGAGCTTTTTAAGACTACAGAGGTTTTGATCCAATTAAAAATTATGCTCTAAGATATCGGCATCTGACAGTTACACTGTACTCTTTTGGGCATTTTCCTTGAAATGATTATAATGTGATATTTGTACCAAGTGAAAATTATGAGTTTTTACTAATTCTTAGATTAGATGTGGTTTAACTGCTAGAACACAGTCTACTCATTTAATCTACTTCATAGCAAGTTCATTTACTAGATGGTCCTCATGGGTTTGAGGAAAGGATTTAAAGTATCATCAATGAGGTATGAAGCAGTTTTCAAATGATGGAGTCTCTTGTTTTCAGAATGGATTGAACTGCTGCACAATTATAGCCACCACCGAGCTACACACAGTATTTCTCCCAACCTGAGCTGCAACAGCTTTTTCCTTTGGATTTGATTCAGTCCTCATTTCCCTGCTGGCAGCTTTTGTGCTTCTATACTTCACCCTGTGCTGCTGGACTAGGTGGTTGCTACTTAATTTGACACCTACACAGCAAATTTCTTTGCACTCATTTCTCCATTCCAAGAAACTATTTCTTGTCTGTTTTAACTATTTTTTTAATGTTTTGAGGCACCTTATAAAAAAACTCTAATACTGATGATTGGCTAACTTTTTATATAGCTTTTCTGGAAGTGTGAAATGTTCTGATAGCTGCCAGTGTCAAGAAGGCCCCGGGGAAAAAGAAAAAGCCAATTCTAACTTCCTTAAGACAACTTTTTATAAAGATTTATGGCTTCAAATTCATCTTTGCACACATTCCCCAAATGCTTCTGAATTAGTAGAGGGTAAATACATTTATTGCTCACATTAGTATTTGATAGGCATTTTATGACTGCTATATTATGTTTGAGTTGAATTTATCAATCAGTAGAGTTGCATTTTGCATGTTGAATACATACATTGTTTGTATCCAAAGACCAATGTTTATTTAAAGTGAAACTGTATTACAGTTTTGTTATGATTGTCTTTGTGCCCCTTGCATGGTCACATTTGTGATATACTTGATGCTCAACTTCTGGTAAAGAATACAGCACTGCTTCATCAGAAAATGTATGCTATGCCACTGACAAGGCTTTTTCGCAATGAATGTATCACACCAAAACTTGAGAACTGAGATTACCCCTGTGTTTGTTGTTCAATAGGAGTTCGTTAGATGTCTTCTGAATGGCTGAATGAATGGTCCATAATCTTCTCAGCCATGACTGAGTGGAAAAAGAAAGATTCATACTTTGGTTTTCTCTAGTTCCATCATAATTGACAATGTTAGATGAGTCCCGTAACTACTTTCTGTTCGTATTTCCTTACTAAAACCATCTATCTCATAAAGGGCTTAAGAAGAAAGGATACTGCTGAACATTAGTCTAAAGTGACATTCCTTAAAAGTGGCATTTAAATTCCATTAGCTAAAAGTAAGATAAAACCAAACATATCATTTTTAGATTAAATTCTCTTCTCTTTACTCAACCAGATAGATGGTGACATATAATCAACATGGATTTATCAAAGAGTGCTATCATAGATATACAGCACTGTGTTAGACACTGTGAATAACAATGTTCCTGTTAACAGAGATTCATATTGACATTTTGGGCAGGATAATTCTTTTTAAAAAATTTTTATTTATTGATGAGAGAGAGAGAGAGGGAGAGAGATTTGTTGTTCCACTTATTTATGTATTCATTGGTTGATTCTTTTATGTGCCCTGACCAGGGATTGAACCCATGACTTTGGCACATTGGGAAGATGCTTTAACCAACTGTGCTACCTGCCCAGGGCTGGGCAGGATAATTCTTTGTTATAGGATGTTGACCTGTGGGCGCTGTTGTATGCCCACATCGTAGGATGTGTACCACTCCTTTCCAACTATGACAACCAAAAATGTCTCTTGATAGTGCCATGTTTCCATTTCCTCTGGGGTGCAAACTCACCTCCCTTTGAATACTACTGGTTCAGGGCAGGCACTCCTCTGCCCAGCAAGCTAAATGACTATTGTTACAGGGAAAAAAGAAAAAAAATGATTATTGAAAACTAGAACAGACTACAGACTTCTGTGAGGATAGCATCATTCACATAGCTCCATCCATTTCCTTTTCCTTACAGAGATTGCTGGGGAGCAGGAAAGAATAAGATCCTGGAGATGTCATCAGCATTTCAAAAAGTTCACTAACAGATTTTTGCAGTATAAAATCAGTTGAGGGAGGGCTGAGTTTAGGTTTGGGGCAATGAATTTTATGTTTGCATAATTAAGAGGAATTTGGGTTTTTTTTGTTTTGCTTTTTCATGGGGCAAGGAAATAGTGAGGAAGATAAAAAAGGAAAATCACTGGTGTTAAGTGATCTGTTATACAAGTTAGTATGCTGGTGTCATACTAACAGAAGAAGTAAAATAGGAAGTAAAAAGTGGGGAGATTCACTGGAATGAATGCATTGCTGGACCTTGAGAAAAAGTGGGTGTGATATTTATAAGCAGAGAGGTCATTTCATGTGGAAAAGGGCCCAAGCTGTGGCTCCAGCCTGCAACTCATTCAGTGGGTTTGTAGGAAGGTCTAGTAAATGACTGCTTGGCTTGAGTAGAGGAAAAAACAGATAGTAGATTAAGTCAATGAGATAGGTTGATTGTATGAATGCCAGGGTAATGGGTGGGAAACATTGGATTTCTGAGTAAAAGAGTAACTGGATGCAAGGAGTATTTTGGTAGTGAATCTGACTATGGTTTCTAAGATGGGTTGGAGGGAGGGTGGACAGGAGCAGGACTGTGACCCCCTTCATTCTTGCTTTTACAAAGACAAAGGGTAAAATAAAGTTGGAACATACAGCACAGATTTCTAATGCAGCTGTGCCATCTGTTAGTTGTGTGTGTACTACACATCAGGTCACTCACATCAGAGTATGAGCTCTGTTGATATATTTCTTTCTCTTTTTTGCTTGAGTTTTGGGATCAGAGGATGTAGATGCTACAGATTTGTCTTTGAAAGTAATTGTCTTGTTCTTCACATTAATATGCTTCATTAAATTTTTTAGATTAGCTCCTGGGGCTAAAATCCATATTCTTCTGACAGTCTTCCTTTCGGCAATGTGTCTCCCAACAGTTCTTTTTTTCAGCTATGTTGTCCCTCCCTCATCTTTCAATATTTTCTCAATCAATTTTATCTACACTATCCTCCAACAATATGGTAACATGTTACCTGATTAACCATTCACCCTGTGATCATACCATTGTAAAATACACCTGAAGAAAACTTTTCTTTTTGTCAAAAAGTATAATATTCATGTTGATAGGATTAACAGCATGCAGGGTGTTCATGAAGCACATTATGTGTGCATTTACAATTTAGTAATTTAGGGGTTAGTCTGGCATACCATGTATATGTAACCAGCAGCTAAATGTGAGTATATAATATTGAAAGTTTGGGGCAGCAACATGGTCCCAGGACTTTTTATTCAGGATCTCTGAAACAAATGGAAATGGCTGGAAAACAATGAGCCCTGTACTATGACATATTACTGAAGCTCATGCTAGCTGAGAGAAGAAAATTCAGTTGGTTTAATAGCCAAAAACAATCGAGATGATTTCTATCACAGCTAACCTCAAAGTTATTAGACTGGAAAAGTTAAAATAAAAAAAATGTCACAAGGTGATACCATGAATCTGAGTCTAGTCAGCCTGTTGTTATGTAATGGATTGATGTAGCCTTGGTAGATGGTGAATCTGTGAAGGTCTCAAGCTTATTCAAACTCAGTTTACTTAGGAAGGAAGAGGAAACTATACCCCATTTCCTTTTACTGTGTCCCATAAAGAAATCTTTTTAGTAGTTTCATTAAGAATAGGGAATCCCCAATAAGCCCTTTTCACATATCTGGGGTAGAATAAGTTTTTAGAATCAGCGTGGGCCCTAACCAATTACATGCTTTCTAATGTACTAAGGGGAGGTAGAAGAATGGCAAGCCACATGATGTCTGCCCTCAGGGAGCTCATCCTTGAATTAGGATTGTTGAATAGTTCTGTGTGGTATAGAAGAAGACCAGCATTCTATAAAGTATGTGATTTTCTAACTACTATGCTGTACATCTGAAACTAATGCAAAATAATATTAAATGTAAACCATAATTAAAAAAAGGAAAAGGAAGGATATGTAAACATCAGTTAAAAAATGTGTTAAGAAAGATGTGTACTAAAAAAAATACAGTTGAATGGTTTTTATTAATTCAGATTTTTTTCACAGTCACCACTAATTCTTGAACATTTTCATACCCCCCCCAAAAAAAACCATTAGCAGACTCTGCATATTTCCTCCTCACTCAGCCTCTGTCACTTACTAATCTGCTTTTTATCTCTATAGATTTGCTTATATTGAACATTTTATATAACTAAAATTGTACAATGTGTGGAGTTTCGTGCATGACTTTTTTATTGAGTTAAATGTTTTTAAGGTTCATCAATGTTGTAGTAGCATCAGTCCTTTGTCTTTTTATGGTTGAATAATATTCCATTGTATGAGTATAGCACATTTTGTTTTCTAATTCATCCACTGATGGATATATTTAAGTTGTTTCTACGTATTTTGTTATTATGAATAGTGCTACTGTGAATGTTTTACACAAGTTTTAGGGTGGACATACATTTTCATTTCTTTTAGGTATATACCTAGGTGTGGAACTGCTGAGTTATATAGTGATTATATGTGTAACTGTTGGAGGAACTGTTTATTTTCTAGAGTGCCTGCACCATTTTATATTCCCACCAGCAATGTTTAGGGGTTACAATTGCTCTACATTTTTGCCAACACTTGTCATTGCCCGTCTTTTTTAGAATAGCCATCCTAGTGAGTTAATATTGACTTTTAAATTACAAGTGTATGATATAAATATATCTATAGAATACAAATGTGAAAAATTTAAAGTGTTATTCTTTTGCACCAGCTGGCTCTGCCAGCACAATATTTTGTTTCTTGAATCTTTAGTTTGAAGTGGTGGTGTTTTATTTCCTCATGGAGGAAATGAAAAAGAGAGATTGGGGATGTGTTAAACCATATTTTTGCATTTTTATGATTCAGAGTGTGGTCATCATAAGACATCACACAATGTGACTTGAGATTGTGAGGGAAATTCTAGAAGCATGTCATTTCACAACATCTGTGTAGAAACTCCTCTGGGCCAGTGTGTTACATTTGAAATTGTATTTTGTATGCGTTCAACTCTTACACAGATCTTGAGAAAATAAAATAGAATTTTATGCTTTTTAAATTTGATTTGATACCATGGACCAGGCCATTTCTTTATAATAATTACAAGAATGTAGCCAATATATTACACTTATCTTACAGTAATTATAGCTATTTATCATTTGTAGAACACATATCTTAGAACACAATAAGTCACATTTTATGCCAATAGTCTTTCTGAAAATAGTGTTATGTTGTACAAATTCATCAATACTGATAGAGGAAAATAAAATCAATCGATACATCACATCAAAGAGATAAAAATGAAGACGTCAAATATATGCCAAAAGCTCTTAGAAATTACAAATTATTAATTCACCTCAAACTTTATTTTTTAATTTTTATTTAATTTAATTTTATTTTTAGAGAGAGAGGAAGGGAGGGAGGAAGAGAGGGAGAGAAACATCAATGTGAGAGAAAAACATTGATCAGTTACCCTTGTATGTGCCCTGATAGGGGCCCAAACCCCCATCTCAGGCATGCCTGGGATGAACTGAACCTGTCATATTTCACTTTGTGGGACAATGCCCAACCAACTTAACCACACTGGTCAGGACACTCCCAACTTTATTTTTAGGTGAATAAAATATCCTGAAGTCTTATTGTAAAAACTACTTCAAAGATGATTTGGTGACATCATTTTCCCCAAGGCTTTGCCAGTTTTACATGTCAAAGGCTTCCAGTATGAACAGGGTTCCACAGAATTCAAGCCCAAGCAACCAACTTAGATTGTGAGAAAATGATCCCCCATTGAGGATAAGAAGCCTATTTTTGTGATCTGCTTCTCATTTCCTTCTTTTGGGACTAACTGAAGAATTAAAAGTTGTCTTCCTTTCTGAAGTTACATGCAGAGCACAAAGAAAGTGTTTCAACAGTTGCTGCTCACCATTCTATGGGAAAAAAAGAATTCTGACCTGAAAAACACCCCCAGGTCCTCCAGATACTTTTTCAAAACATTTCTCACTTGTGTTTTTTGTTTCACAGTAATAGGTATAGCCCTCCCCCATTTATAGATAATATCTCATCAAGATGATAGTTTTGAGATATTAAAAGCAATACCAAATAAAACAAATTTAAAAGCCCAGAAAATATCGTGAAAGAAAATGAAAATCACATGCAGTCTCATGCCCCAGATAGCACAGTTTTAGTTTAATTACACTCTGTTTATTTGCATGCATGCTTTCATTCACTTATCAGTCTTCATTTCAGTCAACAAATAATTCACTAAGCACATACTATATGTCATTTGGTGTATTAGAATATGGACTGTGCATATGAATGTTCATAATTTTAATAATAATTATGTTTATAGTTGTTGTTTAATATCTTTGTCTACTCATAGACTCTAAACTCCAGGGATACCTTATTCACTAAACATCACAGTTACCAGTCATTAAATATTCATTGAAAATAATATTTTTAATGTCTGTGTGATATCTCTGCCACAATGTACTATTTTCCTACTGATAGTAATTTAAGATATTTTACATCTTTTTCTATTCTAGTTAACACAGTTTTGAACATTATGTCAAAAAGTATAGAAATCATTATAGCTTTTGTTGTATTAGCCCAACTGCCCTCCAGAAAATCTCTACCAATTTAAGCACCTAACAGCAGTGTATGAGTTTTTCTCGAATGCAATTAAGGGCTATTTCCAAATGGCAGACTCAAGGAAGTGAAAGGCTCAGCAACCCATCCCTTTACCAGCAAGAGAGTCAGAATGGTCACCACCACTGAGGGGAAAGAGTTCATAGGAGGATTAAACAACATTTAGGAGAACTATCTCAGTTTAGTAGTATTGTGATTTGGGGCCAAGAATAGTGGTGCAGGTTGTTTATTTTCATGTTTAGGAATTACCTTCACAGAACTAAGAGTGACCTGGAGAAACAGCATTGACATAAACTTGGAGAGACAATCCAAATACTGCTTCTTTCTATTATGTGTCAGAGCCTATTAGGTGCTATAAGTGATACTGACATGAACTAAACTCAGTTTTTACCCTCACAGAGGTAAAATCCAGTAGCTAGAAAAAGTGTGAGCACTAGTATCTGAACAACCTAGGTTTCAGCTCTGATTCTGCTACTTATATTAGCAATGACCTTGGAGAGGTTCCATAATGTCCCTGATTTTTTGTTTCCTTGCTTGCAAAACGGAGTTAATAATAGAGTTGTAATAAGAAGGAAGTGAGATGGTGTGTGTCAAGTGCTTAGCGGAATACCTGGTACATAACATAGTAGCTCTGAGGAAATAACTACCGTTGCTTTGGTAATGACTTTTTCTGTCATGTAAGGATTTTGTGGGGATTAAATGAAATAATAAGTGCAAAACACTTAACATTATGCCAATATTAAGTTAAGATCTGATAATGATATTGACAACAGTGTTGGAGAAGACTAAGAAAATATTTCATAAGTGAGTTTTAGCATTCAAGAAAGAGCAACAGAAGGGTAGCTGCCTTTGCCACAGAAAACAGGAGGCTCAGCACATATAGTTGCTGAAAACAGTATTGGCTGTCCTAGTCCTGTGACATCTACACTTAGGAAAATCAATTGCTCAGAGCCATTGCAAGTTCTGATCTACTGAGCTGTTTATCACCTCTGCTGCTTGCATCTTTTTCTTTTTTTTATTGTGGTTCTATTACAGTTGTCCCAATTCCCCCCTACCCTGTTGCTCTCCCCTGCCCCACCCACCTCCCGCTCCCACAGTCAATCCCCACACTGTTGTCCATGGGTCATTTATACCTAGTTCTTGACTAGATTCTTTCCCTTCTTTCCTGCCCTATTCCCCTCTCCCCACCCTTCTGGTCACTGCCAGTCTTTTCCTCATTTCCATGTCTCAGGTTCTATTTCTCTTGTTTGTTTTGTTCATCAGATTCCACTTTATAGGTGAGATCATATATATTTTGACAGTGTGCCTATTGTTGCCCTGGAGTTGTCTACCAAACCCAAAGCTTTTTAGGAGTGGATGGTATTTATCCCTTGTGCCATCACTAAAGAATGGCTTTCATAGTTTGATATTAGACAGGGCAATCAAGAGCTCTAAGTGTCTGCCAAAAGAAGTCATTGGCTGGAAAAGTTGAAGTGGGTATCTCTGAAATGCAATTGATGAACATGCCTTTCCCCCTGAGCCACTTCCCTGTTATGGGGTGGAAGCTGCTTTATTTCAGTGATGTGTACTGATTTCTCCTCTCCTGAAACCCACAAATTCAGTGCCCCCAGGTTTAAAAAGAATGAGGACAAATTAACTCTTCTTTTAAAGTACTAATGCTGCAGGCCTTTGTGAAATAAAAACTTTGCCGAACAGAGAATATTATTGTCTTATTGCATTCAAAACTTACTTGTTTTCCTGTTACTAATAAAGTACAGGGTAATTTGTGATAGAAAAAAAGTGTATTTTTTTTGTCTGATGGGTTTCATTTGAGCATCACAGACTCTTCTGGAGATCACAAAGCTATTCTATTACTACACATTTATAGAGTTCACCCTGAAGAAAGAGAATTAGTGTCTGGTAATACCTTCCTGCCTGCCAATTTTATCTCACTGATTCAATCTTTGGAACTGATTTAATCAATGGATCAGCACATTATTCAAAGGGGGAATGCTATTACACAAAAGCTTTCACAAAGGTTGATGATTCATACAGACACTATTCAGGATTTTTAATCACATCACATAAAAGAAGCAAATTTAAATGTTGTTTATGCCTAGAATTTTGATGAAAGCAAAAATATTAAGGAGTGCTTAGGAGAATCTCGTGACTTAGATTTAAGTGTGCAGACATTTCTTCTAAGGAAGAAAGCTTAGGATGTTCTACAATAAAGATTGACAACAACCAAAATCACAGCACTGGGCAAGTGCAATTAAAGTGAGAGAAATGAGATGTTGAACATGAAAAGGAGGTTAAAGTGCCATGCCTTGTTCTGGATGGTAAGCATACTCCAGTGGAAGAAGTTCGAGCTTTGGAGTCCTGGGTATGCATAGCTCAGCTGTTGGTGAAGTGAATGTCTCTGATTTTTATTTTCCTCACCTGTCAAATGGGTTTAGTAATACTAACTTTCCAAGATGTTTGTGAGGATTGAGATAGTAAGGATTACATCTGCTTTTATTTTCCTTATAGAATTTACCATCATGCATTCTTTATATTTTAAAAAATATTTATGTCCTCAAACTAGAGTCTAAGTTCCATGGATATGGTGGGTCTAGTAAAGTATTTAGCATCTTTTTGTTTTTAACCAGGCAGTGCCTTGGGTCACTACCAAAGCCTTCTAGATAAAAAGGAAGATATTTTATGTCCAGGAGAGCTTGGCTGGGTCTACTCAGTTAAGCAGAAACACTACAACATCACAGTTAAAAGAAAAGGCTTTGTGTTCAGCCATTTCAATAGTTTTGAATTCCAGCTCTTCTAAGCAGAAGAGCTTAGCTATATAATCTTGGGCAAGTTGCTTAACCTCTCTGTGGCTGTTTCATCTTCTTAGAAATGAGATAAAAAGGGGAGCAGTGAGGATTAAATGAGATAAAGTGTGCAAAGCATAGAGTGTGGGCACTCATGAAAGGGCAGGTGGGAGGAGCGGCTGCTGCAACAGCAGTGGAAGTGTTGCTCCTTGAGGACACAAGTCTGTGGCCATCTTGAAGTCTGCTGGAGCAATAGCTTCATCAGAGCTCTCTCTGAGGGAGCCATATTCTTACTTATTGGCCTTTTCCGCCTACCTAGAACCTACTGATTTTGCACTAACTACTATAGAAAGCCTTTGTAATCAGGTCTTTAAAGAGGATTTGAGTTCCAGTCCTGGCTCTGTCATTTTCTAGCTGTGTGACACTGGGCAGATGAAGTTATTCCACCTCTCAAGGCCTCATTGTCCTCAGCTGTAAAATGGTAATAAAACAGTTATTTACTGCATAAGGTTATTGAAAGAATGAATATGATAATCCATGTCAAAGCAATTCATCTAGTTGTCAGAGTATGACAAGTGCCCTATAAAGGTATCTTTTGAGGTATGAAAGTAAGACTTCATTACATGTGGTATCATTTTAGAATTAGTGCAGTCCATGGAATTAAACTTATGTGAGAATTGGTGATATGTACATAGCAACCACATCACCAGAGAATGTTTGTTGGCTCAGAACAGCTCACTTTTCAGCCAATATAGATAAAAAGGAGTTCCTTATAGCCCATTAAGGTCCGTGGGCTAAACCCTTGCTACTAAAAGTGTGTTCCATTGACCAACATAGGCATCATGTGAGACCTTGTGAGAAATTCAAAGTCCAAAGCTCTACCCCAGTCCTACCAAACCAGATAAGATCCCCAAGTGACTATCTCTAATCCTAGGGTGTCATTGCTACAGTGTTCATTGGCACATTCTCTATATCACTAATATTGGATTCCTACAGTGCTCTAGTTTCTTGGGCTATATATACTATGTACTGTCTTTCTTTACCAAAAGGGGAGTGAGCCCTAGAAAACCTGAGTGCTTTGTGCTGTGTCAGATGACCTGATTAGTGGCATGGCCAGCATTACATGGCTGAGGCCCCAGGATTCTACGTGCTGACACTATCCTCCATAGCCATTGCCTTTGCAACCATATCTGCATCCCTTTCTAGAGTCTGCCATCCATTTATCACTCTATTTTTCCCTTGAGATCCCAGATGGCCAGCTTATTAGTAACTTTCTTAGATATGATGGAAATCATCACAGGGCAAAATATAAATGACTCAGTAAATTAATAATGAAAAATAATTTACCAATAATATCAAATGCTGTTGATGTTTTTAGCAATATTTCGGCTTTCTTGGTGCAGGTGGATGGTATACTGCAGTGGTTTTCACCTTGGAAATCTTGTGTAAAATACATATTCCTGGGCTCCATATACAGGGTTTTGGGTTCCTGACTCTGGGCTGGGACTCAGAATCTGTGCTTTAAACAACCTCCCTAAGTGATTGTAAGGTATGCGGACCACGCTTTTACAAAATTATTTGGTTGTGGAGTCAGACTGCTTGGTTTCAAATCCAGGCTGTGCCATTGACTAGTTGGAAGTCCTTGGACCTTTGTTTCCTCAGGGAAAAACAATACGTGCCACTCGACACAAGGTTGCTATGATTATAACATAGATAATGTGTAACACTTCAGCATAATGTTGAACCTACAGTTAGTGCTCAAGAAGAGTTAGCTAGTGTTTATTATTTGTTTGAAATCTAAGATAAAGTTTTTTGCTAATTAAGTGGAAACTAGTATTAAAGTAAGATTGTTCCTACATTAACACACGTTTCTCCAATTAAATTGAATTACCCTTGAAAGCTTAGCAATGACACTTTCTTATCCTCGAGGTGTTTCTGATTTTCTACAACTGGAATAATTGGTCCTTTTATAGATCTCCCATTTGTACCTCTTGTAGAAGTTGTTTCATGTAAGAAGTTTGCCTTGCTCTCCCCAGTCTGCAAGCTCCTTTAGGACATGGGTGTTGTTGTGTCTATAGTACTTATACACACAGTACTTAGTACTCAGAAGTACCAAAAAACGCATTTGCTATATTGACCTGAAGTTCTTGAAGTAAGAGCAGTTTGAACTGAAATATACCAGAAATATACCTCTTTAGTCTTCTAGACCACAAGAAGTCAGATATGACAGAATAAAATTAGGAGATGTTGGAACTTCTCTGACTTGTTTCTTCTGCTGAAGGATGGGGATGGAATGTCTACAAGAAGTGGAATTGGGAGGAACACCTCAAAAACCACACCAGCAATTGCTGTTGTTGTTTTTTAAATGTATAACCAGAAAGAGGACATTTCCTGAAATTGTACCTTTGTTTCTTGAAGGAAGAAAAAGCCCATCCCTGTGAGTGGGTGTCCGTTAACTTGGTGGGTAGTGAAGTCTCAACTTGGCCTGGTGAGGATTTGTGCATTGGTACTCAACAGACAAGTAATGAAGGATATTTCAGGATACATAAAACAGGAGGCTGGTTGAATTTTCTACTTTTCAACTGGCTGCTTGAAGATTTATAAAGAGTATGTACCAACAGATCCTACACTTCATAGAAAAGAATTTGGTACCTGAGAGATACAATGCATATGTCACAGCATAAACTCTTGGACTGCCAATATTGGAGGGATATCAGCAATCATCTGGAATAAGAAACAGAAGGCCTATACATTTTTTTAGTGTTTCTATCAGAATGTCAATAATTAAGTGCCTTTCATTGCCAGTTTCCTGCATTATGGCCCATTTCAAAACGGTTAGCATTTCTTTGATTCAAACTGTAGCTCTGTCATTGACTGGCTGTGTGACCTTAGGTATGTCACTTGCCTTCTTATGGCCTCAGTTCCCTTTATAAAAGAATAAAACTGGGTTGTAAGATCTTTAGGTCCTTTTTAGCTCTGAATACAGGAAATTCTCCCATAAACAGAATTGTGCTATTCCTTTTTTTTGGAAAATCCATTCTTTCTTAACAATGAAATGCTAACAGTCCAGTGAATCAAGCAACCATACTGTAACAATTGTCTCACAGATTCTATAAGAAGGTAAGAAGCAAGGATATATTCTACAGTATGTTTCATCCATTAAATCTATTTTGGTATCCCATGTGACATTTGTTCCTACACATCTCATATCCCACACCAACATACTATCTTGAAGGGCACACACTGATTTTAAGAACTATTTCAAGAAAACATATTTTATTTTATTGAAATCCAAATGTACTGATGGTTTTATCAATATCAGGAGAGATTACTTTCTATTTGCTGATGGATGACAGTGCTCCACACCACTTCATCTGCTGAAGGATGGGGATGGAATGTCTACAAGAAGTGGAATTGGGAGGAACACCTCAAAAACCACACCAGCAATTGCTGTTGTTGAATGGGGGTGACATAGGCAACTTCCAAGTCTTGTGGGCTGAGCCATTAGCTGTGACAGCCAGCTTCCAAATCCTCAGTCACACTGTCCTGTTTCTAGCACGGTCACAGTGAACAAGATTTAAAGTGTCACGCTATAAGACGATTCCTAAACTGATAGCCTAGTGGCATGATCCTTTAAAAGAGGCAGATCCATCTAAAAACTTCTGTACAGGGTGGGACCTGAATATATTTAAGCGCAGAGCAGAGTTCTTTGCAGAGAGGACAACTGGGGTTTGATCTGTGTGCTACTTCTCTGCACCCTAGTGTAATAGCAAGAAAGCCCTAGAAGATTAAAACTTAAGTATTTATAAACTAAATATAATGTTTCCGTCTGTCTAGGAATGCCTAGTGATAATACCACTTACATTCGCACAGAATGCTTGCATTTCACAAAGTAATTTCAAGTGCATTAGCTGATTTTTTTTAACGAAATTGTTTTTTTTTAAGATTTTATTTATTTCTCTTTAGAGAGGAAGGGAGGGAGAGAAGGAGAGAAATATTAATGTATGGCTGCCTCTCATGAGTCCCCTGCTGGGAACTTGCCTGCAACCCAAGCATGTGCCCTGACTGGGAATTGAACTGCGATCGTGTGGTTTGCAGGTCCGCGCTCAATCACTGAGCTACACCAGCCAGGGCCTGCATTAGCTGATTTGATTCTTAAAACTCTAGTTATAGAACACAAATAGAGCCTATGCTTTTATCATGTTACATGTGAGGAATCAGTTATACCTTTTAATCTCTGACTCTTGGCCCCAAGACCCACTCACTATTCAGGGCCTAAAACCATGGCTGCTCATCCGTATTATTTTCTTCTTATTCTAAGATGTTCTGTTATCCAAGTCTAGAGCTAATGTCTACAGGCCAAAGTAGTAATTGCAGCCCACATTTATTGAGCTGTTACTATGGCCCAGGAGCTTTACATAATTTTCATTTAATCTTCACAACAATCTAATGAAAATGGTATTATTATTGTAATTCTTATTTTGGAGAGAAAGAAAATGAAGCTCAGAGAGTTTAAGAACCTTGCTCAGAATTACACGGTATTAAGTGATAGTTAAAATTCAAACTCAGTCTGGCTCCAGAATCCATGTTCTTAACCATGGTGGTATGTTGCTAGCAATTGCCTGCTTCCTACCCTTTTCAAAAGGGTTAAGAATAATAAGAAGAGTGGTTCCCTTCTGGGCTGTATTAATATCAAGGGCCCAAAGGGAAATGCTGTTTTAAGCCAGACTTCTAGGATGATCCACTAGGAGCTGACATGATGCCAGTATGGAACAATATGTCCACAGGCCTACTTCTGGATCCTTTTTGGCTTCTGCCACTCTGGCCCCTCTTCCTGACCTCCACAGTCCTTTCCCCTGCTATCCTCAGCAAGATTGCCACCTCTCTTGGGACATGCACCACTCTCCCTTTTAGGTGACATGGATAGGGTTATTGTTGAGAAATATTTCAGAGTTAATATTATTTATTTCTCATTTCTAAAAAAGACCTCAGGAAACTCCACTCCCAATAAAAAACTGTCTATTAAGTAATTTTAATGTTACAAAGACAGGCAAGGGAGAAGAGGTGAAATGTATTCCCATCAAAAATTTGTAATGGAGCCCTGGCTGGTATGGCTCAGAGGATTGAGTGATGGCCTGCAAACCAAAGGGTCTCTGGTTGATTCCCAGTCAGGGCACATGCCTGGGTTGTGGGGCAGGTCTCCAGTAGGGAGCATTCGAGGTAACCACTCACACATTAATGTTTCTCTCCCTTTCTTTCTCCCTCCCTTATCTTCTCTAAAATATAAATAAATAAAATAAAATAAAAGAGAGAGAGAGAGAAACTCCCTTTGTAAAGCAGCAGCATGAGCCCGAACAAACACTTCATTATCTGCTTCTACCCACAGGGAAGTAGAGATGCTGGTGAGAGGATGATTGGCCTGGGAAATGGTAGGGCTTGGGATCCACACTTTTCAGGGTCAAAGAACCTCATGCCCACTTCCAGGATTGGTTTCCCAGAAGGCTCTGGTGCTGGCTGGGCCCCTGCCCTAGTAGGCCCCTGGGGTTTCTTTCTCAGTGGGATCCTATTGGCAGCTTCTTGCCTCCCACAGCAGCCTATTGACTTCCAGGCAATCATTTCCCAGGGCCCGTTTAAGTCGCTGAGAACCACAAGTTCTTTTCACTCTAGGAGTTTGCAGATGAGGCTGCACCAAGGAGAACAGATGTACTTTCCCTTTGGAACATTTTAATCTAGTGAATTGCACTCAGATAGGTGAAGGATAATTTTGCTTTTTTTTCTGCATCTTTCTGTAAGTTTACAGGATCAGTTATCCAGGGCTTTTCAGGCTTTCCAGCCCCAGACCAAAGACAAATTAATTTCTTTTCTTTTATTCCTTATATAAGATGTAAGATTCTTAGAAAGAGGATTTTTACTCATGTTATATCCTAGGAAACAATGCTCTTTTTTAAAGTCACATAATCCCAAATAGAATAATTACAAGTCTTGTTAGTCATCAAAATTTTATTATTGTATTGTTACTGGTTACATATGGAATATTTTTATTAAAAAGGCAGTGCCTTTGTCCTGAGCCACAAATTTCCTTTCCCTTAAGACAAGAACACTTACAAATGAAGGATGCCCACATTTCAATAGCGAGTGACTTATGTGTGTTGAGAGCAAAGTGGAAAAGTGGGCATTTACCAGCCTTGCACTCTCCCATTGAATCAAACAATTCTCATTCTTCTTCAAACTCATGCGCATGTACGTGCTCTCTCTCTCCACACACACACACACACACACAATTTTTCCTTCACTTTGAGTACATATTCTCCTCTCCTTGCCCCACCCTGTCCCCCATTACTGCTTCTGGTTGCCAGGGCTACTGTCTTTATAACCCTGCTTTTTCTGGTGTGTGCCATTTCTAGGAGCTCATCCAACAAAGCTCTGTTTTTACTTAAAGAGACTGAGTTCTATGGGCAGAGAGAGCTTTCTTCTTCCTGTGTACAAACAGACAGACAACATATTCCGTCTGGAGGTGTTAGCTGTGAAAGGAATATAGTCTGGAGTCAGATTTCCCAGAAAACCATGAGTTGGAGCCAGGCCTTTACTTATGAGCTATGTTACCTAGAGCATATCATTTCACTAAGCTTCACTCAATTTCCTCAGTGACTTATGAAGAGAACCTACCTCATAGGATTGTTGTGCGAAGATTTGGTAAAATAAGGCACGTAATTTACCATAGTGCCCAGCCAATAGTATTCAATAAATAGTAGCTATTATCACACAGCATTGTGATCTTAGCTGTTTTTGTTGTTGAGTATTTTGCATTGCCTTGGTTTTGATTCTTGGCTGCTTTAGAACTCAGAAAAAGCATTTCCACCACCAAATTATTTACTCTTTTTTATTGAGGTACAATTCATATGCTATAAAATTCATTATTTTAAATGTACTACTCAGTGGAATTTAGTATACTCAAAATTTTGTGAAATTATCATCACTGTTTAGTAAAAAGCATTTTTATTACCCCAAAGGAAATCCTATTAAGCAATCACTCCCTACTTCTACTCTCCTACCCCATCATCTAAATGATCTGCTTTTAAATCTATGTCTTTGAGATGATAAGCCTTTCCAAAAATCTGAAGAGTTCAAGAAAGTAAATCTACAGAGTGAGTTTGCCAAAAGTCAAACAGAAATGCATTCTTAAATAGAAGAAATAACTCTAACTTATCAAAAAAGAGAATGAAAAATTGGAAGCTATACTCTTACTTTAGTCAACACATAAATTGTCCCTTTTATGCTTGTGTGTCATACTTCACATTATTTTCTTTGTTTTGTGGAGAAAGGGAGCTTGAAATTTTGAGTGAGGGGAGGGGTAGATTTTCTAAACCCCCTGTAAACAAATTAAGGGAGAGCTGGAGAAGAAGGTTAGCAGGTCAACCTCTTTGCATTCCAAGAGAGGAATTTTAGTCTCTAGGGAGGTAGTTCCAGATAACCCTCAGGGAAAATTCAATCCTTTGAAGTTTCTGGTTGTTTCTGCAGCTGCTGAATTCTTCACATCACTCAGGGCGGAGTGCCCAGTTCATCAGCACTCAGGGGCCCTCTAACTGGCTACTTCTTTACAGGGGGACAATTTGTAGGCTTCTTATACCAGTCTGTGAGAAGAGGCAACAGGGCTGACAAGTCAGCAGCAAAAGATAAAGGAGGGGAAGCTCCAGCCGGTTCAGTACTTAAATAAGAAGTGGGAAGGACAGACATTTAAAAAGGCGTTTTGGTGAAAATGTTCTCAGATTTGGCAAATGTAGGTGATGGCCTTATATGTAGGGCACTTTGCCTTGAGGGGGTGTGGGCCTGCCTGAAAAGGCTTCTGTTGCCATAGGGAACCAAAGGGCTGAGCTTTTCCTGGGCAAGCTTCTTGGCAAAGTCAATGTTGAGGCATGTTTTCTTCCTTTTGGGGTTCAGGATTTTTAGTCAGGCCTCTTTGATTGTACTATCTTTCTTTAAATCTTGTTTCCAGTTTTATTGGGATATAGTTGACATATAATATTGTATAAGGTATACAATATAATGATTTAATATTTGTATATATTGTGAAATAGTACCATAGTAAGTTTGGTTAACATCCATCACCTCACGTAATTGCTTTTTACCATAGTGATGAAAAGTTATAAGATCTACTCTCTTAGTGTCCTTCAAATATACAATACAGTATTAACTATAGTCACTGTGCTGTACATTAGATCCAAACTTATTCATCTCATTCCTCAAAGTTTCTACCTTTTGATCACCTTTTCCCAATTTCCTCATCCACACCACCCACCTCTGGCAACCACCAATCTGATCTGTATTTCCTGGAGCTTTTTTAAATATTTCACATGTAAGTGAGCTTCTGCAGTATTTGTCTTTCTGTGTTTGACTTTTGTCGTTTAGCGTAATGCCCTCAAGTTCTGTCCATGTGGTTGCAAAAGGTAGGATTTTCTGCCTTTAATGGCTGAAGAGTACTCTATTGTGTCTCTCTATGTGTACATTATATTTTCTTTACCTATTCATTTGTTGATGGGCACATATTATCTTTTATTAGAGCAGTCTCTTCCTAGGAAACCATGTCTCTGTCTTGGGCAACTTAAATCTAGAAAAAGAGAGGTCTATAATTTAAAATGTGCCTCCTCTCTTGCCTCTTGCTCTGTTAGTGATTCTCACACTTTAGCTTGACTCAGAATCACCCTGGGTGCCTGTTTAACACTTAGATTCCTGGACCTCTCTCCTCCAGAATAAAAATCATGGTGAAACTGAGAAACAACTCTTGAGCAAGCAACACCAAGTGATTCTGATGTAACTGGTTCTGGAACTGAACTTGGAGAACACTGCTCTCAGGAGTCATATAGAAAGAGGGATCAGAATAATATGATTTTTCACAAAAGTTTTATCAGGAGGTTACTCTGAAAAGGAGTAATCCTGAAGTAGGGTCTGTCACTTTTTTCTGTTTATGCAGAGTTCCTTCTTTACTAAGTTTTAAGTGAGTGGCCATTATTTTTTATTGAAAATAAATCCCGCAGCTACAGGGCTAATTTTAAACACTTTTAGTTTTAACTTCATCCATGAGATTATATTTGAAAAGTGTCCTTGAAAACCCATCTCAGGATTTTAACAAATAGATATTTTTGAAGGTTTTATATTCAGAGACATTTTGTTTTCTCATGTTTGTTCATTTTGGGAAGAATGAATTTTGCCTCCTATTCACACAAGGTAGGAGGTTTAGTGGCTCCAGCAGACCACATTCTGGAAATTGAGTGATTTTTTTTATGTTGCTGCAGTTAGATAGATTCCTATAAATGTTTCCCAAACAGACTTTTGAATGTCTCTTAAAAGGCAAATATTCCAAACAAAGACAAGTTTCTGAACAGTGCAAGCTTTATTTTGGCCCCTTATATCCTTTTTTCTGAAAAAGACTTTTAGAATTATCATAAAAACCCTGAAGCACTGCATAAATCACTCCTTCCTAAAACTGGACCTTTAACTTAGAGGAGAGGGAGAAGGGAAGAGGGAGAGGCACAGACAGTTCAGTGGGCCAACCTATACCTGGTGCTCCCTCCCCTTCTCCCCTTCCTCCCATTTTGCTGTTCAGGATATTCACACCCGATTTTGCAGTCTCACCATAAGAATACACAATCCAGCATTTGCTTGAGTGCCACAAACCATGGTTCAGTCCTGCTCCCTGGCAGAGAGTGGCCCAGAGAGAAGGTGATTAAGTGATCCTCTCAGCCTGTCCTGGTGCCAGAAATCAAAAGCTTATTCAATGACTCCATCCTTGAGGCTTATGTCTGAAATCCTATAGCAACTCTACACAAGGCTCTGCTCTCTGCTGGCTGTATCCCAGAGATGCTGGCTTTCTACTGTGGAAAGTTATTTTGCTGGTGACACATTTGAGATGAGTTAAAAAGTCTTCGTCCCTCAGCCTTAGCATCCTGTTTCTATGGATGAATTAGACAATTAGTTTCAAATGGCCCCAGCTGTTAGAGTTTTCCAGGGGACAGTTCTTGTTGAAGTGATTTTCCCCTTTGGTAGGTTTGATTGCTTCTAATGAAGTTGGCCGCTTTATTTGTAATAGACCATTCTGGATTGCACATCTATATCCTAACAGCAGCTTTGCCTCAAGCATTTTAAGAGTTTTCTGAGATCATTCTGAAAAGCCTTGGACTCAATGGCTTTGTCCTTGTGGGGAAAAAAAACACTTTCGTGTTTTCTTATTCCTCTGCTTTAGGGTACATTGTGTGTTTAGGTAAATGAATCTTTGGCTATGAAAATACATACATACATTCACACATGCAGTAGGGAATGGAAGAACAAGGATGTGAGAGAGGGAGCAACATGGGGGAGGGGGTAAGGAGGGCCTGAGAGAGTGAAAAAGAAAGAAAGATCACAATCATATGTGAGAACAAGACAGCAAGATGGTGTGGGAGGGTGCAAGAGGGATAGTCAAAGGGCTCCAAGGGCCCCTTGAAGAAATGAGTGATTATAGGCTTGGGACAGGTAATATACAAGATGAGTCTGGAGCATCTTGTAGTGCCCAAATGTAAAGAACTGTTGGAACAAACAAACAAAAATCAAAACATCTGTGAGGGAATGGCACTGGAGCCAACTGAAACAGCTCCCAGTGGCCAATGCTGGAAATATTGTGAGGAAGGAAAATATAGTAGTATTGGAGTATAACCCAAAGTATAATATCTGTACCCATATTGATACAAATAAATGATTAGACATATGGGTAGGGGGAGAGAAACCTCCCTTCTAGGACAATTACAAATAATTTGTGTAAATACTCTTCCTTTAAGGATGTGGAGCATTAGTCTCTACTCCTTAAGTGTGAGCTATGCATAGTGACTTCCTTCCAAAGAACAGTGTGGAAAGGGGAAGAATGGTAACCTTACAGTGGATGAACATGACGAACACTACCTCAGCCAAGTGATCAAGGACAACATTAATAGTCATACATCATATTGATAGTATGTACCCTTGATATGATGCAATGAGAATCACACTTTGTCTCTGAGGTCTTCCATTAATCCATAGTCCCCATCTAATCTTTAGAAAAACAGCAAGAAACATCCAATACAGGGATATCCTACAAAACACCTGACTAGTACTCCTCAAAATTGTCAAACTCATCAAAACCCAGGAAAATCTGAGAAACTATCACAGCCAAGAAGAGCCTAAGGAGATATGACAACTACATGTGACGTAGGATACTGGAACAGAAAAGAAATATGAATAAAGCATATACTTTAGTTAATAATAACATATTAAAATTAATTGTTAGAAAGGTAGCTTACCAATTTATGTTAATAATTGGGGAAATTGGATGTGGAGGATATGGGGACTTTCTGTACTATGGTCACAAATTTTCTGTAAATCTGAAACTATTCTAATATACAGGCATTTATTTTTTAAAAAAATATCTTGATTACTGAGTGGTTTGATGCCCTTTTACATTTTACACCAAAGGTGAATGCTTACTTGCCTCATCCTAATCCTGCCCAACTCTCTAAACAAATTCCTGGTGTTAGTTATGCTGGGACAGAACCATACACACTGCCCTTTTGGCTTGCATTCTCTTTATTTGTATATAAATAAAACCATAGTAGTCTTTCCATACAAGCTTCTCCTTAGAGTAGGCTGAATTATATTACATGGCTTCTGACAAGGAATAGCTTTAGAAAAACCTTATGGGAATTTCCAAAAGTTGTGACCATACAGCCCTGTGGAGAGGACACAGAAGCAGGGAGTATAGCCCAAGAAAGGTTTTGATTCTGTGCCCAGCCAGCCAGAGCTTCTCCCAAGGCTGCTTTATTCCTGCAAAAGAATGCCATCTTTGTAAACAAAATAGTGTCTGGGTCTGCCCCTCATATAGGGCCCTGGAAGCCTGGACCTTTGTCTCAGCAGCTGATGAGACCAAAGTAGGTTTTGTCTTTCCTGTTATTCTGGCTCCTCCCCCCTCTTTTCATACCAGTACTGATAAGAGAAGACAAATATCCATTTAAGGCAAAATGTCAAAGGTACAGATCCACCCCCTACCCTGTTCCTAGGAATGGAGAGGCTGTGGTGGCCTGTGGCAGAAAGCTGGGTAAAGACACTGCTTTCAGTTTATCCCCTTAGGAGAAACTGTGTCTGTGAAAGCACAATGTTGAGCTGACTTGAGTTTTTTCGGTTTCTGACTTGACTTTGATGGAAAGATTTGTTTTGGGGGAATTAGGATCCAGGGGTGGGTAGCTCTGACACTAACGCTGAGTACTGTAGCATCTCATCTCTGATGGGCATCTGTGTAAAAAGATCCTTCAAAGCCGGGCAGTTTGATTTCCATTGGAATAAGCGGCTGAATCTGGTGTCAGTTTTTTTTTTTTAACAGCTCTGCTACTTGGGAGTTTTAACAAGGGAAGTGGTAGAAAGTAAATGCCACAGACTCCATGTGGTTTCATGTAAAAGAACATTGGCTCTGAGTTTTGACAGATTTGGATTTGGATCCCAGCTCAAGAATTTCTTAATTGTGTCATTTGGACAAGCTGCTTAGCCCTATAGAACCTCAGTTTCTTCATTTATAAAATGTGGATGCTCGTCGAGTTGCTGTAAGATTAAGTGAGCTCATTTGAACACTGAGCCAATGCCTGGCACAGGAGAAGTACCTAATGGATGAGATCCACCATCACCCAAACTCTGTAGCTTAAGGCTGGAGTGTGTGTGTGTGTGGGGGGGGGCACTTTCTGTAGTGTACAGGCCAGGAATTACTCTGGAGTCATGTTTCAGGAGACCTCCCAGTTTTGCAGGGGTGTTTCCTTGTTGCTGATTTGTAAATGAGAAATGGCTCAGAAACAAAATGTTGCCTTTGGGAGCATCCTGGAAGAGGAAGCATAGCAAATAATGGTTTTCCACGGTGATAACCCATACTACTACAGTTGCTTGTCCTTCCTCTTCTGGGCCCACAAGCAGGGAAAGCTCCTTGTTCAAGAGGGGTTTTCAGAGGAGCGCAGCTCAGGACTTGCTTCTCCTTTCTCTCCTGTCTGGTCAGGCCACATATTGAAATCTTCGCATTTAGAATGTGTGCTGACCCCTGTCTGGGCTTTGCGCTCACGTCCTTGGGTGCTAAGGGCAGCCCTAAGAATGGGCAGCATCATGCACCTGCCTTCCCAGGTACAGCTGTGAGAATGTGCTGATGTAGTTTAGTTTTAATAGCAATCATAGCTCAAGAGGCCTCCTCTTTAATTTTTTTGATCGTGGAGCTGAAGACTAGGTGGCCTAATTAAAAGTAGGGGGTGGAGTAAGGATAGAAGCAGCTGTTGCCATAGGAAACAACCCCTTGTGGGGCACACTGTTCCTCAGGGTTCTTTGGGGGTTGGGTGGATCCAGAATGGCAGTTGTGCTCTCCCCAGATCTTTGTGTACCCAGAGTTTGGGCTGAGCTTTAGTAACCAAACTGTGGATGAAGAAACCATGTAGAGCTTACCAAAAACAAATCCTTGGCCTGTGAAATATCCATTTGGCTTTCTCACAAGGACCCACATACCTGTGATTTGTCTTCTTTCCTATTTTAGATTAGTATCTGTCCCTTGGACCTCACCCTCTGGTCAACTCACCATCCTCTGCACAGTGTGCTTAGAGTGATTGGTTGCCATGCTCTCAAAATGCCGAGTAGCTAAATATCGTGGAACCTGGTGTTTGTAGCTTATTATATACTCTGTCTTCATTTAATAAAAATTCAAGAGATATGTATTAAGCCTCTGAACACATGGGTGAAAACTTAAGCCCATAGTGTAATTTTAGGTACCAGCTGCAAATTCAGAATGGTTGTGGGTAGGAATTTGGGGACAGGGGAGTTTTCCTGGATACTTGTTAAATCACAGCCTTCTGAGAGCTTTATCCTTCTGAAGACTATGTATGCCTGCTTGGGGAACTACAGATATACATCCAACTTATTCTACCTAATTTCCAGGTGCTTGGCCCATGACACCACAGAAATGAAGTACCAAAGACAAATAAACCCCAAACATGTCTGTAAATTTAAAAAAGTTAACAGCACTACTCTACAGCTTACATATTGTCCTAGTTTTAAAAACAGGTTGTTTTGGTTTGTGGTTACTTGTTCATTCCTTACTCCATTTCCTATTGGTTTTTTCCTATTCCTTATTCCATTTCCTATCAACCACGCAAGGTGGCTTGCAGGTTTTCCTTTTCTCTTTTTGATGATTGGCAGCTTTACTGTCTAAAAAAAAAATGAAACAAAACAAAACACATCTTCTGGAAAGCTGAAATAATCAACATCTATTTAGCACCTACTAGGTTCACAGGCTTGTTCCAGACACTGAAATTGGACAAGAATGTTACAAATACACATGCCCAGATTGGACCTTGCCCAGTCCAGGGATAAGCCCAGTCCCCACAGATTGTGGTGAGAGTCTAGTTGGGAAGAGATGTTAGCTCCTCATGTTTCACAGAAAACTTCAGAAAGGGAGTTGGGGTATGTGGCCTCCTAAGTCCCCCACCCTGGTTACTTTTCTTTGTTTCTGAAACACACTGACCAGTATTCAAATGGACCTAGCCCATGATCAGGACTGAGTGCTAAAACTTCATTAGCTCTTTTCAAAGTCCTTTTCTATTGCTATAGAGGTTCCTCCTGACACTGACAGTTTCCTTGAAAGGTTTGTCAGCTGCTCCTGATAGAATCACTTTGAATTTAAATGCTTTGTTCCAGGGGTATTTTATTTACAGCTGAGCAACTGTAACCAGTGGCACCCCCTCACCAAGCTGCAGTGACTATAGATCTTTAATACTGCTGAATGACTCTGCCAAGGGTTCCAATTTGCTTTTACACAAGTGAATTGCCCAATTCAAAATAAATGTACCCAGACTGCCTTGCTCTCTTCGTGCCCCGCCCCCATGTCATTCCTTATAAGCATGTACCCTACAGTTCAGGGCTGTCAGTCATCTGTCTGCCTAGCACAAACACATTATTTTGATTTACCGTAACTAACTAGCGCTTGAGCTTAGTTGCCAAATAGCTGGTATGTTTAGTTAAGGGAATAATTATTTCTATACCAGTCTCATGAGGCCAGAATATGTTCCTTCCCAAGCCTTAAAACTAGTGTGTCTGTGAGGCCACATTACATTTTTAGAGTCATCTAATTTTATGTTCATAAAGGACTTCTTTATGACTTCACTCCATAGACTTCATTTTACCACCCACCCTCCCCAAGTCAGTTCAAGTTGGAAAACTTTTTATGGGTTGAGCCCAGGTTTAAGTGTTCTAATATAAGTTGTAGCCCCTGTCCTCAAGAAGCTCACAGTCTCTCGGGGTTGACAGGCAGGACACCAACTGGTTCTAAATGTAATGTATTAAGTACCACGATAGCGGCAAGAACAAAGTGTACCATGTGAACCAAAAGGAAGGAAGGATTACTTCAGCTTGGGAGGGGAGGCAGTCAGGAAAAGCTGCGCACAGGAGATGATATTTGAGCTGGGTCAGATGAGACAGTTATTCCAAGCAGGGAGAAGTGTGTGAATAAAGGCATGCACACATTTGGTGTATTTGGGGAGTCGTAGTTAAGAGATGAGAAGCCTCCTGTAGACAGTGGTTTTCCAGGAAATGTCCCAAATAAAGGGCTTCTGACTGTAGAAAGGCTCTTCCCAACTGTGATCCATTAGGACTCAGACCCATCCTGGTCAGCATTTATAGATGGACAAGTGCATGTAATTATGGATAGCTCTTCCTTGGGGACCAAAGGTTGGTATATAGCCAACTTCCCTTAAATGTTGGCAATGCTGGTGACAGTCAAGGATAGCAGCTTTGTGAGAGAGAAGATTTAAATCTAAGAGGATTTATTTTGGTCCCATTACCAGTGATCCTTTTCTGAGTGAGTCTTAGCAAGAGGTAAACTCTTAATGCACTCCTGAGTATCACCAAAGTGTTCAGGGTTGACTTGAAAAGCCAAAGATGAAAAGAAAGAAAAAAAATCAAAGAGTCCTGCAAAAGAAAAGGAGTAGACAGTAATAGCTATAAGATTTTGAATCCTTTTTGTTTCTGATTGGCAGGCTGGAATTGTGGCTTACCTGTGTTGTAGGGTAGTTCTCCTTTAATGCTATTATTGATATTAGACTCTCTGTTCCTGTAACAGGGCACAGCCAAGAGGGGGCCCCCAAAATAGGGATTTGGAATGGGGTCCAGAACTCAAGGTGTCCAGGAGACATAAAGATGTCCTCACGCCTTACCCCACCCCCAGGTGTGAACTGGGGAAGGGACAAATGGAGCAGGGCCATTGAGAGCTGTTTTGTATAGCAAAGATTTTGCAGATAACCTCTGGAATGGTCATTTAACATATCTATGACCTTTAACTGGTTCTATAGATATGTTAAATAGCTGTGGCCATGCTCTGAGCCAGGGGGATGGAAGTGACTTCCACCCAAGATGTAACTGGGGGCTGGTCCCCCGAGTCACAGTGCCTGCATGAGAGCTTGGAGATGATTGGCTCCATGCCATGGGGCCACACCTGCCCAGACTCACTACAGCAGCCGAGTAAAGCTGGGAGGCTATGGGAATGCTGGCAGGTGTAGCCAATGGTAGGAGGAGTCAGAAGTAGGGCTGCAAAGGAGGACTGGTACAGGGATTTAAACCCAGACATGGCAGCCATTGTTGAAGAACCATGTGGCTTTGCCAGAGTGGGGACCCCCAGAGCCATTGAGGTAGAACCAGGTGCTTTTGGCTAGACTGGGGACTCCCGCAGCCCTGTGAGAGAGAATCACCATGTAGCTTTAGCAAAGAGGACCATGCGGCTTTGGGGTGCTCCCTTTGGCCATGTGGCCTGGGAAGCAGGAGAGACTTTGCCTGGAAAATGGGTACAAAGAGCTCTTGCCAGTGGACCGTGAGAAGGTGCCACATGGCTTTAGAGTAATTAGAGATCCTGCCCGGACGGTGACCCACCGGATGGTTCCAGTGGCCTGAAATGTGGACATGTGCTTCTTTTCTTGAGTTACGGTACTCTCAAGGTAGGGCAGGGGGAGAAGAAAGAACTGTGGGCATCTGTGGTTATCCTAAAGGACTTCGACATTTTAATGGGGACATTGGGTCACTACTTTAAGTCTGTATAGCTTTAAATAAACCTTTCCTTTCCTTTACACAAATCTCTGGCATTGAGAGATGTCTTTCCTCTGGCAGTGGACAGACGAGCCCAGTAGGCGGTCCGGACGGTATCAGTATACCGTTCTTGTGGGGGGGGGCTGTTGTTCTGTAATAGTTTTTGGCTTCCCTGGGTGGGTCAAATATTGCCCCCGCCTTGGACCTCTGTTCTGTAACATTCCTACAGAGAGGGCTGTATCTGATTTATAACTGGTCCATGTATTGTGGCAGAGGAGCAGCAGCTTTATTTTGAAAAATATCAAGTATTTTGCCATTGCTTTCAAATAGAGAAAATAATGGAGAATTTTTGTCACCAATGGTGTGCTTTTCACCTCTCTTTATTTTTCAAACATTTCAAGCTTACTGTTTCCTTACCCTAGTTGAAAGCACAATGTTAATCTCCAATCTAGAGGGTGTGAAACTTTGAGGACCAGCATCTTCTGGTGACCCCAGCATCTACACAGAGATGACAGAGGCAACTGTACTGACTGACTGGGTTGTTTTTGCCACATGCCAGTCTAACCTTGGTCAAGTAAAGAATCTGAAAGCATGAGAAGTGGAAGGGGTTTAAGAAAGTGCTGAGCCCAACCCTCTTTGTACAAATAGGGAAACAGAGGCCCAGAGAGAGAGGAAAAGACATAATCATGGTCATACAGCTCATGGAGGCAGACCCAGGAGTAGAACTCAGAGTTCTTTCTTCCAGTTCCCTTTGCCCCAATCATGCGCTTCAATCCCTCTCTCAAAAGTAGTAAAGAGCAACAGATTTTTGTCTGGAAGGGGCAGAGGAGTGCTTTTATTTCTGCCAATAGGACAAGGAATGGAGGAGATGAATAAGCTTACTTGGCCCTCCCCTTTCCCCGGTAAACTGCCTTGTTTATTTCTAGTTATATTTACTTAACAATGAGGTCGCTGCCTATTTCATATGCCTTGAGAATTGATAAACGTCCTGAGTTAGAGAAGAGTCAGGTAGACAAAAGTTTACTATTGACCTAAGCCCCTCTTTGGCACAGGTTTTGTCCTCAAACCAGCATAGTGAGTAGAAATTGTCTATCTATTTTAGGCATCGCCTCCTCCAGAAAAACTTTCCTGGTTTCAAAGACTAAGCTGTACAACCCCTCTTCACCTTAACTTTCATCACCCTGTTTGCATATCTGTCTTCCTCACTGGACTGTGAGCTACTCAAGGACAAGGACCATGTCCTCCCTGTGTCCCTAGTAGATAGCACAGGGTCTGGCCCAAAGTAGACAATGAATGTTCCTTGAATGACCCAGGACACAGATGCCCATGGTAACAAAGCTTGACTTATTTCCTCAGCAGATTAAAAAACCAACAATTCCAGGGGGAAGAAATGGGAAATCCAAATGAACTCTTTGTTACTTGTTAGGCAAAATACTTCCTGGGACTCTGCTGGCACAGATTCTGAATAGCCTTCTCTGTGATGGTCTGTTTGCCAGGGCACACTAGTACAATTCTACGGTGTGTGTCTTTTGGGTGCCTATGATTGTAGAGTTCAGGAAATGGGATGAAGTTGTTCAATAGATTTTAGTTATATTAGAAGGCTACAGCTGGATTCTATCATTCTTCACAGAGTATCTCAGAGAAGAGGCATTTTCCAAGGCAGGGGGCCAGGGTGGGGCAGGGCTGGGATGTTTATGAAGAGGCAAGAGCACCGGATCAGAATATGTCTCTGAACTAAATGTGGTTTGGTGTTGCTTCTCTGACCTTCTAGTGATGTCTACAGGTTTGCATTTATTGTTATTTCCATTCCTAAGAGCCTGGGCTGTTGGAAGCAGTGTTTTTTGGCTTAGACTCATTTGTTCCAGGAAAATGGGCAGGGCATCTTTTTTCTGCAGAGCCACAGCTGTAGGAGAGGGACAGCTGACAAGGGCCACAAGAGACCAATAGCTTGTGTTCCAATTTGTCCTGGTCTGTGCCTATCATTCTCAGCAGTTACTGCACACTTGAAGCCTTTTATAAAAAATTGAAAGTTAACCTAAGGTTTTAGGTAAGACAAAATAAAAACTGATATCAGAGTAAATAAGAAAATAATTGATGCTCAGGACCTACCCAGACCAATTATATCAGAATCTGCTGGGCCAGGCCTAGGCATCAGTATTTTTAAAACTCTCCAGATGACTCTAAGGTGCAGCCAGATTTGAGAATCCATTGGATTAGGTAAAAGGTGGTAATGTGTTCACTCTTTGTTCGCAGTTACTTTCTAGAGAATCCTAATCATAGGTAATCCTTTATACCGGAACTTTCAGAACTTCCCCCAATTTTGTAAAGGTTTGAGACACTACAGATTTTGAGAGTGATACTCATTCTGCTCTTACCTGGAGCTTTGCTTTAGTCTGAGCTATGTCTGAGTCTACATTAAACATGTGTGTAAGGGTAAAAGTATCTGGTTGATGCAGTTCTCTTCTCACCATAACTTATGAGATCACCAGTTACAAATGATTTTGTCTTTGACTTCATTGACCAGCCAGAGCATCTAGTTCTTCCTGAAAAATTACAGAATTTCACATATACTTAAAAAATTATTTCCAAAATGTATTCAGAATTGTGTGGCCAAAGCCATTTTAATGCCAAACTTTAACTAATTTTAAACTGTGCGTGAGAGTGTGTTTACTGCCTGCCCTCCATTCATTTATTCTTTGATCTGAATGTGTGGTGGGCACATGGTGGAAACAAATCTTTGACTTTGGGCTTTTGAGGTTTGGGGCTTACAGAGAGAGTTCTTGGTGGGATGGGACCTGTGTTTACATTACCTGGAGGTAGCTTGTCAATGTATTCTGTTCAGTCAAACAGGTCAGTGGAGTGAAAAACCAGTCCAGACAACCAACTGTTGGACTAATAGGTTATATGAGTGACTAGGCTAGTGGAGTCAGCCAGGAAGGCTGAACCATAGCACTATGGCTTGGGAGGCCAGACAACCAAGTGACACTGAGGTAGGGCCTGAGCCAAAAGCATCTGCCTAATGATGACTGGGACCTGATTGGCTCAGGGCATTAGAACCAGATTTGAATAAAGATATCAACTTCACTGGAACACCATGGGGATGGAGGAATCTTTTCCCTCATCATATTGTGTTCTTTCAAATCTCTGAGGCTACACGGCTCATTACCACAAAGTTTCCTGTTCATCAAGGAGAGGGGAAATAACAACTTTAGAATCAGACTCTGAAACATCTTAGCTGTGTGAACTTGGGTGAATCACTTGATATATCTGAGCCTGAGTTATTTCTTTTCTTTTTAAAAAGAAATTTATTTTTAGAGAAAGAGAACAGGAGGGGGAAAGGGAGGGAGAGAAACGTCAATGTGTGATTGCCTCTCTTATGCCCCCTACTGGGGACCTGGCCCACAACCCAAGCATGTGCCCTGACTGGGAATTGAACTGGCAACCCTTTGGTTCTCAGGCCTGTGTTCAGTCCACTGAGCCATACCAGCCAGGGCTATTTCTTCTATTCATACTAAGCACTCCATAGAGTTGTTGGCAGTGTTCAATGAAATTAGACATGGAAATGCTTAGAAAAATTATTGACACATATACCTAGAAAGCACATAACAAATGGTAGCCCCGATGGTTCTTATTTAAAATAATACTGTAAACAGGCTTTGGTGTCAGATGGCCTGGGTTTAAGTTCGGGCCCTACTGCTTCCTGAATAATGGCTTGAACCAGTCTAGTTAAAATCTCTTTCTGTGTCCCATTTTCCTCACCATCTGTCATAGCTGAAGAGTGAGGTGATTTAAATATTTAGCATGGTGCCTGATATATAAGACATGACAATTATTATAATTGTCAATCACCATTATCATCCTGATAGTTGCTAAGAAATTTCCCTAGTTCTTCAGCCACTCCTCAGTATGATATGTTTTCTTTACTCTTTGCCATTCCAGTCCCGTTCACTCTGTTGTGGGACTACAAATAGTGTGAGATACAAAATGGACCCCAGAGTTGTGCTGCTCTGGAACCCGCCCTTCTCATAACATTGCTCTGTGCATCCCTCTGTTTGCTGATGCTGAGTTTCCTGTCAGTGAAAACTTCAAGGGCCTCTGATGGGGACTACCATGAGACGAGGTCTTCCCTAGCTTCTGCTTATTTGCTGTTTTAAACCTTGGCCTCCAACCTTACTTTCTTCCTTGTCAAAGATCACTTGGGTTTTGGCCCATGAGCTCAGGCAGTTACCAGGTCTTTGTCATCTGCTTTCCTGATGATTTTGGTTGAGGTTTTTAGTGGGTGAGCGTATTGATATTTTATTTTGGAGATTTGGGTCTGTCAGAGGCTGACTACAGTGCTACTGATGCCAACATCTTCCCCATTGCACTCATTGTGGTTTTGTGAGCCTTCAGTCAATATACCTACTTCTCACTTGGCCTTGTGAGAATGCTGACTGTTGGCCCTATACCCACAAACAAGCGTTGCTATACATCTGGAGACATTCATGTGAAATGTTATTGTTATGCCTAGACAAGACTGTAGAGGTCTTTGCCTTGTACTTCTAAATCTTTTAACTGTTGAGGAATATGAGAAATGTGTGTGATTTAAAATATTGACCCAAGTTTCATAAAATTAGGAAAAATATTTTGTGCCATAGAAAACCAGATGTCCATGCGTGACTTTTGAATTAACCATATAATTGTTTCCTTAAATTGGTGCATGAAAAGTGAGATTGAAGCTTTGAATGAACAAAAGCATAAATAGAACCCATATTTGTACCTGTTGTTGGGAAAAATTTGGCCAGTTACTTTGAGGCAAGATGGAGAGAGTCCTTGTTTGGCTTTTATATAATGGACTGTATAAAGGACAAGCCATGTGGTAACTCCCGTAGATGTCCGGATATAGTGAGAGGAGACTCCTTGATAGCCTAACCCATTTCCTGCGATGGAACTGATTCTCTGTGTGACTTGAACAAGCCATTGCCAATCCTCTGGTTCTCAGTTTCCAGAGGGGTTTGGCTTTAATGCTCCCTTCAGATTTAACCTTTAATTATTCTAGTGACTTCAAGAGAAAAAAAAAATAAATCCGTGGGAGAACTGCCTCAACCTTTAGCCTTAAAAAAACAAGAAACAAAACCAAGTTGTAGTCAAATTGCACATAGTTGGAAATAGCACATCCCATCTCTGGTTTGTGTTCTGTGCTGGCTCATGTGGATGCTCACTTTTAGACCAACCATGCTGCCTTCAGGGTTAACAGGCCTTGTCAAGTTGCTTTGGATTCACTGCTACCTGGAACTTTGCTCCTGCTTTCCTGAACAGCCTTACCAGCACAGTCTGCCAGGCTTGGGCAATTCCGAATCCCTATGATGCAGCAGCAAGCACCCTTGTACAGCCCTGAGAAGCATACGGTATTTACAATTACAAGCCCAAACCCAGTAATTTTGCTCTTTCAGGCACAAATAAGTAAATCGAATGACACCTAAAACTGAGCAGAGGGAAGAAGGAACAAAGAAAGTAGGAAGAAATGCATTCCCCCTTCTCTAATGCTCCTTAGCCTGTGTCCACAGTCTCACTGTTTGTCTGCATGATTCTTGCTTTTCACCTCCGTGCACGCCAGCAATCCATGTTTCCAGTGATATCTAAAGGCCACCAGTATTTAACTGTTAGCCACCTTGATGTGCCTGCCTTTCAGTTTTAGCAGCTGCTTCCTCAGTTTACCTAGCTTTGGGAAAACTTACCTAAAGGCCTAACCAATGGAGGATTGCCATCCAGTGGTATATACTGGGAACTGCAGGGCTTTAAAAAAAGTATTTTTCCCCCTTTCTAAAAGCAAACTCCATCCATTTCTCAATCCTAGTTAAGGGATTAACCATGCCCTTTCTTCTCTTTTTTTCCGTCTTTTGTCAGTTTTTCTACTCATTAGCTCTTATACAAGAAGTAGAGCAGAAGAAGTGAATGCAGGGAAACACAAATCATTGGGTTGTGATGGATTTTAGCACATACCCTCTCGTCCACGCCCCTGCTATTGTGAGTGTTTTGTTGGGAGAGAAGCTCTAGGAGCTTCTGATGGGGTTGAACTCATTCAGACCACCTCTGTTCTCATTTGGTATTGATGACTTAGAAGTGATTACATCTGCAGCATTAATTGTAGGTTCTAGAAAGGGGCAATTACAAAAGAAAATTCACAATGGATTATGCACAAAATTAGCTAATAAACAAAAAACAAAAATCAACTCAACTACTAATTGATGAACTATAAATTAAAACTAACAATTAAATTATTTTCCATATAAAATTAGCTTAGAAATGTTAAAATCTGAATTCCCAGGGTTGAAAAGGATGTAGGTAAATGGTTGTTTCTGTACACTGTTGGTAAGAGTCATAAATTACTCATAGCCATTCTGGAGAACATGTTGGCAATGTGATCAAGAAAATTAACGATGTTTATATGCTTTGACTATAGAGTTTTGCTACTAGAAATTTCACTGAAGGAAATAATCTGATACAAATATTTGTAAGGATCTTTATTGAAACATTACTTAGAATAGAAAAAGCTACAATATTCTGTATCTAAAAGTGTTAGTTAATTTAAGGTATAATTAGATTAGAATATTACTTAGCTATTTAACAAAAACCATGCTCTGAAGGAACATTTAAGGACTTACGGTTATAGGAAAATGGTTATGACATAATATTTTAAAAAATACTCTCAGAGTCGAAAACTAATCATATCTTCATTTTGTAAAATATTCAAATTTTGAAAAAAGAATAAAATACATAAAAAGTGACTGGATGTAAATGTACCATGTAAACAGTGATCATCTCTAACACAGGATTATTGGTGATTTTTTTCTTCTTTCTTCATTATCCAAGTTCTCTATGAAGAGTATGTGTTAATTTTATAATCAGGAAAAAACCTGGTAGAAGTAAAAGAGGCTTGGAAAATGATAGTTCAACTTAAGCACATGGTAATCACTAAGAAAATTACATAAAGCCTATATATTCCTTATTCGCAGACTCAGAAGTGGAAAAGGACCTTGGAGTGCATCTTGTGCTAACTCCAACAATGCCAAAGAAATCTGCTCAGTGACTTCCAGATACATGTCAGGCAGCATCTTCTTAAAGACCAGATATAAGTAACTCACTCACTGCCTCTGGTAGCTGCTTCTTCAAAGTATAACAATAGTGATAATTCCTTACATGCATCTAGTGATTTATAGTCTGTGAAGGTTTTAAAGATAGCATTTAATCGCATAACCCTGGGAAGTGAGGATGAGTGTAATTATCTGCATTTTCCAGGTGAGCACCTGGAGTTGAAGTGACTCCCAGCGGTAAAGTGACTTGTTGCATTGCTGTTTAACAGCAAAGACAAGACTGAAATCTAGGTGTCACGACTCTCACTCAGAGGTTCATTCCATTCCTCCATATTATCCAGTGTTTAGCTTCTTATAAGTATTTGCTTTGGTTGAGATTATGTTGGTCTTGCTGTAGCTTTTAACCCTCACTATGGTACCTCCTATGCAGTATCTTAGGCCCCCAAAGATGTACCTGGGTGTGGTGCTACTTGCTACCTAAGGCCCAGCATAGGGTCAATATGAAAGAGTTCAGGGACACAGTGGCAAAACTGATGATTCTCTCTTGCTTGAAATCCTAGCAGCCTCCTTTGAGGAACTTGCAACCATATTTATGAAATGTTGTTTTCATAAACTCCTAGTTGTTCAATAAGGCATAAAATAACAAGCATAAGATAGTTATTTGCTCTACAAAATTGTTTTTGCAACACAGCTTCAATGTCTTAGCAGTTAGTACTTTTGTTTAGTTTCCTAAGAGATGTGACACAGTAGATTAGCTGCTGATATCAAAATACAGAGGTTTCCTTATTGCAGTCAGCAATCTTGTCCTACTCTTTTCCCACAGCTCTGCATCCCACCTTGGGAAAGCATTTGTACACTTCCACTGCAAGGCCTAGTCACAGACACATCTGAATTTGTCAAGTCACAAGGAAGCAATGAGCAGGAAGGCACTGTTCTTTGGCCTTGGGAGGGTTTCTATGAGTTGGGCAAAGCAAGCCAATATCCAGTCCATTATAGGTTGTCCTGTGTCACAAATGGTCCCCGTATCCCATCGCAGGGACTACAAGGAAGGGTAAACAGGACACAGTGGAGTTATTTCTTTAGTTGGGGAAGCAACAGATGCTCACAAGAAAGGAAGGAAGAGAGCCCTGGCTGGTATAGCTCAGTGGATTGAGCATGGGCTGCAAACCAAAGAGTCGCCAGTTCGATTGCCAGTCAGGGCACATGCCTGGGTTGCAGGCCTGGTCCCAGTTGGGGGCCACATGAGAGGCAAGCACACATTAATGTTTCTCTCTCTTTCTCCCTCCCTTCCCCTCTCTCTAAAAATAAATAAATAAAATATTTAAAAAAGAAAGGAAGAAAGAGCAAGCCAGAAAAGGCAGTATAGAACTAGAACTCCTCAGCATATAGTGATAGTTCTAAGAAGGAGGTGATTCACTGAGGGTTGCTGGCGCAGGTCATAACTAGGTCAGAAACCTGCCCTGGTTTACGCTCAAGGATTGTTGAAGAACAGAATCAGCTTAGTAGGTTTTAGGTTTTAGGGAAGGCACTGGCCGTGGGAGCCAACACAGTGAGGTCCTGACCAAACCCTGCTGGAGTCTTGCCTGGTGCAGAGGAGCCCACTTCCAAGAACTCATTCTCAGAACTCAGCAGGAGGCTCCACCAGCCCTCCCATGCCTAATGTGTTGGCTACCACAGCTGGCACTTCCCTGGCTCAGGTCTGGGGCCTTCAGTCTACCCTAGGGAGATAGGGCATGTTGTAGCCAGAGAAATGCCCAAACAGCTGTGCTTGCTCCTTCCACTGTTTTGACTATTTTCCCAGAATTGACCTGAGGGATTTAGTGAAATGATTCAGAGAAACAATTGGTTGATTCAATTAGAAATTTAGTTAAACTGGTGTTCAGGTGAAATTTATTATGTAAGATAGGTTTGGAGGGCCAGACCTGTGCCATAGTGCCTGACCACTTCTCTCACCATGTTGGTAAAGGAGAGGAGGTGGGAGTGAAAGGAAGGTTTGCTACCACCCAACTGCTAACTATTGTCTCACTCCACATTAGCCCGAAGCTGCCCAAGAAGTAGTCGTGACAGCAATGCATGTCCGTCTTTGAGAGAACCAGAAACAGTTTTCTAGCATATGTTGGGATGTGTAAGGGGCCAACTGATTTACAAATGAGGGACTCACATGCTCATACATGGATACAAAGATCAGCTTTGGAGCCATTTTTCAGTATGTTTCTCAGTTTGTTCAGATTCCTGGAGCTCAAGTTATCCTCAGACTAAGATTCTTTTGCTTGGCCTCTCACAGAATCTAGGTATTTTACTTTTGCCAAGTAGCACCTCCTTTTGGGGCCTCTGTTTTTCCATCTGTAAAATGAGAGAGTAAGTCAGATGAGCTCTATGCTGTCTTCCAGCTCAAAGAATCATTCTGTGGATTTAAGTTTGCCATCTTTTGGTCCAAAATGCAGTTTTTTTTCCTAGGATGCCCCAAGAGTTTTGTCTCCTTTTTATATTGTCATAAAACCAACTGTTTCTATTTTCTTTGCCACCTATCATTATGGACATACAGGTCCTCCTTGTTCCATTCACTAAGTGAGTGCTATATTTTGAAGTGTATTTTCAAGAATGACATGGAGGACTCTTGTATTTATCCAAAGATACTCGAACTCATCCACTCTTCCACCTCAGGTTTGTTTGATTATATATTCTCTCACTCAGTAATGTCAGTGGTGTGCCTAATGCTGGGTTGGCCAATGTGAATTCATAAGAATATACAACACAATCAGTTTGTGAGATAGGAGGTGATTTATGATGAACCCTGCTGGAGCCTGCATTACTACACACCAACCCTGTCCAGGAACCCTGCAACTTGCAGCGTATTATTAGGAATACAGTCAGCTACCTGGATGTGAAAGTAGTGCTAATGATTAATTTATAAGGTAAGCAAACTAAAATGGAGATTATTCAGAGGATGTTTAATCTAAAAATAGGCAAAGGTATGCAGATAAACTAATAGAAGCTGTATGTGTGTGTTTTCATTCTCATGATGAGATGTTATATAATGTTTCTCACTTAGGAGACTTTGGGTATCAGATCTACTATTAACAGGGTTATTCTTAAATCTTTGGGTTGAATAGGTCAAACATGGAGTCAGAAACTCTCACTTGATATTCTCATTGGATTCTCAACCCTTTACCCATTTACAGAAAGGGAAACAGACAACATGTGGCCATTACTATGATGTCTGGTTGCTCAAAACATAGTTGAAGTGCTGCAAATTCCTCTTTTTAGGGAGATGGTGAATGGTGCTCAATCCTGAATTATCACAAAAAGCCATGATACCCTCATTCCCCAGCTTCACTGTTTCATCTTTGCAGTGTCCTCAGTCCCAAACCCAAGCCATATCCCAGCTGCATTTGGATTTCCGCAGGAAGTATAAACGGAGGAAGACTTGGTGGTAGGTTTTCTATTTAAACTGTCATGATTGGTGCCAAGAACTCAACTCATGTAACTTTATTCCAGATTGCTTGTATGCTGAGACCTTTACCACCTGCCTGACCCCAAATGCATGATTGATTGCCTGAATTCTTTGTCACAAACTGCATTCTGCCACTTGATATTTTGCACACCTATTTCTTTGGAACTTCCTAGAGTTTTTATATGTTCTTGACACCAGCTTTGACTTTCCAGATCCTTGACCTTTTTCCCCACAAGCTTTCTAATAGGTGCCTTGCTTATGGAGCCCACCTCCTAACCTGTCTTGTTTCTACTGCTTTGGTGTCATCTGCCTTCAGTATGATAAAGGTAATTCTGGGCACATACAAGCCTCCCTTCTGGGATATTGGAGCACCAAATGACAGCTGTGTATGAGGAGTGACTCAGGTGACAACTGATTCCAGATATTGACGTTACATCTTACTATTTTTTTTTTTTGCTCTGGCATTTACATCTTTCAAGTCTGTTTGAAAGATCAAGAAAACAATACAATTTGGTTTCCTGAATTGAAATGATAATGAAATAGCCTTTTTATTTAGGGTTTTTCTGTTATTATCTTTTCTCATGCCTCTTCTCATACCCACCCACTCGTATCTTCCCACCAACTTTCTCTCTGGAAAACATGTACCCTATTCTAGCACTACTGATCTCCACTCACATACTGTATCTTTACAGGTCTTTGTGTAACTATCCTTTCTTTTTTCAATCATAGATGACAGAGCTACTGATGATATTCAGGCCTAAACAGGTTTGGTTGAAAAGGCCACTATGACATTCTTTCATAAAAACTGTGCATTGCTTTGCAGCTGCTTTTGCATCTATTTCTATGCTTTTCAGGCATCCTGTTACCTTTGCTTGGGAAGAGACAACCTTTAAAACTGAGATGATTCAAACTAGTCAGTGCAGTGTGATTCACTCCAGTGGAAGACCACTGAGTACCTACTATATCAAGGGTATCCAAGGAAAACCAGAGCTTCACCCTTAACTTGGGAGCTCAGGTGGGAAAAGAACATGTTTTTAGAGAGAAGAAAGGGCCTTGAGGGAGTAAGTTATCTCTCAGCTAAGTTTTGCCATCTCTTATTCCCTCTCCTCACCTCCCACTTTTATATCCTGTCTTCTCATGTCTTGATTAACAGTGTGCTGTTTTCTCTGCTTTGGTTCTTTTGTTGCTAGATCTTCTCCATAGCTTTAACTGGGGTTTCTCAGAGGCTTAGTCCTCTACTCTTTGCCTTTCTTTCCCTCTACATTCATTTCAACATCTCACTGTCACTGCTATGAGGAAAGCCTCAGTGTCTCTACCATAGACCATTTGAAAGGCTTGATAGACATATAAGCATGTGTTGACAACATTCCAATTTCACTGATCTAAAACCAAACTCATCATCATACCTTCCCTTTTTGTTAATGAAGTATCATTTTTTAAAGATCAAAACCTCAACATCATCTTGGACTACTCGATCATCTCTCTGCCATCTGCATATCTAATCAGTTGGCAATTTTATGGATTCCATTGATGATAAAAAATTTCACCTTACAGGTTATCTAGCATGGAGTTTTCATTGTTCCAGAGAGTTGGAGGATTAGTAATAAGGTTGAGACTAGAACCCAAGTTTAAATATCTTTAAGCACTTGCTTTTTTTGTAAAACATCATGCTACCCTTAAATCATAGGCAGTTGCTTTACTTGGGGGAAATGGGGTCATACTAGATATCCTATTTAACAACCTGTTCTTATTTTTATTTAACAAAATCATCTTGGTCATGTATTGTTAATGAGGAATATTCTCTTTATAACCTCTGGCATATGTGCACACTTACTAGAGGAACCCACAAAGACTGGGGAATGCATGGAAAGAATAGATTTCTGGAACTAGAGTGGTGTCTAATGGAGTGGTAATGATCTTGGAGCCATTGAGAAAGGAGCTGAGACAGCTGACATTGTTCTGAATGTGGAGAGGACAGGGGGAGGAAAGAACCCATGGGTTTAATTTCCCTGCTGATTGCTTAACTTCAATAACTTCAAGGTTTATAAACTACATTTTAATTTTTTTTTATTTTTTATTTTTTATAATTGTTGGAATTTTTATTTATTTATTTTTCCAATTCCTTTATTTAATTATTTTTCAAGTACAGTTTTCTGTCTATTACTCCCATCCTATCCCACCCCCCATCCTCCCCCCTCCCTCCCATTTCCATCCTTCTCAGTTGTTGTCCATGGATCCTTTATATATGTGCCTCTAAATCCCTCCCCTATTTCCCCTGAAATTCCCTCCCCTCTCCCCTCTGGTCACTGTCAGCCTGTTCTCTATTTCGGTGTCTTTGGTTATATTTTGCTTGCTTGTTTGTTTTGTTGTTTAGCTTCCTGTTAAAGGTGAGATCATATGGTATTTGTCCTTCAACACCTGGCTTATTTCAAGCAACCCAGATGCCCATCGGTCAATGACTGGATCAAAAAACTATGGTACATATACACAATGGAATTTTATGCTGCAGAAAGAAAGAAGGAGCTCCTACCTTTTGCAACATCATGGATGGAACTGGAAAGTATAAACTACTTTTTAGACAGTGCCTTTCAAAATCACTTCTAGGGGTAACCTTCTGTCTCTGATTACCTTCCTACTATCAGATCTGAAAGAATGTCAGACATATACTTGTACATAAAAGGAAACTGAGGACCCAAGGACAGAAGAAATTGTTCAAGATCCTCCTAATGATGTAATCCATAGTGGCATGAGCACTATATCTGGCTTTGTGTTGGGCGAGGGGACAAATATATCACTCATAGTGCCATACCCATACTGAAAGAAATTAAGACATTTGGTACTTAAGACAGAGAACCAAAAGCTTGATTTTTCTCTTTCAAAGGCTTGCTAAACTGGAGTTTCAAATCTACTTTGCCTCACCTTTTTAGCTTTGATAAAGGCAACCTTGATTCATGATGCATGAGCCTGGGTTTTTGAAGCAAAGAAGGAATGGTTTGTTTATTGAACATGCAAATTACTTTCCAAGGGCTGAAATTTAAACTGACATTAAGCTCCAAGAACATCTATATTAATTATACGTAAAGGCCAGAAAACAATTTGTAACCCTAAAATAGTAAAATTAAAAGAGAAGTCCCACCTATGCAAATAATTCATTTCATTGCAACAGTAGCCCTTAGTTTTGTCATCATTTGTCTATATTAGCAGTGTTGGTTTTACCAGTATTTTCAGGGCAGCTCTGAAATATAAGCTTGGATTGGAAGTAAGCAGTCAGAGCAGCTCCCAGGGCTGATACTGTAGAGTCAGGGAGTGTGTTGACTTTTAACAGAGTTTGCCTCTGTGTGGGAGGAATAATAATGAAAATCAATCTATAATAATATATTCCCCTTAGGAAGGGGTTAGGGATCAAAATGCAGTGGAAGGAACACAGGTAAGAAAGCACAGGGATACAGGTTCTAAATCTGACCCAGGGCAGAATCTCACCCTTCTCCACTCTGACCCTCAGGGTTCTCATCCATGAAGTGAGAGGCATGGGAGCAATGATCAAGTTGGAAGAAAGGGGAAAATGTGAAAGGAACACACGAACCAGATGAAAGTGATTTGGTTATTTCTTTTTATCTTTTTGATTTTGTATTTATTCTTAGAGAGAGGGGAAGGGAGAGGGAGAGAAATATTGGTGTGAATGTCAGTTGCCTTTCATACACCCCCAAGCAGGGACTTGGCTTATAACCTAGGCATGTGCCCTGACTGCATGTACCCTGGACAGGAATTGAACCAGTAACCATTTGGTTTTTAGTATGACGTCCAACACACTGAAGCACACCAGAAATTTTGTTATTTCTGAATACCGCTTATCAAACCCCCAACATTCACACATGTGTGTGCACACCCTAGTTTTCCTCTTCAATTAAGCACAACCTTGAATTGTGGAAAAAACACTGGAATAAGGATCAAGCTAGCTGGATTCTCATCCCAGTTGTTTCTTGAACTCTTTGTTCTAGAGAAAGCTTTTTTCTCTCTCTATCTCTCAGTTTCTCCATTTGCTAAGTAAGGGAGTTGGGTCCTGATTGGTTCCCTAACTGGAGTGCACAGGAACATGATCCATTGCTGACTAACTAAAGCAGAATTTCCGCTGGGGCATGACACTGCAGTCCTGTGTGTTTAAATAGCTTCCCAGGTGATTCTCATGTGTACTTCTAGTTTAGCACCCTGCATAGCCAGCCTCTGTGGGCCCTCTTAGCTCTGCAATTTGAGAATTTGGGGGACTCTTTCCTGGCACTCTGTGCCCTACTGCTGACATTCCACTGGTAAAGAGGTTAGCCCAGCTGTACAGGGGTAGATTTACAGAAGTGAGTACACAAATACACAAAGCAGAGAGTTTATTTTTGTATTATCATTTATTAATTATTGTATTATTTCTCTGTATTAAAACTGTAAGCCTACTCTTGGCAACTCCTGTATATTCATCTCACCCCTTTCCAGCAAGACTTTTCAAAGGATTGGAGTTGTACATTGGACAGAAGGTCAAGAGGCACAAAGTTATTCTGTAGAGTCACCACATGGTAAGCCACCAAAGTGGTGTTCTTAATTTCCCAGTTGTTGCCCATGAGGACCTTTCTTTACCTATACAGGGACCTGATTAAATTAATTTATTCCTGGACTTTCAAAAATCTCCTGCTTATCAAGATGGGCTGAAGGAACAGGTGCCAGCTTGAATTCTTTTTACTGAGAAGGCCTGGGCTGTCTTGATTCAGAGGTAGAGGAAGGAGGGCAGCCTGTTGCTTGATTTTCTCTTTCTGTTGCTGTAGGAAAAGTGGAATGTTACAAACAAAATGGGCTTGCACAGTGAAAACATGGAGGCACTGGGGTTGGCTTGACTTGGATTTTATATAGTGCCTAGCACAATGCCAACAACAGAAATAATTCAACAAACGGTAGATGCTATTGTTGTTTTAGTGACGGCCCAGAATTAGGGGACAAACCCTGAGTGTTGAACCATGGACAGAGAGACATGAATGTAACCCCAGCTGTTCTTGACTTTCAACTTGCAGAATTTCTTGGTTTCTAAAATGAAGGGGCCAGACTGATTATTTTCAAACTTTGGCCCTCAGGATTCTGAGAAGGTATCCTAAGGGCTGCTTCACAGGCGTGGAAGTTGGGGTGGAGGTTGAGTGGGCAGATTAGACCCATTAATCCACTCACAAGAGACTCACAGGTTTGTACAACTCCCATTCAAATCATATGCCATGTGGTTCTCAAGACTTTTCAGTATAAAAACTCTTTACACTCTTAAAGTTTATGGAGGGCATAAAAGAGCTTTTACTTATATGGGAATATATTTATTGATATTTACTGTATTTGAAGTTTTTTTATTTTAAAGTTTGTTTAGAAATCTTTTTTAAGATTTTATTTATTTATCTTTAGAGGGGAAGGGAAGAAGGAGAGAAATATCAGTGTATGGTTGCCTCTCATGGGTCCCTGCTGGGAACCTGGCCTACAACCCAGGCATATGCCCCGACTGGGAATCGAACTGGTTACCCTTTGGTTCTCAGACCAGCACTCAATCCACTGAGCCACACAAGCTGGTGCAAAATTATATGGGTTTCAAGTGTACAGTGCTATATCATCTGTATATTGTATAGGTGATCACTGCACAAAGTGGAGCCTCTTTCCACCACCATTTATACTCCCTCTACCCTCTTCTATCTCCCACCACTCTCCTTTTTCTTCTGGTAATCCCCATAGTGTTGTCTGTGTGTGTGTATATCTATACACACACACACACACACACACACACACACACACATATATATATATATATACATATTTATTTTGCTTAATCTCTTCACCTTTTAATCCAACCCCCTTCCCTCTGAAAGCTATCAGTCTGTTCTCAGTATCTATAAGTCTGTTTGTTTGTTTGTTAGATTATTTTGTTCCTTAGATTTCACATGTATGTGAAATCATATGGTATTTGTCTACTTTTTGACTGGCCTTAGTTCACTTAGAATAATACTCTCCAGGTCCATCTATTCTATTGCAAAGGGCAAGACATCCTTCTTTTTTGTGGCTTAGTAGTATTCCATTGTGTGAAGGTACAACAGTTGTTTTATATACTTGGGCTGCTACAAAATTTTGGCTGTTGTAACTAAGGCTACAATGAACATAGAGGTACATATATTCCTTTGAATCAGTATTTTGGGTTTCTTTGGATATATTCCCACCAGTGGAATTACTGGGTTGTAAGGTAGTTCCATTTTTAATTTTTTGAAGTAACTTTATATTGTTTTCCACAGTGACTGCACCAGTCTGCATTCTTGCCAACAGTGCAAAATAGTTTCCTTTTCTCCACATCCTTGCCAGCACTTGTTTGTTTGTTGATTTGTTGGTGACAGCCATTGTGATACATGTGAGGTATTCACCTCATTGTGGCTTTAATTTGCATTTTTCTGATTAGTGACATTGAGCATTTTTTCATGTCTATTGGCCATTTGTATGTCTTCTTTGGAGAAGTATCCATTCCGATTTTTTGCCCATTTTTAGTTGGATTGTTTGTATCTTTGATGTTGAGTTGTATATGTTCTTTATAAATCTTGGATATTAATTCCTTATCAGATATACCATTGGTGAATATGTTCTCCCACCCAGCGGATTGTCTTTTCATTTTACTGATGGTTTTAATAAAGGAATGAAAAGGCTGGAGGAAGAGTAGATTTAGTGTCTGTTGAGCTGTCTGATCACTGGTGGAGAGAGATTCACCATAAGGGCAGGTTTCAGTAATACATTTTATATACTTACGTATTTATATTTGTCATATTTAAAGCTAGACATTTTTCATTATTATTTGTTCCTTAATTTGTGTGAGATCTTTATTCTAAGGGATAGAAGCCAGTGTCAAATATTACAAGATCCAAGTGCCCTCACAGCTCATTGATGCTACTCCCAACTTCTTGTCTAATAGAGAAGGCTGTGCTATTTTTTTTCACTTACTGTCAAAGTTGTTATTGATTTCATATCATTTCTTTTATAAAACCATCTTCTGGGTTTTGCTGGTGTTGGCTTATAGATGAGAATGCTCTCCTTCCACTTCTCTAGTGGGCAAGATGCTGTGATTCCCCTTGATGTGAGTCAGGGGCCAGTTCCACAGAGATCCTGCTGACCTACCCACTTTTCCCTTCAAGCTGTGAACATGAGCAGAAGCACTCCTAGAGTAGTGGTGGTGGTGGTGGTGTTGGTGGTGGACCTTACCTCTGTCCTCATTGGCTTTGTTTCTCCCACTAGCCTAAGCTTTAATGAAGAGGCTCAGCCCCTAATGCCCAGCATTAGTGTCAATCATTTGGGTGTCTCCCAATTTAAAGGAACTTTTCTCTGGAAGTAAAAAATAAAATTGAATCTCTGAGTAAAATTGGATCCTTTGTGATTTGCTTTTGGGAACTTTAAATAGTGCACATGCTATGGAAAATGGTTTGATAGTTCCTCAAAAAGTTGAGCATAGAATGAATACGTGATCCAGCAATTCTACTCCTAGGTATATACCTAAGAGAAATGAAAATATATGTCCATGCAAAGACTTGTGTATAGCAACATTGAGATAAAGAAAAAATAAAATCAACACAAATACCTATCAATGAACAGATCAATGACTAAGCAAAATGTGCTGTAGCCGTATGATTGTGTGTTTTGTTCAGCAGTAATAAAGGATTGAAGTGCTGATACTTGCTACAGAATAGACGAACCTGTAAAACCTTAAGTGAAAGAAGCCAGACTGAAAAAGCCATATATTATATGACTACAGTCATTAGAATTATCCAGAAGAGACAAATCTATAGAGACAAAAGCAAATTGGTGATTGCCAGGAGGTGAGGGGAGGGGAAGAGGAGGGAGTGACTGCTTAATGGGTATGGGGTTTCTTGTGGATGTGGTGAAAATGTTTTGAAACTAGATAGAGATGGTTGTTGTATACATGCAAATGTACTAAATTCCACTGAATTATATAATTTGGTGTGTTTAATGGTCTTTTATGTGAATTTCACATCAATTAAAAAACACAAGACCAAACAAAAAACACCTGAATTCCTGGCCACTACCTTCTGTTAGGCTGGTTCTCTCATGAATGTTTGTGGGATTGGGAACCCAATCCTGGGCCATGAACTCCACTGGAGTGTAAAATGGGCTTGACATAACTTGTAGACAATTTCAGTGGTTATGTGCTGTGGAACTACTATATATGATGCATCATCTCTCACACTGCTATTCTCACTGTTTGCTCATGCAAAGCAAGGCCATGTCTGGCTCAGCCTTGTGTTTCAATTGCCTCAGCATATTTCTGGCACATAGGAGGCATTCAGTAGATTTTTGTTGAGTGAATGATTAGGTGTATTTGTTGCAACTATTCATCTTCCGTGTCCTCCCATGGTGGTAGTAATTGATTTACCATAACAGGTGCCCAGGAAAGATCTGTGGAATGGGGATAAAATTGGTAAGATGCATTTTATTTTTAAAATTTTTGGATATCCATACAATGGAACATTGCATGGCCATGAAAAGGAATGCAGTACTGATGCATGGTATAACATGAATGAACATTGAAAACATTATGCTAAGTCAAATAAACCAGATACAAAATATAACATACTATATGATTCCATTTACTTGAAATGTCCAAAATAGGGAAACTTATAAATAGAGAAAGTAGATCAGTGGTGATCAGGGCCTGGGAGGGATGGGGGGGGGTATGGTGGTGACGGCTAGAGGGCATTGGGTTTCTTTTTGAGGTAATGAAACTGTTCTAAATTTTACTGTGGTGATGACTGCCCATATCTGTGAATATACTAACAACCACTGATTTGTATACCTTAAATAAGAGAATTGTATTGTAGGTGTATTGTATCTCAATAGAGCTGTTAAATTTTAAGGTATATGTCAGAAGAGTAAACAATAAAATTCGAATCAAAGACAAGTGTGCCCTTGCTTTGGGAGAGATCTCTCCAAAATCTAAAATAACCACCCTGATACATTCAAAGGGTTTCCCTGGAGAAACTGTCCCTTACATTGAGCTTCCTTTATAACAGCAACTCTGTGGGTTTCCAGCAGTTGCACATTGATCACAGTGTATATCAGAGGGAAATCAGGATTCAGTTTACACAAACTCACTCTTCTGGTGATTTCTCCATGGCCTGTAGGATATACATTGCCCACCCGCCCACACCAATCTTGATTGGGAGGAATAACCAAGCAGCCTAATGATGTTCCAGTTGAGCAATTAGCAATTCAGTAAGCCCAGCTTCAAATAATCAGTTCCAAATTCTCCCTTCTCCTGGGTATTATCTCCATTACTTCAGTGACTGTTAGCCTTCTTGAAGGAAGAGACATAAATATGCTGCTATGGAGTTACCAAAGTGGGGCTGAGATGGTACTCCTCGAAAGGATTTGTATCTGGTGATCAGTGTTGCCTAGTACTGATTGCAGACTTCAGCAGTAATCCCTTGCCTTTAGGCACCAAGAAATGCTCTCAGCATCATCCCACTTAGCTGATAGCATGGATACCATGATCAGTGCCTCCTTAGTTTTCAGGTGGTGCAGCCTCAGCAGCCTGATATTGCACCACCATTTTCTGTTAGGAAGGGGGATGGTTACAAAGGCCTCAGGTTTTATGAGAGAATTGATAGGCTCTTCTGTTGGCTTCCTGTTTTTCTGAGTTCCCTAGGCCAAGGGTGCTTCTGGGAAGCTGAGAACCAGGCACTAGCCAAGGCTTTGTTAGATGTGGGTTTGCAGATAATGGTTTACCCCATTTTTAATACAATTGCAAAAAAAAATTAATACATTACAAATTCCTTGTAACTGGGAAGTGGTTACTTTCTGTTTGGGAGATGGTCACAGAGAAAATCATGGGCCAGAAATTTGCTAGGGCAAGAAACACATAGGCTTTGGAGTCAGATTAACCAACAAATTCCATTCTCTTCAAAATAGCTGTAGGACCTTGGTCAAGATGCTTCTTCTCTCTGAGGCTGTTTCCTTACCTGTACAAAGAGTGAAGAACATTTTACAAGATTATTGTTCTAATTAAACAAAAAAGTCCAGTCCTCATGCTTGCATCCCTGCTGTTGGTTCCTAACTGACCTTTTTACTCCCATCCCTCTAGCATAGATTGCTGCATTAATTTTCTTGTAGAAAACTCTGGTGCTTTTAAAACTCCTGAACTGGAAGTCACAAGGTCTAGGAGATGGCTAGGGCCATGTTATGAACTGACTGTGACCTTGGACAAGTCCCTTTCTGTTTCAGGGCTTGAAAAATGCAGAGGTTGTCTGTGATGGTTCTAAGGGTACCTTCCAATTTTGATATATATATTTTTAGCTATGTCAAGGTCAAATTGTGAACAGCATGGCTCACCATGCATGCTTGAGTATGGACTTAATCATTTTGCAATCACAACTCTTTCCTAAAGCAACAGTTTTCCCCTTACCACTGTAATTACTCAGGTTTTCTTGGAATGAGGCATATGTTCTACCTTTTCCCAGTTTTTCTTTTATCCTAATCACCTTGCCTTGAATTTTCCGGATGCTGTCCCTATGTAATTCAATCACATTTTTTATATATAAGAAATATAGGTAAAACTGCAGGAAGCACCCCTCACTTACCCCTAAGAGAAAGAAAGAGAGAAAGAGGGAAAAGAAAGGGAAAGAGACAGAGACAGAGACATGACCTGCTTGTCAACTTCCCTTTACCTACAGGCTCCTAGCCCACCCACCGCTACCTGATTTATGTTCTGGGGAAGCAGCATAGCTGTGGTGAAGACTTATACCAGATTTTCATCTTCAAATGAGCTACTACCTCTCTTCCTTGTGTATTCAAGTTGGCTTGGCTCTCATAGCCTGCAAGTTTATCCTGGAATTCACAATGAAAAATGGTCCCATGAGAACCTTGAAGAGAGACTCACCAAGGAATCACTTCAGAGCACTTCACAGGCATGTACAGTAACATTAACTAGAGTGCAGCCCCAGCACTCACTATAGGTGTTACATGCACAGAGAGATTATACACAGTGACTCCACATTAGTGCCTCATGGAGGCATAGCATAGTATAATGGGGAAGACATAAGATTCAGAATCAGGAAATATTGAATATTCCCATCTGCAAACCTTCACTTACTAGTTGCGTGATCTTGAGCAAGTTCCTCTCTGACCCTCACCTAACCTACCTGTAAAATGAGAAGAATGATGCTTACCTCACAGGAACAGTACAGCTTACTGACTAATGACTTTGGGTGCTGGCATCCTTCAACTACGGATTTGAATTATTAGTTGTGTGAGTCTCTCTGAGCCTCAGTTTCTCATCTGTTTAATGAGTTCAGACTTTTGTTCAGGATGAAATAAGGTGATCCTATAGAATGTATGGTGCCTGGTATATAGTTAAACCTTATTAAATGTTAGCTAATAGTATAATTCTTATTGTTTGTCACCTGGGTTAATTCCTAATAATTCTAGAAAAGATATTCTGTGCATTCCTCCAGATAATTTGGCATACTTGTCCCATATTCTGATACATGGTTGTGGAACCTCAGGTAAGACATGAACCTGAGAATCCTACAAAAAGAAGACCTCTTTCCTCATTAAAACAAAGGCTTGACCTAACAATGGCACTACATCTTTACATTGCAACATGTCCAAAGCTCACAAAAATGTTACACTGGTCATAGATTTTCAAAAAGCACATCCATCAATAGCAGCAAAGTAAATTCAAATATGAATACTACAAAAAGAACTAGTTAGTAGGGGGTCTTAAGCACAGCCTTGAACCTCTTGATTTGTCACATTGACTCATAAGGTATAAGTGGGCAAGAACAATAGTGGCTTAAAGTCTTTAACACAGTTTTTACACCAAGGTCCATTATATACATGTTTTATTTACTTGACTTCAGACACTTAGCTCTTTGGGAACATTTGCACAATGAGGGAGATTTTTAAAAAAATCAAAATTGTTGATTGCTTTAAGTTCAGCAGGTTTTATTGAGCACTCAGTTTATATCCTCTGTTAGATATTGGACACCACAGGGAGGTTAGTTTGGTTGACAAAAAATGAGACATATGTATAAAGTGACCAAAGAAAAGTGGAATAGCTGTGATTTGAACACAGTTCGGCCAAATCCAGAGCCTGTGCCCCCTCCACTGCAGCACATTGGCTCTTCATAGACTTGTCAATTCACTCTCTGGGGCCAACTTGAGGGGGAATTTCAGATCCAACCAGTGGCTTCTGACATACATTGACTTCAGGAGAGACTGGAGCTTCTTGATGAAAGCAAGTGATATATATCCAGAAGGGATCATGCCATATATCTCTACCATCTGATCCTAGTAGTGACTTGGCTGAATATTTTCTGAGAATAATCACAATCCTTATTTTAGCACTTTCGAAATCATTACTTGGTAGAGATCTTTTCATGTTTTGTGTATTAAACATGTGAAAACGTGAATGAAGCTGTTACATCTCATGTTGGCAGCTTGCCATCCTTTGTGTCAGTATAAAATATTCTGGATTCAATGGAGTAGCAGCCCCTTTTGAAGCTCAATGTAAAACTTACAGAGAAACTCTTCCCTGCTGATTTGAACCAGTACTGAAATAGCATTCACTGTATGCCTTCCACACCCCATAATCTGAAATATAGAAACAAACTGGGAAAAATACCCCCCACACACTTATAAGTGAAACTTTTTCAGGAATTATGAACAGAAACCAAGCCCTGTTTTACCCAGAAAATTTTAGGGGATTCTTAATGGTCTTGTTCCTTCAAAGCAAGAGTATATATTGAATATGTGATCAACTTGAGGAAACACATTGCTGAAACTTAACATACAAATACAGATGTTTATCTCTGGGGAGCTAAAAAAAACACATTCAAAATTCAAAATCACTGTCAAGTTTTAGCTAGAGTTGGCCTGCGGCTGTGTACCTTATTTTGTGTTTTGAAGTAGTACCTCCACATCATGGGTGGAAATGGTTCCTAGGAAAGAGGGCAGGCCAGATTTTTTCTTGTGGACCTCATTTTTTGGCTTTGTTTTGCTTTGTTTATTCAATAGCAGAAGTGTCCTTTCACTACTTTCTGAAGACTAAATTGTCAAGTAGGTGCTTTAGACATCCGTTCAGAAAGAATAGCTTGACATAACCAAGGATGAGTCACAGCTAAACCCATTTCCCATGAAAACAGGAATCCCTTTCTCCAGATTCTTAATTAGATCAGCACTAGAGGGCACTCTTATGATGCCGAAATGAAAGAATTCTACTAAAATTGGTGGGCAGAGGTGGGGGTGATCTGAGGGGGCCGGTTCTGTAATGCCTGTAGACAACACACAGCTTAGAGAACACATCTGCAACTGAGTGACTGGCTCACCAACAGATAAGAAAATATCATTTGGAAAGGGCTGTTTAGCCATTTTCCTCAGCAGATCCACTTTGTTTTTAAAATGTGGTTGGCCTTTTGGCAATACAGGGTCCAGATATTAGGCATTATTTCTCAGAGTGCAAAGAATGGAAGAATCACTGATTGTTACCATGGGATGTAGTAAAAATACATTAAGGCAGAAAACAAAATGTGAGAGAGAAGTTTAGGAAAATGTGTTTACAATTTAACAGTTGTTAGAAAGGAAGGATTTAAAATCCTTGGGGTCTTTTATGGTTATTTTCATAGTCTTCACAGCCTCACTGGGTTGTTTTGAAGGGTTGTGTCTGGAGGCACAGATGCTTGTCTGCCTCCTCCCCCTAGGCAGACTCTGTCAGAAACAGGTAGGTAGGTAGTGTGCTGTCTTGGCGGTACCACTGATGGTATTCTCTGATCTGTGGAATGTCCTTGCCCCCACAGGTTCCCAGGGTCAGGAAAATGTTGGGCAACACTAATTAATAGTCTCTAAAATATCACAAGGATTACATTTCCCAGCTGTTCAGAGTCTGTGGTTCACAACTGCAGAAAGAATTTTCAGTGTCAGTTGTAGTTCCTGTTTTGTATGCTGGGCTGGGCCAGAATGAATTGGGCGTGCCCATGTGCAGTTCCCTGAGGAGGCAGTGGGAGGTCTAAATACCTAATTGGAAGAGTGAGCCACTGAAGATGTGTAATTGTCTATTCTGAATTTGGCCTTCAAGTCTCTTAGAGCAATGCAAAAGCATTTCTCTCTAGGCGTCTTTCTAAGAACGCAGGCTTCATAGGAAATGTTTCTGACCAAATCAAATTCTTATAAAGTCTTGAATGGTAAATGAACAGGGGCCTTTGGGAAAGCACCTAGTCCAACACCGTGATATGTGGATGAGGAAACTGAGTGTTATTTTACCAGTTTGAGAATGGGCTTGCCCATAGTCACACAACAGGGTTGGCAGGGGGACCTCAGTTTTGACCTCTAATTTAGGCCTCTTTCTGTTACCTGGTGCTGCATTTGTCTCTCCCCAATCATATTAATTCCAGGGAAGAAGAAATCAGCAACTAACTACTAACCAAAAAGTTTTGGCATAGCTAAAATAGCTCTGTGTTATATACTGTATATTGTATTTTTTAAACAGCCACAATAGTTTATTTACAATTGATCTCTTTATAATATATTTATAAAACAACCAATTTTACATATCAGAAATGGTATCAAAAGTATGAATTACAGCACAGACATATTTCATATTGTATATATTATAACTTAGGTGGTATACATGGACAAATGTGGGAGCAAATCTATATCAAAAATGTCCTCTCTAAATGTCATAGGACTGGAGATTAAATCATTAGAATGTCATTCTTGTGGCTCTAGAAGACTGAGTAGTCTTAAGATGCTTTCACTCAAGGAAGGATAGAATTGATATTCTTGTCAGCTGGCAGGGAAAGTAGGCCAGGAGAATGGGTCTGGAAGCCAGGTTTAGTAGCATCTTGGGGAAAGAGGGACACTTTGAAAGGAACAATCAAGGCAAACATCAGAGACCTCACAGTTGTGCCAAAGGGACACAGTTGTGTCTCCTTTCAGAGTATTAAAACAAATAGTCATAGAATAAACATTGAAAAGAGTATTCTGGATTTCAGTATTCTCAGGTGGACCATGAGGAGCTCCCTCTCTCAGAGTGCATGCAATTTCTGGCAGGCTTGGCATAATGCAAGGAAGAAAGCTGAGCAGTCAAATAATAGAACTCAGATGTTGGGAGACACCCCTTCCCATATCAATAAATGTGGTTGCTTTCAATGTGCCCTTCCTTTTACATGTAGATGTCTTTGAGTACTGGCTTTCAACAGCTGGTTCTATTCCTAGGAGAACAAAAATGGCTCAGCAACAGGGGACTGTGAGCCCTGACACAGGCCTGCCATAGACTTACTGTACTTTCAGACAATCCTTTCACTCATCTTCTTTCCTAAGTAAAATTAGTTATGCATAAAAGTTATTGAGTCCTGCCCTTGGACCTGGTAGTTGGCTACAAGTTTTCCACGCATGATCTCATCTAATCTTCACAACCACCTTGTGAGTCATGCATTGACATGTCTACACAAGTTGCTTACATTTTGTTTCTGTTCTGATTGACCTGGCTTCTGTTCTCATTGGTCGGTGCACATGACACATTGGTTGTTAAACATTTTGAATATTATTACTGGTGTCAGTACTATACTTGCTCCCATTTTGTAGATGAGGAAATAAAAGTTGAGAGGTTACAGACTGTAGCAGTGTCACATAGTTACTAAGTGAAAGAGCCTTGACAAGAACCCAGCCTGTGTGACTTCTGGTCTGATTCCATGGCCCCATACTACTTCTCAGGCTTACATGTCAGCGAAAAGCTGAGGCCAAGCATTTGAACACTTTGCAAGTGAAGTAAACAAGTAGCATTTTTGCCTGGGACCTTAAGAATCACCCAAGCCTTTGGTCTGGACTCTCCACTGCCCCCCCCCCAGTTTTGGACAAGCATTCTTTGCCTGGAACTTTGTGAGCATGAAACCCCTTCCCATTTAGGGGGCCAATTTTAACATGCAGAATAAGGTTTTTTTTTTCACTAGGATATCCTGTATTTGCTTTTGGAGACCAAGTGAGGATGTGGCCTGAGATACAGAAGGAGGTGACAGGTATTTAAGCAGCAGTATAGTAGATCAGGCAATGATGACGGTGGAAAGGTATCCAAAGTGGGAAGAGGGTTGGCATTCACAGGCACAGTAACTCTGAGTGGAAGTTGGCGAGAGGGTAAACAAACCAACCCAGTGTCAGAAACCAGAGAAGATGAATGGGCCATTTGTTTGGCAGCTCTGGAACAGCAGTAAGTAATTGGCTCCCATAGAGTATATTATTATTTGCCACAGATTCGCAATCAGACCAAAACAGTGTTTGTGGGTTTTTTTTTAAACCAGCCATCACAAAATCTCAGCAGCTCTGTAGCCCTTATCTGGGAGTGTGTAGCTGAGGAAGTGTCTACTGATTGGTAGCAATCACTAACATCCCAGGCTCCTGGCAGATGAAGAAGCTGAATGAGCAGAAAGAGAACTGAGAAGGGGGGAAGGGATCAATTGTTCATCAATTAGACTTTTCTTGTTACAGTATTCTCAATTAAGTTTCCTTGTGTAACTTTTCCACCCTAAAAAATGAGCCACTCTATATTTCTCATAAACAAAGCTGTTGTCATGGACAGAATGATGATCAGCTGCATTTCAGCTTGGCTATTATTGTATTGGCCATGTTCTTGTTTTCTCATAAGTTCAGAATGTTGGGCTCTGGGTTCTCTGGACTTCTAATGGCATGTTTTACTGAGAAAATGACTAGAGATGGCTGTACTTTTAACTAACCTGGCATCAAAATAAAAAGACAGAGCTATTAGAGAATTAGAAAAATATTGGAACTGGAGGATTTTTAGAAATTCCTCATTTCACATGGCTTTGTGAGAGAATGAAGAGGATTTGCCCAAGATCAAATGAGTCACTGGCAAAACCAGGAATAGAGACTATGGATCCTGATTTTTAGGCATGGGCTTTGAGATTTTTATATCATCCTGTTTTTCATAGGTCTTGATTTGGATCCTTAATATCAAAGTGAATAGATAGCTTCATTTTTATTTCTGAAGCCTTAAGTACCTGAATTGAGAACATCAATGCCAGGGGGTAGGTGTCATCATTTGAGGTTTCTGGTTAGCATGAATCCCCATCTAGAATTTGGGGGCTCCCAAATTCCTATCTTTCCAATGATATATATGTGTTCCCTTCATTTTCATAGTTTCTTTTCCATACTAATTTGATATTTAGGCAGTAGCTGTCACTTGAGGGGATATTTATCATCTTCTTGAACCTGGGCCAAGAGGAAGGTTACTCTTACTGTTTCTTCTCCAGCCAGTGTCTGTGTAATTGGCGTGAGAACCACAGTTCCTTTGATCTACCAACTGTTGTTGCTTTCCCAAAATGCAGCTTGCTGTGAGGTGATGAACACAATCTCACAGTGTTGCCCAGGCTAGCAGCTACAGCACACTACAGTACCTTGTGAGAAATATTCTGCTGGGATGTGGGACTGTAGTATTACAAAGCTGCCATTTAGAGACTTCTTTCTTTTACAGCATTTCAAAATGCAAACACATGAAGTACTTTGGACAGCAAATGGTGCAGCTAAAAAGAAATCTGACTTATAGCCTTGTGGAGGGCTTTTCATAAGGAGAAATCATGAATAGAAATAACGTCCCTTTCGATCAGAAAGAGAATTGTTTCTAATACAATGTTGAATGTTATGCCATAGGATATGTTCTCCTTATATAAATAGAGACATAAATAAAATGGGGAGAAACTCAGAGTTGATAACATACAGTGTATTTCTGTGGAATTCTTTTCCAAGCAGATGGCCTAAAATTCTTCTACAAGATTATAAATTTTGTGAAGGCAGGGATTTGTGCCTGTTTTACTCACTGCTATACCCTCAGTACCTCTAACAATGCCTGTTGCATAATAAATAATCATTTTTGTGTGGTGACTTTTTATTGTATGTATTTTATATATAACTTTGTATAAATTTAAGGTGTACAGTTTTAATTTAATTTGATACATTTACATGTTTAAATACGATTGCCATTGTAGTACTATGAGGTACCTTTATTGTATTATATAACCATCAATTCTTTTTATAAAAGAGTATTTTAAAAAGATTCCATTTAAGATCTTTCCTAATGTGTGTATATATAAATGGGTTCATAAAGTGAAATAATTTTTTCTAATCAATATACCTCTCCTTGTTTTTTTATTTTTTACCCATGGCCTTCGGTTCACTTTCGATGACTGCCTACCCTTCGATTGAATTTACCTGTAACATCTTCCTGGATCACCACTAAATACTCTGCCTGGGCAACCTGGATTCACAGGTAAGACAATGAACTTCTAAAAATCTCCTCAGTGTGATCACTAAACAAACTTTAATAGGCAGTTGGCAAGTTTACATAGAAATTAGAAAATAATCTCAAAAGGCACCAGTTCCTTCTAATGAAAGTTAAATTTGGTCTGGTCCCCATATACATCAATTATGCACATATTCATTTTATTTAAAAAATTCCGTTAGTGCAACAAAATTAAAATTATGGTTTTGGAAAGTGCTACATATGTGACTTTGGAATTTCCTAGTACTATGATTCAGCACATATGTTTTCTTGCTGTTTGTATTTTTTACCCAAAGTTATATTATTTTTTGTTCATGAGGCCAAGTACAATGGGAGGGGTATGAGCCTCTCTTCACTGTGTAGGGACACTAAGTCATGAGGTAGGTGAGAACATTTTAGATTACATCTTTTTGTAGTTGGAATAGAAGAGGATCCCATAGGGCTTAATTTATGTCATTAAGCCCTGAATGATAAGTCAGCTAATAGTATGTCTTGCTTAACAGATCTTGTGTCAGGGATCACCAACTATATTACTTTAGTTTTTCATAATACTTTCTTCTGCAGCATTCCTACCCACTCACAGAACCAGGGAACTGGGGCTTAGCCACATGGGGAGCTAATAATAAAAGTCTTATATTGCTTATCAAATGATAATGCAAGGCTCTGCTGCTAGTAATGCTATTAAAAGTCTCTCTTACTCACTTCTAAAGCCTCCAGACAAATTTAATGTAAAGAAACACTTCTCCCAAGAAAATATATAGACCATATAACTCACTTTGGGCACAAAAGTGTTACAACATTATATTATCCTTTGCTTGGTATAAAAGTTATGAGCCCATATGAGCCCATTCATATGAGCCCATCCAGACCCTCAAACTAGCAATTGACCCATGCACAACTTCACAGTCCCTGCTAATATCAGAAATTCACATAGTAGAATTAGTATTATGGACTCTTAAGCCGTGTATTATTAAAACAGCTGAGGAATTTTTTTAATGGGGAGACACATTGCTTACTTTGATGAGCATCTTGAGTTTGTATAGAAAGGACTAAAATAATGCTTTATCACTTTCTGTGTGCTTTGAATTTTCATCTTTTTTGAGTATCACCTGCAAATTCTAATCATTCTTTTTTCCCTTTTGTTATTCATGTTTTATATATTCCTGATAATATGAAAAATCTCTGTAGATACCTCCTAGGTCCTTTCAATCAGGAGTTTCTATTTTAATGATGCCACAGCATTTGGTTTTATTTGGTTTGGGATTCAATGACTTTTGATATTTGGTTAGATGGCCATTACTTTTGTGAAAGGGAATGGAATTAGTATGACTAAGTGATAGATCTGTCATTCTCAGCCCATAAGGCTCCAGTGGTTTAGCTCTTAGTGATTCATAATCTCTCCACTACTTGAGAGGAGGTATATGGGGTGCAAGGTGAAGGAGCCATGGATGAGTTGGTTCCTTGTGGGTTGGGAAGCTGAAAAAAATGCTATTGAAGTAAACTGGAAAACTTTTATTATTTTATTATTCTATTAACTTCTCTCTTTCCAACCTTTTGCTGGTGCTTGTTTTACTGTTCCTTTAACAGGTGGAGGATTATTCAGATTCTAGATGCAGTGAAGTGAGTGACAATGCATTTTTAGTTTAACTGAACCCCACATAAACTAGAATAGACTCTGCAGTTGCTTATCAGTTTAATTTCAGTACAACAAGCAGTTAGGTTTGGGGTTTAGATAATTTTAAGGACATTTTTAAAGCTTAAAACAGGTGAAACTACCCAGGCATGAATATAGTCTTAGGCATGTAGACCTAGTTCAGAAGTGGGATGAATGTTCAGGGCCTGCCCCCCAGATGTTTGGGTAATAGGTCATTAGCTCCTTTTTCTTTTGCTGAAATAGGATGACACAGTGGAGTTTTTTATGAAGAAGGCCCCACCATCAACAATGTATTCTTTACAGTTTCTGGCCATCAACAATTGTATTCTTTATAGTTTACTAGGCCAGCATTTTACTGAAGGGAGATCAATTATTTTAAAAAATATAAGGGCTTTTAAAGTTTGTAAATACTGTGCAGACTTGCAAGGTAGGGTAATCCCATAATCCAGGGGCCTTTATGACATGAATTCTGCAGTAGAGCAAATCTAATTAAACACAGGAAAGTCCCTATCGAGAATGTTCCAGGTTAGTGTATTTGCAGGCAGCAACTACATGCCACAAGATGTACAGTCATATTGCCACCATTGCTGAAGAGGTGGTGAAAATCATAAGCCATTTTGTAAATGTGTGCTGTAGTGTCTTGGCACATTGTTTTCTAAGATCATTATGCTCACCAGTACTGTATTTGGCCTTTCGCAAGCTTATTTGCTCCAGAAATATTTACCAGTGTCTCTAGTTTCTCTTCCACCCATCTACATTCCATCCTATGCTCCCTGGCCTCATAGGTTAGCAAGAGGAAAGGCTGAAGTCTTAGAATTCTTCCACTAAGGCAGACAGACTCTCATTCAAATAGAATAGGTGGGCCATTTCTTAGATGCCCAGTTTAGCTTTTAGTAGCTGGGCTTCCATATTCCCGCTAGGGCCTCAGTTGAGTTTTTTTCACAGCTGAGCATGGTAAGTTCAGTGTTTAATTCTGTAGTCATGTTATACTTCATTGAGGTAAATAGTATAGACACACAGACACCCAGTCACACATTAGTATGGGAGTATGTTTAAAAATTGTAGATTAGATGTATCATGATGGCAAGAGTACTAGGTTCTGCTCCTAATGGGGTGATTTTGCTTAAGTATCATTTTTGCTGTGAGCCTTGATTTCCTCATTTGTAAAATAAAACAGAATGGGCAACCATTAAGAAAATGGCTAATAACATAGGGACCTTTTACTTTTGCTTTAAAAATTACTACATGTTAGAACCAATCTCTACAATGGTTTAGCTATGTAATATAACATAGGAAATCTTGACATACAAGTGTTTTATTTTTATTATGAGGCTAACTGATCACTCTGACCAGAGGCTATTATCAGAGCAATTTATATCCCGTTTTACTTTGTGAGAAAGGAAGAGAGGAGTACTGATGGTGAGATGCAAAATAAATGGCTTTGGTAAATGTCGATGGAGCCATTTTAAATTCTGGTGGACTGAATGATATATGAAAATGATTTGCAAGGCTAGCACTTGTTTCAACCACTAGTAAAATAGTAAAGCAACAATTCATTTGGTAATCCCCATTGTACATGAAGTTTTATAAATATACAAGATTATGATTATCTCTTCCTCATAATTAAAAATTTGCATAAATGCTTGCTATTATTTAGTTGTCTGAATGGATTTTGTAATCCAAACAGAGAAGGGAACAATCAGTTGAAGCCATCCCAAATGCCTTGTTATTGCTACACACATGCACAATTAACAGTGCTACTAATTGTTTGAAACCAGAACCTCATGTGTTTTTCTATAGACAACAAAAAACATTAATTGCTGGAGTCTTTGTCATTCTCTCTCTCTCTTCTTTCTGTATCCAGCTGTATCATCAGGTCTACAGTTGGCTGTAAGCAAATTATTTGACTGGATTTTCAGTGTTTCATTTTGTGGTGGAGTTTCCAAGCTTCTGTTTAAGCTAGCAAACAATGTCTTAAATAGCCAAACACTATATTTTATAATGTTTTAACAGTAGGCTTCTATACATTTAAGGAATGAAAGGATGTTGACATATCAACCAGTTCTGCTGCTGCAGTTATATTTTACTTCATATTCTATTTCTTTAAAATTCTTGGTATTAGTCTATGGCTGTACCACCCTGAACGCACCCGATCTCGTCTAAAATTCTTGGTATTAGATCTTTCATGTGAGTGTCATAGAAAGTCAAGGCTGGAGGTCTTTAAGATCATCCCATCAAATTTCCTGACTTTTCAGATTAGTTTGATTGTCAGCAATTTGAATATTAATAATGCTATTCAAATTAATGATGCCATACTTCTTTTTACCTTTTTAACCATTGGGGACTGTTGTAGTAAGTACATTTGAAGTGTAACTGGTTGTTTTGGAATCATTTAACTTCAACTTATTTTCCAAACAGCTAAATCCCATTTCTTTAAATATTACTTCATAAAGTTTACCTAAACATAGTGATAAGATTGATGGTATATATGTGAAAGGAGATGTCCTATGCAAAGTACTTGACAATAGGAGACACAAGCAATATTAGTTCTTTTCCTTTCGTGCATAGGTTAGTTACATAGCTAACATCCACATACTGGAAGTGTTACTTTAATGGTTGAGAGTATTGGATTTTGGGGTCAAACTGTCCTTGGGTTCAACCTTGGTGCTGTTACTTTGTAGCAGTATGACCTTGAGTAATTTATTTAACCTTTTTGGGCTTTCAGTTTCTATGCATGTTAATGTAGCTATCTTACAGAGTTGTTGCAAGGATTAAATTGAGATCAGGCATATCAAGTGTTTAGCACTGTTCTTGGCACATGGTAAATGGTCAGGAAGTAGTAGTGGTTATTACTGCCATTGTCTGGCACAGTGAGTACCATTTTCATTCAATACTAACATTAAATCTTATGGTGGTTTGGAGCACATGCATATAGAACTGTGCACATCCACATATGGACACTTTGAGTCCATACAGATGGTGTTAGAAAGATTGCTTCCCTAAATGTTATCCTGTGCCCACTATGTTATTACAAATATTAGAATAAATAAACAAAATGAATAGAAAAAAGCAATGGCTGCTTCTCTGGCCTTAGTCTCTTTGAACTCTTTGGAGGTTCTGACACTTCTGCACATCTTCTCTTGCTTGTAACCATTCATAATTTATCTTGGTTCACCTCCTGTTTTCTTCTAAACGCTTTCCTTTGTTGAGATCTCTTTTACACATACTCAGACACACACACGCACACACACCACACACACACGGCCTCTTTCTCCCCTTTGTATTTAAATGGAGCAATTCCCAAGGTTCTGTCACTGATCTGCTTCTCCTCTCTTGTTATGTTCTCATTCTGAGTAATTTCATCTCACATAGCTTCACCTTTCACCTTTACACTAGTGATTCCCAAATTGACCTCTCCAGTCCTTAACTCATTCTGGAATTCCAGGCTAACTCGGATTTCCAATTGCCTCCTGAGCTTCTCCAGGGCAGGATATCTGAGCAGACTGAATTGTAGTCTGGTTTTCGTCATCCTGAATGAGAAATGAAAAAGAGAGAATGCAGCCTCAAAAAATACTAAGAGTTGAAAACAAGGAAGAAGTGCTGGGCATTTAGACTGAGCAGAAGTGAAAGTAGTTTAAATTAGGCAAGTGGTTTAAAATGAACTTTCCAGGGAAAGCATGACAAGTAAACTGTGAATCTATGTTATTATGAACTGAAGTTATAAATTGGCATTTGAAACTTTAAAAGATGTGTGTTTTCCAGGGAGGAAGAAACAGCTTTCCTAAGGAAAACTGAGTTCAATTTTTAGGTGCTGGAAGATTGGTGTGTTTCAGGGCAATGTTAATTAAAATTAACTTTCTTGGGGCAATTTGTGTAGTTAAACTTATTTCAGTGTTTTGTTATAGAAACACATGTGCCAAGAGCAAGGATATATTCAGCCTGAAGAATGAGCATGTGGGAATTTTGAGAGATACATACACACATGCTGGGTGAGCTCTGCCTGAGATTTGGAATGTGTGAAAATAATTTTATCAGAGTATAGATAGATTTTTTCCTTTCATTTATTTTACATATATTTATTGAATACTTACTAGATACTATGGTCTCTGGAGCAATAGGCTGTGAATATAGAACAGAGAGTCTCTGTAATAAGTGTCTTATATATTTTCTTTAGTTATATACAAGTATATTGAAAAATTAATTTGGTCTGAAAATATCTGCAGCATGTGAGTTTGTTCAATGACTATAACTGCTGAAGATCTTAATGACCGAAGAAAGGGAAATAAGACAATGGTAAAGTGGGAAAAGAATGTACATAAATTTGAATTAGAAATTGATTACTTCCTTTAAATTTAGTAAATATTGAATTACTTTGGGATTTTACATTTCTATCTGGCTCTCGGTGTTTCAAGTAACATTAAGAACGATTACGTCTAACCCTAAAACTTATTTAGAGCAGAGGGAAAAAAAATCTTGGTTAATGTATATAGTATTATTAAGAAGATGCTCTGTAAATGAGCTATTCTTACATAAACTACAGACCTAATTTATAGCTTTAGCACAAGAAATAATATTATTTTTGAAGAAGGGTGACCCCATTCCCTTAACTTCCCCCCAATAAGCAACTCCCTTCCATATGAGTTCCTGCTCTGTGGAGTATTCTGAGGCCTTCTTACCCTATGAATTGTAATGGCCTGGTAAATCAGGTGAGCTTCTTGCCTTCATCGGTGCACAGCAGCCTCCTCTCTAGACCTTTAGCATCGTTCTTTGTTTGCAAGTCTTAAATCCAAGTGTTCTTAGTCTCAATTGTTAATTTCAAAGTAACTTTTATGCTCACTCTCAGGTTGCAAAGATCCCTCATTGGATTTTCAATCCTGAAACCCTCCCTTCATGCCCCAGAGCTCCTGCTAATGACATGTAAAAGGGTACTGCCCCTCTTACACTATGCCAGCACCCCCTTGAGGACCTTCAAGTCACAAAAGCTCTCATAATAATGGTGCACATATCGATTAATGTTCTTATTTTTTTTGCCCTGAATGAGTTATACTTCTCTTTTTCTGACTGGAAATATGAATAATAAAAACATCCTTGAATTTATAATCATGGATGTCTTTATTCTCATGGTTTGCATCAACCATAATCTCACTTGTTTTACCTTTCTCAAATTTATCCATTTAATATGTATCCACTGAGCACTTACTATGTTTCAGACAAGGCCCTTTTTCTTGTGTTTCTTCAAGTGTGTGTATGTGTTTGTATGTGTGCATGTTGGAGGAAAATGGAACCTAAACAAGTATACAATTAAATGAACAAGTTAATCTCAGATGGTAAAGAGTGATCAGGGTAAATTTTGCTTTTTGTTTTTATTGGTTTTGTACAGAACTCATTAACAGTGTGTCTGGACCCTTTTGTTTCTTCTATTTAATATTTTCTTGGACTTGGTATGAATTCTAATTTTGTTGCTTCTGGTCATGCTAAAATTAGGACCACTTTCCACTAGTTAGTCCCGAAGTATAACCCAACACATCCTGCTTATTAGACTTCTGTTCCACACTTTTCTTGTCCTTGTCACTGTTAGAATTAATCAAGTTCACCCTTTTTCCTGTCATAGAAGGTAAATGAGCCTACTAATTCTTTAGGAATATTTTACTTGATTACACAAAGCTTTTTTGCTACTCAAGGCAAACTGCTTGTTAAAAGAAAAACGCAAACACAAAAATTTAGCAATTGTGGTGGCATTTAGCTTTGTCTACTTTTGTAGAGGGAAGAGCCCTGAATTGAGATTCGGAAGACCTGGTCCCAGACTTCACTCCTGCAAATAGGCCATGTGACCTGAGACCTGCCACTTCTGCTCTCTGAGCCTGATTTATCATCTCTAAAACCAGTATTCAAAGTAGAAGATCCCTAAGGTTCTTTCTAGCTCTAAAGTTGTACAGTTGTCTTCCAAGGCCAAGATTTCTTTCCAAACTTCTGTTTAATTTTACAAAGTGGCTATGTAGGAACATTTTCTAGTGTATCAGAACTGCTTAGACTAAGCATATGCTTTCCAACAAAAGCCATCTTTACAGTTATTGTAAATGTCACAAGAAGTTGAAACATTACTTCTTGTTTTAACTTTTGCCAGCTAGGGCAATTCAATACCACAGATGCAATTGTCAGCTTCTTATATGTGAACATCTGAAAGTTCATTGTCTTTTGAGCTTGTCCACAGGAAATCTTCAAAAAAGAAGCAAATAAAACTAAAACAAAAGAAGGTATTCTAAGTTGGCTTCAAAATGACAGTCTTCCTTAGCACCAAGCCAAAACCCAGTTAGGAATTGAAATAGGAGTTATAAAGCTAGCTTTTTCTAACTTCCCCACCCCTTCCTACATCTGCTGCATTGCGCTTTGTGAAAGAAGATGGGGAAGCCGGAAGGGTGGGTTTGGGAAAAGAACAGATAGGAATTTACCAACACTCAATGTACCCTTGGTGACTCCCTTCTGTGTTTCACTATTCCACTGATTATTCAGGTACTTGACCATGTTCTAAACCCAAGAATCAGTTAGCTCTATGACTAGATTTTAAGAATGCAAGCTTTTACAAGTCCAGAGAAAACCTGGATATGATTTTCTGGTAAGGGAAGGAGGACAGAATCCAAGAGGATTTGGAAATCCAAAAAGAGTTTGAAAATGTGTATCTGATTTACAGTCATAGATCTTGACTTAGATGAAGAATAGGACTTATGGAAAGGGGTGAGGAAGGCAGCTCAGGGAGTTCCTGTATGGATTTAATTTAAAAGACCATAATGTTGTGCAGGTGAGGAGAGAGATACCCACCAAGGCAATGACTTATGTAAATATATACAACTAGTTAGTAGCAGACTTGGGGCAAAAACACAGTTCAACTGTATTTTGTCCAGTACCTTGATTTGTATTTTTTGCTTGCTTTTTTACTGTTTTTGCTGTTTAATTCTTGGTGCTACTTCTGTTCATAGCACTTGCAATTGATTATTCTCAAGGAACTTTATCAATGAAGGTGAGGAAAATCTCTTAGGGACAGGTAAAGCACATTTTGCTTTCGAGGATTTAGGACCACCTGATACATTGCACAAGGTCATAAAGAAGAGAGAGTGTTTGGATTGGAAATAGAGCCCAAAAGGCAAGATTCCATTGAAATAAATGAAGAAAGGGAGGATTGTGCATGTAGACTTGGAATCTACATTTAAATGCATACATTATCTCTTTAAAACTCATTCTGAATTATAGCTATTGCCCATTCTCCATTAAAATATTTAAATGCCTTTTATGTTAGTTAGTCTGTACATTTAATACTTCTCCAAGTATATTTGTTGCCTCTGTCTTACCTTTCTATTTCAGTATTCCGGGTGTTTTTTTTTTTTTTTTGTCTGCAACATTTTCCATCTTCCATCTTGCCTGTCCAGTCCTCCAGCCACTGCCTTGCTGCTCATCCTCTCCATCTGGCTACCCATTCCCACCTCTCGTACCAGTCTGTAATGTTTCTTCTATAACTCCTTGGTTGTCAGACTTCCATACACATTTATTTTGTGGCAGTTTTGGTTGTTTTTTGTTTTTAAATTTGTTGTTGTCCTACTTTTGGTTGTGCAAGGAAGCAAAGTGTATCCACTTGTTCCTCCATCTTGGTCTGAAGTAATGTATATTTTTTGAGTACCAATAAAAAGACATCTTATGCTTGGTATTTTTAAGCACTTCTGTGTTTTTAAATGCAGTTAAAGGACTCGAGCAGTGGGTGGTCTCCTTCAATGAACTTTTTGGCATCTGTAGCTGGGAATAGCACTGTTCCTGTTTCCCTGCCTCCCTTTAATTCTGCTCAATCCTTACCATTGCTGAAAAATGTACCTTAACTATTATGTTAGTAAAAATTATCATAGGATTAGAAGCGGGATATAAAATGAACATTCAGAGATTCCGTACTCTGTAATATAATAGTAATCCATAAAATTTGATAAAGACAGCTTACACTTATGTTTTCATTTTATTAGCCCAAGTACAGTGAAATTTCCTTCATGCCATTTTGTAACAAATAAATCTGTAGAGTGATAATATAGTATTTTGATGAGACATAGTCAATTTGAGTTTATGAAAAGAAACTATTTATAAATAACAATGCTAAGATAGAGTTGAAAAGACAAAGGAAACCATCATAGGAGATCTGAAAATGCATTGTGTGCTTTTTTATGTACTGATTTATGTGGTTTCTACAACTCACTTTAATGATTTCATATGTTCTAGAAATGTTGATTATACCTGCAAAAAAGGAGAGCTATTAAAATGAAGATGGTTTTATAAAATGGGAGGAATCCAATGATTGCTGTTTAAGTGAATCTTTAGTGTGATTTTAACTCCCTGCTTTGAGAAGCATTGATCTACTCAATAGGTGTGTGACTGAACAACTAACTGCTCTGCCAAACACTATGCCAGGCACTGGGGAGCACAGATGTGAATCAGTGAGAGATCTTGCTTTTATGGTACTCACAGTTGAACTGGGAAGAGAGAAATAAGTGTTTTTGATGGAATAAGATTCATGCTGATAGTATGCCATTGATGCCAACAATAGTCTGCATTAGGTTGAGGTTGTTGGGTCAGAAGCTACTGAGGGGGACCTATTCTATGAGTTGCTATAGCAAATGATGGAGCAGGTGTGCTCATTTTCATTACCTCAGATAAATCTCTTTGCAGTCTTGGCATGATTCACATGTATATATACATCTATTTGCCATTTTTAAAGGCAAGTTCAATGGTGAGATCTAGCTTCAAAATAAGTAGGTTTTGTAGGAAATATTCTAAAGTTTCTCTTTAAATTTAGAGCCAGACTGGGTCAGAATTACTCTCAGCTCACCTGTCCTGCAGATCCAGCCTTGATTTTCTTTTCTTTTTGCAACACCAGTTGTATTTCTAGCAGCAACTGCTGCCGAGCCAAAAGCACAGATTCATTGTTTACCTCAGACACTGAATAGGCACTGAGAAGAGGATTAAGATAGTCTTGTCTTCTGGGAGGTTATGATCTAAAACAGACAATGAACTGGAAAATATATCCATCAGACTTGATATGTTAATTTTACTTTCCATAATTTCAAAGAAAATGGGAAGTAGCAAGTCACATTCTACACAATTTGTAAAACCTCTAGAGAGTTCTATCTCTCTCTTTTTGGGACTTTTCAAATGGAAAGCTATTGTGTATATAATATGCAATGGATTACATTGTTATTTTTAAAAATTGTGAATGAGAAAACAAACACTATTCTTTCTTTTTTTTTTTTACTATCAACAGGTTACATTGGAAAATATGGATCAAATTAGAAGTGGATTCCCAATTTGTCATGGGGAAATATGCATAGAATTTCAAATTCTCTAAGGTCAAGGTCAACCTGAGGATATAAGAAGTAGCATAAAAATTAACTTAAGAAACTACCCTTAAGATTCCTAGTTGTAATAATCCCAGAAGTGAAAGCAACATTTGTGGAATCATAAGCTTTGTTTGACCTGCTTTAGCCAAAGGAAGTGTTACCTAAACATGAAAAAAAGCTTGGAGCTGAGACAATGCAGTAAAGTAATAGGGTTTGACTAAATATTTATGTGATAGGGATATGATCACTTGCAAGAAAAAAATGATGAAAATGTAGAGCACATACCAAACCAAGATTTAATTTCCCAAAGCTTCTGTATGTGAGAGAGACAGAAATAAACACATAGACAGGAGAAGAAATACAGAGATAAAGAAAGACATAGTAGGAAGAGGCTGAGCCAGAGATGTATGGACATCAAGAATTGAAAACGAGCTAACCCAGGGTTGCATTCCAACTCTGTTAAATTCATGGTAAGACCTTGGCTAAGTCACTTCTCAGGATGTTGGTTTCTTCAACTGTAAAATGAAAGGGGTGAGCTAGAAGTTGACTCTATAGAACTTAACAACTCTCTAGTTTTACTTTTGGGTAAATGAAAAGGCAGCCAGGTAGGTAGTCATGCAAACAGACATAATGGCCACATGTGTGCATATTTTAGCTTAACAAAAAGAGAAGGAGACCAAAATTATAGTGGACCAGTCGACCATGAATCACAGAGATCACCAGGCAGACCCCAAAATCATTTAATCACTTCTGCTGTTGCCATGGTGATCCGAGGAATTGGCAGATTTCCTTTGCATAGCACTAACCCATCTTTCCAGGGGACACTGTTGAGTCATTTTCTGACTGGCTTGGCCATCTCTCTTTCCTCCACAGGCTGAGAAGAGTAGTTGAGTGAGAATCTGTAATGGCTTTTGCTGTCCAAATGGAAGGAGAACTCAGATGTCAGGCTTTGTACATATAACCATAACCTTGGTTTCCCCAGTCAAATATCCTCTCTGAGAGATGGGTAGAGAGTGGCTACTTTTACTACTTGAGGATGAGTAAACTCAAATGGGTTTTCCCCCCCAACATTCTGTCTGGATACTTGTCTATGTTTCTAAAGTTCTATGGATATTTTTGAGTATACTGTTTCCCAGGCTTTCAAATTTTAGTACTTTTAAACTTTTGTGAATCTTGTTTGCAGGGTTGGAGAACCAGTGAAGATAATTAGTACTTATCAAGGTCCTAGCCATAGAATGAACTTTAGTAACGAGCTAATAAAGCACTTAGTAGACAAATTGAGTGCAACAGAAATACGAGGCCTCAGACAGATTTTAGTATCTGGCTTATTTCACTTTCATCGGGTTTGGCAGAAAACAAAACATGATTTTTTTTGCTCTGCTTACAACTTATCATCTCTCTCTAAGAGAATAGCCCAAGAGTTTAGCTTGAGGGTGTATGGCCTGATAGTAGGTTGACATCCAGCTGAATTTGATTGGAGGTCATCTTCTCAAGAAAGTTCTGTGACATCTAAGATGCCATTTTGAATTTATGCAGCTCTTTACATTCTGATGCCAGTAACACATGTTAAAAGGAAAATAATTTCATAAAAATGTGTTTCCTCAGTGCAAGATAGTTCATCAAAATAACAGAACTATCACACCTATTACTATATTACTTTGTTAAGTGTCTCATGCAATCACTAGAACTCCTATTTTGGCAGGCCAAGTAAGTCCTGAGAAAAAGTTTGGGGTATGATATGTGAGGAAGTTAAGGAGGCATGGCTGGATATGGGCAAGTGTGTTTTTACTCTAAGTGACTGATGATGTTGGCTGAGTCATGTGGAGACTCCTTAGAGAAGATGTTGGATGGCTGGGGACAGGCTTGCTTTCCATGTGCATCTCCAGCTTGAACTCTTCTCTGGGATTCAGACTTGTATAACCAATAGCCCACTTCATATCTTCACTGGGAAGCTTAATTGGTATATCAAACTTGACCTGCCCCCACAACGAGCTTCTCTCTTTTTCCCAAAACTTGTTCCTCTCACAATCTTTCTCACCTCAGTAAATGGAAACTCTATGCTTTCCGTTGCTTAGGCAAAAGTCCTCAGCATGTCTATCACATTACTTTTCTTCTCCCATGATACATCTAACCCATTAGTAAATTATTTCTATTCTGCCTTCTTAAACTATTTGGGATCTGACCACTTCTCATCCCCATCTCCTTGGCCATCCTTGTCCAAGCTACCATCATTTTTTACATGGGCTACTTTAAAAGGCTCCTGGCTGGTTCCCTTGTTTCTTGTTTCCACCATTGGTCTCCTATATCCTTTTCTTCACTCAGTAGCTAAGCTGATGATCCTTTAAAAATGTTAATTCATATCTTGTCACTCACCTGTTCAAAACCCTAATGTGGTACTTATCTCATGAAAAATAGAAGACTGAGGCCCACCCATGGCTGGGAAGGCCCTACACAGTCTGGCCCCTGTTTCTTCTCTGATGTCATATTTGATTGCTTTGCTTTGTGCCTATTCCTGTTTACTCACATGAGTCCCCTTGGTATACTTTAAATATACCAGGACCGTTGCTACCTCAGGGACTTTGCACTTGCTTTTTTCTCCTCCTGGAAAGCATTTTCTTAGATATTTACAGGGCTTGGTTCTTAAATTCAATCAGGTCTTTCTTCAAATGTCACAAGAATTAGATTGCCAAGAAGTCTGATTCTTAAAAAGAGTTCACTGGACTTGGCCAGCATGCAGACACTGATGACCTTTGAAAAAGCAGCTACAGTCAAGTGGTGGAAGAAGAGATAATTTGTTTTCTAACCCCCTACCTCCCTTACTAGACTGTGTGCTGCTTGAGTTCAGTGCTGTTGCCTCGTTCACGCTCACGTTTCTGGCATTAAGCATAGTGCTTGAAATCCAGTAAGTTTTTGCTCAATGTTTGTGGAATGAGGGCACGAATCTTAGTTTTAAATAATTGGTTACATTAAAACACATTAAATTGCTGAATGTTGTGATAGCTACCTCAGGGTTGTTGGTGTTTTTTTTTTTTTCAGGAAACATAGTTGTAAAATAAGACCTGGATATTCATTGCAAACCCATTCCCCAAATTCCAACATGTGATTTAGAGGTTTTTGGTACACATAAGATTGGGAGGTGGAGGCAAGAGACCACCCTAGGTCTCTTAGGAAGATAAGACAGTCTTTGCTTGTTTATTAGGTAACTCACTTCCCTTTTTTGAAATCCCTCCTTTAGAGACACTGGAAGGATTATTTATTATAAATTCAAAAGCTATCCCTTGGGGTTGAGCAAAATCGTAATGGCTTTAGCAGTGTTCATATAGTTAACACTCAGATGGTGGTAAAAATACATTTAATGTGGGTTTCCCCAATAAATGTAATTGAGTTTAACTTTCATCTCCTTTGCTTCCCCTCCTTTATTTAACTGGTGCTGACATTTAAGCACAAGCATAGGATGACTTTACTTTTTACATGTTACTCTCTCTTTCAGGCTCTGCCCTCTGAGACCTTTCCCTAAACACCAATAAGAGAAAGTTGGCCTCCCCTGAAACCCTTTATTCCTAGAACCTGTGACACCAGTGGTAAATGCTGTTTTCCTTTGCTGTCTGAGAACTGTATGATGGTTACTTTTGCAGCATGGGCTTGCAGGGACCTCTAAGTCAATAGCTGGGAAGTCTTGGCTTCCCATTTGGCATTACTGTGCTCCCACTTCTAGCATTACTGTTAAGTAACCCCTCTCTGCAAATGTCAGAGTTATAGAATTCAAACCCTCTGCTTCCTGAAAGTGATTGTGACTTGTAACCTATTGACCCTGTTGTTAGGGTCAGTTCCTAGGAGCTGCACTGCTTTACTCTGCTGTCTACCATGCTTATCTCAATGTGAGACATTTACCTATATGGAAAAAAGTAACAGGGTCATAAATGTGGCCAGGAATAGATAGTTACTCTACCATCCTCTGAGGTTATTCCATACTCCTATGAAAGAGGGTCTTTTGTGACCTTCCTCTGTTATAAATCTAATGCATAATAAACAATTATGAGTATATGCCATACATACTCATTAAAAATTATCTGAGTGTCAATTAGCCTAGGTATAAAAGAGGTGGGAGGAATGTAGACATGAATCATGGTTTATGTACCCTCAAAAAGCCCACAGTCTGCAAAAGTTGGAAATAAAGATAAACATGTTGGCATATATTATGATTCAATTTGATATAATCATATCTGAACAAAATGGAATCAAGAGAAAGGGTTTAATGTCACCTGGGACTGTGTGGAAGCCTACATGATGGAAAAGGCAACAACTATGGGTTTTCAAAGGGAAGAGCTTGTTGAGGGGAAAAGATGGAGAAGGGCAGTCCAGGCAGAAGCCGCAGAACTGTAAACAGCCAGAAGCAAGGAGAAGCATGGGAGATAGAGAAAGGGCATGATGAAAGGCTGGCTTTCATTATAAAGGGTCTTCTTGGAAGCCATGCTGAGGTGCAGACCTGATTTCTTAGGCAATAAGGGGCCATGTAAGTTGATTGAGCAGGGAGGGGTGAAATAGCTGATTTGTCTAAAGAAAGCTGGCATAGTGTTGAGGGAAGAAGGAAGTGGGTTTATACTGTGAAAGTTACTACTTTTCTGGGACAACTATCAGTGGGAAAGGGGGCACAGTTCTAGTCCAAAGGTTTGTATTGTCTGGGCAGAAGAGCTGCGACCCCATCACTTGTCCTGATCCCTATTACACTGAGAATGGGATGAGAGCTGCTTGTTCCAAGGCAAAAGCCTTCATTAGGAGATTGTAATCATGTCTAAAATTACTTTGTTATTAGAACCTGTGTTTGATCTGTGATTAGGAGCTGGATTAAAAAATCAAGTAATCAACTGTTGGAATTGTAGCCATAAATTGTTCTAGAAACAATCAGCTTCCCTGCCTCCCCCAGCCCAAATAACAAACCTGAAAACATGTTGTTCCTGTTGTTTATCCCCTCAACGGTTTTAGCCAGTATTTTTGAGCTGTGCATGAGTCAGAGAACAATGCATGCCGGCCACAATGCCTCTTTATACCTCACATATGGATCACTTGTCTTGTACCTTGCCAGACTAATACAAGACACCCAGGACTGGAACTGGAACTAATACAAGACACACATAGAACTGGAAAAATTTGTAACTTGTTAAGATTTGCCTAGTGAAGGGGAAAAGGTTTACTTTGAACAGAAAGAAGGAGAAACTGCCTTGAATTCAAGATGAAGAATAAAAAGAAAACCCCGAGAGAACTATTGCTGTTTGATTTGTTGAAAGTAGTTTTTGTCCTGGACGTTTTATTCTAGGCCAAAGGCATTGAAATACCACAGCCCATAGAGATATGTGTTTCCATAAAACAACCTTAGGGTTTATTGACTTTTTCTTGTCTGGGACTGCACTGTGCTTAACCTTCCAGACGTGTAATAAATAGTCATAAATTATAAGATCTAGATTTCATTTTGGAAAGACTGGCAGCAACTGGATAATAATGTCACATGAAGCGACTTTCTGTGCAAGGAAAGTGCAAATATATAGCCTACTCTGTTATGCCTAGGGACAACTAGACCAAGTGTACCTTGAGGTGTTTGATCACTTCTCTGTCATTAAGAGGTCACAAGCTTCACTTTCCTCTGGTGTCATCATTTCCAATTCAAAACACAGAAATTATAACATGGAAGGATCCTTAAGATCTTTCCAAACCATTTCTCTTTATAAAACGAGGATGAAGGCTCATAGAAGACAGGTGACTTGTTCTTTGTCCTTGTTTACTCATCAGCAGTAACAGAGCTATAAATGGGTCTATAATCCAGGTGTTCTGCTCCTTGGAAACAATTCCAGTAGCTCTGTAATAACACTGGCACTTTCACAAAAATTCACTCTGACAAGTTGGCATCCTTGACACTTGGCATAATACCACCAACTCTAGCTAACACTTGCATAATACTTTACAGTTTTCACAGTGCTTTTCACCATAACATCTGTCAGAAATACTGCCAGTGTTGTCACTGGCTTTATAGGTGGCATTTTAAATTATAGTCTGTTGTTGATTTGGATCTCTTTTCTAAAGAGGAATTTAAATTCCTTTTAAAAAAAAAGACTGAGGAAAGTTTTTATGTTCTTTTCATTTCCAAAAGAATTTATGAATTAAAACATTAAAATATTTTGTGTGTGAAATAAAACCATCTCAGAATTAGAATGGACTTAAGGTACAGCAAACAGTTCTAGAGGGGACACGTCAGTGGAAGATTCTACCTTAGTAATAAATACCGATAATAGGTTTCCACATACTTCTATTCAATGCTAAAAACACATGGAAAAGTTGTCTTCTATGAAACTGGTCCCTGGTGCCAAAAAGGTTGGGAACAGCTGCTACAGATTATAATACCCCTACAAGCAACATCTTTGCTGTTGGGAAGGTTGTGGGGACAGGCACTTGTTTTGTTTGTATTGATTTCTGGCTAGTTATGCATCTATTCACTATGGCATAGCCCATCAAAGAGCACCATACAAAGCTGGTCTTTCCAAGGGCATTTTTAAAATAATGAAATTCAAGAAAGAACTTTAAAACTCATTTAAAGCTTTTTGGGGGGGGGAATTCATCACTAAGGGTAAAGGCGGGTTGATCCTGGTTGGAGAGAGAAGCTGAGGAGATAAGTGAAAAGGCCAAAGCTCAGCACTGGAAGGTCAGGAAGGCACATTTTGCACTTTGGAAAATTCAGACTATGAATCATGTGTCATTCAGTTCAAAGATATATTTTGCATTGAAGAGCTGTCATTTAAGCCCATACAGTGAAGGCAGTTTTCTGCTTTCTACCTCTTCCCTAAGCACCCATATTATCCGCAACTTAGATCTAAAAGGACATATTCTTTCCCTAGTTGAGATTTATTCTCTTAGCTAACAGGGTCAAGACCTTTATAGCTTCACATGTCCATTACTATGTCTTTGAACTAGATTAATGAGATCTTTGTAATTTCCCCATTATTTCTCATATTTCAAATCAATGGCTTAATACAATTATGACCTTTTATTTCCAATTATGTTTTATTTTGGAAATCTTGCCATTTTTCATGTGTTTCTATAGCTTTCTTGCTTTTGGCTCTTGTGAAGTCTAAGAAAAAGGTTCCCCCACCCCCATCCACTGGCTTTCATGCTCCACTACAGTCATCAGAGCCATCTTGAATTTGTCTTTCAAGGAGGCTTCTCTGAAATCAAAACACAGCCATCTGCTGATGGGTCTGGTTACTAGACTGAGGATTCATATGAGGATTTTTAGAAATGTGGACTGTTGTCTTCTGTTTGGGCAGGCCACAAACAATGCAGCTTTCATTGTGGTTTCTCGTATGAGCATCAGTTTAAATTCTAACTGATTCACCTGAACATTCTAGATACTGTTGTTCAGTTGATAACCTTGAATGATTTCCAGTCAGTCCTTTCTTATCCCAAAGGAGTGTCTTACGATGAAATTCATTCAGAGAAGTATTGATCCCTTAGCTATCACACTCCATTGATTTTCCCCTCTCCTGAGAAAAGAGTGTCCTTCATGGGCCTGGAATTTTTCTGTTGCCTCTGGGTTCAATGGTTTATTCAGCAAGGGCCTTTATTAAACCAAGCAACACTGTAAGATAATGAGGCTTGCTTTAACAAACATAGTAGAACTTACACATCCAAATGAGCCCTGGCTCACTGGCTCTCCTTTTTTCATTATCCTGCCTCTTGCTAGGACAAAGTAATAAGTCAGAGGGTCCATACAAACCCTCCCCCTACTGTTGAGTTCCCCCAAAAACCTGTCATCAACTCCTTTCTAGGTGGCCCCCAAGGAGAGATGACACTTGGATAGAGGGTATCTAGGCATCAGGGCAAAAATGTCCCAAGACTTGCAGAGAAAGAAAAACTGCAAGTACAGTGGGCACAACAGAGAACATTTATTGGTATATGAGGGATGCATAAAACCAGACTGTTGGAACTAATTATTCTTTATTGTTACTAAACATATCATGACTGAGTCACAAAGGGTAAGGATAAGGACTCATTTGACTGTCTTAAAGTTCAATACTACAACTCAGTAATTCCTTTGAGAGTCAGGAGCACATAATAGACATTTTTTGTATCACTGGAGCTTTGTCAAAGCAGGTGGTTGGTGGGTTGTTGTTGAAACAATAGTAATTTGAGCTGTGAGCTTGTACAATTAGGTTTACACTACTATAATAAGGATAAAATCAGAATCATCACTACATATTTATTATAAAATAATTAAATTCTTATAATCTGCCATTTCTCACTTATCACTGTCATTATTCTTTGAAGTCAGGTGATCAGACTGCCTTCTTTTTACCCCATTTTCTGTTTCTGTGAATGGAGGCATGCCAATCAATTAAGGGACTGGTGTATTGGCTTAGAAAAAGAGCCTTGGTTCTCCAACTCTCCATGTGGTGCTCCTCTCAACAGTCTGTAAATCAGGAGCTAGCATCATTCAGGGTCGTTATTTATAAAAGTCTAATTAATACCTCTCACTCCCTAATGAGATACTTCTCCTTACTCCACAGGCAAGCAGAGCCAAGCAAGTGATGTTAGAATGCCAGAGTGAATTATTGGGCTTGTTGTGTCAGTCCAGGCAGGGATGAAAAATCACCACAGTGAACTTAATCCAGGAGCAATCAAAGGGCCAAAGTTTTAATTAGTAAGAGTTGTGATTTACATTCTCATTTGGCATCCTAAAACTCTGCATTTGTTTTCAAACTCCTGCACCTCCCTGGTTGTTGTTTGACACTGGTTAAGATAGTTAATGTGCTTTTAAATAATGTTATATTTAATGGACCTTTGAAGGCAATGGCATATGGATCTATTTCTTCATGCATCAGCAGAACTATTTTCATTAGGAGAAGTCAGTGAAAAATCACGTTAGGAGGAGCCATAAGAGGAGTAACATTTCAACTTGGTATCTGGTTATTTCACCTTTACCCACTAAGAAAACTGGCAAAAATTTATCTAGGAGTACAAATATTAGGATTCATTTCTAATTAGAAGAAGAATGATGCCAAAGTACAATGGTGAATAAAACAATGGAATGGATTTGTTTTTAACAAACACAGCAGAAATAATATATGGAAAGGGGTGCTGATTTCTTCAACATTGTCAAAGTTTTCATGTCGCTGCATTGGTTACTACATTTCACAGATGTAGCATGTTCTCTTGACTCTGCTTAATAGGGAAACATCTTTGTCCTTTGAGGGTGGATTAGGTTTTTGGAATCAGTCAGATGTCATTAGACGGTAATTTTGATGTGTTAATTGGATGATCAAGCTGTGTCCTATGGTTGGGGCCAAAAGTGAAGTCTGGCTACACAGACATGAATGATATTCATCATGTGTTTCATAACTGTCTGTGAAGAGAGTTTCAGGAAAGAGCTCTAGAAATGTTGTGAACGCTAGCAACATCTTTAGAATCTCTATAGAGCTTCTTCAGGTGACAACTTTAAGAGAACCAGCAAGCCCTGTTAGGCTTGCTAAAAGATTTGTTTCAAGACTGTTGTAACACCTATATTGTCATTTCATTTGCCAAGGCTCTGAGCCTAGTTCTTCCAACAATCTGGATGGAACTAGCATCTTTCATGAGTGTCAGTTTACAAAAGTCTAATTAATACCTCTACTTGCTAATGGATTACTCCTTTTGACTCCATAGACATGCAAGGCTAAATACATGATGTCAGAATTCTTTAAGTGAATTATTGAGCCTGTGACAACCTGGGACAGAATGAAAAATCATCCCACTATATTTAATCCAGGAAATTAAAGGGCCAAATAATTAATTAATGTGGATTTTAATTTACTGAAGTCTTGAAAGAGGGAGCTTTTTGTTTGTTCTAGTGCCTTTCTTTGTGTGTTCTCTTTGATTATAAGTGAATATGCCTTTGGGAAAAAGAATCTGTTTCTTTATTCTGTTCCTTGAAAACCTAGGGGCAAGAAAGAAAAAAAGTGGTCTCTAAATCTGCAAAGAGCACCAAATCATTGGATTTGCAGTTCAGCTCAAAAGAGTGATGAATCACTCTCCTGCCCCAAGGAATTGATAGGAGGCATAAAGGAGAATCCTTAATAAAGGGGGAAGATGATGATAAGAGAACAGGTGGTAGAGTTTGACAAGAGTGCTCTGTCCCAGGAGTCCTTAACAAAGAATTAGAAAGAGGCCCAAGGCAAATAGGGAGAAGTGCTTCTCTACAGCCTTTGGCCAAGTCACTAGCTCCCAAAAGGATGTTGACAGCAGATATAACTGCTGATGTGGGGACAAGATCCAGGCAGATGAGCCTTGCTAGGCAAGGAAAGCCCCAAGCTCACCAGCAAAAGATGACTCAATAGGAGCACTCCTTCCTGCTGTCCAATGAGCAGTTGGTTTGGGGGAACCATTGGTCTAAGGCCTGTGTTCATATCCATATGCCTCCATGTTTTCCAACCTCTTCCCCAGTGTCAAATTAGATCATCAGGAAGGCTACATCTACACTACATTAGCTTAGCTGCCTACAGGCTGCTGCCACTACTTACCTTCTAATGTGGTTTCCTCAGCCGTTAAATAAACATGGGTGAATTTCAAAGTATGGAAATTATACTTCACTCAGATTGACTTTTTAAAGTCTGTAAAAGACACTGCCCTGTGGAGAATGCTTCTGCATTTCCCCAAAAAATATTTGCTTACACTTGGCACTAGGAATAAGTTTGACTCTCCTGACTCTCCTGAAGATTGATCCCCTTCCTTTTAAAAAAGGCAAAGGTTTATATAATCTGAAGAGAAACCAGAGTATGCCTTCCTTTTTATCACAAGTTCAGAATGCTATTACCCAGTATGTTTCCCTTATGGCCTTAGCTTCTAGGAAATTCAGAGCTGGCTCTAGCACTCAGTTTTACTAACCCTGCAGTCCAACATTTTGACAGTGAAATTCTCTTTTAAAAATATTTTTATTGATCTTTTTCCAGGGTCATAATATAGGTGTACTTTAGGATAAGCTATCTTCGGTGCAGCATAGTGGTAGATTATAAATTACCAAAAAATAATATTGCTGTGGCCTAGCCTGAGATGGATTAATATGAACCTGCAATCTTCCTAGCCCACGCTATTGGCTCTGATCTCAATTAGTCACAGACCCATTTTCACACTAGATGTAAATGCTTTTCCATATGTAAATTTTTAATTGTAATTTTATATGCCTCTAAATATCAGAAAAAATGGCAGGGGACATAGAGCAGCATGTACCTCCCCGCTGTTGCCCCCCCACCCCATCTCTGCAACCAGTTGTATAAAATTACCAAGAAGGAAATTTTCATTTAAACCAGAACCTTCCAGCATGGGGATTGGCTGGCCTGTGTCAATTACTGATGCTAGGATTGTTGTAGTCAGTGCCTTCTTGAACTTTCTGTTTGTAGCCATCAACTGATAGAATTAATTGCTCTATCTGCTAATTTCTTGAAATGGACTATCTGTTCCAAAAGAGATGTTCAGGAAACAGAGACTCTGTACTGTCCCCAGAAACCAAAACTTGAGGGGTCAGGGCCTAAGTGTGCAAATCTGTGGCTTGCTGCAACTCACAGTCTCACATAGGCCATGGATAAACTTTCTATAGAACCATGGGCAGTTGGACAGTGCACCTTGACGAGGCTTGGCTGAGGACTGACAACATGGCAAGGAGTCAGTAAAGGACATTTGTCCTTAATTTAAACAAAACTCCTATCGAGGCCTACTAGGGAATTCAAAGAAACAGTAACTTTTTCAGAGTAAGAGGGTCACACTTTCTATCTGGTGTTTTATCTCCCACTTGGGTTTCTGAAACTTTAGTGCTGAACTGTTTTCCCATAAGCCTTAGACAAGATGAGAATATCAAAGGTTACTTTAATAAACCATGCTAAAAAAGGAGAAGGAAAACATAATTAGCATACAGTAGTCCAGGTCACAAAATCTATGATTTAAAAAAAATCCAGGAGAAACATCGAACAACTCTTTTAAGCACATTTCACTTGCTGCTAAGCCACAAAAATTGTTTATAACCCCTTTTAGGCAACTTTCTGGGTACCTCTCCTCCCAAGTCTGGATTTCCCTGAGATAAATATAATTTGTGTCCCTTTAAGTGTCAACTCTGCTTTCCCTGGTTGGAATTTTCTGTTCTACTTCCAGGGCCCTCCCCTTCCTGATGCAATCTGAAGAACTGGTCTTGGGCAAGGTCATGATAAATAAATGACATTCTGGAGCTCTAATGAAGGTTCTACCCCTTCACAGCTTAAGTTATGTGCCTATATCACACAGAGTTATTCTTTACAATTCATCACTGGGGTGCCCTGACCCATACATCCGGCACTGAGAGGAATCTGGAAATGGTTTAATATTCATGGTACTTTTTTATAACAAGGTCAAGACAGTCATTTGCTCACAAAAGTTAAAGGAAGTAAGGAATAGGGAAGGTTCTTTTCATAGTAGAATGTAATTCTGGCCAGTATTGAGGTAATTTTCTACAAGGACTTAGTTCTTTACTTCATTTAGACTTTTACAAGCTTACTTTTAAATAAGTGTCATTCTGCCTTTCATGCTTTTATCACTGACTATAGTTTTCTACCTCTCCACTTCTCCATTTTCTGTAACCCAAGAAGTGCCCCCAAACAATGAGATCTTGCATTGTGATTTCAGTGTTTGCTATAGAGAAATGCATGGGCATCCAGTGTGTACAGGTTTTAAAAAAATAATTAATTAGGAAATTGATGGTTCAATGGCAAGGAAGAACCAGGGGGCTATTATTTCAAAGATAGGACCTATCTTGCAAAGAAGTGACAGAGATAATATCATAACTCATGGGAAGCCCAGGCCTTCTCAAGAGCAAAAGAAGTGGGTCTTGGCATATAGATGACTAGAATTATGATTATTCCAGAGCCAAGATGTTTTTTGAAGTTTTAAAGCCATGTGGGAATAAGGCGCATTTCTGATTTTTTGCACATAATATGAGATGGAACAATCATGAAAATCAGACTAATCATTTCTTTGGGAGAGTGTAACAACCATATTTGCATAAACTCTAGTATAGTTCCTTCATTTGTTTAGACACTAAAACAATTTCTTGTTTTATTGATCTTTGTTGAAAATTAATATGGCTAGACTGAGAAAAATATGTCTACAGCCTATAATCATGTATTTGTTTGATGCAAGATGCTTCCTTCAGCATAAATCAGAACATCCTTTCCAGGAATTGATGAGACAAGTTGCCTATGGTCAAGAAAGCTTATTCTCTATCAAATACTCTTGGCATTATAAAGGACAACAAGACTGATGAAAGACCACAACTAATCAGAAAGTATAGTAAGAGAAAGCAACATATAGCAGCTAGGAATCTAAGACACAAAATGGCCTTGTAATTAGCAAATGAGTCTGTTATGATGGCAGTACTCACATCCCTAGATCCAGTTTCTCCTTTGGTTTGCAGGAGACAATTTTCTTCACTCTAGCTTATTTTTCTCTTCCAAAGCTTTTTTCCTATCATCTTACATGCTCTCTTTGTGTAATCTCTTCTACTCTAAAGTTTTTAACTTCAGATTCCCTAATCTGGAAACCATTTGTTAGCTGAGATGTGTATATCTGACTAAGGTCTGTATCCATATGTCCAATTGTCAACCAAACATGTTGTTGGTGGTCCCTCGGGCACTCAAAACTCAACACAACCACAAACTGAACCTGTCATCTTCTCCCACATACTCTGCCCCCCACCACAAGAAAAAGATACTGCCCACTATTTTTTTACTACTAATTTTGGCCAAAGGAGCCACAATCTATCCATGTTACTTCATCTTTGGTCCTAAGCCTTCCTACCTTGTTCTCTACTATGTGGGAGTTCTGGACCTGTTTGCTAGGTACCAGCCAAGTACTATTATTTATTTAATGTCACATCCTTGGATATATCCCTTCTCCTCTCTGGACCTTACTTTCCTACCTCTAAGGACCCTTCTATATGACTTTCATATGACTTTTTCAATAGTTATATGACTTTTTCTATTGATTATGGTGGAGTATGTTCAATAAAGAGCCTCAATATTTGACTTAGCTAAGAATCTTGAGTTAAGCAATGCTGTTATTAAAACTCATATTCATGGATAGAAGTATATTGTTATAAATTATACAAGGTCTAGCATTTGACAGTGATTATTGGGTGACAAGGCACAAGATATGTTTTGTTTCCATATATTCTCAGAATTTAATCTTTTATGAACACACATAGGAAAATAGTTCTCAGTTTCCAAAACTGTAACACAACAGAAAGAAGCCAGCTATTAGGTTTCATTTAGAAAAGAAAATTAGAAATAGTACACATCATGGAACAGATGGTATTTGCAAAGGAGGCCCTACTTAGAAATAGTATGCATTTATACAAGTGTGTGACACCTAAATGAGTGATGCTTGAGCAGTTTAAAGGTGAGAATATAGAAGTTTTGAGATAAAAGTGTAAAAACTTTTGCTGTAGAAGCTCAGTGCTGCTAAGAGACACATTGGATCATAGCAGAGAGAACTTTTACTACCTCAGGAAGCATTTTCAACACCCTTGTTGACATGGCCCTTCTACTTAATTTCTAAGGAGCCAGCTGCACTTTTAAATTTTGAATACATTCACCCCTTAGAAAAGTATTTAAGATGCCGAGTTCAACAACAAGAATATATGTGAGTGTTCCTGGCCTTGAACACCAACAAGTAGCTACAGAACTGGTGCCCTGAAGCCCCAGTGTTAAGATCATAGATTTTGTCAGGCAAGACCAGCCTGCCTCAGTGACTCAACTTGTCTAAGATACTCCAGTCCAGCTATGGCAAAGACAGAACATGACCCCAGCTCTGCCTAATTACAGTACCCATATTCATTCCACAATCTCAGAGTTGCTTCCAATTAGTTTAGTAATGCCATTCTCCAAAGTTGCTTACTCCCACTGGTTTTACCCTATTTGAGTTTCATATCTGTGGGCACTGGAGCTCAGAAATGGTACTATGCATTTTTAGGCATACAGTGTTTTCTGACATAAGTCATTTGAACCAAAGAGAAAAAAGCCTCATGACTCTGTTACTAAATCTCTGTTTACATGTGTTAGTCAGTCAGTTCAATTGAACAAACATGTTAGGAGCCAGATTTATCAGGATGGTTGTCAGTCAACAGGTATTGAAAAACTTCTGTATGACAGATGTTACAAGTAACTGTCAGAAGATATGAACACAATTTACCCTTGTTTTTAAAGAATTTAATATATAATGTGCACACAGAGTGGACATTCTTAAAAATCATATAAGAACATACTCAGTAAAACAAATAAAAGTATATATTGTATTTTTTTAAAAAGAGCATACTTGGTAGGAGGTAAACACAAAGTGAGTTTCCCAGGGAGAGAGAACTGAATTAATGATCAGTCCCCCTGCCCCAAATCCTAATGCTCTTGGTTCATACTATCCTGCAGTGTAATGTCAGTATCTCGCTTCCAAGTAAATGGGCTAACTGAATTCTCTTTTTTCTCTGTATGCTAATTATTGCCACAGCAGTTGGCCTCTTTGGCTTTTCCTTTAAAAGTTCATTGAGATTTTTCTGGCCTACTCTGGGGATTCCCAAATATACAGTGTTCACCGACTAGGCTCCAGTTGTGAATTTTTAACTATGCCAGATCATTTTCAGTAAATAGAACTTCAAGTTCAATTAATGCTGTCATATCTGATTTTTGTCTCACCTGCTATTGAGCTCCACTCTGTGGTGTCTGCAGTAATTGCCACTTCCCCAAGAAAGAGGAGCTTCTCTAGAGAAGGATGTCGGCAGCCCTATGTGTCTACTCTTCTCTGACTCAAGAATAGTATAGTGAGGGCATTTTATCCAGCAGATTCTAATTGCATTTTCTGGAAATCAGGCATCATGGATATGGCTTATTGTTATCTCTGTTGTTACTGTGTATAGCTATCTTAAGTTTCTTGTAAGGCAGCAATTCTTAAAGTGTGCTTCATAGCCCAGCAAACATCAACATTCCCTGGGAACTTGTTAGAACTGTAAATGCTGAGGCCCCATCTGAGACCTGCCAAATTAGAAGCTCAGGAGACAGTGACCAGCCACCTGCATTTTATAAGTTCTCCAGGTGGTTGCAATGTATGATTAAGTCTACGGGCCACTGTTGGGAAATAAGTGTTTCAAACTAAGGATAGGCATAATTTCATTCTATCTTGTAACCTGGATTTTATTTGCTGATCAACAACTTTTAAAGGAAAACTGAAAATCATAATTTTTATGATAGTAACTCAGTTTTACCTTTGCCTTCCCTGATGCCCCCAAGCATAGGTGGTCACTCATATTTCTCTAGCACTATCTCACACTGGCTTTATGCCATTTGATACATTGTGTTTTGTATCTGTTTAAATTCTTGTTTCCTCCACTAATCTTTGGGTCACTTAAGGGTAGGAACCTTGTCACACCTATCATGGTATTATTCCCAAGGCCCAGAATGATGAAGGGCACATAGAAGACACACAGTAAAAGGATTTTTGAGTGAATAAATTGTTCAATATTTTATAATTTTCTAAAGTATGCTATGATCCTAAGAAATAGGACATGTACATGAGGAAGCTGAGACCCAGACAAATTAAGTGATTCAATGGGGGAAGATACTTTGGATCTCCAAGGGCAAAGCCCTTGATTTGCTCCCAGACAAGCTGCCCCCACCCCAGACTGTGGTGATTCTTCTAGCTGTGACAGTCTTTTCCACCCATAATGCTCAAAGGGGATGGCTGAGGGTGCCACTAATGAGGCACAGTCAAAAGACTGACAGTCGGAAATAGGAAGAGCATCATGCAAAAAAAAAATAGAAGTAGAATTTAGTACTGTTGATGGTATAGGACCTATATTAGGACCCATGGTATAGTACCTATATTAGGACCTATGGTATAGGTCCTAATATAGGACTCACCCTGACCTATACTTAGCCCTTGGTAAAGGAGAGCAAAAAGGAAAAGATGTGAGGTGCAAGAAAATCTAAAGATTAAAGCTCAGTTTTGCTCATCTGCCAGACTGCCCTCCTTACACCAAGATGACAGCAGCATTGATTATACTCTGTGAGGTGTTTTTGTCATAGGAATGGGTTGACAATAATTGCCATTCACATCAACTCTTGGCACCCAGTTCACCTTGCCATCTGTAACTAATCTAGCTGGACTAAGAGAATGGGGAGAAGCAGGCTATGGGCATGGGATGAAGAAAGTCATTGGCCTGCACAAAGATCAAGGCCTGTGCTTTCCCTCATTAACCTTACCATTGAACTCTACACAACTAACTTAACTGGGTCAGGCTCTTATGTGGACCCCTGGAATATAAGACTTTGTAGATCCTCATAAACTGGGGAGGAAGAAAGCATGTTTTGGGATAGGCTGTCTCTAGCTTGAAATATCCATTCGTTAATCACAATGGATAGCTGTCCCATCAGGCCCCCCTGCTTATCTTACTTTGACTACCACTTTGGAGCAATGACTGAATATCTGACCCTGTCTTTCTTCTTGAGCTACAGTGCTATCTCTCTAATTGCCTGTTGGACACTGTCTATCAACACCCTAACTCAATATGTTTGAAACCAAATCCATCATCTTCTCCTCTAGTCCAGATTCCCTTCTCAGCTAATCTGTCTTTTTCACTGGCATCTCTGTTTTCACAGTCATTGGGCTTCTAAACCTTCTTAGCAGCTTTCATTTAGACTTTATTCTCATTCTCCACATGTAGTCAGTTCTTGAGTTCAGTCATTTTCTACTGATATTCTGTGCATGGTTAACTTCTTTCCACCTCCATAACTACCATTCTAGCCCAGGCTGACATCATATTTCAGGTCTTAATCGCCCCAAACCATGTAATAACCAGAACTATGATTTTTTGCCCCTCAATCCCATAGCTGATGGAGGAGCCCAGAGCTAGATGTGAATGCAATAGTTGTTAAGATACAGCTCCAGCAGCCTCTGAACCCAGGACTTAAACTCTTGGTAAAGACATAAGGGAATAGCCAGCATAAATTAGAAAAAATATAATTCAGGAACTGATTAATTTTCTTTCTTAATCCTAGTGAAGCATTCAGGGATGTGACTGCCTTTTCTGGGCAGAAGCAGCATGTGCTAAGAGGTGAAGAGAGCAAAGTAGCAACAATAATCAATAAGCTTATCGCTCCAGTCCCTGATGCCCCTGTGGTGAGTTGTTAGAATGAAAAGTTAATGGAAGAGGAGAAAGCAAGTTAATGTTTGTGTCCCAGCTGCTTTTACCAAGAGTGCTGCAATCACAAAGTAATCACGAGCTTATGTATGAATGGTTTATCTGATCAGTTTAGTTTACTCAGCTCTACAGATGAGAATCCCAATACAGAAAAAAAATTACTGGCAGTCAGGATTACAACTCAAGATTTCTGAATAGATGCTTTGAACACAGGAGGTTGCTTCTGAGAGATCATAGTTACACTGGGCTTCAGGGAAATAAAGATGAGTTTTCCTCTTACAAACCTCAGTTGTTATCCATAGTTAAGCAAAGGAAATCCAGGGGAAGAAGCTAAACAAAAGCACAGCTTAGTGAACTGACCTTTCTTTGCTTAGTGATTAACAGAAATATACATAGTGGGAACAGGACTCTTGAAGGGACATGGACTCTTAATTTAGACACTTAGAGTAGAAGAAAATGAAAAAGTTTGGAGCAAAGAAAGAAAACTACTCAGGACATAACCTAGCAACATAGAAAATGAAATAACCCTCATCAGCTCTAATTAAAAGTAATCAATATTTGAAGAGCTGTCTCACTAAGTAATAGCACAAGAGCAAAAATACTTCAAAATGTGAGCCTCTTAGAAAATAGAAAAGTGGGCTTTTGGGGGGAAGCAATCATGATTTAAAAGCTTTTCAAGAGATCACCACTTGGTGGATATGTTGCAGTGGGGACTCAAGCACCTGTTGGGAAAGCAGGTGAGATGAGCTTCTATCCCTGGTAGAGTCTATGTATTTTAAGTGCATTTCCTTACCCTGGCAGCTTCATGGGGATGAGGGTCATCTCTAGGGAGCAAAGAGTAGCTATAATTTCCCCAGAGACACTTGAAATAACCCCTTAACAATAGCTTTGGTTTCCTCGGGTCCAATTTCTTTGGGACTCTTCGAGCTTTCTGGACTTCCTGGAAGTTTATTTCCTTTGCCAGATTGGGGAAATTCTCCTTCATTATTTTTTTCAACCTTTTCAATTTCTTGCTTTTCCTCTTCTCCTTCTGGTACTCCTATAATTCAGATGTTGGAACATTTAAAGATGTCCTGGAGGCTCCTAAGCCTCTCCTAATTTTTATGAATTCTTGTTTCTTCATTCTTTTGTTTGGTTGTTTCTTCCTTCTGGTCCACTCCATTGATCTGAGTCCCAGTTTTGTTTCCATCACTATTGGTTCCCTGTACATTTTCCTTCATTTCACTTAGTGTAGCCTTCATTTTTTTCATCTAATTTGCGACCAAAATCAACCAGTTCTGTGAGCATCCTGACCACCAATGTTTGGACCGATGCATCTGATAGGTTGGCTATCTCTTGGTTGCTTAAAAGTATTGGCTCTGGGGCTTTGATTTGTTCTTCTGTTTGAACCACAATTTTTTGGTCTGGTTGCACCTGTTATATATGAGTGGTGGAGCCTTAGGTGTTCACCAGGGCAGGGCAACCCAGTCACTGGGTTGTGACACTGTATGTGGGGGCGGGGTCAAAGAGGGACCAATGGTGCTTGTTCCGCTCTCTCTCAGATTTTGGTCCCCTCTGAGGCTTCCCACAAGCAAATTGGGCCCTACTGATGCTGGTTCCCAGGTGGGTGGGCTTGTGTATGTTCTAGGACCCTGTGGGTCTCTCCAGTGAATTTTTCTGTGAGGCTGGGAGTCTCTCCTGGTACCTCAACCCCCACAAGTGTTTTTAATTGGTGCTTTTAGGCTTCCTGTTGCTGGGGCCCTGGGTTGCATGGTCTGCATCGCTGCCTGTTTTTGCCTAGTTTATCTGTGCACGAATGTGTGACCACAGTCAGCCAACTGCCTTCTGCTCCTCACTGGGTCTGCTCATTTCCTCCCTGTGCCCAGGGTCTGCTAGCTCCACACTGCCTGTGCACCCAGGTCTGCCAGCCACTGCCTTTTCCTGCTGCGGCCCCTCTCCACTGGCCTCCAACTCTGCCCCTCTTACTGGTCTGGATGAATGGTTGTTGGACTTCCATACAGTTCAATTTTCTATCTGTTCTGGTTGTGTTTTTGTTTCTAAATCTTTGTTGTTCTTAATTTTGGTTGTGTGAGGAGGCATAGTGTTTCCACCCACGCCTCCATCTTGGCCAGAAGTCCCCTTTTGAGTTATTTGATTAGTTTTACCCCCAGCCTTGGTACCATACCTTCTGTATGCTATTTTTCTCTGAGGAAGTGTTTTTATTCCCCTCAAATATGCATTTGAAGGATTTGCTAGTAGGTCAGAGGAGTCCTTACTGGTGTCTTTTAAAGGACTACTGCTCCAGGACCACCGCTGTCCAGAATAGCAGTTAATAATAATAAGGCTACTACTGCCAGCTGACACGTTTCCCTGATGTCCTGTGGTGCCCTGCATTGAGTTTAAACAGGGTCACTTGTCATGCAGATTATAAAGGACCCTTGTGCCTTTATAGGCACAGGCATGGGAATTTAGCAGTGGGAACGAATGTTCTTTTATGCAAAAAGAATGTGTATGCCTGAACTTTGTAACTCTGGGGAGTGTTAAATGACCACCTATTCTGAGCCTAGTAGTGAGCATGGTCAAAAGACCCCTTGTTTCAGAATGCTACCAGTAGTTTCCCACTGCCTCCAGTTCTAAGTGAGTGGCTAGGATAAGGAAGGCTCACTGGCCAGTGACCAGGGTATGGAAATGTGGAAAATGAGACCTGCTCATATGTGAAACACATAGCATATTGTGTTCTGCACTGACCTTCTGAAATAGTTTTGGAATCTTCTGAGTTACAAGTCTTTTGTCCAATTGTTCGATGTTATTAATTAGTTTCTGAGCTTAGTTCTGGATGAGGAGGTTAACTGGTATGGTTCCAGGTAACAGTTTAGGAATTCTTTGCCAAGAAGTCATAATGGGTGGATAGGGGCAACACAGTGAGTTCTGTACTTCCCAGTCAGAATGTAGTTACATTCTGGTGAGTCTGTGAGCAGCACAGGGAAGTGGTACTTGCACTGTGCAGAATCCTGACACTTCATCTCAGCAGACTTCTGACACATCCTCTGAGATAGAATGCGTACCCACTCTGGAGCACTACTCATTTCACTAGAAGGATCGAAGCTCACCTTATAGTCTCCTGCTTTACAGAACTGCTTTTGAAACTCCTGTACACTGAATCTTACCTACCTGCTGGGACTATTGCTACCTGTGTGATTAGCCCCTGTCCGTGCTCACACACATCTGTATTGCCTTTACAATTGCCAGGAATCCATTATTATCTCTTGTTCCAATCACATCCATGTAGCCATTTAATGCTGAGGAATGCAGGGTGGAATATCTTTTGTTACTCCCACCCCATATGTAAGTACAGCTACTTGTATGTGCCTATTTCTGAAGCACTTAAAAGATTCATAAATATCAAGAAAGCTCTCTGGCATTTTCCAAGATAATATTCTGTGCCTTTGAAGGCTTTACTATACCAATTGAAAGCCAATCTATGCATTTTTTTCTTTTTTCCTTCACTTTTCATTAAAGGTTATGCTGACGTAGATCTTACTAACAAAAAAATCTTTTTTGATAAAATCAGTATAAATAATTCCATACATCACCAAGTGGTGAAAAAGCTTTGAATTTGTTTTCATGGAAATCTGAAGATGAAATAAAGCAATAATTTCAAGGAACAGCGGCTGAAGTGAAGATAATGGTAAAAATAGTTTGATAAAGAAAATAGAATAAAGTAATCAAGAAGACTCCAATCAATTATTCTTTTTTGTTTACTTTCAAGTGATTAATTTGTCTGTATTTATTAACCTGATGAGATTAAGCAGACCTTCCTAGTGATTTATTTTGTAATTATTTACAAAGTTTGACATAAGCTGTGGAGTTATTGAAGGAAGAGATTTAAATTCAATTACTCATGAAGCAGGTGTTGCTTCTCCTGAAAGAATAACTGAATTCATGGCCTTCCCATGTTAACATTATGAGTGAAAATTACTAATTCATCTGATAGTGTCTCCCAAAGACTTTTAGAAGTCATTTGGCATCCACGTACTTTACTAAAAGTCAGCAGCTTCAGAACTGAACTAGTAATACAGAGGATCCAGACTTAAATAAAGGGTTTATGTTTAAGACTAGTTATTTTTATTTTTGTGCTTTTTTTGGCTAGAGCCTCCCTTGGGGACTGGGCTGTGGTGCCATCATTAATGGACTACACTACTAGCTCAAGCTTTGAATGCCAAAAGGATAGCTTTCTTTGAACTTGACCAATGGTTCCCACTCTCATTTTCTATTATCTCATTATCTTATCATTGGATAAGATCATGCTTTATTTGGGCAGGAGAGAGAGAAAAAGAGAGAGAGAACAAGAGTGCTTGTAAGTTTTTAAATGAAATAATTAACTGTCTTTTGTCTCTCTGGTCATTGTTGTATATATTTTTCTATTCTTTCTGTGGGCGTAATAAGGACAGATAGAGTTCTCCAAACACTAATCAAGGTGCTAGTTCTCCATCATCCAAAAAGATGGGGAGCACAGCTAAGATTGGGAAGTAAGTGAAAAATGCCCTTGTGCAACTAACATAGCTATTGCAAACCTGTGTGCTGTCCTCATTTTGTCATTTATTCATATGAATTCAACAAAGATTTGCAGAATGCCTCCTATGGGCCTCACTCTGGGCTAGTTACTGAGGAATTTAAATGAGTACGGCAAGGGTAAGGAATGTTGGGTTACAGGAAAGACTAAAGAAAGGGGAGCAGAGAAAAGGAAAAATTAGAAGATGACTTTGGAAAGAGCTTTTAGGACTGACTATGGAGGGTAAGGATTTATTGGACTATGAGTTTAAAAAATTAAAGAAAAAAGTAGCAGCAGTACTGATCAATCATTTTATGATTTAGAAAATCCATGAAAATTTAATCCATACACAAAGATTTAGAGTTTATTTAAAAGAATCTGGGAGGCCATTCCACAAATTTGCTGGTTTAAGTACATGTGTATTCTAACCATACCACTGATTTACATAATATGTATATTTTAAACCTTGTGACTAGCATGTATCATGGCCTACCTGAACTGTCTTTTTGGTACCATTAAGTCTTGTATTGGCTGAATATTTGTGATGTTAGATTTACTGCTTTGGGCTAATTCCAGAAAACAACACTGACTGAATCCTCTCTTTGGATTCAACAGAGCATGGCAATCTGAAACAGTGTGATCCCATGCAGATGATATATCTCTAATTAGGTACTTCCCTTTGAAAGTGGTTGCATCCCTTAGTGAATGACTCAGGTTCTCTGTACGTTGTCTCTCTCTCTACAGTGCTGGGCATTGTGACAGGCAGAAATACAACTCAGAAGGAGTACCCAGGCAGCATCTAGGAGAAGATGAAAGATGCCTTTGTCATGCTAAAAGCCCTAATCTAGCAATAAGCTATGTCACTACAAGAGCATGGCTTGCAATGAAAGGTGAATTTGGGGGGCAGGGCAGGGAATATAAAACAGAAAACTGTACTTGAATAAGAATTAAATAAAAAATAAAAAATATATATATATAAATTAATTAATTAAGGAAAAAAAGAAAGGTGAATTTGTAATGTTCACATTTTTTATGTATTCAGCATTGGACCATAAATGCTGCACTTTTAATATGATCTTATATTCAGTTCCCAAAGTGAAAGATCTGTTGGTTGGTTGCCTTTTTTCTCTTGAATACTATTTCAGGTTTGCATATAAAGTTGAATGTGGACTATGTTAGAAAATATAAAAAGTGGTATTAAAAATATAAGAGAATCTCAGAGAGCAGTTAGAAGTCATTTCAGTTATTTATCACTGAGCACTTCAATCAAAATGCTGTATAAATTATGAAGGAATCCCTTCCTTCATATTGATGTACACATTCCCAAGCAACTGAATGTTTCTGATTCATCCCAATTCATCTTCAGCATGAACTCTTAGTTAGCAGAGATGACATTGGAGGATTACTTTTAACAACCCTGTGCTTGTAGAAATGGCAGGCTCTGTCTAGACACCTTGTACATGTGTGTCACACTGACAATGCAGAGCACAATATCCATTTATTAGACCCTGGTATATAGTCATGGATCTTTGTGATTGCTGTTGCATTTTGAAAGGGGCATTGTTTTGTTTCTTTTGGTTTTGAAGGAACCCACCTTCTTACCTTTTAAGTAAAGAATCTCAGTGCAAGCCACAAAAGAAGCAGTTGGTAGCATTTGAGTTAAGATGACATAGAGAATGCATACCTAATGCCTTACCCAGGTTGTTAACAGGTGGAAGCCTGCATACATACATTTATAAGTAGATAAACGTGATCTTCTATCACACTTCTTGCATTTGGACATATCCCAAGCTTATGCCAGGATGAGGACCTTCCTCTTCCCACATTCTGAGCTAGGTGTCTCTTATTTCCCATGTACATGACTCGCAGATTGAGTTAATTCTTTTTCATTCTTCATCATTTTTGTTGACTACTGATATAAACAAAAATTTTGCCAATATCCAATATCTTCTTTATGATATGTATGCCAACTATCCTTTCTCTTACTTATCTGCCAATAGTTTTCAGAAGGATTTTTAAAAATTCAGTTTCTGAACATATCCTTTCAGGGTATTTTGTCAATAGGAGCAGTACTGATCTTCCATGAATATAGGGAAACTACAGGAGGCATTTTTCATACTTTCTAGAATGGTGTCTAGCAATGGTTAGGCATATGTGTTATAATTCAGAAAGATTAGTTTTTTCTTATGCACTTTTTTGGGTTTTGGCATGTGAGGCTATAAGGGAAGGAGATAGGTAGCTTTTTGTATCCCAGGGCATATTCCCATGGTGCACTTTCACAACGGTCAGCATTGAGGGTGCTTTTTTGGGACATAAAGCAATTTTTAAGAGTTTTTCTATGTTATTCTGAGGCCAGATACATGCTGGGAGATAAAGGGTGTGTTCTATTCTTCTCTGAAATCAGGTCTTTGTTTGAAGAAACAAAAATGCAAATGCCAAGTTGTCTCAGAGGAGCATGATGGGGGAAAATGGGGACAACTGTAATTGTACAACAGTTAAAAAATAAAAAATAAATAATAATAACTAACATGTTGAATCAGTACCATGGGTCAGCCTCTTGATACATTTTGTCTCATATATCCCCACCTACCAAAAGCTCCTGAAATAAGAATTATTATTATTATTTATATTTTATGTATGAGGAAATTGAAGCTTGGAGAGGATATTGGGTGCCTACAAGGAGTCTCCAAATAAACAATTTTGGTAAAATCCTTTAACGTCAATATTTGTAATAATAATGATAATAATAATAATAACTACAATATATTGAACTTTTACTTTGTGTCATTGTGCTAGGTCCTGGGACCAAGTAGACAAATCCAAGATACAATAAGTGCCTTCAAGGAGCTCAGTCTTAGAAGGAGGAGAGAAAGAGGATGGTGATATGTTATTGACAGTGCTGTTGGAGCTGAAATATTCACCCCTAACTAATGCCAGAATTGACGTGGGGAAGACATCATGTGGAGATAACAATGAAGGATTCTGAGAAATGACCTCTGAACCTTTTAATTACCTCCAGTCCCCAGGTAGCAACAGTTATAAGAGGAAAATGCACACTAGTCACTAAGGTTTGCAGAATCCATGAATGTTGATAAGAACAAATTAGATTCGTGGACTAGTCAAAGCTAAAACTGAATGGCCCATTCTGCCCCTTTTTTCCAACTCAATCCATTTGGGGCCAATTGACAAGTGGCATAGGCATACCGAGTAGCTTAAGAAACCTAATACTTGAAAGTTGTGTAAGTTCTGCTTGCTGTTTCAGTCCCGCAATCTGAAGCTGGATAGCCAACCCTTTGTTTCAAGGAGAAACAGATAGAATGGGATGTGTCTGAGCAGCAGAGCCAGACTACCCTGGAAATGACTTTAAAGGAGGTATACACAATTTCTTCTATGCCAACAGTGAGCCAAATTGACAGGACAGGAAAAAAATCAATGCAGAGCCATACCTCTGAGATTAGGAAGAATAGGTTTTGCAGAGGTTGACCCATGACCAACTGGGCCAGGCCACCACATTTAACTTCACATTTAGTGTCCCTTGGTGATGTGATTTTGTTGCTCTGTTCAATTCATCAGGCCATAGTCAATCCACTCACTGACCCATTGGATTGTTTCCAGCAAGCACTTATGTCAAGGCTAAGCATACATGGTAGCAACGACAGCTATTACAAATTTTCCTGTTGTATCAAAACATACTTTACATGATACCAACTCTCTTGCTGAACATGTAAGGACATGAAAACTTAAGAAGGGGCAGTCACTTTCCCAAAGTCACATATCTAGTTAGTAGTAGACATCAGCCTAGAATTCTGGTCTTCTCATAGTTGTCCCATGATCTTTCTACTACAATGTATTCCACAGTTCTTCCAGACAACGAGATACTTCAGCTAATCATGCCAGAGGAGGCTTGGAGCCTGGTCTCAGGATGTCTAGCTGATTACTCTGCCCTCCATATACTGTGATACCTATGTGGGTTGGTTCTGTTAGCCACTGTGAAGGTGGACACTTTTAGAATCATTATACTTTTAAAAAAGAGTATCAGTAGTAATGGGGGAAGGGGGAAGGGTTTTCAGAAATATGTGTAAAGGACACATGGACAAAACCAGAGGTGGGTAGGATCAAGGGTGGGAAGTGGGGATGGCTGGAGTGGGGGGAGTAGTGTGGGAGGGTGGAAATGGAGACAACTGTACTTGAACAACAATAAAAAAAGTTTTAAAAAGTATCAGTAGTGATGATGAAAGGAAATAGCATGCACTTTTCAGACACTTTACCTATTTATAATGTAACATTGTTCTGGTTGTATTTGGAGAGTTGATTTTTCTGAACATTATTATTGACTGGTCTGAAGCCTTTAACACACCCTTTCATTTAGGAACAATAAAGACGACTTGTAGATTACTACAGGTATTCCCCTTGAAATCAGTGAACCAAGGTTTAGGTAGGGATTGTGTAAAACATTTTGAGGCATCAATTTAAACATTAGACTGCAGGCAGTTGCAAATGACAATGGAAACTGATCACTCCTCTCAGCCTGAAATGTTTTTCACATAGGCTCAGGCTGTGGAATGACAAAGACCAAGTTCAATTTTCAAATACTAGTGAAAACCATGAATATTACAGGACTAGGGAAGAGCACCCAAGCACAGTGCCTGGTAATGATACCATAAATATTGAGTTAAATTCCATAAATGCTGCCTGAATGAATCAGACTAGCAACAAAGATGCTAAAATAAAGAAAAAAGAGTACATAAGGGGAATATGAGATAACAGAGTCAAACCTTGCTCACTTCACAGACCTACCTGGAGCCTACCCTGGTAACAGATGCCACAGGAAGACTGACTCCAACCTGTCTTTGCCAAAATTGTCTCATAACAGACAAACTTGTTTATTTATTCAGCAGCCTTTAGATTAAAGTAGTCAGGAACACATAGCTTCATAGATAAACTAAGTACGCTGAGATTCCTTTGGTTTTGGCTGGCAGGAAGCCAAGTGAAAAACTTTCCTGCTCTAGTAAAGAAGAGGCAATGTCTTGTTTCTTCTGTATGAACTCAGAGTGGTGTAGTTTTATGTTCCAATTCAGCTGTTTATATGTGCATCATTGGAGTCAAGTCCTGCATACTATGATCTCATGGTTATGTCATTTCTTCTAACTGAGAGCTTTGTATTACTTCTAAGACAGCAGTCTGTGACTGCTGCTAAAAATCTAGTTTTTTAGTATGTATGAAAGTGTGTTTGTGTGTGTGTGTACTTGCACTTCAAAAGAGTTTTATGCTTTATGAACATAGCAGTGATGGCTAAATAGTCAACATTTCAAATAATTGCTGCAGTTTTATTTGATGGTGATGTCAATCAATAGTAACTTAGTTCAGCTATTAGACTAAGTCTAATATCACGGAGACTTAATGGCAAATGAAAGCATTAAACTGATATCTATATCGCTCCCCCCTCCCTCCCTCCCCCTCCTCCTTTCTCCCCCTGCAATTCCCTCCCTATTGCAAAAGACAAATGACAAAATTATAAATTGCTATAAGAATGTATTCCTAAATATAGCTTTTAGTATAGTGTGCTGGAGAATCAGTTCATTTGTAGCTTAATTATCTTTTCCTTTAATATTCCTTATCCAGGATCATGTGAGACCTTTGCTCACTGCAAAAAGTCAGCTCTGTCCCTGAAAATGCATTCTGTAATAAGGCAGGAAAGTTGTCTGAGTAAGACATTTGGAAAAGACTTTTATTAACAAAGGGTAAATAACACATAGGCTTCACGTACTTTGAAGTTTAACCTCCTGAAGATCAGTTACAGTACAGGGCTGTTCAAAGATCTCTTTGTTTTTTGTTTTTGTTTCATCTTCTTTTTAAAAAAAATATTTAATTATTGTTTAAGTACAGTTTTCTGTCTTATACTCCCATCCCAGCCCCCAGTGCTCCCCACCTCCCTCCCATCCCCCCCCCCGGCCTTAGTTTTTGTCCATGTGTCCTTTATACTAGTTCCTGTGAATCCTTCCCCTTTTCCTCTGAAATTCCTCCCCTCTCCCCTCTGGTCTCTGTCAGCCTGTTCTGTATTTCAGTGTCTTTGGTCATATTTTGCTTGCTTGTTTGTTTTGTTGTTTAGGCTCCTATTAAAGGTGAGATCATATGGTATTTGTCTTTCACCACCTGGCTTATTGTAGACTGGTACAACCACTATGGAAAACAGTATGAAATTTTTCAAAGATCTCTTTAAATATATTAATCATGCAGTGTTGTGCATATTTGAAAGAATGCCAGCTTTTGAGTCAGATAGACATGGATTTGAATCCTGGCTCTACCATTGATTAACTTTGTAGATACCTCATTGGGCTGTTATGAAGATAAAATGTCATAATCTAAGTAAGTCTCTCCTAGCACCTGGTGCATGGCAAGTGCTTAATAAATATCAACTAGTGATTATGTTTGCTTCAGCTGCCAACACATTGCAGCTGAAAACAGTGTGACCTAGCCAATATGATTCTGACAAAATGAGAGATCTGGTTGGCACAGCTTGCCTGGTTATCTGCTTTGCCAGCTCTAGAAATGAGGAAGCAGAAGCCCCAGCACCACCAGTACTACACAAATAATGCCCGCAGATTTTGGTAAAAATAAAAATTAGTGGAAGATCAGTAGAGCAACAGTGCATTTATGGAAACATTTTCTAGTGGTGACACTTGCATCTCTGTGATAGTTAAGATGTAGAGTATAAGAAATGTAATAGTAGTATAATAAATGTCAGTATGTACTTACAAACATAATAAATGCCCTCCACGTATGACTATCTATACTGGTCATGGTTCTGTAGCTTAGTCAAAAGGAATATTCTGCTAATACAGCAGTGGAAAACAGGAAGCATTTTTCTTCCTTCTCACCTGCTATACAAAATCATGGAACCAACCTGCTGTTCTCTAGGACAGGGGTCCCCCCAACCTCTTTTTTTCTACTCTGTAACATACATGGATGAGAACTTTTGTTTGCATTTGGTCTGGCAGAGCTCAGGCTTATGTCTACTCCCCATGGGCTGGCTGGAATTCCATTTCTCTCTCTCCCACTCGAGACTGCTTAGGAAGTTGAGGAAGAGTGATGTTTAAAAGAACTCCATTTTCCTCCAAGTACTAAATCTGTCTTTCCCCTCTTTGTCTGGGTCTCTCTCCCTTTCTTCTTCTTTCTTTTTTCCCCTTCTCCTCCCCTCTCTTCTTCCCTACTTATTTCATTTGTCTGTCCATCCATTCATCTGTTAGTAAAGAAACATCTCTTCTTTCTTTCAGCCCAGTATTTTTAGTTTTCAGCCCAGCTCTTTCTAATGTGATGGAATCACAGAGTCTCAATGAATGACATCTTCTAATGCCTCTAGGCCAAATATGTACTTTTCAGAAAACTAACCATTTAAACGTGGCACACTATGGCTGTCAGTACTCAAGAGTATGGGAACACAGGGCATAACTAACATGCTATTCAAATAATTATTATCAACCCCAAAGTGACTAAAACTCTGGAGTGTAGAATCATTCAAATACAGAATATTTTAATTTGATGAAATTCAACTTATAATGTTTTTCTATTATGCTTTTGGTATTATATCTAAGAAATCTTTGCCCAATCCAAAGTTGCAAAAGTTTTATCTATGTTTTCTTCTAGATGTTTTATAGATTTAGCTTTTAGATTTAGGGCAATTAGCTAATTTGAGTTAAGTTTTGTATATTATGCAAAGTAAAAATCAAGATCTTATTTTGTTTTACATATGTATAGTCAGTTGTTCCAGTACACTTTCCAGTACAGTTCTCTGTTGAACTACCTTGGCACCTTTGTTAAAAATTTTTTGGCACCATTTTGTGCCTATGGAACCTTCAGGAGTTGAAATATATATATATATATATATATATATATTTCCAATAGATTATGTTTGTCCTTATGCCAAATCCACAGTCTTAATTACTCTAGCATTGTAAGTCTTGAAATCATGGTGTGAGTCTTCCAACTTCATTCTTTTTTTTTTCAAAGTTGTTTTGGATATTCTAGGTCCTTTGCATTTCTAGATGAATTCCAGTCCATGTATTTCCAGAAAAAAAACATCTCCTGGAATTTTGACAGGGATTGTGTTGAATCTATATATCAAATTTGAGGGGAATTGACAATAATACTGAGTTTCCAAGCCATGGATACAACATTTCTTTCCTTTTATTTAGATCTTTAATTTCACTAGTCAAGCAATGTTTTTTACTTTTCAGTGTGCATGTCTTTCCTATCATTATGTCAGGTGTATCCCTAAGTATTTCATGCTTTTGATGTTATAATAAATAGTATTTTTCAATTTGTAATTGCTTATTTCTAGTATAGAGCACTACATTTGATGTTTGTATATTAATCTTATATCTTGCAAACTTGCTAATAAGTTCACTTATTAGTTCCCCCAAAATTTTGTAGATTACATTGGATTTTCTACTTAGACAATTATGTCCATGTTTATTTTTAAAAGGATAGTTCTATTATTCTTTTCTAACATCAATGCCTTTTTTCTTGCCTTATTGCACTGATTAGAACCTCTAATACAATGTTGAATGGCTATGAGTTTTTCAGTATATAAATAATTCCCATCTACTTAACACAGTGAAAAAACCCATATATACCGATGGAGAAAAAGTTGAAAACTGAGAAAGCTGGGTGCTTGCATTGACTGGATAATTTAATCAATATGAGCAATTTACTAGTCCTGTTCAGTCTGGCAGATCTGGTATATGTTTGACCATTACTGTTTACACAGCCCACACTGCAGTTTGGGGAGACATATGAGGGGACAGGGAAGCAAGATTGGTTAAACTTGAAATTCCTAATAATTAAAAAAATCTGGTAAAGAACTTACAGAATCCATTCCCAACAAAACAGCCAAGACTGCCAATGATAACAAGGGTCAGGGGCTTTAAAATAAGCAGTAACATTTACCAAGTGCTTCTTATGTACCAGGCCCTATTCTAAGAACTTCAAATGCATGCATTGTCTTACTTAGTCTCAACACTACCCTATGACATTGGCTCAAGAATAATGTATCACTTGCTTAGATAGCAGGGATCATACCCCATCCTGAAGGTTCCTTTCAGGGTGTACAGGTGCCTCAGCAGAAACAAGCTCCTAGCATAGCTGGATTGTGAAGCTGAGCCAGGGCAGTGATTCTCCAAGCCTTGACATCTAAACAGTTGTGGGTTTTTTTGGCATCAAAGATCATAATTGGCAGAGTCAGGATTGGTAGATTCCAAGGGGCTCCTCAAGAGTGTCCCTCTTTCTCATTATTGTTTGGGAGGAGATGTGTGCTTCATGGGCATTAATGTGATGCTTCCCTCCTAGCATCTGCATGTTCACCCTTATCTGCCATTTTGTGCCTATGGAACCTTCAGGAGTGATCAAAGTATTTTGTATCTTCACAGTAGGCACCTGGTTACCTACTTCAATTATGATCTTTGTCAAAAAATATGATGCTGTCACTATCCAACCACATCACTCTCCCAGGACTGTTCATCTTTCTTCTGTGGACTACAGATAATTCCTATCATTCCTGGCATCATCAGGAGAGTGTGAAAACAAGCAATGTCATGTCCTTAGAGACCGCGCAAAAAACCTAACTACTCACAAATATACTGTTTCTAGTAGTTTTCAGGAACTTTGGGGAAAAATTACATCTCCACATAAGCAAGTTGATGGGTTAGTATTCAACTGAAAATGTGTACCATCTTTATGCCACATCTGCAATGGCTGTCCCTATTGTCACAGGCCATGGTGCTTTTCCGAACCACGTACCTGATGCCTCACCAAAGATTCATTTCTCTACTGTTTTTTTTAGCAGCAATGTTTCAGGGAATAGTTAGACATAAACAGCTCTGTCCTTGTAAACACATGAAGTCTGGAGACTATGGTTTTCTTTATCTAAGTATCTGGATCTCTATCACCTACTTGTTCTTCTTCTTTCTTATAATATGGGAGATGGTACCATTACCGGGTGCCTACAATAGACAAGGCATTTTGTGCTAAGCAACAGGAAGACCAAGAAAAACAATTTTCTATTCTTCTCTTTCCACCCTGCAAATGCTTTCTGGTGAGGATTCTGCTTGTCCCATCATCATTCCCCATTCTTATTTTGGCTTCTAATGTGTGAAAAAGCTAAAAGAGGGTTAAAGAAGCTACCTGGTCTAATTGAGCTGTTGCAAATATTCTTATTGTGTTGTTCTTTTGTGTGGACCAGTGGTTTTTAATTTATATTCTGTAAAGCCTGTTGGGTCCTGAGGCAAGACCTCAGAGCCTGCTGAAAGTGGAGGGGAAGGGGAGTATTGAAGTGATAGATGGGGCTCCAGGCATCCACTTCACCTCTTCCTGAGTGATTCATTTTAATATCTACTTCACATAGTGGAGTCTGACTACAGAAAGCCCTCCTGCTTCAAGTGGTATAGATTCAGCCTAGGAATATTCAGTGAGCAGAATATAGGATAAGAGCTTTTTTTTGCCATGTCCTAGCTCCCTGATAACAGCAGTTCCAGTTATTGCACAGTTGTGTAGCCGTGCAGTCCCCATACTAATTCTGCAAAATTTAAAAAACAAAACAGAATAAAAAAGAAAAGAAAAACAGGAGAAAGAATAAAAGAAAGAATAAATATGGCCAAATTGTTCTGAAGAAATGAAAAGAACAGATTGACAGATGATTGTTCCCTGAGATTACATCCTAAAACCCAAGCTGAACTGAAATACTTGGAGGGAAAAGTGCCTCAGCTTTTGAGTAATGCTCCCCAACTGCCCTCTGCTCTGCAGACTAAATGAACACAAACTATTTTACTCTATTGCTTCAAACTAGCCTTTGTGCTAATGGAACGTTTAAGGGAAGAAAATACCATTAGCTAGCGGAGAGGATTATTTTAGTTGCTTAAGTTATCCTCTCCTGAAAAATAGCCAGGCAGGTGTTTAGCCAAAGTCTAAATAGCCAAAGTCTCCATTGTTAATTTGAATGCCATTTCAAGGCCCATGATTTTTTCTAGTATTTAGTTATTATGGGTATTTTATATAATCATATACCCATTTTTGTTATAATTTTTAAACTTTCTCTGCAGTGTTCTGTGTTCACCTATTCAATCTTATCTACAACTACATAGTGTTGTCATCAGCCCCCACTTTCCCCTTGGTTATAGTGGTCTCCTCCTTCTCTGCCAAATTCTCCTTTTTTTTCATATCATTGCATCTATGTTGAATGACTTCCACCTTTCAACTATACTTGCCTAATCCTAGTTTATTAGAAAGAGCTGTCTTTTGAATTATATAGATATAGATATAGATATAGATATAGATATAGGTTTATATCCCATACCTAGCACCTTGGACAAGTTACTTAATTTCTTTGAGCCTTAGTTTCTTCATCTGTAAAATGGAAATAATCATTGCACACTTTCTCTATTAGAGATTCTTTGAGGATTCAGTAAAATAATGTATTCTAACTTTCTGGCCCATATTGATGGCCATTAAGTTGAATTATTCTTAGTACTCATATTGTGAAACACAATTAAGTGCCTCTTCCTTCTTCATGTCTCTCCTGATGCAGCCTGAGAGCAGCCCTCCCTTTTTTTCTTTTTTTTCCTTTTTTAAATTTAATTCTTATTCAAGTACAGTTTTCTGTTTTATATTCCCTGCCCTTCCCCCCCAGCGCTCCCCACCTCCCTCCCATTTCTACCACCCACCTTAATTGTTGTCCATGTGTCCTTTATACTTATTCATGTGAGTCCCTCCCCTTTTCCCCTATGATTCTCTCCCCTCTCCTCCCTGGACCCTGTCAGCCTGCTCCGTATTTGAGTGTCACTGGTCATATTTTGCTTGCTTGTTTGTTTTGTTGTTTAGATTCCTGTTAAAGGTGAGATTATATGGTATTTGTCTTTCACTGCCTGGCTTATTTCGCTCAACATAATGTTCTCCAGTTCCATCCATGATGTTGCAAAGGGTAGGAGCTCCTTCTTCCTTTCTGCAGCATACAATTCCATTGTGTAAATGTACCATAGCTTTTTGATCCAGTCATTGACTGATGGGCATCCGGGTTGCCTCCAACTCTTGGCTATCATGAATTGTACTGCTATGAACATCAGGGTGCATAGGTTCTTTTGGATTGGTGTTTCAGGGTTCTTAGGATATACTCCTAATAGTGGAATCGCTGGGTCAAAAGACACGTTCATTTTTACTTTTCTTAGAAAGTTTCATAATGTTTTCGATAGTGGTTGTACCAGTCTGCAATCCCACCAACAGTGAGCTAGGGTCCCCTTTTCCCCACAACCTCTCCAGCACTTGCTGTTTGTTTCTTGTTTATGATAGCCATTCCAACTGGTATAAAGTGGTATCTCATTGTGGTTTTAATTTGCATCTCTCTGATAGCTAGTGATATCGAGCATCTTTTCATGTGTCTCTGGATCCTCTGTATGTCCTCCTTGGAGAAATGTCTGTTCAAGTCCTTTGCCCACTTTTTAATTGGGTTGCTCGTCTTCTTTGAGTGGAGTCAAGTGAGTTCTTTGTATATTTTGGAGATTAAACCTTTGTCTGAAGTATCATTGGCGAATATGTTTTCCCAAACAGTTGCTTCTCTTTTATCTTGATACTGTGTTCCTTAGTCATGCAGAAGCTTTTAATTTTGATGAGATCCCATTTGTTTATTCTTTCCTTTATGTCCCTTGCTCTAGGGGATGATGTTTCAGTAAAAATATTGCTGCGTGGAATATCTGAGATTTTCCTGCCAATGTTCTCCTCTAGGGCTTTAATGGTGTCACAGCTTATGGTGAATTTATTTTGGTGTATGGTATAAGTTGGTGCTCGAGTTTCATTTTTTTTGCATGTAGCTGTCCAGTTCTCCCAACACCATTTGTTGAAGAGGCCTTGTAATACAGTTTGACATCAGGTATTGTGATCCCTCCTACTTTGTTCTTCTTTTTCAACATTGCAGCTGCTATTCGGGGTCTTTTATGGTTCCATATAAATTTTTGAAGAGTTTTTTCTATGTGTGTGAAATATGCCTTTGGCACTTTAATAGGTATTGCATTGAATCTATAAATTGCTTTGGGTAGTATGGACATTTTGATGATGTTAATTCTTCCAATCCATGAGCATGGTATATGTTTCCATTTGTTCATGTCTTCCTTGATTTCTTTCTTCAGTGTTGTATAGTTTTCTGCGTACAGGTCTTTTACCTCCTTGGTTAGGTTTATGCCCAGATATTTTATTTTATTTTTTTGCTATATCGAATGGGATTTTTTCCTGATTTCTGCTTCTTCTGTTTCATTGTTGGCACACAAAAATGCCTTTGAATTCTGGGTATTTGTATCCCGCTGTTTTGCCAAATTCATTCATTAGTTCGAGCAGTTTTTTGGTGGAGGCTATAGGCTTCTCCATGTACACTATCATGTCATCTGCAAACAATGCCAGTTTTGTTTCCTCCTTTCCGATTTGGATGCCTTTTATTTCCTTTTCTTGTCTGATCGCTGTGGCTAGAACTTCTAATACTATATTGAATATAAGTGGTGATAGTGGGCAACCTTGTCTTGTTCCTGATCTTAGTGGAAAAGCTTTTAGGTTTTGCCCGTTGAGTATGATGTTGGCTGTGGGTCTTTCATATATGGCCTTTATTATATTGAGGAATGTTCCCTCTATTCCCATTTTTCTGAGTACCTTTATCAAAAATGGGTGTTGTACCTTATCAAAAGCTTTTTCCACATCTATTGATATGATCATGTGGTTTTTGTCTTTGCTTTTGTTTATGTGGTGTATTTCATTTACTGATTTATGAATATTGAACCATCCTTGCATCCCTGGGATGAATCCCACTTGGTCGTGGTGTATGATCTTTTGGATGTATTGTTGGATGCGGTTTGCCAATATTTTATTGAGGATTTTAGTGTCTGTGTTCATCAGAGATATTGGCCTGTAGTTTTCTTTCTTTGTTGTGTCTCTGTCTGACTTTGGAATTAGGATGATGCTGGCTTCATAAAAAGAGTTGGAGAGTTTTCCTTCTTTTTGGATTTTTTGGAATAGTCTGTGAAGAATAAGTGTTAGCTCTTCCTTAAAAGCTTTGTAGAATTCTCTTGTGAAACCATCTGGTCCAGGGCTTTTGTGTAATGGGAGTTTTTTTGATTACTCTTCAATTCCATCTGCTCTTATTGGCCTGTTCAGGTTTTCTGTTTCTTTTTCATTGAGTTTTGGAAGATTATATTTTTCTAGAAATTTGTCCATTTCAACTAGGTCTTCAAATTTCTTGCCATACAGTTCTTCATAGTAATTTCTTACAATCCCTTCTATTTCTGTGGTATCAGTTGTAATCTCTCCTCTTTCATTTCTGATTGTATTTATTTGGGTCCTCTCTCTTCTTTTCTTGATGAGGCTACTTAAAGGTTTGTCTATTTTGTTTATCTTTTCAAAAAACCAACTCCTAGATTCATTGATTTTTAGAATTGTGCTTTTAGTCTCTATGTCATTTAATTCTGCTCTGATCTTGGTTATTTCCTTCCTTCTACTTGCTCTGGGCTGTCTTTGTTGTTTTTCCTTGAGTTCCTACCGGTGTTGGGTTAGGTTGTTTGTTTGAAATGTTTCTATCTTCTTTAGGTAAGCCTGTATTGCTATGAACTTCCCTCTCAGGACTGCCTTCACTGTGTCCCATAAGTTTTGGGTTGTTGTGAGTTCATTTTGTTTAGTTTCGAGAAGTTTTTTGATTTCTTCCCTAATTTCAATCTTGACCCATTCGTTGTTTAATAGCATACCATTCATTCTCTATGCTTTTGGGTGTTTGGGGTTTTTTCCTGTGGGGTTGGTTTCCAATTTCAGTCCCTTGTGATCAGAGAAGATGCTTGGTATGATTTCTATTTTCCTGAAGTTGTTGAGACTTCTTTTGTGTCCTATCATGTGGTGTATCTTTGAAAATGTTCCATGTGCACTTGAAAAGAATGTGTATTTAGCTTCTTTGGGATGGAGGGCTCTATATATATCAATTAGGTCCATTTCTTCTACAGTGTTGTATAATGCTGCTATATCTTTGTTGATATTTTGGTTGGAAGATCTGTCCATTTTTGACAGTGAGGTGTTAAAATCCCCTACTATAATTGTGTTGCTGTCAATATCTTTCTTGAGGTCCTCTAGAATTTTCTTTATATATTTGGGTGCTCCTATGTTGGGTGCATATATATTTATGATGTTAATGTCTTCTTGGTGGATTCTTCCCTTGAGTATTATGAATCGACCTTCTGGGTCTCTCCTTGTGGCCCTTTTTATGAAGTCTATTTAGTCTGATATGAGAATTGCTACCCTGGCTTTTTTTTTTCTTGTCCATTTGCTTGGAAAATTTGTTTCCATCCTTTTAATTTTAGTCTATATTGACCTGAGGTGGGTCTCTTGTAGGCAGCATATGTGTGAGTCATGCTTTCTTATCCATTCAGCTATTCTATGTCTTTTAATTGGTGCATTTAATCCATTTACATTTAAGGTTATTATTGAAAGGTACTTATTCATTGCCATTTGTGTACCTGTGTTCTTCTCCATCTCACTCTTTTCCTTCCTTTCCTTAAAGCAGCTCTTTTAGTAATTCTTATAGAGCTGGTTTTGTGGAGGCATATTCTTTTAGATTTCTTTTGTCTTGGAAGCTCTTTATTTGGCCTTCTATCTTTATTGAGAGCCTTGCTGGATAAAGTAGCCTTGGTTGTAAGCCTCTGTTTCTCATTACTTGGAATATTTCCTGCCATTCTCTTCTTGCTTGGAATGTTTCCATTGAGAAGTCAATAGCCAACCTTATTGGGACCCCCTTGTATGTTACTTCCTTTTCCTCCCTTGCTGCCTTTAGGATTCTCTCTGTCTTGGAGTTTTGCCATTTTAATGATGATGTGTCTTGCAGTAGGCCTCTTTTGGTTCCACTTGCCTGGGACTCTCTGCGATTCTTGGATTCATGTGACTTTCTGTCTCCTCAACTTAGGAAAATTTTCCATTATTACTCTTTCAAGTAAGTTTTATTTTCTTTTGAAAAAATAATTCTTTATTTAATTCTTGTTCAAGTACAGCTTTCTGTCTTATATTCCCAACGCTGCCCACCCCCCCGCTCCATGCTCCCCGCCTCCCTCCCATTTCCACCCCCCACCCTTAGTTATTGTCCATGTGTCCTTTATACTTGTTCATGTGAGTCCATCCCCTTTTCCCCTATGATTCTCTCCCTTCTCCCCTTTCTGTCCCTTGTTCTTCTTCCTCTTCTTCTGGTATTCCTATTATTCAGATATTATTACGTTTCATGTTGTCTTGCATTTCTCTTAAATTCTCCTCAATTTTTCTGATTCTCTTTTCCATTATTTGGTCTGTCTGGGAGATTCTTTCTATCCTGTCTTCTATCTCACTTATGCGATCTTCCGCCATATCGATTCTATTCTTCATACCTTCTACTGTGTTCTTCAGTTCAGAAATTGTATTCTTCATTTCCTCTTGGCCTTTACTGATGCTTTGTATTTCCTTTTTCTTGTTGATACAATTTGCAGGGAGTTCATTGTAGCTCCCCTCTCGTTTCTGGTAGCTTGTTGTAAGCTCTTTGAATTTCCTGATAACCAGTGCTTTGGATTCAATATCTGATAGTTGGCTTGCCTCTATTTCATCTAACAGTCTTTCTGAGACTTCCTCCTTTTCTTTCATTTGGGGATTGTTTCTTTGTCTTCCCTTTATTTGTGATGCTCTTCTTGTTGGCCTCAGCTTCTTAAATTGATCTGTTCTGGTACCCTGAGATTATGGTGTGAACTTCTGTGGTAGGATGCCTGTGAGATTCAGTGGTGCAGTCTCGTGTAGGTATCTTGGTGTTCTCTGCTTCCACCATTCCTCTGGTTGGTTTTCAGCTAGTCAAACCTTTTCTTCTGGTCTCACTAGCTCCAGCAGCCTGAGGGGCTGTTAGTGTGGCTTTTCTCATGCCTCGGTAAGCGGATTTTCTCCCAGGCTTTCCAGTCCTGGTCTGGCATGTGGGCGCCCGCTCCCAACCAGGCTTTCCTGTTCTCGTAGGCTTGGGTGTGGACCTTTCCCTGTGCTGTGGCTGAACACTCAGGGCAACTCACAATTCTCCCAAACCAACATCAACAGCCTGACTCCCTGTGTTTCCCTGTCTGCGCCGGCTGAGTAGGGATGGAGCTGGCGACTGGCTCTCTTCCAGAGGCCCAGCCAGCAGCCCGAAACTCCCCGAGACTGTTGGAGAGCTGGTGCAGGTCCCACGCCACAGTGATCGCCTGGGCGACTCTCAATTCCAAGGCCGAGAGCTGGCACAGACCCCGCCTCTCTGGGAAAGCATGGGCAACCTGCGGTTCCCCAAGTTGAGGGCCTGCACAGGCCCCGCGAGGGCCAGTAAGGCATGGGCGACCGGCGGTTGTTCAGGCCAAGGGCCAGGCTTCCCTTTTCTTGAATAATATCTACTTAGCATCTAATTAGGCACTAATATGTGTTCATTAAATCAATCAGCAATTTTGTGCATCTAGTATGTGATAGGCGCTGTACTAGGTGCTGGGGTGGAATGGAAATAGAGAGGTGGAAATGAGAGAAAGAGGGGAGGAAATAGAAATAGTGGGTCTGAAAGAAGCACAAATTCCGTCACGGCTCTTAAGCATCTAATTTTCTTGTAGAGAAGATGCTCATGTAAACAGATAACTAGAATCCAAGGAATGAAGTGGTGTGCTTTGCAAGGAAGGTGCAACTGAAGATTCTGCTGGAAGACTGTGGGTGTTGGATAATGAAACACAGAGTTCTACTTATGCTCAAGATGGAGACATAGATAAACTTGCTTTGTCTCCTCACACAATACAGCAAAAATTACAACTCGACTGCAAAACCAGTATCACCTAGATTCATCAGAAAATTGAGCTGTATGGAAGTCCGACAACCATAGATTTACAGGAGCCACGTTCATCCAGACAGGTGGGAGGGGTGGAGATGCAGAGAGGTGTGGAGAGGCACAGAGATACGTAATGGCATGGAGAGTTGCTGAGACATGGAATGTGCAGACCTACATCCACATTGGTGGAAATAATCAGGAGGGTCACCTCAGGATCAAAGGGTTTCAGCCCCAGACCAGGCCACCCAGCCCAGGATTCTAGTGCCAGGAAGATACATTCCTATGCGTTGTGGCTGTAAAAACCAGTGGGGGCTAGGGCAGTGGAAGGAATAGACGGGGAGATTAAAAATAGTATAGGACATGGAGAAGCCAAAGAACTTATATTCATGGCCCATGGACATGAACTAAGTGGGGGGAATTGCTGGAGGCAGTGGTGGTGCGGGGTGGAGGGAGGCAACCAAGGGGTGTGGAAAGTAGACCAACTGTAAAGCATAATCAATAAAATATATTTTAAAAGAGAAGGACAGAGTTCTGGAAATAATAGCTCTGTCATTCTTATTGTTAACTTTCCCCTTTGCTGATGTCTCCGGCTGCAAGGATAGAAAGTGAATGCACTGCAAATCTGTATGTGACAATGTTAAGATGATTTAGCCCCATTTTTAAATAAATAGATGAAAGAATAAATGAATTCTTCACATTGAACTTTAAATATCCTTGAGCTTGTTTTAAAGAAAGAGCATTTGGTTGGGGATTTTGGTTTTGAACCAAGTAGACTTGTTGTTTTCCCCTAGCTCATGATATTATAGGCAGGTGTAGGGAGCACTTCTGGAATGCCCTTACCGTGCAGACCCTTTTTATTTTAACTTATCACTTGCCTTTGCTTTTACAAACTAGTATCTGGGAAGTAGTTCCTGATAGTGCTTTTAGTGGAAATTATCCTGGTTCTAACCATCTTGTGATAGCAGGCTGTTGAAGGACCTGTTGGAAGTTAGATCACTCATCCCACCTCAGCACACGATCTCCTTCCTCATGTTCATCTTCCACCCTCTCCCCCTAATGACCTCGTTAAGTTCATTAACTGAGTCACTAACCCAATAGTATAACATCTTTTTAAGACAAATTCCAGTGACTTGGAATTTGTCATAATGAGACACAGCTAGACACAAGCAGAATAAGGGAAAAACCTTCAGAGTGGAAAGACTGGGGTTCCAGCTCCAGACCTGATCCTTTACTAACTCTGCCATTTTGAGAAAGTCACCTTTCTGTTTGAATCTCATTTTTTTCTCTGCTGTTAAATGTAGGGATTGGCTTTGCTGACCAACATAGAAACAAATAACTAGACAGCCCACCTCACTACTCACTATTCACACAAATAATGGAGCTGGAAACATAAGTTATTTTCTACTTATGAATTTCCTTTCCAAGTAATTTTCTACTGCTGAATTTTAAGGGTGGTGGGCTGAGAGATGAGTTTTAAAAGACTGAGGGGGGATAATTCACACCTCTCAAGCTACTCTTTATAATGATCTGTTAAGAACACATTTATGAGAAATGGCTTAATTCTGTAGCCTTCTACTCAGGACAACAGGTTAGTTTAGCCAAAGTACTTTTTTAACAAGACCATACGCAAACCCCTTTTAGTAAACCTAAAAAACTTTTGCAGAAATCAGAAAAGTAAAGTTTTCCCCTAATGTATTTAAAAATGATCATTTCACTGTTGCCAAACTTCATTACCACTCCCAAGAGCTAACACTTCCAGATTAATGATCCTCATCCCAAAGAGAAGGCAGTGACTGTTAAAAGAAAAAAATCACCAACACGCAATTTACTATTGTGCATTCTTTGAGAATTAATGTCAATAACACCGTTACAACATTTTTCAAAATAAAGGATGGAGTTTTCTAATTGTCTAGGAATTTTTTTTTTCCAAGGCTTCATCCTCAGAAGAAAAAAACCCAAGTTTTAAATCATTAACACCACAAATCTCTGTTAATTGTGAAGTGTTTGCAAGTGCCTTAATCAGGATGGCATGTCTGAGTGGCCCATTTTAATTTGATCACACTGATTAAGTTTCTGTAAGCCAATATATGTTACATTTCCAATTCAGTTAAATGAGAATCTCCTGCCATTACTAGATGCTACCAAAATGCCCTAATGGGTGAACAATAGCCTTGGTATTTTCAATTGCTACTGACTTCCTGATTATATAAACTTTGTATTAAATGAAATCAATGAGAGCTCAAATTAAATCCAGCAAACTTTAAAGACTAAATATGTTTTCCCCACACTTTTGGTGTATTTTCACCACAAGGTGTGGAGTGCATTAGTTGGAATTCATTGATTACCTTTAGTGATAAATTTACAAGGCTCTTTCCCCTCATATACCAATTTCTAGAACAGTCTATAATGTTGGAAAGCACTGTAAATGTGAGTGATGAATAGGAGCTCTCCATTATATATGTATTATAGTTGTGCCTCTTTCAACTGTTGATAAGAGCTATCTTATATAAATGTAATTGCTTTGTAAATGTAAATGTCTATTGGCTCATCAATCACCCTGGAGATTGAGGAAACAGGACAATTGGGGGAGGTGTGAAAGTAACTACCTAGGGACAGGAATGAAGAAAATTGCTAAGTGGGTAAGGGATTGAATTGATGAAGCTAGAGAATTTTGTGGAGGGGGATTAGGATGAAAAAAACAGCTGGGAAATGATTGGGAGAGGACGTTTGGAGCTGCCCCTCCCTGGCTTGCACCTGCAGAATCCTCCAAGGCTGTTGCTTTCTTGAGGTCCTGAAGACTGATAACTGAAAGAGAAATAAATGGGCATAGTTGGTGTAGGTTTGAAGCAGAAGGGGCTGAAAAGGAAAGTGTGACTTAATTAAGTGGGGCCAGGGCACCATGGGTACCTTTTTTGCCTGTCTCTCAAGTCCTGCCCACTCTGAACAACTCACAGGGTTTGTGAGGATATTATCTGAAAGCAGCCTGTGAGGGGTTCCAGTCACTTGCCTCACCCTGGAGGAAGAGGGCACTGAATACACCTAATGCTGCTAGTTTGAAGCCCTAGCAGCATCCTCAATTCCTTGGGTGGTACCAGGAGGTAGGTAGGCTCAGCACTGAGCACAGAAGCCATCTGGGTGAGAGTGCCCCCGAATTTTCTCACAATGTTAAGGTCCTTTTTATAGATTCTGGATTTCAAAACCTGCCGTAAGTCAAATGTATGACTCACAGAGTAATAAAGCCTTCTAAATCAATTTGTAAGACATCTTGAAGATAAACAAGGGGGAAAGGCTTTTTATTTCTTCTCCCACTCTTTTTTTTAGTATTCTGCCTACTTCCAAAAAAGATTTGAAGTAACTTCCAAAAGACTTTATTACTCGTAACTAGGAGTATTTAAGAACTATTTCTTAAAGTTGAGTTTATATATATCATATAAATAGAGAAGAATGATTATATAAGGGGATGAATATATCAGGGATTTCTCACTTTAGACAATAAACTCTGGGGGAATTGTTACATGAGTGAAATATTTTCGGCACTTACTACATTTTACTACATTCTTCCCTTGGGTGTCCTTTCAGTTCCTCCCCCCAGCATCTGCAATATCCAAACAGTACCTTTCCTTTCAAGTAAAACTCTTCGTCTTGTATTTGATAGTGGCAAGGGTTTTTTTTTTTTTTTTTTACTTTCTAATAAAGTACTTGCTTATGAAATAATGATTGTAAGAGGCTTATGATATCAGTTGCCCTAATGCTTAAAGAAGTTCCTATAATGGGGGAAGAGAGATTTGGGGACAGAAGGGGTGCTCTAAGGGTTTATCCCAACCCTCAAAGAGTATGCAGCTTAGTTACTGGGGGAGGAAATGGCATTGTAAAAATTCAGGGAAGTCAAGTACTGATTCTAAGTACACTTGAGGCTCAGAGAAGGCAAAGAGAAAATTCATTTGGATGAAGCCACGTGCAGTATAAGAACATTTTGGTGGTCAAGACAGCTGCTAGAGGAGATAAGAGTCCATGTAGTCAGCATTTAGATCACACAAGGGAGGAAGGAGAGTATCTCTATCTACCTTTCCCCTCAGTCTTCCTCCTCTCTTGGCCACCTCTACAATTTTACCATATGCCACACACATCATATCTTCCTTTTTATTCTACTTTCTCCTCCCTCTCTGTTCTTTCCTGCATTCTCCTTTCATCCTTTCTTTTTCTTACTATGTTTTCACTCTCCATCCATTTTCTCCACCCTTCTAACATTTACTTCCTCTCATTTTGTTCTGATGAGTCCTCTTTGCTCCCTTATTTCTCCACTTCCTTCAATCAGTTGCCAAATCAGCTTAAATAAGGCCAAGAGGGGAGCAGTGGGACCTAGAAACCCTGAATATGAGTATCTCTATAGCTTAAGCTTAGTGGGGACAAGTGGATCTTCAATGCTCCTCTGAGAAATCACTTTTCTTCTGGTTCCCCTGTTGGAGGGTTCAAATGCTTCTAGGTGTTTGTGGGTTTTACCAAACTGTGTCTTTGGCACTTGCACCCATCTTTCCTACTTCCCATACCTTTGGCTTTAGCATTACCCCTCTTGCATGTGTGAAACCACTTTAAGGAAATGAGTGAAGTTACATTGTTAGCTGCAAAAAACTCAATATAGGGCAGGAGGAAAACGCTTTGTAAGTGTAAAAAAATTAAAATGGTCTTGCCAAGAACTGCAATAGAATAAGACAGCCTTTCTACCATAGGCATGGGACATTTCAGAATCCAGGCAACAAGTCTAACAAAAGAAGGCTTTTCAAAAACAAATTGAAGCAAGGCAGGATATATCATAGAGGTTAAAAGTATGAGTTTTGCAGCTACCCTGTTGGAGGTTGAATCCCAGCTCTATCTCTTACTAGCTCTGTGACTTTGGGAGAGTTGCTTATCTTTTCTGCACCTCAGTTTATTTATCTATAAAAAGAAGATGATTATACTGTTACCTGCCTTATGGATGGTGATAATAATTAAATAAGTCAATGCATAATAACGGCTTAAACACATGCCTGACACATATTACAGGGTCAATGAGCACCTGCTATAATTGAGTGTGGTTGTGTGCTGAGCTTCTCTGAGGACTTACACAATTGCTTGATCCAGGAATCAGACTTACTGATATGTTTAGTGCAGACTGCATTCCCAGTACCTGAAAAAGGTGACCCAGGGTCCAGTAGAGATCACTCTAAACCATTTTCTTAAATTATATTTTAATGATTATGCTATTACAGTTGTCCCAATTTTTCCCTTTTGCCCCCCTCCACCTAGCACCCCCAATCCCTCAGGCAATCCTCACAACTTTGTTCATGTCCATGGGTCATGTGTATAAGTTCTTTGACTACTCCATTTCTATACTGTACTTTACATCCCCATGGCTATTCTGCAACTACCTATTTGTACTTGTTAATCCTCTCACCTCTTCACCAATTCACCTCAACCCCCCCTCCCATCTGGCACTACATATCCATGATTTCATTTCTGTTTTACTTGTTTGCTTAGTTTGATTTTTAGATTCAGTTGTTGATTGTTACGTCAGAGTTGCTCAAGGAACCAGAAGGATGCAGCAAGCTAAGGAGCAGGGTTTATTAGTGGGAATAAGAGGGAAAGTAGAGCCAACCTAGGGAGGTTGGGGAGCCAACCAAGGGAGGTTAAGACTCAGTCAGTTGTTCTTAGGGCAGAGTTTTTAAGTGCAAAACCCCATGAAGTGTAACTGGTTGGGGTGTCAGAGTCTGATTGGCTAGAGCTGGTTGCTGGGTACAATTTCTGCTGTCCATTGTTCTTGATACATCTTGTCAGGCTCAAGTTAAAGCTACATCCCGTCATGCTGGGTAGGCTGACCCCAGACCCCGATCTTAGCCAATCTTCTCTGATCTTCTCTGTTTGTCCTGGGTAGGGTTGGCAGGCAATTTCCCAGGCAGCCATTTTCCCAGGCTAGTTTCCCACAATACAGTTTTCTCACCTGGTGATTTTCCATTTCTCCTAGGCCTACATAGGTCTGTCATTGATAGTTGTGAATTTGCTGCCATTTTAATGTTCAAAGTTTTATATTTTTCTTTTTCTTATATGCTTCCCTTTAACATTTCATATAATTATGGTTTGGTGCTGATGAACTCCTTTAGCATTTTCTTGTCTTGCAAGCTCTTTATCTGCCCTTTGATTCTAAATGATAGCTTTGCTAGGTAAAGCAATCTGGTCTGTAGGTCTGTGCTTTTTATCACTTTAAATATTTCTTGCTATTTTTAGGCTGCAAAGTATCTTTGGAGAAATTAGCTGACTGTCTTATGAGAATTCCCCTGTAAGTAACTAACTGCATTTCTCTTGTTGCTTTTAATATTTTCTCTTTATCTTTGACCTTTGGCATTTTAATTATGATGTGTCTTCTATAAAATATTTTATTTATTTATTTTTAGAGCGAGGAAGAGAAGGAGAAAGAGAGGGAGATAAATATCTACAAGTGAGAAAAACATTAATTGGTTGTTTCTCACATGCCTCAAACTGGGGACCTGGCCTGCAACTGAGGCATGTGCCCTGACAGAGAATTGAACCAGAAATGTTTCAGTTCATGGGCTGATGCTGAATCCACTGATCTATACCAGCCAGGGCTAATTATGATGTGTCTTGGAGCGAGCCTTTTTGTGTCCATCTTGTTTGGAACTCTCTGTGCTTCCTGGACTTGGCTGTCTATTTCCTTCACCAAATTAGGGAAGGTTTTTTTTCCATTATTTTTTTCTAATAGGTTTCCAAATTCTTGCTCTTTCTCTTCTCCTTCTGACACCCTTATGATGAAAATGTAAGTATGCTTGAAGTTGTCCCACAGGTTCCTCATACTATCTTGGGTTCTTTGGATTCTTTTTTTCTTCTTGTTGTTCTGACTGTTTTTTTGTTTTTTTGTTTGTTTGTTTTTGTTTTTTTGCTTCCTTATGTTCCAAATCATCGCTCTGATTCTTGGCTTCATCCACTGTACTGTTGTTTCCCTGTAAATTGTTCTTTATTTCACTTAGTGTGTCCTTCATTTCTGACTTGATCTCTTTTATGCTGCTGATGTCCTCACTTAAGTTCCTCAATCACCCTCATAACCAGTGTTTTGAATTCTGCATCTGATAGATTACTTATCTTCATTTAGCTTTTTTCCTGGAGTTTTGGTCTGTCCTTTTATTTAGGCCATATTTCTTTGTCTCCTCATTTTGGGCAGCCTCCCTGTGTTTGTTTCTATGTCTTAGGTAGAGCTTCTTTGACTCTGTGTCTTGGTAGTATGGCCTAATGTAATAACTGTCCTGTAGTGTCCAGTGGCACAACCTCCCCTATCTCCTAAACTGGAAACTTGAGTTAATTCCTCTGTGTGGGCTGAGTACACCCTCCTCTCGTAGGTGAGCCTTGATTGCTATTGTCATGTCAATGGGAGGGAATTACACAGGCCAGTCAGCTACAGAGACTGGCTTTAACCACTGACCACAAATCTCTGTCCTCTGTTGGAGGATCAACTGTGCAGGGTCCCACTCCACAGAGCAGGACATAATTCAGCAGGGCTCTGGAGCTCACTGAGTCTTCCTCTTGAGCATGTTGTTTGAGGTTAGGTGGTGTAGGGTGGTGCTTCTCTGATGTGGTTTGCAGCTGTCCATTAGGTGCATAGGCTCTGGGGTTTCCTGGGTGGTGCAGGCAAAGGTCAGCCATCAGCTGTGTTCTGTTTATGACCACTTGGTATAAGTTATTAAGCAATATGCAGATGGCTGCTACTTGTGCTGAGCTTAGAGGTGCCCAAATAAGGCCAGGTTGTGAACCAAAGCCAGCTGCTGATAGTGTCAGGCCTGGGGACAATTAATAAGAAGTAGGGGGCTAGGACCTTACTTAAGCTAGCTGTTGATTGAGATGATTTAGGAAGTTGTGAAGCATGAACCATGACAAACCAGTCATATGGAAAAGTCACTGTTAACAGCTTGGGTGGACTCAAGTTAGATGGGGTGAAGCCTCAGGGAATCACCTTGGTGGAGGCAAACAGTGAGCCAGATTGATGGAGTCTCAGATACAGCACCCACCTCTCATCTTTGTGGCTCTGTGTGGGGGGAGGGCCAGAAAAAAAACACTGGCATCTTCCAGTAGTTGTGTCTGGGGGGAAGCTTTCCTCTCACTCTCACCTTGATGCCATATACTTCAGTTCCTCTCTGTATGCCACTGGTGCCTTTCAAGCTGCTTCCCTGGTGCTGGAGCTCAGAGGGAATTAGTCTGAGTAAGTCTGTGTACAGACCCTTTAAGAGGAACTGCTTTGGAACCCATCAGTTTCTTCCACTGATTCAGTCTCCACTGGTTTTTGCAGCCAGAAGTTATGGGGACTTATCTTCCCGGCACTGGAACCCTGGGCTGGGGGGCCTGGTGTGGGGCTGGGACTCCTTACTCCCAAGATATCCTTCCCAAATGTTTATCTACCACATGTGGTTGTGGAACCAGCCCTTTCCACATCTCTGCCCCTCTTACCAGTCTGGATGGGTTTGATTTCTTTAATTCTGTAGTTGTCAGATTTCTTTGCAACTTGATTTTGGACAGTTTGGAGTGATGGTTGTTCTGTAGTTTATTTTTAATTTTGATATAGTTGTGCAAGGAGGAAAGCTGTATTTACCTATACCTCCATCTTTACCATAAGTCTAAACCATTTTCAATTTCAAAGGCAGTAAGTAGCACATGTTTCTCTGTCCCCAGAACCACACAGTGTGCATATGTACTTTTCATGGGCTTCAATGGATGAGGACCAAGTAAAAATTCCCCATAATGTAGCTAAACCTGAATCTAAATGAACAGCTCCTCCCTCAGTATGGCCATAAAGATCACCCATATTCCTTAGCTAAATTGATTGCATTTATCATTCTGAAACTAAATGTTGAACAAGTGGATAGATCTAGAGACTTAGGCTTCTGATGCCATTTAACACTGAAAGTTGTATCTGGAAAGAGACAAAGAAATGCTTGGGTGTAAAAATATGAAGAGCAAATTTAAAATGTAAACAGATGTAGAACAGTCTAATTTCTCTTTGTAAGCCTTCAACTTCAAGTTCTATCTAATACAAACCTGTTTCTTTTGTGGCTGGCTAACAATTCTACAATGGAGTTGGAATTTTTTAACTCATTTTCTTCGATCCCATTTCATGTCTTTAATTTGGTGGTATGGGAATATAAAGCTCAATCCTTGAACCCAAGACCAAGTCAAAGGATGTGTTTGGCCATCACTTTGCCTTATGTCCAAGTCTGGATTTAGACAATGTACATATCTTTGTGAATGGCAAACAGCTCACTGGCACAAGCATGATAGCCATTGAGTCTTGGGAGGGGTTTTCAGAGCTAACTAATGTTTCCTTAAAAGATTCTGAAACTTGTGTGGGGTAACACATGTTTTATCGTAGTTATTCTGGGTCTGTAAGTGCAATGAAAATGTTAGCCTTGGCATATCAATCGTGTTTTACAGATGACTGTAATTTCCTGAATGTCAAAACTCCAAATTTTTCTACTAAGCAAACTTTTCAGTGGCAAAACAGATTGCCTCCATAATGTATCACTGTGGGCAGGAAAAATGAAATCTTTATGCAGTGTATTATGAATCAATGAGGCATTGAGATTCTTGGAAGGGTGAGTGGACTCTGGAAAATGAAAAACTGCCACTATTCCATCTCTACAACTGCCGCCCAGGGAGTGGAGGCTTTGGCAGCAGTTACCATGTGGGCCACAGAAATATCACATTCAGGTTGAAACCAGTTCCTGTCTTTTCCTGCATTTTGATGGGATAGATGTCACTGTAAATACAGTGTTAGGGCATTTAACAACACTTCTAACATGATTCCTTTTTCTTTTGAGATAATGGCTCTGTTGGTTATTGATAAAGGAAACATGAGAGGACTGGACATTTCATTAAGAAAAAATAATAGCAAATAGCAAATAATATAGCAAATAATTGTGGAATATGTACGAGGTGGCCTGCATTATGATAAACACTATATGATTATCTCATTTGATAAATCACAACATTGTGAACTGGGTGCTTACAGATGAGGAAACCAATACTTAGAGAGGTTAAACAATTTGCATAAGGCTGTATAAGCTGGGGCTTACTTCCAGAACTGTCTGACTCCAGGGACTGAGCTCTTAACTACAAAGCATTTATCAATGGCAGGCTGTTTCTCATGATTCTGGGTCAGCTAGGTCCATAGGGAGAGAGGAGAAGAAATATAAAGGGGATATGGCCTTGCCTTCTTTTCAGTATGCCCATAGCCTTGGAGGGAAGAGAAGACCTAGATATGAATAACTTAAATTATAAAGTCAGATAAAAGGGTCCTCTATGAGAAGTCTGGATAACCATTTCTGGGAGTTCAAAGAAAGGCATGGATGCTTTAGCTGTGGACATCATGAGGAAGGAAGCCTTGAGAAGACAGTCCTATTTGGAAAGACAGGTAGAGAAGAGAAGAAAGTGTTGTGCCTAGGGGTCCAGCATAAAAAATAGCAGGAGGTAGCAAAATGATGACAGAGAGGAAGAGTTCAATTTAGTTAGAATATGGGGTAGGTTTGAGGGTGGGAGGTGGGGATGGGTGATGTGGACTTTGTCCTGTGGAGTTCATATGTTGTGGATGCAACCAACAAATTAACATGGACTACTGAAGTTCTGTGGAGAAAAAGGGACAGCATGGTCGCTCTCTGAGTGACCTGGACAGGCTGGACAGGCTTTTATTGCTTTCTAATAGCATACATCAAAGAAGGTTTTCATTCATTATGTTTAGGTTTGCTTAGGTGATTAGGTTTACAGATAACAAAGAAAGGATGTTACTGATTACTTCTTACAGATTAACAAGGAAAATGTTGCAAATGCAAGGGAGTGATAAGAGTGATTAGTCTGGTTACACTCCGACCTTGGGAGAATCAGCACAAACTTCAGGAAGTTACTTTAAAGATATGCAGTAAGCTTTTGCTGCTTCAGCTTGGGGGGGAGGGAGTTTTAGCCAGAGCAAGCCTCAAAGTAGCTTGGGTATAATGCAGGTCTGGTTTCCCACGGGAAAGCTTATCCTTGGGTTCTGCTTCCTGTGTGTTGACATGTACCTATCGGTTTTCCAGTAGGGCTGGGCTGCATTTGCCATTTCATGTGGATAGGTTCCCTATAGATGGGTGGGGTGGGGGCCAAAGTGGGGTAAAAATAGAGACAACTGTACTTAAACAACAATAAAAAAGAAAAAAGAAAAAACTAAAAAAAAAAAAGAACATGAGAGTCCATGTTCAGGGGATCAGTGATAGGGTGGAATGTCAGACAGGACCAGTAACTTAGTGATAAATCATGGACAGGATTCATCTAAAATTCAGCCTGTTAATTTTCTCTGCAAGGCCTTTTTCTTTACCATTTACATCTTTACTTTTACATTTACTTTTAAACCAGAGATTTCTGACAGGACCTTAACTCTGACAGAATGCTAAGGCAGTTGAATTTGATTTTGGTGTCCTCAATTTTTCTTCTCAGTCTTCTTTTTCTTCCTCAAAACTCAGTGCCTATTTCTATACAATCCCTACACACTCCTTTCCTGTCTTGAATGTGAGACCTGATTATTAAATCCATAGGAGGGATATCTTAGAGGTCATTTACAGCCTTCCCCATCTAAATGACTGGTAAGTCTTAATAACTTATGGCCCTCTAACCCTTATACCCTGCCCCCGTCCAGACACACAGGAGGCAGAATCTAAAAACCAAAGGAACAAACTCCACATTGTGGCTTTCTGGCCCACCATGATAGGAAGGGGCTGTGTTCCCAGCACTCCTGAAAACCATGCCACCTCACAAGGCTGACCCTGGTTTCAAGTCTGGTTAGGATATTGCAGAGAGCTCTGAACTGCTTCACGCAAAATTCCTTTCATTCTCAAATAAATGAGCAAAGTGTCATGGGGTACTGAAATGAGTCTGAATGTCTAGACATGGCTTTCAGACATATGTAACTTGATCACTTACTAGCTGTGTGACCTTTCACATCTCTGTGCACTAATATATGCACCTATGAAATGGACTGGACCTATGTATTTCACAGATATGTTGTGAGGATCTAATGAGAGAGGAAGAAAACGTGCCTTGCTAAAAAAATCATTACCATAGATATGTTTTTAAGAGGACAAAGAGGGTGTTGTGCTTTCAAGAAGGTTTGGAATAATAGATTTGTAATTCTTGCAAAGGAACTTAGAAATATAAGTATTTCACATTTAGAACCTCAAGGGTGACTCACTTGTCACCTGATGTATGCGTGGTACACTGAAATGCATTAACACCAGCCTCTCCAAAATGTACCTGCCCATATTTCAACTGTCAACATATTCTTCCCACCATACAACAGGTGAAGGTCGATGTATTCTCTACATATATATTTCTAGTCACACCTTGACTCGTGAATGTTAAATGGAAGGAGGTAAGGTAGAAAAACAACAGAACTTCAAAAATAGCTCTAGGGAGATAAATCTTGTTTTAACTTAGAATGTGTTCATGACTGATTCATGATTCTGAAAAGGAAAAGAAGTTTGATCAGAACTGTCACCAAATGTCCTCATTTTAAATTCCTGTGCTTTCTTTGAGCAGAAAGGAACAGGCTTCCTGATTGTGACGATTGAGTAGCCTTTCAGCTGCATACAATGGCCAGTCACCTACAAACTGTAATTTCAGGAAGGCCTCCTACCTCATAGCATTTGCCCTGTTGCTGCCAGAAATTCTCCCCTAAGTGAAGAGCATGAAGCATTGCCCCTCAGAGGATGCTTTTCTAAAATGGAAATCCTTATGGTGGTTCTAGATGTACAACACCTTGATGAAAAGAATTTTTCTAATCACTGTTCCTTCTAGATCTAAGATTTTGAGTAGCATAAGTCAAGAAACTCCAGCAAAAAAAAATTGAAGAGGTATATAGGACAGGGTATGAAGAAGATCAGAAGACAACATATTCTGACCACAATGAAGGACAAAAGAAATATTAACTAAGCATGGGATTTCAGGATTCAATGGAGATACATTTGAAGAGAAGGGACTTTCTTCACCCTGGTAGGAGGCATTGTGTGTACAACAGTTTCTCCTGGCTGGATAACACCAAAACTAGAGTTTCAGGAGGTGCAGGAAGTCAGAGAAAAGGTAGTGTTGTGAATAAAGGGTCTATGTGCCTTGGGGAATAATGCTCTTGGGCTCTGGTTAGTGATGAATGACCTGGGAAAATGAGCTGATATACAATGAGGTGGAAGAGGGCAGAAAGGTACATCCTGAGCAATTCCAGGCATCATGGTAGACATTCCATCAACTGATCCACCAGTCTGCATTCTCATAAAGGGCTTGGCCCTGTGCTGAGAGATAGGAAAGTTACCCAGTAGTCTTGACCTTTAAGAAATGTACAACCTAGTTAAGAAAACAAAACATGACATGCATTTGGGGCTTAATGTGCAACAGAGAATGGTGGAGAAAACAATGAATTGAGTTAGGAGACTAGGCTTCTGGCCCTAGACTCCTTGCTGATTAGTTCTGTATCCTTGGACAAGTCACTTTCTCTGAGGTTTGAGTTCCTCATCCGAAAAGTGGTAATTCAGTGTGTTGTCCTATGTAATTCAAGGGAGTGTGTGAGAAAATAAAGAAATAAGAATGGTGAGCCATTCACCATTTCATGTGAAACTTCTGATTGTTACTCTCACCTGGCTTCCCTCCCTCACCCCCCCCCTTCTTTCTTTCTCCCAGGCTCTGATATCAATCGATTTTCTTCAGATGACCTTTATGAAAAACTATTGTGGGAAGGGGGGTGTTACTTAGCGTAATTATCAATGTTTTAAATCCAACTTGCTGGGTCACTGTCTCTGATAATTAACACCAATTGCACGGAGAAAAGCCAAGCCAGGAGAAAAATCTCTGTAGGTTGTACATGTAGCATGCAAGTGAATCTGAATCCCTATTGATGCCTTCAAAGTGAATGATTAATGGAAGAGTCTGAGGGTAGTGCCACCCTCCAGCATTTGCCTTAAGTTGGAAAATCAGAGTCAGTCAGACTTCTCTCAGCCCGAACATTGATTTTTAGTCCATCTTTGTGGCATTTGAATCTTATACTGGTGAGTAAAGGAGCTTCTACCAAACAGGAAAGCTGCATTTTCCTGAAACTGATCATGGTTTATCAGTCGCCTTGAGCATTATATTCTGAAACCTGAGGAAGAAGTTAGACCCTGGGTTTTGGTTAATGACTCTGCCACAAATGGGTCATGTGACCCCTATCATTCATCTCTGGGCATTAGTATGAATGTTGGCAAACAGATTGGACCAAGTGACTTCTGAAAGGCCTGCCAGCCTTGCTACTCTGCAAAATATGAGTCTGTTGCCTTCACCTGTGTATGGCTCCCATCTATTTCCTTCACAGAAGCATTGCCTTTCAGCAGGTAGGCCAGTTTACACACCTAGAACATGGCTGTCAGCCATCTAAAAAGCAGCCCAGAGCTCAGTCTATGCATGGAGGGAGCAAGCTATGGAGTACTCTCAGGTTTCTTGCCCAGTCAACTGCTCCCCACTGTGACTATATGATGGCCACACCCCTCCTCAGTAACATATAGGGTCCCGTTCTGCACAAGATGGTGCTTGTAAAATTCCATTAAAGAATTTGCACTCTGTCAAAAATAGTGGGATGTTTATGCTTTCACCAACCAAATGGAATCATGACTTATATTTCACAAAATACAAACTTGTCTGATTTCACATACTGTAAGCTTTCCCACTCTGGCACAGTTTGGGCAGGTACAAAAACATCTTTTTCTGTAGAACTCAGGTTGTTACAGTGTGATATTTACTTGAAACCTGAAGGAGCATTTTGTGACTGGGGAAGGGATAGGGCGGCCACTTGGCCCCCTAAGCTTCCAAGTGCTAAAAATCTCATTCCAGGATAGGTTCTCTTTTTGCCTTAAATGGGAAACAGTTGTAGCCAGAGTCTTTTTTCTGAAAAATAACCTCTGCTGCACAGAACTTACAGAATTCTTGTAAGCTTTTAGCACTAACAGAATCTTCAAAATTACTATTTCTGCTCAAGTGGGATCTTCTAGTCTTTGATGCCCCTTCCTGTACTCACTCCAATGTGACATCGGATTCCTTTTTAGGTAGAGATGTTAGTTAGGTGGGCAATTAGTGAGTACACAAAGTTCACAAAGTTATGACTATAAAGAAACAGGCTGTGCCTGGTACTGTATGTAATCTTATTTCTACACACATGCAGCATAACCTTGTTATCTAGTAGTTGCAACTTTTATAGTCTGACTACCTGCAGAAAAAACTCTCCCTTAGGAAAAGAGGCATGACCCTGCCAGCCTTTGAAATTCTGAATAGCTACAATTCCTTACAGTTTAAATGGTTAACAAGGTCTGTTTTCCCCACAGGGTTTGCACTTCATCACTCTCATCACCTTAAAACAATATTAGAGCTCATTAAAATCAACCCAGGACTCAAGAAAGGCAGCCCTTATTTAGGGGATAACATTCCCCCTGTGCTGTTCTGGAAAAAAGCACAATGGCTAAGAGCAGGCATTTATCTTGACTAGTTTGCCTCTAATGACTTCTCCAAAGCACAGTGGAGGTGCCTACTTCCAGACAGCACATATACAGCAGACCCAGGTGAACAAGTGCAACTGGCTACAGACTGCTCGAAATTACCTTAGATGGTATTTATTGACTGCCTACCATGTGAAAAAAAGCCCTGTTACCTGATTCCTTGTCTTTGTGTAGGTCCCTAGAGAAATTATTCTATGTGTCTCAGACTTCTTGCAGTCTAGAGATTGCAAAGGAGCCAATTATCTGCTTTCCTCATCTGTGGAATGGGAAGCTTGGGCTAAAATGGTTGCCAACTGCATCCAACTCTGATGTGCTCAGATCCCATCACTAAGGCTCTCTAATGGGTCTACCAAAACCACAGAATCAGCCCTTCCTTTCACATCCTGGCATACTCAACCATCTCTTACATCAAATGTTCCACTCTGGCCAGGCCAGTTGTGCCCTTGGCCTATGGCTCCTGATGCTGTGCACAGTGAGCACACACACACACTGGAGACTCAGACATGTCTGGAAGTGGGGATACAAAAGCCAAATAGGGCATCAGCCAAGGCTGGTGCACAGTGGGCAAGATTTGGGCTCAGGAGTCACACAGACCTGACAGACATTCACTAACTCTGTGATTCCAAGACTGTTAAATTTATAGATAGATGATTGACAGATAGATATGTATATAATTTTATCTTCATTGAGGCCCCATGGTTTCCCCACATTATAAATGAAAAAAAAAAAACAGAACCAGAGATAGTTTAAGTTATTTTCCCAAGCTGACACAGCTAGTAACTGCCAGGGCTGCAATTTCAACCCAGGTACTGTGGCTCTAGAGTAGCACAGTCTCACAGAAATATGCCCTGGCTGGTGTAGCTCAGTGGATTGAGTGTGGGCTGTAACCAAAGGGTCGCCAGTTCGATTCCCAGTCAGGGTACATGCCTGGGTTGTGGGCCAGGTCCCCAGTGGGGGCAACGTGAGAGACAACCACACACTGATATTTCTCTCTCTCCTTCTCCCTCCTTCCCCTCTCTCTAAAAATAAATAAATAAAATCTTAAAAAAAGAAATACAATGTAAGCTGCATTTATAATTTTGAATCTTTTAATAGCCACATTAAAATAAAGAAAATACAGGTGCATTAAATTTAATAATATATTTTACTTAAACTAATTGAAATATTATTATTTCAATATATAGTCAGTATAAGTGATAATTAATTAATGTGATATTTTATATTTCTGTCAGTCTTGGAAACCTTAGTACATGTGTTTGAAAACACTTAAAGCACTTATTTTGGACTAGCCAAATTTCAAGAGGCTCAGTAACCATATGTGGCTGATGGTTGTATTGATTAGGCTGGATCTTCCTTTTTTTTTTTAGATTTTATTTATTTATTTATCTTTAGAGGGGAAGGAGAGAGAGAGAGAAACGTCAATGTGTGGTTGCCTTTCGTGCATCCCCTGCTGGGAGTTGGCCTGCAGGGAACCGGCCTGCAACCCAGGCATGTGCCCTGACTGGGAATCGAACCCTGATCCTCTGGTTGGCAGGCCCGCGCTCAATCCACTGAGCTACACCAGCCAGGGCCTAGACTGGATCTTCTTAATCATCACATTCACTGTGCCTAAAATGAAAGGGTTAGCACTAGTTTAATAGGTTCTTGTGAGGAATCATGTAGTATAGTGCCTGGCACAATGTAATTGCCCTGTTACACCATAGTGTTTATTAGTAGCTCCTCTGCTGTGCTGTTTGCTCATGTCATAATGCCTCTTACCCTACATACCACACAGCTACCTAAACCTTTTCTATCCATTAGGGCCTGATTAGCTTTCTCCTTCTCCCTGAAACCTGCCTTGATTACCATAGTACACAGTAAACTCTCTCCTCTCTGACTCATTTTGCACATATTTTAGCCCTTCACTATAGTCAACCTTTATGTCCCTCCCTGAATTGTGGTTCTGTCCTCCCAACTTAATTCTAAGCTCTTTGAGAGCAGGTGCCCACATACACATGGCTTTCTCACTACTGTTCCCACACTGCTCCAATTGTGGCAATTTTAGTGTGACTCAGTGTTGGTACTTTGATCATGGATTGATTAACTATGTGTCTTAAATCCAAGGCCAAACCCCTCAACTCTAGGGCTAAATGAATGCTATATCTCCATCTTCTGCATACCTGTTTCTGAATTGAATGTCATGAAGCTACCAGTTTTATTATTAATCGAGACCTTGAACATGAAATGTTTTATAGTACATGTACTTTCCAATAAAAAGACAGAACAGGAACAGTACATTCCAAGGACAAGAGATCCTAGGGATGTTCATCTTAAAAGCAAGAGATTAACTATGGTAACCCCTGTGGTGGCACCTGGGCATTTCCCAAGTCTCTTTCTGTCCCTTGAGTGTTGAAGTTTACCACTTCTCACTCTGCCCACTCTTTTATAGGAAGGAAGAGAACCAACCCCTTTTCAGCTCCTGATGCCAATCCTAAGGGGATGACAGTTGGAGGGGAATGCTGCTTAGAAATACTCAGGAGGCTGAGAAGTACCATGCAGAGAGGGAGACGTCCCTGGAAGGGAAGTCAGGGTGCCTGAGTTTTTTAATCGGTGGCATAGCTGATCTTCATGATACATGGACAAATCATACCTCCTCCTGGAACTCTAGCTTTCCCATCTATACACTGAAGGGGGTTTTCTGTAATAGTTCTTTCCACCTCAAAAAACACACTGAGTATTAATGAACTGAGACTCACAAAATAATTTCAGAATGCAAAATATTTCAGGGGGCATTGTAAGCTGCAAAACTGTTCATGTTGCCAAGCAATTGAATCAGCTCTGGGTGAAGGCTGGTAACTATGGATCATAAAGCTTGGAATTTCACATCTTGTTAAAGAAATTAGTTTTGTCACTGTTTGCAAAAGTCCCAGATTTATGTACTTTGGGGCCTACTGGGCTTTGGGAAGGAAGAGAGCTAGATTTCTTTTTAAAAGAGGTAACTATCACCAGGACTTACTATGTAAAAAATTCCACATTGGATTTCCTTTTCAATAAAGAAGAAAACATAATTTTCCTGGTTTGTAAAAGAGCGAGAAGAATGGCATAAAAAATCCTTCTAGTTATTGAAAGTCCATTTATGCTCTGCTTAGTTTCCCCTCACAATACACAAAATAGGTTAAATTTCAGTTAACTAGAGGGAGGAAATCAATTAATTAAGGTGTTAATAAAGATATTACCTTATAAACACGGAACTACTCCCTTGGGTGAGAGAGGAAGAATAGCAGAAAACCACTGCAAAGAGAACTGAATAGCTTGTTTGGTGGGTACAAAGACATTTAGCCTCTTTCAGGTTGGTTTGATGTCCAGTATTTGCTTGGAATGATTATGCCTTGTTAAGAACTCTAGTCAATCCATTAAAAGAACTAGTGAACGTCTTAGTTGTCTTACAGATCAATGGGCTCCCAAGGGTTGGTCTTGCTCACCATATCTCTTGGGTTGTTCAGGGGTGCCTGACCTAGCTGTGAGCCCACAGCATCAACTTAAAGAGGAAAGGTAGAGGTTCAGTATCCAGATCATTTAGGTCTTCCTAATGTGAAGACAATCAAATGAAATCATGGGTGACATTGCTATAAGTAACCCTTTCTATGTGAAGGTGGAAGCTCACCATTCTCACTAGATAAAGCATGACTACTAAGCCACAAGACCATTTGGACAAATGTACCAAAAACAACACATTTAATTGAGCATCTACCCACTTCAAAGTGGTCCCCTCTCAAAGACCTACACTTCTTTTATGAGGCTGCTGTCACTGCTGATCACAGTGTTTACGGAAGTCTTCTTTGGGGACTGAGAGTATATGAGTCATACAAGAAAAGCAGTTAAAATCACAACTCCAGGGCTTGAGGGATCAAATTTTTCCTTTGATTCAATTAAATATACTTCTCTTTAGTCTGTGCTCATGTATTAATGTTGTTTGATCGGAAAACCATCCTCCTTGCTTTGACCAAGTCATTTATATGCATTAGAAGGATCCATGCTGTTGGTTTATATCTCATTAACTGAGAAAGGAGACCAGACCTTCACCATTAATGACTCAATGTCATTATATAACTCCCACTGTTTGGAAACTTTGCTTACAACCACCTACTACAGTTCTTATTTTTTTTAACACTCAGCATTGATTCAAGAACAAGGTGTGCAAAGGCTGAACTTAAAAAAAAACATACAACTAAGCTACAGGTATAATAAAATCTTCCCTCCTATTGATTTGGGCTAAGAATTTTTTTCCTTTCTTAAATTAACTTTTTATTGATCACTCCTATGACCTTAACTGGTACAGTTTTGCTGGCCTCCTTCCATAAAAATGTCTTTGATATTTATTCCCCTTTGAGTAATGCAGGAAGAACCTTATTGTGGCCTTTTGTGAACCAGTTGCCTTAAAGTAAATGTTTATAGCATGATCCTCATAACTTTGCTCAGGCAAAGATCTCTGGGCTTTCCTTGGACCAAAATAGGCATCTTTAGGGCTTGTCCAAGGAGTACAGTGAGGTGCTCAGGCTTGCTCTTGGGAGCTAATTTGGCTTGTCCACACTCTGGGTACTCCTTGTGATCTCTGAGAGACTTTTGATCTCTGAAGCCATATATGTTGGACAGTGATTCTCAAACTCGACCATGTGTATGCATGAGAATTTCCTAAAGAGATTGTTAACACAGATTGCCAGGATCAAACCCTGAGTTTCTGCTTCGATAAGTGGTCAAGAATGTATATTTCTAACAAGGTGCTAAGTGATGCTGATGCTGCCAGTTCTGAGGCTACAATTTGAGAACCATGTCTTTAATTTGTTTTTGGAGGCAGAAGTCACAGGTTTGTGACCCAGGACTAGACTTGGGAAGAATACATGTTCTGGAGTCAGAGAGAACCAGGTTCAAGTCTAAGCACCCCTACTTAACTTTTAACATGGCGTTGAGTCAGTTCATTTCTCGTGAGTCTCAGTTTCTGCCTTCTTGAAATGGCAGCAGTATTATCTGATTCACAGTATTGTTGGGAGCTAATGTATAATTGCCAGGTGCAAATACCCCTAACTCATGGCAATTGGTGTAAGGAAGTGCAATCTCTCAACAGCCTAATGCTTCCTCTTAATGGAGGTTAGTAAACTCCTTCAGGTGTGGTTTATTTGTTGTCTTAGGTAAATAACAAACACAAAGACAGGGTCTACTAAAAACATAGGCCTTCAGCCCAGGAATATTCCTTTCATGTAGAGTGATTCCCAAGGGCCACTGGCCACTTGTGACTTCTGGGCAAAATCTTGCCTCTCTTGGGGCCTTGATTTCCCCATATCTAAAGTGAAGGGTTTGACCTAGATGTTTTTCTTCTTGTTCTGACAGTCTAGGATTGTGTGACTTAGAACTTAGGTACTAATTGCAAATAAAGTACTGTTAAAATAAAATGAAAAAAATGTGGTTCTTTTTATCCAGTTACTTACATTTAATATCCTTAAACTCCTTAGCCTTTTTTACCAGTGGGATGATGCACAAAAAAAACAGGGGCAGCTGCTAAATATTACTAGATCTCCTTCACAGCTAGACCTCCTCAAATATCCATCACAGATACAAAATGGTATATCTTTATTTAATAGTGACATCTAGTGGCTTTTCCTTATCAAAGAAAAATATATGCACTTTCCTAACTTATCCTAAATTCTGCTGCTTTTGCTGCACACGTCCATTCCACAATCTTTTATTAATCAATCTATTTTATGTCAAACATTGTGCCTGACTCAGAGGAGCTTTTGTTGATAAATGATGCATGGCCCCTGCCCTCCCAGGGTTCATAGTATTGTTGGGGAAGCAGACAAATCACTACACAATCTCAGCACATTGTGATAAATGCTGTGGTGGGAGAATACCAGTGTAGTTGGAGTAGAGGAATATGAGGGCAGTTAAATCCTCACAGGAAGGTCAAGGAAGGTTTCATAGAGGAGGCAATAATAGAGTTGAGTTTTAAAGGAGTTTTTCAGATAACCTATAAAAGACAGGCAGAAGCCATGTAAAAGTACCTGTGACCAATTTGGAAAATTAATATCATTTCTACATTCCTGGGGCATAGAATATTGAGCAGAGTTTCTCAACTTAGACAACTTTTGATATTTGGTTGGGTAATTCTTTGCATTGTAGCATGATTAACAACATCCTGAAACCTGACCCACTAGATGCCATTAATACCTGCCCCCCAATTGTGATGAGCAAATGTCTCCAGATATTGATGAATGTCTGAGATTCAGAGGAGGGAAAGGGGAGTTGGAAAACCATTCAGGAAAAGGAGGAAGATGTGCAACACATATAAAGGTGGAGAGAAAGAAAAATGGTTGCCAGCTCCCACAAGGCTCTGTCTACCATGTAGAAGAGCATGGACTTCGTAACATCATTGGTGAGGAGCCATTGACAGGTCTTAAGTAGGGAATGACAGGTCAGATGTCTGCTGTATGGGGGTGTGGAATGGTTTTGAGAGTGGAGTCAGTGGGATGGGCCAGAATGCTGCTGCAGTGATCCAGTAGAGAAGTGATAAGAGCCTGACATCAGGCAGCGGAAAGGATGGATTTGAGAGCTATGAAAAACCAGAGTCAGCATGACTTAGGAAGGTTCAGATATTAGACGTGGGCAAGACAGAGGAGTCAAGGTGGCCCCCAGGCTTCTTGCTCAGACAACTCTTTCATTGGTTGCTATTGTTGTTTCCTCAGTTACTTATCAATGAGAGGAAAAAACTGGCCTAGCCTTGTACAGGGTAGCAAACCTTTCACTGTGTTCAGCCTGTAAAGGCAACAGAAATAAAAAAAATCCCTAAAACAACAACAACAACAACAAAAACAACAATGACCATTAGATCAATCCAGGTAATTGATAGGGAGTCATGACTTCAATTTAAAGATGTGACTCCTGGTCATCTAAATTAAGTGACATGTTTGGTCACAAGATAATTTTGTCCAAATACTATGGACTGAAACAGGCTGAGTGATTTTCCTGTGGTTGAACTTGGCTCACTAGTGTAAAATTAAATCGGTCCATTCAGCAGCAGTCTTTGGGTTTATGTCAACCTGAAAGATTTCCCAAAACTGCCTCAGACCTGTTTTCACCTGCATCTTGTACTGTTTTGATCCTTGCCTGGATATGGCCGTGGTAGAAAAGAGTTACAAGATATGGTGGTGATATTGGAGTATATAATCAGAATCCAGGTATGTTTTGACAAGCTCAGATTTACCCTGAGAAATACAGAACAGAAATACAGAACCACACGTAAACTGCATCAGTGTAAGGGAAGGTAAATTGGGTTTCAAAATGGCATATTGTGAATGAAAGAATTTAGTTGACTGTGGGTCAATGGTATGACATGTCTGCTAAAAAAGGTCAATATGATCTGAGACCACATCAAGAGAAATGGTGTCAAGAATGGGGGAGGGGATAAATTATCTCCACTGGTTGCTTGCCAGATTATGCCTGGAGGACATGTTCCAATAAAGTGGGATATATTTAGAGGTAAACAAGAGGATAAATACTCAAAGCTGTGTAGAAAATAGTCAGAAACCATATTTAGTATAAAGAAGAGAAACCTTGAGGTATTAAATATAGTCTTTCATTTTATTTCTTTACATTTATTTATTTGTAGAGAGGAGAAAGGAGGGAGAAAGAGATGGAGAGAAACATTGATGTGAGAGAGAAATATCAACTGATTGCCTGTCAGGCATGCCCTGACCAGGGTCCAAACCCACGACCCAGGCATGTGCCCTCACTAGGAATCAAACTGGTGACCTTTCACTTTGTAAGACGATGCCCCACCAACTGAACCACACTGGTCAGCACAGTGCTGTCTTTTAAATGCCTGAAGCTACATGTGTGGAATTAAATACCACAATCTAAATAGGTCTTCACAGTCTGAAACTACCACTTCTTACTGACAATTCCATATCTTTATTTTAGCCCAGATTACTCAGTATTAGATCTGTTCATTCAAGTCTGTCTTTAAATGACCCATATGTACTTCAAAACTTCCACCAGAGCCTGATAGGCATCCTTAGCCTCTGTTCCTTCCTTTCACCTGCATTCATTTTGTCACCAAGTGTTGTTAATTCTACCTCTCAAATATTTATCTAATCTGCTCACCTTCATTGGTCTTGTTTTCTTTTTTCTTCATTTTTTATTGTTGTTCAATTATAGTTGTCTCCATTTCCCCCCATTACTCTCACCTGCCCTACCCAATCCCCACCTCCCATATTTGATCCTGTTGTCCTTGTCCATGGGTCCTTTATACATGTTCCTTGACTTGACCCTTCCCCTGTTATCCCCCTCCCTCCTCACTTCTGGTTACTGTCAGTTTGTTCTTTATTTCCATGTTGATGGTTATATTTTGCTTGCTTGTTGGTTTTATTGATTAGGTTCCACTTATAGGTAAGATCATATGATATTTGTCTTTCACCACCTGGCTTATTTCACTTACCACAATACTCTTCAGTTACACCGGGAAGACAAACAATCCAATTAAAAACTGGGCAAAAGACGTAAACAGACACTTCTCCAAGGAGGAGGGCCCAGAGACATATGAAAAGATGCTCAGCATCACTAACCATCAGAAAGATGCAAATTAAAACCACAATGAGATACCACTTCACACCAATCAGAAAGGCCATCATAAACAAATCAACAAACAGTAAGTGCTGGGGAGGTCGTAGAGAAAGGGAACCCTAGTGTACAGTTAGTGGGAATTCAGACTGGTGCAGCCACTGTGGAATTCCCTCAACAAACTAAAAATGACCCATTGATCTTGTTTTTTATGGTAGCCTGAATTAATGTCCCTAATTCCATCTTCACACATCATGCACAGTGATTGTTCTAAAACACAGATCTCTTCATGTTACTTCCCTGCTTAAGACCTTTCAAAGGCCTCCCTGTTGCCCACAGAAATTTAAATTCTTAAATATGGCATCTGATGCCTTCCACAACCAGGTTCATTACTACTTCTTTATGCTCAATTCCTGCCACTATTGTAATTCCTAGTAAGATGTTTTTAATGCACTTCCTTCACACACAACAGGCTAGTTTATGCCTCTGTGCTTTTGCTTATGCTAATCTTCCTATCTAATCTTTTGTTTCTCTCTTCTTGTCTCATCAAATTCTTACTTGTTTTTCAAAATAAAGCCAGAGAAACTCTTCCTCTATTGTGAGGTTAGCCTAAGAATCACTGCAAGTTGCTTTCATTGTGCCTCATACTTGCTCTAACATTATAAGCATACTATATTGAAATGCTCTTCTTAGGTTCCCACCTCTCACCCCCATCAGTGTCCCCCATCCCTGTCACATTAGGTGCTTGAACTGAACTGACCTCTGGAAAAGGCACGAGTCTCAGTGCCCTTAAGGTCGGGCTTTCATATCCTCATTTGCTGTGGGTGGGAAGACTTTTCTTCTGGCAGTTCTGTAACAACTCTTAGAAGAATGACTGTCCTAGATTCTTTGCCCAGCTAAAACTCCCAGGTTTTAAAACTCCTTACCTGCCTTCCCAATTACAATCCATTATGCATTTTGGGAGGCCACTGGAGACTCCCAGACACCTGCCTTTCAGCAGATCTTCCTTTTAACGTATGAGATCATTTTTTAAGCAGCATCAAGTATCGCTAGGTGTGGCAGTCTAGGCCTCCAGGCCTAGTTTTCCTGGAAGAACAAGGCTATAGGCAATCACTGAATCTCCAGAGCTATTGTCATCTGAATGTGGGGTAAATGTAATCGCTGGGGCAATGTGTGTGTGTGCACACATGCACATACACCTACATGTAGGCTCCTCTAATTTCTCTTGCTGCCATTATAAGCCCTACAGACTGAGGCTGCCAACACTGGGCTGCCCTCATCTCATATGGGCACTGGGGATCTTCAAGTGAAATAAGTCATACATCCAGAACATGAGACTCTCTGAATGTCTGTCTCTGCTTTTCTGTGGTGCTTATTTTCTCTCTCAGTGTGGGAATGGTACTTACAAATTATTGGTCCTGACACTAACTCTGGTAGTTGTGATCCATCTGCTCTGAAAGATAAGGAAGAGTTGTTAGAAAGGAGAACCTCAGACTGACACTGGGCTGCACTGTAGGACTTACCAGAAGATGTCACTGTAGGCTTAAATCAGTAAAGCATACTGATTTAAGGAGGACTGTTAGCTGAGCATGAAGGTGACTCTACTAGGGTGCTTTAAAACGAGCAGCAGACCCCATTATAATGCATAGTTGGAAAAGGTGGTTGAAAGATTAATCCAAATGTGTCACTGAACTTCATAAATTTCTTTTTTTTCTCAAATAATCAGACTAATTGCCACTAAGCTATCACCTGAGGCCTAGCATAAAGGCTTGATAAATATATACCAAATGAATGAATGAATGAATGAATACCAAAACTAGGAGTAGAAGGTAGAAGCCCATGGGAATAGTTGTAACTTTTGTTGCTAAAGGCTGCTGGGAAACAAAAGCTGCTACTCATTAGCATTGCATCTTTACTGAGATGAATTTTACTGGCACCAGCTAAGTCAGATCCTAAGAAAAGCAGTGACCCATTCATTGTTTAATAACATGTTATTTATTTTCACATCTTTGTGTATTTTTCACTTTTCTTCTTGTGATTGATTTATGGCCAGAGAAGGTGCTTGATATGATTTTAATCTTTTTACATTTATTGAGACTTGTTTTGTATCCTTGTATATGGTTTATCCTAGAAAACATTCCATGCGCTCTTGAAAAGTATATATATTCTGCTGCTGTGGGTCTCTGTAGATATCAATTAAATCCATTTGATCTAGTGTGCCATTTAAGGCTGTTCTGTCCTTGTTGATTCTCTGTTTGGAAGATCTATCCCTTGAAGTTGATATACAATGGAATATAATCAACCATAAACAAAGAAGAGATTTTTACCTTTTGTAATAGCATGGATGGATCAGAATAACATTATGCTAAGTGAAAAAGCCACTCAGAGAAAGACAAATACTATATGATTTCTCTCATATGTGGAATCTAATGAACAAACTGAACAAGCAAAATAGAGACAGATTCATAGATAGAGAGCAGGATGACAGCTATTGGTGGGTTAGGGAGTGGAAGGCTCAAGCAACAAAAAAGGACTCAGAGACATACAATAAAAATACATTTGAAAAATAAAAAATAAAAGTCATAGCCAAAAAAAAAAACAAAGAAAAACAGTGAGATAGGTGAAGGTGACCTTGGCCCCCTCTCCATCCTCACTCCCGGGTGCTTCTGTGTACATTTTTGTTTATTCCAGAAAAAATATTTAAGGTAATTTAAAAATTCTTTTATGTGATTTTTGCAAGGCACATAGGAGATTATCCAGAGTTTTTATATGATCAGTCATATCTTCTTTGTTTCCAACTTCTCCAGAACAGTTAATTAAATAAGCAATTAAAGGAGTTACTGAGATTTTGCTTTCTACCATGTATAAGGCCAAAGTACAAAGCTGGAATGGATGAGATGAGAGTTCTAGAAGAATAGCACAGAACCCTTGTCTAAACATACTTTAAGCAGAAATACAAACATGTAATTACAGTTTAATATCAAAAGTGTTTTAACACAGACTAAGTGTGGAAGTGCTATGTGACTTGGGGAAGAGGCAATGGCTGGCAGCAAGGGTTGTGATAAATTTTCTCAGAAGAGAGATAGTATTTGGGCTGGAATTTGAAAGATAAGTAGAATTTTCCAATGAAATAAAGACGGTCACACCCACCAGGTAGAGGAAACACCATGAACAGAATAGAAGCCAATGGGAGAGCTCCCAGAGTACCCACGTTGCTCAAAGCCCAAGACTTTGAAGAAATGTTTCTCCAGAGACATCAGCCCACATAGTCAACTGGGTGATTGAATTGGTTCCTCTGGGCCCCTCATGCATGTGTACAGAACCACCACTATCTCATATGGGAATGAAAAAAACTTCAGAAAAAGCTACAAGCCATTCCCCAGGTTTTCTTTAAGGAACTGAGTGTTAATATTCAGAGTTATTGTTCTTTTCCTTCCATAATGTGCCTTTCCATTACCTCATCTTTCATCCACTGAACTTGAGTATAAACTCATTTCTTATAAAAAGCTCACCCTAAGATTGTTTCTCCCCTTGTGTATACCTGATCACATCAGACACCTTAATATTTCTGGGGTGTGGTGCTTTTATGTACACCTGCTGTATATGGGGGTGTGCAATTTAAATATTTGCCAGTTTGCTATTTCAACAAATAATTTTCATTAGTTAGCAGTTTTAAAGTGAACAGAGCCACACAGTTAAGCCTCCATTCTTGCTGGCATCTAGGTGTCCTTTTGGTGGGTAAAGAAAAGGGGCATTTTGATACTGATAGAGTTAACTTTCCTATCCTGGGAAAATTATGTGAGCGAAGACTGAAACCAAGGTAGTTGCTTGCATATATGCCATTGGCAGATACCATGTCTATTTCAGTCAGTGCTTAACCACAATGTTTATTTCTGGAGGTCCTGAGCTGGTCTTCCTATCTCCACATTCCACTTGCATAATCTATGGACCATGATGTTATGGCAACAGCCAAAATCAAAGATATCACATCAGATACTCTATCAGTGAAGTTTTATTTTTAGTAGGATATCCTGATTAGACTGGATATTGGGGATAAAGTATTTGTATGCCTAGTGAGAAAGATTAGAATTTGTGTTCACTTATCAATTCCATGTCACCTCAGTAAGATCAGTTCCACGGAGTCTCTATTTCATGATCAGTTAGTGGGGGGTTTGGGGTTGGAGTATGAAATAAAATGGTTGCTTACTTTGCAAATGGGGTTATTCAAAGGATGTTGTCATTGGTTGGAGAGAGAGAAACAGAGTACAAGGGGGAGGGGGAAGAAAAAAGGAGGAATAAAGGACAAGGCCAATGTCTTAAGTTTAAACTTTTCACACCAGCAAGTTGGGTAAAAGGATTAGCTATCTGGATAGGCTAGGGAAACTCATAGAGTACAGCACAGTTTACAGGACAAATGCCACCAGATCTCCATCATTCCCCCTTTTGCCTTCCTTACTGGCCAGTGAACATTGCATATACCAGGGCCCTCCCTGCTGCCACTTATGTCACCTATATCCCTCACTGTTGGTCTTTGTACTTTTTTTCCATAGAAACTTCCACTATATCACCATCCTCCGAGACCCAGTGTCCCGGTACTTGAGTGAGTGGAGGCATGTCCAGAGAGGGGCGACATGGAAAGCATCACTGCATGTCTGCGATGGAAGGCCCCCAACCTCTGAAGAGCTGCCCAGCTGCTACACTGGTGATGACTGGTCCGGCTGCCCACTGAAAGAGTTTATGGACTGTCCCTATAATCTAGCCAACAATCGCCAGGTGCGCATGCTCTCTGACCTGACCCTAGTAGGTTGCTACAACCTCTCTGTCATGCCAGAAAAGCAAAGAAACAAGGTCCTCCTGGAAAGTGCCAAATCGAATCTGAAGCACATGGCATTTTTTGGCTTAACTGAGTTTCAGCGGAAGACTCAGTATCTGTTTGAGAAAACCTTCAACATGAACTTTATTTCACCATTTACCCAATATAATACCACTAGGGCCTCTAGTGTAGAGATCAACGAGGAAATCCAAAAGCGTATTGAGGGGCTGAATTTTCTGGATATGGAATTGTACAGCTATGCAAAAGATCTCTTTTTGCAAAGGTATCAGTTTATGAGGCAGAAGGAACATCAGGAAGCTAGGCGGAAACGTCAGGAGCAACGCAAATTTCTGAAGGGAAGGTTCCTTCAGACCCATTTCCAGAGCCAGAGTCAGGTCCAGAGCCAGAATATGAGTCAGAATCAGAGTCAGAAGCCAAATCTGAACGTAAATCAAAATGTGACCCAGAATCTGATTCAAAATCTGCTTCAGAACCTGACTCAGAGTTCAAGTCAGAATTCAAGCCAGAAAGAGAACCTGGAAAACCAGAAGCGGAACACAGGCCAAGAGCAGAGCGATAGCAACACCAGCAATGGCACCAATGATTACATAGGCAGTGTAGAGAAATGGCGTTAAATGGCCGAAGGCTTTTGTACACTCCTCCCAAAGCGCTAGTAAGAATATGGCCAATTTGAAAAGATGAGCGTGTTCAAACACATCCTACTTCCCTAAGCTTGGAAGCTGAAAAAAGTTAAGATGTTGCCTTTACAGTTGCCTTTCAATTAAATGTTATACTGTGCGTGGGTATAACAAATTTCAATATGTAATTAAATTGTCTTTTTTTTTGGTTTGTTGGGATATTTATAAACTCCAAAAGCCAAATTAGACTTACCAGATAGTGCTCTTTAGATATATTAAGAGATTCTTAAATTACTTATGAAAACAAAATGGGGCCATTTAATATTACTAAAAATGGACTTTAAATTATTTATGATACACTATTAAAACTCAATCTTACAAGCAAATTTTTAGGGGTAAGCATGAATATAAACATTTTTTAAAAACTAAAATTAAAGACACAACCTTTTATTTTCTTCTGATTTTTAACAAGGAAGCTATTTAAATAGAATAAGAGGTGATGATAAATTTTACCAAATTGTAGAAAATGAAAATTTTCTCTCCCAAACATGGGTAGTTTTATGTAAAAATATTGGCTTTTCAAGTAGAACAGGACTCATATCTTGCTACTTAAGAGATGTTTAACATTTTAAATTTTTTCTACCTTCTACTTCTTAAAGGTTTTAAACAGGGTGTATCTCATATTAACAAAACATTTTTTTCTAAATGGAATACCAATGGAAATATCTAATTTCCAGACACTTTCTGGGCACTGTAATTTCAACACTTCTGGAATCTTTTTGGCGCTGCCTGTCTTTCATTTTAAGGCTTCTGAGTTGTGCTCATTCCAAATTAATCCATTTATAGAATCTTTCTTCATCATCTAAATGGTGTGTTGCTGAATTTATTGTGTAATATAACCCTGAATAGAAGTCAGGATTTTCTATAGAATTGTCTTATCAATATTTGTGTTGTGAGGTCCTTATCAAGAAACTCTTGAACAGGACGATGTGTTAAAAATATTGCTGAAGTTATTCTTGATCAAGTAGAATTGAACCCAAATGTGAATTAATTATTATTTACTCTGTACATTTTTACTGTGATGTTTCCAGTTGGGCTGGCTATATGTAGCCCATTAATTCTTTTTTGTGTTGACAGAGTGTAGACAAGTACAAGAGAAAAACATGGTAGAATAAGCATTAGGATAGCCAGAGTTATTCACTAACACCAAAAGCTGTACCTCAATACTTTGGGTTAACCCTCTACCAGAGTTTATTTTAAGAAAGAACCAAAGGAAACACTGTGCTGCAATGAGGTTAAGTATCAGCATAAAAGTTGAGGAAAATGATTTAGTATTGTAAGTCTATACATAAATACTTTCAGGGTACTGATTATGAATTGAGAAGGGCAAAAAGAAAAGAAAAGAAAAGAAAATACATAGCCCACTGTGCTATGAAGCATTGTAATTTTAGGAAGTTTCATTTTACAGATTTTGCTGTACTTTTTAAAGAATTTACACTAACCCCCTGGCTGTCAATCAAACAAGGCAATGGAAGTGGCATTAATGTTTTCAAGAGGGCCATGCTTAGAAGTATGATCATAAGTCATATCTTGTACAATCTGCTCATTTGCATGATCTTGTTTCATCTGTAATAATATGGCCACAAGCTGGACAAGAAGCTGAGTATTTGAGTTTAAAATTAAATTTTCTTGACTCTGAGTGTGTATCAAAATATCTAAGTTTTGCTTTGTCTGACAGTGTTGCAGTCCTGGGAATTCTGAGAGCTGAAAACTGAAAGGAATTTTTAAAAAACAAACACGCCTTGAAGTGAAAGTGTTTTAGAGTGAAACTATTTTGTGTACATTGCGTTTTTAAAATAAAGATTCTGTAGATCACTGTGGTATTTTAATATTGTTTAGTTTTAATTGATAATGTTTGCTTTTTAAACTGATAGTTACAATTAGAAAGCAGGATGAAGCCTGAGCCAGTGGAAAAGCTTGTTACAGAAAATCATTTTGTGTTGTTCCCGTGGTGTGCATGATTTGCAGAGATTAAGTGCATTTTTGTCTGTACTGATTATTGTATATAAGGGATGTTATAAATATACTTTTTTGTCAGCATCATGTCAGTCCCATGATTTTAACTGTAAACATCTGTCCAATGGTGTAGCTTTACAAACCATTCACTGATTTTGTGTAATTTAACAAGAGATATGAAATAAAGTTTAAATTGCAGTCTCTGAGTAATTTTATTATTTCATTTGAGGTTTGCAGCATCTAGACATTATGACTTCACAGACAAAATTCTCTTTTCTCAAGTTTTTCCTTTTCCTCTTGCCCACCAGATATGGAAATGAGACAACCCATCCTAATCTATCCCACTAAAATGGCCTTAACTTTGGGTGCTTCCCTCTGGGAATCCACACTCTTTCCTCTTTTGAGTAAACGAAGTTGTCAATGAAAGACAAAAGCTTGCCATGTATTTTAATCAGCTCGAATTCTATAACAAAATACCACAAACTGGGTGGCTTATCAACAAAAACTTATTTCCCAAAGTTCTGGAAGCTAAATATCTGAGATCAAGGTGCCAGAATAGCAAAAAGTAGCTAGCTGTCTGGACTCTTTTTGTAAGAGGATGAATCCCATCTATGAGGGTTCCAAACTTGTGATATAATTACCTCCCAAAAGTCCTGCATCCAGATACCATCACATTGGGATTAGGGTTTCAACAGGTGAAATTTGGTGGAACACAAACATTTAACCCATTATATTATGCACATGAATGTGTGTTTTAATTTAAATTTTATGAAAGTAGATACTTGCATGTCTGAGAGCATGCAGGAAGAAAAATAGCACTCCTTATTTCTTATCTAGACCATGTGTCCACAGGAGAGAGGTTAAAAATAAGCAAAAAAGTACTGACTTTTAAAGTTATGGAACACAATGTGCTCTAATTATACCCAATGTATATATTTTTCCAAATTTATAGATAAGACTATGGGGGGTATGATTTGTCCTTGCCCTGTTCCGAAGAGAATTTAGGTATCAGTTCCATGGGATTAGAGGGAAGAAAGGTACAAATTTGGGGCGGGGTTGTTAACTGTACTCAACCTGAATACTATTCATACTTAGAACGTTTTGCTCATCAACTGTTTATTAAGTAATAATTAGGTGGCCAAAGGTCTTTATTGTATAAGGGTTGCATGACCCCTTGGGAGGAACTGTGAATAGGAGCATGCATGCCAAGAACTTAAAATGTTTAGAAAATAAAGGCTGTTTCCCTTTATCCTTGAGGAGGCTGCTCTTGGAGAGCTGGGCTCCCTTACTGAAGTGGGAAACAGGTAGAAGATCTGCACTATGCTTCAGATCACAAGTTCAGTGTTAGCTAGTAAGTAGATTGGCTATTGATGTGGCCCAAAGGAGCTATAATGAAGAAATAACTAATTGGTACAGTTCCCAAGGACTTATGATTCTCAGTAGAACTTATAACCAAGTAAGAGCAGGGCATCTTTGAGGTCTACAAGATCTGTCACTTTTGGAGGGATAATTTCTTTCCTTGGGGTGGGTGCAAGAAGCATAAAATCATCACATGACAGGTTTGAGGCAACTATAAATTCCCCATACCTGAGACACCGAAGAGAGCAAAAGAGACATGCAACCTACAACTTTCTTTCCCTGTCCTAAGGAAGAATTCTTTCTATCTCAGTGTTACTAAGGATTAAACAATGCAAACAAACAAAAACCAGGTATTTGTAAAAAGTCTAATGGGACACCGTGTGTTCTGTGGCCAAATGTAACCTTGTGGGAATGTAGGATAAGACAATCTTAACTACACAAACACCTGAAAAATTCTAAACTAAGTTTATAACACATCAATCATACCTTTACAAATGTTCAAAACCCACAGAACTGCCAGATAATAGTATCCTGAAAACAAAGTAAATTAGTTGTTTCTTAGTATAAGAAACACTGTTCTGAGTACCTAGAGCAGGGGTTCAAAAACTATGGACCTAGGCCAAATGCAGCCCTCTTCCCGCTTTTATAAATACAATTTTTTGGAACTCAGTCTTGCACATTCTTTACATATTTCCTGTGCCTGTTCTCACACTACAGAGGCAGAAGTAGTTGCAACAGAGATCTTATGACCTGAAAAGCCTAACATATTTGCTTTCTTTCCCTTGAGAAGAAAAAAAAAAGGTCAACCCTTGAGCTAAAGAGCCAATTAAAACTTCCTAAACAGTTAAATCTTGGCAGAGTTTATGATGATCCTGAAGTCTGAGAGAATAAAGAGGTGTGGTTCAAACAACACACTTCCCAATAATATAACACAAACAGCATTTACTGAATACCTGTTACATGAAAGTCACTGTATTAGGCTTCAGAACAGGAAGACTGATATTTTCTCTGAGGATTGTTGAAATCCAAACCAAGTATTGTGTTAGAAAGTGCAGTAAAATGCTCAGCCAGTGAGTGTGTTTAATCACATGCCTATAAAAATTAAAATAATATAGAAGTATGTAAAGTGAAATTACTTACACAACTCTCATACTCTCAAAATAACTAGTGTGATTATGTGATTTTTTTCCACACTTCCTTGTCTTATTCACATTCAAATCTAATATCTCTTTTCCTTTCCAACCCTCCCCTCTCTCTTTCTCACACACAATATTGAAAGTAGAAATGAAAGCATGTTGTTGTTATTGTTACTCAATTTCCTTTTTTAAAAAAGATCAAAAGTATATTATGTTTTTTCTAGATATGGAATATAATGGTGGTATATCCTAAGCCCCCAAACTGAGTACTGCTGATGTTATGCGTTGAGAGTGTAGGTCCTGAATCCATACCACCTGAGTTTGAATCCCAGCCCCACCACTTACCAGTTTTGTAACCTTAGGGAAATCACTAATCTCTCCATGCCTTAGTTTCCTCACCTGTGTAAGTGAAGAGAATAATAGTTCTAATGTCAGAGAGTTATGACAATTAAGTGAGTTCATATTTGTAAGGACTTAGAATAACATTTGATACAGAGTAAGTAAGCCTCATATGTGCTTCATAGCATTATCTTTATTATGATTAGTGTTATTAGTATGAAGACTAGATGTCTAATGAAAGTCCAAGTCTTTTTTTAAAAATTTTATTTATTTATCTTTAGAGGGGAAGGGAAGGAGAGAGGAAGGAAACATCAATGTATGGTTGCTTCTCGTGCATCCCCTGCAGGGAACTGGCCTCTGCCGGAAACTGGCCTGCAACCCAGGAATGTGCCCTGACTGGGAATCGAACCGCGATCGTGTGGTTCACAGGCCTGCGCTCAATTCACTGAGCTACGCTAGCCAGGGCGAAAGTCCAAGTCTTTAATAGCTAAAGACTGACTAGATATTAAAAATATTGTCAAGAAAATAAGCAGAAAGTACTATATTTCCTATTATAACTAATTAAAAATATTTTCTAAAAGTATAATATATAAAACATGTTACTTAATTAAATGTATAAAGACTCATTTGAATGTAGTCAGCGACAGAGTATTCTGAAAGATCTAATCCACAAAATGCCAAGTGAATCACTGATTCTCTCTCCATCAAGGAAAATGCATTATCTGATGTCCCTGGCTGCTTTGAGATCTGAAACTGCATTAATTGGATGTCCCTGGTTGTTTTGAGACCTAGTTTATTGCACTTGGCCAAGGATGACTCACCACCAGCCCCCTTCCTTTCCAATGCAACTCTACCCAGCATTGCCAGAGTATGGGCCTGTATGTACAATGAGATCTGAGAGGGGCCCAAAGGTCTGACTGCCTCCCTCACAGGTCTATGTAGGTACCTGTAATTCCCACACTCTAAATCGGTACTTGGTAAAAGCAGCCTGTCCAGAAGACTCTATTAAAATGCATATATGCCACCTGGGAGGTAGGAAGGAGAGTAACCCATTAAAAGTTAGCACATAATAATTTATCAGATTAGCAGTCATGAAGGGCCCTCAGGAAAGGGGACACACAGGCTTGTCAATTTAGGTACCTTGCTTTACTTTAAAAGAAAAAAAAGAATAGTTCTCTTCTACTTCATTTGAATTTTAAAATTTTGATGTTGTTGCCTTAAGGGCTGGATATGGTTCAATAATCTTCATCAAGTCTCATTAAGTTGTATAAATTCTATGCTCATTATGCCTGGTTAAATCTTGTGACTTCACTAAACTTGGTAAGACTTAATGGTGCCTAACTGAGCTAAAGAAAAGTTTAACAGTTTCTGTGACTTAAAAATGCTCCACTGGATTTCATGTGATTTAAGAGTACCTTAGAGGATGTGTCAAGTATAAAAAGAGACTGCTATACCATAGCTTGTGCTGGAGCCAATAGTAACCAGCCTTTTCATGGATAAATTAAAATACAAAAGTGGTTTTTTCCTCAGGCCTGAAAGGGGCCTTCTGTCCTTGAAACTAGCTATAGCAGGATTCTGTGCAAATCAAGGTCCTTGGGATTATATGGCAATAACTCCATTAATTTGATAAAAAAAACAGATATAGGCTACACAGAGCTACACAGGCAGGCAGGAAGTTTAAATGAGGAGTCTCAGCATGGACTAGTCAAGATGAATAGGATTTATCAAGAATGAGCTTGATGTAACAGGCATCATTAGTTTCCAACATTCTCCAGTGCCCATTGCAATTGAAACCACGCTTTCCACAAACTCCCAGGAATTTGGCAGGGTGGACATGGTTTTGATTTCCCAGCACTCCAACTCTAAATCAGGTTTCTCTGTTGCCCAACTGGATGGTCACAACATCTTACCTTTTCTCCAGTCCTCAGCCTCTTTATTAACCACCACACTCATCTTCCTAAAAATGCATCTCATAACCTAATAATTTATGCACTTGTAATTAAAGAATCCTCCCTGAAGTACTGTTTAAAGATACAGATTCTGTGGGTCTCACTACAGAGTTTCTTGTTTTTTTTTAAATTTATTTTTTAAAAGATTTTTTATTCATCTTTAGAGAGGAAGGGAAGGAGAGAAACATCAATGTATGGTTGCCTCTCGTGAGTCCCCTGCTGGGAACTGGCCCGCAACCCAGGCATGTGTCCTGACTGGGAATCGAACTGCGATTGTGTGGTCCGCAGGCCCGCGCTCAATCCACTGAGCCACACCAGCCAGGGCTGGAGTTTCTGAGTCAGAATATAAGGTGCAAAAGGAGAAGTTCTGCATTTGGAGTGAGAATCTAAGATGCTTAGGTAAATTTGAGAGCTATTTGCTTAAATCATAGGTCTGATCATGGCACTCCTCAGAAAGCATTGAGGGCTCTCTACTATCTGCAAATGAAAGTCCACACTCAGATAAATGCACAAAGCTCTCAATGATATGAACCCAATGGTCTTTGCAGACTTGCTGTTGAATGACACTCTACTTGGGACTTTGCTTCAGGGTCAAGATCTCTACTCCTTGTCCCAGGCATGGGCCTTCCAAAATTAATGTGAATGGGAATTTATGAGGTATCATTGATTCTAACAGGTTATACATAAAATCTTTCATAGGTTGATTGCCATCTTAATAGAGTTTAAATGAATGCTAATAAACCTTGCTTGGGACAAAATCAAGTAGCGACCAATTAGAGCAAGCAAATGCAGCAGGTGAAAGTTTCCACCCTGAATATGTCTGTAGAGAGCGTACAAAGCCATTCCTAGATGTGCACAGTTCATGCTTGGTGGAACCTCCTCCACGAGGTATGAAGACAAATGGGTCAATCAGGTTATACTGGAATTTCTACCTAACATTACTTGATTGATTGCTGTAGCTTTAGTCACCATTCCCCATGTGGTGGCTGGGCAAGATTCACTCTGGAAACACATCCTGAGTCTGGAGACATTTATTTAACCAGCTTCGACTTATGAACCCAGTGTCCAGCTTGTGGTAACCTGATTTCTGTTGTATAGCACATTTGTTTGATGAATGCACTGAGAACTTACTGAGTTAGGCCCAATGAAGCAGGAAGCCAGGAGGGGAGGTCAGATAAGGCTTTATCAAGAAAGTAACTTTTAGCCCCGGCTGGTGTGGCTCAGTGGATTGAACACCAGCCTGTGAACCAAAGGGTTACTGGTTCAAATCCTGATCAGGGCACATGCCTCGGTTGTGGGCCAGGTCCCCAGTAGGGGGTGCACAAGAGCCAACCACACATTGGTGTTTCTCTCCCTCTTTTTCTCTTTTCCCTTTCCCTCTGTCTAAAAATAAATTAATTAAACTTGTTTAAAAAAGAAAGTGATCCCCAGTTGTGTCCCTTTTTCAGGACAAAGCCCCCTTCTGCAAACCCCCATAAATAAAACTTCCTTGTTGAACTGCGTGTCTCCAATGGTCTTTAATCTGCAACTGTCTCATGTTTACCAAAGTTCTATAGAGAAGTTTTGACAGCTCAAGTTGAGTTACTTAGTTGGTCCTGTTCTTGGGTGGACATTTCTGAACTTAAGCTGCTGGAGGTAGTTATAACAGCCCCACTCACTAAGGAAAAATAGTTCTTATTCACCTAGGAGACTTCAATAACCATATCTGCCAACATTCTGGTGAGATTGGAAACTTAGCTTAACAGTGCATTCTGATCAGATGTAGAGAGTTCACTGTCTGGTGGTGCTGCAGATAATTATGATGATGATCAATACCACTTATTAAACATCTCTTGCATGTAATAATAATAGTAATAATAATGACAAAGACAAGGACAACAGCTAATATTTTTGAAATTGTATTACATCTCAGGCACTGTACTGAGTCCTATACATGCATAATCTCATTTAATCTTTACCACCAGCCTGTAAGGCAGGAATAATTACTTCCCATGTTTTACAGAGTAGTATGCTGAGACTTTGAAGGGTTTAATTAACTTATCCAATAATTCAGTTAGTTAGGAGCATTAGCCCTTATCAGACCTATTTGGAACTCCACTGCTCAATCTCTTCACTTTATGCATTATTTAAAAATTTTTATTTTGGGACAATTCAAACCTTTACAAAAGTAGAGAGAACAGCATAACAAACCCCCGTTTCCCTATCACTTACCTTCAGCAATTATCAACTCTTGGCCAATCTTGTTTAATCTATGTCCTCATTTATTTCTCTACAATTTGTAATATTGTGAAGTAATTCTCAGACATTATCTGTAAATGTTTCATTATGTCTGTATCTCTAAAGAAGCTTTATCACATTATTTCTAAAAATGGTGATGAGTAAGTTTTATTAGCTTCCTCTATAAAGAGAAATAAATTGAGGTTCAGAGATGTGTATCCAAGGCTACACAACTAGTAAATATGGGGTTTGAGTTTCATATCACATCTGTACAACCTCGAAGTCTTTGCCCTATGTCAAATAGAGTTCTCTTCTATAGCAGAATCTTCCTTCAGAACAACACATAGTCATAGAGGTCCTTGAGCTCCTGATATGGACAAGCTAGGAAACTATTTCTAGCTTCTCTGAAATTTAATTAACAATGGTTTCTTTTCCAATTAGGAATATTCACAAAGCAACTGGCTTCCTTCCAGTTCTTTGGATTTCACCTTGTTCAACACTTTTGCTGACCCACAGGTACCCAGGCCATGTTCTCGCAAGGAAATTGCCTAATACCTTTGCCTTTGGAGAAGCAGCCTGGGATCTCCTGACCCTTGAGTCCAGAATTATTAGCCCCATAAATATTATTCTAAGTCTCATAAATGAAAGCGGTCAACCTTGATCCTTGGTGTCAAGATTTTTGATCAATAGCTGCATGTTTTGTTTTCCTTTGGCATAATTCCTGGTTCATCTCTGGGGTATTAGAGAATATTTTTTAATATTCAACAAAATGGTTTTGGTCTTCAGCCTGAGTGGGGCCCTCAATACTTTATATTATATAGTGCATTTCTTATTAGAGACCAGTCCATGTATACACTGTACTTCTGTAAATTAAAGGGCATGTGGTCTCCATACTTGATGGGTAAGATGTACCTGGAGCACCATAAAATATTTTGAAATCATCCAAAAGCATTTTTTAGAAACTTTACTTGGCTCTAACAACTTCATGCAAAGTCATATCACATTTCCACCTCCCTTCCCCCACTTTGCAAATTTACCTTGAGGCACAGGAAAAACAAGAGACTTGCTTAAGGGTTACACAGTTAGTGGCAGAACTGAAATCTCATTTCAGGTCTCCCTGGGTGTGATGTGCACAGCACTACCTTAATGTTTTAATAAAAGATTTTCAACACTTTCATTTTTTGTTTGCACCCCTCCATTCCATTGACTGTTGGCCTTCTGTCTAAAACAACTTTTTCTGGGATACCTAGTATAATAATCAAACACCCTGGGTTCATAATCCTGAATGAACCCCTTATTAGCTGTGTGTCTAGGGCAAATAACTTCATCTTTCTGAGCCTAACTTTCCTCATTTCTAAAATTGAAATTATAATAATACTTACCTAATAGATTTCTTGTGATCATTAAATGAGGTAAAACATGCAAAGTTTGGAGCAGAGTTCTGGTATTTTGCAATTTGATTGAATTAATACAGGTAAACAGTTCTACTGCAGAAGGAATTAATTATTTTTGACTAATATGTTTTATTCATTCAGTAAATTTTATGGAACACTTACACTGGTTTTTGATAATGTTTTACATTCTTTTCCACTTAATTCATTGCATTTTGGTAAGTAATCAAGTAAGGATTTATTGTCATTAAAGCAAGTATTTTTACCTAAAATCCCTTCAGAAACGAGATTTCTCCTCCTCTTCCTCCTCCTGTACTTCATCTTCCTCTTCTCCTCCTCCTCCTCCTTCTCTATATTTTTCTCCCACTTTTTCCTCATGGGGTCTAGTGCTGTATTTTACACATAGTGGCTGCTTAGTCTGTCTAAAGTTGATGGATACTGTATTTTAATAGATGAAAAATAGATGCACATGGTCTACTCAACTCTGTATTAATGATTTCTATTATTCTATATAATTGTCCATATGTTCCAGGTTTTGTTCTGAAAACTGTGATTATCTTTAGTATTAGTACTAAATTTTAGAATCATTTAATGTATTTAACTTTAATCCCTGGTGGTATACAACCAACAAAGTGGAATATTTGTAAATGAAGCATACTCAGTGAATATCTTTGAGTGTCATTCCAAATGCCTTTCACGATGTAGCCCCTGCTGACTTTCCATGTGTCATGTGCATCGGTGTCATCTCTCAACACCTTCCCCTCACACTCCATTCACATGCCAAGGAGAATTATTTGAGTTTCCCTATCATTCCCAGTTTCACCTGTAGGCATTGTTTTGCATATGTTGTTCTTTTGTCTTCAATGGTATTCCTTCTTCCCCTCACTCTTGCCTTCTAAATTATCATTGGATACTCCCCCACCCAAATACACACACACAAGTACACTTTCTTAGCATGGTTAATCCCTGCTTCTCTATCAAACTCTATTTAGATGTCACCACTTCTGGCAAGTTTTCCCTGATATTCAAATTGGATTTAGTCACCTTTTCTCTGGGCTCCCCTCAGCCTCTTCCAGAACTCATCCCAGCACAGTAAATAGGTTTTTTTGTGTGTAAATGTTTAGGGTTTTGTCTTTTTTAATTTATATACACTTTGAAAAACTTGACAATGGTAGGCATATTTTGGAGAGATAACGAGTAAGGGAGTATAAGATCATGTCTACCGCTCATTTTTATGGTTTCCTATTTACCTCCCCCAGTAGACTATGAGCTCCAGGACAACAGGGCTGTGACCTGTCCTGGCCATCTACATAGTTTCAGTGTCTTGATAATCATTTGTTCATTTATTCATTTATTTCACAAATATTTACTGAGTACCTAACCTACTTACCTGGATATTCAGGTATGAATTAAAAAGATACAATAACTGCTCATGTAGAGTTAACAATCTAGCATTGGAGACTGATTTTCTGATGTTCTAAGTAATATTTTCTGTAGTGTAGTTGTAATTTTTGCAGTGGTTGTGCAAGGGAGTGAGCCGTGTTTACCTATGCTTCCATCTTGACTGGAATTCCACAAGTCACTTATAATGCCACACCATGCTAAGTGACATTAAGGAAATGTATAGAGGAAAATGATAAAGGTTAACAGAAAGGTAATATTCTGGATGAACAAGAAAGGCTACTCTGGGAAGTGACATTTAAACTGCAATGTGACCTGGCCGGTGTAGCTCAGTGGACTGAGCACGGGCCTGCGAACCAGAGGATCGCAGTTCGATTCCCAGTCAGGGCACATGCCTGGGTTGCAGGCCAGTTCCTGGCAGGGGACACACAATACACTGTGTGTCCCCGGCAGAGGCAACCATACATTGATATTTCTCTCCCTCTCTCCTTCCCTTCCCCTCTAAAGATAAATAAATACAAAATCTTTAAAAAAAATAAACTGCAATGTGAAAGATGAGAAGAAACTTGTCATGCCCCTTTGTACATTGTAGTTACTCGATACATGCTTGTTGACTGAATTAATGAATGACACGTGAATATTAAAATTAATTCTCACTGGGGGGTGTGGGCAGGGGAGGGAATATACGACAGAAAACTGTACTTGAACAATAATTAAATTTAAAAAAAATGAAAATAAGTTAATTCGGCTGTAAAGGCTTTTTTTGTGAAGGGTTACTCGTAATGGAAAGAATCACTTACTGATCTCTATGTTCTCTGTGTTGAATTTTCCTCTAGAGGCAGACATGAACTATCAGTGTTTTAATACCAGTCCTTTAGCCTTATAGTCCTTCAGATTATGGCAGATGCTGACAAAGGAGTTCGCCAACTCAGTCATTCACTCAGCCTGTTATTTACCAGGCCCCAATGTACCTGACAACAGCATTGTGGCTGTTGGCCCCAAGCAACTTCCCAACCTGGCAATTCTTTTCTAGGAGCTCTCTTTCATCGATAAATATTTTTTATGTGACTAGTTAGGATGTTGTTCTATCTGATTTATATACTTTGGAAAACTTAGTAACAGTAGACATATCATTAGGTATGATGAAGTAGGAAGTTGATGGTCATTTCTATACATGGTTTGATATTGGATCCTTGGTCAGGAAGATAACTTGGCAATACTATGAACCTCTCTCACAAAGCTTATCATATATTGCTTTGAGTTTTATTTTTTGCATGCATTCCTTATCTCTCTTATTGTAAATATGTTCTTTAGGATCAAAGTGTGCTATTCAGACATTCTCTGTCTCCCACTATTGACAGGTCCTTAGTAGACAATGAAGACTTGTGTGTTTGGATTAAATTTTTCCTTTGTGGTTATTTATTTAGACTTTATAGTTTTAAGTTTTATATCATTTTATTGTTGTGTGAATACAGTTGTCTCCATTTTCCCACCAACACTTTCCCCTGCCCCACCCAACCCCACCTCCCACCCTCAATCCTACTCCCCTTTGGCTTTGTCCATGGGTCCTTTATATGTGTTCCTTGATGGCCCTTTTCCTTCTTTCCCCTATTATCCCCTCCTCCTCCTCCTCCCTAATCACTATAAGTTTTTTTCCTTATTTACATGTCTCTGGTTATATTTTGCTTGCTTGTTTGTTTTGTTGATTAGGTTCCACTTATAGGTGAGATCATATGGTACTTTTCTTTCACAGCCTTACTTATTTCACTTAGCATAATGCTCTCCAAATCCATCCATGCTGTCCCAAAGGGAAAGAGCTCCTTTTTTTCTTTCTGTTGTGTAGTATTCTATTGTGTAAATGTACCACAGTTTTTGGATCCATTCATTTACTGACAGGCACCTAGGTTGCTTCCAGCACTTGGCTATTGTAAACTGTGCTGCTATGAACATTGGAGTGGATAGGTTCTTTTGGATTGGTGTTTCAGGGTTCTTAGGATATAATCCTAGCAGTGGAATTGCCAGGTCCAAATGCAGTTCCACTTTTACTTTTCTGAGGAAATTCCATACCATTTTCCACAGTGGCTGCACCACTCTGCATTTCCACCAACAGTATACAACAGTTCCCTTTTCTCCACAACCTTGCCAGCACTTGTTTGTTGATGTGTTTATGATGACCATTCTCACCGGTGTGAAGTGGTATCTCATTGTGGTTTTAATTTGCATCTCTCTGGTTGCTAGTGATGCTGAGCATCCTTTCATATGTCTATGGGTCCTTTTTATACCCTCTTTGGAGAAATGTTTATTCAGGTTATTTGCTCAATTTTTAATTGGGTTGTTGAATTATATTCTTGGAAAAACTGTGCTAAATTAAAGGACAACTCATGACACAGTTGGTTTTCTTTGTGTGTGGCCCATCCAAATTATGGTTATATAAGGGGTTCAATCAGAAAAGCAGAAAATGATGATATATGTATCTATCTTTACAGATATTTGTTTCAGGGATCTGACCACACAATTTTAGGAGCTGTTTAAGCCATCTCTGTAAGGTGGTTGTTTTTGTGTCTGATGCTGAAGCTTGAAATCCACAGGACAAGCAGCTGGGAAGGGAAGATTAATGTAAAATGGGGAAACACAAGAATACAGTGACTCCCAAGAGGATATACTGATATCTATCAACATATGTTAGTACTTGTTGCTTTGACCTTGATGCCATGGGTATCCTGCAGAGGGCAGAACCTTTTGTCAAAGTTAAATATGTAAACATCTGGTACAGACCTTGTAGAAGCTGGAAGAAGATACAGAGCAAGATGGAACAGCTGCAGACCAAGCCACATCCTCACACTAATGAAGTAAGCCAAAAAATAAGCTACAAGGTGTGTAAACTGCAACATGTTTGCTGCATAATTTCTGCCCTTTAAATCTCCCACAAGAATCTCTCTTGTGAAAGACATCTGGTGCAGACCTTGGAGAATTTGAAGGAGTTTATGGGGCAAGATGGAGCAGTTGCAGACCAAGTCACTTCCTCACACTAATGAAGAAGCCAGAAAATAAGCCACAAGGTGTGTGAGCTGCAGCATGTTTGCTGCGTCATTTCTGCCCTTTAAATCTCCCACTGTAAACAGTGGTTCACAAAATCTCCCTCTTGTGAACCACTGTTTACGGAAACATACAGGAAAGGGGATACTGGGAAATTTAGTTCAACTTAGGCAAGTGGGCTCATTAAACTAACACAATGGCCTTGACTCAGTCCTCACTCTTTGGGTACTATAATCTATTAAACATTACTTACTCTTTACAGTAGAAAACAATAACTTGTTTCCATCAAACCTGCTTGAGTGTGTTGGGGTTGCCTGTTGTACTGAATCAACCTCAGTGTGCTTTCATCCAAACATTTATATATGTCACATTATTACATCTCTCACAGAGATGCCATTCTACTGACCTGATAAGATGATTTTTTTTTCTGTAGTGATGAAGCTGATTTTTGTTTAGTTGTTGCTGTTGTTTTAAATAAGGACCCCGTTTTTGGTCGTTTTTGATGATGAAGCATAATATATTTCCTGATGAAGCAAAAGCAAAGTATACATAGCTACCTGTACATCTTTTAATTGTTCAGAGGCTCTACAGTATTATAGCGGAGGTGTTAAAAAATCAAACACAGAACTGCTATTCGGGGCAGGTGATATTAATGATTAAGGAAATAGTTTTTTTGTGAAGAATTTGTTCTGGGAGTCCCTTTTCCTGACTTTAAAAATTTCTGTTTGAGTCTTTACAGCTGATTGAAGCTTTGAGACAGTTTTGAAAGGGGGGAGAGAGAGAGAGACAGAGAGATAGAGACAGAGAGACAGAGTGAGAGAAGGAAACACATTGGATCATTGGGTAAGGCCTTGCTAACATAGCTCTATCTTTCTAATTTTGTTATTGAGAAAAGAAAAAGATAAGATTGTAATTGACTTTTGCCAGGTTCCAACAGAGGTTCTTAGCAAGATATATGCACTTTACAGATATGGCCACAAGATGGTGCAGTGACTGTGCATATGATGTACGATGTAACAGGGAATCCAGGCGTCCAAAGATTCTGCTCTCTTGTTTTGCCATATGGGGCCTGAGGATTGGGAAGATAAGCCAGGGTATTTGAATGTTTTACCAAAATATTATTTACAGTATTTGAGAATGAAGAAAACCTATTTACAGCCATACTTGGCTCTGAAATCTTGGTGATGGGTAAATCTGTCTGCTAATTATGAGTTCTTTGCTTTGTTATACAGCAAGCTAATAAACTGTGGTGTAAATTGGCACTTTTATACAACAAGTTGTGCTGCCACTGGACATGCCCAGTGGGTTGAGTGGTGGACTAAGATAGAGTCTTATCCCTCTAACCACGAACTTTTCTCTTGAAGCCTGGATTATGAGGTTCATTTACTTTATGCCACTTAATTCTTATTCGGGACAGTAAAATGACAGCAGTTGGAGATGGCTCAAGAGTTTCAATTCAAGTAAGTTTTGCTGTCTCCTCTGTTCAAGACTTAATGGAGGTAGATAGAGTCATAGTACCTGTTAGCAACATGATTCCTAAAGGTAGGCATGTGATCTGGAAGGCCTGGCTACAATTTTATAAAAGGTAGTATTTCAAATTGACTATACTATTATCTTTAAGTGCTTTAGAGAAAATGCACAACTCAATGGGTAAATCTTAACTTGGCTTTCATTTATATATGGGCCAGAAATATTAGCTAAATGTAAATAACAGACTGTAAAATGAGGTAAGTTTTATTCTCTTTAAAATAAAACTTAATTTAAGGATGTAGTTTTCTAAAACTGTTGGTTTTCTTCATAGAAATTCTTATATAAAGATAGTTTTAAGGTGTTACAAAAGGTAAAGGCAAGTGTGATATCTTTTAGAAAATATGTCACATAAAAACATTTCATATATGACAAAGGGTTAATGTCTATGATGTATCAAGAACTCATATAAACCTATAAGGAAAAGATAAATAAATCAATAGTCAAATTAATACAGGTTTTTGAATGAGCAATTTATAGAAGTAGTATAAATGGTTAATTAATGCACTTAAATGTGTTCAATCTCACTGGCTAATGCAGAGTAGTCCCTAGTGGGGAAATGCAGATCCAAACAAAAAGGTAGCTTTTTTACCTCTTAGATAGGAGAAACAATAGATAATATTCCGTGTAGTTCATAGTGTATGAAAAGAGATACTCTCATATATTCTTGAAAGTAAATTGTAACACCGATTCTAGATGGCAATTTGGAAGCTTCTATCAAAACTTCTAATATGTATGCCAAAAAATTCCACTTTTAGTAATGTATCCTATTCTGTAAAAATATGCAAATATGTTCCCCAATTTGTGTATATAAACAGTATTGTTTATTATAGAAAAGGTGGAAAACAATGTAATTCTCTATCAATTAGTCCAGTGATTAAATAAACTGTCATATCAGTATCATAGACAATGCAGTTTTTAAAAGGAATGAGGCAGAACTACATGTACTGACATGAGCCAATCTCTGTTTTATGTATTTAATGAGCATGTGTTTGTGTGCATGTGTGTGCATATAAATATACAAAAACAGATGTGGGAGTATACACTTCAAACTTAAAACACTACTTAGCTGTAGCTCTGTGGTACAGCTTTTGATTGTTTTTTTTTTTTTATTTTTTTATTTTTTTATTTATTTATTTATTTTTATTATTATTATTTTTTTTTAATTTTTTAATTTAATTATTTTTCAAGTACAGTTTTCTGTCTATTACTCCCATCCCATCCCACCCTCCATCCTCCCCCCTCCCTCCTATTTCCACCCTTCTCAGTTGTTGTCCATGTATCCTTTATATAGGTTCCTCTAAATCCCTCCCTTATTTCCCCTGAAATTCCCTCCCCTCTCCCCTCTGGTCACTGTCAGCCTGTTCTCTATTTCAGTGTCTTTGGTTATATTTTGCTTGCTTGTTTGCTTTGTTGTTTAGCTTCCTGTTAGAGGTGAGATCATATGGTATTTGTCCTTCAACACCTGGCTTATTTCACTCAGCATAATGCTTTCCAGTTCAATATCACTAGCTATCAGAGAGATGCAAATTAAAACTACAATGAGATACCACTTTACACCGGTGAGAATGGCTATCATAAACAAAGCAATAAACAACAAATGTTGGAGAGGGTGTGGAGGAAAGGGGACTCTGGTCCACTGTTGGTGGAATTGTAGACTGGTACAACCATTATGGAAAACAGTATGGAATTTTCTCAGAAAACTAAAATTGGACTTGCCTTTTGACCCAGCAATTCCACTGCTGGGATTGTATCCTAAGAACCCTAAAACACCAATCCCAAAGAACCTATGCACCCCAATGTTCATAGCAGCACAATTTACAATAGCCAAGAGTTGGAAGCAACCTAGGTGCCCGTCAGTAAATGAATGGATCAAAAAACTATGGTACATATACACAATGGAATTTTATGCTGCAGAAAGAAAGAAGGAGCTCCTACCTTTTGCAACAACATGGATGGAACTGGAAAGCTTTTGATTGTTGATGTGAATGAATACTACCATATTTTGCTTTATATACATCTCTCTATGTTTTTAATAATGAGAACCTATTAATATGTTATAAAATTTACCTTTTTAACCCAGTCCCCCAATACCTATCCCCTCTGATAGCTGTCAGTGTGTTCTCTGTGTCTAGGAGTCTGTTTCTAGTCTGTTAGTTTATTTTGTTCATTAGATTCCACATAAAAACGAGATCATATGGTACACATCTTTCTCTGACTGGCTTATTTCACTAAGCATAGTACCCTCCAGGTATAAAATTAAAAATAAATTTATTTTAAAAGATAATACTAGAATTAGAAATGTTTTCATTTCTCATCTCCAAGCTTCACAGGTGCCAAATAATCTTCAATAACAAACCAAAAGCTAAGACCTACATGAGATGGAGATTAACAACTGTATGCTCCTAATATTCCTTAATTTGTTTCTTGTTCAGGCCCAGAGAATTTGCTTTCACTACAAGTTTTTCTTGGCTGTCATCTTATAGAAGCTCTCCAAGAGACTTGGAGGTGAAGGCTTGAGGTGAAAAGCAAGAGGTTTGGCTAGAAAACCATGTTTTTTTCTTTTCTTTAGTCTCATTTGTTGCCCTAACTAATTGAATAATGGTTACTCTTTACCTTTTGTGTCCTTTCTTATTTTAGGGCTTTCCAAATTGCACTTACACATAGTCACATTTTAGTACTTGTCATTGGAGCTCTTGGATCTGGTTAGATTTGAAATTTTGTAAAATCATACACCTTTCTTTCCAGAGCTCTGGGGAATTGTCACTTCAGCCAAACCTACTTCTTTCTCCCTTTTTTCTTCCCAAGGATTGATAATGACATAATCCATTCCTGTATCCATAGAAATTCCCCACACTCTCCTCATGATCCTCTGGGGCCTTCTGTCATGGTTTTTGGTTTGTTAAAAGCTTCTGTGTTCTTATATTATTATGTTTAGTTCTTCACTTCTGAGTATCCTATATGTTCTTGCATGGTAGCGTACATCAAGGCTTCATGCACATTCAATTCCTGAACTATTTACCCTCAGAGAAAAAAAAATTGCCATGATGAATGGCATCCATTTTAACTGATTATTTTACCGTATTTGCTGAGCAGGTAAACACACTCCTAGATATATTTAGCAATTTGTGGCTTGATGTGGCCTGGATATGAGAAACAAAAGCATTTCCAATCCTAGAATTATCTTTTAAAATAAATTTATTTTTAATTTTAAAAGACTCCTTAAACACACTCTTAAGATATATTTAGCAATTTGTGGCCTGGTGTATTTTTCCCAACAGGAATACAGATTGCTAGTCACACATTGCCATCAGATTCTGATCTGTAGTTATATTTGTAAATGCTTTTCAGCCTTTTCCACTAGCTCCCTTGATCTGTGCATCTATAAATAACTCCTTTTTGAGATCCCCATTGTTTATTTATTTGCTCCCCCATCTTAACTCTCTATGACCTCCTATTTTACTTATCCTAAAAGGTACTATGTGACAAAGACTAGTGTCTCATCTTCCTCTGCCTATCAATCTATATTCTTATAGATCTATTTTCCTTTGTTGTTGGAGGTAGTGGTTAACAATAGTTACCATCTATCACGTAATGTTTTATCTCTGGGTTAAAAGCTTTGTTACTGTATTTTCCTATAATTAACAGACACATTTCCACCCAATGAATTATTGGCGAAAATATTTAGTAGCATCAGCTTCAGGTTAGTCCTTGAGAAAAACAACAGTATGCTTCCCTGCCTTTGGTTCTTACAGAACTATCAAAAACTACTTTGTCAATATCATGCTCTAGTGCCAGTTGTATATGATCTAAACTGTATGTTTCAAGCTAGTTAATGAGTAGTAAGTCACAGCCAGGAGCAGAAAAAAAAGCCTTTCTAAGGCCAATACATATTATACTATTTGCTACCCAATATCTGTTAGGCTTGTCACCTGTTACCAATAAAAATTACATTAGGTCAACAGGAATTGTTTTTCTTCATAATGTAGTGTTGATTTTTACCTAGCACCTTGTGCTGTTCTTATCTTTCTTTTTATTTTTATTGTGGAATTATTTTTAAATGTCATCCTATTAGTAAAATTAGTTTTATTTTATCTTTTATGTCTATGTTGACTCTTTACTTTCTTAAAAGGTAGGTGCTAACTACATTCTTTTTGTGACTTGTAGGAACTGTGCATTCCAAGAATTTTCAAACATAGTACAATAATTCTGCAAATAATATAGATGGTTCTTCAAACACTTTGGTATGGAAGTCCTAAGAGACTGTTTTTAATACTCAGTATCAAGATCAGTCAGAATGAATTCTATGCACATGGAGATTTATGCAGCCCATGTTGCTTGCTGTGATTGTATGTATATGTGTGCAGTAAATTTTTCTTATACAGTAAGGTCCTTTTCTTCAACTGCCTTCCCACACAATCAAAGTACCTCACTATTTCCTCTCCTTTTCATATAATGTATAACATTTTCCTCAAATTCTGTTATTAGCAGGATCTTTTTCCTTGCTTTGACTCCCTCCATTTTATCTTTAAATGTAGCTGTTTCATATCTTTTGTGAACAGGGGAAAGATGTTAAGCTATAATCTATTTACTAATTGTTCACATGGGTAGTTCTGTTATAGTCCACTTATGCCAATTGTTACCTCCTGGAAGTAGTGCTGGGGGGAAAGTAATGCCCCAGAAAACCCCTTCTAATCCTACAGTGGGGTGTGGCATCCAGAGTTTAAATGACTAATCTCCAGTTACATAAAACCCATGCTTTTTCTTTACATAGTATGAGTTTCTTATAATAAATATAGAAGTACAATAGGAAACTATTCTCTGGTCTTTGCAACTTAGATTCCCTCTCCTTTGTACCATGATTTTATTTTCATCAGTGTAAGTAAAGTGCAAAAACTAAAGAAATAATTTTGTGTATGTAGGCATACCATCCAACCCATCTTCATATTTTGGCAGACAAAAAAATAAACACAAACCAAAACACTCTTGCTAGAGAATTTCTCTAATTCATCATTGTTTTCTATAAGAATTAGGAGAAAACTTACCAATATTATTGCAACCAATAATAGTTAACTTATATTGAGTGCTTACTATAAGCCAGGCTTTGTGCTAAGCTGTATTATGCAATTAACCTCCATTTTTTACTTGAAGTAGATAGTAAATAGAAATTCAGAAAAGTTAAGTACTTATGCAAATTTATACAAGTAAAAGTGGCAGAGTTGACCATTCTTTAGGTCACTCTTTAGTAGGATTGAATTTGGGTGTTCTGAAAATCATAGAAAATTATTAACATTTTTATTGTCCATGAAATCAGCATCCATCTTATAATTTATGGCATATTAAATTCTGTTAAATAGAGTATTTTAGATAAAGAGTATAGTTTCTATTATAAAACACCTTATATGCTCATATTAGAAAATTCAGGAAAGATTCACACTGTAGTCCTACCATTTTGGTATATTCCCTTTCTATCTTTCTCATATGCATATTTTTATGATTTATTTTACATAGTTGTGAGAATTCTCTACACACAATTTTCTATACTTAAAATTTTTTATCTCGATAGCATAAACATTTTCCTTGTTGTGCTATTTTTAAAAAGCTTCTTGGTAATCAAATGAGTGAAATATCTAGTTTACTTAACCTTTTCCATATGATTTAGCATCATATTTGCTTGTTTATATTTTTATTATTATAATATCACTGTATTTAAAATCTTCATTCACAAATTTTGGCCGTATTTTTTAATGATTTTATAGAAATGAAATTACTGGATCAAAATATGTGAACCTTTTAAAGTTTTTGATAAATATTGTCAACATTGATTTTTGAGCAGGTTGTACCAATCAACAATCTCAGCATGAGAGACGGGTATCAAACTACACTGATACCCGTCTCTCGTGCCCTCTTTTCTTTTCAAAGGTGTCCCTGAATCTTCACTATTTGATTAATTTGTAGAATTATAGAAGGTTAAAGCCAGAAAGGATGCTGGGAATTATATATTATAACATGTCCTTTAATAGAGAGAAACACAGAGAGGTTGTGATTCGTGAAAGTTCTCCACAGGAGTTAGAAAAACTGCTAGGAATTGGAACTCTGGCATGTGACTTCCTGTTACACGTTTTTTTCCACTGTTGTTTCACATATTTCCATCCTAAATCCTGTTACCTACTTTGTCTCATAAGGATTCCATAAGTATTTACATGTTTATAAAAGGTTATAAAAAGAAGGTAAAGCATAAGATAGAGATATGGATTAATGATGTTAGAGTGCTTGGCCCTGGCAAGGAAAATATTTTGGACAAGGAGGTCTTCTTGATTATGTCCACTTGCACAATGTAGACTGCCACCATTTCTGCCAACACACAAGGCTAGCTGTATTCAGAAATGGTTCTGAGACAAGCTTAGCTCATTGCTTGCTCTTCTGACATCAAGCAATCATTCAGCCTTTTTTTATGGGTTTACTGTGGAGTATCTCAGAAATAGAAAACCCAATGAGATCTAACCTCAGAGATCCAACAGGATAGTGGAAAAGGCAGGAATTACATTCATGTCAAAATTAAAGAAGTGTTAGAGTATTCACCACAAATAATTCAGCTATAAGGAAATTTCAGGGTGGTGAGGGCATGTAAAAAATGTTCTGCACAGGAGGTGAGTGGAGCAAATGTTTAATAGATGAGCAGATTGTGGATAGGCTGTACAGAAAGAGGCATCTTAAGTGTGGGAATAGAGCCAGAGGCCATAGTTGAGAGGTTGTAGGTGTCCTATAGGAAGGATCTAGCCATGGTCAGTGAGATGCCCAGATTAGAAGAAAAGAGGACTCTAGAAATGCTTCAGAACATCTGGACAATTTGCCTCATTGTCTAGATGGTAATAATAACCACAGGAAGCATTTATATCATACTTACCAAGTACCGTCCTAAGTCTTTTATAGATACTAAATCATTTCATCTTTGTAGCAACTCTGTAGACATTATCCACATCTTACAGAAAGGAAGTTCAGACATGGGGAGATCAAATAACTAGCCTAGGATCACACAGCTACTAAGTGGTGGTGTGATATTTGAATATAAGCAATCTTGCAACAGAGTCCCTATTCTTAGTGCCAACATTTTGCTGCCTTACATGTGGAGGAAAAATTTGAGGCCCTGAGAATGTGAATGACACAACTTCTAGTGACCATTCAACAGGTTAATATGAGAGTTGTTATTAATGTCCGCATTAGTAAACTTTCCCTTCTTCTCATTGTACTTTGAGCCATTTAACACATTCAAGTGGCTAATGTGGAATTAAAGTACTGTCAGGTAACCAACCAATCAGAACATATAATCCTCCTATTAAAGTGAAGTGGACTACTTGGTTACCCAAGGATTCCTCATTGCTTGTCAAGAATCTTAGTAAAGGAAAATCCAGGAAACTGTACTTGAAAAACAATTAAAAAAAGAATCTTAGTAAAATATAGGGGACTGAGAGGTGTTATCTATTCAATGGCAAGAAAGACCACACGGCCTCATTGGTGGCACTTGCTGAATCACTGCTTGCTGCAACCATTCTCTTATTATATCCTCACCACCACCTAAATATACTTTTCCTGCCCTGGCTGGTGTGGCTCAATGGATTGAGTGCCAGCTTATGAACCAAAGGGTCACCAGTTCTATTCCAAATCAGGGCATATGCATGGGTTGAAGGCCAGGTCCCCAGTTGGGGGAGCAAAGAAGCAACCACACGTTGATATTTTTCTCCCTTTCTCCCTCCCTCCCCTTCTGTGTAAAAATAGATAAGTAAATTTTTTTAAGTTAAGCTGAGTAAATAGACTTTTCCTTACTGCCACAGCTTTTTTGGGACACGTCTCCAACATGAATAATAGTTTTTTATTGCTTTATTGTCTCCTTCCTAGATAGAGCTCCCTGTTTGTAGAATTTAGGATCATACAAAAGAATAAGGGCAGGAAGGAAGGAGAATGGAAGTAGCAGAGCCTTTGTGAAGATTCTGAAAACAAGTGAGTCAGACTTCTGAAACTTTTCTGATAAGCCTATTTACCAAATCAGTGACCATTTCAAAGCTTTATGGCCCTGTTCTCAGGCTTCATCATTGAACTGCTACAACAGCTTTCCAACTGTCTTCCCTACCTCCAATCTTGATCTTCTAATTTAATCTCCATACTTCTGCCAAAGAGATTTTTCTGTAATATGGAACTGATCACATTACTCCTCCACTGTAAGTGCCTCCAAAGCTCTCCATTCCCTCAGGATGAAGTCTAAATGTCTGAGCACGGTTTTCAAAGTCTTGTGGGACTTGGGCCCTGCTTAATTCTCTGGCCTAATTTTCCTTACTCCCCACCCACATCTGCACCACACTGAATAGTGCATGGTTACCAAACTCATCATCGCTTCTCACATCTCAAGGAGGACCTCGGTTTAGCAGAAGGAACATGGGCTTTGAAGTCAGCATGCCTGGGCCTTCTGGTTGGAACTTACAGATTTACACAGCTCTACTAAACCTATAAAGTCTCAATTTGCTCATCTGTAAATTGTGTATAATAATGTCTACTTTACAGGGTTGTGTGGGGATTTGAAATAACATATAGAAAGCATCTACTTTACTGCCTACAATTTAACAGGTACTCAAAGGTAGATGTGATGATGACAATGACGATGATGTCATTTTTGTCTTTGGACCTTATGTATGCTGTTCTTACTATACAGCATGCCCTAATCACCTTTCATGGTTAATTCTATCCACCCTCCATAGTCTAGTGTAAAAATTATCTCTTCCAGGGAGTTTTTAAGGCCCTTTCTCCTAATCTTTTCCTTTATAGAAGCTCCTCTGTGCTTTCATATCACCCTAGGCTGATCTGAGTAACAGTACATTTTCTATCAAGGTTTTGTCCTGAGATTCCCTCACAGTCCAGTGCCCAAACTTTGGAGGCCACTGTTTTGAAAATTAAACCTGAACACAATCTTCCCCTTTTTTCATTTGTTAAAAGTTCTCGTGCTTGTCTTCTCTTTTCCATTAACTGACAATGAATATCCCAGTTCTTCTTTTCCTTCCTCTTCAATGAATGCTGTCCTTATACTTAGAATTGGCATTAGGTGTCCTCCATACCTTATTTTATTGAATCTTCTTAAGAACTCTGCAAAGATATATTTGTCTTCTTTACAGATGGGGAAATTTAGGCTCAGAGGTTTTAAATAACTCATTCAAAGTCATAGTTGGATGTTTTGTGTGGAGCCTTGCCTAAAGAAAAGGTACAGATAGTTTTTTCATATTAGTGTGTGGGCCAGTGGTAGTTGATAAAAATAACCATTTGAAGGCAAATTCTAGAAACATCAAGTAACCAATCCTCCAGGCAAATGTAGACAAACATTCTGGCCCTGCCACTCACTGACTGAATGAACTCTGCCCACTTTAGTCACCTCTGTTGCTTTATCTCTTCAACTGTAAAATGTGGATAATAATATTACCAATCTCATAGAGTTACTGAAAAAGTGAGTTCAGTTAATACATTAAAAATATTTAGCACAGTGCCTAGCACATGGTAAGTACTCAGTATATCTTAGCCATTGTCAATGCTTTTTAGGAAACATAGGAGGTAAGGCAAACCTATTTAAAAATATTATTACTGCTAATAAGTCAAATATAAGTTAATCCTATAGTAGTGTCAAGTTAATTCAAGTAAGGGTTTTGGACGCCAAGAAGTTGTCATAGCCTAGATTGGGTGTCATCACTTCTCAATGGTCAGAAGCAAGTAAACAGTCAAAAACTAAGAATGTAGTTGAAATGATGACAAGACTTGATATAAACCACTTTGTCATTTCATTCTTTCACAGAGAGGTCAAGCCAGTCTGAGACACACACCAGTCTTTGGAAGGTACAATTAAGTGCTGGGGACTTTGAAAGAGAAGATAGCTTCAAAGCATTGGGAATGTCTCAGAAGTAACAAACATTCACTGTGGGTAAATAGAAACCACAGAGACACAAAAAGTAAAGAAAAACAATGAAACATAACCACTCGTCACATTTTTATGTTTATCTCTTTCCATATCTCTCTCTCTCTCTCTCTCTCTCACACACACACACACACACACACACACATATATATATATATTTATCAAATACAAATCATGATGTAATGCGGTAAATACTGGTTTTGCAACTTTTTTTTCTTAAAAACACATCTTGAATATCCTTTCTTGTCAGCAAGTATACCCCCACAATTTTCTCATACCTATCAAAATGTAATTCTGATTATATAACCACAAATCATCATAATGAGAAAGAATAGAAGGAGGCACCACAAGACACTGGTATGTTCACTTGGGAGCTCATGCATATACTTATCTTTGAAAAATACAGTCAAAACCTGACAAGAGAAGATTCTGAGCACTGGATCTCAGTGTCATCTACAAAGTTGATCATTTCATCTTTTACATACTTTTCCACTTTTTGATTATGGCACCATGATAATGTGTATTGTAGAATTGATCAAGGGCCCCAGTTGCTGTGCTCTGAGGTCCTCTGCCAAGTTTGATCTCCTTCCTTTGCATCATGAGGTTAGACTTAATTGCAGTCTCAGGCCATTCTGGGCCTCTCCCTTGCCTACACCATTTTTTCTCAAAGGAGCTTTCTTTAATGAAATTTTTGAATATTTAATCCCATCTTAATAGTTGTCACTTGCAGGACTGGACTAATACTTTGATCAACAGGGGAAGAAATAAAGACTGGGGTCAGGAGACCTACGTGAGTAATCACACTGTAAGTACCACGGAACCATTTATTAAACAAGGATGCTGACCCATAATGACCCTGAAATACTCTGGGTAGTAATCCACCTAGTCAGAGCCATTGGCCTAGCTGAACTCCTGGGGATGGCAGGGACCAAATCAACCTCTTGGACACTGACGACCAAGGCTTTGTAGAAAATATTTTTATTTTTATTTTTTTAATTTTATTTTTTTGTAGAAAATATTTTTTAATTAAATTTATTAGGGTGATATTGGTTTATAAAGTTATATAGGTTTCAAATGTACAATTTTATGATGCATCATCTGCACATTGCACTGCATGCTCGACACCCAAAGTCAAATCATCTTCTGTCACCATATATTTGGCCCCCATTACCCTTTACTACCTTCCTACCTCCCTTCTCTCTGGTAACCACCATACTGTTTTCTGTGTCTATGGGGGTTTGTTTTCCCTTGGTTTTGTTGCTTTCAGTTTTATATCCCACATATGAATGAAATTATGTGGTTCTTTTTCTGTCTGACTTATTTTGCTTACCATGATAGTCTCAAGACCCACACCTGTTGTCATAAGTGACTATGTTTCATCTTATAATATGGCTGAGAAGTATTCCATTGTGTGTGTGTGTGTATATATATATATATATATATATATATATATATATATATATATCACATCTTCTGTATCTAATCAGCTATCAAAGGCCACTTTTATTATTTCCATGTCTTGGCCAACATGAATAATACTGCAATGAACATAATGGTGCATATATCTTTGTGAAAAAATGTTTGCAAATATTTGAGGTAGATACCCAGCAGAGGGATTGTTGGGTCATATGGTAAATATCTTCTTAATATTTTGAGAACTCTTTATACTGTTTAGTGGCTGTACCAGTCTACATTCCCACCAGCAGTGAATGCAGGTTCCTTTGTCTCCACAACCTTCCCAACACTTGTTATTACTTGTCTAGTTGATAATAGCCATAAACAGGTGTCAGGCAGTATCTCATTGAAGTTTTTATTTGCATTTCCCTAATAACTAGTGAATTTGAGCATCTTTCCATACACCTGTTTGTCATTTGTATGTCTTCTTGGGAGAAATGTCTGTTCAGTTCCTCTGCTCAATTTTAAATTGGATTGTTTGTTTGGTGTTTAGTTGTATGAGTTCTTTATATATTTTGGGTATTAAGCCTTTGTCAAAACTTGTTTGCAAATATCTCCTTCCATTTGATTGGTTGCCTTTTTGTTGTCAGTTTCTTGTGCAATACAGAAGTTTGATATAGTCACATTCAATTATTTTTGACTTTACTTCCCTTGCTTTTGTGATTAAATTCACAAAATCTTCTCTAAGACCAAGGTCCATGTGTTTAGTACCTGTGTTTTCTTCTATGTAATTTATTGTTTCTGGTCTTTCATCTATTTTGAGTTAATTTTTGTATATGGGGACAAAAAAGCAGTCTAGTTTTATTCTTTTGCATGCAGCTTTCCAATTTTCTCGGCACCATTTATTGAAGAGGCTTTCTTTCTTCCATCCTATATCTTTGGTTCCCTTGTTGAAAATTATTTGCCCATTTATTGTACACTTGGGTTTGTTTCTGGGCTCTCAATTCTGTCTCATTTGTCTGTATGTCTGTTTCTGCCATATAATGCTGTTTTTTTAAGTGTCATTTTGTTGTATAATTTCAAGTCCAGTAGTGTGATGCCTCCAGTTTCATTCTTTTTTCTTAGAATCACTTTGGCTATTTGCGGTCTTTTGTGGTTCTATACATATCTGATGATTATTTTGTTCTATTTATTTTATTTTATTTTAAGATTTTATTTATCTTTAGAGGGGAAGGGAAGGAGAGAGGGAGAGAAACATCAATGTATGGTTGCCTCTCATGCGTCCCCTGCCGGGAACTGGCCTGCAACCCAGGCATGTGCCCTGACTGGGAATCGAACTGCGATACTCTGGTTGGCAGGCCCGCACTCAATCCACTGAGCTGCACTAGCCAGGGCCCTGTTCTATTTCTTTTAAAAGTTACATGGGATTTTATTAAATCTGTATATTGCTTTGGGTGATATGTCTATTTTAACTATGTTGATTCTTCCAATCCATAGACACAAAATATCTTTCCATTTCTTTCTGTCTTTTTCAACATTTTTAAATAATGATTTGTAATTTTCTGTGTATAGGCCCTTCACATTCTTTGTTAAGTTCATTCCTAGGTATTTTTTTATTGTTTGTTGCAATTGTGAACGAAATTTTTTCATTTCTTTTAAAAAATATTATTCCTAGTATATAGAAATGCAGTGGGACATACGTGCAAAAACCTTTAGGGTATATATACCCATGAGTAAAATCACTGGATCACAAAGTATGCATATATTCATGTAGATAAGCAGTTTCTTTTAGCATTGTTGTAAATTTAAATTATCAGTGTAGGAGAGTTCCTATTGCTCCACAGAGTCATAAATGTTTACTATTGTCAGACTATTTACTTCTTGCCAGTCTTGCAGGTATGCAGAAATTTTCAGTGTGGTTTTCATTAACTTTCAGTTTATATTAATTTCTAATTTGCATTATATTTTATTATTTTGCCCTTTTAAAAATGTTTATCAGGCTAACAACTCGGGTTGCCCACGGAGGAATTGAGAAAAAAAAGACAAAAGGACCCATGGACATGGACAACAGTGTGGTGACTCTGTGGGGGGTGTGGAGGTGGATGAAGGTATAATGGGGATAAATGGTAATGGAAAAAATACAATAAAATGTTTTCTAATTTACTTATATATTTTCCAGTTACCTTTTGGTTATTGAATTTTAGCTTTATTGCATGCCTGTAAAATTGAATTAATGGCATGGTTTTGAAGATGAAAATTTGTTGAAGCTCTAATTTTTAAAAAAGTGTTTTATGTATGCTTGGAAAAATGTGTATTTTGCAGTTTGTGGGTGTGAAATCTCTATCAGTTTCTTAGGACAATTTGCTACATGTATTATTTACATTTTTTTAAAAAGATTTTGTTTGCTTAATTTTAGAGAGAGGGGAAGGGAGGGAGAGAGGAGAGAGACAGCAATGTGCAAGAGATCCATCAATGGGTTAGCTCTCACATGCCTCCAATCAGGGACCCATCCTGCAACTCAGGCATGTGTCCAGATCAGGAATAACTCCTTTGTAGGTGACTGTCCCCTTATCTCTTGCTGCTTCTAGGATTCTCTCCTTCATTTTCATCTTGGTGAATGTAATTATGATGTGCCTTGGTGTGTTCCTTCTTGGATCCATGTTCTTTGGGATTCTCTGAGCTTCCTGGATTTCCTGGAAGTCTATTGCCTTTGCCAGATTGGGGAAGTTCTCTTTTATTATTTGTTCAAATACATGTTCCACTTGTTGCTCTTCCTCTTCCCCTTCTGGTACCCCTATAATTCAGATGTTTGAATGTTTAAAGATGTCTTGGAGGTTCCTAAGCCTCTCCTCATTATTTTGAATTCTTGTTTCTTCATTCTTTTCTGATTGGATGTTTCTTTCTTCCTTCTGGTCCACTCCATTAATTTGTGTCCCAGTTTTGTTTCCATCACTATTGGTTCCCTGTGCATTTTCCTTCATTTCACTTAGCATAGCCTTCATTCGTCCCTCTAATTTGTGAGTAAAATCAACCAGTTCTGTGAGCATCCTGATCACCAGTGTTTTGAACTGTGCATCTGAGAGGTTGGCTATCTCTTTGTCGCTTAGAAGTATTGGCTCTGGGGCTTTGATCTGTTCTTCTGTTTGAGCCATAATGTTTTGGTCTGTTCACGCCTGTTACATATGAGGGGCAGAGCCTTAGCTGTTCACCAGGGCTGGTCTACCCAGTCACTGGGTTGTGATGCTGTATGTGGGGGTGGGGTCAGAGAGGGAGCAATGGCATTTGTTCTGCTCTCTCTCAGATTTCGGTCTCCTCTGCCACTTCCCACAAGCAAATTGGGCCCTTCTGGTGGTGGTTCCTGGGTGTGTGGGCTTGTGTATGTTCTAGGAGCCTGTGGGTCTGTCTCTCCAACAAACTCTCCTGTGAGGCTGGGAGCCTCTCCTGGCACCTCAATCCATGAAAGTTTTTCCAATCAGTGCTTTAGGCTTTATTTCCCATCGCTGGGGCCCTGGGTTGCACGGCCTGTCTCACTGCCCCTTGTTTTGCCTAGTTTATCTGTGTGCAAATGTGTGTCCATGGTCAGCCAACCGCCTTGCGTGCCTCACTGGGTTTGCTTGTTTCCTCCCCACACCCGGGTCTGCTAACTACTGCCTCTTCCTGCCGGGAACCCTCTCTGCTGGCTGCTGACTCTGCTCCTCTTACTGGTGTGGATGAATGGTTTGTTGTTGTTAGACTTCGGTATGGTTCAATTTTCTGTCTGTTTTGGTTTTGTTTTTGTTTCTAAATTTTCGTTGGCCTTAAATTTGGTTGTGCAAGGAGGTATGGTATTACCACCTTTGCCTCCATCTTGGCCCAAAGTCCTCATGTCATCTCTTAATAATGACAGTTTTACTTCCTCCTTTCTAATTTGGATGCCTTTTCTTTCATTTTCTTGTCTAATTGCTGTGGCTAGAACTTCCAGTGCCATGTTGAATAGGAGTGGTGAAAGCAGACACACTTGTCTTGTTCCTGATCTTAGAGAGAAAGCTTTTAGTTTTTGCCTGTTGAGTATAACGTCTGTGGGCGTCTCATACATGACTTTTATCATGTTGAAGTATGCTTCTTATATTCACACTTTATTGAATTTTTTCATAAATGGATGCTGGATTTTATCAAATCCTTTTTCAGCATGTATTGATATGATCATATCATTTTGTTCCATCACTTTGTTTATATGGTGTATTACATTTTATGATATGTAAATATTGTACCTTCTTTGCATCCCTGGGATGAATCCCACTTGGTCATGGTGCATAATCTTTTTAATGTATTTCTGAATCCAGATTGCCAACATCTTGTTGAGGATGTTAGCATCAATGTTCTCCAGAGATATTGGCCTGTAGTTCTGTCTCTTTTGTGTGTCTTTACCTGGTTTTGTAATTAGGATGACAATGGCCTCTTTAAAAAGTGTTTGCAAACCTTCCCTCTTCTTGAAATTTTTTTGGAGTGGTTTGAGAAGTATAGGAGTTAATTCTTCCATAAATATTTGGCAAAATTCAACTATGAGGCCATCTGATTCAGGGCTTTTGTGTGCCAGGAATTTTGTCATTACTGCTTCTCTAGTTATTGGTCTTTTTGGGCTTTCTGTTTCTTTTTAACTCAGTTTGGAAGATTGTATGCTTCTAGTTAATTTGTTCATTTTGCCACGGTTGTCCAATTTCTTGGCATACGCTTGTTAATAGTAGTTTCTTACAATTCTTTGTATTTCGGTACTATCTGTTGTAACTCCTTTTTCATTTCTGATTTTATTTATTTGGGCCCACTCTTTATCTTGATGAGTTTGGTTAAAGGCTTGCCAATTTTGTTTATCTTTTAAAAAAACAGGTCCTGGTTTAACCTTTGAGCTCTTCTTTTAGCATCTATGTCATTTAATTTTTCTCTAATCTTGATTATTTCCTCCCTTGTACTTGCTCAGGGTTTGTTTGTTGTTGTTCCTTTCATTCTTGTAGATGTAGCATTAGGTTGTTTGCTTTAGATTTTATTATCTTCTTTAGGTAGGCCTGTATTGCCACAAACTTCCTTCTCAGTACTGGCCTCACTGTGTTCCATAGGTTTTGGGTTGTTGTGTGTTCCTTTTAATTTTTTTCCTGATACTCTTTGTATTCCTCCTTGATCTCTTTGTTGAAGTACCCATTTAATGACATGTTATGTAGTATCTATGTATTTGAATATTTTTGAATGTTTTCCTTGGGGTTGGTTTACAATTTCAAGCCATTGTGCTCTGAGAAGGTGCTTGATATGATTTCAATTTTCTTGAATATTTTTGAGACTTCTTTTGTGTACTACTGTGTGGTCTATGCTTGAAAATGTTCCATGTGCATTTTAAAAGAATGTATATTTTTCTTTTGGGGGTGAAAGTTTCTGTATATATCAATTAAGTCCATTTGCTCTAGAGTGCCATTCAGTGCCACAATACCCTTGTTGATTCTTTGTTTGGAAGATGTATCCATTGCTGACAGTGGAGTGTTAAAATACCATACGATGATTGTGCTATTGTCAATATCTTTCTTGAAGTCCTCCAGGATTTTCTTAATATATTCAGTTATTCCTATCTTGGGTTCATATATGTTTACAAGTTTTAAATCCTCCTGTTTGACTACTCTTGTATTATCTAGTGCCTTTCTTTGTTCCTTTTTATGCCTTTGTTTTGAAGTTATTTTTTTTTCTTTTTTAAAAAATTTTATTTATTTATTTATTTATTTATTTATTTATTTATTTTTAGAGGGGAAAGGAAGGAGAGAGGGAGAGAGAAATATCAATGTATGGTTGCTTCTCATGGGTTCCCTGCTGGGAACTGGCCTGCAACCTAGGCATGCACCCTGACTGGGAATTGAACCGCGGTTATTTTGGTCAATCCACTGAGCTAAATCAGCCAGGGCAATGTTTTGAAGTTATTTTTTTCTAATATAAGTATTGGTACACCAGCTTTCTTTTCATGTCCATTTGCTTGGAATATTTTTTACATCCCTTCACATTCAGCCTGTGTAGGTCTTTTGTTCTGAGGTGGGTTTGTTGTAGGCAGCATATGTGTGGGTCATGTTTTCTTATTCATTCAGCCACCCATTATCTTATCCATTATGTCTTTTGATTGGAGCATTTAATCGATTTAAATTTTAGGTTATTATTGATAGGTACTTATACATTGCCATTTTTTTATACCTGCTCTCTGTCTTTCTCTCTCCCCTCCTTTTTTAAGCAGTCCCTTTAGCATCTATTGCAGTGCTTGCTTGGTGGATATGTACTCTTTTAGCCTTCTTCTGTCTGGGAAGTTCTTTATTTTGCCTTCCACTTTTAAATGATAGCTTTGCTGGATAGAGTAGTCTTGGTTGTAGATCTTTGCTTTTCATTACCTGGAATACTTCATGCCAATCCTTTGTGGCTTGTAGTGTTTCTGTTGAGAAATCGGCTTATGGCCTTACTGGAGCTTCCTTGTATATTACTAGTTATTTCTCCCTCACTGCCTTTAAAATTCTCTCTTTAACTTTAAAATTTGCCATTTTAATTATGATGTATTTTGGAATAGGCCTCTTTGGGTTTATCCTGACTGGGGCCTTCTGTGTTTTCTGAAGTTGCATGATAATATCCCTCACAAAGTTAGGGAAGGTTTCTGTTATTATTTTTTCAAACAGGTTTTCTACTCCTTGATCCTTTTCTTCTCCCTCTGATATTCCTCTGATGCAAATACTGTTACATTACCTGTTGTCCTGAAGTTCCCTCAAACTAACCGCATTCTTTTTGAGTCTTTATTCACTTTGTTGCTCTGACAAGGTATTTCTTTCTACATTGTCTTCCAGCTTGCTGATTCAGTCCATTGCTTCATCTAGCCTGCTTTTAATTCTTTCTAGTGTGGTTTTCATTTCACATGTTGTATTCTTCATTTCATTCTGGTTCTTATTCATAGTTTTTTCCCTTTTTTCCGTTTTCTTTGGGGGGGGTATTTATTTATTTAATTGTTGTTCAAGTACAGTTTTCTGTCTTTTACTCCCATCCCAGCCTACCCCCCAGGTGCTCCCCACCTCCCTCCCATTTCCACCCCCCTTAGTTGTTGTCCATGTGTCCTTTATACTAGTTCCTGTAAATCCTTCCCCTTTTTCCTCTGAAATTCCCTCCCCTCTCCCCTCTGGTCACTGTCTGCCTATTCTCTATTTCAGTGTCTTTGGTTATATTTTGCTTGCTTGTTTGTTTTGTTGTTTAGGTTCCTGTTAAAGGTGAGATCATATAGTATTTGTTTTTCACTGCTTGGCTTATTTCACTCAGCATCATGTTTTCCTTTCCCATCCATGCTGTTGCAGAGGGTAGGAGCTCCTTCTTTCTTTCTGCTGCATAAAATTCCATTGTGTATATGTACCATAATTTTTTGATCCATTCCTTTACTGACATGCACCTAGGTTGCTTCCAACTCTTGGCTATTGTAAATTGTGCTGTTATGAACATTGGGGTGCATAGGTTCTTTTGGATTGGTGTTTTAGGGTTCTTAGAATATAATCCTAGCAGTGGAATTGCAGGACCAAAAGGCAGGTCCATTTTCAGTTTTCTGAGAAAATTCTATACTGTTTTCCATAGTGGTTGTACCATTATTCATAGTTTCTATGTCCTTTTTCATGCTACTATAGTCCCCAATAAGTTCTTTGTAGCTTCCATAAAGTTCTTTGTAGTTCTTACTGAGTTTCTTCAGCATCCTTATAGCCAGTATTTTGAATTCTTTATCTGATAGATTGCTTGCCTCAACTTCATTTAGCTCTTTTTTCTTGGGATTCCTCTTTCCTTTTGATTGGGGGTTCTTTGTCTCCCCATTTTAGGTGACTCTTTTTGTTTGTTTCTGCATCTCAGATTGCTCTGCTTTGACTGACTGTCTTCATGAGGTGGCCTCTGTGGTAGGAGTTCTGTGGAACTCAGTGGTGCAGGCTTTTTGACTTCCTGATCTGAATGCTCTAAGGTTGCCCTTTATTCAGTTAATGGGGGCTCTCTTGTACTTGTACTTTGATTATTGATGGCTCATTCATTGGTGGGTTCTCCCCTCTGGTTGCCTGACTGACAGACATAAGCCCCACCATGTCTTGTATGAATACATTGTGAAGTATCTTTTGTACTCCTCAGCTTACAAACTTTTCTTATCAGCCAAGATTCCACTGAATGTTCAGTTTACTTGTCAGAAAATTAGCCCAGTTACTGAGTTCAGGACAAGAGCAAGTGGACTCAACTCCCACCTACTTGACCACCATTTTCCCATCTGATATGAATTGAAGACTCTTTCAACACGTTTATGCATTTTATGATCAGTGATGTACAGTGTACCTGCTCACATTATACTGAGTTTTCAGCAGTGTTTGACAAAAAAAATGGCATGAAACCTGTGCCCCATCCTCTCTATTTCTTTGATCTGCCCTGGGGGAGGTATTTTTTATTTCCTCAGTTGAAAAAAAAAAGCCTCATAGGCAAATGTTTTGCCAATGTGGAAGAGTCAAAACAAACAAACAAAAAAACGGCAAATGCACTCTACAGTATCAAAATTGATGAGTTCAAAAACTGTTTTGAGCAGTTGAAAAACAATTTCAATAGGCATATTTCATGAAATGAAGAGTAAAGGTGAGTGAAGTTTAAACATGTAAGAATAAATATACCATTTTTATAGATAAATTCCAGGGTTTAGGGGGTCACCCTTCATAATTATATAATTATTAGTGGACTCTCCACCTTTAAAAATATATATTTTAGTGTTTATGCTATGACAGTTGTCCCATTTCCCTCCTTTATTACCCTCTGTGCTCCCCCCCCCATTTCCCTCCTTAGTTCATATCCATGGGTGGTATACATGACTTCTTTGGCTTCTACATTTCCTATACTATTCTTAATCTCTCCCTGTCTATTTTCTACCTACCATTTATGTTTGTTATTCCCAGTACCTTTCCCCCATTCTACTTCTTCTCTTTCCGTGCTGTTAACTCTCCATGTGATCTCCATTTCTCTGATTCTGTTCCTGTTGTAGTTGTTTGCTTAGGTTTTTTTTTTTTTTAGGTTTGGTTGTTGATGTTGTTTGTTTCATTTTACTGTTCATATTTTTTATCATCATTTTTTTCTTAGGTAAGTCCCCTTAACATTTTATATAAGGATTTGGTGATGGTGAACTCTTTTAAGTTGACTTTATCTGGGAAGCAGTTTGTCTATCTGCCCTTCCATTCTAAATAAATGCTTTACTGGAGAGAGTAATCTTGGATGTAGGTCCTTGCCTTTCATGACCTTGAATACTTCTTCCCAGCCCCTTCTTGCCTGTAAGGTTTCTTTTGAGGAATCAGCTGATAATCTTGCAGGCACTCCTTTGTAGTTAACTCTCTCCTTTCCTCTTGCAGCTTTTAAGATTCTCTCCTTATCCTTAATCTTGGGTAATTTAATTATGATGTGCCTTAGTGTGTTCCTCTTTGGGTCCAATATCTTTGGGACTCTCTGACCTTCCTGGACTTCCTGGAAGTCTATTTCCTTCACCAGATTGGGGGAGTTTTTTTTCATTATTTTTTCAAGTAAGTTTTCAATTTCTTGTTCTTCCTCTTCTCCCTGTGGCACCCATGTGATTTGGATGTTGGACCATTTACATTTGTCCCAGAATTTCCAAAGCCTCTCCTCAGTTTTTTTTTTTTTAAATTCTTCACTCTTCATTCTGTTTCAGTTCAATGCTTATGGTCTTCCTTTTGTTCCAAATCATTGAGTTCAGCCCAGGTTTCCTCCCCTTCACAGTTGGTTCCTTGTATATTTTGCTTTATTTCACTTTCCGTAGCCTTCATTTCTTCCTTCATTTTGCAACTGAGCTCATTCAATTGTGTGAGCATCTTGATTACCAGTATTTTGAACTCTGCATCAGATAGGTTGTCTTTCTCCTCATTGCTTAGCTCTTTTTCTGGAGTTTTGATTTGTTCTTTCATTTGGGCTATATATCTTTGTCTCAAAGCACTGATAAATTGGAAAGGAGTGGAACCACAGGTATTTTCCAGGGTGGGGCAACTCTCTTTGCTGCATTTTTGTGCTGTCTGGGGGGGAGGGGTCAGAGGGGTCACAATGCTGCTTGCTTGCTCCTCTCTAGCCCCTTTCCAATGAACTGTCCTGTGATACTGGAAATTTCTCCAGGCTTCATAACCCCCATAGTATTTTACAGCTATAGGTTTTGAATCTTTAGTTTTCCAGTCAGACAATCCTGCCTCACCCACGTGGTCCACTGTCTTGCCATGAGTCCTCTCTGCCAGGTTCCCTGTCTCCGCCATTCCTACCAATTTGCATGAATGTTTCTTTAAGCCCTTGCTTGTCAGAGAACTTTAGTTGCTTCTTTCTCAATCCTGAGTTTATCTCAAGAAAGTTTTTTCCCCTCTTCTTATGTATTCATATTGGTTGTTTACAAAGAAAAAGAAATGACCTGATTCAGGTCTGAAATGCACAAGAGTAATGACAATGCTGCACTTGAATGAAGAAGAAATTCATAAATTATATTATGAAATCATACAAGGAACCAGTGCCTTAAACTGCTGAAGTCCTTGAAAATGTCAAAAGAAAGACTACTTCCAGGGATGATTTCTGTAGTTCGTTACTAGAAAATGTCAAAAGGCCCCTTCAGAATTTTCACAGAAGTCTCTACCCACATTTCTCATCTTCCTCAAATTAAACTGCTTTCCCTTAAGTATTACCAGCATTTAAGAGAAGTAAAAGAATCCTCTTTTTTCTATTTTATTGCAATGTAGTTTTATACTATTTTTCCTTTTGAAATTTTACTTTTTATTATAGTTGACATTTAATATTATTTTACTTTATTTTTTGGTGTACAGCATAGTGATTTGACAACTACATAATTTATGAAGTGATTCCCCCTCAGAATTCAGGTACTTTCTTGACACCATACATTAAAGTATTATTGACTATATTCCCTATGCTGTACTTTACATCCACATGATTACTTTGTAACTAACGTTTGTATTTCTTAATTCCTTTACCTTTTACACCTAGCCCCCCAACCCCCCTCCCATCTGGCAAACATCAGTTTTTTTCTCTGTATCTATGCATTTGTTTGTTTTTGTTTTGTTTATTTTGTTCTCTAGATTCCACATATGACATGGTATTTGTCTTTATCTGACTTATTTCACTTAGCATAATACCCTCTAGGTCTATCCATTTTGTGCAAATGGTAAGATTTCATTCTTTTTTATGGCTGGGTAATATTCCACTGTATATATGTACCACTTCTTTATCCACTTATCTATTGATGGGCACTTAGGTTGCTTCCATCTCTCGGCTATGGTAAGCAATGCTTCAATGAACACAGGTGTGCATATATTTTTTAAAATTAGTGTTTTGTTTTCCTCTGGATATATACCCAGAAATGGAATTGCTGGGTCATAAGGTAGTTTTAGTTTTATTTTTTGAAGAGGCTCCATACTGTTTTCCATAGTGGCTACACCAATCTGTATTCACATCAACAGTGAATGAGGGTTCCCTTTTCTCCACATCCTCACCAACATTTGTTTGTGGATTCATTGATGATGGCTATTCTGACAGTTGTGAGGTGACATATCATCAAGGTTTTACTGTTCATTTCTCTGATAGTTAGTGATAGTGAACATCTTTTAATATGTATGGGCAATCTGTATGTCCTCTTTGCAGAAGTGTATATTCAGGTCCTCTGCCTATTTTTTAATGAGATTGTAGGGGGTTTTTTGGGTGTGGAGTTGTATGAATTCTTCATATATTTTGGATATTAACCCTTTTTAATTGGAAACTCATAGTGTTTGAGTTATATTTGGTTAACTCCAGTAGGATATTTCAAATCACTTGAGACTCTCCACAAATACTCTGCATGTTATTTTGGTGTACCAGGCACCTGACTTACAAATAGAATCTCAGGACACATGTTGTAGGGTCCACTCATATGTTAGAATTAAGATTCTTGTTTTTAAAAATGATATAATCAGAGCTGGCTGGTGTGGCTCAGTGGATTGAGTGCTGGCCTGCAAACCAAAGGGTCACCAGTTTGATTCCCAGTCTAGACACACACCCCTGTTGTGGGCCAAGTCCCTAGTAGGGGGTATGTGAGAGGCAACCATACATTGATGTTTCTCTCCCTCTCTTTCTCCCTCCCTTTCTCTCTGTCTGAAGATAAATAAAAAATAAAATATTTTTTAAAAATAAAAATGTTATAATCACATTAAAGGACATTTTATAAAAAAATGTTTTCAACCTCTACCAACCAAATATAACTATTTTCATTTCTTCTTATTCCTTTTCAAATTTTATGTATATACATATATAACTTAGTTGTAATCATAGTAAACATACAATGCTGAGTTCTCTTTTTGAATCCTTTCAGTATTTCATAAATATTCCTTCTTGTTGTTATATGCTTTCTTATCTTTCATTTTGAATAGCTGCCTAATTGTTACACCAAACTGATGTAATTTTCTCAATAATATCCCTATTATTGGACTTTTAAGCCATTTCAATATTTCCCATTATATTATTACAAATGTATTTATGCACATATTCATTGAGAAATTGTAAAGGTGATTTTACTGGTTTTGAGGCTGGTAACATTTTATGGTTTTTTAATACAGATTGAGTCCTAAAAATATTGTACCAATGTACAATGATTCCAGTATCTGATAGGTATACTTTTTTCCACTAACAGGAATCTAGAAATTGAACTTGCAATGAGTTAGGTGGTATGCCAGGTAGTGTTGACACTGAGGTGAATGAAATATAGGCAACTCCTGGGAGGAATTCACAACCTAGTGGGGTAGATAAGGATAAGAGAATGTGGCAAGTGTTATAATAGAGGTCTGTATATATTTCCATAGGAATGCAAGGGATTAATAGATTAAATATATTAGTTTACCTCAGTTTTTGTGAAACACAGGCAGACTTATCATGTAAGCTGGTTCTTACAAAATATGTAGTATTTCCCCAAACTGAGGAGGGGTACCTCATTTTTGGTTTTTGTTTTAATTTTCATTTTCTTATTTGTTATATTAATCCCCAACATGTGTTTTTTGCTTTTTGGATTTTTTCTTATATGGCTTATCTGTATGTTTTACTGTATTTCTAATTTACATTAATAGTAATATTTGTGGGAACTTAGTATCACAATGAAGTCAAGTTAACAAAGTTAATAAGGTCACAATAGCCATTTGCTGGAAGAAAATAGTGAAAGGCTCATCAGACTAAGTTGTGTTGTAGGAAAGCATGGTTACCTATGTCTGAGAGAAAAATGATCCTCCTAAATTAGCTCCCATAACAGAAAGAGTTATTTTGACAATGACTTAAAGAAAGATATTTATAATTTCTTCACAAATCCAAATATGGATACATATTTATATGTATAATTACATGTATAATATGAATACAGTTTAGTTGTACTACTGGGTATTTGTCCTTGAATTGTGGCAGAATCTTTCCCAAGCTGTGGGCCAGGCTTGTGAGCTGGTTCATCATGGTTTAATGATAAGCAGTACAATGTAGCAGAAAGAGCATGGACTTTGGAGTCAAACAATCTGGATTTAAGTCCTGGTTTGAGCACACACAAGCTGTATTACCTTGTTTATGTTTCTATTTCCCATCTGTTATACGGAGGTTAAATACACCTACCCTCTATATATCATGTTAAGGTTAAATTAGATAATAGGTATAAAGCATTAACACCGTACGTGGTATGTAGCAAAATTCAATAAATTCTAGTCTTACTGTTATTGTCACTGGCTTGGGAAGGTAAGAGAATTCTAGGAAGGACTAATTCTATTCTACCTGTTGATTATGACATGAATTAAAAAAATCTTGGAAGGAAGACCTCCCCACACCACAAAGATGGGGAGTTATGTTATGAAAACTTGAATAATCTGATCAGATAGTAGAGAGGTAGCAGATCTCAAATACATTTTAGGCAAGGAGAGTGCTAGGGTGCTACTTCCACACCCAGGCATGATGAATAAATACAGAAACCAGCAATCCTGCAAAGCGTTTTTTGCTTTCAATCAATCAATTTCATGTTTCAAGTGTGTGCTTAAGTAATGTTAAGCACACACTTTCCATTCACAAACTGAACAGAAACTTGGAAACACTGATCACCGATCTCCAAGGACTGGACTTTTAGGCTCTTCACCCAAGCCTCTCACTTTCTAGATGAAAGATTTACACCATTCTGCCTGTTAGTGGACATTTGATTCAGAGAGAAAAAATTAGACTTCCCTACTTTCTGGTCTGTTTCCATTAGATCGATGGTCTCTGACCTTTGGAACCACAAATTGGTTGGAAGCACCATGAAGCATTTGGAAAATGAACTAAAAACAATTTCTGGGTGCATTTTCTAGTGGTTGTTAGTAGGTGGTAATGAGTCCTTTTTGTTTAGATTCTCTCAAGTGTGTAAGATCTGACAAAGGCCAGCACTAAAAGGAACACTTATGTAAAGGAACCACTTAGCATCCCTTTTCTTACTGCAGTGAGACGGCCATTACTTTTCAGAATAAGTAATATTCTGAGCAATCCACTTACTCATCATTAAGGGCCATTAGTAGCTACTCTTTGTTACACAAAAACCCTAATAAGGTTTACTATCAAGGTTTTTACTAGAGATTTGATAATTTTCAGGGAGAAAATTAGTAATGTTGGAAGCAGAATTTAGATTTTCTTCTAAAGCTCTTATAAATATTCCCCCTTTTCCCCTCTGCCCTGGAAAATAAAGCAGCTCATGCAGTAATTATTCTGAGGCTTTAGCCGGAAGAACCTCTGGTCTGGGTCTACTTCACAGTGGCTACAGATTGGTTATTGGTACAGGGGAGAACAATGATCTCTCATTTGAAAACTCACAAAATACTCTCCAGCTTCTCTGGTCTTTTTTAACCTTAGCCTGTCCAATTTGGGGACCAGGTCATTTAGTACAGCTGGGAGGCCACAGAACAGTCCTCCTTTAACCAAAACAGGCAGCGACACTTGTCTGTCCTGATATTTCAATAGGATATTTTTCCTAGGTTAATTCAGAAATGAATTAACTGTTCAATGAGAGAATTTGTGTTGGCTAGTTGTTTTTATATCCTGATGGCAAATCTACTTAGTGAGGCTAAAAGGTTTCTAGTTAGCAGGCATGGCAGAGATAAAGTGTTCTAGCTACATGACCTCTAGGTGAGATACATGAGAATTTCCTTTTCACCACTCTGCCCACACTCATCTTCCCTTTTTGAATTTCTTCAAAATAGAAATTCCCCTAGATTTGCAAAAAACTTAGTGTAATTGTTTGAGTAGATAATTCTCAAAGTCTTAGCATGGTCATCAGTGCTATTACTTAGCTAGGAATTCAGAAATATGTAGGACCAAGGAGTAAGAAACCAAAGGAAATCAGGGCAGAAAAGCTTTAATGTTATTTCCATTGATAAATTCATTAAAAAGTGTACTTGATTTCCTTGACTGTTCATCAGTTTAATTTTTGATTTTGAAATAAATAACAGAGCAGTGGAGACTTTGGACAGATTTTGTTTCCTCTGCTGGGTTCAGGATTAGGAGATAATCCTGAGACTGCTCATTGTATATTCACAATACATGTAAACATCAAACCCACCAGGAGGAACGGCACTTTGTTACAAGACAGTTCCAATTGTAAAAGCTTTTTAATTAACACAGGCTTTGTATCAGCTTTCCTATCTACCCAGCTAGAGTTCCCATGTCTGGACAGGTGCATCCTGTTGTGTATTACAGAACAACAAAGGGCAATACAAGGGCAGGGACACTTAAGACAATTATGCCTGAATGAGTTCATGCTTCCCTGCTCTCTGCCTCTTGCTGTTTCTATTGTTCCGCCTGCTGACTTCCCCAAAGAAGTTTCCCTTAAGCACACTGTAGCTCCAGTTGCTTCATTCATTTGTTCACTCATTCATACATGCACACACACATACATACATACATTCAACAAACATTTACTGAATATCTGCTCTGTGCTATCTGCTGTGATGGGCCCTGGGTACATAGTGCTGAATAAGGAGCATTCACTATAAAATGGAAGGCAGATGTTCATGAAATCATACAGATAAAATGAGATGAATACTTCAGTGCCAGAAATCTTAGAAAAATGTCCCACATGCATTGGTTATTCTTTCTCCCCAGTAGTGATTCTTTCTCTGCTTTTAAGGGCCTTCCTCTGATGACAATGGACTACCAAACTTCAGTATGTCACTGTCAACTTGGCCCACAGATTTCATGTGGCAAGGAGTTCTACCAAAGAGATAGTGGTATCATTGAACCCTGAGTCAGGACTACTGACACATATGTTACATATATCACACAAGCAACTGGACTTGGCATATGGGGTCAGTCTGGGAGAGTGTTCTCCCTAGTTCCCCATTTTACCTACTTAACCTCACCAGAAGACTCATCACAGCCTGATATCTTAGGCCACAGGTAGCAAACACAAGGCCTGTGGGCCAAATCTGGCCCTCCACCTTGTTTTATCTGGCCCAGCACCTTGTTTCTACGTGGCAGCAGTGCCAAGCTTCTTGCCCCTAGTTAAGGAGTAGTTCCAATTTGTACAGTCCTAAAATTACATTCTGCCCTTTGAAGGCAACTGCAAGGTTGATGTGGCTCCTGGTGAAAATGAGTTTGACAACCTTGTCTTAGGTCAATCACAACCTAGATTTGGGAGACAGAGGATTGAGAAGATAGTGAGTGATTGTACATAAGGATCATAAAGTTTTAGAACTGCCATGATACCCAATATACTTGATATTCACCATGTGGTCCATGAACCAGCAACATCAATGTCACCTGGGAGTTTGTTGGAAATGCAGGCCATCAGGCTCCACCCAAGACCTACTGAATTTGGATCTTTTAACAAGATCCACAGGTGATTTGGAAACATTAAATTTGGAGAAATAGTGCTCAAGATCAGTACATTTTAAACTTTTCCTCTGATACCTACACATTACATAAATTATCTGTGCAGGACACATTTTCCTACCCGTGACTGAGGTTGTAAACATTTCCATATGAGTGAAAAATAAGAGAGTACTGCAATACGCTAGTGTCATGTCATGGTTTAGAAAAACTGCTCTAGCTTAATCCCTTCATTCTATAAATGAGTGAATTGCCTATGTCCCATATGTAAGCTCATGGTAGAGCTGGGACCAAGAACTCAAATTTCCAGCTATTTTTTGAATCAGTCTTGAGTCAGGAGTTTCTTGTCCTTCCCTTTGTAATCTGATTCCTCACAGGTTTTGTTTGTCATTTGTGTCTCAGATTTAAGATTATAGCTGCTGATGTCTACATGCAGCTTGTCCACCTATCTTTGAACAGCTTGGTAACCTTATCACTGTTAGTCACAATAAGGCATTTTCTGGCCTGGTACATATACCCTTTCACCTATAAAGACCATTCTCTTCTGGCCTTGACCTTCTAGTTATCTTACATGAACCTCTTGGCCCTTGTGCTTTATACCCTGACCTCTATGAAGAGCACACATTGACCAGTAGTTTGCTTTGAACCAGCTGTGTGAACTCATATTTCTGTGTAAACATCCCCCATAAAGCGTATCCCACAATGAGGGACCCATATTTGAACTTTTCCAGAGTCTAAAGCTGGAAAAGCTATTGAGTTGTGAACTCTGCATCCAGATTTTTCTGTTTAATTCTATCCAACCTCCATCTGACATTACTAAGGTCAGATCCTGACCATCCTCTCTTTTTATTTCCAAAGAATGTGTTAAGGAAAAGAGAGTCTGGAAAGCAAGTATGAATCTTCAAGTTAACAAAGGGCTAAGGCAAGTTGAGAATAGAGGAAAGTAAGAGGGCTTCTCCTCTATGTTAAGGGTATAATTCAATGTATGGCAAACCCAGACGGGTTTAGCACTGAAAGACTTTAGATTCCCCAAAGGTCAACATTTTAAGAAGAAAAGATTGTAGGTAGATAGTATATTAATTCTAAGGCAATTTAGTTCCTCTTAGATCTTGGAATTTTTGCTGTTAATGAGGAATGTATCCCTGAACACAGTTCTAATCAACATGGTAAAGTTCCTAACTACCTCATCTGCACTTGGGGACAAGAGCTTGCTCCAGGTAACATGGGAAATAGGTGAAGCTGATTTAGAACACCCTTTTCCCATAGTTACTACTTTTTGGAGCTGCTTCTTAGTGTAATGGTCTCCTTTTACTTGATTCTCAGTGCTCTCTTTATGCTTGTTCTCTCCCCTATAGCAAACGAGGCCACTTGCTAAAAATATCCAATGCCATGTAACCCATTATTAGAGTATCTGTATGTGAAAAGACAGGTGGAGAGGATAAAACAGCCCAAAGGAATGATTGTTCAAGCTGGAACTCAAGGCATCAGGGATGAGGGAAGTCTATTGGTAGTGGGGCCTTAAGATACCATCAATAGTTGCTTGTCTGCTCATCCCATAGATAAGGTCAGATCTGAGGAGAGTGACACCTGCCCCCACCTTGCTTCACAAGGGGATTGGTAAAAAAATTAGGTCAGAGATAATAAAGTGCTTTTGACACAAATCAAATCAGGGCCTTTATTTTTTCCAGTCTAATATAGTCCTGCCTTAGGGTCAGTTTCTGCCTCAATTCCTCCACCTTTCAAAATGAGAATACTGTACTCATGCACTTTTTTACAAGCCTGCTGGGTGAAATGGAAACAATTGTGTTTGTGGTAATGCCCATTGGATCAAAAATTGTGTGAAATATACTGGGATTGGAATATAAGACAGAAAACTGTACTTGAACAAGAATTAAATAAAAATAAAAATTAAAAAGTGTGAAATAATTGCTTTAATGGTACTGATGGCATTGCAAAAGGAACAAGTGGTTGTATTTAACCTGTATTTCAAATTGGTCTTGACCTAAGCAATGTTCAGACAGGTGAAAACATGACACCTCGGTACTACTCAGCAAAGCAATGAATACTCTTCCTGTGTTTGATTGCTGAGGACAGAAACAGTTCCACTTCATTTAAAAAAAAAAAAACCAAACTGTCTCCCCATGCCACTTAGGCTTCTTTTCTCAAAGATAAACCAGGTGTTGTCAGAGAATAAAGGGAGTGGCTCCAATGTATTTTTCTGAAGGTGTGGTCTTTTGATCCACTGCATCAGAACCACATGATTGCTACAAATGCAGATTATTGGCTCAAGCATCTTGTCAAACCCACTGATTCAGGATGTCTTGAGGTAGGACTCAAGAAAGCCATATATTAAACAAAAAAGATGACACTCTGGCATACTAACATATGTGACCCACAATCACCAGTGGGTTTAATTTCTTAAATATAACTATAGGGCAGTTGTTCTTAACTGTGGCTACAAACTAGGATTGCCTAGAGGACTAAACACCTACAGCCAGCCCTAGTCCTGAAAAATTGAATTTCTCTGGGCATGAGGCCTGCCATCTGCATTTTCAAAGTTCTTCTGGTGATTTTATGTGTTAAGTCAGTGCTGGGAAACACCAGTCAGGGCCATCTTTGGATTCACTCCCTCACTCCTTCTTGGGTTGTAAGGAAACTGTTAGCAAACAGCAAGTGGTGTCCTGTTGCCCATCACCACCCTCTAGACAAAAGTCTAGAGGCAAAGGTTTGGTCACAAAGGAAAGGAGTCTTTATTAAAAAGTTATGTGATTTCAGAACAACAGCTTTCCACAGGTATTAGTTACTTAAGCCTATCAATTAAGGCTAAATTCTTTAACTCTTTAATTACAGCTTTGATCACTTAAACCTATCAATGAAGGTTAAAGTAACTTTAGCCCTTTAGCCACTACTATGAACATTTGAGTATGAGTTTTTGTGTGGACCTATGCCTGCATTTGTCATATATATATATATATATATATATATATATATATATATATATATATAATTGGAATGCCGGCTCAAACAATGGTAAGTTTATGTTTAGCATTTTGGTCAAGACTTCTTAAGCCATGGTTTTAAGCATTCTTTTTTTTCTTAATAGTTCATTTTTATTGTATTTTCCATTACCATTTATCCCCCTTACACCTTCTTCCACATCAGCCCCTTTTCTACCCACTGTTGCCCATGTTCATGAGTTCTTTTTCTTTTTTGCCCTATTCCTCTGTTAGAGGAAATTGGCAGTTATTTTAAAACATAGCACAGCACCCAGGACATGGCTTGTTTTTTTTGTTCTTTTGTTTCTTGCTTGTCCCTGTGCGTCAGAGATAACGATTGCTAGAGATAACATTTGTGTGCTAGAGACAACATTGTGTCTCTGTGTGCTAGAGATAACATTTTGCTTCTGTAAGCTGCTTCTTGCTTTCCCACCAGAAGTAATGGTCTAAGTGACAGACCACCCCTCACCCTATATAAGCAATTGCTTCCCGCTGATCAGGGCCCAGAATTTGGAGACTGCCTCCTCTGGGTCCAAGCACATAAATAAAGGAACCACTTCACTTCCTCCAGTGTTCAGCCTGAGAACTTCCTGTAACACCTCCCCTCCAATCCCTCCCACCATAGTTGTCAGCCTGCTATGTACCTTTGACTCTCTTTTTAAAAAAATTTTAATATATATATTTTATTGATTATACCATTACAGTTGTTCTATTCCCCCCCTTCATTCCCCTCCACGTGCACACCCCTTCCCCCACCATTTCCCCCCCCCCTTAGTTTATAACCACGTGTCTCAAGTTCTTTAGATTCTATATTTCCCCCACTATTCTTGCCCTCCCCCCTATCTATTTTCTACCCACTGTCTATGCTATTTTCTGCACCTTCTCCCCTCTTTTCCCCCTCCCACTCCCCTGTTGCTAACCCTCCATGTGTTCTTCATTTCTATGGTTCCCCTCCTGATCCAGCTGTCCTCTCGGTTTGCTTTTGTTTCAGGTGTGGTTGTTAATAACTGTGAGTTTGCTGTCCTTTCACTGTTCATATTTTTCATCTTCTTTTTCTTATATAAGTCCCTTTAGCATTTCATATAATAAGGGCTTGGTGATGATGAACTCCTTGAACTTGACCTTATCTGAGAAGCACTTTATCTGTCCTTTCATTCTAAATGAAAGCTTTGCAGGATAGAGCAATCTTGGCTGTAGGTCTTTGGATTTCATGCCTTGGAATACTTCTTTCCAGCCCCTTCTTGCCTGGAAGGTCTCTTTTGAGAAATCTGCTGACAGTCTGATGGGTACTCCTTTGTAGGTGACTGTCCCCTTATCTCTTGCTGCTTCTAGGATTCTCTCCTTCATTTTAGTCTTGGCTAATGTAATTATGATGTGCCTTGGTGTGTTCCTTCTTGGGTCCAACTTCTTTGGGACTCTCTGAGCTTCCTGGATTTCCTGGAAGTCTATTTCCTTTGCCAGACTGGGGAAGTTCTCCTTTATTATTTGTTCAAATAAGTTTTCCACTCGTGGCTGTTTCTTTCCCCCTTCTGGTACCCCTATAATACAGATGTTGGAACGTTTAAAGATGTCCTGGAGGTTCCTGAGCCTCTCCTCATTTTTTTGAATTCTCATTTCTTCATTCCTTTCTGGTCGGATGTTTCATTCTGCCTTCTGGTCCATTCCATTGATTTGAGTCCCAGTTTCCTTTCCATCACTATTGGTTTCCTGTGCATTTCCCTTCATTTCAATTAGTTTAGCCTTCATATATTCCTCTAATTTGTGACTATAATCAACCAGTTCTGTGAGCATCCTGATGACCAGTGTTTTGAACTGTGCATCCGAGAGGCTGGTTATTTCTTGGTCACTTAGAGTTATCAGCTCTGGGGCTTTGAGTTCTTCTTGAGCCATCTTTTGACCTGTTCGTGCCTCTTATGTATCAGGATCCGAGCCCTAGGTGTTCACCGGGGGGGGGGGGGCAACTCAGTCCCTGGGTTGTGTCACTGTACATGGGGACGGGGTCAAAGAGGAGCAACGGCGGTCTCGTCTGCCGCCTCCCGCCACTGCCACCACAGCTGCCACCATCACCAGGGCCCGCACGTTTCATCCCACTGCATGTGAATGTGCCACTGCAGCCAGCCCTCCACCGCTGGGTTCGCCCACTGGGGCCTGCACGGTCCGTCTCACTGTGCGCGAATGTGCGACCGCGGTCAGTCTGCCCCGCACCCCGACTGGGTCCGCGCTTCCTGCTGCCTGGGTTGGGGGATCTTTCCTGCCTGACCGTGCTCCGCTGCTGGCTCCACCCCTCTTACAGGTCCCGGTTGAACAGTTCGTTGTTGTCGGACTTCCGTATAGATCAATTTTCTGTTCTTTGGCTGTGTCTTTGTTTTCCAAACTTTTGTTGTATTCAAACTTGGTTGTGGGAGAAGGCACAGTGTTTCCACCTATGCCTCCATCTTGGTGGAAGTCTTACTGATCAACTCTGTCTCTATTTTGCTTGTTAGTTCACTTTATTCATTAAATTCCACATATGAGTGAAATTATATGGTATCTACCTTTCTCTGACTGGCTAATTTTACTCAGCATAATGTTTTCCAGGTCCATTCATACTGTCACAAAAGTTAAAATTTTCTTATATTTTATGGATGAGTACTATTCTGTTGTGTAAATGTACCATAGATGTTTTATCCACTCATCTAGTAATAGACACTTTAAGCATTTTAAATTATTTTATTTTTTAAATATTTTTAAATTTGTTGTTCAAGTACAGTTGTCTCCATCCCCTCAACTCCCCACCCACCCCATCCATCCCCATCTCCCACCCCCAATCTACCCTCTTTTGGTTTTGTCCATATGTCCTTTATACATGTTCATGAACACTCCTCCCCATTGCCCCCCCTTATCCCCTCCCACTTCCCATCTCGTTACTGTCAGTTTGTTCTTAATTTCACTATTGCTGCTTATATTTTGCTTGCATGTTTGTTTTTTTTTTATTAGGTTCCACTTGTAGGTGAGATCATATGGTATTTGTCTTTCATGGCCTGGCTTATTTCACTTAGCATAATGCTTTCCAGTTCCATCCATGCTGTTGCAAAGGGTAGGATTTCCTTCTTTCTTTCTGCTGCATAGAATTCCATTGTGTAAATGTACCATAGTTTTTTGATCCATTCATTTACTGACGGGCACCTAGGTTGCTTCCAAATCTTGGCTATTGTAAATTGTGCTGCTATGAACATTGGGATGCATATGTTCTTTGGGATTGGTGTTTTAGGGTTCTTAGGATACAATCCTAGCAGTGGAATTGCTGGGTCAGAAGGCACGTTCATTTTTAGTTTTCTTAGAAAATTCCATACTGTTTTCCATAGTGGTTGTGCCAGTCTGCAATCCCACCAACAATGAATTAGGGTCCCCTTTTCTCCACAACCTCTCCTACACATGTTGTTTGTTGCTTTGTATATGATGGCCATTCTGACCTGGGTAAAGTAGCATCCCATTGTGGTTTTAATTTGCATCTCTCTGATAGCTAGTGATATTGAGCATCTTTTCATGTGTCTCTGGATGCATGAGAGGGATGCGTGACAAGCAACAGATGGATGTATCTCTGGAACATTGATCTTTCTCTTCCTCTCTTTCCACCCCCCTTCCCCTCTCTCTAAAATAAATAAATAAAATCTTTAAAAAGTCTTTAGTGGGCAGTCTTAAGATAATAATAGCAATAGTGTATTTATATATTCCATTGTATGTGTCTGGAATTAAATAGTTTATGTACATAATTTTATTAAACCATTTGCAGTTAGGAAAACTAAGGCTTGGAATTTAAGTAACTAGCCCAAGGTAACACATGTAATAAAATTCAAAGTCCAGTTCTGCATTTAGAGCCCACAGTTTTAATTACGTAAACTCTATTGTAACAAGAGCCTAACTTCACAGCTCTTAAAACCTCTAGCCCAACCAAGAGCTCCAGAAAAATTTTTTTCTTCTGCACATTCTGATTACCAGTGGCAATGAAGGTAAGTGATCTCAAAATGAACCCTCTATTTACAATATGTACCATATAAATAGCCCATAAAGGAGTAAGTTCCTTCTCTTCTGCCTATAAGTAGAATAACTACATGTTCTGGATTTTCAAAGGAGGGGAGTGAAGGAAAAGAAAAGGAGGGCATTCTAAAACTTTCCCTGTCCATGTTTCCATTTTCACCTTCAGCAACACTTTCCCTCATAAAATATGCTTAGGCAATATACCCAAATTTTCATAATACCTTGCAAATACTATGTTGTTTCTCACCTTTCTTAACTCTGGGCCTTTGGTCAGCTTGCTTCTATTTGCATGGAATACCCTTCTGTGCACCTTCATCTCAAGAGCTCCCAATTAAACATTCAGGTCCATCACCTACTTCAGGAAACCTTCCTTAACTCTTCTTCTGTTCCATCATAATAGTTTATGCACAGCTTTATATTGTCAGGTTTTCCAGACTGTATCTTGTTTATTTCCGGATCTCCTTGTCTTCGTTGTGACATACTTAAGACTGGGCATTCTATCTCATTTGTCTTTGTATTCCAGATACTTAGCACAGTGATTGCCATACACAGAAATTATTCAATAAATGTTTGTTGAATGAATTATTATTTAGGGAGCACCTATCATAAGCCAGGCCCTTTGCAAACATCACTTTGTTTAGTTCTCAAAACAGACATGTAAAGTATGTAGCAATCTGTCAATGACAATGGTAGAAGGAGTTAAAGTACAGATTTTCAGCTAGTAAGTGGCAGTGCAGGAATTCAAACCCAGGCCTACATGATTCCCAAATCTGGCTCTGTCCATATACCTTTACTGTTTCCTATTGTACAAAACTGACTCTGGATTTCAAACACTTGTTTTATGTGGCCACATATGATGGAAATTGTCCCCAAGTTTCAACATTTCCATGTATGTTATACCTCTCATATGTTCTCTCACACTTAGAAGTAGCTTACAATAACTGTGTCAATACCATACCCTGATTTATATTTGATTATTTTGTGAATATGGTCACAGAAATTTGTCTGGAAGTCAACACATGATTCTTTATGAATCTGTATCATTGAGTGTTTTAGACTTAGATTAGCCCTCTCATTGTGTATGTCAACAACACCTATCTGGTAAGCAGATAACTTTGTACTACTTATAAACAAGGTCTAGGAACCTTACTTAGAAAAGGATAGCACAACATAGATTCAAGGGTTATGTAACATTTTCTGTCAACACTTTTATAGGATTAGTTTTAGTTAAAGAATTAATATTCTTTAATTCCCACAGCATCATCTAGTTGGTGAGCAAGGGCTACTGGGAATGCTCAGAGGCTTTTAGAAGTCCTTGTTCATGCTTAGATTTAATATCTCTCACATCTCTGATGCTACTGAATATTATCGCCTGTCTGTATCCAGCACTAATGGAACTAGTTTATGTTCTCTGAAGCATTAATGGATACTAAAAGATTGAATCTAAATCGTTTGCTCTGAAGCCACTTTGATTATTATAGGCCATGAAACTGTTTCTCCAGGTTACTAAGAGGCACTCTCCGTTTTTCCTCCTCAGACTGTGTTAAAGGTAGGAACATAAGTGGCTGAGCCAGAATTAAGTGCTTCAACTGACCCCAAGGCATGTTCTTTTCATTACATTAAGCTGCCTGCTGAGTTGTCTCACAACCCAGTGGAAATGTTACTCAAATTCTAACCTTTCTGTGTCACAATCACCACTTCCTTGTAGGTTCTTTATTTCAAGAAGCAACAGGAAATATCCTCCCATGCCTTTCTTTACCAGGATTCTGTTATGTCATTCAGACTAAGGTACATTCTGCTAACTATGGCAGTAAGATATTTACATTAAGATTTCTTGAAGACTCTTGTAGGATAATTGTTTTGCATACTTTGTCTAGTCACTAATTACACAGAAACCTTCTTGCCCAACTGTCAGTGTATCTTTAAATGAGAATAGGAATGCTAGTACCTTATTTCCTTCTGCAAACATCTGCAACTATGCTTTGCTATCATTCCTGATCTGGTCTTATCGAACCTTGGCTATATTTTCCTCCACTGGAGCAGAGTTCATTTTTTAAAAAATTTAATCTCTATTTAGTCTTCTACTCACTACCTAGAATTGGATACATCTGTTTTCAAGTAAAGAGCTTGGGGTTACAGGTGTAGAATGAGGTTGATTGTCAAGAAAAATAGAGAAGGAATGTCAAGATTCTGAAATCCCAAATAACGGGGAAAATAATATTATGCTTATAAACATCGCACATCTATCAAAAGTACATGAAACCAGCTATACTACATGTGATACATTGATTTATTTAACAAATATTTATTGAATGTCTATCATGTGTCAAGTGCTATTTCAGATGCTAGGTATACATCAGTGAACAAAAATGACAAATTTCTGCTCCCATGGAGCTCACATTCTAAAAGGGAAGGAGAGACAATGACATGAAATCAATTAAATATGTAGCTTGTTAGAAGGTTATAAGTGTTATGAAAAATTTAACAAATGATAGAGAAGGGATAAGGGGTAATGCAGGATGATTTGGGTAGGATGCCCTATAGAATAGGGTAATTGGGGTAGACCTTACTGAGAAAGCGACAGTTGAGTAAACAACTGAAAGAAGGATAGAAGTTAGCCATCCAAATATCTTGGGAAAGAATATTTTAGGCAGAAGGAAGACACAGGAACAGTGAAAAACATCAAATTTTCATCTCAGGAGAAAAGGGGAAGAATTCACAGAAACAAGTATAAAGTACACATCGACAAAAACTAAAAGGGGTGGAAATGGGAGGGAGGTGGGGAGCATTGGGGGGGTGGTCTGGGATGGGAGTAAAAGACAGAAAAATGTACTTGAACAATGATTAAATAAATTTAAACAAAGATAGAAAAACTAATGCCTGTTATTACTGCATCAGAGTCATTGGTGCCTTTGTCTCTCTCTATATTTAGTTGCATTGTGCCTATATTTCTATAATAACTACAAAATCTCAGTTTGTTCATGAAGCTGCTGTCCAAAAGGCTGACTCCTTCATGAACTATGTTATCTTAAAATGACATCTAGGCAGAAAGAAATATGTTTTTAGACAAAGTGCCCATAGCCAAGTGTGTTGACTACTCAAACTCTTGTAGCTGATGTGAGAACTGGTTTAAACTAGATTATCAGGCCATTAGAATCTTTTCTATTTGTATCATGACTGAATATCTTAAATTATTGAATATTTGATCATATTTTTTATTTTTTGTTTTTCTTACACTCTGAAACAGGTATAGCAAGCCCAGAGATGGCTGCTAGGAATTCTGAACCAATGCAAAGTTGAGAAACCACCCTCAGGGTACTGTGCATACTTCCTGTGCAGTTTGCCTTAGGCTAATCTATCTACCCCTGCAATCTAGATCACCACCCTTTCAGCTTTTAGAGCAGTAATAGTCATGTGTCTTCTACTTGACTCTGTGGGGCAGGGTGCATGCCGCCTTTCCACACCCTGCCTCCTACCCCAGGTTCTTACTCTACCTACCCTGCACTTTCATTTTCTTAGCCCTGACCATGTGCCTTCTGTCAATATCTTTTCTCTGCTTTTGCAGGCTCCAGTCTGCCCACCTATCCCAAAGGATCTTTAAGCCTGCTGCCTCACCTGTTTCTTCCCACTTTACATATAGGGAATCTTTCCACTAGCATCACCTTCTAAGCTTTGTGAGATTCCTGCTCCATATAGTATGCAAATTCCCTTTCCATCACCAACATTTTACTCCCCTATTCCTATTATGGGCTTGTCCTAACTGAAACTTAGCTTTGCTCAGACCCAGTAACCTTTCTCAGACCATTTATTTATCTAACACAATTAATCTATTTTTCACTATTTATTTATTTTTTATTGTTCAAGTACAGTTGTACCCATTATTCTCCCACCATGCCCCCATGCCCCACCCCCACCTCCCACCCTCAATCCTACCCCCCTTTTGCTTTGTCCATGTGTCCTTTGTACATATTCCTTGATGCCCCTTCCCTTTCTTTCCCCCATTATCACCCCCTTCTGATTACTGTCAGTTTGTTCTTTATTTCAATGTCTCTGGTTATATTTTGCTTGCTTGTTGGTTTTATTCATTACTTTTTATACTGTAGGTATCTGTGTTATGTGTCTGTGTGCTCATAGTGGGAAGGGAAGTTTAGGATTACCTTTGATTGTCTTTTGAATTAAGGTTTAATTGATTTTAATTGCTTTTTAAATTCAAATATAATTCATGCACCATAAAATCCACTTGTTTAAAGTATAGAATTTAGTAGTTTTTAGTATAGTCACAAAGCTGTGCAACCATCACAATGAACCAATTCCAGAATATTTCCATCATCTTTAAAGGAAATCCTGTACCTATTAAGCAGTTGCTTTCTAGACTTCCCTCAAAACCTTGGCAATGCCTAATCTACTTTGTCTGTAGAAATTTGTCTCTTCTAGCTCTTTCATATAAATGAAATCATACAATATGTTATTTTTTGTGACTGGCTTCTCTTACTAGCATAATGTCTTCTCTTTTTTTCAAAATAAAGAGCTATATTTTTGTAGTATATATATATATATTAAATTAAATTTGTTGGGGTGACATTGGTTAATAGGGTCATACAGGTTTTGACATTTCTATGTTGCATGACCTGTATATTACATGTGTGCTCACTACCCAAAGTTAATGTTTTAAAGATTCACCCACATTACATAAAAAATCAGTACTTCATTCCTTTTTAATAACTGAGTAGTATTCCATTGTATGTACATATGACATTTACTTATACACTCATCAGTCAATGGACATTTGGATTGTTGTTTCTTGTGAAAGCATTTGTTTGAATACCTACTTTCAATACTTTTGGGTATACACCTGGGGGAAGAATTTCTAGGTCATTTGATAATTTTATGTTTAACTGGTTGAGGAATTGCTAAACCATTTTCTACAAAAGTTGAAAAATTTGGCATTCCTACCTGCAATGTATGGTGGTTCCTATTTCTCCACATTCTTGTCAACATTTGTCATTGTCTGTCAAATGTTGATTACATCAATTCTAGTGAAAGTGAATTGGTATCTTATTGTGCTTTTGCTTTGCATTTCATTAATGACTAATAATGTGCATCTGTCTATGTGCTCTAGGGCATTTGTATATCATTTTTGGAAAAATGCTTATTCAAATTTTTGCACATTTTTAATTGGGTTATTTATAATTTTATTGTTGAGATAATTTAAAATATTTTATTGTTCATGCTGCTATAGTTGTTCTTGCTTTTTCTCCCTCTCCCCATTTCTATGCTGGCCCACCCCCTCTGCTCCACAAGTCAATCCTCTATGTCCACAAGTTGTACATAAATGTTCTTTGCTTAATCCCTTCACCATCTTTCATCCTATCCACCATTTCTTTTCAGCAGTTGTCAGTCTGTTGTATATATCTAAGTTTCTACTAATATTTTGTTTGTTAATTGTGTTAGTTAGATTCCACATACAAGTGAGATCATGTGGTATTTGTCTTTCACTGACTGGTTTAATTCACTTAGCATAATTTTCTCCCAGTCCAATCATGCTGTCACGAAATGTAAGAGTTTCTTCTTCTTCTTCTTTACTGCTGCATAGTATTCCATTGTGTAAATGTACCACAGCTTTTTAAAAAAAATTTACTCATAAATACTGGGCACTTATGCTGTTTCCAAATCTTGGCTATTATAATTAGTGCTTCTATAAACATAAGGGTGTGTGAATTTTTTGTATTGGTGTTTGGAGACCTTTTAGGTATATATCTAGAAATATAATCACTGGGTCAAGAGGGAGTTTCATTTTTAATTTTTTAAGGATACTCCAAATTGTTTTCCACTTGGATGCACCACACTGGATTCCCACAAAGAATGCACTAGGGTCTCCTTTTCTCCACATCCTCACTAACACTTGCTATTTTTCAATTTATTGATGGTAGCCACTCTGACAGGTGTAAGGTAACATCTGATTAAGGTTTTATTTTACACTTCTCTGATGATTAGTGATGTTGAGCATTTTTCATAAGTCTATGGGCCCTGTGTATGTCCTCTTTGGAGAAATGTCTGGTGAGATATTTTGCCCACTCCTTAATTGGGTTGTCTTCCTGGTGTTGATTTGTATCAGTTCTTTGTATATCTTGAAGATTAAACCATTGTTAGATGTATCACTGCAGAAAATGTTCTTGCACACAGTGGGTTCACTATTCTTCTTGCTGATGGTTTCTTTAGCTGTACAGAAAATTTTTAATTTTATGTAGTCTCATTTGTTTATTTTCTGCTTTGTTTCCATTGCCTTAAGACATATGCCAGCAAAAATATTGCTGTTAGTTATCTGAGATTTTACTACTTATGTTTTCTTTTAGAATTTTTATGGTATAATTTTTATATATGCTAGATACAACTCTCTCATCAGATATATGATTTGCACATATTTACTGTCATTCTTTCAGTTGCCTTTAGACTTTACTCATGGTGGTCTTTGAAGCACAAAAGTTTTTAATTTTGAAAACATTCACTTTATTTTTCTTTTGTTGTTTAATATACTTAGAGTATCACATATAAGAAAAGGTTGCTAATTCAAGGTCTTGAATATTTATTTATATATTTTCTCCTTGGAATCTTATTATTTTAGCACTGACACTTAGGTTTTTTATGCATTTGAAGTTAATTTTTAATACTGTGGTATGTAGGGGTCCAACTCCATTCTTGTGCATGTGGATATCCAATCATCCCAGCAGCATTTGTTGAAAAGACTATTCTTTCCCCTTTGACTTGTCTTGGCACCCAGAGCAAAAATAAATTTATTGCAAATTTGAATGTATTTCTGAACATTTAATTTGATTCCATTGATCTATATGTGTATCTTTATGCAAGTACCACACTGTTTTGATTACTGTAAGTTTGTAGTAAGTTTTTTAATCAACAAGTGTGATTTATCTAACTTTATTTTTCTTTTAAAATTGTTTTTTTTTATTCTGGGTCCTTTAAATGTTCTCATGATTATATTCACAAAAGTAAAAGCAGCCAATGTTTTTATACAGATTACACTGAATCTGTAGATCAATTTGGAAGCACTGTCATGTTAATAAAATTCAGTCTTCCAATCCATGGATACATCACATCTATTCATTTATTTAGTTTTTCTTTAATTTCTTTCAACAATGTTTTACAGTTCTCAGTGCATATATCTTGTGCTTCCTTCGTTAAATTTGATGAAAATATTTTATTCTTTTGATGCTACTGTAAATGAGTTTTTTTTAATTTAATTTTCTGATTTTTCATTAATACTATGTAGAAACATAATTAATTCTCATATATTAATTGTACATCTTACAAACTTGCTGTACTCCTTTTTCAGTTGTAATATTTTTTTAAATTGAATCATTATACTTGTAATTTTCTATATACAAGACCATGTTATCTATAAATAGAAATTGTTTTGCTACTTCCTTGATAATCTTCATGTCTTTTATTTCATTTTCTTACCTAAGTCACTTGGCTAGAACCTCTTGGAATATGTTGAATGGAAGCAGTAAGTATGAGTATTCTTGTGTTGGTCCTGTTCTTAGCAAGAAAGCTTTAAGGTTTTCATGATTAGGTATGATGCTAGTCGTGAGATTTTCATAGATGGCCTTTATCTGTTTGAAGACATTATCTTTTAATCCTAGTCTCTTGAGTGACTTTATCTGAGGGGATGTTGAAGTTTCTCAAGTGGTTTTTTAATATATTAAGATGATAGTGTGATTTTGGTCCTTTAATCTTTTTATACAGTGCATTATGTTGATTTTTGTATGTCAAAGCAATTTTTCATTCCTTGAATCAATCCTATTTAATCGTGTATAAAATTATTTTTATTATATGCTGCAAAATTTTGTTTACTGATATTTTATTGAGAAATTTTCATCTATATTAATAATAGATACTGGTTTGTGGTTTGTTTAGTTTGATGTCTTTTCTGCATTTGATACCAGGGTGGTAATAACCCCAACAAATGAGCTGACGAATGTTCCCCCCACTTTTACTTTTGGGAAGAGTTTGTGAAGACCTGGTATTAATTTTTCTTTAAACACTTGGCAGAACTCATCAGTGAAACCATCTGTGCCTGGGCTTCTTTTTTATTACTAATTCTATGTCTTTATTTGTTACAGATTTCTGCTTCCTCTTGAGTCAGTTTTGATAATTTGCTTTTCCCCAGGAATGTTTCCATTTTACCTAGGGTATCTAATTTATTGCCATACAACTGTTCATAGTTTTTTTCTATATAACTCTTTTATTTTGTAAGGTAAGTAGTAATATCTCACCTTTTATTTTTAATTTTATTAATTTGAGACTTCTCTGTTTTTTTCTTGTCAGTCTAGCTAATGTTTTGTCAGTCTTTTCTAACAATATTTTGTTGATCTTTATTAACAATCAACTTTTGTTTTGTTGATTTCATTAACTGCTTTTTAATCGTCTGTTTTCATTTATTTACTGTATAATGTCTATTTTTTCCTTTGTTTTGCTTGATTTGGGTTTAGTCTCTTCTAGTTTCTTAGGATGGAGAATTTGTTTTTTTCAAACAATATACATTAGCTAAATGTTCACCCTCAAGTGGGAGTTGTCTTCCACAATTACTTTGTTGACTGGTTCATATTTTTCTCTTTTTTCCTGTTATCTTTTTGTATATACCCTTGATGACTAGCAAACTCACTGACATCCTATCCTCAATGACACTGAGCCCAAACTCCATGCTATATTAGCCACTGACAATAGAAGTGACTCTCCAAATCCCAACTCCATGAAGAAATACTCCTCCTCTGAAGAGATCTTGCATTTACTTTCCCTGCATTAGGCACAAGTTCTACTTCTTCCTCCAATTGCCATTTCCCAACCACACTAGACTGACCTTCTACCTTCCACTTACTTTGCCTTTTTTCCCCTGTTCATAATGTCCAGTTACATTCTCCCACACAAAATTACATCTAAGTAGTAGTCTGGACTCCACAAATTACTGCTTTAGTTTCCCTTATTATTCTTGGTGTATGGCTCTATCTCTAAATCAGCCTCATTGCCCTCTGTCTATCATCCTGTTTCCTGAAGGTATATCATGGCTCTAAGAAAACATGATGACATTCTAATTTGAACAAACTGCTCCTTTCCAAAACTCTCAGCTGTTGTTTGCCTGGCACTAGTATGGTGCCTGGCAGAGTAAGGATGCTGTGGATATGTGCCCCTTTCTTGTTCCTTCTTATTCTTTTTCTTGTTGATTCTTGTCTACATATTTCTCAATGGCTATTTTTCATCTCCATGCAACTCATATCACACATGTTCTCTCTTGCACACATAGCTCTTTCATTCATGTGTCTTCCTGTGTTCCAAAGAAGACAGCCACAATACAACATGAATTTTTCATTCATCTATCTTTGCGATCTTCCAAGGCCTTCCCTAATATCTCAAGAATATCACTGGTGCTCCCTCAATAGAGTATTGTATTTCCTTCAGTTCACAGCCAAACCTCCAGATTGAGTGGCTAGCAACTTCTCCAACAAAATTAAAATTCCAAGGCCTGTTGAAAGTTTGGTGACAAGGTGCATTTGGTGACAGGAAGTGGTCTTTGCCTCTGCTGCCTTTGGTTTTCACAATCTATCATTCTCTCTCAAATCCATGCCCTTTTGCTTCTTTCTCTGATGTTCAACACATTTATTTCCCGAAGATATCCAGTGGTATCTAAAAACCTTAAAGCCATAGCCTTTTCTTCCAATTCAGTCCTACTCTGTGACTTTACTATAAGATTAACACTGAAAGTCTCTTCTTTGAGACTTTTGGAACAACATATCTGGAATTTTGCTATATTCTGTCCTGTCTTTCTTTCTTCTAACGCCATAAATGCCAGTATTTTCCAGAATTCTATCTTATGGCTCTTCATTTTTTCTTGTTCTTCTCACTTTTTCAAACCGTGTATGCATTCCTACCACCTCAACTGTACTCTAGTTGTAAAATGCATATAATTCTTTCTCCTTACACCTGCTGTCCTTTCTTTACTTAAGCCTATGTTATTCTCAAATATGAGGAAGAATATTTAATGAAGCTCAGGAAGATATTTATGGTATATTTAAAGTAAAAAGTATTACAGAACAACATGTAAAGTATAACTAATTTTTGAATACACATATTTTTATGTGTGTAGATGTAGAAAGATGTTTAGAAACAGGCCTCCAATGTGGTCACAATATGGTGATTTTAATTGTTGAATATAATTGGCAAATGTATGTTATTTCAACCTTTCTGTATGCTTGAGAAAACCTAAAAGTAAAAACAGAAAGAAAAAACAGTAGACTAAGACCATTAGGATTTGTATAGATCATGTGTCATATCACAGGGTTTGCTCATCTGTGAGGAAACTGATAATATCCCAACTCTGTTTAAGTATCAGGTATTACTGTGGAACTATCAATTTCAGTCTGTCAAATGAGCATTGGGAGAAATTTCACAATTCCACACCAGTTCTCCATTTTCCAGTGAGTACATCTCTTTCTGGGTTTGCATAATCCATGGTAACTGAATGTCCAGATTTTTAAAACATCTGTCACCAAATACTACATACTATTACAAGACTCTGAGGACATAGAGAAGTTGCTAGGCCAAAATAATCATAACATGTACATTTTTAAACACCCAACAAAGAACTTCAGTGAATCTGATAGCTGGCTGTTTATGGAAATAAAATAACAATGATAACATGTATGACAACAAAACACAAATAATATACTCCCTTTCCAAACCCAAGTGTTTCAGAATTAAAAAAAAACAACTGAAGTTGGACCAAAAAAAAAAGCCTCACTTTATCCCCCAAATTTTTAATTATTAGTGAAGTTGTCCTTTCATATATGACTGGATATCTATATATCTATCTATATATATTGGATTGCTATTTATGTTGTCTCCCCAGTTTCTATTGGGATATTTGTTTGCCATTCATTTGTTAGAACTCTTTGTATATTATATAGAATAACCCTTTGTTATATTATGATTTTCTTCCAGTTTGACATTTACTTGACTATGGTGTTATGACTATATATAACTGTTTTTCATTCTCAGTCTTTTATGGTTTCTCCTTTTTATGTCATCTTTGGGAAAACATTTCTTATAGAAAGTTACAAAAACACTCACCTATAGATTCTTCAAGTATTTTTAGTGTTTCTTTTATTTTTTACATTTAAATCTTTAAATTATGTGGGACAGGTTGCTTAGGAAAATGGCCGCGGAGTAGGACGGAGCGACTGCAGTTCTCCTACACTTGGGGGAAAATCCTGGCAGATTTACAGAAGAACAGCGCAATCAATTCCCCAACCAACAATTCCCCAGCATTTATGAAAATAAGAGACCAGAGATAGTGACGAACCAGACAGCTAGAGGTCCTTGCGGTCTCAGGGACGCAAGTAAGGACGGAGGCGGCCAGACCGGCGGCAGCCATTAGCCGGCGCGTAAAGACCTCGGAGCCGCAGCTGCCGCAGCGGTTGGAGCCCAGAGGCTTCCTTCCGTCTGTGCCCAGCAACAAGGGCGTCTGCCACGGAGAACTCATCGGGAGCCCGGCAACCCTGAGAAAAGTCAAGGGCAGCGGCAGCGGTGGCGGCGGCGGCAGGACGGCAGCCATTGGCCGGCGCATAAAGACCTTGGAGCCTTGGCTGCCTCAGTGGTCGGGGCCCAAAGGCTTCCCCCTGCGCCCAGCGACAGGGGCATCTGACACAGAGGACTCATCGGGACCCCAACACCTGTGAGTAAAGACAAAAGCGGCGGCAGCGGCAGGGCCGGCTGCCCTCGGGAGCCAGGTACCCCAGAGTAAAGTCAAAAGCAGCAGCGGCGGGACCAGCAGCCATTGGCCGGCGGGTAAAGACCTCGGAGCTGCTGCTTCCGCAGCTTCCAGGGCCCAGAGGCTTCTGTCTACGGCCAGCATCGGGGCGTCTGCCACAGAGGACTCAGCGGGAGCCCAGCAACTGTGAGTAAAGACAAAAGCGGCACTGGCAGGACCGGCTGCCCTGGGCCAGCTCAAAACGCCTCAAAGCTGCCACTGCCGCTGTGTTAGGGGTGTAGAGGCTTCCGTCTGTGGGCAGTGGCACGGAGGACTCATAGGGAGCCAGCACCCAGTGGAGGATTGGGCCGGCTGCGGGGTCCCTGGAAGAGCTGGCTCCCTCCCTCACCATCTAGGAGGGGCTGGGTGGCAGAGACCTGTCTGCCTAGGTGTGCAGGGAGGGTGGCAAGGACAGGGGGCCGTGTTCAGTTGCGATCTCTGTGGTCGCCAGCCCACCAGCCTGCCAGCCCAGGAAATTTGAGAGGAGCATTGTCCTAACCAGTCAGGTTGGGGATTGGGCTGGGCTGAGAGGCACGCTTTCTGGAGAAGTTTTTACTGGAAAGTGGACTGAGGTGTTCTGTGAAGGCAGCTTGACTTGCTTCTCACCCAGCCACAGGACAGTACCAGATCCCGTGGGACCAAGGCAGCCTGTCAGGTGGGCGGGCGCCTGCACCCCAGTCTGGTAGCCTGGCTGGTGGGCGGGTGTGCGCCTGGGCCTACAACCCAGTCCACAGAGGGGTCCCACCGAAACCAGAAAAACCGGATTGGACAGTTTGAAACCAACAAGGAAGGAGTTTTTGTTGTTGGGTTTTTTTTGTTTTTTTGTTTTTGTTTTTTACTTTTATTTTTAAACTTTTTTCAGTAATCGTATATATTTTTTAATTTTATTGTTGCTGTATCTTTCAGTACTCTGTTCCTCTCCTTTCTTTTTTCCTGTTTTAGTCCCTCTTCATTTCACCCCAAACTTATTGCTTTTTCCTCACTTCTCTTGCCCTTTTTTTGTGTGTTTGTTTGTTTGTTTGTTGCTTTCTATAGCACTGTAAATACTTCACAACACATCTCTCCAGTCTTAGCCCACTTTACAGGTTCCTGAATTCTATTACTGTAGTGATTAACTCTACTTGCTCACACGCTACGTCTATTTACTATTCTTTACTCTCACCTTACCTCAAAATCTGACCACCCGCAACCTCACTGCTTTCTAGATACAACTCACAAGCCTTCCCTCCCCAACAAGAGGCTTATCTTTGGTCTATCCTTTCCTAGAGGTGGCAAATTGGGTTGAAGATTACAGTTAACACTATATAGAGCCTAAAGATCTTCTATCTCTTCTCTGCCAGCTGTGACTGTAAATATCATAAAGTACTCTCCTGCTGTCATAAACCATTTTGCCTCCCCCTCCAGCTGATCACACACACACAAAGAAAGGAGTAGGTGGAAGCAGAGAACATCAAGATACCTGCAGGAGACTGTACCACTGAATTTCACAGGAATTCTACCACAGAAGTTCACACCATAAACCTAGGGAGTCAGAACAGATCAATTTAAGAAGCTGAAGCTAACAAGAAGAGTCTCATAAGCAATGGGAAGACAAAGAAACAATGCCCAAATGAAAGAAAAGGTGGAAGTCTCAGAAATAATGTTAGATGAAAGAGAGGCAAGTCAGCTATCAGATATTGAATTCAAAGCACTAGTTATCAGGAAATTCAAAGAGCTCACAATGAGCTACCAGAAACTAGAGGGGAGCTACCATGAGCTCTCCGCAAACTATATCAACATGAAAAAGGAAATAGAAACTATCACCAAAGGACAAGAGGAAATGAAGAATACAATTTCGGAACTGAAGAACACAGTAGAAGGAATGAAAAGCAGGATCGATGAGGCAGAAGATCGGATCAGTGAGTTGGAGGACACAGTAGAAAGAATCTCCCAGAAAGAGCAAGAAAGGGAAAAGAGGCTCAAAAAGAATGAAGATGGACTAAGAGAAATGCAAGATAATATGAAACGTAATAATATCCGAATAATAGGAATACCAGAAGGAGAAGAAGAAGAACAAGGGATAGAAAACCTATTTGAAAGAGTAATGATGGAAAATTTTCCTAATTTGATGAGAGAAAAAGTTACACGAATCCAGGAATCACAGAGAGTCCCATTCAAGAGGAACCCAAAGAGGCCCACTTCAAGACACATCATCATTAAAATGGCAAAATTTCAAGACAAAGAGAGAATCCTAAAGGCAGCAAGGGAGAAAAAGGAAGTAACATACAAGGGAGCCCCAATAAGGTTAGCTACTGACTTCTCAATGGAAACACTCCAAGCAAGAAGAGAATGGCAAGAAATATTTCAAGTAATGAGAACCAGAGGCCTACAACCAAGGCTACTTTACCCAGCAAGGCTCTCAATCAAGATAGAAGGCCAAATAAAGAGCTTCCAAGACAAAAGAAGTCTAAAAGAATATGCCTCCACCAAACCAGCTCTACAAGAAATACTAAAAGGGCTGCTTTAAGGAAAGGAAGGAAAAGAGAGAGACAGAGAGGAACTGTGGTACAAAAATGGCAATGAATAAGTCCCTATCAATAATAACCTTGAATGTAAATGGATTAAATGCTCCAATCAAAAGACATAGAATAGCTGAATGGATAAGAAAGCATGACCCACACATATGCTGCCTACAGGAGACCCACCTCAGGACAAAAGACCATCACAGACTAAAAGTGAAAGGCTGGAAACAAATTTTCCAAGCAAATGGACAAGAAAAAAAAGCCGGGGTAGCAATTCTAATATCAGACAAAATAGACTTCAAAAAAAGGGCCATAAAGAGAGACCCAGAAGGTCACTTCATATTGCTCAAGGGAAGAATCCAGCACGAAGACATTAACATCATAAATATATATGCACCCAACATAGGAGCACCCAAATATATAAGAAAAATCCTAGAAGACTTCAAGAAAGATATTGACAGCAACACAATTATAGTAGGGGATTTTAACACCCCACTGTCAAAAATGGACAGATCTTCCAAACAAAATATCAACAAAGATATAGCAGCATTAAATGAAACTCTAGAAGAAATGGACTTGACTGATATATATAGAGCGCTTCATCCCAAAGAAGCTAAATACACATTCTTTTCAAATGCACATGGAACATTTTCAAAGATAGACCACATGATAGGACACAAAATGAGCCTCAACAAATTCAAGAAAATTGAAATCATACCAAGCATTTTCTCTGACCACAAGGGACTGAAATTAGAAACCAACCCCAAAGGAAAAAACCCAAAACACCCAAAATCATGGAGACTGAATGGTATGCTATTAAACAACGAATGGGTCAAGATTGAAATTAGGGAAGAAATCAAAAAGTTTCTGGAAACAAATGAAAATGAACTCACAACAACCCAAAACTTATGGGACACGGCCAAGGCAGTCCTGAGAGGGAAGTTCATAGCAATACAGGCTTACCTAAAGAAAATAGAAACATTTCAAACAAACAACCTAACCCGACGCCTGCAAGAACTCGAAGAACAACAACAAAGACAGCCCAGAGCAAGTACAAGGAAGGAAATAACCAAGATCAGAGCAGAATTAAATGACATAGAGACCAAAAGCACAATTATAAGGATCAATGAATCCAAGAGTTGGTTTTTTGAAAAGATAAACAAAATAGACAAGCCTTTAAGTAGGCTCATTAAGAAAAGAAGAGAGAGGACACAAATAAACACAATCAGAAATGAAAGAGGAGAGATTACAACTGATACCACAGAAATAGAAGGGATTGTAAGGAATTACTATGAAGAACTGTATGCCAAGAAATTTGAAAACCTAGGTGAAATGGACAAATTTCTAGAAAAATATAATCTTCCAAAACTCAATGAAGAAGAAGTAGAAAGCCTGAACAGACCAATAACAGCAAATGAAATTGAAGCAGTAATCAAAAAACTCCCATCACACAAAAGCCCCGGACCAGATGGTTTCACAGGAGAATTCTACAAAGCGTTTAAGGAAGAGCTAACCCCTATTCTTCACAGACTATTCCAAAAAATCCAAAATGATGGGAAACTCCCAAACTCTTTTTATGAAGCGAGCATTATCCTAATTCCAAAACCAGAGAGAGACACAACAAAGAAAGAAAATTACAGGCCAATATCACTGATGAACATAGATGCTAAAATCCTCAACAAAATATTGGCAAATCGCATCCAACAATACATCAAAAAGATCATACACCATGACCAAGTGGGATTCATCCCAGGGATGCAAGGATGGTTCAATATCCGCAAATCAGTAAATGTAATACACCACATAAACAAAAGCAAGGACAAAAACCACATGGTCATATCAATAGACGCGGAAAAAGCTTTTGATAAGGTACAACACCCATTTATGATAAAGGTACTCAGCAAAGTGGGAATAGAGGGAGCATTCCTCAATATAATAAAGGCCATATATGAAAGACCTACAGCCAACATCATACTGAATGGGCAAAAACTGAAAGCTTTTCCACTAAGATCAGGAACAAGACAAGGTTGTCCACTTTCACCACTTCTATTTAATATAGTATTGGAAGTTCTAGCCACAGCAATCAGACAAGAAAAGGAAATAAAAGGCATCCAAATCGGAAAGGAGGAAACAAAACTGTCACTGTTTGCAGATGACATGATAGTGTACATGGAAAATCCTATAGACTCTACCAAAAAATTGCTGGAACTAATAAATGAATTTGGCAAAACAGCGGGATACAAAGTCAATATCCAGAAATCAAAGGCATTTCTGTATACTAACAATGAATCAGCAGAAGCAGAAATCAAGAAAAAAATCCCATTCGATATAGCAAAAAGAAAAATAAAATATCTGGGAATAAATCTAACCAAGGAGGTTAAAGACCTGTATGCAGAAAATTACACAACACTGAAGACAGAAATCAAGGAAGACACAAACAAATGGAGACGTATACCGTGTTCATGGATTGGAAGAATTAACATCATCAAAATGTCCATACTACCCAAAGCAATTTACAGATTCAATGCAATACCTATTAAAGTACCAATGGCATATTTCACAGACATAGAACAAACACTTCAAAAATTTATCTGGAACCATAAAAGACCCCGAATAGCAGCTGCAATGTTAAGAAAGAAGAACAAAGTAGGAGGGATCACAATACCTGATATCAAACTGTATTACAAGGCCACTGTAATCAAAACAGCCTGGTACTGGCATAAAAACAGGCACATAGACCAATGGAACAGAATAGAGAGCCCAGAAATAAACCCAAATCTCTACAGTCAATTAATATTCGACAAAGGGGGCAGTATCATAAAATGGGGTAAAGATAGCCTCTTCAACAAATGGTGTTGGGAGAACTGGACAGCTACATGCAAAAAAATGAAACTCGAGCACCAACTTACATCATACACCAAAATAAATTCAAGGTGGATAAAAGACTTAAATATAAGCCATGACACCATTAAAGTCCTAGAGGAGAACATTGGCAGGAAAATCTCAGATATTTCACGCAGCAACATTTTTACTGATATGTCCCCTAGAGCAAGGACTATAAAGGAAAGAATAAACAAATGGGATCTCATCAAAATAAAAAGCTTCTGCGCAGCTAAAGAAAACAGCATTAAAATAAAAAGACAACCAACTGTATGGGAAAACATATTTGCCAATGATACCTCAGACAAAGGTTTAATCTCCAAAATATACAAAGAACTCACACGACTTCACTCTAAGAAGACAACTAACCCAATTAAAAAATGGGGAAAGGACTTGAACAGACACTTCTGCAAGGAGGACATACAGAGGATCCAGAGACACATGAAAAGATGCTCAATATCACTAGCTATCAGAGAGATGCAAATTAAAACTACAATGAGATACCACTTTACACCGGTGAGAATGGCTATCATAAACAAAGCAATAAACAACAAATGTTGGAGAGGGTGTGGGGAAAAGGGGACTCTGGTCCACTGTTGGTGGGATTGCAGACTGGTACAACCATTATGGAAAACAGTATGGAATTTTCTCAGAAAACTAAAATTGGACTTGCCTTTTGACCCAGCAATTCCACTGCTGGGATTGTATCCTAAGAACCCTAAAACACCAATCCCAAAGAACCTATGCACCCCAATGTTCATAGCAGCACAATTTACAATAGCCAAGAGTTGGAAGCAACCTAGGTGCCCGTCAGTAAATGAATGGATCAAAAAACTATGGTACATATACACAGTGGAATTTTATGCTGCAGAAAGAAAGAAGGAGCTCCTACCTTTTGCAACAACATGAATGGAACTGGAAAGCATTATGCTGAGTGAAATAAGCCAGGTGTTGAAGGACAAATACCATATGATCTCACCTCTAACAGGAAGCTAAACAACAAAACAAACAAGCAAGCAAAATATAACCAAAGACACTGAAACAGAGAACAGGCTGACAGTGACCAGAGGGGAGAGGGGAGGGAATTTCAGGGGAAATAAGGGAGGAATTTAGAGGAACCTATGTAAAGGATACATGGACAACAACTGAGAAGGGTGGAAATGGGAGGGAGGGGGGAGGATGGGGGTGGGATGGGATGGGAGTAATAGACAGAAAACTGTACTTGAAAAATAATTAAATAAAAAAAAGGAAAAAAAAATATGTGGGACATAATTTGCCGAAATGCATCTGATAGGAATTAACATAATTTCCCTCCTAATGACTACCCATTTGTTCCAGTATCACTTATTAGCAAATTCTTCCTTTTCCTCTACCTTCATCTTATACTTTCCCTGTATGTTAATGGGAAGGAAAAGGTAGCTTATTTTTATTTTTTTCAAAAAAGAATACTAGCATTCTGATGTGAACAGGCTGTAGCTTAGCCCTTATCTATAAATCCAATGATAATTTATCTCCTAAATAAAAATTAACTTTGTAACTTGCATGTCTAGTATTTGGTTTCCTAACATTGGTATACACACAAATGAGAATCTAACCTTTTCTTCAAAAGTTTAGGTTTAGATTAGATCACACCTATATTAAAATTGTTTGAGCAAGTGACATCAATGTTATTGAAAATTCTGTTTACAAGTGGACATGTGAATATTATAGTATACTCAGAATCTGTGTGCAATGACTTTTTAAAAAAATCATTGTTGTTCAGTTACAATTGTCCCAATTTTTCCCCAATTACTCTCCCTTGCCTCCCCTGCTGTTGTCCTTGTCCATGGGTCTTTTATAGTTTTCCTTGACTTGACCCTTCCCTTTCTTTTTCCTGTTATCACCTTCCTCCCTCCCCTCTGGTCACTGTCAATTTGTTCTTTATTTCCATACCTCTGGTTATAATTTGCTTGCCTGTTAGTTTTGTTGATTAGGTTCCACTTATAGGTGAGATCATATGGTATTTGTCTTTTACCACTTGGCTTATTTCACCCACCATAATGTTCTCCAGTACCATCCACGCTGTTGAGAAAGGTAGGAGTTCCTTTTTTCTTTCTGCTGCATAGTATTCCATTGTGTAAATGTACTACAGTTTTTTGATCTACTCATTTACTGATGGGCACTTAGGCTGTTTCTAGCACTTGGCTATCATAAATAATGCTGCTATGAACATTGGAATGCATAGGTTCTTTTGAATCGGTGTTTCAGGATTCTTAGTGTATAATCCCAACAGTGGAATTGCAGAGTCAAAAGGCAGTTCCATTTTAGTTTTCTGAGGAAATTACATAGTGTTTTCCACAGTGGCTGCACCAGTCTGCATTCTCACCAACAGTGCAATAGGGTTCCCTTTTCTCCACCACTTCACCAGCATTAGTTGTTTGTTGATTTGTTTAGCAATGATTTTCATATTACTTTAACATTTCTAACAGCTCACAGGCACCATATCATCAACTATAGAATATGACATTCACATAAACTAACAATATATAAATAAAGGTATAAATTTTGATGTGCTCAAATACCATGAGAACTTGTCCTGGGAAAATAGCCAGCAATGTGGCTTATCCTATTTATTTATCCTATTTCTCAACAGAAATATAGTCACCAGCAAGCCACAAATCTTTGGCCATATTATCTTGACTATGTTTCAGGTATACTTTTTTTCTTTATTTAGTAATCAAGAAAGTGGGACTAAAAACTCAATGTCAATGACCAATTAGAAAAAATGTAATCTAGCGTGTTATGTGATTCAGAAAAGTCATCTGAGCCTGAGACTAATAGCCAAATTGGTCAGCCCTTATAAGAAAAACTATGAGAGACAATTTTTCTTTATCCTCAAGATTCTTGTTAACACTTTTCAGGTTGTTTCTTGGCAAATGTGTTATAACGATGCTACTGTGTTTTTTATTTCTGTGGTATATTATTGGATATACAACTTTATGTCTGTTATTGACTTCAAACCTTATGTCATGACTTTGCCCATTTATGGGGTCTACATATAAGATTGAGCACTATAATAGGGGAAAGTAGGGGAAAGGTCATCAAGGAACATGTACAAAGGACATATGGACAAAGCCAAAAGATGTAGGTTTAAGGGTGGGAATTGGGAATGGATGGTGCTAAGGGGGACATGGTAGGGTGAAAATGGAGACAACTGTACTTGAACAGCAATTTTTAAAATAATTTTAAAAAATGAGCGCTGACCTGGAAGGATGAGTGAGTTCTAGTCTTGGCTCTGTTTCTTTCTAGAATATTCTGTGTTCTTGAACACATCAGCTCCATCCTTAAGTTTCATTGTTTTCCATCTGCAAAATGAAGATTTTGCTTATGTGAATTTAAGATTTTTCTTAGTTTTAAAAATCTACTGATACAATTGCAAAAGTTTATTTTTTTACAGAAACTGACTACAAGTAGAATCTGGTAGGTTTTGCCATGCACTTTAAGTGGAGCAAGTGCACACAGATATGGATTATGTACTTTCATGCCCAAATGTGACTTTATGGGTGGTACACAATTGTTTTGAATCAATTAAAGAATATTTGTTATAGAGTTTGACAACTCCACACAAAGCAAGTCAAGGAAATTCCAAAGGGGCTTAGCTCTCCTTTTGTTTTAAAAATGCACAAAGTGCCCTCACCAGGTGGCTCAGTTGGTTGGAGTGACATCCTGTAAACCATAAACATTGTGGGTTCCATCCTTGGTCAGGGCATATATTTAGGTTGCTGTTTGATCACTGCTCAGGAGGCAGATTGGTGTTTCCCACATCGATTTCTCTCTCTCTCTCTCTCTCTCTCTCTCTCTCCTCCCCCCCATTAAAATATAAAATAATAAGTGCACAAAGTACAGGGGGCATATACCTTATTCCACCAAGGTTTATATCCAACTGGCATAAAAGGCCAAAACGTGATCTTTAGATAGAATCCAGACAGTAATATTAAATCAGACAAAAGCAACACTCCAAGAAAGCTTCACATTTTTATACTTAATTTCAAGATGTTTAATTATATTTTACACAGAGAGAACAATGTTTTAGTTTAAGTGTTTTGATTCTACAGTTCCTACTAAAATGGACAAGAATAGCGTGAAAAGATTGAGTCACTTGACTTAATTCATATGGAAAAGAATGTGGGTGGTAGGCTTCAGGGTTGATCAGAGACAAAACAAGGCTACAAAAGTAAAATTGCATCTCTCTGTCTCCCTTACTTTTCCACAATACCAAAAGATGAAATGTCCATTACTAATTCACAAAGCAAACAGCAATTATAGGATAATAAAAACAATATTATATCATTGACTTTACAATACAATAAAGGAAAAAAGAAAACATATATTAAGCTCTACGTAGATCCTTGGTTATAAATCAAAGTAGCAGTTTTATGACTCCAGAATATGTGACCATCAGCAAAAGAATCTCTACAAAAACCTCTGAGGTGTAGAATTTGGATCAGATGTTATTTTCACATATTCTCTTGTCTCATACATTGAGAACACTGCCTTTCTTGTGAGATCAAACATGGGGCAGTGAAGATGTTTCTCAATGTCTCTGCATCTGCAGAGGAGAAAGAGAGCTATAATCATTTGTTAGCTAAATTAGGCCAAAAGATACCTGTTCCTAACTATGCAGAAATGGAAAATGAAGTGGATTTGAATTAGATATTTTATGAGTCTTAGGAACCTGCCTTACTTTTTGATTTTTAAGTCTGCTAATGCACTTGGTGATGAGATAGGTGCTCACATTTAGCAGTTTTCTGTCATATCTAGAGCTAGAATCAGGTTTATCTTGTTCAGTCTTCCCAACAGGTCTACTAGGTACTCTATGTACTATTATTCCTATTTTACACATAAAAACTGAGGTTCAGCTACGTTACATAATTTGCCTGGAATTAATTGACTAGGAAGTAAGATAGCCAGATTTCATAACCCATGGTCTGTTGAACTCTTGCCCTGAGCTACAGGACTTGATATTTAGCTATAATATAATTTTTTAAAATATACCTTTTATAGAGATGTGCAGAGTCTCTTCTCTGACAGAAAGAAAATGTATGTATCAATGAAATTACACTACTATACTCAGAAGTATTTATGGGTTAACTGAGGAGGGGAAGAGCCAGCTTGGATAGTTGTATAATATATAATATTCTTTATCATCTTAAAGTTCTATAAAACAACAACACCTTACCAACTTAATTTAGCCATTCAAATATTTTCACATAGTAACCACACAATTAATATTTCATCAATAAAATAAAATACAGCTACTTTTAAGTAAAACCCTTTTCACTTATAAAGCCTTACTTTTGAAAAGGTTTTTCAGTCCTATATGATCTAGAAATTTGAACAAAGGATGATGATAATGGCTGACACTTATTGAGTGCTATGAGCCAAACACTATTCTAAGCATGCTTTCCTATATAATTTTTTATTTTTTTAATTAAAATGTTTTTTATTTTAATTGTTGTTCAAGTACCGTTTTCTGTATTTTACTCCCATCCCAGCCCACCCCCCAGTGCTCCTCTGTCCCTCCCATTTCCACCCCCCCTAGTTTTTGTCATGTGTCTTTTATACTTGTTCCTGAAAACCCTTCCCCCTTTTTCCTGAAATTCCCTCCCCTCTCCCCTCTGGTCACTGTCAGTTTGTTCTATATTTCGGTGTCTTTGGTTACATTTTGCTTGGTTGTTTGTTTTGTTGTTTAGGTTCCTGTTAAAGGTAAGATCATATGGTATTTGTCTTTTACCACCTGGCTTATTTCACTCAACATAATGCTTTCCAGTTCCCTCCATGTTGTCATAAATGATAGGAGCTCCTTCTTTCTTTCTGCTGCATAGAATTCCATTGTATAAATGTACCATAGTTTTTTGATCCATTCATTTACTGATGGGTGCCTAGGTTGCTTCCAGCACTTGGCTATTGTAAATTGTGCTGCTGTGAACATTGGGGTACATAGGTTATTTTGGATTGGTGATTCAGAGTTCTTAGCATATAATCCTAGCAGTGGAATTGCTGGGTCAAAAGGAAGATCCATTTTTAGTTTTCCGAGAAAATTCCATACTGTTTTCCATAGTGGTTGTACCAGTCTGCAATCCCGCCAACAGTGCACTAGGGTTTCCTTTTCTTCACAACCTCCCCAACACTTGTTGTTTGTTGCTTTGTTTATGATGGCCATTCTGACCGGTATGAAGTGGTATCTCATTGTGATTTTAATTTGCATCTCTCTGATAGCTAGTAATACTGAGCATCTTTTCATGTGTCTCTGGATCCTCTGTATGTCCTCCTTGGAGAAGTGTCTGTTCAAGTCCTTTGCCCATTTTTTAATTTCACTTAATTTTTGCAGTCCCCATGTATAGCTAGTACTATTATTATATTCATTTTACACACGAGACAACTGAGACTCAAACTTTTTAACAGCCAGAGTGGCAAAACTGAGATTCCAGTCTGGGATAAACTTAAAAGACTTTATTCTCAGTATTACTACCCCTCAGGAAATCCAGTAAAAGTCAGAACCCATTCAAATAAATTTTTAAGAATACAGAGTAGCAGGCATTTATTTGCAAGATTCATTCATTTAACCAAGAATATAGTTGTTAAATAACTGTTTCTACCTATCTTAATTAACAGACAACTCTAGACAACATTGGTAAAGATCTTTAACCTTGTCTTGGCTTCCCTGATAGTTACAAAAACACTTTATATCTGTAACTTTTTAGTATACTCTTGCCTGGTAACAAAGCATGTCAACCAGGTCCTGAGATACTTTGCATGGCACAAAATTCACATCTCCTGATGCCTACAAAACAAAACACAACAACAAAATTAGATTGGTCTCTTTGCCAGTCAAATTAAGTGCAAGTGCCTTGGCATACAGTTTAACAGCCTCTACAATCTGATCTCATTTCTCTTCAAGACCTTTGTGTGTTTCTTAGTGAGTCCATGTAAATAAATGTGGCTTGATTCAATTTCATGTTCTACCATTATAACTATATTCTTAGTATTCATTCACACACACATTCCTTGGATTTCTGTCTGTATAAATTAGAAAATTCAAGTTGTCCTTTTAAAGTATTGGATATTACATGATCATACATTGTACCTGACCTCTAGGGGCCTGCTGTGATTTGAGTCTATTTATAGATCTACAAATGGAGAGGGATGGTGGGAGGAGATCCTGAGGAGAATCAGTATTTTCTTGCGCAACAGATGTCTCAAAGGAAGCCACTAAGGTTTCCTCAGGTAATGCAGGTGTAGGTGGAAAGGCCCATACAACTGTGGCTGAGAATGCCACTGCCATTGGGGATGGGGATATCACTTTTGTTAAGGGGTGGAGTGGAGAGCCCTCTCTCACTGTTAAAAAAAGACCCATCAGAATTTAGGAGGTCATTGTCTCTAGCTTCATTGAGATCTTTCCACATGTTATCCCAACTTTTGAGATTTTATTAGTTCCCAGGCAATGCCCTCGTTTTAACACTCTAAAAGGCTGAATGTTCAACTTGTGTTGTAATGCAGCTAGTCACAAGATGAAGTTCCAAGTTTGATTTTCAGCAATTTCAGCCCTACAGCTATAGGAGATGAGGGTCTTCTTCAGGGAACACATAGAAGCTTTTAAGTCATTTATGCAATGCTTGAGCTAGAAATTTAAATCCAAGTTCATCCTCCCCCTCCACCATTTTGTACAGAAACATTAAGAGCAATCAATCAATATTACTGTACTTGATAGTTTTCCAAAAAATGTTCAAAATTATTATATACAGAGTTGCCTCATTCCTCCCTTCTTCTAAGTGGTTGATCAGGAGTATCCAAATGTGGTCTTTTGTATATCTCTATTGCCAGATCATAACATGGGTGATCAGTGCTTTTTCTTCTACTGGAAATATAGTCATTAGTGTCTTTAAATCAAATTAGATTAAAGAATCAGTTCACAAATCCTTAGAATAAATTCAGAAAATTCATCCTTAATAATCTGCTCCTCTAGTATTATTACCATGAAACAGAGCATCAGGGAATCTCTCCCATCAGCCAAGATGATGCCAGGGAAAGGTTCTTAGACTGAGCACCTGAAAACCTAGTAAGATAGTTGAGTAGAAAAATGCCTCCTTCCCATGCAGGTTGGAGGTGGAACCAAGGAAAAGCAGGCATATGCACCATGGAAGTCAAAATGGTGCAGGGGGAAGTGCTGAACCAAAGAAGCCTGTTAGTCTAGCCTGGGGAAGGAGGGAATTGCTTGGGAGATGGACCCACCTGAAGTGCATGAAAGTTTGGCCAGTGGATTGGTCATTTTGAGAAAGCACCTGTTCCACACACACTCAAGCTCATATAATCCCAGGGGAACAAAGAATCTCTGTCTCTCTCTCTCTCTTACTCATGACCTGCACTAACCCGGTTCTTGAACTGCACGAACTGCAGGAGAGAACTGCACTCGCCTGTTCTCTTCTTGGTCACATGGCCTTAGCAGGAACTCTGGGCCCTAGCTTTTGTCTTGGCCTTGCTGAGGATGGTTGAAATTTTCCATGGCAGGAAGATGAGATGGTCTTGTGATGGGAATCCACCATCCTCTCAGTTCATAGCACCTGAATAGAACTTCTTTCCTTTTGTACCAGCATCTACCTGACAAGTTTGGCTTTTGTGGTGGCAGGCAGCTGAACCTCTGTTGTTTGGTTACAGTATCACTCATAATATCAAAGCTCATTTTAACAACATTTTGACAACATAGTTATATAGTAGTTTGTTGACTGATACTAATTTTGAAAATATTATTTTATTACTTGTGAATATGATATGTTTTACCAGCTTTTGCTTTTACTATCTGTCTCTTTTTTAAAATATATTTTATTGACTATGCTATTACAGTTGTCCTATGTTTTTTTCTCCCCTTTATTCCCCTCCACCATGCACTACTCCTCCCACCAGCATTCTGACCCACCCCTTAGTTCATGTCCATGGGTCGTACATATAAGTTCTTTGGCTTCTCCATTTCCCATAATATTCTTAACCTCCCCCTGTCTATTTTGTATGTACCATTTATGCTTCTTATTCCCTGTACCTTTTCCCATTCTTACCCCTCCCTCTCCCCTTCTCCTCTGATAACCCTCCGTGTTATGTTTCTGTGATTCTGTTCCTGTTCTAGTCGTTAGCTTATTTTCTTTTTATTTTTGTTTTTTTAGGTTTAGTTGTTGATAGTTGTGAATTTGTTGTCATTTTACTGTTGATATTTTTATCATATTTTCCTTAGATAATTCCCTTTAATATTTTATATAATAAAGGCTTGGTGATGATGAACTCCTTCGACTTGACCTTATCTGGGATGCACTTTATCTGCTCTTTCATTGTAAATGATAGCTTTGCTGGATAGAGAAATCTAGAATGTAGGTCCTTGCATTTCATGACTTGGAGTACTTCTTTCCAGCCCCTTCTTACCTGTAAGGTCTCTTTTGAGAAATCAGCTGACAGTCTTATGGGAATTCCTTTGTAGGTAATTGTCTCCTTTTGCTGCTTTTAAGATTCTCTCCTTACAGTCATCTATATCCCAGAAAGAGGACCCGCCACAAACCAGCGTGGTTGACCCCTTGATCTTGTGCTTCTGGCCTCCAGGATGATAAGTAAGTGGAGGCACACAGAGGAGAAATGAGCTGTCCTGTGGCCCCCAAGCAATGGTAGTGCTAGAGTTGTTAACCCATGGCTCTTTGCCTCCAAGGTGTATGCCTGTAACTTTTGATTGCATTCTTCAGAATGGGACTAACAATTCCGAGTCTGCCACTGTGTGTGAGGATGTAGCCCAGAAACTTCTCAGACAAGGACCACCAACAATTGTTCCTGCTGTACAGAGAAAAAACAGGAAGGATGCCACCAGCTCTCAAAAGGTCAGAGATTGATTCCCTGAGAAATGCTAGTTTTACACTAAAACCTAAGAACTAAGATTCAGCAGTAAGCTTGATTATGCATAATTCTAAGCATCTGTGAATACAATAAGATTTTTGTTATTTACCTTAATAGCATGACCTGTTGAATCTGAGGTGCCTTGCTACCAAGTACTTTACAGGAATTTATTTTTCATAATCTTTTGCATGAAAATAATGAGACTTAAATTTTCTCATGTGAATAAAAATGAATATAAATATTGAAATAAAGCAGTGTTATGAAATATGTAAGTAGGTCTTCTAAGAACCAAACTTGTATTTATATCATAGTTTTAGTTGTAAAAATTATGATATATAATATTTTTAGTTTGGAAATGCTTTTATCAGCTTTCAGTCACACAGTACATGAATGGATGGGGATGATTTAATTGGTAAAGAAGCTGAGGCTCAAACAGGCTCATAGGGTCCAAGTTGTCAGGGAAGCATGCAGGCCTGAAGGGGTCACAGATGGAGAGGAGGCCATGGTCATGTAGATCCCAATCAGAAACAGGCCATATTAAAGAGCTGTTCTCAAATCCATGTACATGCATAATCTATGTTTTCACTGAGTATCCCATAAATATTCACCAGGTAGACACTTAATAAAACATTAGATAATCAACATTTGTATGAACATAAATATTTTCTCCTTTCATGTTGATTATTAAACATTTCTCACAAATGTTGATTATTAAACATGTTGTGAAGTTTTTTTTCAGATCAAAATAATTGCTTCTCATTGAGAGAAGCTGTCACAGACAACCCCATCTTAAGTAATAACAACCATATTTTAAAACCCATCCAACTGATGAATAGTTTTTGGTTTTTAGGAGTGTTTTCAATAAGATATAGTGACTGGCATTGAGTGGAAGGGAGCCCAACTGTTTTAGTGTTGAATTTTAATTTATAATTATTAATATAACAATTAGCAATTGGTAATTATTTCATTACAAACTGCATTCATACATATTTAAAACAAGAAAAAAAGATTCCTTTCTTATCTTTAATCTTGGGTAATGTAATTACGATGTGCCTTGGTGTGTTCCTCCTTGAGTCCATCTTCTTTGTGACTCTGAGCTTCATGGAGTTCCTGGAAGTCTATTTCCTTTGCCAGATTGGGAAAGTTCTCCATCATTATGTTTTCAAATAAGTTTTCAATTTCTTGCTCTTCCTCTTTTCCTCCTGGCACCCCAATGATTCAGATGTTGGAACATTTAAATTGTCCTAAGGTTTCTAAGCCTCTCCTCATTTTATTGAATTCTTGTTCCTTCATTCTGTTCTGGTTGAATGTCTATTTCTTCCTTGTGGTCCAAATTGTTGATTTTAGCCCTGGTTTCCTTCCCTTCACTGTTGGTCCCCTGTATATTGTCCTTTATTTCACTTTGCATAGCCTTCACTTTTTCCTGTATTTTGGGACCATACTCAATCATTTCTGTGAGCATTCTGATTACCAGTGTTTTGAACTCTGCATCTGATAGGTTGGCTATCTCTTCATCTCTTAGTTCTATTTTTAGAGCTTTGATCTGTTTTCTTCATTTGAGTGATATTTCTTCATCTCAGAATACCTATTGTTTTAAGGGGTGGATCCTTAGGTATTCGCCAGAGTGGGGCAATCCACTTTGCTGCATTGTGATGCTCTCTGTGGGGGAAGTGTCTTGAGGGAACAATGCTGCTTGCTCTACTCTTGGCCGTCTTTCAGTCAGTTCTCCCACTACCTGTAAGCAAATTGAGCCCTTCTGGTGCTGATTCTCAGGTGGGTGGGCTTGTCTAAATTCTAGGACCCTGTGTTCTCTCCAATGAACTCTCCTGTGAAGCTGGAAGTTTCTGCCACTGCCACAACCCCCACAAGTGTTTACAACCAGAGGTTTTGAGACTTTATTTCCCCCCACTGGAACCTTGGGTTTCATGGTCTGTCTTGCTCCCCATTTGTTCTTCCTGGTTTATCTACACACAAATGTGGGACTGCATGCAAATGTGGGACTGCCAGGTCTGGTAGCCACCATCTTGCCTTGGGTCCTTTATGCCCCAGATGCCCATCTTTGCTACTCCTACTGGTCTGAAGGAATGTTTGTTCTTTAACTCCTTGGTTATTGGGCTTTTTTGGACAGTTCAATTTTCTAGCAGTTCTGGTTATTTTTTGTTTTCAAATTTGTTGTTGTCCTTCTTTTGGTTGTGTGAGGAGGAAAAGTGTATCTACCTACACTTCCATCTTGGCTGGAGTCTCTCTCTCTCTCTTTTTTCATAAAAAGCATTAGGGCAACAAATACCTCACTTTCTATCCCAATTCAATCATTTCTTATTTTTTTTCCAAAATCAAGAATGCCAGTGTGTATTTCAAATTCTCATTCTCCTCTTTATCTGCATCAGATACTCTTTGTGATATAAAGAATTCTAATGTTATAATTCAAAGGCATGGCCTTGCCTTCCCCTTAAGGTGCCTGATACAGTGCTTTAATAGAATCAATAAGTTTTGCAAGATAATTGCTGTTATTTTTAATTTTAAAAGGAATAACATTTATTAATGTTTACAAATTGCTTTCCCCAATATAATACCCTGGAAACCAGAACAGCCTTCACATAGTGTTAGGAGATATGTTCAATTCAAGAAAAAATAAGATGAAATAAAGATCGAAAAACAAAAGAAGAGGAGGAACAGAGTGAGGGAGGGAGAGATGGAGGGAGAGAGGAAGGAAGGGAAGAAGCAAGGGAGAGTGGAAGGAAGGAAGGAAAAGAAGAAAAGGACTGAAGGAAAGAAGGAAGAAAATAATTCACATTGCCAAAAACTTAAATATCTTCTACTTCAGTTACCAGAGCAAATGGGAGCAACATGGTTATCTATTTGTTTCAGTTACCTTAGGACAATTATCTAAATTCACCTTGTGCTAGGGTCCTTTCAAAATTCCTTCCTTCTTTCCTTCCTTCCTTCCTCCTTCCCCTCCTCCTATAATTATTTGTGGTTAATTTCCCTAAACATAATACTATGCAAGATGCCATGAAGGATAGAAAAAAATTTAATACAAGGCTAATTCCTTTTAATGTTCTAAAAACATTAAATGCCTTTGTGGAAATAAGAGACATACAAATTTAATTAAAGTAGTCAGGCTTATGGTGATTCATGCTTCAGAGGATCTAGTTTTCTGAAGTCCAGATTATGTGATATTCTTGTGAAACATTAGTTGCTGAGATATAAAATAAAATAAAACAAAAATTAAGAACAAACCAAACAAAAAAAAACTACACAGAATGGTACGTGTAGAAGGGGTTGCTGGGGTGGGGGAGAGTGGTGGGGGAAATAGAGATAATTCTACTTGAACAACAATAAAAAAGAGGAAAAAAAGAAGTCACTGTATTCTTGCTCCCAAAACACACTTCAAATTTGAAAGATATACTTTGGTCACCCATCAAATATCTAAATTCTTCTTGTTGAATATTGCTAAAAGGTTGAAAGAGTGTACTGGATTAATTTTATTTCCTAATCAAACAAATTTTTATTGAGTGCTTACCATGTGCCACACATTATCCTTGGTGTAGAGGATAAAGCAGTGAACAAAACTGGTAAAACATCCTGTTCTTCTGGAGCTTGCCTCTAGCAAGAGAAGAAAAACAATAAATCAAATAGATAAATGAAGAAAGAAAACTCAGGTATGTGACATACAGTTATGAGTAAAACTGACCTGCCTCTCAGGTAGGTGAGAAAAGGTGTGATTTCCACATATTGGCTATTTATGTCCCATCACCCTAAGAAAAAAGAGAATGGAACTGTGGTTTGTTCTTTCTCACTTTGTCCTACATCTTTAGTGGAGTGCATCTGTAATACCCAATGCTCCTATTTGATGGATGTTTTCACAAATTCAAAAATTCATCAAAATATAAGCTATTTCCTTCAGACTCCACCAATCAGATTGTACAGAGATTGTATCATTAGTATTGAAATCTTGCCAGCTCTTCCAGATCCTACTAATTTGACCATATAACTAGTATAGCCTTTGGGAGATACCTCATATTATTCTGAGAATTCCCACGATTGCTGACAGTTGGTCATAAATCACTCCTGGTTGTCAGTGGCAACATCAGTTAGCAGAACTTAGAACCCACAGATGCAGGCCCCAGAGAGGTCCACCATGGTCTCCTCTGACACTGGAACTGTATTTTAATTACCATCATCACTGTGTCTCTTTAAACATTGGTAGGACTATAATCTATCAGTCGTTGGTGTTGTTGACACTGTAGTATCTTGATGCTGAAGATCCATATCACTATTCTTGTGAAATGTGAACACTTTATTATTAAATTTAGTTAGAGAGGCTGTCCACAACAAAGTTTCACTCCCCTTGGGTTTGCATATTCTATCAGGATGGTATCCTGAAATATTTCTCTTCTTTAAGAGAAGGCTCTTTTGGGGGACCTGATCAACATCATAAATCTCTTATTCTTTCATTCTAAGATCTCTCTGAGAATCTCTGTCTTGTTTCTCTCTGCAATATGGTCTTGATTAGGGTGATTCTAGTCCACAAGACCACCAAGAATGTATACACAGGTTAAATTATTTTTCTTGAGTAGGCTCTTAAGCCTCTGTAATGAAAAATTGTTTTGGGTTTTAGCTACCTAGAATCTTGATTTCCTTATAGAGAATTATCTCTTCCTGTAATCTATTGTTCTGGTGTACCTTTGCTCAAAATGTGGTCATATAACACAAGCTAAGCGAATTGTAGCTTCCCAAGAGAAATCTTGAGAAGAAATATCTAAAGGTAGAAAAATGGCTGAAATTAAGTAATTTCAGTGAGCTTACTCTGACAACATTATTAAGTAGTTTTTGATTTCCACACCTGAAGTTGCTTATTTGTTTTTTTGAAAGATTGATTCTCCATGGATACTATGAGCTACAATAAATTGATATCATTATGAAAAGTGATTTTTATTTAAATTAGCCAGAATTGGTTTTCATTGCTTGCAGCTAAGGAACTAACCAACAAAGTTTGAGTATAAATCAGTTAATGTAAATTAAAATGAGACAGAAAGGTTATCTTCTAATTCCACTCACCAGAAACATTCAAGCTCCTATTCCTTCCCAGTCAAAGTACCTTATAACTGAATGTTAGAGAATGAACACCCTTAGTAGTACTGTATTCTATGGCTTTCATTTCAAAAATAAACTAAAGCTTAGTGGAAGAGACTTAACAAAGAGTGGCCATTCAATTTACAAACATTAAGTGTCTATTTGGCCACAGGCATTTTGTAAGTTCTGAGGACATAGGATTTAAAAATTCAGACACAGCCCATTGACACATGAATGGTATATACACACTGTGAAATGTTATTCAGCCTTAAAAGAGGAAATTCTGACATATGCTCCAACATGGACAAATTTTGTGGTTATTATGCTAAGTAAAATAAACCAGAGACAAAGAGACAATTAGTGTATCATAGCACTTATATGAGTACATAGAATAATCAAATTCATAGGGAATAGAATGTTGGTTGCTAGGGGGTTGAAGGAGGAAGAAATGGGGAGTTGCTGTTTAATGTGTATAGAATTTCAGGTTGGGATGATGCAAAATTTCTGGAGATAGATAGTGGTGATGGTTACACAATACTGTGAATGTACCCAATGCCACTGAACTGTAGATTTAAAAATTGCAAAATGGTGAACTTTATGCATGTCTATTTTACCACAATAAAGAAAAGAAAAATTAGACACAAACACTGTCCTTAGGGAGCTCAAAGTCTTTTATGGCATGTAAGTCCTGTATGTATATAATTGACAGTTTACTACTGAAAGTGTTAAGTACCAGAGAATAGGCATTGATAAAGTGCCCTGGGCAGAAAAGTTTTCATTGGATGAGTTAATTCATCTGCCTGTAGAAGGATGAATTATAAATGGAGGAAAGAATAACCTAGGCAAAATATATAAGCAAAAGCATGTCCTGGGGGTAGGGCAAGATTTGTGTGGAAGGACAATACTCCCTTTGGGTTGTCATCAAAGGGCCATAAAGCAGAGTACTAGGACATGTGGTGGGGAAAGTGGATTTAGGATAAATAAAGGAAGGCCTTGAAAATCAGCCTAACAAGCATGGTGAATGAAGGAAATCAATACAGTGAAATCTTGGTTTTTGAAATTAATTTGTTCAGGAAGTCTGTTTGAAAAGTGATTTCTTGGGAAATTGAAACATTTTTTCCCACTAGAAATAATGTAATTTGAATCAATCCATTCTAGACCCCCAAATGATTCTCTGTTTTAACCTTTCTTGTACATAGTACATGTGTAACGTACTGTTTAGTCTATAAACACTTTAAAAACAAAAAAAATTATATGTAAAAGAAAATTTAACAAAAAGAAAATGAAATGTACAGTCAAAGATGAAAATGTATGTACACATTAGAACTTACCTTTAATGTTGAGAGTTATTGATGACTGAATATGGAGAAGAGGGATGGAGAAATGCTATTGTTTGAAAGAGGAGTCTCCTTCTATGAAAAATGTCAGGTAGCTGTTTTGGATTTTTTTCTCTCTTTCATCTCTTTGCTCCAGTGAACTTGCTTTAGGCTCACTAGACTGCTAGCTCACTAAAAACCTGTTCAGTGGTGTTTGTTTTTGCATGTCTTTTAATACTTGTCTGAAGTGAAACACTGCATTGTCATTGAACAAGTTTATCTCACAGTTTGCTATTTCTTTGTCATAGTGATATTTCTCAATAAAACTTTGTATTTCTCCCCATGTCCCAAGCATTTTCTTGACCAGTGAAGTAGGAATATCTTCCCTTTCCTCCTCTTTCTCTGAAGAGAGCCCTGCAAGTGCCATTTTTTGCTGCTCCCTCTGAAGGTCTGGGAGTTCCTCAGTGGTCAGCTCAGCATTTTGGGCTTCCATGAACTCCTGGACATCATCACATCATCTATGCCCAAGCCTATGGACTTGCCCAGAGATACAATATCTTCCACAATATACACAGGCTCATCCTCAAAGACTTCAAAGTCTCTTCAGCAGGAGACTCAGGCCACAGTTTCTTCCAGGTGGACTGCCAGGTTATAGAAGACACTTCCTTCCGTGCTGTCTATGAGCCTCAAACAAGTGAGGATATCAAAATGTTCCTTACAGAACTCCCTGAGGGTTAAATTAGTTTCAGAGGTCACCTCAAAACACCCCTGAAACGGTGTCTTTGTGTAGAGTTTATTAGAAATAAAATGATCTGTTGGATGACAGGAATTGTGTTAGGTGGCAAAAACCTGACAGTGGTGCATCTGTACAACTTCACCAACTTGTCCTCCAAGCCTAGAGGGTGAGAAGTGGCATTGTCCTTTACAAGAAGTGCCCTGAGTGGCAACTGTGTTTCCCAGAGGTATTTCCTCACACTTGGGACAACCACTTCAAGAACCCAGTCAATAAAAAGTTGCCTGGTTACTCAAACTTTGCCATTAGCCCTCTACATCACGTTCAATTTGTTTTTATGACATTATTTTTCTTGAAAATTCACAGGTTTTCAGAATGGAAGATGAGTAGAGGCTTCGATTTAAAGTCTCTGCCCACATTCCTACACAACAGTAACATCAGCCTTTTATAGGCTTGTGCTCTGGCAATGACTTTTGTGTGATATAGGTCCTCTTCAGTATTTCCTCCCAGCAGAGGCCTATCTCCTCACAATTGAACAAATCCCTTAGCCTCTATGTGTTCTTGAAATTCTGTCATGAAATTATCAGCAGCTATTTTGTTAAAACTGGCAGCCTCCCCATGACTCACTATGCTACCACTTTGATTAAATTTATTGAACCACTCCCTAGTAGCCTTAAACAAATCACTTTCAGCACTCATTCTAGGGGTGTCTTTCAGGAGATAAGCATGCAGCATCTTCGCTATTTCATGTATCATTACTTCCAAAATGCTATCACTGGCAAACTGAATTTTATTTATTCAAATCAACAATTTTCCTACCTCTGCAATTGCATGTGATCATTGTTTTGTGAGCACTTACTTGCATGCTCTTAGCAACATCAATACTCTTTTTAAATTTATTGTTGTTCAGTTACAGTTGTCCCACCATTTTCCTTTTTGCTTGCCCCTACCCCATCTCTGCCACTCCCACAGTCAATCCCCCCCATTGTCCATGGCCATGAGTTCTCTGTTTGTGTTCCCTTACTTTCCCCCTTCCCCTTCCTTCCCTTGTTATCCCCCTGCTCCCTCCTCTCTGGCCACTGTCAATTGTAATCTTTATTTTCAAGTCTCTGGTTATATTTTGCTTAATTGTTTTTTATTAGGTTCCACTTATAGATAATACAGGTATTTGGATTATATGGTATTTGTCTTTCACTGCCAGGCTTATTTCACTTAGCATAATGCTCTCCAGTTCCATCCATACTATTGTGAAAGGTAGAAGTTCCTTTTTTATTTCTGCTGCATAGTATTCCATTGTGTAAGTGTACCACAGTTTTTTGATCCACTCATTTACTGAGCAACATCCGTGCTTTTTATGGCCTCTTTGTGTTTTAAACTATGCTAATGATCAATTTTACCATGTCATACTTGACAGCCAGGTCAGACACATATATACCACAATCATACTTTACAATTATATACTTTAATTTGTATCATTGATCATACTTTCCTTTTTACTGTGCTGCTATCACTAACCTTAAAACGATGGTGACTTACTGTATGTATTTCATAATAGTAAAGAGCAACAAAAACCAAAAAACATGAGAATATTCACAGCACAATTGCTGAGATGTTAACAACTTGAAGTTTAGTGGTAAATTGACTTATAGTCATGCATTCTCTTTTTTGTTTGTCACCTGAGAGACATGTGACTGATCATACAGGTATCAGCATGAAAGGGTCATTGGTCTACAAATGAAGTTTTTTTCAACAACCAAGACATTTTTTCCATTAATAACTTTGTGCAGAACCAAATTGTTTGTGATGGGAGATGTTTATGGACTGAGATTTGACCATAGTCATGAAAGTTTTTGAATCACAGTAATGAACTAGAACAATGCAACTGAAAATATAGAGAGAGGAATCATATCATAGATTTTAAGAAGATAGAATTCAGGAGATTTGAATGTGAAGGCCAAGGAACATGGGGAAATAATAGATGGTTTCAGATCACTGAAAAGGCAGAGCCATCAAAAGGAGAACAAACACAAAAGGATGAACTCTTTCTAGAAAGATGTTGAATTAATTTGGGATGTTCTGCATTTGAGGCATTCCCAAATGAGGGGTTAGAGCATAGACAAAAGGACAATGGTAAAGAGTTTAGAACCATCCTTTTGCAAATATTTGAAGACATGAGTTTAACTAACTGATCCACAGAAAAGAGAAAGGCTGTAGGCAGAACCTCTCAGAACTCATTCACTTAGGAAGGGTTAAAAAGGAAAGAGCAAGAGAAGGAGAGGAGTCACACAACCAGAAATGAAAAAGCCAAGATTTTAGTTTTATACTGTAGTCTCCATACTGCTGCCAGGCTGGTTGCTCCAAAAACAAATGTAGTCATGTTACCCCCCTAACTCAAATTATTTTAATATACTCTTTGTAAAGAATTCATCTGTAAAAAACATGCATCAGAAATACCTGGCAGGTTGTTTTAAAGGGCAGATTTCCAGACCCACTCTAAGAACTGTGAAATTTAAGAGGCTTATTCAGAAGGTATCCATCCATGTAAAATGAAAAATGGAGACATTTTTTGAAGAAGATACAAGATACAAGAAGCATTGCACGTAAGACAATGATGTCTCAGTCCCCTTGAAAGTACACATCTTTTTTATATGGAATATAATTTATTAGGGAATAGTACTGTGATAAGTATTGTAGTAATACATTACCTTAAGGAATTTGAGTTGCATTATTTTTCACAGATGCAATAATAATGGTGATAATTATAGTAGCTGCTTAATGCCCGGCACATTCCTAAATATTTTGAATACATTGTTATTTAGTTCTATCAGGTTTTATCTCCATTTTATTTTTATTTAATTCTTGTTCAAGTACAGTTTTCTGTCTTATATTCCCAGCCCTTCCCCCAACCAGTGCTCCCCACCTCCCTCTTATTATTTCTGCCCCCACCTTAGTTATTGTCCATGTGAGTCCATCCCCTTTTCCCCTGTGATTCTCTCCCCTCTCCCCTCTGGACCCTGGCAGCCTGTTCTGTATTTGAGTGTCATTGGTCATATTTTGCTTGCTTGTTTGTTTTGTTATTTAGATTCCTGTTAACGGTGATATCATATGGTATTTGTCTTTCACCGCCTGGCTTATTTCACTCAGCATAATGCTTTCCAGTTCCATCCATGATGTTACAAAAGGTAGGAGTTCCTTCTTCCTTTCTGCAGCATAGAATTCCATTGTATAAATGTACCATAGCTTTTTGATCCAGTCATTTACCAATGGGCATCTAGGTTGCTTCCAACTCTTGGCTATCGTAAATTGTTCTGCTATGAACATAGGGGTGTATAGGTTCTTTTGGATTGGTGCTTCAGGGTTCTTAGGTTTCAACAAATAGTGTTGGGAGAACTGGACAGCTACATGCAAAAAAATGAAACTCGAGCACCAACTTACACCACACACCAAAATTAATTCAAGGTGTATAAAAGACTTAAATATAAGCCATGAAACCATTAAAGCCCTAGAGGAGAGCATTGGCAGGAAAATCTCAGATATTCCACGCAGCAATATTTTTACTGAAACATCATCCCCTAGAGCAAGGAACATAAAGGAAAGAATAAACAAATGGGATCTCATCAAAATTAAAAGCTTCTGCATGACTAAGGAACACAGTATCAAGATAAAAAGAGAAGCAACAGTTTGGGAAAACATATTTGCCAATGATACCTCAGACAAAGGTTTAATCTCCAAAATATACAAAGAACTCCCTCGACTCCACTCAAAGAAGACAAGCAACCCAATTAAAAAATGGGCAAAGGACTTGAACAGACAGTTCTGCAAGGAGGACATACAGAGGATCCAGAGACACATGAAAAGATGCTCGATATTGCTAGCTATCAGAAAGTACACATCTTAAGAAATCACACAGTTTCTTCAATCGCCATCAGCTGCCCTGTTGTATTTTCCCAAATCTCATTGATGGTCTGAAATCTCTTCCCTTTAAAAGGTGATTTTAGTTTTAGAAAAAGCCAGAAGTCACCAGGCACCAAATCTGGGCTGTAAGGAAAGCTGAGTCACCTTGGTGATTTGATGTTTTGTCAACTCTGAATGAGATGTTATGCATGAATGGGCATGTTGTCATGGTCAAGCTGCCAACCACTAGTTACTGACAGCTGTGGCCTTCTGAATCATCTGAATATTTTCCATGGAGGAATATTCAAGCTTAGCACAAAATTTGATGCAGATTTGTTGCTCTATTCACTCAGTCATTTTGAATGTGACAGACACACAGTACTCATACTCACTCAACAGTACCAACTGGCCCCACTGACTAGTACAGCGAAGTCACCATTGTTCATTCATGTTCATTCCAGTACACTTGGCTGCCAGGTTACGTCAGTGTCACAGAAACCATTCTTGTTATATTAACAATGGCTGCACTTTTCCTGGACAGGCCTTGTATTCCTGAGGAATCCTTATTTTTCAGAGTGTAGGTGAGAAAGTAAAGCTCATAAAGAAGACTGAGGGAGAGTATTAAGAGAGAAAAAATAGGAGGTCAGAGTGTTAAGACACCATTGTTCCTCAAAGTATGCCCTAACTTTGTCAAGATCACCTGAAGGATAAATTAAAATACAGATTCCTGAGCTTCACCACAGGTTAATCAAATCAGAGTTTATAGAGTTAGGATTTAGTAAGCATGTATTTTATTTTATTTTCTGTTTTCTTTTCATTGAATTTATTGGGGTGACATTGGTTAATAAAATTATATAGGTTTCAAGTGTACAATCTCATAATACATTACCTGTATATTGTACCGTGTGTTCAGCACCCCAAGCCAAGTCTCCTTCCATCACAAGCATTGCCCCTTTACCCCCTTCTACCTCCCCTACCCTGTCTAACCTCTGGTAACCATCATACTGTTTTATGTATCTATGAGGTTTCTTTTCCCTTAAACATTTTACCTTTTTTACTTGGCCACCCTTCTCTCTCCCTTCTGACAGCTGTCAGTCTGTTCTTTGTCTCTATGAGTCTGTTTCTATTTTGTTTCTTAGTTCATTTTGTTTATTATGTCCACACATAAAAATTAAGCCATATGATATTTGTCTTTCTCTGATTGTCTTATTTCACTTAGCATAATACTCTCCAGGTCCACGCATACTGTCTCAAAGGGTAAGATTTCCTTAATTTTTATGGCCAAGTAGTGCATGCATTTTAAATGGTGATTCCTGTTTGAGAGCCACTGGTCTTGGCACTTTAGGCAGCTTCAAAATCAGGAGCAGTGAGGTCTGTCATGGAAAGGAGTTAGCACATTGCAGGTGCAGTCCATGGTCTAAGAGGATAGGTTATAAAGGGAAACCAGGCCCATATGCAGAGGTCATTAGAAGAGGCCAAGTTACAAACTGAGGAGATACCAAAAAAAAGTGTTGTGGATCAGAAACTAAGAAAAACAGCCAAATCATCTTTCATTCCATGGGATTTTAAATAGGCCATTAATTTCATTATGGTCATTGATCTGGAGCCTCTTATAAACATTGCCCAGCAACCAAAATAAGGTCTCATGTAACCTCAAGATTCTCTGAAAACTGAACCCTTAGACTTCCCTTAGTAATGTTTTTTTTTAATTTTGTTCCTACCTTACTATAAGCACTTAAATTGTTGAAGAAGCAGCAGAGGGTATTGGTTATGATTCTAAGTTTCGCAAGTATAAGATGAATATAAGTACACAAAGTAGTGAGTCATCCTCTAGAATAAGATATTAGGACAGAAAGGAAGCTGGATAACAAGGGGAATATGAGAGCAGGGACCTGTAGAAAGAAATACATTAAATATAGAATGTTGTTCGTGAACATGTTCATTCAATTTCAGCTTGGCATCTCCTGATTGCAAAGCTTCATGTGACATTTCCTTCAAAGCTTAAACAAGCATATGAAGAACAGTATTTTAGTCAACATTGGTGTCTCAGAGCCTGTGAAATTGTTGGCAACACAGCCGCAGGATGTGGGACAGCTGGAGGATTAAGTGGACAGGAGACGAGGAAAACAACTGCAGGTTAGCAACTCTCCCAGATGCTGCTGGATAGGAAATTCCATGGCCAGTCCCACCAGGCTTTATTTTTTAACTGAAGTAAAGGCTCCACCTTCCTATATCTCCAAAGCATTATGCAGTCAGGGAGGGCCGAATCCCTCCCACAAAGAGAAGTAGTGACTCTTCCAGGACAGGGGCAGGAGCAGCAGCACAATTGGAAGGACATTTTTCTCATTTATTGCTCAGGAAATATGTTTAAGACAAGAGTTTAATAAAGAAACAAATAATACAGAATTTTCCCTGCACTCCTGCTGTTTCCTCATCCTACTATCTTTGCGAGTGCTTAGCACTGTCTGCATAAATCAACAGTGGGAGCTTTTTCTTCTAACCATTGACCCACAGGGGAAAAAATTAAGATCATATAAGTAAAAAGCAATCTTGTTCTTCATCTGGTTTCTAAATTAAAAGGTCAATTATCTTTTGTATTTTTTGTATCTTGTATGTTATCTTTAAAAAAAAAAAAACTTTGTTCTAAAAACCTTGTTCAATTAATGGAGGGTGGCCAAAAAAGGATAGAGGGAACTAAAAAGATAATACTGAAGCAAGGAATGGATGAGAAAGAAAAAAGCAGATGTGCCCAACATAACAAAGGCATGAAGTAAAAAGATAGGGATAAAGATTGGCCTTTGAAAAGTTGATGAATATTTTAGCAGTTTAAAAAACTAAAAAATCTAAACTCATTTCTGCATTATCAGATAATATTTCTGCCTTTATTTTCAAATTTCAAAACTAAGTTCTCAAAGAAGCCTTTATTTTCTCACAAGATCTGAAAGTCTTTGCATGTATGAAAAAGAATATGTTGGCTGTTTCCTTTGGAGTCTTGGAGGTATTTTAAATTTACTACCTAGGCCTCCAAAGTCTTATTTTTGGGAAAACAAATTGCCTGGTTACCTTCTCAGTCTTTTTTCTATTTTCATTTCTTCATTTGTTTGATTTGTCTTATTTCCAGTTGGACATTTGTGGAGAAATATGGTGACACAAAGACAAACTAAAAATAAAACCCAATGTAATTACACTTAAGACCAAGTAGGCATTTTTCATGACTGGTTCCATGAATTGAAAATCTTCATTCTGATAAAGTCTCACTAGATCAGGTGACATTTATGGAACACTCAACAGTTTAGAGATAGGTTAGCATCTCTTGGTACTGTAGCTGTCATTTTGGTCAGCATCTGCAGTTTAGGTCACTGTCCTTTTAGTAATACTTGTCAATGTAACATAGGTCTTCATAGTTTAGCTTTTCCCAGGTTTTACAGAATTAAGAAACAAATTTAAAGACACAGTTTTAATGATTACAAATTAAAATGCTATCAAATGCTGCTCCCTTTTTCTTTGTTAAAAAACCACCTATAGAGCCCTGGCTGATGTGGCTCAGTGGATTGAGCACCGGCCTGGGAACCGGCTAATCGCGGTTCGATTCCCAGTCAGGGCACATGCCTGGGTTGCGGGCCAGTTCCCAGTGGGGGACGCATGGGAGGCAACCACATACTGATGTTTCTCTCCTACTCTTTCTCCTTCCCTTCCCCTCTCTCTAAAAAAATAAATAAATAAAATAATTTTAAAAAACCACCTATAGAAAGTTACAAAACAGCAGTTATCTTTAGAAGCTGAGTCAATATGAAAATGTAAAAATGAATTTTAAGATATGAAATACATAGGTAAAAACATACTTTTTCAGTCTTAAATATTGAACTAATTCTAACCCGGGTTTTCTTCCCTGGCCAAGCAATAGCCCTCTTAATCTCACCTTGTCTTAAACTCAGTAAAGCCTTATAGTCCTGTCACTTTATCCAAATCCTAGTGTTTCTATTTACACAGAGAAATAATTTTGCCTGATCACAGAGCTTCATCTCACTTAGCACATCATATTTTAAATTGCCAGCTTGCTCTGTCCTTCCCATGGGTATACTGTGTACTCAACTCATTCACAGCCCTCTGATTTTGTGCTGTAATAATTTTCCCTCTTAACTCCATTCAATATCCAAAGAGTTACAAAAATTTTTAGAGAAAGGCATGGTTTACTGATCTGCATTACATAATAAACTGAAAATGTATCTCTGTTACCAGAAAACATGTAAGTAATAGAAGAGCTTATTCTTTTTATTTTACTTTTCAGAACTTTGAAATCAAACATACCAAAATATTTTAAACCTGCATATTTTTCTGCCTATTGGTACTTACCCTACTGATTGATGGAATTAAGTTAAAACTTGGATTTAATGTTTGTTTTGCAATTTTTGCTCATTCATTTGCCTTTCAATTCTTTGTTTTTATTCTGCTACTCTTTAATAACATACATTGGTATGACAACTTTGATAACCCATCTGAGGAAGTGGAATAAATATTGACAAAAATCTCTTTGGGTCCTCTCAGTAGTATCTGATGAACCTGGGCAGATGAAAACTCTTCCTCAGTACTAATGTTAGTTACTTCTCATAAGAGAGTCAATATTTGCAGACAGCAGACATTTTATTTAGCCTATCAGGGATGTCCAACCTTTTGGACTCTTTGGACCACACTGGAAGAAGAAGAAGAGTTGTCTTGGGCCATACATTAAATACACAAACACTAATGAAAACACACAAGAAAGTCTCATGATGTTTTAAGTAAATTTATGATTTTGTGTTGGGCCACATTCACAGCCATCTTGGGCCACATGCAGCCTGTGGACTGCAGGTCGGACACCTTTGGATGTGAGCATCATAAATGCCTGTGCTTTAAAATGAATTTCAAAGTTTCTTTAGTTCCAAGGACATTATTTCCATTTCAAATGGGGACATTAAGAGGAACCACTCTCTGATTTATTTCAAACCCATCTTACCTATCCAATCTCATTCTTCACCTAAGAGTATATCCCCAAGAAGGATAGAATAATTTGCTGCCTCCATTAATCTAAATCTTTGTGAAAAAATAAAGAAAAATTAGCCCCTTTCATTGTGGTATTAATAGGCATATAACTGTTACGTTTCCATGAATTTTTGTGTTGCAGGTTCTGAGGTGAAATCTGAACATTTTTCTTGCTCTTTAATTGACCTGGAAAATCATATCCCAAGGTGGTGGCTGTTGTTTTAAATCTCCAAAATCTAGTCAGAAGAAGAGTGAGGAGGAGGAGGAGAAGCAGGGCAAAGAAGATAAGGAGGGGAGAGATGGTGCAGGAGCAGGAATCTATCATCTATTAACTTATTGACCTTAAAATCTAGGAAAATGAGTAATTGTTACTCCTTTTTGTGAACAGAATTAACTAATGTTCAGATTTTGTGTAGGTGTTTTGTTGTTTTTATTTTGGTCTTTTAATTTTAAATCTTTAATTTTTTTATTTTTTCAAATAGTTTTTTAAATTTAATTATTGTTCAAGTACAGTTTTCTGTCTTTTACTCCCATCCCAGCCCACCCTCCCAGTGCTCCCCATCTCCCTCCCATCTCCACCCCCCCTTAGTTGTTGTCCATGTATACTTTATACTGGTTCCTGTAAACCCTTCTTTCCCTTTTCCCCTGAAATTCCCTCCTCTCTCCCCTCTAGTCACTGTCCCCCTGTTCTCTATTTCAGTGTCTTTGGTTATATTTTGCTTGCTTGTTTGTTTTGTTGCTAGCTTCCTGTTAAAGGTGAGATCATATGGTATTGGTTTTTCACCACCTGGCTTATTTCACTAAGCATAATGCTGAAAAATAACCTATTATAATGAAAACTGGTGTTCTTTGCCACTATGAACTAGACAGTAAAGAATGAGGATGGGGGGCCTTGGCTGGTGTAGCTCAGTGGATTGAGCATGGGCTGTGAACCAAAGTGTCACCAGTTTGATTCCCAGTCAGGGCACATGCCTGGATTGCGGGCCAAGTCCCCACTAGAAGCCACGTGAGAGTCAACCACACACTGATATTTCTCTCCCTCTCTTTCTCCCTCCCTTCCCCTCTCTCTAAAAATAAATAAATAGAATCTAAAAAACAAAAGAATGAGGAGGGGGATTAGTAGAGGAAAGAAATGAGAACCTACCTGTATTGAATGCATGGTGTGTACAGGTCGCTCTGCTACCCACTTTTTTAAATAACAAGAGTAGAATATTTTATTTTATTTTTTATTTTTCAAGTACAGTTGTCTCCTTTTTCACCCTACCACTTTCCCCCATCCCACTCATCCTTACCTCAAACCTTCAATCCTATCCCTTTTTGGCTTTGTCCATGGGTCCTTTATACATGTTCCTTGATGACCCTTCCCTTTATTTTCTCCATTATCCTCGTCCTCCTTCTCCTCTTGTTACTGTTAGTTTGTTCTTTCTTTCAATGTCTCTGGTTATATCTTGCTTGCTTGTTTGTTTTGTTCATTAGGTTCCACTTATAGGTGACATCTTGTCTTTAAAACAATTTTATTGAGGTCCTAGTCAGATATCTTAGTTGGTTAGAGCATTGTCCCAATACACCAAGGTTGTGGGTCCAGTCCTTCATCAGGGGACATAGGAGAATCAACCAATGACTGCATAAATAAGTGGAACAATAAATTGGTGTGCCGCTCTCTCTTCCTTCCTCTCTTTCAAAAAAATAAGTAAAAAATTATCAAGATGTAATTGACAAACAATAAGATGTTCATAATTAAAGCATACATTTTGATAAGTTTTGGCATGTATATACACCCATGATACTATCAATAGAATTGAGATTATATTCAATATTTTTACCCCCCAAATTTCTTCATGCACTGTTGAAATCCATCCATCTTGTCCCTCCTCCAAAATAGTGCTCTAAGCAATCAACCTTCTGCTTTCTATCACTATGGATTAATTTTCATTTTCTAGATTTGTACATAAGTGGAATCATGCAGTATGTGCTTTCATTTTTCTGAGGTTGTTTATAACTCAGCATAATTATTTTGAGATTAACTAAGTTGTTGCATGTATTAGTAGTTAATTCCTTTTAACTGCTGACTAGTTTTTCACTACAATGTGATTTATCCATTTACCTGGTGATAGATATTTGAGCAGTGTCCAGTTTTGGGCTATACAAATAGAGCCTCTATGCATTCTTATACAAGTCTTTGTGTGGAAATATGCTTTCACTTCTTTTGGTTAAACACATAGTTGTTGAATTGTTGGATCATATAATGAGTTCAAGTTAGACTTTTTAACTAAATATCAAAATGTTTTTTAAAGTTGCACTTTTTAAATTGCTACCAGCAGTATGTAAGCATTCCAATTCTTCTACATTCTCACCAACATTTGATATGGTCAAACTTTTTTATTTTAGTGAGTGTGAAGTGGTATCTTATGGTTTTAATTATTTCCCTGATGACCAATGAGATTGGTCATCTTTTCATGTACTTACTTGCTATGTGTATATCTTCTTTGGTGAAATACCTGTTCAAATATTTTTTACCATTTTGTTGGGGTTTATTTTAGTTAGTTTTGATCATTCCTTTTTATATTTCTAACATTCTGTATTTTTTGCCATTCTCTACATTGCCTTAGTTCCCTTAGTTGGAGAATGGTGTTAGAGACCAGTGTCTAGTCTCAGCAGTATTTACTTTGCAAATCATTCTGGATTTGGGATTCTTGTCTTTTATTTGGAATATTTATTCATGTGTCTTGCAAATATTTTGTCCTATTTTATGGTTTGTTTTTTTTATTCTCTCCACAGTGACTTTCAAAAACAGAAATTTTTATGTGTCATGAAGTCCAATTTACCAATGAAGTCAAATATGTTTGGAAATTGTGTTTTGGGGGTTGTTTCTTTAGAAAAAATTTTAAGCAAAGATTTTTTACCCTTTTATTTGGAAACAATTTCAAAGATGGAAATGTTGCAAAAGTAAGATAGCATAAAGTATATGGGCATAACCTTTACCTAGCTTTATTTTTTTTCTGTTTTAATCATTTTATTTTTTTATTTACCTTTTTTATTGACGTTTGAATACAGTTGTCTCCATTTTTCCACCACCTCTTTCCCCTGACCTACCCATGCCCACCTCCCACCCTCAATACCACCCCACCTTGGCTCCATCCATGGGTCCCTCATTCATGTTCATTACATCCCTTTCCCTTCTTTCCCACACTATTTCCCTCTTCCTTCCTCCCCTCCAGTTACTGTCAGATTGTTGTTAATTTCAATGTCTCTGGCTATATTTTGCTTGCCAGTTTGTTTTATTAATTAAGTTCAACTTATAGGTGAGATCATAAGGTATTTGTCTTTTTTCCCTTTTTTATTTTTATTTTTTATTTAATTCTTATTCAAGTACAGTTTTCTGTTTTATATTCTCTGCCCTGCCCCCCACAGTGCTCCCACCTCCCTCCCATTTCCACCCCCCACCTTAATTATTGTCCATGTGTCCTTTATACTTATTCATGTGAGTCCCTCCCCTTTTCCCCTATGATTCCCTCCCCTCTCCTCTCTGGACCCTGTCACCTAGCTTTAGATATTCCAAACATTTTATCTCCTTTGCTTTATTATTTCTTGCCTCCTCCCTCTCTTCATCTCCCTCTGTCTTTCTCGTTCTCTCTCTAATTTTCCCCCATCTCGTGTCTTCCTCAGCCACTTAAAATTAAATTATACAGCCCTGGCTGGTGTAGCTCAGCGGATTGAGCATGGGCCTGTGAAGTAAAGGGCCACCAGTTCAACTCCCATTCAGGGTGCATGCCTGGGTTGTGGGCCGGATCCCCAGCGGGGAACACATGAAAGGCAACTGCACATTGATGTTAATCTTCCTCTCTTTCTCCTTCCCTTCCCCTCTCTCTAAAAATAAATAAGTAAAATATTTAAAAAATATTTTATTTATTTATCTTTAGAGGGGAAGGGAAGGTGAGAAGGAGAGAAATATCAATGTATGGTTGCCTTTTGTGAGTCTCCTGCTGGGAACTGGCCTGCAACCCAGGCATGTACACTGACTGGGAAGCAAACCACGATCCTTTGGTTCTCAGGCCCACACTCAATCCACTGAGCTATACCAGCCAGGGCAAATAAAATATTTTTTTAAAAGTAAATTATGCACATCACATTCCCTTACCTCTAAATACTTCAGAATATACTTCTACAGAGATGTTATAGGCTTCACAAATTTATATTGACATATACTACTTTTTATCTAATCCAACACCTAAATATCTATATCACATTCTTTTCAGTTTACCCAGTAACATAATTTATAACACTTTGCTCCCTCATGTACAGAATTTAGTTTAAGCTAGGTATTGCTTTTAGTTGTTATAATTGTTTAACTTCCTTTATTCTGGAACAATTCTACAAAGCTTACTTAATTTTTTAAGACATTGACATTTCCAGTGTTTTTGTTTGGATGTTTGTCTGACTCATGATCATATTCAGATTATACATTCTAGGCTGGAATATTGAATATGTGTTGTGATCTTCTCAGAGCATTACATCCAAGGGCATGCAATGTTCATTTGTCCATGATAACTGATGTTAATATTGGTTACCTGGCCAAATAGTTATTCAATTTTCCCCTGTATAATTAGTATTTTTTCCCTTGCAACTAAGAAGCACTCTATAGGAAGACACTAATTCCATGCAAATATCTGATTCTTCATCAGAATTTCCACCTAGTTTAAAATACAGTTATATTTATTTTATCCAATATTTATTATAATGCTTACGAAATACTGACCCTTCAACTACAACAATTCCTCTTCATTTATCTGTCAGCATTCAGCATTGGACTGTAGGCAAGAATTTTTGTTTATCCTTAGTTATTAATTATTGATATGACCACATGCCTTTCTACTTTTTTCTGCAAGGGTTTATAATTATTACTTAATTATCTTAATGCTCAAATTGTCCCAAATTTGGCCAATAAGAGCTCCTCCAAGCTAGTTCCTGTGTCCTTATGACATGACCCATTATTCTTTTTAGAACTACATTGCTTTCTGATATAACAAGATGTCCCAGGCTCATCTTGTTCTTTCTTTGTTCTAGCCATGGAATCAGCTATTTCTCTGTGTTGCCTTAATTGCTTTAGGTGGAGAATGATGTTAGAGACCTTCAAGGTCTTGGCTAAGATTTTAAAAAATTTCTGGTATTTATCAATTTGCAAATCACGAGTTTGTATATGGTAAGTCTCAAATAACTATTTGAAGAAGTACTAGCCTAATATGATTGTATCATTTTAACACAAACTATATTTTAAATATATGTTTTCTGCAAAAATGTTGTTCGTCTCAGTTGACTGCAATGTGAGCTACACACAGAATCTGAGAAAACAGAGCTGCAAGAGCATTTTGTAACAGCTACTCCACCATTTCATTTTATAGATAAAAAAACAGGCTCTGACAAGTTAAGAGGGTTATCTAAGATTATAAAATCAGCCAACAGCAGAAATCATCTCATTTCTGTCAAGGGTTATTTTCCTGATACTATGCTACCAACTACATTCTCTTTCATCAAAAATATAATACAATACTTAAAAAAACTTTAATAAAGAAAATCCATATGAATTCTAAAGTTTCATTAAGACTATAAGCATAATTAATAGCTACACACTTTGATGTTAGTCTGGGTATTGCTATCCATCAAAGGTTCAGCATTGAACACAATTTTTAATAACCCCATTAGTGATATTAAAGAAGACAATTATTAACCAGCTTTGCAGCCTTTAGAAAACAAAAGACTGGAGCCAGAATTTAAATTACCTAAGCTTCACAGCAGCCTGCCCACTATTTTTGCCTTCATTTACCAAACAAGGCTGTAGAAACTCAGCGAACTTAAGCAATTTGCTCAAAATCAACAGGCAAAATGACAATAAATGACATTTGATGTGAGACTTGATATTTCTTAATCCCTATCTATATAACTAGCTCCTTGCTGTCTACCTCTACAGCATGAGGGTGAGGCCCAGAGGCCATCCCTGGAAATGATTACATATATTGACTCAGGGAACAGCAGGCCTGGAAAAGTAAAAACTGCTCTGAATTACTGCCTTTGGCTGACAAGATGTCTGAGGCAGGCAGGTAAGGACCCTAAAAATGAAGTTTTTAAGTGCTACCAGACTAGTTTGTGGAATGGCAAGTGTAATACTGTGGACTTTCCTTTACTGGAGGTGTTTAGGATCAGTTACATCACCTTCTTTCTGGAGTCACTTGTGTATAACTTACCTGGAATCAGGGATTAGACTACACAGCAGTTCTAAATTTATAATCACAGAGTTCTTAAAGGGTAGTGGGGTGAGATAGTGTTGGAGAAGTTGCCTACAGTTATATGCCCAATAAGAGTTTCTGGAAAAATAATACATCTCTCATATATTCTTCAAATGTATCTAGATGTGTTATTGATACAATTGTTATTAAATTTACAGTAACTTTTGTCATTGAACAGTTTCTCATTCAACAGATAGCAGAAGTTAAAATATTATTAAGCACAACATTTCTTATGTTCATACATATGGCCAGTATCCTCTGGATTGTATAATAACAAAGTTTTCTTATGCAAAAGAATGTTTTCTCACTCATAAATGCATTTCTGGACAATCTTATAGAATCCACTTCCACCCTTGTTATAGTAAATAAATTGTTCAGGAATCTTCAGATAAGCAAAACAAATTCAAGAGATGTCTACAAAGTGCAATGGCATGATTAAATAAGAGATAGATTACAGAGACTTCTTATAAAGAACATTGAGCCCTGGCTGGTGTAGCTCAGTGGATTGAGTGCGGGCCTGAGAACCACATGATCGGGGTTTGATTCCCAGTCAGGACACATGCCTGGGTTGCAGGCCAGTTCCCAGTTCCCAGCAGGGGACGCATGAGAGGCAACCATACATTGATATTTCTCTCCCTCTCTCCTTCCCTTCCCCTCTAAAGATAAATAAATAAAATCTTTTAAAAAAAGAAAATTGAAATGGGCATGAATCTGAATAAGCATCAACAAAGGAATAGACAGGGGGTGATAGATAGCATCACAATTACCTGGGAGATGTACATGCCAAGCATACAGAAGTATTGTTTTGCTGCATGCAGACTAGAAGTAGGCTATCTGGGATAACAGTAAGAAAGAGCAGCAAGTTTGCATTTCCCACAGGAACTTCCTATTTCACAGTGATCATGACACAGTGAGATTCAAAACAGAAAAATGAAGAAGTAAATTTTTTTAAAAAACTTTATTCATTTATTTTTAAAGGGGAAGGGAAGGAGACAGGGAGAGAAATATCAATGTATGGTTGCCTCTCATGCGTCCCCTGCCCAGAACTGGCCTGTAACCCAGGCATGTGCCCTGACTGGGAATCGAACAGTGATCCTTAGGTTCGCAGGCCCACGCTCAATCCATTGAGCTACATCAGCCAGGGCAGAAGTAAATTCTTTATGCATTCAATATTTGAAAAAGAGAACAATGAAAAAACTCTGATCTCAAGGTAGACAGAAGACTTTATAAATTTGATAATTTATAGGATTTGAAGCTATTTTAAAGCAATTTATTGGATGCTCACAAGAAATGTATGCCAGAGTTCAAAATTATTACATGATTGGAAATGAAAATTCTCTGTGACTTGATGGTGCTGAGAAATTGCCAATGTTTTCTTCTTTTCATTGTACTTAAAGAAATCTCATATAATGTAATAGCTACCAGGTTAACCATTTTTATGTTCCATAGTGCTAACTATATTCTCATCTTTTGGAAACAGACCTCTAGAGCTTTTTTCATCTTGCAAATCTGAAACTCTATATCTATTAAAAAACAACTTCCCTTTCCCCTCTCCCTCAAAGTCCTGGCAACCACCATTACACTTTCTGTTTTTATGAATTTGACTTCTCTAAATATTTCATATAAGTGCAATCATACAGTATTTCTATTTTTGGTGTATTTATTTATTATCATTATTTGTACATTTTAATCTTTTTCCTTTTTTATTGTGGTTCAAGTACAGTTGTCTCCATTTCCCCTACCACTCCCTATGCACACCAGCCATGGCCACCTTCCACCCTTGATCCTACCCCCTTTCAGCTTTGTCCATGTGTCCTTTGTACATATTCTTGAAAACCCTTCCCTCTTTTCTCCTGTTAACCCCTCCTACCACCCCTCTGGTTACTGTCAGTTTGTTCCTCATTTAAATGTCTCTAGTTATACTTTGCTTGCTTATTTCTTATGTTGATTAGGTTCCACTTAGAGGTGAGATCGTCTGGTGTTTGTCTTTCACTGCCTGGATTATTTCACTTCGCATAATGCTCTCCAGTTCCATCCATGCTGTCCTGAAGGATGAGAGCTCCTTCTTTCTTTCTGCTGAGTAGTATTCTATTATGTAAATTTCCACAGTTTTTTTGATCTACTCATTTACTGATGGGCAATTAGGTTGTTTTCAAAACTTGGCTATTGTAAATTGTGCTGCTATGAACATTGGGATGCATAGGTTCTTTTGAATTGGTGTTTCAGAATTCCTAGGGTATAATCCCAGCAGTGGAATTGCCGGGGCAAAACACAGTTTAATTTTTGTTTTTCTGAGGAAATTCCATACTTTTTCCCACAGTGGCTGTGCCAGTCTGCATTCCCACCAACACTGCACTAGGGTTCTCTTTTCTCCACAACCTTGCCAGCACTTGTTTGTTGATTTGGTTATGATGGCCATTCTGACAGGGGGGAAATGGTATTTCATTGTGGTCTTAATTTGCATCTCTCTGAAGGCTAGTGATGCTGAGCATCCTTTCATTTGCTTCTGGGCCCTCTGTATGTCCTCCTTGGAGAGGTGTCTGTTCAGGTCCTTTGCCCATTTTTTAATTGGGTTGTTTGTCTTTCTGGAATGGAGTAGTGTGAGTTCTTTATATATTTTTGGAGATCAAACCCTTATCCAAAGTATCATGGGCAAATATGTTTTCCCATACAGTTGGTTCCATATTCACTTTGCTGATGTTTTCTTTAGCCATGCAGAAGCTTTTTATTTTGATAAAGTCCCATTTGTTTATCCTTTTTCATGTCCCTTGCTCTAGGGGCCATATGGGTGAAAATATTCCTGCATGTAATATCTGAGGTTTTCCTGCCTATGTTCTCTTCTAGGACTTTTATGGTGTCATGGCTTATATTTAAGTCTTTAATCCATTTTGAGTTTATTGTGTATGATGTAAGTTGGTGATCTAGTTTCATTTTTTGCATGTAGTTGTCCAGATTTCCCATTTGTTGAAGAGGATATATTTACTCCATTTAATGTTATTGCCCCCTTTGTCGAATATTAATTGACTGTAGAGAGTTGGGTTTATTTCTGGGCTCTCTGTTCTATTCCATTGGTCTATGTGCCTGTTTTTATGCCAGTACCAGGCTGTTTTGATTACAGTGGCCTTGTAATACAGTTTGATATCAGGTATTGTGATCCCTCCTACTTTGTTCTTCTTTCTCAAAATTGTGGCTGCTATTCGGGGTCTTTTAGGGTTGATCTGTGATTTTAATGGGACCCCTTAAACTCCAATGAGGCTTTTCATAGAATTTGACAAGTTGCTTTACAATATGTATGCAGAACCTAGAATAGCCAAAATAACTTGTAAAAAGAACAAAGTTGAAGGACTAAACACTTCCTGTTGTATAGTCTATTATAAAGCTACAGGGATAAAAACAGTATGGTACTTATGTAAAGATAGACAAAGAGACCAATGAAACAGAATAGAGAATCCAGAAATTGATTTTTGACCGAACTGTAAAGGCAATAAAATAGAGAAATGATAAACTTTTCAATAAAGGATGCTTGAAAATTATATATCCACATGCAAAAATATCACCTTTTATCCACATGTTGCAACATACACAAAAATTAACTCAAAATATATCATTAAAATAAATGTTATAACTAAAACTATAAAAATGTTTGTGAGGAAACATAGGACATCATTGGGTCCTTGGTTAGGCAAAGAGTCTCAGATATGACACCAAAAAGCACAAGCCATAAAATAACAAATATATAAATCTGATTTCATCAAAATTTAAAACCTCTGTCCTGGATGGTGTGGCTCAGTGGATTGAGCACTGGACTGCAAAGCAACAGATCGCTGGTTCGATTCCCAGCCAGGGCACATGCCTGGGTTGTGGGCCAGTCCCCAGTAAAGGATATGTGAAGGGCAACCACACACTGATGTTTTTCTCCCTCTATTTCTCTCTTTCTTCTCTTCTCTCTAAAAATAAGTAAATAAAATATTTAAAAAATTAAAACGTCTGTTCTTGAAAATAAAATGTTAAGAAAAAGAAGATAAAAGCCACAGAACAGAAAAATACGTATAAATCAACTATTTGTCAAGGAACTTCTATCCAGTGTGTGTGTGGGGGAGGGGGGTGGAGGGGAGAGAGAGAGAGAATGAAGGGAGAAAGAAGAGAGAAAGCATTCTCAAACTTCACCCAAAGGAAGTAAGCAACCTAACTAGAAAATGTGCAGAGAAAATATAAAAATTGCAAGCCATGATTATATATGTTCAACATTGTTATTCATTAGAGAAATGCAAATTAAATTCTGTCATGACAATGACAGGGATAACTTGAAAATGAAAAGGCAAAAGAAAAGAAGAAATTGAGAGGAGAAAACAAGACAGTGGAGGAAAGTCAAAGAAAGGAGAAGAGTAGAGGAGAAGGAAGTGGCATAGGGCATAACAGGAGAAGATATAGGCATGGGAGCACAAGAACAGAAACTGCTGTCAGCACAGGGTCAGCTTCCATCCTGGCAGCACATATCTCAGCACAAACAGAATATATCTCTGTTCTATAGGGCAGGAGTTGAGAAATCTCCTGTGATTCCTTATCTCTCCACTGGGATTCCACTGCAGGTCAATGGCTGGAAAAATTTTTTTTCTATACTGAATTTTTTTATTGTTGTTCAGTTACAGTTGTCTCCATTTCCCCCCATTACTCTCCCCTGCCCTACCCACCTCCACCTCCTATATTCAATCTCTCCTCCATTGTCTTTGTCTATGGGTCTTTTACACATTTTCCTTGACTTGACCCTTTCCTTTCTTTCCCCTGTTATCTCCCTCCTTCCTCCCCTCTGGTTACCGTCAGTGTGTTCTTTGTTTCCATGTGTCTCATTCTGTTTTGTTCACTTGTTTGTTTTGCTGACTATGTTCCACTTATGCGTGAGATCACAGCAAGGTTGTAGAGAAAAGAGAACCCTAGTACACTGTTGCTAGGAATGCAGACTGCTGCAGCCACTGTGGAAAAGAGTATGGAATTTCAAAAACAAAACAAAACAAAACAAAAACTAAAAATGAAACTGCCTTTAGACCTGGCAATTCCACTACAGTAATTATATACTAAGAATCCTGAAATACCAATGCAAAAGAACCTACGCACCACAATGTTCACAGCAGTGCTATTTACAATAGCCAAGTGCTGAAAACAGTCTAAGTGCCCATCAATAAATGAATGGATAAAAAACCTGGTACATTTACACAATGGAATACTATGCAACAGAATGAAAGAAGGAACTCCTACCTTTCACGACAACATGGATAGAACTGGAGAATTTTATGCTAAGTGAAACAAGCCAGGTAGTAATAGACAAGTACAAAAATGTTTTTTTTTTCAGATTGTCAATAGCTGGGATCTTTAAAGTCAGTGGCTTTTAGGGTATGGTGTCAATCAATCAATGTCAAGCAGTCATTTGCACTTGTTATTTTGTAAGAGAAAAGCAATTGGAATATAGGCAAGTTATCAAATGCCTTCATTCAATTACACAAAAAGCTAGATAAGACCCCTGTTAAATTAACAATTGAAAGTGACATCCTAGGTGTGTGTAACTCAAACTTAATACACACTTTTTTCCCCATTGTCTTAAAGGCATAGAATACAATATGCTCTCAGGAAAGACATTCCCAAATGGGGAGTCATGGCAGCAAAGGTCTCCCATGAGGCTGAAGAAATAAGTAGAAAATATTTCTCCTTGCTTTTGTTTTGTTACAATTACTGATTGTTGAATTTATGATGAATTATCAGAGGTTGTTTTCCTCTCTAGCCCTCTCCCAAATAGAGCAAATGGCAGACAAAAAATAATTGATGGTCAGAAAAATTTCACAATGTGCTTGTGTTTACTCTGAGTTCTGTGGCAGACAGTTCCTTTAGCTATTTTATTTAGGGACCTACATCACATGAAAGAAGTGCTTTTTAAAATGACAAGCAACTAGCCTCTAAAAGAAAAGATTCAACACAAATAGAATGCATCCTATGCTTACAGACTCTATTTAAATAGGCAAATAGCACCTAATGATGTCAGCAGCCATAGTGTATGTATTCAAAAGCACATGGGCCTCCACAGCTAGAGGCTCAGAATCAAGACAGTTCTTGGCAATGTGTGTCCTCCCTAAGTTCCAGTTCAGATGGATGAGTTTATCCAGCATCCTGAGTGCCCAGGAATACTGCCCTTGCTTCCCTGCTGAGTCCCTTGTTAGTCTGGGGCCCTAGGAGTGGGTGTAGTTACTCTAATGCAGCAATTTTCAACCTTTTCCATCTCATGACACACATAAATTAATTACTGAAATTTTGCTGTTGATATGACCAAAAATAGGTATAATTTTCATTCATTCACACCAGATGACTATTGTTGGGTTGGCTGTTGTCATTTTTTAATTTGACAATCTAAAGGAAAAGAGGTCAGTGTTCATGACTAAATAGCCAGATATTGCATGTTTTAAAAATTCTTGCAGCACAATAGTTGAAAATTGTTGCCGTAATGTGTTTTCAGGTTCCAGTAACAGAGACAGCTATTCACATACTGACTTGGCCTTAGAGCTGTCCTGGGGTTTGGGCCCTGGGGAGTACCCATTCTTCTCTCCTCCTCTTCCCATAGGTGTCCCTGTAGCATTGTTCTGGGAAACTTCTAAACTATCAGCCTGCACTGTACTCTTTGCCCTGAGAAATTCATATAGATCTCCCAGAGAACTGTCAAGAGTCAACCTATGTCTCCTGTACCTGCTCCAGCAGTCTACCTCTCAGCGTCCTCTGCTATCACCCCTAGGGCTGACAGCATGAGGCCCTGGAGGCAGATGCATGTGTTCTCCTGCTTGGATTGAGAACAGAGCCTTCCCAATATTGATTGGGAGACATCCCCATTCAGCTGGGCTCAGGAGGAATACATGTTGCTGTTTGCTCACTGGCTTTGCCTACACTACTCAGGTAAAGATTGTACACTATAAATATATATGATTTTTATTTGTCAATTATATCTTAATTAATCTGTGGGGGAGAAAAACTAAATTTAAAAGGAAAAGCAGTACTTTATATAACTGAACTGTATGCTTAAAATAGTGAATATGTTAAATTTTATAGTTTTTGTTTTTTACCACAATATTTTTTTAAAAAGAATGCTGTTTTAGAGATAATGAAAAGCCATTTGAATGCTTATTAGCCCACAACATTATGTAAGAAGCAGCATAGTAGTTGACAGTATGATTTTGAAGCTGGCCATTTTAGTTTTTCTGCCAACTTTGACCATGGACAAGTCACTTTTCTGTGCCTCAGAATACTCATCTATAAAATGGGAATAATAATCATACTACCTCACAGGGTTGTTGTAAGCATCAAATGAATTAATATTTATGAACCACTTAGAATAGGGCCTCAATATTATAATGCAATGTATTTCTTTGTTATTATGATCCTTACTGATTTGTCATGAACACTTCATGAACGTCCAAGGCCACATTCAGACCCCTCTTCCCAAAGCAAGTACACACTGCACACACACACACACACACACACACACACACACACATGTCCTTTAACCACTCTCACCAGACTGTGAGGTTTGTACCAATTTTATGAAAAACCTCTGAAGTTGGGGAACAAAATGTCAGCCTAGAATCAAACAACAACTTTGTTGATCCTTAATGGACATTAACCAGTACCCCTTGGCTGCAGCACAGAGTTCTGCATTTCTCTTTTAATGGAAGGAGGTTAATCCAGCCCAATCATAATGCACTTAGACTGAACAGATTTACTCCATTGCTTATGTTTTGGAGGATATGAATCTTTTAAAACACTTACATAAAAATTGCCCTTTGAACTTCAGACTATAAAATTAGTGAATTACTTCACTATTCTAGATTCTCTGATAACTGAGGTTCATGGGACAGCAGTGAAAATAGACAAGAAGCTGGATGGAAGTAGAAACCTGAAATTCACTAACTAAAACAAAATGGCCAGTAATTCAGACTCTTCCTGTCTCCAAGGAAGTTCTGCCCTTATAAAATTATTTACAGTACTGCTAATATTAGTTAAGGAACAATATTATGTAAAGTACTAAGAACATGTGTCAACTGAACAGTATAATATCCAGGAGAGATACCATCAGGAACAAGAGACTAAGTAACAGTCTGCAGAAAAGAAACAGTGAGTGAAACCTAAATAACCAGTTTCTGTTCAACAGCAATGACACCAAGAATGGAAAAAAGCTGCTGTAGACTGAGTCCCTGTTCCTTGCCAGGCGTCATACACACCTGACTACATTGATTCCTCACAACATTCTGTAGGGTATCATTATTTCCATTTTGTTTCTCATTTCCCCAGCATCTATTGTAGAAGCTCTATTCCAGGTGGGTGTGGTCAAAAGGACTGTGTCTTTCTTCACCACCAAGTCCTTCCTTGTAGGGTAGAAGTTTTACCTCAAGTGCAGCAAGCATACTGCACTTGAATACTGGCCTAGATTATCCCAACCCAAGCTGAATCACTGGGTGAAGATTCCAAGCCCAGAGAGCAAAGGAAGAACATCAGAGATTGCCACCACCACCCCAGTACTAATGCCATATGGTGTTGTTCTCACTCCAGAAAAAGTAGGTCCTTGGACCCATTTCCAGTGTAGTAGCATAGGAACTCTGCCCAGGAGGAAAGGCAGGTCAAGAGAGTGAAGAGCTCCACAGATATGTTTAAGGGGCAGAGTATGGAGAACTCTATGCTTAAGGGTGTTCTTGAAAACAATAAAGGTCTTGGTGGACAAAAAAAGGAAGCTCGTAACTTTATGATATAAACAAAGTAGCAGAACAACCAGCTGAAGAGAAAATTGGGGAAACAGCTAAGAAAAGCTCCTAGCATCATAGTCAAATCTGTTGGTTTGGGAAAGCTGTGAGCATGTGGAAGCTGCACCCATTCAGGAGCAATCAGAGCAGAACATGAGGCAGGCTTGAAAGCATCCTAAGCCATACACAGACTCTCTCAACACAGGGTGGAAGCCTCACTGGCACAAGGTGCTTAAACACACCTCTGACCAAACACTAACAATAAGCTCCTCTAACCCAGGGGTGACTCCTAGGGAGCCACTTCTACAAATATTATCAGTCATCACTGGCAGTCTGCGAGACTATGTATATACCCAAGGGTGTACTCTCTCAGGAGCTATCTAATAGAGAACCTCTCAGATACTAGTCCCTCTCTGAACATAAAGCCAAAAAATGTAAACTCCTTGAATTGTGTTAGTAGTGTGCAAGCCACACAAACCTCTAATGGTAAAGGAAAATGGTGTTAATTGGCTACGTGTGCTTAAGTGCAACATTTGTTCTATAAGTGACTTATACTCACTCAAGGGTGAGCACCAGCTGGTCAGGCTAAAAGAGAAATAAAAAGCAGAAATCTAAGCAAGGACACCAGAAGCTGTGTATTGTAGGGGAAATAGACTTTGCAGATTTAGCCTAGCCAATTTACTAAACAATAGCAGCAAAAACAATCCCTGGAGGATGATCAGTATCTAAAGTTGCTGCAATACATTATCCTTAATTTCCAGTTATTAACAAAAAATTAGAAGACTAACAAAGAAGCAAAAAAAAATGTGACCTGTACATAGAAGAAAAGAAGGCAATGTAAATTTCCTTTGAAGGGGTGGAGCTATTGGCCTTACTAGAAATAGACATCAAAGCAGCTATTATAAATATGTTAAAAAATTAAAGGAAGGTATGATGACAATGACTCATCAAATAGAGAATATAAAAATATGTAAATTCTTTAAAAGAACCAAATGGGAATTCTGGAGTAGAAAAAAAATGAAATGAAAAATTCACTACAGGGATATTACAGTAAGTTTGAGGTACCAGAAGAAAGAATTAGTGAACCTCAAAATAGATCAATAGGAATTATGCAATGTTTTAGTCTGTTTTTGCTGCTAGAACAAAATATCACAGACTGGGTGCTTATTAACAACAGGTGTATATCTCTCACAGTTCTGGAAGCTACAAAGTGCAAGGTCAAGGTGCCAGAAGATTTGAAGTCTGATGAGGACCCACTTCCTTGTTCATAGAAGGTCATCATTTCACTGTGTCCTCACATGGTGGAAGGTGTTAGGGATCTCTTTGATTTCTCTTTCATAAGGGCACCAGTCCCTTCCATTTCATCCTCATTACCCAATCCCTTCCCAAAGGCCTCACTTCCTAATATCATATCATCTGGGGTTAGGATTTCAACATGTGAAATTTGCAGGGACACAAACGTTCAGATCACAGCATATAATCTGAAGGAATGAGAAAAATTAAATATAAAAAAGTTGAATAGAACTTCAGAGAAGTGTGAGACATCATTTAGTACAACAATCTACTGTTTTTTTTAATATTCAATTATTTTAAAAATATTTTATTTATTTTTAGAGAGAGGATATGGGAAGGAGAGTGGGAGAGAAACATCAATGTGTGGCTGGCTTTCATGTGTCCCCCACTAGGGACCTGGCCTGCAGGCATGTGTCCTGACCGGGAATTGAACCAGCAACCCCTTGATTCACAGGCCCGTGCTCAATCCACTGAGCAACACCAGCCAGGCCTACTGTTGTTATTTTCTTCTCTCTTTTTTTAAGATTTTACTTATTTACCTTTAGAGAGGAAGGGAAGGTGAGAAGGAGAGAAACATCAATGTATGGTTGCCTCCCATGAGTCCCCCGCTGGGAACTGGCCTGCAACCCAGGCATGTGCCCTGACTGGGAATCGAACTTCGATCCTGTGGTTCGCAGGCCCGTGCTCAATTCACTGAGCTACACCAGCCAGGGCTACTGTTGTTATTTTCAATGGTCCCTTTACCACTTTCATTTCATACTGGTTATTTTTTAAGAGTGAGGATGAAAATACACAAACAGTCATGCTTCCTAATTTACTGAAAGAGGAAGAGTTAAAATACAACTGCTTCATGACCAGCTTAAAACAGCAAGAGTGCATTATTTTGTTCCTTGTAGCCATGATTACCTTATATAGTTGCCAATTCGTGAACTGAAGAACCATTCCTTTGAAAATAGAGCTGTGTTGTAGGTTCCTAAAGCTAGTATTTAGGAGCAAATTTGCCTAAATTTAGTTCACATTTTGGAATTCTATGTAAACTAGGAATTTAACTGTCACAGTATCTCTTACAAACCCCAACAGCTATTATGCATTTATTGTCACCTTTACAAAAATATTTATCATTTCTCAGTTTGTCTTTATTGTATTTTTTCCATTACCATTTAATCCCCTTATAGCCCTCCTCCCAGCAATCATGACACTGTTGTCAATGTCCGTGGGTACTTTTTCCTTTTTGCTCAACCCCTCCATCCCCTAACCATCCCCACCAACTAGCTGTCATCCTGCTCTCCATCTGTGAGTCTGTCCCTATTTTCCCTGTTAGTTCATTGTGTTCATTAGATTCTACATATGAGTGAGATCATATGGTATCTGTCTTTCTCTAACCAGCTTCTTTTACTTAGAATAATATTCTCCAGGTCTATCCATACTGTATCAAAAGGTAAAATTTTCTTTTTTTTTTTCTACAGCTAAGTAGCATTCCACTGTGTAAATGTCCCAAAGTTGTTTTATCCACTCATCTACTGATGGACACTTGGGCTGCTTCCATAGCTTGGCAGTTGCAAATAATGCTGAAATGAATATAGGGGTACTTAGGTTCTTTTGAATTAGTGTGTTGGGTTCTTTTAGATATATTCACAGAAGGGGGATTGTTGGGCCAAGAAGCAGATCTATTTTAAATTTTTTGAGGTACCACCATTCTGCTTTCCATAGTGGCTGCACCAGTCTTCATTCCCACCAAAAGTGCACGAGGGTTCCCCTTTCTCCACATCCTTATCAGCACTTCTTGCTTGTTGATTTATTGATGATAGCTATTCTGATAGGTGTGAGGTGATACCGCATTGTGGTTTTAATTTGCATTTCTCTGATGATTAGTGATGTTGAGCATCTTTTCATATGTCCATTGGCCATCTGTGTATACTCTTTGGAAAAGTGTCTGTTCAGATCCTCTGCCCATTTTTAAATTCAGTTATTTGTTTTTTTGTAGTTGAGTTTTCTAAGTACTTCATAAATTTTGGATATTAACCCCTTATCAGATATATTTCTGAATATGTTCTTCCATTCTGTGGGTTGTATTCTCATTTTGTTAATGATTTCCTTGGCTATTCAAAAACTTTTTAGTTTGAAACTTCCATCAAGATGGAGGCATAGGTGGAAACACTGTGCCTTCTCCCACAACCAAGTTTGAATACAACAAAGGTTTGGAGAATAAAGATGCAGCCAAAGAACAGAAAATTGAACTATAAGGAAGTCCAACAACAATGAACTGTTCAACCAGCCCGGTAAGAGGGATGGAGCCAGCAGCAGAGCGGGGTCGGGCAGGAAAGATCCTCCGACCCCAGGTGCCCAGGCAGCCCCATGTTGGGCTGACCCAGTGAGGACTCCAGGTGGCGGGCTGGCTGCGGTCACACATTTGTGTGCAGATAAACCAGCAGGGAAGTGAGCAGTGAGACGGACCTGACAGTGCAGGCCCCAGCAGTGAACCCAGCAGTGGGCTGACCTCGGTGGCACATTCACAAGTAGTGGGACGGACCACGTGGCCTACGGTGGTGGCGGGAGGCAGCAGAGGGGGCCCACCATTGCTTTCCTTTGGCCCCACCCCCACATATAGCGTCACAACCCAGCAACTGAGTGGCCCGGACCTGGTGAACACCTAGGGCTCTGCTCATCATATGTAACAGGCATGAACAGTCCAAAATATGGCTCAAGAAGAACTCAAAGCCCCAAAGCTGATAACTCTAAGCAACCAGGAAATAGCGAACCTCTCAGATGCACAATTCAAGACACTGGTGATCAGGATGCTCACAGAACTGGTTGATTTTAGCCACAAATTACAGGAATATATGAAGGCTAAACTAATTGAAATGAAGGGAAATGCACAGGAAACCAATAGTGATGGAAAGGAAACTGGGACTCAGATCAAGGGAGTGGACCAGAAGGAAGGAAGAAATGACCAAACAGGAAAAAGTGAAGTTACAAGAATTCAAAAAAAATTGAGGAGAGGCTTAGGAACCTCCAGGACATCTTTAAATGTTCCAACATAGAATTATAGGGGTACCAGAAAGGGGAAAGAAACAGCCACGAGTGGAAAACTTATTTGAACAAATAATAAAGGAGAACTTCTCCAGTCTGGCAAAGGAAATAGACTTCCAGGAAATCCAGGAAGCTCAGAGAGTCCCAAAGAAGTTGGACCCAAGAAGGAACACACCAAGGCACATCATAATTACACTAGCCAAGATAAAAATGAAGGAGGGAATCCTAGAAGCAGCAAGAGATAAGGGGACAGTTACTTTACAGTTACAGACTATACAGACAGTTACAGACTGCCAGCGGATTTCTCAAAAGAGACCTTACAGGCAAGAAGGAGCTGGAAGGAAGTTTTCCAAGTCATGAAATCCAAAGACCTACATCCAAGTCTGCTCTATCCAGAGAAGTTTTCATTTAGAATGGAAGGGCAGATAAAGTGCTTCTCAGATAAGATCAAATTCAAGGAGTTCATCATCACCAAGCCCTTATTATATGAAATGTTAAAGGAACTTATCTAAGAAAAAGATGAAAAATATTAATGGTGAAAGGACAGCAAACTCACAGTTATTAACAACCACACCTAAAACAAAAGCAAACTAAGAGGACAGCTAGATCAGGAGCAGAAACATAGGAATGGAGATCACATGGAAGGTTAGCAACAGGGGAGTGGGAGGAGGAGAAGGGGGAAGAAGGCACAGAGAATAAGTAGCATAGACGGTAGGTAAAAAGTAGATGGGGGGGGCAAGAATAGTAGGGGAAATATAGAATCTAAAGAACTTGAGACACGTGCTCATAAACTAAAGGGGGAAGGGTGGGGGAGGGGGTGTGCAGGGTGGAGGGGAATGAAGGGGGAATAGAACAACTGTAATGGTATAATCAATAAAATATATATTTAAAAATAATAATAAAAATAAAAAATTAAAATAAAAAAACCCTTTTAGTTTGATGTAGCCCCATCTGTTTATTTGTCCTTTTGTTTCCTTTGCCTTGGGGGATATATCCAATGAAATGTTGCTACAAGCAATGTCCAAGATTTTGCTGCCTGTTTTCTTCTGTGATTTTTATGGTTTCAGTCTAACACTTATGTCTTTGATCCATTTTGAATTTATTCTTGTGTGTAGTGTAAGAAAGTGGTCTAGTTTTATTTTTCTGCATGCATCTGTCCAATCAGAATAATAATCTTTAACCAAAGAAAACAAAAGGTAAAACATAAGAGAAGCAAATTATTTCTAGATATCCCCAAATCACTTTCAGAGTCTTATTTTAATAGTTTATCTAGAGATGAGATTGAAAGTACCAGTTTCATTTCAAGGCAGCTTCCTAAAAGTTTAAGCCTTTCAAATTACTGACCAAAGGCTGGCCACTTTCAGAAATGGGACTGAAAACAGAAGGAAAAACAACATGCTCAATTTCTTGTATAAAATCATTATTCTGTTCCACATGAACCAGTATTTGCAAGTCTAAGAGAGATTCTGGGGAAAAATGGAAATTTAAAAGTTTCCACATGGCTTTCTATAAGGGAGAGTAGCAGAATAATGTATAAAAGAGAAAAGATACCTCCAATATGTTGGAAAAAGAGGGTATAAAATGATATAAAACCAAAATAGTACTGTGTTAAGTAGTTAGAGAGGACCACCATGAGATTGTCACCAAATCCTAGAGTGTTAGCAGTCTAATGCTTTCTCTTAAAACCTGAAGAAGGTATTAAGATACATGAAATAAAAATTAAGTAACAAAAGAAATGACAATCAATGCAGAATAGTATTTAAGGCTACAAACTCCAGTCAGACTCTCTAATCTCACAGGTTGGATCTACAGCTTATTGCTGTATGACCTTGGGTTTCAGTTTCCTCACCTATAAAATGGGGTGGTAATATCTACCTAAATAGGATTGCTATGAAGACTAAATGAGACCATGTTGCTACACAATATGCAGTATGGAAGTGTTGGTAAAATTTTAAAATAATTTTAATAATGATGATTTCTCTTTTTAGAGTATATTAAGGTTCACACACACATTTACAAACATTACTTTAGTAATACCCTATGGGGTATGCAAAAGAAAATATTATTCATTCATATAAGAGAATGAAATCTTACCCTTTGTGACAGCATGAATGAACCTGGAGAACTTTATACTGACTGAAATAAGTCAGGCAGAGAAAGACAAATACCATGATTTCATTTATATGTGAGCAACAATATAAATGAACAAACAAAATGAAAAAATAAGTCAATTTTAGAGGTGAAGAAACTAAGTTCTAAATGTCAATAGTAACAACAATCATTAACATGTATACAGTATCTATAATGTACCAAAACCAGTACTACTATCTCTACATGGTTTTCTCTTTAATTCTTAAAATATCTCTCCGAGATAGGGACTTTCCTGCATGTGTATATGTAACATATGCATGTAAATACATATAAGTTATGTTGTATATATATACTTATTATTTGATATATATTATTATGTATATTTTTGGAAGCATTTGAGAGTCAATTACAGTCATGGTAGCCCTTTATCCTTAAATACTTCAGTGTATACTTACTAAAAGCAAAGACATTCTCTAATGTAACAACACTATTATCAAAATCAGTAAATTAACATCAGCACAATATTATTTATTTAACTATGGACCTCATTCAGATTTTGGCAATTTCTGAAAAATGTCCCATATATAAACTAAGTACAGAAACACATGGTACATTCAATTTTCATGTCTATTTAGTTTTGTTTAATCTGAAACAATCTTTCTTTATATTTTAAGGGATTGACAGATTTTTAAATTTTTCTGCTTTAGTGATCTTTTTGAAAAAAATTATTTTATTTTAAAATTATTTTATTGTTGTTCAAGTACAGTTTTCTGCATTTTCCCCTCACCCCAACTATCTCCACTCCTCACTTTCGAACCTACCCCCTTTGGCTTTGTCCATGGGTCCTTTATACATATTCCTTGATGACTCTTCCCCTATTTTATCCCATTATCCTTCTCCCTCCTCCCCTCTGGTTACTGTCACTTTATTCTTTATTAAGACATTGACAGTTTTTAACAGTACTGACTAGATAGAATATTCTTCAATTTGGATCTGTTTGTTTACTCCTGATTATATTCATGTATTCTGGGCAGAAATAACCCTGAAGTGATGTGTTCTACTTTCTGCATCATTGCAGGAGACACGATGTCAATCACTCCCATTAATGATGATGTTAATTTTGATCATTGGTTAAGGGCGTTTCTGCCAGGATTTGCTCATTATAACTTATTTTCCCCCTTTTATTTAAAAACCTTCATATGGGGAGACACTTTGAAATTATGTAAATATCCTCAAAGTTTTACACAGTTGATGTGAGTCTTGCCTAAAATTATTACTATTATGGTTGCCAAATGATAATTTGTCTAAGTCTATCATTTCTTCTACATTAATTAGTTAATAGGGAATAACTTTCTATTCCCCTCCTCTTTTTAATTCTTATTTATTTATTTAATCAGTATAGACTCATAGATTCTTATTTAATGATGGAATAAAGTCTTTTACTCGCATTTTTTTGAATGCTCAAATTATCAGTCATTTGGTCAGTGGAAACACCTAACAAATGGATCCTGTTTCCTTTTGACATACCCTCTTATGTTTTGAACAGTTGCTTACTTTTTGGCACACGAAGATATTACAGACTTATCTTGTTCTTTTTCTGCCTCAATCTTGAAATTAGCCATTTCTTCAAGTTCAGGCTCCTTTGAGTATCTAGAAACCAAAATCTGGGCACTCAGTGTGCCCATTACTTCTTGGGTGTTGTTGCTTCTAGGTGTTGTCCCTCTGCTAACAAACCTCAAAAAATAGACACATGTATTCACCCATATACATCTGTATCTTTTTGCATATCTCTATCTATATTAAAATCCATTATGTGACAATGATACCTCTGAATCAAATTCAACAGACACTACAGAGTTCACTCTATTTCCCCCAAGTTCTATTTTTATAACTCTCTTCCCTAACAATGAGAAATGTGGCTGGCTTTACCCACAATATATATACATATTGGTCAATCCTAGAATATGCAGAAAGAAATTTTGTATGACTAACCCATTCCTCTGATAAAAAGAAGCCTACAATTAGAACTCAATATTTTTTAGAGTTTTTTAAATTTTTAGACCGAGGTCATATTGTGTTCAAAAGTTACTGAAGGACTGGAGGAGGGCAGAGGCCAAGCATCTCTGCTTCTCTAAGGTTCTCTTTGCAAAGTGGCCTGTGGGTACCCAGACTGCACTCTCCCTGCCACTAAGGCGGCCCAGAGGAAGATCAATTCAGTTGAAGGGTTGGTGAAGGGAGAACTCAAGAGAACTGTGAGGTTGTCAGGTAAACCTGCTCCTGCAATGAGCTGAAGCGAAGTCCAAAAAGGCAGCAGGGAAGGAAAAATCCTAAAAAAAAAGGCAAAAAAAGATACATGGGGAGCAAAGGGCAAACAGACTGAAATGGATAACCAAGAAACTAATGATTGACCTGCAGAAAATGGAGAACAGAAAACAGTGGAATCCTGCCTCTAATATGTGTATATGCATATGTTTTATAAGTGGCCCTTGTATCTCTGTACAATCATAGGAACTTCTTATCAACTATTCTGTAAATGCAAGTTTTTAATAGCTCTAGAAACAATTATAAGAAGGAAATGCCACTTAATCTCATTAGTTAAGTGTCAATGCTTTTATTCATGAGGTGAAATAATATTTGGTTGGATTCTTTTGTTTTTGTTTTTGGTGCCAACAGAAAATGGTGGGCTTTTAAATTAGGGGAGGGTTTGACTATCTTGGATGTAAACTTGGCATTCTGCAGGTTACAAGAGGCAGTTTTTATATCTTATAATACAATGTATATGAAATGACCATTTGGAGTCTCAGCCATGCATTTAATATGCCTTCAGCATTTTGAATGGCTTCTATTTCATGTTTTTTAAAGTATAATTATTTCTTTTTTTAAAAAGGATTTTACTCTATTTACTTTCGGGGCGGGGAGGACAGAAAGAGAGAGAGAGAAATATCCATGTGCAAGAGAAACCTCAATTGGTTGCCTCTTGCACGGTCCCTACTGGTGACCTGGCCTGCAACCCAGGCATGTGCCCTGACTGGGAATCAAACCAGTGACCCTTTGGTTTGCAGGCTGGCACTCAATCCACTGAGGCAAACCAGCCTGAGCTGTTTCTTAAAGAAAACATCTCTATGATTGTGGCTTTCTCTGTCAAACTTGTGTGCACTTTGTAATGTATTTGGTGGTAGTCCACTTTGCCTTTATTATATGATGTCAAAGATATAAATTTCACCTATGGATGATATTTTAAAAATATTTCATTTATTTATTTTTAGAGATGGGAGGGGAGGGAGAAAGAAACATAGGTGTGTGGGATCCTCAAAACAACCAATAAAACTCTTCAGTGTGAAAAAATTGTTATTTGAATTGGTTCTCTTTTTCCAATATTCAGTGCAGTCATGTTATTTATTTAAAAACATAGACTGGTTTGTTTGTTTCTTTTTGTGTTCTATTTTAGGGTTTCTACAATTCTTGTTGATTTTATTGATGTACTTATTTTCAGTATGTGAAAGTTTAACATAGTTCCAGGAGTTAGAAATGCTCAAAAAGGAATTCTCAGAGAAGTGTTACACACTCCACTCTCATGAGTTTTTTTCACCATGTTCCCACCCACATCCTGTAGGAAAGAAATCTCATTAGTCTGCAGTTTATCTTTACTATGTTTTATTTCTAAACAAATGAGCAGATGCTTGTACATTTTGTTATGCTGTTTTGCACTTTGCTTTTTTTTTCAACTAGCACTGTAACCAGGAAATCACCCCACATCAGTTCATGAAGATCTTCCTCATTCTTTTAAAAAATTTTTTATAAATTGAGCTGCTATGAACATTGGGGTACATAGGTTCTTTTGAATTAGTGATTCAGAATTCTTAGGATATAGTCCCAGCAGTGGAATTGTTGGGTCAAAAGGCAGATCCATTTTTACTTTTCTGAGGAAATTCCATACTGTTTTCCACAGTGGCTGCATCAGTTTGCATTCCCACCAACCGAGTTTTCCAAGGTTCCCTTTTCTCCACATCCTTGCCAGCACTTGTTTGTTGATTTATCAATAATGACAATTCTGGCAGATGTGACATGGTTATCTCATTGTGGTTTTAATTTGCATCTCTCTGATGGCTAGTGATGTTAAGCAACTTCTCATGTATCTATGGGCCCTCTGTATGTCCTCCTTAGAGAAGGGCCTGTTCTGGTCCTTTACTCATTTTTTAATGGGGTTGTCTTCCTGGTGTGGAGTCATGTGAGTTCTGTATATATTTTGGAGATCAAACCCTTGTCAGATGTATCATTGGCAAATATGTTCTCCCATAAAGTCAGTTCCCTTTTCATTTTAAAGATGGTTTCTAAAGGTTTTATTTATTCATTTTTAGAGAGAGGGAAGGGAAGTGGAAAGAGTGGGAGAGAAACATCAATGTATGGTTGCTTCTCATGTGACCCCTGCTGGGGACCTGGCCTGCAACCCAGGCATGTGCCCTGACTTGGAATAGAACTGGCAACCCTTTGGTTTGCAGGTTGGCACCCAATCCACTGAGCCACACCAAACAGGGCTGATGGTGGTTTCTTTAGCCATGCTGAAGCTTTTTAGTTTGATGTAGTCCCATTTGTTTGTTTTTCCCTTACTCCTTTGCCATAAGAGATATATCGTCAAATATGTTGCTATGTGGGATATCTGAAATTTTCCTACCTATGTTTTCCATGAAAACTTTTATGGTGTCATGATTTATATTTAAGCCTTTCATCCATTTTGAGTTTATTCTGGTGTGTGGTGTTAGTTGGTGGTCTAGTTGCACTTTTTTGCATGTACCATTCCAGTTCTCCCAACACCATTTATTAAAGAAGCTATTTTTACTCTGTTTTATGCTCATGCCTCCTTTGTCATATATTAATTGATCATAGAGACTTGGGTTTATTTCTGGGTACTCTATTCTGTTCTATTGATCTATGTGTCTGTTCTTGTGCCAGTACCAGACTGTTTTGATTACGGTCACCTTGTAATATAGTTTGATATCAGGTATTGTGATCCCTCCCACTTTGTTCTTCTTTCTCAAGATTTCTGAAGTTATTTAGGCTCTTTTTTGGTTCCATATAAATTTTTGAAGTATTTTCTCTAGATTTATGAAATATACCATTAGCATTTTAATAGGAATTTTGTTAAGTCTATTTATTAGGTTGTTTATTTTAGATGTTTCTATCTATTTTAGGTAGTCTTGTATTGTTATGAACTTCCCTATCAGTACTGCCTTCACTGCGTCCCATAGGTTTTGGGTTATTGTGTGTTCATTTTCATTTACTCTCAGGTAATTTTTAATTTCTTTTTTGATCTTATTGTTAACCCATTCATTATTTAATAACAAGTTATTCACTCTCCATATATGTGAATGTTTTTTAGCTTTTCCCTTGTGGTTGAGTTCTAGTTTCAATCTATCATGATCCGGGTGCAGATATGATTGATATGATTTCAATTTTCTTCAATTTATTGCAACTTGTTTTGTGTCCTACCATGTGGTCTATTTTTAAAAATGTCTGTTATGCATTTGAAAAAATGTGTATTTTGCTTCTGTGGGGTGAGATGTACTGTATATAACAATTAAGTGTATTTGATCTAGGGTATTGTCCAGTGCCACAACATCTTTTTTGATTGTTTTGATTCTTTTTTGATTCATTGTTGGCAATGGGGTGTTAATATCTCCTATGATGAGTTTGTTGCTATCATTATCTTTCCTGAAGTCCTCGAAGATTTTCTGTATATATTTAGATGCTCCTATGTTGGGTTCATATGTGTTTACAAGGGTTATCTCTTCTTGATGAATTGCTGTGTTAAGTATTATGTAGTTCCCTTCTTTGTCTCTTTTTTATGGCCTTTGTTTTAAAATGTATTTTGTGTGATATGGCTACCACAGCTTTTTTTTTTCAGGTCTGTTTTCTTGGAATATTTTTTTTTTCCATCCCTTCACCTTCCATCTGTGTGGATTTTTTGTTCTGAGGTAGGTCTCTTATAAACAGCATATATCTGACTCATGCTTTTTATCCATTCAGCTACCCTATGTCTTTTGATTAGAACATTTATTTCATTTACATGTATTGTTATTATTGATAGATACTTATTCATTGCCATTTTTTCTTCATACTTGTGTTCCTCTCGCTCTCTCTTTCTTTATCTTCTTAAAACAGTCCCTTTAGCATCTCTTGCCATGCTTGTTTGGTGGAGGTATATTCTTTCAGGTTCTTTTGTTTGGGAATCTCCTTATTTCACCTTCTGTTTTAATTGAGAGCCATGCTGGGCAGAGTAGTCTTGGTTGCAGGCCTTTGCTTTTCATCACTTGGAATATTTCTTGCCATTCTTTTCCACCTTGTAGTGTTTTTGTTGAGAAATCAGCTGACAGCCATTTCATAGATCCCATGTATGTCACTAGCTGTTTCTCCCTACTTGCTTTTAAGATTTTCTCTTTGTGTTTTAATTTTGCCATTTTAATTATGATGTGTCTCATAGTGGGCCTCTTTGGGTTCATCTTGATTGGGACCCACTGTGCTTCCTGGACTTGCGTGACTATTTATTCATCATATTGGAGAAGCTTTCTGCCATTAGTTTTTCAAACACGTTTTCTATCCCTTGCTTCTCTTCTTCTCCTTCCGGTATCCCTATGATATGAATATTATTACACTTCATGTTGTCCTGCAGTTTCCTTAATGCCTCTTAATTCTTTTTGAGTCTTTTTTCATTTTATTGCTCTATCTGGAAGTTGTTTTCTACCTTGCCTTCCAGCTCAATGATTCAATCTTCTGCTTCATCAAGCCTGCTTTGAATTCCTCCTAATGTATGCTTCATTTCAGATATTGCTTTCTTCATTTCCTCCTCGCTCTTATTGTTAGTTTCTGTGTCCTATATCATGCTGGTGTAGTTCACAGTAAGTTCTTTGTAGCTTCCCTAGAGTTTCTTGTAGTTATCACTGAGCTCCTTGTGCATCCTTATAACCATTATTTTGAAGTCAATGTATGATAGTGTGCTTGCCTCAGTTTCATTTAGCACTCTTTCTGGAGATTACTCCTTTCCTTTAAATTGTTTTTCTCTTTGTCTGCTCATTTCAGGTGAGTCGTTTTGTTTGTTTGTGTGCATTAGATTGGCCTTTTTTGATTTCTTTTCTTCGTGGAATGATCTTCCATGGTAGCAGTCCTGTATGCTTCAGTCTCTTTGATTTCTGAGCTTTATGCTCTTGGGATGCCTTTTCTGCCATTTATGTGAGCTCTCTGGTTGTAATTAGGTTTGGCTGTTGTTGGATCATTCTTTGGTGGGTCTTTCCCTTTGGCTGTCTGACTGCGAGTCATACCACCCACCATGTCTTGTATGCTGTTGTACAGGTGCTGCCAGAACAAAACAAAACAACCCAGGAAACAAACTCACACCCTTAAAAACAACTTCCACCAGCAACCACACCATCAACAGCAAATGAACAATTATTAATAAAGATGTACATAGATTAAGGCTATCATAAGAAAGGAAAAATGAATGAGATGCCTAACTGAAAGAAAAATGATTTTAAGAGGGTAGAAGGAAGAGCAATAATAAGTGTAAAGAAGAGAAACAAGCCAAAGAAAGAAAGAAAAGAAAACTTACACTGTAAATAAAAAGGGAGGGATGAAATCAGAATGGAATAAGGGAAGGGATGCATATAGTTTAAATTTAAACAAAAAAATAAAAATATATAGTGAAAAAAAGAAATCATATTGGAGACAAAATCTACTGCAGCGATATGAACAACAATTAAGCAAAGATTAGTGTAGGTGGAATGGGAATACGAAGAAAAAAAAGAAAGGTTTATGAGATGTCTAGAGGAAAGAAAAGTGATTTTGAGAGGCTAGAGGGAGAAAGAATACTAAGACGGAGGAATAAAAACCAGTCTAAGACAGGAAAAAATAAAATTTAAAATGCAAAAAAGAAAGGGGCAGGAGGAAGGCAAGTTGGAATAGGAGAGAGGAATGGTTAAATTTGAGATTTGAAATACAAAAATAGTGAAGATCTAGAAATAAAATTGAAGAAATGCAACAATATCCACTATATCAACAACCAATGAACAAAGACTGATAAAGTTGGAGAGAGAATAGGGCATTTTAAGAATGGGAAAGAGAATGTAGGGTGACTAATGACAAGAAAAATGGTTTTGAGAGGCTGGAGTGGAGAGAGGTAGTAACAGTGCAGGATAGAAATGAGTCATAGCAAGAGAAAATGTAAAATTTAAAACAAAAATAAGAGGAAGGAAGAATGTAAAATGGAGTAAGAAAAGGGTGGAACAAAATGTAACTTTTGAAATAAACTAAAATATAAAAGCTAGTGAAATAATAGGCACAAACTGAAGGAAAATAAATGAATGTTAAAATGCTATGCAGGAGAGAAAATAACACAAATCATAAAGAAGAAAATGGTGGAATTCGTCTCAGTGGAATCCAGTGTTTACCATTGTCTTCTCTTTCAGGATCCATCCCAGGTGATGTCAGATCCTGTTCTAGTCTGGCCCTAGGCAGCCTGTTTGAAACTAAAAGTGATCCACAGTCTGTGGCTGTCTCCTTCAGATTTGACTGGACCCCACTGTTCTACCTTGCCAGCTTTCCATCAGCCCAGGTCTCAGGAATAGTTCATTTAATGACCCAAGAGGACTGCCAGTACCTTCTCCACCTGCCTCCATATGGGGCCTCTGGTGCGATTGGGAGGGTGGGAAACCTGGGTCACCACATGGTGCACTATTCAGTCTTCGGGGAAGATGGTGGGAGCATTTCTCCATCCCCTCACCACATGCCTTAGTCTGCCCCTGAGTTTTTCCAATAATGTATGCTATCTGGTGAATTAGCTGTCCATTTCCTGTGAGGAGCCAATCTGTATAAAAGGGGCAGCTCTTTCCTGCTTGGCCCAGACAGCAACATTGTCTAGGTACCAAATCTGGGCGGGGCCCCTGAATCTCCCTTATTGTGCCTGTCTCCAATGTCTCTGCTCTGCTAATTTCAGTGGGTCAGGGCCCAAGGAACAGTGTAGCTTGTAGAGTCTGATAAAGGGCTCTTTCAGAGCTTTTTCTCCTTCCCCTGCAGAAATGTACCAAGTAGGGAGCTCCTGAGCCTGACCTCAGCCATCTGCAGAGTCAGATCACTGCAGTGATCCTGCATGTGCAGCGTTGGGCTCACCCTTCTGTGAGGGGAACTGCCTGGCTGTAGCAAATCTCAGGTATTCCACTCTAGTCCCTAGCATGCCACTCTCTCAGGAAGCTCAGGCCTGAATTCTCCACTCTGTCCCATCCCCTTCTCATCAGCCATGCTGGGTTGGGTCCCACAGTCCATTCAGTGTGACTCTATCCCTCTGAGTCCTTTGTTAGCAGAGCCACAATGCATGTGTGCATTCACACACAAAAGCAACAGCCCTTGCCAAGTCTGGAGTCTCCCCTCAGGTCCTCTTTCAAAAGAGTTTCTGTGTGATCCCCACATTGCAGCACTGAGCCCTAGTTGCCCTGTTCTCTATATGCTGCCCCTTCCCCAAAGTCATCAAGTCTCTTTTGGTCATGGCTGGCCACCACTTGCCAGAATTTCCAACAGTTTTAGATAAGGTTTATCTCTGGATCTCTCCAGGATGGCACTGGGATGAGTCCTGCAGCAATATTGTAACACGGGGCAGTGGCAGCATGCTGTCCCCACTCCCTTCAGTGATTCTCGGCCTCAGGCAGGCCTGCTACTATCATGCTGTTTCTGCACTAAGCACTTCCCCAGCCATCTGTCTCTGTCCCCAGGGCTTGTGGTTCCTGAGCCAACCTGCAGCCACCCCAAATCTTCACAGCCAGAAGTGCAAGTTTAGACAGTGGTGGCATCACTTGCTCTGCTAAGAGAGTGTGGGCTGCTCACTGTCATGTGATCTTCAGGCAGGCAGGATCTTGCGCACTGATGCACACACCTTGAACTCTCATCCATGTACACATTTATACACATTCTCACTCACTGTTGGCCAGATTTTTAAATTGATCACTTCATGGTTTAGCCATAAGACTTGTCCAAGTCTGCGAGCAAATGGATGGATCTTCCAGCTACCCTGGAGCCATCTTGGATCAAAGTCCAAAACAGAGCTTCCTTTTATCTCTTAATCATACTTCTATTCATCTACCCATCAACTAAAGTCAGAAATGTGTCTGTCTTTGATTCCTCTTTTTCCTTCTGCATCCACCTTCATTCTGTCCCTCAGCAAGTCCTATAGTCTCTGCTTTTAAAGTAGAAGTTGAATTATTTTACTTTCTGCTACCACTGCCACAACCTTAGGCAAGTCCGTAATTCATCTTTGGCCTGGACTTATACAAAAAACCTCTTAATTAATCTACCTATTAATATCCAGTCATATCCTTCCTCCCCCAGTTCTCAAAACTGATATCAGATTTCAGTCTTAAAATATACATAAGATTTGACCACTTATTAACTTTTAATAGTTTCCCATTAACCTTAGAACAGGGTTTCTCATCTTAGCACTATTGACATTTTAGACTAAAAAAAAATTTGTGAAGGCTGCCTTGTGCACAGTAAGATGTTTACTAGTATCATTGACCTCTATTCACTAGGTGCCAGTAGCAGCCCACACCCAGTTGTAACAACCAAAAATAATTCCAAACATTGCTTAATATATTCTGGGGCAGAGCAGTGTGCAAAATCCTTCCCAGTTCATAACCGCTACCTTAGAGTAAACCCTAATTCCTTACTATGTCTTGTAACAGCTTAAATGAACTGAACTCTGTTCACTTCTCTGATGTTACTGTAGTGTGTCTACTACTTTGTTATGCTCACTATATTACAGCCAAAATAACCATTTTATTGTCATTGTTGTTGTTGTTCCTGGAAACCACACTGCTTTTTTTCTCTGCATAGGTTAATCCTTCCTTTTAGAATGCTCTCCTTAAAACATGTCCCTGCCTTGCACCATATTTGCTTATTTAACATTTGCTCACACTCCAGATTTCAATGCAGTTAAGTGTTTCTTGATCTCAGACCAGTCAAGTTCATTGTATATACAGCCTCAGGTCACTGGTGCATATCATTCTCAGAAATTTTCCTAGTTTGTGTTGCATGAGGGCAGGAACAATGTCAGTGCTGACTCACAACTTTATCCCCAATGCAATCTCAATGGCTGACTGCCTGGGTTGTTTTTTTCCTTCCAGTTTTACTGTGATATAATTGACATACAACACTGCATAAGTTGAGGGCGTACAGTATAATGATTGAACATATATATGTCATAAAATGACAAAATGCAACATCCTTTCATGATAAAAACATCTCTCAACAAATTCTGTTTAGTAGGAACATAACCTCAAACAATGAAGACCATATACAACAAGCCCACGACTAACTTTATATCAATGGTGGAGGGTTAAAAACTTTTGCTCTAGGCTAAGAAACAAGACAAAGATGTTCACTCTCACCATTTTTGTTCAATACAGTACTGGAAATCCTAGCCACAGCAATCAGGGAAAGTAATAAATAAAAGGCTTGCAAGTTAGAAAGAAAGAAGTACATTTTTTATTTGCAGATGATATGATCTTATATAGATAAAATCTTTAAAAGTTAGCCGAAAAATTGTTAGGGATGATCAATGAATTCAGTAAAGCTGCAGGATACAAAATTAACGTACAGAATTCAGTTGCATTTTTATATACTAACAACAAAATATTTGAAAATAGATTTAAAAACAATCCAATTTAGAATAGCAACAAAAAAGCAATAAAGTACTTACGAGTAAATGCAATGAGCCCTGGCTGCTATGGCTCAGTGAATTGAGTGCTGGCCTGTGAACCAAAGAGTTGCCAGTTCAATTCTCAGTAAGGGCACATGCCTGGGTTGCCGGCCAGGTTCCCAGTAGGGGGTATATGAGAGGCAACCACACATTGATATTTCTCTCCTCTTAATCCCTCCTTTCTCCTCTCTCTAAAAACAAATAAACAAAATCTTTAAAAAAAGAATAAATGTGATGAAGGAATTGAATAATATCCAATTCAATTCCAATTTCTGATTAACAATCTACACTGAAAACTATAAGACTCTGATGAAGGAAATTGAAGAAAACACAAACAAATGGAAAAATAGCTTGTTTATGGATCATAAGAATGAATGTTGTTAAAAGGTCATAATACCCCAAAGTCATCTATAAATTCAATTAATCACCATCAAAATTCCAATGGCACTTTTGACAGAAATAGAGAAAATAATTCTAAAATCTGTGAGGAACCACAAAATTTTCTGAATACTGAAAGCGAACTTTAGAAAGAAGAACAAGGTTAGAGGCATCACACTTCCTGAATTCAATCTATTCTACAAAGCTATAGTAATCAAAACAGTGTACAAAGCTATACTAATTAAAACAGTGTAGTGCTAGGTATTCTGGCATGTCGCGAAGCAGTGGCACAACTGCCAGGAGCTGGAGGGTGAAGAAAATAGACAGAACTTGGTCAAAGAGTACAAACTTCCAGTTGGAAAATGAGTAAATTCTGGGGAATCTAATGAACAGCACTGTGATTATGGTTATAATACTGCATTATATTCTTGAAAGTAGCTGAGATAGTAGATCTTAAATACCACAGAAGAGAAATGGTAAATAGGTGAGGTAATAGAGGGTGATAACCATATTGCAATGTATAAGTATACCAAATCAACACCTTGTATACCTTAAGCTTGTACAATATTATATGTTAACAATATCTCAATAAAGTTGTAAAAAATAATTACTTTGATACTATGTAACCAACACTTAAAATTTAAACTTAGAGGCTGAAACACATATACGATTCTCATTTCTAATTTTGTGTTAATCAGAATGACTCCATTATTTCCAATTTTTTATAATAAGTAAATATTATAAAACCTTTATACTAAACAACTTTTTATTAATTTTCATTTCTTATTATTTTAAGCTTAAAATAATATGATGTATAGTAGATATTAAAAGGACCACTGCCCCTCAACATCTTTACATACTAATCTTCAAACCGGTGAATATTGTAAATGGCAAAAAACTTTGAAGTTGTGATTAAATGAAGGTTCTTGCAATCAAGCAATTATTCTGAATTATCTGTGTAGGCCCAACCACATGGGACCTTAGAAGAAAGGCATTGTGACTATGAAAGCAGAGAGAGGGAGATTGGAAGCTACTCTACTGGCTCTGAAGATGAAAAAAGTGGCCAAAAGTCAGGGACTTCAAGTGGCCTCTAGAAACTAGGAAAAAACAGGGGAAGGGATTCTCTCCTAGAACCTCAGAAGAAACCAGTCCTGCTAACACATTGAGTTTAGCACAGTAAGACTCATTTCAGATTTCTGACATACTTAACTATAATAGAATACATTTGTATTGTTTTTGTTGTTGTTGTTGTTGAACATTTCATTTCATTAGGTGAATTTCATTTGTCAGTGAGATAGAAATGATAACAGCAGGATCAAATTTAAGACAGAAAACTGTACTTGAACAACAAACAAATTATTATTATATTTTTATTTTCTAATTTTAATATTTATTTAATTCTCGTTCAAGTACAGTTTTTTGTCTTATATTCCCAGCCCTGCCCCCCCAGTGCTTCCCACCTCCCTCCCATTTCCGCCCCCCCACTTTAGTTATTCTCCATGTGTCCTTCATAATTGTTCATGTGAGTCCATACCGTTTTCCCCTATGATTCTCTCCCCTCTCCCCTCTGGACCCTGGTAGCCTGTTCTGCATTTGAGTGTCTTTGGTCATATTTTGCTTGCTTGTTTGTTTTGTAATTTAGATTCCTGTTAACGGTGATATCACATGGAATTTGTCTTTCACCGCCTGGCTTATTTTGCTCAGCATATTGCTTTCCAGTTCCATCCATGATGTTGCAGAGGGTAGGAGTTCCTTCTTCCTTTCTGCAGCATAGAATTCCATTGTGTAAATGTACCATAGCTTTTTGATCCAGTCATTGACCTATGGCCATCTAGGTTGCTTCCAACTCTTGGCTATCATAAATTGTGCTGCTATGAACATCGGGGTGTATAGGTTCTTTTGGATTGGTGTTTCAGAGTTCTTAGGATATACTCCTAAAAGTGGAATTGCTGGGTCAAAAGGCACGTTCATTTTTAGTTTTCTTAGAAAATTCCATACTGTTTTCCATAGTGGTTGTACGAGTCTGCAATCCCACCAAAAGTGAACTAGGGTCCCATTTTCCCCACAACCTCTCCAGCACTTGTTGTTTGTTTCTTTGTTTATGATAGCCATTCTGACTGGTGTAAAGTGGTATCTCATTGTGGTTTTAATTTGCATCTCTCTGATAGCTAGTGATATCGAGCATCTTTTCATGTGTCTCTGGATCCTCTGTATGTCCTCCTTGGAGAAATGTCTGTTCAAGTCCTTTGCCCACTTTTTAATTGGGTTGCTCATCTTCTTTGAGTGGAGTCGAGTGAGTTCTTTGTATATTTGGGAGATTAAACCTTTGAGGTATCATTGGAAAATATGTTTTCCCAAGCTGTTGCTTCTCTTTTTATCTTGATACTGTTTTTCCTTAGCCATGAAGAAGCTTTTAATTTTGATGAGATCCCATTTGTTTATTCTTTCCTTTATGTCCCTTGCTCTAGGGGACGTATCAGTAAAACTCTTGCTGTGTGGAATATCTGAGATTTTCCTGCCAATGTTCTCCTCTAGGGCTTTAATGGTGTCACAGCTTATATTTAAGTCTTTTATCCACCTTGAATTCATTTTGGTGTATGGTATAAGTTGGTGCTCGAGTTTCATTTTGTTGCATGTAGCTGTCCAGTTCTCCTAACACCATTTGTTGAAGAGGCTATCTTTACTCCATTTTATGTTATTGCCCCCTTTGTCGAATATTAATTGACTGTAGAGAGTTGCGTTTATTTCTGGGCTCTCTGTTCTATTCCATTGGTCTATGTGCCTCTTTTTCTTGCAGTACCAGGCTGTTTTGATTACAATGGCCTTGTAATACAGTTTGATATCAGGTACTGTGATCCCTCCTACTTTGTTCTTCTTTCTCAGAATTGCAGCTGCTATTCGGGGTCTTTTATGGTTCCATATAAATTCTTGAAGTGTTCGTTCTATGTCTGTGAAATATGCCATTGGTACTTTAATAGGTATTGCATTGAATCTGTAAATTGCTTTGGGTAGTATGGACATTTTGATGATCTTAATTTTTCCAATCCATGAACATGGTATATGTTTCCATTTGTTTGTGTCTTCTTGATTTCTTTCTTCAGTGTTGTGTAGTTTTCTGCATACAGGTCTTTTACCTCCTTGGTTAGGTTTATTCCCAGATATTTTATTTTTGTTTTTGCTATATCAAATGGGATTTTTTTCTTAATTTCTGCTTCTGCTGATTCATTGTTAGTATACAAAAATGCCTTTGATTTCTGGATATTGACTTTGTATCCCGCTGTTTTGCCAAATTCATTTATTAGATTGAGCAGTTTTTCGGTAGAGGCTATAAGATTTTCCATGTACACTATCATATCATCTGCAAACAATGCCAGTTTTGTTTCCTCCTTTCCAATTTGGATGCCTTTTATTTCCTTTTCTTTTCTGATCCCTGTGGCTAGAACTTCTAATACTATATTGAATAGGACTGGTGAAAGTGGACAACCTTGTCTTCTTCCTGATCTTAGTGGAAAACATTTTAGTTTTTTTCCCATTGAGTATGATGTTGACTGTGGGTCTTTCATATATGGCCTTTATTATATTGAGGAATGTTCCCTCTATTCCCATTTTTCTGAGTGCTTTTATCATAAATGGGTGTTGTACCTTATCAAAAGCTTTTTCCACATCTATTGATATGATCGTGTGGTTTTGTCTTTGTTTTTGTTTATGTGATGTATTACATTTACTGATTTATGAATATTGAACCATCCTTGCATCCCTGGATGAATCCCACTTGGTGGTGGTGTACGATCTTTATGATGTATTGTTGGATGGGATTTGCCAATATTTTGTTGAGGATTTTAGCATCTATGTTCATCAGCGGTATTGGCCTGAAGTTTTCTTTCTTTGTTGAGTCTCTGTCTGGGTTTGGAATTAGGATGATGCTGGCTTCATAAAAAGAGTTGGGGAGTTTTCCCTCCTTCAGGGTTTTTTGGAATAGTCTGTGAAGAATAGGAGCTAGCTATTCCTTAAAAGCTTTGTAGAATTCTCCTGTGAAACCGCCTTATCCTGGGTTTTGTGTGATGGGAGTTTTTTGATTACTGCTTCGATTTCATCTGCTCTTATTGGCCTGTTTAGGTTTTCTGCTTCTTTTTGATTGAGTTTTGGAAGATTATATTTTTCTAGAAATTTGTCCACTTCACCTAGGTTTTCAAATTTCTTGGCATACAGTTCTACATAGTAATTTCTTACAATCCTTTCTATTTCTGTGGTATCAGTTGTAATCTCTCCTCTTTCACTTCTTATTGTGTTTATTTGTGTCCTCTCTCTTCTTTTCTTGATGAGCCTACTTAAAGGCTTGTCTATTTTGTTTATCTTTTCAAAAAACCAACTCCTAGATTTATTGATCCTTAGAATTGTGCTTTTATTCTCTATGTCATTTAATTCTGCTCTGATCTTGGTTATTTCCTTCCTTCTACTTGCTCTGGGCTGTCTTTGTTGTTGTTCCTCGAGTTCTTGCAGGCGTCGGGTTAGGTTGTTTGTGTGAAATGTTTCTGTCTTCTTTAGGTAAGCCTGTATTGCTATGAACTTCCTCTCCGGACTGCCTTCACTGTGTCCCATAAGTTTTGGGTTGTTGTGAGTTCATTTTCATTTGTTTCCAGAAACTTTTTGATTTCTTCCCTAATTTCAATCTTGACCCATTCGTTGTTTAATAGCATTCCATTCAGTCTCCATGCTTTTGGGTGTTTTGGGCTTTTTCCTATGGGGTTGGTTTCCAATTTCAGTCCCTTGTGATCAGATAAAATGCTTGGTATGATTTGTATTTTCTGAATTTGTTTAGACTCATTTTGTGTCCTATCATGTGGTCTATCTTTGAAAATGTTCCATGTGCATTGGAAAAGAATGTGTATGTAGCTTCTTTGGGATGGAGGGCTCTATTTATATCAATTAGATCCATTTCATCTGGGATGTCTTTTAATGCTGCAGTATCATTGTTGATATTTTGTTTCGAAGATCTGCCCATTATTGACAGTGGGGTGTTAAAATCCCCTACTATAATTGTGTTGCTGTCAATATCTTTCTTGAAGTCCTGTAGGATTTTCTTTATATATTTGGGTGCTCCTATGTTGGGTGCATATATATTTACGATGTTAATATCTTCTTGGTGGATTCTTCCCTTGAATATTATGAAGTGATCTTCTGGGTCTCTCCTTATGGTCCTTTTTTGAAGTCTATTTTGTCTGATATGAGAATTGCTACCCCAGCTTTTTTTTCTTGTCTATTTGCTTGGAAAATTTGTTTCCATCCTTTCACTTTTAGCCTGTGATGGTCTTTTGACCTGAGGTGGGTCTCTTGTAGGCAGCATATGTGTGGGTCATGCTTTCTTATCCATTCAGCTATTCTATGTCTTTTAATTGGTGCATTTAATCCATTTACGTTTTAGGTTATTATTGAAAGGTACTTATTCATTTCCCTTTATGTACCTGTGTCCCTCTTCGCCTCTCTCTTTTCCTTCCTTTCCTAAAGCAGCCCTTTTAGTAATTCTTGTAGAGCTGATTTGGTGGAGGCATATTCTTTTAGACTTCTTTTGTCTTGGAAGCTCTTTATTTGGCCTTCTATCTTGATTGAGAGCCTTGCTGGATAAAGAAGCCCTGGTTGTAGGCCTCTGTTTCTCATTACTTGGAATATTTCTTGCCATTCTCTTCTTGCTTGGAATGTTTCCATTGAGAAGTCAGTAGCCAACCTTATTGGGACCCCCTTGTATGTTACTTCCTTTTTCTCCCTTTTGCCTTTAGGATTCTCTCTTTGTCTTGGTGTTTTGCCATCTTAATGATGATGTGTCTTGCAGTAGGCCTTTTTGGTTTCCACCTGATTGGGACTCTCTGTGATTCCTGGATTCACGTGACTTTATCTCTCCTCAAATTAGGAAAATTTTCCATTATTACTCTTTCAAGTAGGTTTTCCATCTCTTGTTCTTCTTCTTCACCTTCTGGTATTCCTATTATTTGGATATTATTACATTTCATATTGTCTTGCATTTCTCTTAAACTCTCCTCATTTTTTCTGATTCTCTTTTCCATTACTTGGTCCGTCTGGGAGATTCTTTCTACCCTGTCTTCGATCTCGCTTATGTGGTCTTCTATTTCATCGATCCTACTATTCATACCTTCTACTGTGTTCTTCAGTTCAGAAATTGTATTCTTCATTTCCTCTTGGCCTTTGCTGATGATTTCTATTTCCTTTTTCATGTTGGTAGAGAGTTTGCAGAGAGTTCATTGTAGCTCCCCTGTAGTTTCTGGTAGCTCGTTGTAAGCTCTTTGAATTTCCTGATAACCAGTGCTTTGAATTCAATATCTGATAGTTGACTTGCCTCTGTTTCATCTAACATTCTTTCTGAGACTTCCTCCTTTTCTTTCATTTGTGGATTGTTTCTTTTGTCTTCCCATTGTTTGTGTTGCTCTTCTTGTTGGCCTCAGCTTCTTATATTGGTCTGTTCTGGTTTCCGGGTTTATGTTGTGAACTTCTGTGGTAGGATGCCTGTGAAATTCAGTGGTGCAGTCTCCTGTAGGTATGTTGGTGTTCCCTGCTTCCACCTACTCCTCTTGTTGGTTTCCAGCTGGTCAGACCTTTTCTTCTGGTCTCACTAGCTGCAGCAACCTGAGGGGCTATTAGTGCATCTCGGTGAACTCAACTGGTCTTGCCAGGGCCCTCCCAAGATCCAGACTGGCGCCGCTCTCCCGCGCCCCACTGAGAGCAGGTTTTTCCCCAGGCTTCCCAGCTCTGGCCTGGCGTGAGGGTGTGGCTCCCAGCCAGGCTTTCCTGGTCTCGCAGGCTTGGGCACAGACCTTTCCCAGTGCTGTGGCTGAACACACAGGGAAACTCACAATTCTTCCACGCCAACAGCCACAGCCTGACTCCCAGTGCTTCTCAGCCTGCGCCTGACTGGGTAGGTATGGAGCGGCTGGCTGGCTCTCTTCCAGGGGCCTTGCTAGTAGCATGAGACTCACAGGGTCTGTGGTAGGCCATGCTCTGACCCTGGGCCACAGGGAACCCACGGACGACTCTCAGTTCTCCCAAGCCGGCAACTGCAGCCTGACTCCATGAGTTTTCAGAGCTCTCTGGTTTGCTTCCCAATGCCCACTCCTCTCTCTGCCACTACAGGGAAACTGATCTCTCCTGGTGTTTTCCAATCTGCGCCCTGCCAGATAGGGAGGGTGCTGGTGACTAGTTCTCTCCCAGGGTTGTTGTTGCCCACCCTCAGCTCTCAGAGACCTGGGTGGCCCGGCCAGGGCCCTGGTGTGGCCAGGTGGAGGGCCTGCAGCCTCTGTGCTGTTCCCTCATACCTTGATCTGTGGGTCTCCTCTTCTCACCCTCTGGTCATTCAGTGTCTGCTACACTTTCTGGAGTCCTGCCTTACTATATGCTGGGTCCCTGTTGGCTATCTGCCAGTGCTCCTCCACAGATCAGCCCGGTTTTTCTCTAGCGCGCGGAGGAAAGCAAAATCCTTTGTCCTACTCCACCGCCATCTTCCCCCTCGCCCCTAAATTTGTATTGTTTTAGGCTACTAAATTTAGGGTAATTTGTTAGAAGCAATAGGAAACAAATACAAATTGACTTCACTCTTCAGATCAACTGTACATTTCAATAATCAAAGAAATAGATTCTGTCTTTTTAGGTTAAATATCAACCTACTTGAAATTGGGGGATCATACATTCTGGTTAATAAAATTTTCAGTTTAATTTTATTTTTTTCAGTTAATTATATACATTTTAAAACACAGAAAATACAGAAAATAATATATCACTTATGTATCTGCCATCTAGATTTAACAAAAGCTAACACTTTGCCATATTTACTTCAGAACTCTCTTCCTTTTTAAGAAATAAAAAACTACTAGAAAATTATAGTTATACTTCCTGACTTTTTCCCCTTGCTTGCTCTCTAGAGATTGGTACACATAATTAGAGTATATATTATTACATGGTTATTTCACATGTATAAATTACAAACATTTATTTTTATGCTCAAGCCTATGTATCCAGTTATGTGCTGGACATTTCCATTTAGATGCTCAATTGCCACCCAATACACACATATTAAAAACACAACATAGCCTCTGTCCTTCAAAAAGTTTTCCTAACATAATCTTTTCATTTCTATAAATGGCTTCACCACACTGTCATTTATTTAAACACAAAACCATTCTTTGCTTTGTCCTTCTTAACCACTGAGCATCCAAGCTCCCTTGATTCTTTTTTTTTAACTTTACTTTTATTATTGACACTGTGGCAAATGCTCCCATTTTCCCCACCTTTGCCCACCTCCACCCAGTCCCCAACCCCCTTCCCTCTGGCCATAACCACACTGATGTCTGTATCTTTGAGTTATGTGTGTATGTTCTTTGTGGGGTTTTTTTTTTTGTTTCTTTGCTGGTTTTTATTCTCTGACTCTGGATATATTCTTTGCTAAACATATTTAATATTTGTGTATATTTTTACTATGGTGATCCTTTTTCCCACCTAAAGAAGCAGCACCTAAAAATATAACTTAAAAATTTGTAGAGTGTATTTTCAGAGTCAAATATATAATTTGATATTTCAGCTACTCTTAAATATTTTACCAATCCAACACATGCATTTCATTTACACAATACACAAGTTATTTGACTTAACTTTTCCATTTTTCATGTTTTCTTGTATGTTCATATCCTTCATACAAATCTTGCCTTACTGCTAAGAATCTCATTTACCTAAGTTATTAATAAATACATATATATATGATCTGAAATTAATAGTAATTTTATTCCTACAATACACTTTATCAGAGATCAGTGTTTCTTGTTGCATACTTCCTATAACTTGGGTAATTGTATTTTTCTTCTTTTTTTATTGTTCAATTACAGTTGTCCTTATTTTCCCCCATTACTCCCTCCTATCCTACCCACCCCCACCTCCTACCCTTAATCCCCTCCCACCATTGTCTTTGTCCATGGGCCCTTTATAAATGCTCCTTAATGATCCTTCCCCTTCTTTGCCTCTGTTATTCCTATCCCCCCCCTTTCTGGTTACTGTCAGATTTTTTTTTATTTTCATGTCTCTGGTTATACACAAAAATAAACTCAAGATGGATAAAAGACTTAAATATAAGTCATGACACCATAAAATTCCTAGAGGAGAACACAGGCAGGAAAATTTCATATATATGTTCTTTGGCTAAATAAACCCTGCCGATTCTAAATCTTCTATTAAAATAATTGACACCTCCATATAGTGCCATAATTATTTCAATTTAAAATTTTTGTCCTATGGCAGAAATAATCAAGTAATCTAATAAGTATATTGTTTCTTATAATTTCATTCACATCATTGCCTTTACTCCACAAAGTTTTCATATTCCTTTTTTTTTTTTTACATTTATGTGATCATGTCACTTCCTTGTTCACCCAGCATGAAGGACTCTCTATTGGATAAAGTAAAAACTCTTTGTGATGCAGTTATGTCACTACTTTCTATCCCCAACTGACAGCACTTTGTTCACACACCTATTAGAGTTGTAATTACATTGATGGGTAATTATCCATTAACATGCCTGTCACCCACACTGAACTATGAGTACATACAGACCAGGGACTGTGCTGTATTCACCCTGGTAGCTGTAGGACTAGCTTATATTGATATTCAATACATAGAAGTTAACTGAAATAAAATTTTGATGCTGGATCATAAAAGTCACATGAGAGTGGGGTGGGTGGTGAGGGATTCAGTATGGTACTTGTCCTTTGAATTAAAGAGCCACTGTTTCTCACTTTTCCTCCTCTCTTGCTTTCTCAAATGGAAAACTTTTGAAGGATAGGGGTTAGCTCTTCCTTAAAAGCTTTGTAGAATTCTCCTGTGAAACCATCTGGTCCAGGGCTTTTGTGTGATGGGAACTTTTGAAATATTGGTCTGTAGTTTTCTTTTCTTATAATATCTTTGGCTTTTGGTAATACTGGTTTTACAGAATCAGTTGAGAAGTTTCCCTTCTTCTATGACATTTTGGAAAACTTTGTGAAGTACAGGGTTAATTCTTGTTCAGACATTTGAGAGATATCACCAGTGAGGCTATTTGGGGCTGGGCTATTCTTTGTGGGATTTTTTTTTAAAAGATTTTATTTATTTTTAGAGGGGAAGGAGAGAGGGAGAGAAACATCAATGTATGGTTGCCTTTTTGTGCATCCCCTGCTGGTAGTTAGCCTGCAAGGAACCGGTTTGCAACCCAGGCATGTGCCCTGACTGGGAATCGAACCGCGATCGTCTGGTTTGCAGGCCCGCGCTCAATCCACTGAGCTACGCCAGCCAGGGCTTCTTTGTGGGATTTTAAAAATAACTAATTTAATCTATTTACTTGGTGAAGGTCTATTCAGATTTTCTGTTTCTTCTAGAGTCATTTTCTGTAGTTTGTGACCTTTAGAAATTTTCCATTTCATCTATATTAGTTCATTTCTTGGCCTACAATTGTTTACAGTATTTTTTAAAAATACATTTTATTGATTATACTATTACAGTTGTCCCATCCCCCCCCCCTTTATTCTCCTCTGCCTGGCACACCCCCTCCCACCACGTTCCCCCCTTTAGTTCATGTCCATGGGTTATACATATAAGTTCTTTGGATTCTACATTTCCTATGCTATTCTTAACTCCCCCCTGTCTATTTTCTACCTACCATCTATGCTACTTATTCTCTGTACCTTTCCCCCCTCTCTCCCCATTCCCACTCCCCTGCTGATAACCCTCCATATGGTCTCGATTTTTGTCATTCTGATCCTGTTCCAGTTGTTTGCTTACTTTGTTTTGCTTTTGTTTTAGGTGTAGTTATCAATAACTGTGAGTTTGTTGTCATTTCACTGTTCATAGTTTTTGATCTTCTTCTTTTTCCTAGATAAGTCCCTTTAACATTTTATATAATAAGAGTTTGGTGATGGTGAACTCCTTTAACTTGACCTTATCTGGGAAGCACTTGATCTGCCCCTCCATTCTAAATGATAGCTTTGCTGGATAGAGTAATCTTGGATGTAGGTCCTTGCCTTTCATTACTTCAAAATATGTCTTTCCAGCCCCTTCTTGCCTGCAAGGTGTCTTTTGAGAAATCAGCTGACAGTCTGATGGGAACTTCTTTGTAGATGACTGTCTCCTTATCTCTTGCTGCTTCTAGGATTCTCCCCTTCCTTTTAATCTTGGGTAATGTAATTATGGTGTGCCTTGGTGTGTTCCTCCTTGGGTCCAACTTCTTTGGGACTCTGTGAGGTCCCTGGACTTCCTGGAAGTGTATTTCCTTTGGAAGATTGGATAAGTTCTCCTTTATTATTTGTTGAAAATAACTTTTGAACTTGTTACTCTTCCTTTTCCCCTTCTGTTACCCCTATAATTCAGATGTTGGAATGTTTAAAGATGTCCTGGAGGTTCCTAAGCCTCTCCTCATTTTTTTGCATTCTTGTTTCTTTATTCTGTTCTTGTTGAATGTTTCTTTCTTCCTTCTGTTCCACACTGCTGATTTGAGTTCTAGTTTCCTTCCTGTCACTGTTGGTTCCCTGTATATTTTCCTTTATTTCACTTAGCACAGTCTTTATTTTTTCATCTAATTTGTAACCATATTCAACCAACTCTGTGAGCACCCTGATTACTAACTAGTGTCTCGAACTGTGTATCTGATGGGTTGGCTATCTCTTCATCACTTAGTTGTATTTTTTCTGGAGCTTTGATCTGTCCTTTCATTTGTGCTATTCTTTTTTTGTTTTGGCATGCCTGTTACATAGTAAGGGGTGGAGCCTTAGGTGTTTGCCAGGTGGGGCAACCCACGTGGCTGTGTCATGATGCTATATGTGGAGGAGGGGTCTGAGAGGGAACAGTGCTGCTTGCTCTGCTTTCTGCTGGTTTGCAGTCACTTTCCCCTCTACCCACAATCAAATTGGGTCCTTCTGGTGCTGATTCCCAGGTGGGTGGGCTTGCGTATGTTTTAGGACCCTGTTGTTCTCTCCAGTGAACTCTCCTATGAGGCTGGGAGTTTCTCCCACTGTTGCCTCAACTCCCACAGGTGTTTTCAATCAGAGGCTTTGAGGCTTTATTTCCTGGCTCTGAAACCCTGGTTTACTGGGTTTGTCTTTCTCCCCAGTTGTTTCTCCCAGTTTATCTTCACGTGAATGTGGGACCGCCCAGTCTGCAATCCTCCACCCTGCTGCGTCCTCTGGCCGATGCCTTGCCACAAGTCCTCTCTGCTTGGCTGCTGGGCTCTGCCCCTCCTACTGGTCTGTATGAATGTTTCTTCTTTAACTCCTTGATTGTTGGACTTCCATACAGTTTGATTTTCTGTCAGTTCTGGTTGTTTTTTGTTTTTTTATTTGTTGCTGTCCTCCTTTTGGTTGTGCGAAGAGGCACTGTATATCTGCCTATGTCTCCATCTTCGTGGGAAGTCTATAGTATTCTTTTTTTATTTTATTGTTATTGTTAAGCTGTTTGTAGTACTCTTGTATAATCTTTTTTATTCCTGTAAGTTGGCAGTAATACGTTTATTCCTGAATTTAGTCATTTTGCTTTTCTCTCTTCTTCTGTTGTTAAATCCAGCTAAATTTTTGCCACTTTTCTCTGTCATTGCAAAACTCAGGTTTTGGTTTTGTTGATTTTCTTTATTCTCTCTTTCATTACTTTCTTCTCTATTTTTAATATTTTCATTCTTTTTGCATACTTTGGGTTTAGTTTGCTCTTCTTTTTCTAGCTTCTTAATTTGGAAGATTAGGTTATTTATTTTTGATTTCTTGTTTTTTCTTAATAAAAGTGTTTTTAATCCCTCTAAGCCCAGCTTTTGCTGCATTCCATATATTTTTGTTTGTGTTTTCATTTATATTCATTACAAAGTACTTTCTTTTGTGATTTCTTTTTTGACCCATTGTTTATTCACTGTGTTTTTTAATATATACATATTTGTGGTTTTCCCAAATTTCTTTCTGTTATTGATTTCTGCTTTCTTTCTATTGTTGTTGGAAATGTACTTTGTATGATGTTTATTCTCTTGAACTTATTGAGACTTGTTTTATTGTCAAGGACATGATATATCTTGGAAAATATTCTTTGTGTTCCTGAAAAAACGTGTATTCTGCTGTAGTTGGTTAGCACTTTTATTGGCTGTCTATTAGGTTCAGTTGGTTTGCAGTGTTGTTCAAATCTTCAATTTCCTTGTTGATCTATCCATTATTGTTGTATTTATTTATCCTAGTTATTATAAATAAGATTGAAAGTGGGACATTGATGTCTACAACTATAATTGAACTATTTCTCCCTCCAATTTTGTCACTTTTGCTTCATGTATCTTAGGGTTATCTTGTTAGGTGTCTACATGCATACAATTGCCTCAATCCCTCAAGAGGGATTGTCCTATACATCTTATGAAATATCCCTCTTTTTCTTTAAGAACAATTTTTATGTAAAAAGTCAATTTGGTATTAGTACAACCATTCTAGCACTATTTTGTGACCCTTTACGTGGTATAATTTCAGAGTTCCACTTTCTGTTGTTCTTGCTCATGTCACTTCTTGAGTTATTCTATAAAGACATTTAAACATTTTCCTAAGTATCAAGTTTTGAGAGCATTTTGTCCTTATTTATGATATTGAATTGTGATCTGAGTGCCTAATCCATATGAATAACTTTATTTTGTGAATCGATGGAATTTTTTTAACTTGGAATTTTAGAATTAGAAGAAACCATAGTTAACTGAAATTAAAATGGTTTTACATTTTAATTTGTTCTTGCTGAACATATTTTTATGTACATGCAATCTTTCACAAGCCACTCAGGACAGAGACACTAATGGATATAATAGAATATTTACATGCTGGTTCAAGATTTTGCACTGTCCAAGTCTCATCATTCAAATACATGTTTTGGTGTCAAACTGACCTGGATTCAAATACCAGTCCTATAGCTACTAACTATGTGACCTTGAACAACTGACTTATGTTCTTGGATATGTTACATAATACAACTGTTCCTATTTTTCTCCTTAGTAATATTAAATATATGACATTTTTACAGGGTTATTGTTAATATTAAACAAAATTGCTAATGATAAGAATGGCTGGAACAGAAGCCATGTGAAGGTATAAGTGTAAAATTTTAGATGGGGCCAGATCACAGATATGGGTATATAAGATGTATTTCATAACATGTACTGCTTTCCCTTTTTCCTTATATATTTCTATATAAGGAAATATCAAACAATATCAAACTATTCCTCCAAAAGATTTGGTAGAATCTGTTAACTGAATTGGCTGACTTTCATTTGCTTTTTTATTATTTGGTTCTAAATATAAGTTAATGACAGCAGCATTCCATTAACTAGAGATTTCTAATTGGCTGACTTCCAATTAATTGAGTTTTTACCTACTACTAATAACTGGGAGTTAAGTTTAGCTCGAGAAACATACTGTTGATTGTTTGAGTATATAATTTTGAAAGAAAAAGTGATAAAACGAATCATTCATTCAAAGGCCTGTAATAAATTCTTAGACTATTTAAGCGTCTTGAGTGTCATCAAATATTGTATTTCTCAAAAAGGAATATAATCCAGGAAAACTTTGTTCAAGTGAACTAAAATTAAACTTCTTAATCAATTAATTTAGCTTCCTTTGGTTAAATGTGTTTGGTATTGAAATACCAGTATAAGAAGAATAAATATTCTAAGTCAATTTACAAACCATTAGCAGTTACTGTCAATTTCTCTTTTTTTGTACTTAACTATAGTCCAGTTTTTGAGGATTTAACCTTTTTTTAATAGTATCATTTGGCATTAAGATAAGAAAGGTGAATCATTAATAAAATTAAAGCCATCCTATTGTACTTTTAAATCTGTATATACCTTTCTTCTATTTAATCCATGTAAGTTCAACTATTCATTCATTTCATTTTTATCTTCTTTAACTTTTCCACATGTTTTCTGCACATTGATTTTGTGTACTGTGTAGATATGTGTACAACGGGGGACCCAAGAAATGAAATTTACTTATAAAAATGTGTATTTATTCTTATGTGTTTAAACTTCAGACACTTTCAAAATACTCTCCATTGATACAATACACCTATTGAGACATTTTTCCATTGCTCAAAACAGTTTTTGAACTCATAAATTTTGATGACTTTTAATACTTCTGTCGTTTTTTGTTGAACTTCTTCCACACTGGCTGAAAATTTCTCTTTGAGGGAGTTTTTCATTCAGGGAAAGAAAAAAGAGTCTCTCAGGGAGAGATTGGGTGAATAGGGAGGGTGGGGCATAGGGGTCATACTGGTTTTAGTAAAAAACTTCTTAACACTCAGTTTAGTGTGGTCAGGTGCTGTTGCAAATCACCCATCATGAATGGGCAGATGCATTGAAGGAGTCTTCAGAAAAAAACTCACTGAAACCAAATGCAGCCTCTCACACCAGCTGATACACTGATACAGATGGGTTCCTAGATCACTCACCTAGCAGAGGAAGCCTGTACTACAAGGGGCCCACCTTCCAGAAGATAATTCTAGATATCTTTGTGTCCCCCGCCCCCTTGTATATACTTACACTTACTTTTCTGCATACACATGCATATTACACTTTTTTCTTTACTTTTATTAATCCTCACCCAAGTATTGTTTAAACTGATTCCAGAAAGAGAATGGGAAGAGGGAGAGAGGGACAGAGGGAGGGAAATAGCTATGTGAGAGACAAATATTGATCTGTTGCCTCCTGCATGCACCATGACTAGGGATTGAACCTGAAATGAAGGTATGTGCAGTGACTGGGGATCAAACACAAAACCTTTTTTTTTTTTGTTTTTGGTGTATGGGACAATGCTTGAACCAACTGAGCTACTTGGCCAGGGCTGCATCTTACTCTTGAATACCAACTTTGGGGTTTATAAAATATATCCATGTATCTTATTTATTTATCACAATAACTCTCTGACTTCAGCATTTTTACCCCATTTTTATCTCTAGAAGTCAGGAAGCCTACATTTTTAATCCAATATAAGGGTTTTTTAAACCCCCTTCTTCACTATTTAAATAACATTTAGTATTTAAACATGAAAATAAGTGCTGTCTCTTTTGGAATAATTGGAATCCCACAATTATTCCAGTGGGATTCAGGGGCTCCCAACATTTTGGTCCTTTTCTTTGGGAACTGCCTTCAGGGTCTATTCTTATAACACTCTGTGGTATAAAAGTTTGGTCTTTTGAGAGTAGATTTACTTTTTTGGCAAGGGCATACAGTCTCCAAAAAGCCAAGTCTGATGAGCAATGGTGGTGGAGGTTGGGGTGGAGAGTGTATCAAACAGGGTAATGCTGTTTTTGTTAAAGACTAGGTGTGGATCTGAAGGAATGAGTGTATTTTTCTTGTATGACTCAGATACTGGCTCTAGGCATTTCCCTAGGAGGAATTCCAAGACGAGAAGTACTGGCATTGAAGAGACTACTTCTGAAAAGAAAAGAGACATGGATGTTTTAAATGCTGGGGATTTTATTGAAACAAAGTAGTCTCATTGCATTTTAGGCAGGCAGTGGTCATTACAGGGTAGAGGACCAGCTTGTTCCCTGAGGATTTAAATATAATTTCACTTTTACTGACCACACCTTCAGTAAAACAAAGCGTACAACCACTTATTTTGAAAACCCTAGGCCCTGCTTACTTAAGTAACACTTAGGCTTTAGTAAGCATTCTTTTAGGAAACATCTTAATGAAGCAAAGTGCCTCTGTTGATTGGATTGAGGAATCTCAAGTTAGGTGACTTACTCTAAATTTCCTAATATAAAGAATATATTGCATGTAGATTGTACTATTCTCATAAGAATAGTGACTCAGTATAGGACTAAGAAGCAAATGTAATTGGTAACATTCAACATCCTTTAAATTCTGTGTTCATGGTGTTAAAATGGTCTTTTATTAAGGATCCAGCAACAGTACCATGCTGCGAAATGGATATGGGATTCAGGAGAAATCACACCTATGGGTATTAAGGAGTGGTGTCTTTTTTCTTTGCCACTGAAATGCAGCCAACTCTTGGTGTCAGAGCATGCAGCCCACCTGCACACACACCGCACATAGCACAGCAGGAGTGAGGCAAAGAAAGGGAGAGGAACTTTCAGTGCCTTTCCAGAAGGTCACCAAATTTCCATACTCCTGTGAAAAGATCTTGATGCCTCTCCTTGTAATGCTTTGTCTGGGAAGAGTAAGCATCTGGAAATTGACCTTGATTAGGGATCTTAGAATACTCACACCCATGGAAAAAAATGGATTTTTCCATTATATTATGCAGTGACACAGTCAGGGGGTTCAGTTCTTGGACTATTTTGCAGTAAAGGAGCACAGAAGTACTCCTTTAAGACAGGTGGGCACTTGAAATATTGATGAGAACCCTTTGAAAAGTATATTATTGTCTAACCACTATGCTGTATACCAAAAACTAATGCAAAGTACTATTGAATATAAACTGTAATAAAAAGAAGTTTTTAAAACGAATATTCAGTTGTGATTAGAGTTTGCTGCTGTGGCATGTTTCCTTAAAAGGCAAAGAGCCCTGCAAGGGGGATGGTACTGGCCAGAGAGGATGAACCTTAATGTTTGTTTTGACTTTTGAATGTTACAGCCAAGGCTGGACTGTTCTTTTCCTTTTGGGCTTTGATTTAAGCCTTAGTCATTCATTACACATTGTTATGAACCATTGATTTAAATTCCACTGTCTTTCCTCATACTGCCCTCTTTGTTATGCTTTCCTCGGTCCATTAAAGGACTCATTTCATAGGAACCCTATTAAGAAAAACCAACAGTCTTTCTAAATTTTCCTCTTCTCTCTAGTAAAATAACCTGTTTTATGAAGTCTTATATTTGTACCTGAGTGTTTGGACCTTTTAAATGCCAGAAGTATATAAGAAAAATACTTTGATAAATGTACTACTTAAGTATATTTCATTTTTAAAGATTTTTTCTAAGGTATGTAAGATGTATAGGTCTAAATGGAATTACACTTCCATTCCTATTTAAATGTCACCAGGGCAACTAGAATCTTTAAGCAACTATCAGAGTTTGCAGTTGCAGATGAAATCTGGGGGAAGCTTACACTGCCCAGGAGGCCTACACTCCAAAGCCGGATGCCTGAGTCTTCCCACACAGGGGGGAAAAGAGGTTAAAATTGCTTAGAAATACTTCACAGATGTAAACTGCAGCTATCAATGGTTTGGAAGTGAAGACATGGGATTCTGTGGCTTTTATCTGTTGGTCATAGCACATTATTCATTTTTCATGCATCTGCAGAAAGAGTGCAAGTTATTATAAAAAGAGTTGCATTTACCAAGGAAATACTGTACCATATACCAGTTGTCTCTAAGGAACTAGAACGTTTGTTTTTGTTGTAATTTTATTATCTTAAGTGTGTGTAATTTTTTTTTATTTTTATGTTTTGCAATTGCTCCAGCTATGTCTCCTTTTGCCTCCCTCCACCCAACCCACCCCCACTTCCATAGTCAATCCTAACCCACTTGTCCATGTCCATGGGTCCTTCATATATGTTCCTTCACTAATCCCTTCATCTTATTTCAAACAATGCCCCCTCCTTCCTGCTGCTCTCTAACTGCTGTGAGGCTGTCAGTCTATTCCGTGATTCTATGGCTCTGGTTCTAATTTGCTGATTAGCTTATTTTGTTCATTAAATTTCACTTAATATTGTTATTGTTGTTCAAGTACAGTTGTTTCCATTTTCATTCCACCACACTCCCCTGCCCCACGAAACCCCACCTCCCACCCTTGTACCTCCTTCCTCTGGCTTTGTTCATGTGTCATTATACATATTCCTTAATGGCCCTTCCCCTATTTCCCCCTGTTATTTTTCTCCTCCCTCTCCTCAGGTCACTGTCAGTTTGTTCTTAATTTCAATGTCTCTGGTTGTATTTTGCTTGCTTGTTCATTTTGTTGATTAGGTTCCACTTATAGGTGAGATCATATGCTATTTGACTTTCACCATCTGGATTATTTCACTTAGCATAATGCCCTCCAGTTCCATCCATGATGTTGTAAAGGGTAGGAGCTCCTTCTTTCTTTCTACTGCATAATATTCCATTGTGTAAATATACCATAGTTTTTTTATCCATTCATTTATTGATGAGCACTTAGGTTGCTTCCAACACTTGGCTAGTGTAAATTGTGCTGCCATAAACATTGGGGTGCATAGGTTCTTTTGGATTGGTGTTTCAGAGTTCTTAGGATATAATCCCAGCAGTGGAATTTCTGGGTCAAAAGACAGTTCCATTTTAGAATTTGGAGGTAATTCTATAATGTTCTCCACAGTGCATACACCAGTGTTCATTACCACCAACAGTGCACTAGGGTGCCTTTTTCTCTACAACCTTGCCAGCACTTGTTTGTTGATTTGGTTATGATGGCCATTCTTACTGGTGTAAAGTGGTATGTTATTGTGCTTTTAATTTGCATCTCTCTGATAGCTAGTGATGTTGAGCATTCTTTCATGTGGTCCCTCTGTATGTCCTCCTTGGAGAAGTGCCTGCTCAAGTCCTTTGCCCATTTTTTAATTGAATTGTTTGTCTTCCTGGAGTGGAGTGGAGTAGTGTCAGTTCTTTATATATTTTGGAGATCAAACCCTTGTCTGGGGTATTATTTGCACATATATTTTCCCATATGGTTGCTTCCCTTTCCATTTTACTGCTGTTTACTTTAGCCATGCAGAAGCTTCTTATTTTGATGAAGTCCCATTTGTTTATTGTTTCCTTTATGTCCCTAGTTCTAGGATGGATACCAGTGAAAATACTGCTGCATGGAATATCTAACATGTTCCTGCCTATGCTCTCCTCTAGGACTTTTATGGTGTTGCAACATATTTAAGTCTTTTATCCACCTTGACTTTATTTTTGGGTATGGTGTAAATTAGTGTTCGAGTTTCATTTTTTTGCATGTAGCTGTCCAGATCTCCCAACACCATTTGTTGAAGAAGCTATTTTTACTCCATTTTATGTTGCTACCCTCTTTGTTGAATATTAATTGACTATAGAGACTTGGTTTATTTCTGGGTTCTCTATTCTGGTTCATTGGCCTATGTGTCTATTCTTATGCCAGTACCAGGCTGTTTGATAACAGTGGCCTTGTAATAGAGTTTGGTATCAGGTATTGTGATCCCTCCTACTTTGTTCTTCTTTCTCAAAATTGCTGCAGCTATTTGGAGTCATTTGTGGTTCCATATAAATTTTTGAAATGTTTGTTTTGTATCTGTGAAATGTTATTGGTATTTTAATAGGGATTGTATTGAATCTATAAATTGCTTTGGGTAATATGGACATTTTGATGATGTCAATTATTCCAATCTATGAACACAGTATATGCTTCCATTTATTGTGTTTTCCTTAATTTATTTTTTTAGTGTTGTGTAGTTTTCTGAATGCAGGTGCTTTACCTCCTTGGTTAGGTTTATTCCAAGGTATTTTATTTTTCTTGCTGCTATAGCAACTTGGAATTTTTTTCGTGATTTCTGATTCTGACATTTCATTTTTGGTGTATAACAATGCCTTCAATTTCTGAATATTGAGTTTAAATCCTGTTGTTTTGCCATATTCATTTATTAGGTCTAGTTTTTTGGTGGAGTCTTTAGGATTTTTTATGTACACTATTATATCATCTGCAGTGACAGTTTTGCTTCCTCCTTCCCAATTTGGAATGCCTTTTATTTCCCTTTCTTGTCTGATTGCTGTGGCTAAAACTTCCAATACTACGTTGAATAGAAGTGGTGAAAGTGGACAACCTTGTCTTGTTCCTGATCTTAGTGGAAAAGCTTTTAGTTTTTGCTTGTTGAATGTGATGCTGGCTGTAGGTTTGTCATATATAGCCTTTATTATGTTGAGGTATGCTCCCTGTACTCCTGCTTTGCTGAGTGTTTTTTATCATAAATGAATGCTGTACCTTATCAAATACTTTTTCTACATCTCGATATAATTATGTGATTTTTGTCTTTCCTTTTGTTTGTGTGATATATTACATTTGAGTTGTGAACACTGTACCATCCTTGCATCCCTGGGATGAATCCCACTTGATCATGTTTTATGATCTTTTCAATGTATTGCTGGATGCAGTATGTCAATATTTAGTTGAGGATTTTGGTATTTATGTTCATCAGCAATACTGGCCTGTAGTTTTATTTCTACTTTATGTTTTTTATCTGGTTTTTAGATTAGGATGGTGTTGGCTTTGTACAAAGTGTTTGTGAGTCTTCCCTCTTCTTGGATTTTTTTGAATAGTCCAAGAAGGATAGAGGTTAGTTCTTTGAATGTTTCATAAAATTCACCTATGAAGCCATCTGGTCCATGGTTTTTTTTTTGGTCAGTAATTATTTGTTACTGCTTTAATTTCACTGGTTGTTATTGGTCTATTTAGATTTTCTGTTTCATTTTGATTTGCATTGAGAACATAGTATGTTTCCAGACATTTATCCATTTCATCTCAGTTGTCTAGTTTCTTGGAATATAGTTGTTCACAGTAATTTCTTATAATTTGTTGTAACCATGTGATATCAGTTGTTACTTCTCTTCATTCCTTTATGATTTTATTTATTTGGGTCTTCTCTCTTTTTTTCCTGATGAGTCTGGTTAAAGGTTTGCCTATTTTGTTTTTCTTTTTAATGAACCAAATTCTGGACTTATTGATTTTTTGAGGGTTTTTTCCTATCTGTATGTCTTTTTTTAAACATATTTTATTTATTATGCCATTACAGTTGTCCCATTCCCCTCCTTCACTACCCTCCACCCTGCACACCCCTCCCCCACCATTCTCCCACTTTCGTTCATGTCCATGTGTCACAAGTTCTTTAGATTCTGTATTTCCCATAGTATTCCTGCCCTCCTGCTGTCTATTTTCTACCTACCGTCTATGCTACTTATTCTCTGTACCTTCTCTTCCCTTCTCCTCCTCCCACTCCCCTGTTGCTAACCCTCCATGTGATCTCCATTTCTATGTTTCCACTCTCAATCTAGCTGTCCTCTTACTTTGCTTTTGTTTTAGGTGTGGTTGTTAATAACTGTGAGTTTGCTGTCCTTTCACTGTTCATAGTTTGTCCGTATGTCTTTTAATTCCACTCTGATCATCATTATTTCCTTCCTTGTACTTGCTCTGGGATTTGTTTGTTGTTGTTCCTCTAGTTCTTTTAGATACAGGGTTAAGTTTGAGATTTTTCTACCTTGTTTAGGTAGGCCTGTATTGCTATGAACTTCCATCTCAGGACTACCTTTGAGGTTTTGGGTTGTTGTGTGTTCATTTTCATTTGTTTCCAAGTATTTTATGATTTCTTCCTTGATCACATTGTTAACCCATTCATTATTTAGCAACATGTTATTTGGCATCGATGTATTTGAATGTTTTTCAGTATTTTTCTTAAAGGTTTGTTTCTGGTTTCAATCTATTGTGATCTGAACACATGCTTGATATGATTTCAATTTTTTGAAATTGTTAAGGCTTCTTTTGTGTCCTACCATATTGTCATAGTTTTTAGAATAAACATTGACACAGATTGGTGAAGTACAAATGTCAAATTTTCTCTCTTTGCTTTAGAAATGATGATAGTAGATCTTAGTTCATAGGATAAAAAAACAAAGATGAAAGGAATGAAATTGAGAGAGGAAGCATATGAAATGAGAGAGTTAATACATAGCCTCTAATTTCCTATGTTCTTTTGAACCATTCTGTTATTTAATCTTGAACCCAAACAAAATTTTGTTTTAATTGGGGTGAGGAGGTACTGATCAACCTGGAGTAGGGGGCTCTGAAGATACATAGTTCAACCATTTTCAGTATACATTTGTTCTTTTCATTCATTTATTCATCAAACATTTTTTAATGTTCACTAAATTCAAATGAAAGTAATGCAAATTATAAGTAAGACATAGTTCTTGTTGTGAAAGCATTCACTACATAGTGCAGGAGGCAGAAACATAGCAGTGTCAGCAGACAGAAGAGAAAGTGAAAAGATTGAGTCGTGTACAATGTACAGTGGTGGTACAAAAGGGAGGATAATCACATTTGTCAAGGTCACTTAAAAGATAATAATAATCCAAAGAACAGGTCACACAATTACTGATGAAAAAAAACAAGGCCCAGAGAAGGAAAATAAGTTATATAATGTCTGTGAGGGAGGCAGAATTTGATACCATCTTGCCTTGCCATAAAGGCCTTTCTTTTGCTTTTTAAAAAAAAAAATTTAAGGTGGAGAAGGGAAGGAGAGAGAGAGAGAAAAATATCAATGTATGGTTGCCTCTCATGCGTCCCCTGCCGGGAACTGGGAACTGGCCTGCAACCCAGGCATGTGCCCTGACTGGGAATCGAACTGCGATCCTGTGGTTCGCAGGGCCGGGCTCAATCCACTGAGCCACACCAGCCAGGGCTCTTTTGCTTTTTTTAAAACTATATTTTATTGATTATGCTTTTAAAGCTGTCACATTTTTCTGCCTTTAATACTGTCTGTCTCGCACCCCCCTCCTGCCCACATCCCCTGCCCTAGTTTCATGTCCATGGGTCATACATATAAGTTCTTCAGGTTCTATATTTCTAATACTATTCTTTAAAAAAAATTATTTTATTGTTGTTTAATTACAGTTGTCTGCATTCTCTCCCCACCCCTCACCCCCATCCAAACCCACTTCGCTCCCTTGTTTCCATCCTCCACCTTGGTTTTGTCCATGTGTCCTTTATAATAATTCCTGAAAACCCTTCTTCCCACTGTCCCCTCCCATCTCCCCTCTGGCTATTGTTAGATTGTTCTTAATTTCAATGACTCTGGTTATCTTTTGTTTGCTTTTTTCTTTTTTTGATTATGTTCCAGTTAAAGATGAGATCATATGGTATTTGTCCCTCACCACCTGGCTTATCTCACTTAGCATAATGCTTTCCAGTTCCATCCATGCTATCCCAAAGGGTATAAGCTCCTTCTTTCTCTCTGCTGTGTAGAATTGCATTGTGTAAATGTACCATAGTTTTGTGATCCACTCATTTGTTGATGGGCACTTAGGTTGCTTCCATATCTTGGCTATTGTAAATTGTGCTGCTATGAACATTGGGGTGCATAGGTTCTTTTGGATTGGTGTTTTAGGGTTCTTAGGGTGTAATCCCAGCAGCAGAATTTCTGGGTCAAAAGGCAGTTCCATTTTTAGTTTTCTCATTTCCTATACTATTCTTAACCTCCCCCTATCTTATCTATCTATCTATCTTCTACCTATCATTTATGCTACTTAAACTCTGTATCTTTCCCCCCTCTCTCCCCACCCAATCTCCTGCTGATAACTCTCCATATGATCTCCATTTCTGTGATTCTGTTCCTTTTCTAGTTGTTTGCTTCATTTGTTTTTGTTCTTGTTTTAGGTGTGGTTTTTAATAACTGTGAGTTTGTTGTAATTTTACTGTTCATATGTTTTATAATATATTTTATTAATCATGCCATTACAGTTGTCCCATTCTCCCCTTCATTTCCCTCCACCCTGAACACTCCCTCCCACCCACATTCTCCTCCTTTAGTTCATGCTAAGCCCAAACCAGACAAAGACAATATGAAGAAAGAAAATTATAGGCCATCATTCCTGATAAATTTAAGTGCTAAAATCTTAGCAAAAAATTTAGCAAAAACAGATCTAGCAATACATTAAAATGATCATACACCATGAGCAAATGGGATTTATTTCAGGGATGGAAGGTTGGTACAATATTTGCAAACCAATAAACATGATACACAACATAAACAAATTAAGAATAAAAATGTGGTCATATAAATAGGTGCATAAAAAGCATTAGATAAAATCTACCACCTATTTATGATAAAAACTCTCAGCAAAGTGGAATAGAGGGAACATACCTTAATGTAACAAGAGCCATATATGACAAAAGCACAGCAAACATCATAGTCATTGGGTAAAATCTAGTGTTTCCCTTAAAATTGGGAACAAGACAAGAATGTTCATTTTACCATTGTTATTTAACATATTACTGAATGTCCTAGCCACAGCAATCAGTCAAGAAGAATAAATAAAAGGCCTTCAAATTGGAAAGGAAGAAGTAAATCTCTCATTATTTGTGGATGATATGGTACTGCATATGGAAAACACTAAATATTGTACAAAAACTACTAGAAATGATAAATGAATTCAATAATGTAAATACATCTCCACAAATTAGTTGCATTTTTACACACCAATAATGAACTATCTGAAAGGAAAACTAAGAAAAGAATGCTATCCATAATTACATCAAAAGTACCTAGAACTCAATTTAACCAAGGATGTAAAAGACCTTTATTCAGAAAATTATAAGACACTGAAGAAAGAAACTGAAGAAGATACAAATAAGTGGATGCATATATCTTGTTTGTGGATAGAAAGAAGGCATGTCATTAAAACGTCAATGTTCCCAAAGCAATCTATAGATTCAACACAATTCCTATCAATAAATTAATAGCATATTTCACAGAGCAAGAACAAATAGTACAAAAGTTTATATGGAACCACAAAAGGCCTTGACTGGCCTCAGTGGTCTTGAGAAAGAACAGAGTTGGAAGAACCCACACTACCTGACACCAAACTATTCATAAGTCATGGTAATCAAAACAACATGGAATTGGCATAAAAACAGACCTATAGATCAATGGAATCATGATTTTTGTCAATAATAATTGACAAAGAGGTAATAACATACAATGAGTAAAGATAGTCTATTTAATAAATGGTGTTGGAAAAATTGGACAGGTTTGTGCAAAAAACTGAAACTAGACCACCTTCTAACATCATACACAAAAAATAAGTTCAAAATGAATTAAAGACTTAAATGTTAGACTCAAAATCATAAAAAAAAACTAGCAGAACACATCAACCATAGTATCTCAAATGTTTCTTGTAGCCATATTTTTTCTGATATATTTTCTGTGGCAAGGGAAATAAAAGAAAAAATAAACAAATGGGACAACATAAAAGTAAAAAGTTTTGGCACAGCAAAGGAAACCACCAACAGAATGAAAAGACAACCCACCGATTGAGAGAAGATATTTTCCAATGATACATCTAATGAGGGGTTGATATTCAAAAAATTTAATCAGTTATTTTTTATTACACTGTAATGCACATACCTTGGTGAAATTTAGGAAAATACAAAAAGATACAAGTAGAAACAATGGTCATTGTTACTTCACCACTGAGAAACAATCATTGTTAATGGCGATTTTCTTTTACATTGGCTTCTTTTTTATGACAGTTTTAGGTTTCAGTAATATGTTTCATTGTCTTATTGTATTGTATCTTTTCTGCCCACCCCCAGTGCTCCCCACCTCCCTCCCATTTCCACCCCCCTTAGTTGTTGTCCATGTGTTCTTTATACTAGTTCCTGTAAACCCTTCCCCTATTCCCCTGAAATTCCCTCCCCTTTCCCCTCTGGAAACTGTCAGCCTGTTTTCTATTTCAGTGTCTTTGTTTTTATTTTGCTTGCTTGTTTTTTTTTGTTGTTGTTGTTGTATAGGTTCCTGCTAAGGTGCAATCATATGGTATTTGTCTCTCACCGCCTGGCTTATTTCACTCAGCATAATTTCCAGTTAGAAACTTTTTCTTTCTTTCTGCTGCATAGAATTCCACTGTGTCAATGTACCATAGTTTTTGGATCCAATCATTTATTGATGGGCACTTGATTGCTTCTAACTCTTGGCTATTGTAAATTGTGCTGCTATGAACATTGGGGTGCATAGGTTCTTTTGGATCGGTGTTTCAGGGTTCTTAGGATATAATTCTAGTAGCGGAATTGCTGGGTCAAAAGGCATATTCATTTTCAGTTTTCTGAGAAAATTCCATACTGTTTTCCATAGTGGTTGTACCAATCTGCAATCCCACCAACAGTGACCTAGGGTCCCTTTTTCCCCACAACCTCTCCAGCACTTGTTGTTTGTTGCTTTGTTTATGATGGCTATTCTGACATGTGTAAAGTGTTATCTCATTGTGGTTTTAATTTGCATCTCTCTGATAGCTAGTGATATTGAGCATCTTTTCATGTGTCTCTGGATCCTCTGTATATCCTCCTTGGAGAAGTGTCTGTTCAAGTGCATTGCCCACTTTTCAATTGGGTTGCTTGTCTTCTTGGAGCGGAGTCATGTAAGTTCTTTGTACATTTTGGAGGTTAAACCTCTGTCTGAAGTATCATTGGCAAATATGTTTTCCCATATAGTTGGTTCTCTTTTTATTTTAATACAGTTTTCTTTAGCCATGAAAAAGCTTTTTATTTTGATGAGATCTCATTTGTTTATTCTTTCCTTTACATCCCTTGCTCTAGGGAACATATCAGTAAAAATGTTGCTGCATGAAATATCTGAGATTTTCATGCCAATGTTCTCCTCTAGGATTTTAATGGTGTTATGGCTTATATTTAATTCTTTTATCCACCTTGAATTTATTTTGGTGTATGTTGTAAGTTGGTGCTCGAGTTTCATTTTTTTGCATGTAGCTGTCCAGTTCTCCCAACACCATTTGTTGAAGAGGCTATTTTAATCCATTTTATGTTGCTGCCCCCATTTGTCAAATATTAATTGGCCATAGAGACTTGGGTTTATTTCTACCCAAAGCAATTTACAGATTCAGTGCAATACCTATTAAAGTAGCAATTACATGTTTCACAGACATAGAACAAACACTTCAAAAATTTATATGGAGCCATAAACAACCCCAAATAACAACTGCAATTTTGAGAAAGAAGAACAAAGTAGGAGGGACCACAATACCCGATACCAAACTGTATTACAAGGCCACTATAATCAAAACAGCCTGGTACTGGCATAAAAACAGGTATATGGACCAATGGAACAGAACAGAGCGATAAGTAATATTCAAAATTTATAAAGAACTTATATCACTGAACAACAAAAGAGTCCAATTTTAAAAGCAGATGAAGGACCTAAATAGACACTTCTCCATAGAGGACATGTAGATCTCCAAAAGACATATGAAAAGATGTTTAATTTCACTAATCATTAGAAAATTGAAAATTAGAATCATCTTACACCCTGACAAAATGGCTATCATCAATAAATCAAGAAATGTCAAGGGTTGGTAAGGATATGGGAAAAAAGCGAACTCTCATGCATTGTTGGTAGGAATGCATGTTGGTGCATCTACTGTGGAAAATAGTATGATTTACCTCAAAATATTGAAAAGGTACCTGTCTATGACCATATATTTCACTGCTGGGAGTATAAGAAACCTGAAACGCCATTTTGAAAGAATATATACACTCCTGTCTTCACAACAGTGTTATTTACAATAGCCAAGGTTTTGAATCAGCCCAAGTGCCCATTAGTAGATGAGTGTGTGAAAAAGCTGTGGTTCATTTATACAATGAAGGACTACTTACCTATACAAAAGAAGGAAATCTTACCTTTTATGACAACATGGATGAACCTGAAGTGTATTGTGCTAAGTTAAATAAGCCAGTTAGAGAAAGGCATGTGCCGTGTGATTTTACTGACATAGACAATAGCATGGTGATTAACAGACAGAAAGAGGGGTGGGAGAAGGTGGAAGAGGATAAAAGGTGATAAATGGTGATTGAAGGAGACTTGATTTGGGGTGGTGAATACACAATACAATATAAAGATGATGTATTACAGAATTTTACACCTGATTTCACCTACATAATTTTACACCTACATAATTTTGTTAACCAATGTCACCACAATAAATTCAATAAATAAATAAAAATGGAAATTATTCCTTGCACATATTGTTATTTAAATGGGAATGCTAACTACAAAATATAAGGAGGATATGATAATGTTTATTAGTTTGATCTCCTCAGATTTCATTTTTTTATTTATATGGCAAACACTTATATATGGCTTGGCATATGTTTACAATTTTCTAACACTTCTAAAATGTGTAAACTCATTTACTCCTCCAACTACCCTTTTTGGTATACAACATTATGAGTATATGTCCAATTTACAGATACTAAATAAGTTTATTCTCAATGCAAGTTTGTTAATAAAGAAAGGAAGTTATATGTTTATCTTCCCTAATTGTTCAAATAAAAGAAATTTATATTTGTCCAATTAAAATTACTATTTTTTACTATTCTTTAATATGTAGAAATTAAGCAACACACTCCTGGACAACCAAGGAAGGGGTTAAAGTAGAAATCAAAAGGAAATTTTAAAAAAATTGTAAGACAAGTGAAAACGGAAATTCAATATACCAAAACTTATGGCATGTAACAGAACATATTTGTAAATGACATGATTTTATATAGAGAAAACTCTAAAGACTCCACCAAAAAAAACCTATTAGATTTTATAAATGAATTCAGTAAAATTGCAGGATACAATGTTAACACAGAAAAAAATTGTATATTTATACACTAATAACAAACTATCTGAAAAATAAATTATATAAGCAATCACAGTCATAATAGCATCAAAACAATGAAATACTTGGGAAAAACTTTAACCAAGTAGGTAAAATATCTGTACACTAAAATCATAGAATATTAATGAAGGTTAAAGTAAATGCAAATAAATAAAAAGATACCCTGTGTTTATGGAACGGAAGAATTAATACTGTTAAAATATCCATACTTACCCAAAGTGTCCTATAGATGTAGTGTAATCCTTTCAAAACTCCAAAAAAACTTTTCACAGAAATAGAAAATAATCCTAAAATGTGTATAGAATCATGAAAGTTCCTAAGTAGGCAAACAATCTTGAGCAAGAATAACAGAGCTGGATGTTTTTAAATTGTAAATTATAATTTCATATTTTGCTTGCTTGTTTGCTTTGTTGTTTAGATTCCTGTTAACGGTGAGATCATATGGTATTTGTCTTTCACCGCCTGGCTTATTTCGCTCAGCATAATGCTTTCCAGTTCCATCCATGATGTTACAAAAGGTAGGAGTTCCTTCTTCCTTTCTGCAGTATAGAATTCCATTGTGAAAATGTACCATAGCTTTTTGATCCAGTCATTTACCGATGGGCATCTAGGTTGCTTCCAACTCTTGGCTATCGTAAATTGTGCTGCTATGAACATCGGGGTGCATAGGTTCTTTTGGATTGGTGTTTCAGGGTTCTTAGGATATACTCCTAATAGTGGAATTGCTGGGTCAAAAGGCAGGAATCTAAACAACAAAACAAACAAGCAAGCAAAATATGACCAATGACACTCAAATATGGAACAGGCTGACAGAGTCCAGAGGGGAGAGGGGAGAGAATCATAGGGGAAAAGGCGATAGACTCACATGAAGAAGTATAAAGGACACATGGACAATAACTAAGGTGGGGGGCAGAAATGGGAGGGAGGTGGGGAGCACTGGGGGGGCAGGGCTGGGAATAGAAAACAGAAAACTGTACTTGAATAAGAATTAAATAAAGAATCAGAAAAAAAGAAAACTGTACTTGAACAAGAATTAAATAAATAATAAATTATAAATTATAATTTCAAATTTCATTACAAAGGTATAGTAATCAAAACAATATGTCAATGGCATTAAAAACAGACACAAAGACCAATGGAACAAAATAGTTACCCAAGAAATAAACCCCCACATATAAGGTCAATTAAGTTTAATCAAGGCAACCAAGAATATGCAAAGAGAAAGGATAGTCTCTTTAATAAATGCTAAGTGAAATAAACCAGGCAGTGAAACACAAATACATGATCTCACCTTTAAGTGGAACCTAATCAGTGAAACAAATGAGCAAGCAAAATATAACCAGAGATGTTGAAATTAAGAACAAACCAACAGTAATCAGAGAGGTGGGGGGAGAAATAATGGGGGAAAGAAGGAGAAGGACCATCAAGGAACATGTATAAAGGACCCACGGACAAAGGCAAAGAGAGGTAGGATTGAGGGTGGGAGTGGATGGGGTGGAGGAAAGTGGTGTTGGGTAAATGAAGACAACTGTATTCAAACATTAATAAAAATGATAAAAAATAAAAGTTTTTTGGGGGGGGAAACTAGATATCTACATGCAACAGAATGAAATGCCATATGTTAAAATCAACTCAAAATGGACTTAAACTGAAGACCTGAAACCATAAAAGTCCTAGAGAAAAATATAGGGAAAAACTCTTGGCATTGGTTCTGGCAATGACTTTTTTGCTACAACAGCAAAATAAAAAAATAAACAAGTGGGATTGCATCAAACTAAAAACTTCTGTACACCAAAGAAAACAATCAACAAATGAAAGGCAATATACTGGATGAGAAAAAAATATTTTGCAAACTATATATCTCATAGTATGTTAATATCCAAAATTACAAAACATTCATGTAACACAAGAGCAAACTATACAAAGACAGAAACAAATAACCAGATTAAAAAATGGTGAAAAGACCTGAATAGACATTTCTCTAAAGAAGACATACAAATGGCCAACAGGTATGTGAAAAAGTGTTCAATATCTCTAGTTATCAGAGTAATGCAAATCAAAACCTCAACCTGTTAGGATGTTCTTCTTATTTTTTAAAAAATCAACTAAAAGGATCCAGAGACACATGAAAAGATGCTCAATATCACTAGCTATTAGAGAGATGCAAATTAAAACTACAATGAGATACCACTTTACACCGGTGAGAATGGCTATCATAAACAAAGCAATAAACAACAAATGTTGGAGAGGGTGTGGGGAAAAGGGGACTCTGGTCCACTGTTGGTGGGATTGCAGACTGGTACAACCATTATGGAAAACAGTATGTAATTTTCTCAGAAAACTAAAATTGGACTTGCCTTTTGACCCAGCAATTCCACTGCTGGGATTGTATCCTAAGAACCCTAAAACACCAATCCCAAAGAACCTATGCACCCCAATGTTCATAGCAGCACAATTTACAATAGCCAAGAGTTGGAAGCAACCTAGGTGCCCGTCAGTAAATGAATGGCTCAAAAAACTATGGTACATATACACAGTGGAATTTTATGCTGCAGAAAGAAAGAAGGAGCTCCTACCTTTTGCAACAACATGGATGGAACTGGAAAGCATTATGCTGAGTGAAATAAGCCAGGTGTTGAAGGACAAATACCATATGATCTCACCTCTAACAGGAAGCTAAACAACAAAGCAAACAAGCAAGCAAAATATAACCAAAGACACTGAAATAGAGAACAGGCTGACAGTGACCAGAGGGGAGAGGGGAGGGAATTTCAGGGAAAATAAGGGAGGGATTTAGAGGAACCTATATAAAGGATACATGGACAACAACTGAGAAGGGTGGAAATGGGAGGGAGGGGGGAGGATGGGGGGTGGGATGGGATGGGAGCAATAGACAGAAAACTGTACTTGAAAAATAATTAAATAAAAAATTTGGAAAAAAATTCTCCTAAAAAAATAAAAATAAAAATAAAAAAAATAAAAAATAAAATAAAAATAAGAAATCAACTAAAGATAACAAGTGTTGGTAAGATTTGAAGAAAAATGAAACCTTAAGCAATGTCGGTGGAGATTTAAGTTGATACAGCAACAATAGGATTTAGTATGAATTCTTCAAAAAATTAAAAAATAGAACCACAGTATGATTTAGCAATCTCATTTCTGGATATATATCCAAAGGCAATGAAATAACAATCTTGAAGAGATATAAGCATCTCCATGGCCATTGCAGCATTATTCACAATAGGCAAGACATAGAAACAACCTAATGCCTATTACAGATTAATGAGTAAAAAACTAGGATATACATAAAATGGAATATTATTCAGCCTTTATAAAGAAGGGAATCCTGTGATTTACAACAAAATGAATGAGTCTGGAGGGCATTAAGCCAAGTGAAATAAGTCAAACACAAAAAGACAAATACTATGTGATACCACATTCCATATGTGAGGGATCTAAAATAGTTAAACTTACTGAATCAAAGGATAAAATGATAGTATCAAGGGGTTGGGGAGTGAGGGAAATGGGTAGGTGATGGTGAAAGGGTACAAAGTTTCACTGATACCAAATGAATAAGTTCCAAAGATGCCAGTGCCTATAGCTAATAATACCATATACTTTAAATTTGCTAAGAGGGTAGATCTTACATTAAGTGTTCTTATCACTAAAAACAACAACAATGAGAAGAAACTTTGGGAAGTGGTGTATACATTTGTGGCCTTGATGGTGATAAGGTTTAACGAGTGTATACTTCACTCTTCAAGTTGCACATATTAAATATGTGCAGTTTTATGTCAATTGTAACTCAATTGTTTTACTTAAAAAACTATATTATTTTCAACATAAAATAATTTTAAAAACTGGCTAAGGTAAATTGCCAATTTCCATTTTGGGGAAAAATCAATATTTATTATATAGCCTTGATCCTGACTTATCTCTAACCCCACTCTTTTCTCTGACAATTGGATTATACTACATTTGGCTTTTTGAAAGAACAATGTAACTAGTGTTTAATTACAGACTGTATCTCAGGAGCAAAGTGGATTGAGGGTCCTTGTCTCATGACATACCAGATCTGAATGTTATTTATAGCCCTCTTTTCTCCTTCCCTAGACTTCTGCTCTCTTTGGCTAATTTAAGTAGTGTGAAGGAGGAAAACTGATATATCCGATTGTCAAAGCAGAGTATGGACATGCAGTGCCAGGTTCAAGCTGTAACTGGTGATTACACTTCCAAAGAACCTTGCAACACTTCTTGTAATCCCAGCAGGGCCTCCCCTGAGCAGAGACAGCAATTATGTGCAGAGGTTTTCAGACGTAAACAAATGTTCATGGGGGACTGACTTACAGTCAACCAAGTCATTTCATTTATGGCTTGCATCAAATTGGAATGAAGGTCTCTGGTCAGAGAAATTGAGTACATTCATTTAGTGTCTCAGAAAGTGTTTTTAGAACTCAGGTAAATTTCTCTTTTCCTTTAGAGCTATGACTGTATAGTATATTTAAAGTTCAGAGAACACTCTAGAAATCCATGTATCTTAAAAATAACTCTATACTTCCTTTTGTACAAATATACTAGTGTGTATTTGACCATTTTCCATTGCTATTATTCCTTATGACTCAGTGCCATATGCCTGGAAAGGGATAACACAGAAAACTATATTTTCACAGGAACTTTGGTGATACTCTATTGCTTCTCTGTCTCTATCTCTTATTAACATGCTTCAATAAATGTTTAAAATGATGATAGCTGAAAGAATAATTTTTAAAATTTGGATAGAATGAGTTAAAAACCATAATATAATTTATTTCCGACACTGGTTAGTGTGAAACAAAAAGTGTGAAAATGAATGGACAGATGTGAAAATATGGGCCACATTGACCAAGGGATCCTGAACCATTATCACCTGCAGTATGCTTGTCACACTCAAAACTTCACAAGGCTTCTGCTCCATTTAAGAACTGTGGGCATAATTTCAATGGAAAACACAGAGAATTGGTAGGCACTCTGGAGGATGAAAAGAAGTTAGTGAACTCCTTAACAACAGGTGTATAAAGTAGTATTGGAAAAAAGATAATATGCAGGAAAAATTCAAATCATTATACAAGAAGTCTCTGACTGATTGCTAAGCTATGAATCAAACTAGGGAGTGGTCAGGGAAAGTTTTCTGAGGAACTGAGGACTTCAAGGAGTCCTTGAAAAGAAGTGAGATTTGGGCTTCATGGGGGAGTTAGGAATTGTGCTGGGACTGAAGTATTTAGACCTAGATTCAAGTGTCACCTTTCTCATTCTAGTCATATAACCTTAGGTAACTTTATTTCATTTTTTCACAAATATATAACATTCCCTATGTGAAGGCACTGTGCTAAGTGCTTTGCTAATATTGAACTTATTTAAACCTTATAAAATTATAGAAAGTAGGGAGTATTATTATCCTTATTTTTACTGAAGAGGAAACCGGGGATGACGGAGATTAAATAACTTGCCTATGACCACCCAACTAATAAGTGGCAGAGCCAGGATTTAAATCAAGCAGATTGAGTTCAAGTCTATGCACTTGTCACTTCAGTAAGCTACAATTTGACCAGCTTTTCTGATGATTAGTTTTCCAACTTATAAAAAATAGAAACAATAATTACTTTTGGCCTTATTGTCAGGAATAACTTAGACAAAGTCAGTGAAAGTGCCTGGACAAAGAAGCACTCAATAAAAAGCTGTTTTTTCCCCTTAATTTCCTCTCTCAGAAACTCAGCTTTCTCCTGGTTCTTGAACTGAATCCTGCCTTGTAATTTTCTTGAATGTGTATTGCCTTTGTTATTGGATCTTCTACTCCTGCTTGATTCTCGAGTACTCATTGTTATACGTCACTTGTTTTTTGAGTACTTTCTTAATACATGTTATGTTCCTAGTATCAGGTGCTTGCCTCACCCTATGAAGCAAGATACCCAGTATATAACCCTTCCTAGTCAGTAGTTTTGGGGCCATACCTAGCACGTGCAAGTTAGCATATCTTGGAAGAATTTGGAGACTTCTGTCTACTACAGGTACTTATGTACTCAATGTGTACTTTATAAAATCTGTTGATTGTGTGCCTGGCCCTGCACTATATGATGTATGTGCACCAAAAAGTAGAGTTAAGAAAATAAAAGAGGATAAAGGGAGTAAGGGAGACTCCAGGGGTAAGAGTGTTCTGCGCTCCATCCAGGGACCCAACCAGATGCTGCTTTGACTGGCTTTAGTTATTAGTAGCCCCAAGGCTGCCTCCAGATGCCCTTTCCCTCTTTCTTCTTAGCACCATTTAGCTATCCCTCATCTGGTAGCTCACATGCTCCAGCTTCCAGAAGGTAAGTAATTTGATAAAAGCAATCTGCTCTAAAGTGTTCATCCAGATAACAGGCTAATGTGTTATTTTTCCTGGATAATGTGTTCATTTCAAGAGGGTTTTTTAAAAGACATTAATGTATGATGGCAAGAAATTTCAAGTCTCATGTCAGCCTGCAGAGGAAGAATGTCCCTGTACCATGAGGATTTCAGGATTAGCCTCTGGTTTCTATAGTAATTTCAAAGTCTCTGTGGCGTCAGAGCCATTGTCTTATACCTTTTATTATGCTCCACTTAAGCTTCGATCAGGGAGAAAATGCATGGTCCTTGTCTTTTTTATGTTGGATCCATTCTCCCTGGATTCATGAAAAAATTCTCCTTATCAAAAGATAAATTGATAAATGGGCTATTTGTACATGGATAAAAATAGCCAGCATTCATGACTTGGTAGGCAATATTCTAAGTGTTTCATCTAGTGTTATCTTTTTAAAAATTTAATTATTGTTCAAGTACAGTTTTCTGTCTTTTACTCCCATCCCAGTCCACCCCCCCAGTGCTCCCCACCTCCCTCCCATCCTCCCCTTAGTTTTTGTCCATGTGTCATTTATACTTGTTCCTGTAAACCCTTCCCCTTTTTCCCTGAAATTCTCTCCTGTCTCCCCTCTGGTCCCTGTCAGCCTGTTCTGTACTTCAGTGTCTTTGGTTATATTTTATTTAACTCTCACCACAAACCCCATTATGTAGGCACTATAATTTTCTGTACTTTTCAAACAAATAACTGCATCACAGACCAGGTAATTTGCTCAAGGTCACACCCTAGTAAATAAATGCAGGCAATGTTTATTTGTACCAATTTGAATCTCAGGTTTAAGGCACCTCTTCCTGCATAGCATCAGGAGATGGACCAGATACACCCACCAGCTGATAGAGACTCACCATTGAAGCACATATCCAGAATATTGCAACCATGTCCTTATTTGTCAGGGCAGAGATAGGCCACTAATCTGGCACTTTGACCTTGCTAACAGAAGCCCAAGTTACTCTGGGAATCGGAATACCTTATTACTTTCTGTCTTGCACAAGATTGGCAAGGAAATGCCTCTCAAACAATCCCTCATCCATTTCATTCCAAAAATAAAAAGAATACTTAATTTAGGTGGCTACCCAAAAATTTGATAAGAAGTTGAAGTGTGAGCAACCTATTTTCTCCAAGTAGAAAGATTTGCCAAATAACCTCTCTAACATTAGTAGAGCCAAGCTATTCTCTTCTTTTTCCCTGACATGCTATCTCAATTCTTGCCTCTAAGTCAATGTACACACTGAGCCTCCCACCCTGCAATGGCCTCCACCTTCTCTCACTAATGGAGCACTTACTATGTGCCAGGCACTGTATGTATTTTCAAATTTTTGTTGTATTTAATCTTACAGTATATAGGCATACCTCATAGATGCTGCAGATTTGGTTCCAGACCACTACAATAAAGAGAGTCATACATTTTTTTGTGTTTTTTAGTGCATATAAAAGTTATATTTACATTACACTGTAGTCTACTGAGTGTGCAATAGCATTATGTATAAAATATGCATGTCTTAATTAAAAATACTTTATTGTTAACAAATGTTAACAATCATCTGAGTCTACTGCAAAAATGGTCCCCAAAGACTTGCTCTACTCAGGGTAGACCATAAACCTTCAACTGGAAAACAAAACAAAACAGCAACATCTTTAGAATGCAATAAAGAGAAGCATAGTAAGATGAGGTATACCTGTATGCTGCAAGGAAGGTTCTAGAAACATGTGCATTTTATTTATGAGGAAATTGAGAAATACTAAATAACTAGACAGGAATGGGCAAAAGTAGATTTACAGTTATGAGTAAGCAAAACAGAGTTTATTCTTATATTATATTTATCCATATGAACAACTCTATCTTTTGCCCACCCCTTTATTTCCAATATATTTTTTTAGTTCTTGCCCATTCTCTGCATTTGTTCATTAGATTTAGCATGATCTCAGGTTGTATGATTAAGGTACCCATTCATACCGATATTAACTTCTCAATATCATGAATGCAAAGTACAAGATTGTAATTATTGTATTACCAGGTTGCATAGAGCTTAGAGCATGTGTTAGCATGACTAAAAATCACATATTTGAAAGCTTTAAAATTAGAATAGCAAGGGTTTCCTACACAAGTGAATGTAAATCTTTCATAGTTATGTTCATTGTTCTTTCTGTAATGATAAATTCAATGGAATTAAAATATGAAGTGTTTTCCACTTGATATAGTTTAGAGCCTTGCAGAAATATTTAATTTGGCTTTGGCCATGAATAAATAATTAAAAGATAATTCAATTCAGGTGCCTATTTAAAATGAATAAAGAATAATGCCCTGGCTGATGTGGCTCAGTGGATTGAGCATGGGCCTGTGAAGCAAAGGATCACTGTTCAATTCCCAGTCAGGGCACATGCCTGGGTTGAGGGCCAGTTCCCATCGGGGGACACATGAGAGGCAACTATACATTGGTATTTCTCTCCCTCTCTTCTTACCTTCCCCTCTAAAGATAAATAAAATCTTTAAAGAAAGAATAATGAATTCAGTGCATTCAATTTTTAATTTTTTTAATTTAATCTTTATTGTATTTTCATTGCCATTTAGCTCCTGTATACCCTTCTCCCCCCAGCAATCACTACACTTTTGTCCATGTCCATGAGTCCTTTCTCCTTTTTGCTCAATTTCTCCACCCCTAAGATCCCCCACACTAGCTGACATCTGCTCTTCATCTATGAGTCTGTCTATTTTGCTTGTTAAAATAAAACAAAAGCAATGTGTTCTTCAGTAGATAAAACAAGTGAAATACATTTCTGTCCCATAATTTAACCATTCCAAAAGCAGAGTCACAAAAGAGCTGAGAAACATAAAAAGGGAAAAAGTGAAGTTAAGGAGGGTGAAAGAAGAGAGAAAGCTGGAACTAGCTATAATCTTGTGTCCCCATGTTTGTGCACTTATTCTCAGCTGGTTTGTTCAAAACCCCACTGAGCACCAACCCTAGTTCTCCACATGGCCTCTGTTTCCTCTCCAACAAGATAAATTGGCCAAACTACAAGCACAAGTGCACATTGGTGGGAAAGAAACTGTTCACAGGAAGAAGTTGGTTCACAGAACAGCTACAGTAGATGATAAAAAAACATCAGTTCTCCTAAAAGAAAATAAGGGTAAACAAGATCTCTCATATCTAAGATGTAAATACGTTCATAAAGCAAGGAACAGTGATCCACTTTAACAATCCTAAAGTTCAGGCATCTCTGACAGTGAACACTTTCACCGTTACTGCCATGCTCAGACAAAGCCACTGGCAGCAATGCTACCCAGCATCTTAAACAGCTTGGTGCTGACAGTATGAATACTTTAAAGAGAGTGTCTGAAGCTCTGCCCAAACAATCTGTGGATGGAAAAGCACTACTTGTAACCAGAGAGGATGATGATGATGAAGTTCCAGATGTGAAGAATTTTATGAGGCTGCCAAAAATAAAACAAACTAAATTGAGTCAACTTCTGAAGATAAAACTTGCAGTTAATAATAATAATAGCAGTTACTGGAAGCTGCTATTTTATATTATGACTGCTTTTTCATGTTTGTTTATGGATCTGATAAAATCTAGATCTCTAATATATTTTTTAAAGATTTTATTCATTTATCTTTAGAGGGGAAGGGAAGGAGAGAGGGAGAGAAATATCAATGTATGGTTGCCTCTTGTGTGTCCCCCGCTGGGAACTGGCCTGCAACCCAGGCCTGTGCCCTGACTGGGAATTGATCCGCGTTCGTGTGGTTCACAGGCCCACATTCAATCCACTGAGCTACACCAGCCAGGGCTAGATCTCTAATATATTAAGACCAAGGGATTGAATACACTGCAGCTTTTCTCAGTTTTGCTTAGAAAAAAATCCTTCTTTGCAGCTAATTAAGCTGAAGAAGCCTGAGAATAAATTTTGAAACAAAGATTAATAAAGCTTTTTTTCTTTTTTGCCTAGTAAAAGAGAGAGAGAGCTGGAATAGAGAAAAATAAAGAAAGATACAAAGGACCAGAGAAATATTTGTATAAGATAAAAGATCATATGTTGAGAAATTCAAAGAAAGAAAGAAAAAATGGCAGAACGTGAGAGAAATAGAAGTAGTTTATTTAAAATAGAGGTATAATTCTCACATTGAAATATTCTTCATTTTAATACTGTTTTATCAGGTTTTCAAAATAACAAAAAAGCTAAAATTTTCCCCAGTATTAGCTGTAAAAAAAACCCCTAAATCTAAATTTTTGGGCCCTCCTGATCATTATCCTAATGAATAATCTTGGATGAAATCAAAGTGGACAAATAATTCTGCATTGTCACCTTTTATTAATGTTATCTCTTATACAATTTTCTACTTATCTATATTGTTCAAATGAGTTAATTGCATTAATATATAATAAATAGCTCAATCATTCCCCTCTTTTTGGATATTTAATTTAACTTTAAAGCTTTTGATATTCAGATTAAGGTATTTGTACTTCTTTTGAATTATTAAGGATTGGGAGGCCTGGTTCCAGCACTATAAATATTTTTATGATTCTTCACCTAGTTTGCAGTGCTATCAGCAACTTCAATGAGCCTATTCTTCCAGAGCCTGTACAATATTGTTTTGTAAAATGTTATTTTTTGTCAATTACATTAAATACAAATAGTGCATCCTAGTTGGAACAATATCTATTTCTTCTAGATATGATAATGACTTTTGACCATTTGTCCTTTGGAAATTTGGTAATGGTCTTGTGAGTTTGTAGAACTTCTGCATACAGTTTAGATGTTATTTATTTATTGATAACCTTCCTAGCACTTACACCATTTAATCTTAGTTTTGATAATGGTTTTACATTTTTGGATTACATTGGACTCTCTGACCAGAATTTCCTTTGTCATGTTTCCTATTACTTCAAAACTTTAAAGATCGCCAAGGTTGAGTTAAATACTTCAGTCTATTAATGCATTTTTAAATGTTCCTTACGTATTTAGTTTTTCAGTTCATACAAAGGAATCATTATTTATGGTAAGAGATAAAAGTTTACATTACTTCTGCATATTCGTGACCATTGAATTTACTTAATAATGAGTACTTTCCCCACTGTTGTATTCTGCTTTGTTCATGAAACATTCATTTTTTACTTTTATTAGAGTCTTTTTTTAGTCCAACTGTCTCATTTACTAATTGATATTTCTGATTTGTTTCAGAATTCTGACACTTTATCTGGTGTCAATTTATAATATATTCTAATATTTTATATCCACATTACATTTGTTTCCCTATAAAGTCATGTACAATTGTTACTACAAATTACTGTAATATAATTTTTGAAATAAGAGAGATCTTCATTTGAATTGTGTACATCTGTAAGTCAACTTGTGAAGAAGTATCAGCTTCATACTATCAGTCTTCCTTCAGAAATATAGTATGACTACATTTATTCATTTTTTTTGTTTCTGCCATTACAGCTTCATATCATTTCTTTTGCTCACACTTTTCTGCATATATTTACTTATTCCCAAACACTTTAATGTTTTTGCTATATTGTAGGTGTTACTTTTTCTCCTTTGGGTTGGCTTACTGGTAGATTTTTTACTGGCTTTCAAAGACTTGCATTTTGTGAATTTGCTGAACTCTGTAGATTTGTCTAATCACTTGAAGTTGATTCTCTGGCTTTTCTAGGTATATACTACTTTTGTCAGAATATGATCTCTCTTTAATTTCTTAATTCCAATTTTTAATTTCTGATTTGTTTGCATGCCTTATTACTAAAACATGAATTTCTCAGAAGTACTAAACTTATAAATGAATAAAAGCTCCCCTGTTTTGGTACAGTTTTTATGGAAAATGACTGTTTTTCCAATAGGTGGGAAAGTAGTTATTTTTAATATATGTTTTATCATGTTAAAGAGATAGTTCACTATTTTCATATTTTAAAGACATTAACCATAAAAAAGAGAGTTTTTTAAATTAAATGCCTTTTTGCAATTTACTAAGATTATCATGCATTCTTAAGCAATATTGATTGGTATCTTTGTCTAAAATCATCTTTACATTTCTAGGATAAACAATAATTGATTGTGGCTTAAAATTATTTTAATAGGTTTCTATATTTTAGTGGTAGAATTTTGATTAAAATGCCCACATCAATGATAGGCAGTATGGCATACTACTAGGAGCAAGTGTCTGAGTTCAAATTTACCTGGACCTCCATAATAGATCCTGGTTCTGCCACTTAATAGCTTTGTTACTTTAGAATAGCCTCACTTTCCTTTATTTAACATGGAAACATAATAGTATATACCTTATAGAGGTTGTTATGAGGATCACATGAGCTAACTTGTGAAAATGCTTCTTGGTACAGTGCCTGAAATGGATTATTTCCATATTATTGGTTGCTGTATAATTATCATATTCCTAAGTGGTAATAGGTCATTTTTATATAATTCTTATGTTGTGTATTACTCTTATGTTTTTGTATCATTTTTATGTGTATCATTCTTATCATATTTCACTTTGGGGATAATTTTAAGAAATATACTATACTTTTCAATACTCAAGGAAAATTTGTATAACATATTCTTCAAAGTCTTAGGGGAAAAACATCACCTTATAAATCCATCAGGCTTATGTGAGTTTTAAAGGAGGATTCTTTAACATATTTCCTGGTTTCTTCTGTTTACTCAATATGTTCAGATAATTCTGGCAACTTTGTCGAAAAAAATATAAATTTCTGATTTTCTTACAGCCTGATTATTTTAATCAATTTATTATCTATACTTGCAATTATTTCAGCATGTAACTAGTTATTGGATTGCCTTATTCCTTCTTGTGTAAGAAATACAGTCTGTATCATTTTGCAAAAGGGTTACTTTGGAAGTCATTGTTTCTTTGATTGTCTAAACCTTTTTCACAAGTAGATTCTGCTTTTTTCTGTTTATTTAATCAGAACCTTTGTGTGAACCTCAAACCCAAAATTGCCAACTCTGAATGAAAAAGATTTTTAAGAAATCAATAAATGATCAGTATCTGCAGGTATATAAACATCCATATATGCCCAGAGGCTTCTGTTTGGAGTGATGACAAATTCTACTGTGGAGCCATTCCTAGACTATAGCAGCATGAAATGGTACCATATGCTAATAGTACTAGGGTTATGGAAATAATTCCACAATTTCAAAAGATTAAGTTTCTCCCCCTTTTGTGCATAGCATGACCCTGCCTGTCTGTCCAATAGTATCCATTAACTACCTTTTCAAAAGAAACAAAAATGAGTTATGAGCTTTAATAAAAAAATAAGTATTATTTTGATAGAATATACTGAAAGTTGAAAACCATGATGCACAGATATATGAGAGAGTTTAACTTGTCACCAATCCAGCATCTTCAAAAACACAGCAACACTCATTTAATTGTGGATTACAATAATCCTTTTGTTATTAAACCACTGCATAACCTTTAGTATTCTTTCCTGCATCAAAGTTAATTACATTTATTGGAAAAACATGCACCTTAAGAAACTGCTACATCCTAACCTATACTCTTAGCCTTACATTTGTATGTACAAGTTCCCATTTCAAACATTAAGACATAGTGAGGCCATGGGGCATGTTCCCTGACTGTGTTGAAATGTTTACTTATATACCTCTATTTAGTCGACCCCCTAGGGGAGAAAGACAGCACTGAAAATTTAAATCCAAGTGTTGTGAGGCACTAACCTTTGAAAATCCATCAGGAAAAGTGCTTCTGAGACTAGCCCTAAAAGCAATGGAAGAACCATTGAATGTTAAGTGTTTGGAGACTATAATGTACATACATTATTTTAAGAACTCATGTAGCGAATCAGTCAGTATACAACTTGATTTTTCCTGGGTCATGCCCCCCAATTATGCCTAAGGTGAAGAAAAGAAAAGAAAAATGTTAGCTAGTTCTAACCATTCTACTAAAGTGGAAAATAATTCCAAGGTGAGTCCACCCCAGAGAGCAAATGAGTCCTTTTAAAATGCTAAGGGGAGGAGACAGCAATTTCTTACCACCTTTGAACACATTCTGTAGTGACCTGGCTACATGGAAATTTACCTAGCTTCATTTATGCAGGTCATACCACCCCTGGAAAAAAAGGAGCACTATTACCAAGATAAATTTGTTTGTTTCTTCTCCCCTCCCACATGAAAAAGAAAGACTAAAACAGTCTAATTTGCAACTTTCAATGGTCAGAATTTCAGTCAAGGACTTCTGGTCAAGGTGGCAACATAGACAGGCTTGGCTTGCCTCTTCACACAACTTTAATGAAATTACAACAAAAATATAGAACAACTACCACTTAGAACTGTTAGAAATTGAGTGAATGGAAGTCTGACAAATTTGGAATTTAAAAAATCACATCCATCCAGAATGGTAGGAGGGGTGCAAATATGGAATGGGCTGGTCCCAAATCCATGTGTGATGGACAAAAATTTGGGAGGGATGTCTTGGAGTGAGCAGTCCCAGCCCCACACCATGCCCCCCAGCTCTGGATTCCAGTGCCAGGAAGATAAGTCCCCACAACTGGCTGCAAAAACCAGTGGGGATTGAGTCAGTAGAAGCAACTTCGGGGGCTCCAAACAGTTCCTCTTAGAGAACCACACATGGATTCACCTACTCAGACTCCCTACCTCTGAGCTCCAGCACTGGGGTAGCAGCTTGACTTGGAATACAAGAAAGCAAAAAACAACCAATCAGAATAACAACAAGAAGAAACAATCCAAAAAAATGAGGATAGTATAAGCAGCTACCCAGTGGGGTAGCACTGGTATACTCCCAGTGGTATACAGGGAGGAACTGAAGTGTCTGGCATCAAGGTGAGCAGAAGCCATTGTCCTTTTCTAAATCCTCCCTCCACACGATTGGGAAGCTGGTACCATATCTGACACTCCATCAACCTGGCTAACACTGTTTGACCTGCCTTGAAGACCCCCAGAGACTCTGCCCCACCCAATTTATGGGCTTGCCCAAGCTGCTTTTTCATATCAATGGCTGGTCTTGGCTCATGCTTCACAACTTCCTAAATCTTCTCAAACAACAGCTGGCCTCAGTGAGACCCAGGCCCAGCACTAGCAGCAGCCAGACTAGATTCACAGCTTCCCCTAGGAATCTCTAAGCCCAGAATATCTGATTGCTTTATAACTCAGACGAGGTGGTCCTGGGCAAAACACAGTTGGGGACTGACCTTGGCTCGCATCACCCAGGAAATTCCAGGGCCAGTGCACCCAGTGGACAGCTACAGACCAGGTCAGAGCACCGCCCTGCCCCTGCACAGCTAATCCTCCATCTGAGGCAGAGGTTGGTAGTAAGTGGTCATAGCCAATTCTTGAAGCTGACTGTCCTGTGTAAATCCCTCCCATTGATCTGCCAACAGCAATCAAGGCTCAACTACAAGAGGAAGGTGTACTGAGTCCACATGAAGGGTACATCTCCAGTACCCAGCTTGGGTCATAGTGGAGGCTGTGCCACTGAACTCTATAGGACACTTACTACATTAGGGCACACCACCAACACAGCTCTAGAGAATCAAAGCAGCTCTACCTAATACATGGAAACAAAGGAAGGCTGCCAAGACAAGGAGACAAAGAAACATGGCTCAAATGAAATAATAGATCAAAACTCCAGAAAAGCAGCTAAAGTAAATGGAGATAAGCAATCTGTCAGATGCAGAGTTCAAAACACTGGTTGTAAGGATGCTCAAGGAACTTGGTGAGGACCTCAGGAGCATTAAAAAAAAATCCAGTCAGAAATAAAGGATACCCTAATTAAAATAAAGAACAATTTACAGGGAAACAACAGTAGAATGGATGAAGCCAAGAATCAAATCAATGATTTAGAACATAAGGAAGCAAAAAACAACCAATCAGAACAAGAAGAAAAAGGAATTAAAGAAAGTGAGGATGGTATAAACAGCCTCTGGGACAACTTCAAGAGGTCTAATATTTGCATCATAGGAGTGCCAGAAGGAAAAGAGAAAGAGCATAAATTGGAAATCTATTTGAAAAATAATGAAAGAAAACTTCCCTAATTTGGTAAAAGAAATAGACCTGCAAGTCCAGGGAGCACAGAGAGTCCAAGACAAGATAGATACAGAAAGACCCACCCCCAACATGTCATAATTGAAATGCCAAAGGTTAAAGATAAAGAGAGAATCTTAAACGCAGCAAGAGAAAACCAATTAGTTCCCTACAGTGAAGTACCCTTAAGACTGTCAGCTGATTTCTTAAAAGAAACTTTGCAGGCTGAAAGGAATTGGCAAGAAATATTTGAAGTTATGAAAAGCAGGGACCTATAGCCAAGTTTGCTCTACCCAGCAAAGCTATCATTTAGAATTGAAGAGCAGATAAAGAGCTTCCCAGAAAAGAAAAAGTAAAGAAATGCATCATCTCCAAATCATTATTATATGAAATGTTAAAGGGACTTATTTTAAGAAAAAGAAGATAAAAACTATGAACAATAAAATGGCAAAAAATACAAATCTATCGACAATTGAATCTAAAAAAAAAAAACAAAGCAAAGAAGAAGAACAGAAACAGAATCATGGATACAGAGAGCATTTTGATGGTTGCCAGATGGGAGGAGGATGTGGGAGAATAGGTGAAGAGGGGAGGGATTAAGAAGTACAAATAGGGAGTTAAAGAATAGCCATGGGGATGTAAAGTACAGTATAGGAAATGGAATAGCCAAAGAACTATGGGCCTGACCCACGGACTTGAAAAAATGGTGGGGGGATTGCCTGAGGGAGTTGGAGGTGCTGGGTGGAGAGAGGGCAAAGGGGGAAAATTCAGGACAACTCTAATAGTATAATCAATAAAATATAACAAAAATTTCAATCAAGAGACAATGTTGAAACTAAGCTATCCTGAGAACTAGCCAATTGACCTATCTATGGCCTTAAGTTTATTATCAAACAATTATGTCAGCAATGTAATAACAATAAAATTGAGCCAGTTCATATGAGGTTAGAGAAACCCAGAGTGTACCACAGGAGATGTGCTTTGCAATGTTGGACAGAAGTAGAGAACTGGTGTTGACCCAAGTTATGCTTAGTATAAAGGCTCCTTTGTTGACTCACTGCGATGACAGTTTCTCATTTTTTAGATCATTGGGGATAAAGTTATATAATTCAGACTTGCCCTTCCCTCCAGACTACTGAGGTAACCACTACCTCCTACTTCTTAACTATGGTAGTTCCTGGACTGCAAAGCTATTTTCTATATGTCAGCCAAATTTGACTTTTAGAGTAGTGCAGGTAATGTGGCAAGTCAGAATGGAGGTGGGAAGATGTAATTTGGAATTAGAGTTTTTTTCCAAATAACCAGAAATTGCTGACTTCTGTTCGACTTATGCTAAGATTCTAACCATTACTATAAAAGTAACAGACACTGTCCTGCATATTGTCCTGATAACTTTCACAGTGCATGTCAAATGCCATTGGTGGGGGGGGGGGTGTCTGTTTCTCAATTATTTAAAGGGCAGTTTGTGCCAGTATTCTCCTTCCAACTACTATGACCCTGCTACTATTATCTTATATTTGACAAACAGATCGATTTCTTGCCTTAAATTACCTGGATAATTTTATTTGGATCAGTTTGTCAAATTAAAAATATATAGTTAGCTTGAGAATTCACCCCATTCCTCAACCTAACTGCTACTTAAATATCTCCTGTGACGTTTTTGCACTTTTGGCAGAGCATATAGAAATCCATGCAGGGGATGAAGCAGTTCATTGCAGTAAAGTAGCACATGCACTATTATGAGCTTGTCACAGTGAATCCTGCATATGTGTGTGTTATCAACTACAATTGTCCTTGTAAAATTAAATAAAAGCATGCATTTATTGTTGTAAGGTTCCAATTAAGGGACAGCTGGTGTTCTTATTACACTTGAATTAAATTGAACTTGTAATTTAGCTGTCCAGATGCACATTTTTAAATCAATATATAAAATTGCATTTGCTTTGTTTATTTCTTACTCAAAAATATCTGGAGCTCTACCTTGCGGCTCCTCCTACCCTTCAAACCCCACTGAAGAAGAGAAACTATTCACATATAACATTTTCTTCTCCAAGGTTTTTAAAGGGAAATAAAGGACTGAAGAATTTATAGAACGGAGAGGACCAAGGAAAGTAGCTGTTGAATTTTCCTTCCCTCCCTTCCTTCCTTCCTTCCTCCCTCCCTCCCTCCCTCCCTCCCTCCCTCCCTCCCTCCCTCCCTCCCTTCCTTCCTTCCTTCCTTCCTTCCTTCCTTCCTTCCTTCCTTCCTTCCTTCCTTCCTTCCTCAACTTTCCTTCACCCCCTTCCTTTATTTTCTATTTTGCCTTCAGCGTTAGCTGATATATTTATTGACTAAAATCGTCTTTAAAATTACCTGTTTCACATTACCTGTAGCTGAAATGACTATAAGCCTTCAGCTTTTGATCACAGCGCATTTCTTCTTGGCACTTCAGTTCCTAAAGTTTAAGAAACTTTGCTGCAACCCACAGCCATCCTAGGATGTGTGCAAGTTGCTGGTTTTTGCTTTTGTAAAACCTGTATTTATGACCACCCCCTGCCATACCCTTAAAAATGAAATTATAAAGAGCCTTTGCAGTGGAGGCTGGGCCCGAGTTTGGGGGAAAAGACACCACACTCCCTGAGAATAAAGGCTGTGTTGCACTCTGTGAGAACCGGGTACTAATGAATGAAACACACACAGAATATATCTGGTGATGAAACAGTGCTAGAGGAAGAAAGTGCCTGTACTCGGAGCACGCTTAGAAGCACGACTTTTGGACAATTTGATGGGAGCATCTAGCAGGAGGCAGAGGGCAGTCACAGGGTGGAAGTGGGCTCCGGGGGCACGTGGCCGAATTCCAGCCAGTCGGCAGCTCTGGACACCAGCAGTGCTGGGTATGCAGTGCTACCTGGCCTGGTGTGGCAAGGCCCTGCGGCTGGGGGTGGCTCCAAGCTCCTCTGCTTTCCTGCAGGTGGGCTGCCACTAGAGTTTGTAGAAGTTGTGGTTTTGGTGCCCAGAGTCCCATCACTAGTGCCGCCCCCTTTGAGTGTACTATCTGCGGAGCTCGGGGCACCCAGAGGGCGAGCCAGGAGCAGGGCCCAGGTTGCTGGTGTCAGTTGGAGGGCTCTGCCAGGGGACAGCTGGTGGAGGGGCACGCCTTTGACCAGGCAGGGTTTGGGCCGGGGTTGCCATGGCAGCCACTTGCCAAGGGGAGCCCCACACCAACCAGCAGCAGCAGCTAGGGCGCTGGGGAGCTCAGATTAATGCTAGGAGCGGACTGAACCAAGAGCATGGAAAAAGGGGGGAGGCCAGGCCGTGGCCCCTCTGCTTCCCAGCACTCCGCACTGCCCCGGGAAGGGTCCTCGTGTTTTCAAGAAAAGAAAATATTATTTCTTCTGGGCCTGAAAGTAGGCTTGCCAGAGCACAGGAGGATGGGGGGCAGCGGGGAGCAGAGTGATTGTCACCTCCATCCGGGAGTCCTCGTGCGCTTGTCTCTTGGCTTGGCATTTTATACCCTGCAGCGGCTGACTTGGAACCCGTTTGCACGTCCCAGCCACGAAGTTATGTAGGTGGGGCGGGCTTTAATTTGCTTATATCTAATATTTCAGAGCCTCTCTTTAAAATGGCGGCATTCAGTATACACCCCTGCTAAAGGCTCTCCAGGCACCTGGGTCACCTCGCGCAGAGCTGCTTTTGCTTCTGTAGCTAACAGATGGCATGTGCCACTGTCGCTGCCACTGCCTCTGCCGCTGAGAGCAGGACCTTTTAGCCTCTGGGTTTGCTCTAGCAGCATAAGGTAAGGCTGGAGATAAGTTGGGGTTCATGAGAGCGGCTGCCTTCCTAGGACGCTGATGAAATAAAATGCCTTTTAAACTTTATTTTTCAAAATGGTACATAGAAGGAAAAGTAACCCTGCAACTTTGTTGCAGTTTGGGGGCTTTGATCTTCCTCTTGTTCTTCCTTTCTTTTTTCCTACTTCCTTTTCCTTCAATTTCTTCATCTATAATAAATAGTATATATAGTAATTTAAACTTCTTGCATGGCATATCATCAGCTAATGTGTTTAACAACTAATTTTATCCCTGGTCATGTTATATCACAAGCAGTGCCACAGCTTCCTTGCAGCTCTTGGCTTTTCCCGCTCTAGATCAACACCTTTGGGCAGTTTGCTTTTACTACTGGCATCTGAAAAGCATGAGGGTAGATTTTAGCAGATTATTAAAAAGGTAACTTTACTTGTTAACATTCACAAACAGGCTTTTATGGTAAGAAAACAACATTTAATCAAGATGAATAATGAAAGTAATTCATTTGTGTAGTTTTAGCATTACTGTAGTAGATCTATGTGATTTTATAACTACAATCTGTTGATTGGTATATAGAAAGACAACAGTGAGAGTGAATGTATTGTTTTGCTGTTTAATCAAGGAAGTGTGTTTTAAAGAAGTTCTTATTTTCTGAGATGTTCCTAAATTGCTAGTATTTGTAAATGGGCATGGATCCCCACAGCCTATCTCTACACATGTATTGTGTTCATGGGAAAGCATGAATTAAAACTATTCCAAGATTTAATTTTGAAGTGATGTTAATTTTTCTCTATCTTGATTCCTTGTTTTAATCAATAAGTCTTTCCCTGATTACTGATATAGTGGTTGGAGGGCAGACTATTGAAATAGGTGTACAAATGACTAGACATGAATGCTTTATACAATTTATCCATGAGATTTTTTTCCTTCTGATGTAAAGTATACTAACAATAAGGCTTACTGGAGACCTCAGATTTTCTGATTTTATTCACATTTTCTCTTTTGCCTATGCAAATATTCAAATACTTTTAAAAGTTGTTTTTAATTTTTTTCTAATATGCAATACTTTGGGGAAATGCCTTCATATTTATAGAAACTTCCCTAAACTTAGCCTAAAAGGACTTGTGCCCATAGCCCAGCTGATATTATAATATTTCTGTCCACTTCTTAACTTCTCTCCAGACAATGGAAGCTACTTGGCTGGCAGACTGTCCTGCCATTAGATTTAGCAAGGTTTTGAAAAGTGGGGAAAGGTAATCGTTTAGGTCATAATTGTTTAGCAACTATTAAAGAACTGTGCAGTTTGGCCTCCCAGTGAGGTACTACAGTGTGCCTAGAAAGAAAGAAATGAACTGTTTACAATGGAATGTGCTATTAAATAAATTTTGCATCAGTTTTTCAGAAGATTATTGAGAGAAGTGTATGGGGTAATTCATTGCTTCACATCTGAAAGAAGAGTTCCTGCAGGTAGAGCAATAGATACTTGCAGTTTTGCAAGAAGTGGGGACAGAGGTGACCAAAAGCAATTTCTCTCAATTTTAGTGATTCATATTTAGAACTGAGTTCAGCAAGCTTTGGGTCCTGATGTGCTTGCTGCCTTGTTTGCTGAAATACTTCAGATTAAGTTCATCCTTTGGAAAAAAAAAAGAAAAGATTAAACTTCCGGACTTGAATAGACAAGCTAAACTAGTGTTAGAGACCTTAGAAGGAAATTTGGCCAGTTAACATTCTGCAGTTTCACGTAATGATGAGATTGGAAGCTTTGTATGAAAACATAAGTGAAAAACTTTGTAAAAATATTTTCAAGAGAGATTAATATAGTTCTGGGCTAGAGGTGGTGATTACATGTTATGCTCTACTTCTAAGAGCTACTTCATTTCTCTAATTTCTTATGCTGCTTTTAGCACTCATAATGATTCCCAGGACTATTATAAAGCACCTTTTTTTCCTTCCACTGTTCACACCAAGCATTTCACAACAGTTGCTTTTTAAGGGGGACAAAACCTCTAATTATGAGCTGGCATCCAAAGTATCTTTGGTATTCCCTTGCACCCACCCTTTACCTTAGCAATGCTTTGCACAAAGTAGCTACTTAATAAATGTTGAGTTAAAAATTCACAGAGGAGCAGATTCTGTGCACAGCTTTTAATTTAAACAGAAGACATTGTTGGGTACTTGCAAAAACCTAAAATTTTAAAGAAGATTAGAATGTACAATCCCTTAATTGCCGGAATTCTATTTGCCACAAATGAGTTATTTTGCTTTTCATTTTACTTCTAGGCACTTGTGTAATTCATCCTTTTGACCACTAGGTGCATTATTATTGGCCCAGCTCTACAATATGAAAAAGTAATCACAGCAGCTTGGGTAAAAAAAAGGTTTTGTCTTTTGAGGCTGTACAATACTGCACAAGCTGGAACAGTGACACTCTCTTGGCTGCTGTGCAGATGCTGACAATATAGTCTGAAGCACAATTTTGTTCTAGGCCCACTTGTTTTTATATGTGAGAGGGAGTGGAGGAAGAAAAAGGTGACAAGATTTTCATTCCTAAAATGTTATACTTAGTCTGCTTATAATACACTAAATTCAGGAAGGTGGCTAGATTTTTCTGTTTTAAAATAAATAATATTGTCTGAAAGGATTACAAACAGGGATTGGGGCACAGCAGACAAGAATAATTTACAGTACATGTTTGACAAGTAATTTGATCCTGTAATTAAAGTTAGATAATGGTCCTTGCCATGTTAAAACTATCAAGTGTCTGAAAGAGCATGCAGGCTACACTCACCTTTACTTCTTCAAGGTTCTTCCATGCTGTTGGGTTTTCTTATAACAATGTCTAGTAGAGTGAACAGATGGATTTTCCCTCATTATATATGTATGTGATTTCAAGAAAGTAGAAATTAGAAGTTTTGTTTCTTTGTGGAATTTTTGTGCATCTCCTTAGGTGTAATGTGGTTCTCACTTCAAAAACAGAAAGAAACCTGTGTCTCAGATAAAATGAGATAGACATTTTTCCTCTATGGTAACAAAAATTTTTGGAGCATAGAGTTTAATTATCAACCAACCATATGATAAACAAACACAAATTATGACCAAAAATAAAACTATTATATCTATATTATTGTGGGCTTTTAGATCTTAAGAATACCAGGGGGCTCCATGACATTCTACTCTTCCTGAATGGTTATATATGGCCTCAAGATAGCCAAATGACAATGTTGGAAGGGCAACTTTAACAATTAGGATAAATAATGCATCAATTGCATTACCAGGTGTTAATAATACCCATGTGACCTAAAAGAGATCAGAAAAGATATTTTTCCAGATCATTTTGTTCAAACACAATATAAATTCATCATTTATTATTATTTTTATAGGGAGCTGTTTTTATTTTATTTTTTAAGATTTCATTTCTTTATTATTAGAGGGAAAGAAGAGGAGGGTCAAGTCAAGGAACATGTGTGAAAGACCCATGGACAAAAACAACAGTGCAGGGGAGAGGTTGAATGTGTGAAGTGAGGACTGGGTAGAAAGAGGGAGAGTAATGGGGAGAAATGGGGACAACTACTTGAACAACAATAAAAAAATTAAATCAAATTAATAAAATCTGTGAGGAAAAAATCCATCATTTAGTTCTACTTCACACTAAATTGGGTGATACTTTTTAAAAGATTGATGGGAAAATAATATAACATGAAAAGTATTTTTATTTGAGAAATAAAAGTACTACTACTTTATCTGGGCATGTACACACAACAGAAGCATACACATGCATGTGTGTCTAAATTAGTTGTCATTTTAGAACAATTCATACACATATGCATTGATTTCTCCCTGGAGCTTTATGGAAAAGTATTTATTTTTACAGTATTCCTGCCATTTTAAGAAAGAAATGAAAAAGATTCACATAAACTATAATAAATATTAGTATCAAGCAATGTCTCCCAGGCTCAGTAAAAGAAGTGGGGCTCTGAATATTCAACTCCAGGCAGTGAACATTCAGAAAAAGCATACATTGTTCAGAACTGAAGAAGAAACAGAAATGAGAGGAAACTTGATTTAAGTGTGTGTGTGTGTGTTGTGTAGATATAGATATAGGTATACAAAATGTATCTGATTATATATGTATACTATATATTAATATACATCCATATATATTACATGTATACATGCACATTTATATCTTCATACACATATATGACATATAATATATATTCTATGTTTATGGATTTTTGTTTATAATATTTATATATTTATTTTATGTATAGGCAGATAGATGTTTATATTTTATATATCTGTGTATATGATGCTTTTCAAGAAACTCAAGCATAGTAATCCCAAAAGTCATTATTTTTTTAACAGAACAAAGTGTTTAAAAAAGCTTGATTACAGTTTTAGGAATCAATTAGGCATGCTTGTTAAAATATGTCCACTCTGAAGCCCTACATCCATCAGCATTAAGTTGGCTCATAAGTAGGAGAGATTTGTTTCCAATTTTAGTCCAAAGTTTAATGAGTCTTTTTAAAAAATCCTCACAGTAGGTGAATTACAACAGCCCAGAAAGAAAGGGCCTCCAATTGAGAAAAGCAGTCTGAGCAGAAATTCAGAGGGTAGGCACTAGAGGATTCCAACAGGGCTTAGAACACAGGAACATCCTAGAAAGTGACTATTAGGCGGATCTTGTTTTCCATTTTGGATCACTCAAATAGGCTTAAAATTGTCCCACCAAATTCATTGAATCCTGCACTTCTTGGCATTGCCCAGGACTGGTGTGGAAATTTGAGAAAGGTTTCTTCAGGTTCATTCAGGTTTCCCTAAATGTATCAGTAACTCTCTATTAGGCAGTTTACTGGGTGTCCTTAGCTCATAGCCCTAGTGCCTAGCACATAGTAGGCTTTCAGTAAAAGTTTGTTAAATGAATTAAAGAATAGTTCAATGTTTCTAGTGTTGTCTTGTATTTTATGAACATCCTTCCCCTGACTTCAGGTAGCAGTATCTCTATTTCTTTTTGACAAAAAAAAAATCAACAACAACAAAATAGACTGAACACAAGGTTGAATGTCCTCCTGGAGGCCACAGTAGCAACTAACTCTTTAACAACTTCAAGAAAAAGCAAGCAATGTCACATTTTGGGATGAGGCCTCTAGGATTGGCCCCCAGCTATTTTTCTGTCACTTGCAGTTGCATTTAGTATATCTGTTCTGCATACAAAGGAAATCAGTTTTCAACAAGAAGTTATGTAGAAAGAGTTCTTTAAACTGTTTTACCAGATAAAAAATGAATGAAAATAAGAAATACTGTGATTTAGATGTCTTGTGTCATGTATAGTTTAGAAAGTGATGAAGTCACAAACAGAAACCAGAAAGGAAACTGGGAGCTGTCTCATTTCAGTCAAACACTGATTGCCCATTTAGAGGTTGAATTTGCATAGGTTTTTATTTACCAAGATACAGGTATGAATAGCGCCTCTTTTTACTGTATCCAGAAAGCAAAGTCTACACAGCAGAAGAGACAAGAGCTGCCATTTCAAACCCATCACAATTATCTTTTGTGCCCAGAGAACCATTGGTCTTTGGGTAGAGTTTTTGCAGTCTCCCCTTATGTGGCAGTATGAAGAAAACAAACAAGGATTTTTTAGGGGGGGGGGTGGCATGTTAGCAAAATGAGAGAGTAAAAGAACCACAGAGCTTGCATTTCACCTTTTGTTTTGAGTCTTCAACCTTTACATGGGAAAACAAAACAAAGCAAACAAAAGCACCATGTATAATATTAGCTTGGGTATGTATCTCATAGTATAATTCCTCAGTTATTTAATGCTTTACAAACTGAGTAAACGAGATTGTCACGTAATATTAAAGTGGCTGATTTATTATGGCTGGATTCATGAACTACATAGTGGTTTTTCTGATTTCTATTAAAAATATTGTAGAGACACATTCAACAAGACCCACAGCACAGTGATGGAGATCACATTTCACCTCAGTGCCTAAGTGGAATTGTCATTTGTCCTGTGAAAAGTAAGCATTCAATAAATGGCCCAATTGTGGGTGCTATTTGTTAAAGGGTGCATTGATTTTTTTTAATTTTTATTTTTTATTTAATTCTTGTTCAAGTACAGTTTTCTGTCTTATATTCCCAGCCCTGACCACCCCCCCCCAGTGCTCTCCACCTCCCTCCCATTTCCGCCCCCACCTTAGTTATTGTCCATGTGTCCTTTATACTTGTTCATGTGATGTTTTTCAAAATTTTTGGTGTCCAAGATTGATGAGGATCCCAAAGAAGGGGTTTGCATTTCATTTCAAACATAATTTTGGAAAAAAATGAAACTTTCAACTCCTTCATGTCAGCATTTCCCTAAGTAACTGGATAGAATGAAGAAAAACCTTATTAGCTCACCCAGAAGTATGAACTGAAAAATAGCACACATTATAGGGTCACATTTTATGTTTAAAGGCTTCAAAATACAAAAAAACATGAGGGTGGGCAGAGGTGTTGCATAATCTGATCTGTTTCATGAATGCTTACAGTAGTGGCCTCAGCTGTCCACAGAGGCTATGTCAATAAGCATTTTGCTGGCTTTCTGAAGCTACAGTCTGAGCTGGACTCAGATTGACAGGCACCCCCAAGGGAGGGCCTTTTTTTCTTTATTTGTTTATTTGTTTTGGAGAAAGACCTATGGTTTTGGCCAAACTTTTGACTGGCCAACTAAGCTACCTTGCTACCATGTATAATCCTCTTTCTTAGAAAGATAAACTTGGTTTGGCTGGGGGTCTTATTTAGACATACTGAGAGATTCAGCATAGCAATAATGTGAGGGCTCAATGCTTTTGCTTTCTGACTGAAACTTCCCCTCCAAAGATCTTTTGTGGCTAAGATGACAGGCTGGAAAATGTGGCATAGGGCTTGATATTTTACAGTGCTGGAACAGAACTGAGAATACCTCCATGCGTTGTGGAGACCATGATGTTGATGGTGATGATGATTATAAAAATGACCTAAAATGTGCAAACACTTTGAGGTTTCATAAGTCCTGTTGAGGGAATGGTGAGAGAGAGAGAGAGAGAGAGAGAGAGAGAGAGAGAGAGAGAGAGCAACTCTAAGATTAGCTAGTTCCTCTTCTCATGAATATTGTAGTCTGCTGTTCTTTCTTACTAATCAGATGCATGAAAACTATGGTTTTGAATATTGATTCTAAATTAACAGGTAACAGCTAGCTTACCTAAACACTTTTATTTTTATTAATGGAGTCTATTCTTCCTTTATTTCTTAAAATGTAGAAGTTGAAGGAACTTGTGTGACCTGTACAAAATAAAATTTTGAGGTAAAAGTTACATTTGTCACTTTCAAGCCTACATTATACAATAACCCCACTATTGCCTTCCATCTATCCCCAAAGAAATTTTGTTAAATTTTTAGCTATAAAAACAATTCAGAAAGAGGCACTCATAAATGGTGAGAAGCAATGACAGGAAATGCTGGTTGCATAGGCCTTATTCAGAATTTAGGGAGGCTAGAGCTGGCTGATTTGCTTTTAACTTCCTGTTTGGGGGCTGTTTGGGTCAAAAGTAGCAGTGTTTTCCATATAAAGATTTTTCTTCATTCTGTAGGGTTACAATAAATCTGTCACTGTACTGTGTGTTTGTATATTTTATGGACTGTATCATGTGGTTTGAGTTTAATTTGGAAGCCAGTGCTTTTACAATCAAGATTCTACTGCCCCTCCCAACACACACACACACACACACACACACACACGTGCAGTTTTAGGATCTGGGATTGTATCAGCTTTCCAAAGTTTATAGCTCTATTTACACAATACTGATTGCTGAGGAGGGCGTTTCCTGCCAGCTAATGACTGGTTGGAAGGGCCAACAGTCCAAATCCAGGGAGAGAGAGCCATTCATTAAGTGCCATCAGAGGAGACCAGGGCACTTTTATCATGAAGTGGCAAGGAGAAAGTGAAACCACATTCTGCCTTTTAAATATCCCAGAGTAGGATGGGCAGACTGAGATATGGATGTGGCGCCTGCTGGCATAGAAAACTGAGCTTCTTTTTGACAGGGACCAACCAACCTTTCCATAAATTGCCAAATTAAGACGGGTGAAGAGGGCATTTCATTTAAGTTGATGACCCAGTAGAGAAGGGACAAATAAAGATAAGGGCCTTGATCTGCCAAATATTAACTACTTGAAAATATCCAACTCACAGCTACTTTAAAAATCTTTAAGGTCACATGAATGAATTTATTCATTAGTTGTATAACAGATCATTGCTAAAATGAACAAGAATTGAGGAATGGAAAGAATTATCTCTGTTCAAGGTCAGTCTATTAACAGGACACAGATATTCCTTTTCAATTCCCTAAGATAATGCAGGAAAATTATGTACATGGAGAATACCTTGCTTTTTCTGGAAGTATATTTCAGGGCTGTAATATTAACCATTTAACCTGAGACATGCCGAGGAAACAGTTTTATCCCCCATATAATTCTTGCCTGCTATAAAGCAGCTGAGGTGTAAAGATTTTGGCATTGATTTAGAGCAAAAACAGAATAAGACCAAGATTAGGTTCACATCCAGGAATTCCTAACTTCCTGGCCTGTCCTTCACTCCTAGTTTCCTGAGCATTTGATTTGCCAAAATGTTAAATGTTTTTAAAAGATAGGCATCTGTTCTAAGATCTTTACTAAATACTTCCACACAAGAAGGTTGTGTGACACCCCCACTCAAGAACTTGGCTAGGTACTTTACCTTGAAATTTTAATTTCTTTCATATCTTCCAAATTTGGTGAGGGATGGTAGGAGTGACCCAGACATCTAAAATAAAGGCAATCATTAGAGTCCAGACACCTGGATTTCTTCATGGGATTGAGTGATCTGTCACATGCAGAGTAAACCAAATATTAAGTTTCATTTTTGGGTCTGGAAAATGTCATTATATGCTTTAAATATTCAGTAATCCCAGAATTGCTGGTCATTACCAGTTCACAAAATAAAGGAGTTTTATGAAGTTTAAAATACTCTACAAATGGACTCTATACTCATTACTATTGTTATTATTAGTTGATACTTTGGACAGATTTAAAAATAATACAGTGACCAGATGAACTAAAAAATATTTTAAAACAACTTTATTTGTGAATATTCTTGAATTTGAATATTAAGATATATTAAAATGCTGCTAGTTCAAATTAAAACCAATACTCTGAATAAAAATGTTTTACAGTAAGAACAAACAAGGTTTTTCTAAGTCAATGTCCTATTGGCCTGAATATTAAACTTACTGATAATTAATAACACAGATGCATTTAAATAATGATCGTAAAACCTTAGAAGTTCTTGTTCTTGTTCTAAGAGGTTACATACCACTTCCATCTTCTTGACATTATTATTTTATTAAGCAAACCCTTTCTTTATAGATTGTCCAAAATATATATTTCAAGCTGATTTAGGTTCATTTACCACAGTGTATATTAGTAGCGTCAAAATTAATTAAGATTTACCCTTCTGTACGTATAGTCAACAACATTACTTTGTAGTATTGGAAAAGCCTGTTTTTCTTTCTTTTTTTGTTGTTGTTCAAGCACAGTTGTCTCCACTTCACCCCCCCCATCCTCCCCTACCCCACCCAACCCTACCTCCCACCCACAATCCCACCTTTTACTTTGTCCATGGGTCCTTTATACTTATTCCTTGATGACCCTTCTCCTTCTTTCCTCCATTATCCCCTTCCCCTCTGGTTACTGTCAGTTTGTTCTTTATTTCTGTGTCTCTGATTGTATTTCGCTCACTTATTTATTTTGTTGATTAGGTTTCATGTATAGGTGAGATCATATTGTATTTATCTTTCACTGTGTGGCTTATTTCACTCAGCATAATGCTTTCCAGTTCCATCCATAATGTTGCAAAAGGTAGGAGCTCCTTCTTTCTTTCTGCAGCATAAAATTCCATTGTGTATATGTACCATAGTTTTTTGATCCATTCATTTACTGATGGGCACTTAGGTTGCTTCCAACTCTTGGCTATTGTAAATTGTGCTGCTATGAACACTAGGATGCATAAGTTCTTTTGGATTGGTGTTTCAGGGTTCTTAGGATATAATCCTAGCAGTGGAATTGTTGGGTCAAAGGCAGATCCATTTTTAGTTTTCTGAGGAAATTCCATACGTTTTTCCACAGTGGCTGCACCAGTCTGTATTTCCACCAACAGTGTACTAGGGTTCCCTTTTCTCCACATCCTCACCAGCACTTATTGTTTGTTGATTTGTTTATGATGGCCATTTTGACCAGTGTGAAGTGGTATCTTATTGTGGTTTTAATTTGTATCTCTTTGATAGCTAGTGATGCTGAGCATCCTTTCATGTGTCTCTGGATCCTCTGTATGTCCTCCTTGCAGAAGTGTCTGTTCAGGTCCTTTGCCCATTTTTTAATTGGGTTGTTTGTCTTTCTGGTGTGGAGTCATATTGAGTTCTTTGTATATTTTGAAGATTAAACCCTTGTCTGGGGTATCATTTGCAAAGATATTTTTCCGTATAGTTGGTTCCTTTTTGATGATGTTTTCTTTAGCTGTGCAGAAGCTTTCTATTTTGATGAAGTCTCATTTGTTTATTCTTCCCTTTATGTCTTTTCTCTAGGGTACATATCAGTGAAAATATTGCTGTGTGGAGTATTTTAGATTTTCCTGCCTATATTCTCCTCTAGGACTTTTATGGCATCATGACTTATATTTAAGTTAGAAAAGCCTATTTTTCTATCACTGTAGTTTTCAAGTGGTGAGCAACAACTCATTAGTTCACAATAAAATCCATTTAGTAGATTCTGTCTGGCATTTCTTTTAAACAAAATTGAGTAAAATAAACAGTAAAAATATAACATATCATGTAGTAAGCTTAGGTATTTTAATGACACAGTTATTTTATATCCATGCACTTATGTACTTAAGGATGCAAAATGTATTTCTTACTATTTGTTGCTGTCAAAGATTTAAAAGTCCATGTTTTAGATGTTATTTCACACTAAGTCAAAAATGTTTTTTTTCCTCCTTTTTTGAAGGCAAATTGGGCAAGGAGTGCTGGGGGCTTGGGTGCTGGCATATGGTTTTGTTGGTTAAGTACCTTAATTGTTATTTGTGTTTTTCAAACTAAGAAGACATATTTCTGTGCTAAATATGTTATAAGATTTAATGTCTACAGTATTTTGTAGTCCTGAAGGGATGCACATTATGTAAGTATTATGTATTTACCTAGTGATATTCATAGATAACAAGACAGAAAATAATGCTAGCAAGGAACAGAAGCCAAAAGAGGACGTCCCAGAAAAAACAACCAAAAATCTTGGGGTAGCTAGGGGTGAGGTGCTTCTAATAGCAAAAGAATTGTCAAAAAATTTGAATGTAAAAAAAATCACACATTATTTTAGCATGAGTTAAATGTAAGTTTAAAAAGTTTAAAAATTGGTTTTGGCTTTTACAAATCAAAAATGGTCAGTGACATGACAGGATGTTTGCAAGAAAAAAAGCTGATTTTTAAATAAATATAAATATACAAATTTACTGTACATTGAAAGAAAACCTGTAAACATCTCTTTTTGATGCATTGAACAAAGGCACACATTAAAATGAATTTAAAATTTGTGGATGGGAGGCATAATGTGAGAATCTTTTAAATATACCTGAGATATTGATTGGAATGATCATATACAAATAATGATAACAATAGTGATCATTATACAAATAATGATAATAATAGGTACATGGCCTTTCTAATTACTTTTTTGTATTGATGAGAGTTAAGTCCAATAGTATGAAAAAAACATTCACTTCCATGAAGTACTGAGTATACGCCATTAGGAGATTAGAGGTATCCTTAGAAGTCTGTATAATCTGTGCATATTTACTTGATTTAGTAATTGTTAGATAGAAGGAAAACATTGCCTTCTGAGGTACTGTTATATCTCTAGTGGGATCATTGGGATCTCATCCTCTTCCTCCACCCCCAGTTTCCTCCCTATTCCATTAAATCTATTTTATCGTTGGACATGTTGACTTTATTCCCAAAGGTCTCTTTCTGTGGACATGCTCCAGAGCCTTAAAGCACTGTTGCTTTCTCAACTTGGAAAATTTGAAATGCAATTAGGCTTTTCATTATACACATTTAAATGTTAAAGTTAAGTTATTGCTCTGAAAATAAAATATAATCTCAGTTTTAATGAGTTGGTAACTAAGCTCTGTCATTGTAAATGAGTTATTTCCCTCTTTATATATACCATATTTAAAACTTGTTAAAATAGAGAAAGATTTAGACATTTAGTTGTGTGGTTAACAATCAATTTATGAAATGGGAAGTAAAACAAATTAAGTACCATAATAAAGTGTGACCTGTCACCAAAAAATATATATGCATTACTATATACATATGCATGATGATAAAAATTTTAAAAATGGTGATAAACGAACCTGCATATATTTCAAGATCCTGGGAGTGATAGATTTTAACTAGTTCTTATTCTGTTTGTTAAAGCTGATCTAGAAAGTACTAATATATATGATTTAGGGCAGAGGATAACTTTGCCTATAACATCTATTACACTGTAACAACATTTACAGAGAAGCATAGAGTAGGTGGAATAAGGTGTGGGAAGTTTATATGTGAGTTACTCAGGATTTTACTCATGCTTTGCTGCAGCAAGCATGTGGCTGGTTGTGTGTTTTAGGCAAACAAAATTAGTCATTGGTTTAGGGTGTCAGCTACTTTTTTCACTTTAGTCTTCTAGGTTTTTGTTATAGAATACTTGGCAAATCAATAGCGATAAGAAACAGCTATGTAAGAAAGTGTGTTAGAGCAGACTAAACCCCAAACTGTCATTCATTTCTCAGCATTCTAGCTTTAGTTAATCTGTTTGTGAAATATCATGATACTTTGTGTAACACATCTGCTTTTTAAAACTTCTTAAGGTATTCACAGAGCTCAAGATCTTTGATAGGTGAGCTAATTTTATTTATTGTGAATAAAAATTATTTTTCACACTGTAAGGACAAACTCTTTTTTAGAATGAAGAAGGAAGATGGAAAGGAAGAGTTGCTAGATTTGCTAGTCTTTTGCTTGATTATGGTATGATCTCATATACCATATTCCTTATTTTCGTAGAACCCTGTTGGCCAAAAGGAAATTAAGATGTTGGTGTTGCTTTTGGCAGGTTTCCCCCTAACTGGTAAGTAAGGAAAACCCATTGGTCCCCAAAATTGTAGCCATTAGCACTTTCAGGAAGCCTGCAATGATCGGACCCCATAGGGAGAATAAAAACCTGATAATCTCAGCTCCAGGAGAGGAGCTCTGGCAAATATTGTTCCTAATGTTGGGTAAAAATTCAAGTAAAACAAAATAAAAGAAAACAGAACTTTCTTGAAATGAGAGGTTTGTTTGTTAGTTTGTTTTAAGTGAACATAACTTGGATTTCCTTGGATCCCTATAAAAGGAATGTAATGACACACACATCCAGACTTCTGCAACTTTATACTTTTAGCTTCCTGGATCAGGACAGACTTAGGAAATAGGAAGTCAGAAAACAAAATCAGCAGCCATTGCTTTTCTATCATTTAGGGTCCTTTTCTTATTTGCTTGGTGTAAATACTGGCATAGAATTTAACCACATGAGTTGTTAGAAGCCTGTGACTTCACTCGATACTTCCATATGCTAGCAAGACTAGACAGGGTGACATCGGTGCTCGGAGTTCTTGGGTGGCAGGTTTTACTATCACCTTTGCCTCCAGGAGCACATACTTTCAAATAAATCTTAATATCTGTAGGCAGGAGTTTACATATGGGAATAACATTTAAACCTCCATTTTTATGCCCAAGAAAAGCATTCGGTAATAAGTATTTATTTAGTCAACTGACATTTATTGAACAATTACTGTATACTATATGCTCTACTATGTACTTTCATTTTTTATGACAACATTTCATTTAACTGTGAAATACAATTGGTTCTAGCCTGGCAAGTATTATCTTTGGCATCTAATAGGTATCAGGCTAAGATCACACCTTCAATTCTTTGCTCACATTTTAATGCAACCTCACCCCTCAAACACACAATAATTTCTTCATTGTCTAGTCATATTATCTTCATCATTTGGGGACCATACCATGACTTCATGACCATAGCCTGCCTTTCCTATCAGTTATTTTCTTATAAGTCAAGCCAACATTAATCTCTTATGCAACTTGATAGAAAAAAAACTTGTTTAGTTACCTGGTGGAGGGTGCTGCAGTAGAATAGGATATACAAGAGGATGAATAGTGGATGGAGAATGAGGAGTCAGGAGTGTAAAATGGTGTTGAGTGAAAGTGCTGCTGAAACAGCCATATAGAAAATTCTAGAGCAAAGTTGGATTATACTTGTTCAGAATACAGAGAAAATAATAGAGCAACACCTTGGGAGTTAGTCTTTTACCCCTAGGAGTGACCATGGCAGCCTAAGGAGAGTACCAGAAGAGGAATCTCTGTGTCACAGAAGCAAAAGAGAAGATAAGTTTCTAGAAGAGGGGGGCAATCAACAAATACCACATGAGCCCTTGCTGGTGTAGCTCAGTGGATTGAGTTCAGGCCTGCGAACCACAGGATCGCAGTTCGATTCCCAGTCAGGGCACATGCCTGGGTTGCAGGCCAGTTCCCGGCAGGAGACACACCAGGGGCAACCATGCATTGATATTTCTCTCCCTCTCTCCTTCCCTTTCCCGCTAAAGATAAATAAATAAAATAAAATAAAAGTTAACATGTTAATAAAATATTAAAAAAAACAAATACCACATGAATTAAAAAAGCTGAGGCCACTGCTTATGCTATTTAAGAGGTCTTTTATGACATTTTAGAGGCCAGAAGACAGTTTAGAGGGTTGAGAGATAAATAAAAAGTTGGCATATGAAATTTTTAGTGATTACTCTTTTGAGATATTTGATGATTAAGGGTGAGAAATTTTGCAATTTCACAAGGAAATAGGATCAAGGGAAGAGATGGTTTTGTTGTTTTTAGGGTAGGAGTGACTGAGACATGCTTACTGGCTGAAAAGGAGACAAAACTGAAGCAGAATTTGATCTTTGACCCTATTTTTATTCATCAAATGTAGAGTATAGGAAATGTCTCTAAATCACCAAATATGTATTAAGTGCCTACCCTACTTGCCCAGTGTCTCTGTTAATATGCACAGTATTATTGTGCAGTCTGATTAACAACTCTGGTGTTTATTCTTTTTTGCTGTTAAGGTACAGGATTAAGGTTGTAATAAAAGAACCAGGACAGATTTGTACCAAAAAAGTAGTGGAATTCAGCCAAAATAATAGATAAGATTGTTTTTAAATAAAATAAAAAAAGAATCAAAATCATTCAATAACATCTTTCTACCAAGCAAAAACAGTGCACAAAATCAGCAGTAACTTAGATTAAATGATTCCCGCCACTCCGGGGAAAATGTTTCTTAATTGTATTTCTAAAACTATTGTGAAAATTTTGCTTGTTAATTTCTTATTTATGATTTCTAGTTTAAACTTTTCCCTTATCATTTTATACTAGAGAAAATAGATTTCTATAGTATCCTACATAGAGAAGCAAACCAAATGGTTTCACATATAAGTTATTGAGGATATCTTTTTACTTTGTTTAAGAAAAATATTCAGCAGAGACAAATGACAATAATAGCATAAATGGGCTTAGTAAATCTGTGATCAACAATTTTCAACACTTTGCTTTATAATTGGAAGGATTGCAAAGGAAAGCAAGTTCATATGGTTGGTTTAAATTAAGTCTATTTTTGATGGGATTAAACAGCTTGACAATCAAGTTGTGAACTCTATGCATTTCTTAACTAATTAATTTAGTGTAATATCTCTTCAAAGTCCTTGTTCCATGTTGCCAATTAACTACACCTCATAGGCCTCTCAGCTCCTTTTCTGGGATCAGCTCCTTGGTATGTTACTATTCAGTTTTTTATTGTGTTCCGTAACAAAATTGAATTTGCAAATGGATCATTTTGGGGTTTGATTATCAATAATAACACATTCTCAAAGTCCTTTTGCATAGTGCAATTATATGTTTAACAATGGGATTTATGCATTGAATTTAAGATAATTAAACATATTAATAATTACTAAAATTAAAATATACATAGAAAAAAATTTTCCAAAATCTTTACTTTGTTATCTTTGTTTCTATGTGTATGATTAATACTGTTATAAATACCGATGAAATAATTACTTGTTTTTTGAGCTTAGAATGGAAAAATTCCAGCAAAGAAGACAAAAATGAGTGATGAGAGAGTATTTCCAAACAAACCCCTTTTTAAATGGCTTTTCAGTAAAAGCCTTTGCCTCCACTTCTGCCCAGCTGCATTAAGTTCAGAGGAAAATTTACTTAAACAATGCCAAGTGCCTTTCTTTTTCTTTCTTTTTAAAATTTAAATATTTTATTGTTTGTCCTATTACAGTTGTCCATGTTTTCTCCCTTTGCCTCCCTTTACCCAGCCCACCCCGTCAACTTCCATAGTCAGTCCCCACACTGTGTCCATGTCCATGGGTTGTGCATGTATATACCTTGTCTTTTTGTAGGACTTGCCACCTTTGACAGGTAGTCATTCACTTTTTTCAGATTCAAATTCTATTTGATTTCTCTTGTGTATGTTCATCAATGAAGCCACCTCCTTTTTCAAAAGGTAAGCTTACATTTGGCTCTTTAGCCTCAGTTCCTGGTATAGTATTAATATTACTAAATACCCATGTTGACATCCAAAGTCTTGTAGCTTCTTTTCCTGGAAGGAATTTGATTTATCCAATATTCTAATTGAAAATTGTAGCATCATATGTGCAAAACAGTTGGCAAAATAGGGGAAGGAGGTCATTTATCAGACTCCAGTCAGCAAGCTATACAAATTCTTATAAAAAACAATATCTGCAAAAATACATAGAGAAAAGTCAAGAATACCATTTTTGTGTGTCTTTTGCAATTGACTTTTACAGTGTATCAGCTCTGGCAATCTTCAAAAGCAGTGTGCAACAAAGAAATCACTACACCTATAACCTTGGAAAATGGTTGAAGCAATAACATATACTAGATGTTGTGCCTTTTTTTGAAAGCCATTTTACAGACTACGTGTTTATTAGAAGTTTATAGTAGTGCATCTGAGTGATAAATGTGCCATGACACATACACACAAACACACACAGGAACCATTTTTAAAAATTTATTGTTCAGTTACAGTTGTCCTCATTTTTACCCATGACTCTCCCCTGCCCTATGCACACCCAACCTCCCACATTCAGTCCTGCCCCCATTGTCCTTGTTCATGGGTTGTTTATACATGTTCCTTGATTTAACCCTTCCCCGCCTTTCCCCTGTTATCCCCTACTCCCCTGCCCTCTGGTCACTGTCAGCATGTTCTTTAATTCCATGTCTCTAGTTCTATTTTGCTTGTTTATTTGTTTGGTTGATTAGGTTCCACTTATAGGTGATTTCATATGGTATTTGTCTTTCAATGCCTGGCTTATTTCACTTAGCAAAATACTCTCCAGTTCCATCCATGTTTTGTGAAGGATAGAAGCTCCTTCTTTCTTTCTGCTGCATAATATTCCATTGTGTTTAAATGTACTAACCGTTTTTGGTCCACTCATTTACTGATGGGCACTTAGGTTGCTTCCAGAACTTGCCTATTGTAAACAATGCTGCTATGATCATTGGGATGCAGAGGTTATTTGAACTGATATTTCAGGTTTCTTAGGGTATAATTCCAGCAGTGGGATTAGTGGATCAAAAGGCAGCTCTATCTTTAGTTTTTTGGAAGAAATTCCAGAGTGTTTTCCACGGTGGCTGTACCAGTCTGCATTCCCACCACAGGGTACTAGGGTTCCTTTTACTCCACAGTTTCACCAGCACTTGTTTGTTGATTTGTTAGTGATGGCCATTCTGACAGTTGTGAAGTGGTATATCACTGTGGTTTTAATATGGATCTCTCTAGTGGCTAGTGATATTGAGCATACTTTACTATGTCTATAGGCCCTCTGTATGTCCTCCTTGGAGAAGTGTCTGTTCAGGTCCTTTGCCCATTTTTTGATTGGGTTGTTTGCCTTCCTGGTGTGGAGTTGTGTGAGTTCTTTATATATATTGGAGATCAAACTCTTATCCAAGTTTCCCATGCCCTTGGTTTCCTTTTCATTTTGCTGATGGTTTCTTTACTTGTGCAGACATATTTTAATATTATGAAGTCCCATTCATTTATTCTTTCCTTTATATCTCTTGCTCTAGGGGACACAACAGTGAAAATACTGCTGTATGGAATATCTGAAATTTTCCTGACTATGTTCTCCTCTAGGACTTTTATGGTGTTGTGACTTATATTTAAGTCTTTTGTCTATCTTGAGTTTATTTTTGTGTATGATTTAATTTGGTGGTCGAGTTTCATATTTTTGCACGTAGCTGTCCAGGTCTCCCAACACCATTTGTGAAGAGGCTATTTTTACTTCATTTTATGCTACTGCCCCCTTTGTCAAATATAAATTGAGCATAGAGGTTTGGGTTTATTTCTGGGCTCTATACTCTGTTGCACTGGTCTGTGTGCCTGTTTTATGCCAGTACCAGGCTGTTTTAATTAAAGTGGCCTTGTAATACAGTTTGGTATCAGGTATTGTTATCCCTACTTTGCTCTTCTTTCTCAAAATTGCAGCAGCTATTTGGGGTAATTAATGGTTCCATATAAATTTTTGAAGTGTTTGTTCTATGTCTGTGAAATATGCCATTGGTACTTTAATAGGTATTGCATTGAATTTGTAAATTGCTTTGGGTAGTATGGACATTTTAATGATGTTAATTTTTCCAATCCATGAACATGGTATATATTTTCATTTGTGTCTTCCTTAATTTCTTTCTTCAGTGTTGTGTAGTTTTCTGAGTACAGGTCTTTTACCTCCTTGGTTAAGTTTATTCCTAGGTACTTTATTTTTCTTGTTGCTATAGCTACTGGGATTTTCCCTCTAATTTCTGTTTTCGATATTTCATTGTTGGTGTGCAAAAATGCCTTCAATTTCTGAATATTGACTTTGTATCCCACTGTTTTGCTAAATTCACTTATTAGGTTGAGTAGTTTTTTGATGGAGCCTGCAGCTTTTTCTATGTAACTATCATGTCATCTGCAAACACTGACAATTTTACTTCCTCCTTTCCAATTGGGATACCTCTTAATTATTTTTCTTATATGATCACTGTTGCTAGAACTTCCAATACTATGTTGAATAGAAGTGGTGAAAGTGAACATTCTTGTCTTGTTCCCATTCTTAGTGGGAAAACTTTTAGCTTTTGCCCATTGAATATGATGTTGACAGTAGGTTCCTCATATATGGCGTTTATTATGTTGAGGTATGCTCCCTCTATTCCCACTTTGCTGAGTGCCTTTATAAATGGGTACTGTACCTTATCACATGCTTTTTCCACATCTCATGATATGAGCATGTGACTTCTGTCTTTCCTTTTGTTTATGTGGTGTATTACATTTATTGATTTGTGAATATTGTACCATCCTTACATATCTGGGATGAATCTCACTTGATCATGCTGTATGATCTCCTTTTTAAAGAGTTTATTTATTTAATTTTAGACAGAAGGGAAGGGAGGAAGAAAGGGAGGAAAATCTCAATGTATGGTTGCCTTTTGCATGCCCCCCCCACAGGGGACCTAGCCGGCAACCCAGGCATATGCTCCAACTGGAAACCAAACCAGCACCCCGCTGGTTCTCAGGCTGGTTCTTAATCTACAGAGCAATACAGCCAGGGATGATGTTTTTAATGCATTACTGGATGCAGTTTGCCAATATTTTGTTGAAGATTTTACCATCCATGTCCATCAGTAATATTGGACTATAATTTTCTTTCTTTGTTGTATCTTTATCTGGTTTTGGGATTAGGATGATGCTGGCTTCATAAAAACAGTTTGGGAGTCTTCCCTCTACTTGGATTTTTAAAATTAATTTGAGAAGGATAAGGGGGTGTTATCTTCTTGTATTTCTTCTTGGGGGGGTGTTATCTCTTTCTCAAATGTTTTATAAAATTTTCCTGTGAAACTGTGTGGTCCAAGGCCTTTGTGTGCTGGGAGTGTTTTGATGACTGCATCAATTTCAGTAGCTGTTATCAGTCTGTTCAGTCTTTCTGCTTCTTCTTGATTCAGTTTTTGAAGATTATATAATTGTAGAAATTTGTCGATTTCACCCCAGTTTTAAAATTTCTTGTCATATAGTTCATAGTAATTTCTTACAATCTTTTGTATTTCTGTGATACCAGTTGTAATTTCTCCTGTTTCATTTCTGATTTTGTTTATTTGGGTCCTTTCTCTTTTCTTGATGAGTCTGGTCAAAGGTTTGTCTATTTTGTTTATGTTTTCAAAGAAGCAGCCCCTGGATTTATTGATCCTTTGGATTGTTCTTTTAGTCTGTGTGTCATTGAATTCTGCTCTAAACTTGATTATTCTCTTCCTTCTGTGGTAGATTGCAGTTGTATTATAGATATGTAGTGGCTGTGGATCTTTTAAATTGTATCTTTTTATGTAATATCTGACTTAAAATAAAATAAATGTATGACTAAAATAAATCAGTCATACTTTTTATTTATTAATAACTAGTTATTTTGTGTTAGAGCAGGGCTAAATCAAGAATAACCAACTAGGGAAAAAGGGAAGAAGAATATTATGATTTTTTAAGAAGTGATAGAGATAATGTAATTTTTTTTTGTCTTTTCTAATATAAGCAGCTACTTAGTCTGTGCCAGGCACTGTGGTAATGATTTTATACATATTATCTCGCTACAATCCTGTGATGTTGGTATTATTATTTATCTCCTCTAACAGGCAAGGCATGTGAGTCTCTGAGAGATATTCTGCTACTAAACAGCAGCATAAAAAACTTGAACTTACCTCTCTAATTCCACAGTATATGCTTTTAACCCCCATGGTTATATTATAGAAGGAGAAAAAAATTTCACTGGGATCTTGAGTTTGCTGCCTGTCTCTTTCATTATATCTTAATATCATAGCACTGAGCACTGGTGAAAGACAGTACTTTTGATGAAGTAAACATCTGGAATGACCAGATGCTTCAAACTTTACAATATATTTCTGAGTTATAAAACTATAAAATGTTAGAAGCAGAAGGCAGAAAGCATCAATAAATTAATAGTAAGCTTGTGCAAGATAAATATGTCCTGCACAATACTGTCAGTAACAGCAACCACACTTTTAAAAGTTGTATTACAGTGAGGTATGCTATTATTTAACAGTGGCAGTTCTTAATATTGTATAGGAATCTTTTGTTTGGAGATTTTCATACAAACTACATTCAGTGCAGGAGCTATCTCAGCACATTTTTTCCTCTTTTAGTTTAAAAAACATTTTTATTGATTACACTATTACCGTTGTCCTAGTTTTTCCCTTTTTACCACCCTCAACCCAGCCTTCTCCCACTCCCACAGTCAACCCCCACACCATTGTCCATGTCTATGTGTCATTCATATATATTCTTTCACTAATCCCTTCACATTCTTTCAAACAGTCCTCACCTCTCCCCTCCCCTCTTATCATAGCACATTTCAAATCCAAGGTTGATTTTCCTTCTGATATTTGACCTCCCAGAAATATTGTTTTACTCTTCTTTCCATCTCGCTTTCTGCTTTTTTTTTGCATTGGTTGTTTATTCAACATGCCCCTGTGAACACATTACAGAAGTCATCCACATTTCTAGGTGTTGAGGATAATATCCCTGAACAAGTATTCAAATAAGTTTTAGTATTAAGGTAAGGAACCTAAACTTTTTTCTATCACTTGACCATCACAAATCATTATTATCTAAAGATAAACAATAGATTGCCTCGGATGCCCTTCTGTAACCTAATTATGTTGTTTTAAAATTTTACATACTTATTTATAATAGCTAAAAAAAAGAAACAGCCCAAATGCACATCAGTTGATGAACAGGTGAACATAATGTGAGTATCTATATAATTGAGTATCATTCAGGTATAAAAGGAATGGAATACAAATACATTCTACAACATGCATAAACCTTGAAAACATTTTTATTGATGGAAGAAGAAAGATACAAAAGACTACATACTGCATGATTCATTCCACTTATATAAGATGTCCAGTAGGCAAATCCATAGAGACAGAATGTACATTAATGGTTGCTTAAGGATGAAGTAGTGGGAACATAGCTAAAGGATACAGAATTTCTTTGATGAGAAAGGTACTAAAATATTCAAGAATTGTTTGTGATAATTGCTTACATTTGTGAATATGCTAAAACCATGGAATTGTACATTTTAAAGGGTTTTATGATATGTGAATTATATCTCAATAAAGCTGTTATTAAAAGTTATACTGACTGATTTATGGTGAAAGTTGTATCATTCCCATTTGAATCATTAACAAAAGTAAATTCACGTGTAAATTGAGAAGGTTGTTGATGTATTTTAAAGAGAAGCAATGGATTCAGACAACTTTGCATTTCCACTTATTCTATAACTTTTATGGGGAAAGTAGATTTCTTATACAAAGACTCACACTGAGCATCTCTGTTTTGGGGGTGCCTCTCTTATTGGTCCCACTATATACATGGGCATTGTTCCATGATACCCTGTATGTGGATCAAATCTTTATTTTCCCACCAGCTAGCACAGTGTCTTGCATATGCTTACAACTTCCATTGGTTTAGCAAGTATTTGTAGAGAACATACTATGTGTGAGGTATTGAGCCAGACATTGACGACAAATGAGATATGTCCTTGACAACCTCAGAGTCAAGCAGACAGCTAAGCAAGGGTTTTGCTACATTGTGACAATTGTTAAGATAGAGATAGGCCAAGATTTTTGATGGGGATGCTGAAACCCTGAGTATAATTTCATGTCTGAATCTAATTTAACCACACATCTGATAAGCCTATCCCATACAAGTCATTCTCCTCTACATTTGAACACATCCATTAAGCAAGCACTCATTTCTCACCATCATAGTGAATTTAAATTTTATTTTTCTAATCCACCAAGTGCTTATGTATTTTTATATCACGTCTATAAATACAATGCAACTGAATATTGCATTTGTAAGTAAAACTTAAAGAGAGGTGTTGTTAGTATTGCTTGGCACCTCCAGAAATCATATTATGTCTTAATAGAACTTCAAATAGAACATAATCAACAAAAGAAAAGAGCAAACAAAATATACTCAGAGACATTGAGATTAAGAACAATCTAACAATAGCCAAAGGGAAGGGGGAGGGGAGTGTGGGAGGAAGGGTTTCAGGAACTTCTGTAAAGGACACATGGACAAAACCAAGGGGGAAGGTGGAAGCAAGGGAGGGAAGTGGGTCTGGTGGGAGTGGGGGGGGGCAGTAGTGGGGAGAAAATACAACTGTCATTGAACAATACAATAATTAAAAAAATAAAATGAAACAGAACTTTGAATAATCTTTACAACTTAAAAAATACTTGGATTCATTATGTGTTAAAATTGCTCCTAATGTCTATGAATTTTAGGCTAAGTTGGTGCACTTTTGTGCCCATGGAAGGCAGTACAAAGTAATGGTTGACATCAAGCATTCTGGAGCATGCCTGAATTTGATCCTGGCACTTCCACCTATCCACTCTGTAACCTAAGACCAATTTACTTAATCTTTCTGTGTCTCAATTTTCTCATCTGTAAAACAGGGACAATAATGGTATCTACTTCAAAGGATTGTTATGAGCAGTAAATGAATTAACATATGTGAAAATCTTAAGATGAACATCAATGTGTAGTGAACACAGTGCTTACATTTGTTTGATATTACTATATTTTTGGTTCAACTAAAATTTTGTTTTATTCTGTTTTTAATAAATCATACCCATGTGCCTTTTAAAAATAATTTATTTATTTTAATTGTTCAAGTACAGTTTTCTATCTTTTACTCCCACCCCAGCTCATGCCCCTCCAATGCTCCCCACTTCCCTCCCATTTCCACTCCCCTTAGTTTTTGTCCATCTGTCCTTTATAGTTGTTCCTGTAAACCCTTCTTCCCCCTTTCCCCTGAAATTCTCTCCCCTCTCCTCTCTGGTCCCTGTCAGCCTGTTCTCTATTTCAGTCTCTTTGGTTATATTTTGCTCGCTTGTTTGTTTTGTTGTTTAGGTTCCTGTTAAAGGTGAGATCATATGGTATTTGTCTTTCACTGCCTGGCTTATTTCACTCAGCATAGTGCCTCCCAGTTGTTGCAAAGGGTAGGAGCTCCTTCAAATGATATTTGAATCATTAGAGACTGATGTCAAGTATCAATTCTCAAATGGTGTGCTATGGCACACTGATGTGCTGCAAAAATCTTTTAAAACATGTAATATGTGACTATTTAGTTAGATACACTGATCTGCTTTTCCTTAGATTCTCCAATAAAAAAATTGACAATAGCCAACACAACAATAGCCTTCTGGTGTGAATAAATCAAAATTATACTTATTTTTGTCAGATCAGCAAAAATATATAATGTAATTTTTGGTGTGCCCCAGAATTTTAGTAATTACCTTATGTGTGCCATGAGAAGAAAAAGGTTGAAAATTGCTGATATGAAGGATCCTTTTACACAGACAATATAATCCTGACTTTGCTCTTTTGACCTTTTGTTCTTTTTACACAAAAAGCCAAGTAGGTTCTCTCTTATCTCTACTTGGAAATGAAAACCCAAGTTTGACATTCCTTTCTGTTTCTTTTACATGGCCTCAGAGTTTTATAATAAGTTACATTACTATATCCTATCAGCTTTATAAAATCTGCATGGCTCGCATATAATCCCATGCTCAGAGATCAGTGTTTTTAGAATATTTGTTGCATACTTTAAAATCTACAAGAAATGAAGCACACAACAAATATGAAATTACACTTGTTGGCCTCATTGGTACCATAATGTTTGTGATTTAGATAGGCATTTTTAGGTGACCAGTAACATTATTGGCCAGTATGATGTCTAGAAGCCAAAAGTTAGTGGTGACATCCATTCTTCTACTGCTGATAAATGCCTTTTGGCAATGTTTAGGAATTCTGCTTGATCATAAAAAATTTGACAAACACAAATTCATTTAGAATAATAGAGAATTAACATTACTTTTTTTGCCTTAGGTTATTGCTAACCTTTCATCTTTCTATATTGCTTCATATTTATTAGTACAATGATGATATCATCATTTACCGGGTCAAGCACAAGAAAATGCTAAAAATGGTAAGAAGGAGTGAGGTAGCCTGTTTGGCACAGAAAGTAGAAGCCTAGTAGGACTAAATGTTATACATAAGTACAGCTCAGTACAGAGTCCAGAGAAGATCCACATTGTTCTTTTAACCTTCATGGACCAAGTTGTTACAATGTCTTCATCATTATATTTAAATTACAGTTTTATCTTTGTCATTAAATGAATACATATTAATGTTATCCCCTCCCAAACAAAGATTCCTCACTAGAAATAAGTAATGGGTTAATTAGCTTTTACATGTATGGTCATTATCAATTTTTGTTCAGAAGTTCCCTTAAGTAAAATACATAAGCAGTTAAGATGAGTTTAGAAAATTACCAATGAATAGTCTTTACTTGCTGTGTTTATCTCTAGAAATCATCATGTATTTAGTGACTAACTCTTCAGAGCTTTTACCAAGATAATAAACAGAAGTAGCAGTAACCAGTTCCCTTGTATTTCCCAATCACTGGCATACCTTTTAGTCATAATTTAGATTTAAGGAGGGCCCTGTCTCTCCCTAGGAATCCAAACTATGCTATCTCTTAGCTAGCTCCCTGGAAAATCCAAGCCTCCTTATTGCCCAATAACTAAAATCTAATCAAGCTCTCGTACATTCCTTTATATTGTATATATATTATATGTCAAGAGACCTGAACATGTGTTATGTGTTAGCCAGCACTTAGTACAAACTAACAGTGTCAGAGTACAGTAGTATACCTCAGTATGGTTATATAGCATTGAAATATTTATTGGAATGCTTCCATGTTGGTTGGTAAATAGACACTGGCCAGAACACCCTTTCCAACGCTCACTTTGTGTACACCCCCATGATTCAGCAACAAAAATCTGGACACCCACATGATTCAGCAACGAAAATGATGTTGCCTAGCAGAATACCATCAGTCCTGATGGTCATGTGCCCATGTTTTAAATGTTGTTTAGTATTTTGAATTTCCTTCCTGGCTCATACCCAATTGTGAGATCTACCTCTGTCTCCACTACCCAGGCCATTGGAGGTGTGTAACCTTCACAGTCTTTTCATGGGTCATTTTCCCCTGATTGCATCCAAAATGTTAGCCAACATTCTGAGAGAAAAGTCATATCCCTTGAAGATATGGGGTACTATTTTTAGAGCTCACCTTTTAACAGACACTTTAGACTTCATGAAAACCAGGTGCTAAAACTTTTGAACTGTATTAATAGGTAAGTCCCCAGGGCCTGCCTGAGAGCACTCCAGAGCCCATGTCATTTGTATTTTAAGGGGTAACCTATCACATCTGCTTCAAGACCTTAGAGAAATTGTTTGCTACATTTTATTTGATTGATTCTGGTTTTGTAAACTATAGAGCAATTTAATTGGTGTGCTTGTGGGAGACGCAATAGACACAGGTACACTCTGAAGTCATAGCCAATAAATAGCTGCCAGTGAGCAAGAAGACGCACAAAGTGTAAAAGTAGACATGAGGACCCCAAACACACAGGCATTTGGGGCTATTTAATAGTGCCCAACATATTCTGCAAGGTATGAGTAATGTTTCTTTGTAAAAATGACCTAGGGTTATCAGAAAAAGCATAAATTTTATTTAACTGTCTTATGTCAAAGGGGGAAAATTTTTAAAGAGACTTTTAGAAAGATTTTTATCCAGATTTATAAAAAGAGAGAAATATTAATGTTTTAGAGTTTTGTTTTTTGAAATTTCACTTTTATTGATTCCCAACTTGCCAGTGTTCCAATAAATAAGTTTTTATTGTTAAAAGATCTTAACGTGAACTCATGGAATTTTGTAATATCTGGGGTGTCAGTAACATTAATAAAAATTATTCCTCACAGAAATTATGGTGTTCAGAAAATTATTCTGGGACCAGAACCAGCATTAAAAAAGAGGTAGCTGGCCCTGGCTGGCATAGCTCAGTGGATTGAGCGCAGGCCTGCAAACCAGATGATCGTGGTTCGATTCCCAGTCAGGGCACATGCCTGGGTTGCAGGCCGGTCCCTTGTGGGCTAACTACCAGCAGGGGACGCACAAAAGGCAACCATACATTGATGTTTCTCTCCCTCTCTCCTTCCCCTCTAAAGATAAATAATAAATAAAATATTTTAAAAAAGAGGTAGCTGCTTTTAGTAAAAGCACTTCTGAATTCATAGAGTTTATTTATGGAGGCAAAAAATACAGAATATTAATCTTTTGTGTACATCTTAATGAAATATGATTGAAGAATTATTTTTTCACTAATAATAATATAAGAGAGCCAGGTGAAGAAGAATAAAAAATGAACTGTTGTTATCATTCAATTTCTGCATGTGCATCTTTTTCCTCCCCTAAGCATGCATTGTATATAGAGGGAAAATTATTTTCCCGTATTAATATCATACCTGCTCCAAAATATTTGTGCATATTTTGAAATAGAAATGTGGACTAAAAAAGAATAAAAATAAAGAACACCTTAAAATGTTTTTAAAGGTTCATTTTGCCAGTGAAACTTTTTTTTCAAACAAGAATAAGACTTTGCTTATCAGGTGAGGATTTTCAAGTGCTATGTGGATGTGAATGCTCACACAATACCCTGCATTAGAGGTAGTACTCTCCTGAAAAGAAATCATACAAAAGGACATGGTTCTTGTATGTGTTTGGTAAAAGCCCACATGAATTTTCTTCAGAAGTATAGCTTTTAAAATAAGTTCAGTTTTGTATTATTTAGTGTAATGAACAGCAAATATTCTAATTAATTTAAAGTAGACACTGCTATCATAACAAAATAAATACCATAGTAGCTTACAAGATGTGCCCTAAATAGAGTTTTCTATGTAAAAATGTATATACTCAAAGAAATGTACTTGATAGACTCCAATTATGATATATATGTACTAAAATATATTTTTGAAAACCTACTATGAGCTCAGCAGTAAAAAGTATTTTAGTTCCCCTTTTATTCATTACTCCCTTCTCTTTTCCTTTTTATTTTTTATTTTTTATTTAATTCTTGTTCAAGTACAGCTTTCTGTCTTATATTCCCAGCCCTGCCCGCCCCCCGCCCCATGCTCCCCGCCTCCCTCCCACTTCCGCCCCCACCCTTAGTTATTGTCCATGTGTCCTTTATACTTGTTCATGTGAGTCCATCCCCTTTCCCCCTATGATTCTCTCCCCTCTCCCCCCTGGACCCTGTCAGCCTGTTCCGTATTTGAGTGTCATTGGTCGTATTTTGCTTGCTTGTTTGTTTTGTTGTTTAGATTCCTGTTAATTTTGTTATATCAGCTTCCATCTGCTTTTAGAAAGCAGATGCATCTGATGCATTTGTGTTGCATCATGTGGTATTTAAAGTGTGCTCTTTTCAATTCTGCTTAGCATAACTAGTGTATCTGGATACCAATTACAATAGAATGTTTTATTTTGGTAATTTTATCTTTAGTTGATACCGAATCACTCCAATTATCACTAATGGTTTTTCTGACTTTTCTGTTGGCATAAATTACCTGGTAAATAAATGAGATATGGAATTATTATTTTTTTCTCAGGTTTTAATTCTAATTTCCACTAGATTTGAGAATTGATAGACTTTCAATTATTCATGTCAGTTTATAAACCTTTGCAATTGTAAGAAGCAGATTTTCTTGATTTTAGCTAGCATTATAAGATATAATTAATTTTGAATTTATATTGTAGGGTCATATTTTTCCTTTTACTGAGATTGTTAATACATTCTCAAATGCAGTGAAACATTAAATAGAACCCAACTGTCTGCAAACCACAGTCAATAAAAATTTTATCTGCATTTGGTCATTAAGAAAAATAAAATATGAATTTACCAGAGATTAAATATAAGAAAAAAACCTGCATTGTTATAGCCTAAGGTCAATTTATACTTAAGCAAAATACCAACAGCCTCTGTTAACCTTAATAAAAATTTATGTCCAGGAATGCTGGTCTTAAGGTATTAAAACATCTCTAGTAATGAGAAAAATATATAATTAGGTTTTATGTATGTTGTTTATTAATATATACATTTATACACACACACAGAGGATTGTATTGAAAAGATTTCTATCCAAAGTGGTTTCTAGTAACCATAATTTTTTTAAAAATCACCCAGTATTTTCATTAACTGAATCTGTTTTATATCTTGACTGATTTCTGACAGTAGCATGCTTTAGCTTTTCACAAAACTGATGAAGAAAAGCTATTTTTCTCATCTATTTGTTATTTATGTTCATAATCTCATGACACATGATTCTCCTCTTGTATCTTAAAAAATTCATCCAACCTCTTTTGGGTGGAATAATGGCTGAATATTTGTTAAATTTACTACCATGTTTCTTCAATTAATTATGAAAGAGAAATTCACTCATTTTCTAAATCTTCATTGATAGGAACTGCTAGGTAATTGATTCATATATATATATATGAATCAATATATATAATACTATATATATGGTATTATATATATATTGATATATATATAATTTTCCTAATTATATGTGTATATATATATATAAATCATTATATATATATATATAATACCACCAAAGTGGTGAAAACAGTCATTGTAAATACATGACTTTAGTTATTTGGTAATATTTTGTGGAGTACCTATTTCTTAAATTGTGCTTTGCAAAGCTAGTCTTATGCAGACTCTATGCTTGCAATTCTGTTAGCTGCCACTAAGTCATACCTAGTTGTAAATTCCAATCATGTGGGCTTTCCATGTGTAGACAATAGTGAGAATAGGTTTACAGTATACAACTGAATCAGGTTTTGTTTTCTATGAAAATTAATTTTTCATTAAAATTGTCAATATAAATATTCAGTTATCAGGTATAGACAGATTGATACACAATTTTAATAATATTTAAGGAAATGAAAGTGCATAATTATGAGTATCTTTCTCCTACCAACTTTTGTTAATAACCTCATATGCTTTCTTTAGTTTTTCTTTTAAGGAGAACTTTTTCTTTTACTCAAAATACTTCGTGATTTAAGAAGTTCTGGGCCATATGCCTATATAGCTTCCTGTAGGTTTCCTGCTTATAGCTTTCTCTTCTACTACCCTAGTTAATTGTTTTTGTTGTTAGTTCCAACTGATCTAAATAACTAAAGTCTGATTTTTTTAGGTTTCAAGTGAAGTATCATTTCTTAGCATTTTTTTATGTAGGAAAGAACTGTGTTGTATATGCTATGCAATGTCTCACTAGACTTAGCTCCTTTTTAGCCAACTGTCATAAGATTTTATCTGTTCTCCCAATAACACACACACGTACATACACACCCTAAGTACCTGCATCCCTCTTTCCCCAACCTCCCATGCACTGGTTTCCAGCAGTATGATATAAACATGTACATATGTAGCTGTATCTTCCTTTGGTTTCTGAAAAAATCCTGTGATGGTCTCTTTTCCACCAGCTAGCTGTGAGATTTTTTCACTACTTCTGAATATTTCTTTTTTTTATTTTAATTGTTTTATGTTGTTCAAGTACAATTGTCTGCATTTATGCCCCCACTCCCCTCCCCAGCCATCCCCACCTTCCTCCCGATTTGGACTTTGATGCTGGATTGTTTTTAAAATATAGTCTGTATCAAATAATAAAAATTATCTATTAATTTCCATAGCAGGTTTCTGGTAGTCTTCTACCAGAAGTCTTCATAGTCTTCTTTGTAAAAAGAGGCCATTACTGTATTACTTCTTTTGAAAACATCTATTTCAGCTTCCAAATTATAAATAGATTGGTTTTAAGTAGAGACATAGTAGTTTAACTTTTTTGATCACATGTATTCTCATGACATGAAAATTAAAAATATAAATATAAAGAGAAAAAAGAAAGAGAATGACAGAGAGAGAGAAAGAGAGAGATTAAGACATCTCCAAGGTGTAGAATGTATAGAACAAAGTGTTCAACTCTAGGTATTAGAACTTAGCTCTTGTGCTGGCTATGTCACTAACTCTCTTTGTAACTATGCCAAAGTCTCTTATCACTATAGCCCTGTTGTCTTGTCTGAAAACTGTGGTAATTGCTCTGTAGATCATCATTACCTACATTGTGACTCTGTGACTCAAGCTCATATTAAAGCAAAAATGTGGAGAGTGCATCTTAACTTCAGGTCTGCTTGAGTTCATGACTGAACAACTCAACTACCTATAAAAACACATATTTTTATGCATAATGAAAATGTATAGGTTTGTTCTTTTTCTTTACTGCATTTCCTGGACCTGCTGTGATCAATGTAACAAATGCTTTGCATTTAGGAGACATTGGTAGATATAACACTTTCACATTCACATTAAAGGAAAATAGGAATCCTGTGACAGTTATTTCTTTCATTTGTCTAGATATGGTCATTGTGATTTACAAGAAATATTACCTTTGAATAAGAGAGTGTTCTAAGAGGGCATTTGGATAAGAGAGTATTCTAAAATTGCAGAGCATGTTATTCTGTATTTCTCAGATTTATAGTTAAAAACAACTGAGGTTCAGAATTTAATCATATGATACTCTAATAGTTTGGGGATGTGAGATTATCTCTCTAATTAGATTATAAATTCATTGAGGGAAGAGGACCTGTCTTATAAATGCATTTTGTATCAACCAAAAACCAAATGCAGTGCTAGGCACATAATATACAAGTTAACAATGCACTTCTTCTCAGATACTATAATAAAAAACTACTGACTCATGGCATTTTAGCCTTGTATGGTGATTAGAATGTTTCTAATCCAACTTCCCATGTCATGTAGTAGAAACCAAGTGAAGAGGGGTGCACTACCTAGTGAAGAAGTCCAATGCTGTGCAGTATTCCATTCTGTAGATGTACCACCATTTTTTAATTCACTCATCTGCTAATGCACACTTAGGCTGTTTCCAACACGTGGTTATTGTAAATAGCACTGCTGTGAGCATGGGGGTGCATACATTAATTTTAATTGGTGTTTCAGGATTCCTCAGATATGTTTCCACCAGTAGAATCACTGGGTCAAAAGTTAGTTTCAGGGGAGAGTGGTGGGGGGAAGATGGGGGTAACTGTAATTGCACAATAATAAATAAAGGAAAAAAGAAATAAATATAATTTATGATAAAAACCAAAGAAATAAGAAAAAATAAGACAGGAGGCAGTTCCATTTTTAGTTTTCTGAGGAGATTCCATACTGTCTACCAAAGTGGCTGCACTAGTCTACATTTCCATCAAGAGTGAACTTGGGTTCCCTTTTCTCCACAACATCACCAGCACCTTTTCATTGATTTATTAATTATAGCCATTCTGACAGGTGTGAGGTGATATCTCATTATGGTTTTAATTTCCATTTCTTTGATGGCTAGTGATGTTAACATTTTTTTCCTACGTCTGTGGGCCATGTGTATGTCCTCTTTGGAGAAGTGTCTATTCATGTCCTTTGCCCATTTTTAAACTGGATCATTTGTCTTCTTGGTGTTGAGTCATATGAGTTCTTTATATATTTTGGAGATTGAATACTTGTTGGGTGTATCCTTGGCAAATATGTTCTCCCATACAGTGGGTTCCCTTTCCATTTTGATAATGGTATCTTTGGCTGTGCAGAAGCTTTTTAATTTGATGAAGTCTCACTTGTTTATTTTTTCCTTTATGTCCCTTGCCTTAAGAGATACATTAGCAAAAACATTGCTACACAGGATTATACTGCCTATGTTTTCCTCTATGATTTTTATGGTATTAGGACTTACATTTAAATCTTTTATTTATTTTGAGTTTATTCTGATGAATGGTGTAAGTTGGTAGTCTAGTTTCCTTTTTGTTGTTGTTGTTATTGCATGTTCCAGTCCACTTCTCCCAACACAATTTATTGAAGAGACTGTTTTTATTCTGTTGTGTGCTCTTGCCCCTTTTGTCAAACATTAATTGACCACAGAAACACAGGTTTATTTCTGGGCTCTCTGTTCTCTTCCATTGATTTATGTGTCTGTTCTTATGCCAGTACCAGACTGTTTTCATTACAGTGGCCTTGTGGTATAGTTTGTTATCAAGTATTGTGATCACCTCAACTTTGTTCTTCTTTCTCAAGTTTGCTGAGATTATTTGGGGTATTTTTGAGGAGCTCAGGTCAAGTTTAAAACATCAAATAAATACTGTAATGTTTTTATTTATATTTTCATTGCCTTTAAATTCCTAACAACTCACCTACAGTGTCTAACACCAGTTCTATGTCATTAACTAGGATCTTGGGTATATAAAGTGCCTACTTCACACTAGAGGTTTTCACATTTGTCATATGATGTAATCCTGCTAGGAAACTGAAAATCTGAGGTTAAATATTTTGAGTAAGGTACAAGGCCTTTGTGATTCAAAATATCATTCTATACACCACAGAAAAACTAACCTTTTTTTTTTTTTTTTACTTTTCTGGCCTTAGTTCCCTCATATATGCAATGAAAACAAATGGACTGAGAGCCAGCCTACTAAGTGCCAGGCACTAGGCTAGCTCCTGCTCCTAAATGTTTCACAGAAATATGTGCATAAGTAAGATACAATGGGATCATGGTGGATAGTTCTATTTGAACAGTGCTTTGAGAACTTAGTGACCCCTTCTGCTTGATAGAGTTGAGAAGCTGGCCTTAGAAGAACAAGGAGGATTTCTCCCTTTCTAAGGAGGTATGTTTCACAATTCTATATGAACTTAGTATATATACAATATAATATTACAAAATATTCACATATAGTATATATAAACAAATTTAAGTGTGTGGCATCAAAATTACGGTTTGCTAAACACTTGAACTCCATGAGAATAGGAAAGAACCATGTCCAATAATTTGTACATAGTACTTAATACATATTTATAACATGAATGAAGAAAAATCATTTTTGTAAATATACAAACCCTTGCCTATACACAACTGACAATTCAAAGATTTTCAATGAGTAACTACTCTATTATTCATACTGCCACCTTTACTATTTATATAGCATTCAACTTCTCTAGTATTTATTGAGAACCTAGTTGTACCAGATATTGTGGTGGGGGATATAATAGTAAATATATCTATGGTTCTAGTGAAGTTAAATCAAATTAGTGTTATTTGTAAATTCTTTTGAATCTGCAGCCATTTTAATAGAATGGTGTAGATGGAAGTTATATTGTAATGCTTGCAAGAATGATTGGTAATGAGGAAGAAGAGGAAGAAAATACTCCATCAATAATGGCTTAGGAATTCTTTCTTGAGAATGGGAAAGAGATGATCTGTAGAAATGTCACATGGGTGTTTTTAGCAGGGAGAAAGAGAGGCAGAATTGTAACATAAGACATAATGGGAGGATACCTGAAGAACATGGTCAAGGATTCGGTGAATTCTTCATGATATGGCTTGGCCTCTACATCAGTAAACTTGTGGGCCTAAACATAAGTTTAAGAAAGTGAAGGATATGTAACATAGGGATTCCTAAATCAATGTCATCTATCCACTAAGATTACCTTTTGGAAATTCTGAAAATAAAGTGTAAACACGAGGGGCTGTTCCTATTAATGTTTATACATATTGACATCTAGTAATGTGGCCCCAAATTAGTCCTTAATACATGTTTCTTCAGAGAATATATTTATGAGAGATAAATTATAAAGAACTATTATCAATATTTATTCAATAATTGAATATGAGCTGTTTACCATGAATGGTTTATAGTCCTTCATTTAGTTGCCTGATGGTAATGAACTAAATTTGATCTTTCATGATCACTTGCAATTCTAGAGTTTTCAAAATTTTTATCCTTTGAAGAAAGAGTCTTATTTGACTTCTGACACAGCTGATAACCTAAATTGCTTTGTTTCACTGATTACTAATATGAAAGCCACTTTGTTGCTTGAGTGTTTTTAGTGGAACAAGTGTTTAGTAGTATATGTGATTGATAATACCATCCATATTCAGAACCTGGGAATTTAAGGTCAGTTTTGTGTCACTGTGAGTTGAAGTTTTTATTATGCTGAGAACCTTTATGACTTTTTGTGAGATTATACTGTTATTTACAATAGAATCAAAGCATTTTCGTCTTCTTCATTGATATATATGGAATTATATGGCAGCTAAGTTTAATCATTTAAGTCATTCAGTACTTGGTGATATAGATGATAGAATGTTAACCCTGATTTTATCATCATCCCTAAATGGTGTACTTCTATGACTTTAAATTGATGAACATAACATGGTAACTACTGCATAGAATTTCATCAGTTTTAGTAGACAGTCCATGAATCTATGTATAAACGTAACTATTCTCTTTAACTCAATATTGAAGCCATTAATCCATCTCCTCTTCCTCTTTCTTTTTTGCTTGGCCATTTAAGCTAAATTGGTTTTCAAATGACTCTTAACCTATATATATGGATTTCATATGTGTGTGTGTGTGTGTGTGTATACCTTAGTACACAGGCTTCCTTGCTGGTTTGACTTCAGCATTTTTCTTGAGTTTTACTTTCAAGTTTCTGCTTTTTTTTTCAGGCTCTTACTCAGACCTTGTGCTGAAAATTTCATGTGGAGAAACCTTTTATTTTCCCTTCTCTTTATGATTTGCATACTCCAGATTTTGATATGGAAGCTTAAAAATTAGCAAGAGAAAGAGGAGTTTCTGAAGCAATGGCTACTTTCACAGTTTTTTTCTTTTCTTTTTTTCAGAGTTGTGTAGTTTTCTTTTTTTATTTAATTATTTTTCAAGTACAGTTTTCTGTCTATTACTCCCATCCCATCCCACCCCCTGTCCATGTATTCTTCACATATGCTCCTCCAAATCCTTCCCCTATTTCCCCCGAAATTCCCTCCCCTCTCCCCTCTGGTCACTGTCAGCCTGTTCTCTATTTCAGTGTCCCTGGCTATATTTTGCTTGCTTGTTTGCTTTGTTGTTTAGCTTCCTGCTGAGGGACAGGTACCATATGATCTCGCAGTTTTTTTTCATAATTTTAAAATCTTGTTTCAAAATTTTTACTTGGGTTTAGATAACCTTTTTTTTGTAAATAATTTTATTATTGGGGAGGGATTTAATATCTCCAAAGGCTTTTTGCTTCCCTTCTGCCAGCTGGATGCCAGATTTCTGGACTACATATTTTCTTAAATAGCAGATTTTAAACCCAATGTGTCAAGTATTTTCTAATTTATTTTCCAGACATGCATGACATGACATATTCAAAAAAATTATAAGCAGTTCAGGATCTTCTGGTTTCCATGGGTAGGTAGTAATGAATTTTTGTATTGTAATTACAGGAAGCTGGGAAGAAAGCTGAGACTCTTGAGATTTTAAATTAGTGTTTGTGACTCCATTAGTATGACATTTAAGAACTTTAAATATTGAAAAACTCAATATCAGTATTTGGTGACAAGTCTAGAGTTGATATTTGTAACATATTTTTTAAAAATGAAAGTTAAACATTGCTTCTTATTATTATCTACATCATGCAGTATTGGTATTATTGAGTGAGATAATTAAACATATAACACAGTGCCTGGCACAGAATAAGAATACCATAAATGTTAACTATTATTAACAGCTAGGAATACCAATTGTTTAATAACTAAGATACTACTTTAGAATACCTCCATAATACATCATAAATTGTCCTCAATAAAATGAATTTATCCTCACTGTCTTCTAGGGGTTATTTTGTAAACCCTCACTCTTAGAATTTTTAGTCAGTAAAATTCCCCATTTACCAATTGATTAGAAATTGATACAGAGAACTTTTAAATTTATATGTACTTGGCATACAATATTATATTAGTTTCAGATGTACAATATGGCAATTCAAGATTTTTAGCCCTTACAATGCAATCACCCTGATAATTCTAGTAATCATCTGTCACCATGCCAACTCATCACAATTTTATTGACTGCATTCTCCTTCGCCCATCGCCCTATGCCCTCCCCTCTGGTAAACTTTCCTTTGGTCTCTGCTTTTATGAGTCTGTTTTTGTTTTGTTTTGTTTTGTTTTTTAGATTTCATATATAAGTGAAACCATGTGGTATTTGTATTTCTCTGACTTATTTCACTTAGCATAAGACTCTCTAAGTCTACTTATGTTGTTGTGATGACAATATTTCATTCTTTTTATTGCTGTGTAATATTCCATATATACATATACATATCATTCTTTATCTATTAGTGAGCACCTAGGTTGCTTCCATATCTTAGGTATTATAAATAATGCTTCAATGAACATAGACATGCCTATATCTTTTCAAATAAGTATTTTTGTTTTCTTTGGGTAAATAAATATCCAGAAGTGGAATTGTTGGGTCCCGTGGTAGATCTATTTTTGTTTTTTTTTACGAGTCTCCATACTGTTTTCCATAATGACTGCACAAATTTGCAGTCCCACCAGTAGTGCATCAGAGTCTCCTTTCCACCATATCCTAACACGTTACTTTTTGATAATATCCACTCTGACTGGTGTGAGATGATATCTCATTGCAGTTTTGATTTGCATTTCCCTGATGACTGGTGGTATTGATCATTTTTTCATGTGTTTGTTGGCCACCTGTATATCTTTGGAAAAATGTCTTTTCATGTCCTCTACCCATTATTCAATTGGATAGCTTATTTTGTTTGTTATTAAATTGTATGAGGTCCTTATATTTTTACATCAACCTCTTTTCAGAAAAATCATTTGCAAATATATTCTTTCGTATCAAAAGTAGTCTTTTTATTTTGTTGATGCTTTCCTTTGCTATACAGAAGTTTTGTGTTTTTTTTTAGTTTGATAAAGTTCATTTGTTTATTTTTGCTTTGTTTGCCTTGGTTGAGGGAACATGCCCAAATAGATATTACTACATTGATGTCAGACAGTTTATAAACTATGTTTTCTCTTAGAAGTTTTATGGTTTGGGGCTTTGAATTTAGAGCATATTTTGTATGTACGTTTATGCTGATAAGAGGATAGTAGAAGAAATGGCCTCTCATAAGTAGAAACAAGAAATAAGAAGTCAAAACCTTCTTAACATTTGCTTAACAGGAGAAATAAGGTAGATTATGTTTTGCTTAGCAATTGACTGTGTCCAGTAGGGTCAGATTGCTATAGAGCAGTAAGCTAAGTCTGATTCTAAAAGGTTTTCAGAAATTAGAGTGGAAAAGCAGAGTCCAAAGTTTGGACAACTTATAGTACAGAGGCACTTGGGACAAAACTATGTGTGACAAGAAAATGGTGTTCTCTGAAACTGAAAGAGGGTTATCAAGGCAGTTACATTGAAATTAATGGAAGACATAGACCCAGGGATCAATCAATCCTTATACTTTCAGAGGTAAAGGACTGCATTTCCCAAGGACTCCAAGCTATGGAGAGTGCCTTTCTGGTTTTGAGTGGTATGAGATGCCACCATATTTAAAAGTTAAGCTCCAACATGTATAAGATGACAATGAAAGAACTGAATCAGGACCATTGGGTTAAGCTTTTGGTATTCTGTCTACCCATTTTGAACACAGATTGCCAAGATATCAGATACGATGGAATTTGATCATGAGCTCTTCATATGTACATGAACAATTTCAGGCATTTTTGCTAAATAGATAAATCTTTCTGGGCCCCTATTCAAGGTCAAAGTAATCAATAGGATAATATATGTTCATCACTGGCTTTGCTAATTCATTTGTGAGCTCATTTAGAGTTATTAGACTATTTTTTAAAGATTTTATTTATCCTTAGAGGGGAAAGAAAAGAGAGAGGGAGAGAAATATCAATGTATGGTTGCCTCCCATGGGTCCCCTGCTGGGAACTGGCCTGCAACCCAGGCATGTGCCTTGACTGGGAATCGAACCATGATCATGTGGTTCGCAGGCCTGCGCTCAATCCACTGAGCTACACCAGCCAGGGCAAGACTATTTTTATATTAGATGTGGACTTGATTTTCTTCACTCTTTTCTTAAATATGAAATCTGGATTGAAATTACATGCCTTATAAAAGTTGGCATATAAGTTATATCCCTATTTATTGAGTCAAACCACAGTTCATATTAATAAATTTCATAGAGTTGTTTTTTGTTGAGGATGACTTTTACTTTTTAGGGTTAAAATTTTGCTTTCAATTCTCATGGTTTAATTAAACCAATCTTCTTTCTAAGTCCCCACTGATTTGAGAGTTTTGTAGTTTTTTCCTGGAGACTTGTTGAGATTCACCTTAATATACAGAGTACAACTATTATATCTGGGCCAGGAAGATGACTTTATAATGACTGTATTATAGTTACACATCCTTCTTTAGTATTAGCAAGGGTGTTGACTACTAGTACAAAATTCAATTAACTGCTGTTAAAAAACCAGCATATTTTACATTTTCTCTAAATTTCTCTGTAAATAAATGCCTATAGTTTTCAATCTGACATAAATCACATTGAAAAATCAAGAGAAAAGATGGAATTCTTATTTTAGAGATCTCTAAGGAAGGATACTCTAAGGCCTGTGTGAATATTTAGATATGTACAACTTAAAATTCTATTCTGCATGTGCTCCCAACAGTTCATTTGTAACTCTTTACTAAATCAGTCAAATTTCCAATTAACTGTAGGTATTTGATATATTTCAGTCATGCATATGATATAAAGCCTCTAGCAGCAGTAACTTCAGACATAAAAGATAGAACTCTTGTGTACACTTATCCAAAAAATTTACTTTCCCAGAAAACTCCCTTGAGCCCACTAGAAGTATTGGCATTGATGTATTAAACTACTTGCTCCTTGAAATCAGAGTACATCTTTAGCCACAAAGCATTTTCTCTTTCTTCTCACTAGTTTTATAAGTGCTTCTAATAAAGAGTAGAGACTTTGTATTGAGACTGAGAATCTAAATTTATTAGTTATAATACCAGTGATTAATTCATGTAAGGAAACCTTCACTGAATGACCACTAGATACAGTGATGAATGAATCCCTTTACACCAGTGATTTTTAACTTGTGTGCTGCAAGAATTTGTAAAACATGCAATATCTGACTGTTTAATGAGGGGCACTGACCTCTTTTCCTTTAGACTGTCAAATTAAAAAATGACAATAGTCAATACAACAATAGCCACCTGGTATGAATGAATCAAAATTATGCTTTTTTGTCAGATCAGCAAAACAATATATTTGGTGTGGTTCGGGTTGAAAATCGCTGCTTTACACAATCAAATTGGTTAGGTGGTATTTTTATTTACCTCTTTGACAAATGATCACCCTTATGTGACTCACAAATTTGATTACAGACTCAGTTCAGCTGTTTGTAAGTATTCAAAGGATAAATAAACATTTACTGATAGCTTTTGATATTGTTTTGTTGTGTGAGTTGGTGAACAGTGAAGGGTCAACCAAATCTGATCAATGAGAAAATTCAATTGAGTTAAATTCAATATGTAATTTGGGAGGACCATGAATACTTTCAAACTACTGGAAAGTGCTGGTTGAAGTCCTGTAGTTGGAATTTATAGGATGCCATTATAGCTTAAAAGTTACTGTGCTCACTTTGGCAGCACATATACTAAAATTGGAACATTACAGAGAAGATTAGCATGGCCCCTGCACAAGGATGACACGCAAATTCGTGAAGCGTTCCATATTTTTAGGAGCACCCAAATATATAAGAAAAATCCTAGAGGACTTCAAGAAAGATATTGACAGCAACACAATTATAGTAGGGGATTTTAACACCCAATTGTCAAAAATGGACAGATCATCCAAACAAAATATCAACAAAAATATAGCTGCACTAAACAACACCCTAGATGAAATGGACTTGACTCAAATATATAGAGCCCTTCATCCCAAAGAAGCTACATACACATTCTTTTCAAGTGCACATGGAAAATTTTCAAAGATAGACCACATGATAGGACACAAAATGAGCCTCAAGAAATTCAAGAAAACTGAAATCATACCAAGCATTTTCTCTGATCACAAGGGACTGAAATTAGAAACCAACCCCACAGGAAAAAAACCAAAACACCCAAAATCATGGAGACTGAATGGTATGCTATTAAACAATGAATGGGTCAAGATGGAAATTAGGGAAGAAATCAAAAAGTTTCTGGAAACAAATGAAAATGAACTCACAACAACCCAAAACTTATGGGACACGGCCAAGGCAGTCCTGAGAGGGAAGTTCATAGCAATACAGGCTTACCTAAAGAAGACAGAAACATTTCACACAAACAACCTAACCCAACGCCTGCAAGAACTCGAGGAACAACAACAAAGACAGCCCAGAGCAAGTAGAAGGAAGGAAATAACCAAGATCAGAGCAGAATTAAATGACATAGAGAATAAAAGCACAATTCTAAGGATCAATAAATCTAGGAGTTGGTTTTTTGAAAAGATAAACAAAATAGACAAGCCTTTAAGTAGGCTCATCAAGAAAAGAAGAAAGAGGACACAAATAAACACAATAAGAAATGAAAGAGGAGAGATTACAACTGATACCACAGAAATAGAAAGGATTGTAAGAAATTACTATGTAGAACTGTATGCCAAGAAATTTGAAAACCTAGGTGAAGTGGACAAATTTCTAGAAAAATATAATCTTCCAAAACTCAATCAAAAAGAAGCAGAAAACCTGAACAGGCCAATAAGAGCAGATGAAATCGAAGCAGTAATCAAAAAACTCCCATCACACAAAACCCAGGATAAGGCGGTTTCACAGGAGAATTCTACAAAGCATTTAAGGAAGAGCTATCCCCTATTCTTCACAGACTATTCCAAAAAATCCAAAATGATGGGAAACTACCAAACTCTTTTTATGAAGCCAGCATCATCCTAATTCCAAAACCAGATAGAGACACAACAAAGAAAGAAAACTTCAGGCCAATATCACTGATGAACATAGATGCTAAAATTCTCAACAAAATATTGGCAAATCACATCCAACAATACATCAAAAAGATCGTACACCACGACCAAGTGGGATTCATCTCAGGGATGCAAGGATGGTTCAATATCCGCAAATCAGTAAATGCAATACACCACATAAACAAAAGCAAAGACAAAAACCACCTGGTCATATCAATAGATGCGGAAAAAGCTTTTGATAAGGTTCAACACCCATTTATGATAAAGGTACTCAGAAAAATGGGAATAGAGGGAGCATTCCTCAATATAATAAGGCCATATATGAAAGACCTACCGCCAACATCATACTCAATGGGCAAAAACTAAAAGCTTTTCCACTAAGATCGGGAAGAAGACAAGGTTGTCCACTTTCACCACTTCTATTTAATATAGTTTTGGAAGTTTTAGCCTCAGCGATCAGGCAAGAAAAGGAAATAAAAGGCATTCAAATTGGAAAGGAGGAAACAAAACTGTCATTGTTTGCAGATGACATGATAGTGTACATGGAAAATCCTATAGACTCTACCAAAAAATTGCTTGAACTAATAAATGAATTTGGGAAAACAATGGGATACAAAGTCAATATCCAGAAATCAAAGGCATTTTTGTATACTAACAATGAATCAGCAGAAGCAGAAATCAAGAAAAAAATCCCATTCGATATAGCAAAAACAAACATAAAATATCTGGGAATAAATCTAAACAAGGAGGTAAAAGTATGCAGAAAACTACACAACACTGAAGAAAGAAATCAAGGAAGGCACAAACAAATGGAAACATATACCGTGTTCATGGATTGGAAGAATTAACCTCATCAAAATGTCCATACTACCCAAAGCAATTTACAGATTCAATGCAATACCTATTAAAGTTCCAATGGAATATTTCACAGACATAGAACAAACACTTCAAACATTAATATGGAACCATAAAAGACCCTGAATAGCAGCTGCAATTTTGATAAAGAAGAACAAAGTAGGAGGGATCACAATACCTGATATCAAACTGTATTACAAGGCAACTGTAATCAAAACATCCTGGTACTGGCATAAAAACAGGCACATAGACCAATGGAACAGAACAGAGAGCCCAGAAATAGACCCAACTCTCTACAGTCAATTAATATTCGACAAAGTGGGCAGTAACATAAAATGGGGTAAAGATAGCCTCTTCAACAAATGGTGTTGGGAGAACTGGACAGCTACATGCAAAAAAAATGAAACTGGAGCACCAACTTACATCATACACCAAAATAAATTCAAGGTGGATAAAAGACTTAAATATAAGCCATGACACCATTAAAGTCCTAGAGGAGAACATTGGCAGGAATATCTCAGATATTTCATGCAGCACCATTTTTACTGATATGTCCCCTAGAGCAAGGAATATAAAGGAAAGAATAAACAAATGGGATCTCATCAAAATAAAAAGCTTCTGCACAGCTAAAGAAAACAACGTTAAAATAAAAAGACAATCAACTGTATGGGAAAACATACTTGCCAGTGATTCCTCAGACAAAGGTTTAATCTCCAAAATATACAAAGAACTCACACGACTTCACTCTAAGACATCTAACCCAATTAAAAAATGGGGAAAGGACTTGAACAGACATTTATCTAAGGAGGACATAAAGAGGATCCAGAGCCATATGAAGAGATGCTCAATATTGCTTGGTATCATAGAGATGCAAATTAAAACCACAATGAGATACCACTTTACACCAGTGAGAATGGCTCTCATAAAGAAAGCAATAAACAACAAACGTTGGAGAGGGTGTGGGGAAAAGGGGACTCTGGTTCACTGTTGGTGGGATTGCAGACTGGTACAACCACTGTGGAAAACAGTATGGAATTTTCTCAAAAACTAAAATTGGACTTGCCTTTTGACCCAGCAATTCCACTGCTAGGATTGTATCCTAAGAACCCTAAAACACCAATTCCAAAGAACATATGCACCCAATGTTCATAGCAGCACAATTTACAATAGCCAAGAGTTGTAAGCAACCTAGGTGCCCGTCAGTAAATGAATGGATCAAAAACCTATGGTAAATATACACAATGGAATTTTATGCAGCAGAAAGAAAGAAGGAGCTCCTACCTTTTGCAACATCATGGATGGAACTGGAAAGCATTATGCTGAGTGAAATAAGCCAGGTGTTGAAGGACAAATACCATATGATCTCACCTTTAACAGGAAGCTAAACAGCAAAACAAACAAGCAAGCAAAATATAACCAAAAACACTGAAATAGAGAACAGGCTGACAGTGACAAGAGGGGAGAGGGGAGGGAATTTCAGGGGAAATAGGGGAGGGATTTAGAGGAACATATATAAAGGAGACATGGACAACAACTGAGAATGGTGGAAATGGGAGCGAGGGGGGAGCAATGGGGGTGGGATGGGATGGGAGCAATAGACAGAAAACTGTACTTGAAAAATAATTAAATTTAAAAAATTGGGGAAAATTTACTAACTTAATTTAACTCATAGCATGAGCTTGTTCTGTAACAAAATCTAACTGAAAGAAAATCCTTGTTGTAATTTCGGCTACATTTTCAAAAGAAATTTCCATGATACAGATTAAAATTGAAAAGTATTCGAGTCAATGTGCAAAATAAGAATACTGTTGTGTGTCCTTAATTATTGTCTTTGATAAACAGGTAGTTCCAACACTGCTTCCTAATAACTTATAAATTTGAATTTCCACAGGTGTACAATTACCTGCTCAATTATAGGATGCCAACTATGTTATTTTATAATCCTGTGTACATTAATAAAGGTAATAGAAAAGACTTAGAAATGCAAATAGGAAGTTGCACTTATCAGGTTGTTTTTGTACCCACTTTTCATGCCAGCCTGACATAAATCACTGTCTGTCTTGGCCTAACAGAGCCTATGAACTGGAAAGAAATACTCTGACCTTCATCCAGTTCTTTTAATTTTTTGTTCTTCCAGGATAGGTTGGATGCATAAACTTTGCTCTGATTGTCTGTTGTAGACTACTTAAATAAAAACAATTTTCCAAAGGCAGATCATTGTTACCATACTACATTTATGGCCATGAAATTTATACTCTGCTTAAAATTTTTTGAGAGAGGTTCCTGTTTCATAACAAATATATACTAGTTGAGTCACTTTCAAGGTCCTGCAGGAACTACCCACTTATTTCTCTTCTACAGTGTGAACATGTCATCCCACACAGCCTACTCACCATGCTTTTCACCCTGATTCTTACTGTTCCTCTTTCCAGGAATACTCTCTACCCCTCTGTCCTCATCAAATCCTCAGTCTTGAAGGCCCAGCTCCACTTTCCCCTGCTTGAAAACCCTTTTGACTACTCCAGCCTGAGTGACATTTTCTCAGAACTCTCATTGCATTTGTTGTTAATGTTACTGAATTTTGTTCTTATTTGTCTAGACTGTTTGCTCTAATTTTATATATTATGTTGTTCTTGCCTCCCCAATTCAGTAGAGACTTCTTGAGTGCAGAGGCAGTGTTTTAGAGCTCTATTAACTCCCCAGAAACATGTGACACAAGTCTGTGCATATAGTTCATGTACAATAATGTTTGTTGATTGATTGATATTTTCCTACATGAATATTTTAAAGGCCTAACTTGCTTGAATTTTAGGGAATAATAATAAATACTTGTTAAATGGATAAAATGAATGATGGATATGCTTATTTGTTTATGTTTACCCTTCCCCCATCCTCATGCATGGCCAACCAATTGAATGTATGATTCTCAGGACAGAGATTTTATTTTGTTGTCTTTGTATCCCCAGCACCTAGATCAGTGCCTAAGTCATACTAGATGTCCAGTAAATATCTATGGAATGAATATTCAGCAAAATCACTCAGCATCTATTAAGTGAAATCAGTCTTGTGATTCATTTTGTATTTTGCTCATCTCAAATATCTGAATATTATAGGACATAAATTGCCAATATATTAAGTTTCCATTGTCTCCAAGTTTAAATCCAGTTTTGGGTGAATGAAGATCTTTCACTAATGGCACTGGGACTTTTGTCCTATGAACATAAACAAGCAGTTAAACTGTATTATTTAAAAACAATTGTGTTTTTAGTTGTTCTTATATTACATTTATATTAGTATAAAATATTTAAATGGCATTTGTTAGCAAATTCCCATAATTTTCTATACTGTTTAAAGAGAGCTATACCTTTTAAAAAGATGAATTTCAACTGTATTTGAACAACTGTATTTGAAAATAAAAGTGGGGAAAAATTAAAAAAATAAATTTCTTTGACAAAATTCAGTCACATACACTGCTAAAGCTATGCTTGAAAGAGACACTGTAGCACCTGTTTGTTTTTCTTCTATGACCATATGTATGAATTAAGGTGGGTCTTTTAATTGCTTTATGAAACGAAATAACTTACTTGCTTTCTGTAAAAGGTGTATTTAATTTAGTACTCTGAGAGTATTGTGGGAAAGTGTAATTAAGTTTTAAAAAACTTAATGAAAAAATTCTGCACATAGGTAAAATATCCTTATTTTTACAGTTTTTTTTCACATAGAAAACTCAGTTTTCCATAGGATGCCTATGAAATCATGGTTTCCATTTGAAGTGCTAAGTACCTCTCATATACCTTAAAGAAGGTGTATTGGTGGACCACTAACCATAACATATGAAGGAAATTGAACCTGAAGCAAATATGAAAACTGAAAAGCTTTTGAACTTTGTCAGCCTGCCAATTCAAGCAGTATGTGGCAGGTGTGTCATATAGTCAAAGAGCCAAAATAAATGGCCACAAGGAATTCCAAGGCAATACAGATGTAAAGAAAGTTTAAAATGAAAAGAAAGAAAATATTGTTTTTATTGTTTGTACAGGAGGTTGACAAATGCATTTAAGGAAATGCCTCTTCAAATATTGCTTTAGGTGCCAAATGGTATCTTTCTGATCTTCTGGAGCAGGCATTGACAATGTTTCTGTTATGTGCTGGTATGTGGAGGGAAAGCAAAAAACAGAGAAGAAAAGAAAAATGTTGAAAAAGTAGGCAAAATTAGATGCTGGTGGTAGCCTTGTAAACAGTTCTGGAACAAATTACTTATTTCCATTAGATAAGTAGAAAGTATTTATTTCTTTTGTTTTACCAAGAAAACATCCATGAGAAAAGGTGTGAATCCTTACAAAATATATAACCTACTTTTTTAAATGAAAGCTCTTAGATGATTCTAGTGTGTATATAATTTTAACATAAAAACTTTTATATTTTCCTTGTGTCATATCTTATTTAGAATTCTTAGAAACATTAATTAAAAGTCAAAATTAACTTATTTTCAAGGACAGATACTTTGGGAATGTTTCTACCTATGGCTCAAAGTGAAATTTCCTTCACCCCACTCCCAATTCGTTTTCATTACATCAACTGTTGGGCAAAAAAAAATTCTAAGATTAGCATACTATCAAAAGATATAGGTAGAAATCATTTGGGTATCCCGAATTCTTATTCTAAATCCAGGACATAATCTTGCTGCTATCAAATGAGCAGGAATAGATTATTCGTTATGGGAACTGAGTACTCTGTAGATTAAGAATCCCAGGTATTAACATTCCACTCTGAAAGCTAGAATTTTATGGTGTCACAACTCATATTTAAGTCTTTTATCCATCTTGAGTTTATTTTGGTGTAGGTGTAAGTTAGTGGTCAAGTTTAATTTTTTCCACATGTACTTGTCCAGATCTCCCAACACCATTTATTGAAGAGGCCATTTTTACTCCATTTTATGTTCCTGCCTCCTTTGTCAAATATTAGCTTACCGTATTGACATGGATTTATTTCTGGACTCTCTATTCTGTTCCATTGATCTATGTATGTCTTCTTATGCCAATACCATACTGTTTTGATTATCACAGCCTTGTAATATAGTTTGATATCAGGTAGTGTGATCTTTCCTATTCTGTTCTTCTTTCTTGAAATTGCTGAGGCTATTTGGGGTCATTTATGGTCCCATATAAATTTTTGAAGTATTTGTTCTATATACGTGAGATGTGTCATTGGTATTTTGATAGGGATTGCTTTGAATCTATAAATTGCTTTGGACAATATGGACATTTTAGTGATGTTAATTCTTCCAATCCATGAACACGGTATGTGCTTCTTTTTATTTGTATCTTCCTTATTTTTTCTTCAGTATTGTATAGTTTTCTGAGTACAAGTCTTTTACTTCTTTGGACAATGAGGGGTGTTGACTGTGAGAGTAAGGGGGAGGTGTAGGGGTGACCAATGGGGAAAAAGGCAGTACAACTAAAACTGGACAAAAATAAATAAAATAATAAACATACATAAATAAAATAAATGAAAACTAGAATTATAAGAAAATACTCAACTACAAGTGTAATAGATTCAAAACTGACAGAAATGGCCAAGCTCAGTCAGCCTCAAAGGTCCTCATCTGACAAAACTTCTTGCTAGCATGGTACAACAGAAAGGTTAATACTGAATTACCATTTAATCTTTGAGTTTTCAAAATAGGACTCCTGGGGGAATGCTATAACACTCTAACTTCCAGTGAGAAGTTAGAGCCAACAAAACTGAGTTTAGGCATGATCTCTACCTTCAAGGAATTTATAATCTAATGCTGGAGAAAAGATAATGGTTATAATAGAAGAATATAATATGTGACAATACAGACACATAGTATTGTAACATGCTTAAGAGGGTAGGCTCTATACTCATACTGCTTGGATTTGAACTACGGTTTGATAACCTACTAGCAACATGAAGTTGTGCAATTTAAATTACTAAAATATTCTCCAAATCTGTTTCCCAATCTGTAAAATAGGAGTAATACTACACTCTCCAAGAGGGATCTAGACAGCATTAATACTCTGTGTAATTCTGAGGTACTCCTTTTGGTGACTCATTTACATGCAGTTGCATTTGAGTGTGTGTTTAAGAGTGTTTCTTAAGTGTGTGGTATACCATTCATGATGATTTAGGTAGAAGCTGATATTGAAGTTAGAGTTCCTAATGTGTGCTTCTAGAACTTTACAAAGTTTCACAATCATTTTGCTTCTCTGTGCCTTATGTCTGTTCTCTATTTAAATGAGCAAAGGATTCCCTGGCTGGTGTGGCTCATTTGGTTGGAGTGTTGTCCCGTACAGCTAAAGGTCAAGGGTTCCATTCCCAGTCAGAGCACATACATAGGTCATTTTCCTTTTCTCCTCCATTCGCTCTCTGGCCAGACCATATATGGGGGAAAAGCAATCAATGTTTATCTCATGTTGATATTTCTCTCTGTCTCTGTGTCTCCCTTCTCCCCTCTCTAAAATCAGTAAACATATTTTTAAAATAAAATTGAAAAATAAGTGAACAAAGGAAGTTCTATAACAGCAGGGACATTACCAGTCTTGTTCAACTTCTAGAACAGTGCCTGGCACATAGTAAATTATGGATAAATGTAGGTGCAGCACAACTCAGGGATATTATGAAGATGGTGATCCATCAGACATGAATGTAATTTTGAGAAAGAATCATGAGTACTACCAAAAAAATGACTGGATTTTCTTGTTTAAGATCCCCAAGACAGATAAGAGATAAGAAATGATCTTTATTGCAGTTTTCTGCTGGGATTTAAACATGAGTTTTGGAATCAGAGGATCTTGCCTTGACTTGTGGCTCTACTGCTTAAGGCTTTGTAACCTCAGATAAGTTAACCGCTATGAGTCTTATTTTTCTCATTGGTATTTTGAAGTTGTCACCCTTGCTTTAGAGTATTTTTCAGAGCTCCAATGATACATGAAATAAAATCACTTGTGAAGTACAAATACTATACAAGTACAAATGTGTTAAGTAATGTTCTACATTGGAGAACTGTAAATCATAAAAAGCAAACTTATATTCCTATTACACAGATCTAAGGTAGTGAGGATAAAGCTGTATTGTTCCCAAGAGTTGATCTTCTTTAAAATATAGGGAAAACAGACACCCTTCCTGTCTTTTATACACAGTCAGAGAAGCAAGACTGCATAAGAGAACTTTCATCACATCAGCTCCCTTTAGTTGTTGCATCTAGCTTTTTCCGTGCCAGCTTCAAAAATAGTTCCAGTCTGAAGGAACTGCATTGAGGATTTGGGTAGGGCCCCATCAAAGGTTACAGACTGAGTTAAAAAAAAATTCCTTCTTCAATTACCCCTATCTTACATAACTTGTATGGCCAGAGTCCATTTTCTATTAGTATTTTTAATTTGTAGAAGTTCAAATATTAAATTTATTATTTATTGTCTGTTTTTATACTTCATGGACTTTTGTAGAAAAATCCTTCCAGATCCTCACTGTTTATATTCTTTACAAAATTTGTGCATATATATATATATATATATATATATATATACACACACACAAATATAATATATATATTTACAAATATATATTTATATATTTGAGGGTATATTTTTATTTCAAATGTGTTCAAGCAGCCTATATGTAATTTAGTTGTAGGATTAAGTTTTAATAGTTTAATATTTCTTTAAATACAAACTTACAAACTCACAGAATATATACCTCTACAGTAATTTTCTTTTTTAATTTAATCTTTATTGTGCTTTTCCATTACTTTTTAGTCTCCTTATACCCTTCTTTCCCCAGCAATCATCACACTGTTGTCCATGTCCATGAGTCCTTTTTCTTTTTCACTCAACCCCTCCACCACCTAACCTCCCCCTCACACGAGCTGTCTTATTTGGGGATGACGAAAATATTCTGGAATTAGAAAGTGGTGATGGTTGCACAATTTTTGAATATACTAAAACTCTTTCACCACCTTGTATATTTTTTAGTTGTCATGTCTCTGTAGACTTTTAACATTATTAATATATAATACACATACTATCCAGTTCATCCATTTAAAGGACATATGTTTATATATATATATGTAAATAGATATATATTTATAATAGATTTATATATTTTCTTTCTTCTAGAGGTCATTTATCTGATAACCTTAGCTCTCTACAACAGAATCTACATAGAACATATTGTGAAAGTGCCCCTAAACTAGTAAGAGCAGTCATAAACCTTTTGCATGAAAATCCTGCCCTTTGCACCTTTAGGCCCCTCATTCACTGAGTAACTAACTCTTATTCCACATTCATGGTTGGCTACATTTTCCAGAAGGGAGCTGGAAAGTACACTATGGCAGATATTTTGGCAAGAGGAGAAGTAAGAGTAGACATTTAACTACTACAATGTACACCTGAAACTAATACAAAATAATATGGAATGTAAGCTGTAATTAAAAATATAATTTTAAATACATATTTTTAAGTAAAAAAAGAACAGAAGTGACAAATATTCATCTTCCGTGGAAGGAGGACAACTATAACTATAATACTTCCCGGGACATTTATGACCCCAAGTTTCTATCAGAGGCCAAATTATGTCCAATATTTTCTAAGAAGGCAAAGCTACATAGAATAAATTTCAGAAGATTTCCATGAAGACTGACTCAGAGAAACACACATTTTGCTTTTGAGTGGATATGCTTGCTTGTATGAATTTAATTTTCCATTGGCATCTATAAAATTATGTGATACTGAGCTTCATCTTGAATGTGGAAAAAAACATAAAAAATTCAGATTCTGCAAAGGAATAGAAGACATTGTTTTAAAAAAGTAAATGAAACATTTTTAAAAACTTTAATTCTACTTTTTGATGAAGTTAACAATTAGTTGATTTGCTTGAAACTTGGAGGTTACTTTTACTTTAGAGAATCCCTTTTATTTTGGTATGTGTTTGTGGCACAGTGACAGTAATGTAACCTTTCATTTGTCTTATCAACTGAGTTGCTAGCAATTGTTCCTGGTTGACAATGGGTTGAACTGCAAACCTTAAAGCTGCACTTACTTGTATATGCTGAAAGCTTTTTCTAAATTGTTCCAATATCCCTTCACAAACACTAATAACTAATATAGTATACACAGAAAAAAAATCCAGCATCTTTTCAAAATATTTCTTTATCTGAAGTACATTTTACATTACAGCTTCTATCCTACCTCATTTTCAACTAGTTATGTCATGACTATTTTACATGATCACCAACAATTACATTTCAGGTACACAGAGTTAACCCTTTTGGAGCAACTGAAATTTTCTTAACAATTTCTGTTTTCTGGATTTTGAGAGTAGTTTAAAGACAGGTCTTTGGTAGCCTCTAAAAGCTAGAGACATGCAGGTGGATCATGACTATATAGGAGGTTATCATGTCAGGACCTGCATTTTCTATGCAGTGGGTCACAGAGTGAATTTCTGTCACAAAGCAGGTCAAAATTAAACATTCTTTTTTTAACTGTGTTGTTATCCAGTATTGTATTGCAACAGTGAATCTAACTATTTGCTTCAGTGTACTGTGCACAATTCTACACTGGGAAATGCTCATTTTATTGACAATGGCTGATTGTACTGTGTTGCACTGTCAGTGTTTAAAATGCTTCTTCTTTTAAATAGGAAATGGTTACTTCTTTTTTTGTATTATGTTTGCTAATTTTATTTTTATGTTTTTCTTGCAGGTTCCTGAAAAGTGTCTTTTCTGAAAACTGCTGCTTTGATTCCACTCTAGAGCTATCCCTTTACAAAACCCTCTCCTTACCACCACCATCCCCCAAAACGTGGTGTGCTTACAGTTCACCTTCAGCAACTTGTCCATTCTTTTTATTTCTTTGATTCTCAGTTTTTTGTACTCCATTTCCCTCATCTTGATTTTGCAGCAAAATTTTTAAAGTTGTAACATCCTCACCAATCTTAATCTTTAAAGCCAAGAAATAGAGAAAAAAAATTTTCTCCCCCTGAACTGAGACCATTCCACAAGTTGAAGGGCAGCCAACAGCATATGCTTTTTGCAAGAATAATTGAAAACATCAAGTTGACAGCACATAATTCTTTTGAAAGTCCACCAGTTATTTGAAGTAACTTTGGCAGAAAAACTAAATAAAGCACTCAATATTTTAACCTTTATGGTTGCCTTCTTAGGACTTGGTCTCTATTTTGATTTTTAGTTATTCTGATACAAATTTTATTGTATGATTGGCTTTCTGTTTGACTAGACCTAATTGGACGTAAATGAAAACCTAAGTGTTAACCAAGAAAAATTTCACCAAAGCAACCTGTGAAGTCTTTACATTTAGCTTCAATTGATTTTTAATCTTTAAACAACAGTAATACTTTTCTAGCGAGGGTGCACTTGATTTTAATTTTACTTTCAGTATGACAGCTGTCAATGTTTCCCTGGTTCGTGACACCAAGTGGCTGACTTTAGAAGTCTGTAGAGAATTTCAGAGAGGAGCCTGCTCTCGAGCTGATGCGGACTGTAAGTTTGCCCATCCACCAAGAGTTTGCCATGTGGAAAATGGTCGAGTGGTGGCTTGTTTTGATTCTTTAAAGGTGAGTCTGATCTAAATGCACATGATGTTTAAATTAAATATGTTGATTTCTATTTTAAAAATATTATGTGCTTTCACATTGGTAAAGTTAATAATCGTATGAAAGTGCTAAGTGTTGTTTCTTTGTTTTTAATTTGATTTTTTTTGTTTTTAAAAATATTTTACTGTTGTTTTGTTACAGTTGTCCCCAGTTTTTCCCCATTGCCCTCCTCTACCCACCCCACCCTCTGATCCTGCAGTCCATCCCCATCCTTTTGTCCATGTTTTTTAAGACAGGATGTAGACCTTGTGTTTGTACAACTAAACCAGACTAAAGTTCACCCCATCAAAGCCACTGATCAGGAGAGATAGACTTAAAAAAAATCAGGAATTCAGGAGTTTCTCATTCAGGAATGAGAAATTGCAGCTTTGCCATACTTCTTTGCATATTTCAGTTTTGAATACAGTGATCACAACCCTCATATAACTTAGAGAAGCCCTTTACTAAATTATAGCTTATTATCTATGTTATCAAACACACTTGTCACGGACCAGTCAGCTTTCAGAGGATAAAGTCAGCCAAGATAGTATAAGGTGAAAATCTCACTACACAGGAAGAAAATGATAGCATTTTGAAGTTTCTTAGTCAAAGTATATTTTGAATGTTTACCTGAAATGTATTGCTATAAAACTAGATTCACTAGTTTTTTCTTCCTCAACCACTTTTGACCAATTTCAGATTTGTGAGTATATTTTATAAAGAATGTCCTATCGCCAAGGTCAACATACACAAAAAAATATGTACTAGAGAATAAACTAAATGTGAAAGCAAACAAAATATTATGTAGAATAGTACTTATATGATTGCTGTATAAGAAAATGCACTGATGTTTATGTTTTATTCATAACTATTCTTAAATTAAGGATAAAGATGTACAAGTTAAAGTATAGAAGTAAAAAAGCAATAGAATCCTGGCTTAATTAATAAGATTTGCTAGGATGCATTAAAGATTTTTTCCAAAATGTATCAAAATTAATTAAGCATAACAAGAAACTTTCCAATTTTAATAATGTTTTATACTCATTATGACAAATTTTACCTCATTAACATTTTTATTTATGCATTGACTAATAGAGATATATACCTTCATGTATTCTTTTCTTCAGAATACATTTTATTAAGTGATATACTACTTTTACTTATGTTGTGGTTACTAGTTTTTTGTTGCAAACCATTCCAGTTCAAGAATCAAAACTTGTTATCATAAAGATAATGGTAATTACTACCATTAAAAATGTCTAGATTGCTTTTATTTGCAGTAAATATTATGACCAAAGTGTTTATTCTGTTTTTTTTCATTTTAGTATCATTCAAGTTTCACCTACAATTATTTTGTATATTAATTAAATCTATTACTGCAGAACTGGGCACTGCCATGGGGTAGAAAAGAGCCCTGGGTTAGTTGGGGAAGAAGTATGTCTTTCATCCAGTCCATAAAGAAAATATGGCACTGCACTAAGCACTTTACATATTTTTGTCAGATCTGGGCTACAGTCTCAGCCCTACTGTTGACCTCAGCTACTTACTCGGATACAATTAATATTATTCCATCTCTCATAGATGGGCATTCTTCTCTACTTAACTTCCACAATTATTGTGGCAATTCCAACAAAACTAATGAAAAACCATCTATCACTGGGGGTACGTGGAGGTGGAAGAAGGTATAGGGAAGACAAATGGTGATAGAAAAAAATTAAATTAAAAATAAAAATTAAAAAGTGAAATAAATGAAAGGTGTCCTTACTATTAATCCAGATGTTAGGAGTCTTCAAAAACAGTTCTATTAAGTTAGTGTTTAGTATTTAAAACTACAAACTCATATTCCAAATGTATATGCTCAAATCTAGTTGCCTGAATGTGATGTTAGTTCTTCAAGCTAAGTATCACTGTTTTTATGATTTACTCTTTGATACAGAGCGCCTTTTAGGCTTTGTAAAGTCTATCTTCCCAGGCACCTGGTGGAAGAAGACATGTGATATACCTAATTATTGTTACAGTTCAGATGAGTTCTTCCATTTCCTATGCAATAGAGTGCTGTATAGGAAACATTTTGAGGAAGAGTGATATGGAAAGGGATTGTTAACGAAATGCACACTGTGTATCACTTTTAAAGCTTGGAAAATGTTTAATTCAGAAACTACATAAATAATGGTCAATGAATATGAATAAGCCAGTTAATTATTTAAATATATTATCTATTTATAGTATTCAGAATTCTAAAAATAATTTTGCATTTTGTTACCACCTGATGACCAGTCACACGGGATATAGATGATTTACATCATCATTACATTCTCAAATTTTAATGAAAACCTTAGTATTCTAAATATACAATGCATTTCAGTCCTGGCTGGTATGTCTCGGTTGATTGATTGAGCACTGGCTTACAAACCAAAGGGTCGCTGGTTCGATTCCCAGTCAGGGCACATGCTGGGGTTGTGGGCCAGTCCTCAGTAGGGGGTGCATGAGAAGCAATCACACATCTCTTCCCCCCTTACCCTCTCTCTAAAACTAAATAAAATCTTTTTAAAAAGTAAATAAATATACAATGCCTTTCAAACAGTTATTTTGCTATTTAGATAACATATTTGTCATAGTTTCATGTCTGCACAAAAGCTTTGTAGTTCCCTTATGTTATTTCTTATTTGTGATATGCTTGAAAGGTATGCTAAGTTAAGGGTAATTGACTTATGTGGATCATACCTATAACACACAAATAACACATGCCAATGGTTATTGCAACATTTGCTATCTTCCTTGAGTTTGTATAATTGAAGCATCTTTGAAATGCTTCTGTGCACTGTTTTTTTCTTTCATGAGTGGTTAAATAACTGAAGCAATCATTTCAGGAGTTTGACCACTGTTTTTTGTTTGTTTGCTTTTTAGTTTTTGTAATGACTCCTTTACCACTAGATATTCTGCTGGATGATAACGGTTCTTTTTCTCTTCATAATAGACATGATAGATATAATGTCTCATACTGACTTCATGATGAGGGAATATTGTAAAAATATGGAGGGCAAACTTTGCAGTTAATTGTGCACTGTGATGAAGTGCTATGCCCATCACTCCATGACTGTTGAGTGTTCAGTGATAAAGCTTACACTATCTTCAGATAGAGCCATACACAATGCAGCTCATAGATTAATTTCCAGTTACATAAGAGTCTTGTGTTATGTTGACATGCAGCTGTTTTTGACTCAATTGCCTAGTCTGCTTGACACAATTTATTTAAAATTTTTTCTCTGAAGTATTGCTTAATCCATTCTGCACCAAAATCTTGATATTACAATTGTAAATTGGTTTGGGTGTGTAGTTTTAGTGAGTGTCCTTGGGAGTTAACAAAACATCATCACTAAAAATACCAATCTAAAATCTTTGAGATTATTTTCATAGCCAAGATTGTTGTTTTCATGAATTCTGTTTTAACAATATCATATCTTGAACCTTCCCTTCTATACCTAAAGCAGTGTGATAGCAACCATATCTTTTTCAGAAAGAATATAAACACTGTCATTACCTCAGTATGACCCATCAACATCCATCACATCTGCCCAACGCACCCACCAGTTTGGGTAGTTTTGTAACAAAAAGTTCTCAGGAAAAGCTTTAGCAGCAGGCATAGTCAGAGAGCGGTCATGTCAACCCATATACATTCCTAAAATATTTGAATTGGGTGAGGACCAAACATAAAACAGCTCCACACTATCTTCAACATCACACATAATCACAGGCAGAATATTTTCACAAGAGAAACCTGTTTTGTAGACATATGAATATGACTCCGTCCCTGTAGGTCAAATTGTGCCAAGTTACCAGTATACTCACTTCTAGTATCACTAGTCACAGCAGTTTTCACAAGTTTAAAATTTAATCATTTTCGACTAAATATGTATCTCATCCTTGTTTTCTAAGGTCAAAGTTACCAGGAGCAGAAAATTGCTAGCAACATAATCCCAAGGTTTGCTGAATTATCCAAGACTTAGAAACATTTATGAGTTCCATCAGAGGGGTCTGCTACACTACAAATACACAAAGGCAGCACCCATCATCCTTACACTCAAAGAAAATAACATTTTACTTAAGGATCTTTATCTTCCATGATACTGACCTTAAAAAGAATCTTTGGTAGAAATCAATGCTATTTTTGACATCTCAAAAAACATTTTTGAAAGAAAAATTGAATTGCAATTAGTATTTAAATACATGTAGATAGCTCAGTCTCACTTTTTAAACTTTTAATTTAAAAATAAGTATATAGACTTACACAAAAGTTGTAAAAATTGTACATGGATTTATCCTTCATTTTATTTATGTGATGAATCATGTTTATTGATTTGTGAGTGTTGTACCAAACTTGCATTCCTGTAATAAATCCTACTTGATCATGCTGTATGATCTTTTTGATTCATTGCTGTATTTTGGTTTGCTAATATTTTGTTGAGAATTTTAGCATCTATATTCATCATGGATATTGGCCTATAATTTCCATTTTTTGTAGTGTCTTCATCTGGTTTTAGAATTAGGATGATGTTGGCCTCATAAATGCGCTTGGGAGCCTTCCCTCATCTTGAATTTTTTAAAATAGTTTGAGAAGGAGAGGTGTTAGTTCTTCTTGGAATGTTTGGTAAAATTCCCCTATGAAGCCATCTGGTCCAGAACTTTTGTTTGCTGGGAGTTTTTTGACAACTATTTCAGTTACACTAGGTATAATCTGTCTATTCAGATTCTCTGGGTTTTCTTGATTTAGTTTTGGAAGATTGTATATTTCTAGGAAAGATCAATTTCATACAGATTATCCAGTTTGTTGGCATATAGTTGTTTGTATTACTTTGGTGTCAGTTGTTATGCTTCCTCTTTCACTTCCTATTTTATTTATTTAGGTCCTCTCTTTTTTATTGATGAGTCTGGCTATGGTTTTGTCAATCTTGTTTATCTTTTCAAAATCCAGCTCTTGGATTGATTGATATTTTATGTCTTTTTTTTAGACTCTATTTCATTTATTTAAGCTCTGATCTTTACTTCCTTCTACCCATTTTAGTATTTATTTATTCTTCTTTTTCAAGTGCCTTTAAGTATAATGTTAGATTGTTTAATTGAGCTTTTTCTTAGTTTTTTTTTTTTTGAGACAGGCTCATATGTTATGAATTTCCCTCCTAGGATTGCTTTCCCAGTATCCCACACATTTTTGGTTGTTGTATTTTCATTTTCATTTGTTTCATTGAATCTTTGGATTTCTTTCTTGACCTCATTGTTAACCAATTTAATGTTTCATAACATGTTATTTACTTTCCATATCTTCATGTATATTTCAATGTTCTTCTTGTGATTGTTTCCTAGTTTCATAGCATTGTGGTCAGAGAAGATGCTTGATATGATTTCAATCTTCTTAAATTTAATGAGACTTGTTTTGTGTCCTAACATGTGGTCTATCCTAGAAAATATTCCATATGCACTTGAGATGAATATATATTCTACTGCTTTGGTGTGAAATGCTCTGAAGATATGCATTAAATCCATTTGATCTAATGTGTCATTTAAGGCCACTGTCTTGTTGATTTTCTGTCTGGAAGATCTGTCCATTGAAGTAAATGGGGTGTTCAAATCCCCTACTATGACTGTATTACTGTCACTCTCTTCCTTTATGCCCATCAAGATTTACTTTACATATTTAGGTGCTCCTATGCTGGGTGAATAAATGTTTACTAGGGTTATAGTGTCTTGTTTGATTGCTCCCTTTATCATTATGTAGTGTCTTTGTCTCTTACAATAGCCTTGGTTTTTAAGTCTAATTTGTCAGAAACAAATGTTGCGACTCCAGCTTTTTTACCCCTTTCCAGTTGCATGAAATATCTTTTTCTATTCCTTTACTTTTAGTCTGTGTGTATCTTTACATCTAAGGTGGGTTTCATGTAGATAGCTTATATATGAGTTTTGTTTTCTTATCCATAGAGCTATTCTTGTCTTTTGGCCAGAGCATTGAGGCCATTTATATTTAAGGTGATTTGATAGATATGCATTTGTTGACATTTTATTTTTTAACTATTTTCCTCAGTTTTTTTTCCCTTTTGCTTCTTCTTAAAGCAAGCCTTTTAACATTTTTTACAATACTGGTTTGGTGTTAAAAAATTCCTTTAGATTTTTATTGTCTGGAGAATGGGAAGTCAAATAAGTTTTGTGATGTGCATGTCACTGTCACATGCTCCTTTAGGGTGGCCCCTACACTGGACTCAGTCCCTACAGCTACCTCTAACAAATCATATTTTTGCCTTTATTTTCACAGTAAACAACATTGCCCCTCAATTTTAAAAGTTATATATCTTTATGAAAGTAAAACAAAATACAAAAATATTAAAATCATAAACAAGAACATTATAATAAAAGTAAAACATTATAAAATATAAATAAAATGTAGCAAAGTGTCATCCCAACCATCTATTACCACCAGTAACATTTTTATGTATTTTCTTCCCATCTTTATGTCTTTTATATAATAGTATATATGCCATATAAACCTGACCTTACCTTTTGTGTTCTTGCCACCATGTTCCATTACTCTCCTCAGGTGATCCTGGAGATCAACCTTTACTACCATTTATCCTTCCTATTACCTTCCTGTTCATGTCAAGTTACCAAAAAAAGAAATCCAGATACTGCTGATCTCTCATTCATTGACTTTAAAAAAAAAGCACTATACCAATCATTGTGGCTATTTTTCTATTTTTAAGTATATTTTATTGATTATGCTATTAAAGTTGTCCCATTTCCCCCCTTTATTCCCCTCTGCCCTGTACACCCCCTCCCACCCACATTCCCTCCCTTTAGTACATGTCCATGGGTTATACATCTAAGTTCCTTGGCTTCTCCATTTACTATTCTATTCTTAAACTCCCCCTATCTATTTTGTACCTACAATTTATGCTTATTACCTGTACCTTTTCCTTGATTGCCCCCCTCCCACTCCCTCTATTAATCCTCCATGGAATCTCCATTTGTATGATTCTGTTCCTGTTCTAGTTGTTTGCTTAGTTTGTTTTGGTTTTGTTGTTTTTTTTAGGTTCAGTTGTTGATAGTTGTGAGTTTGTTGTCATTTTACTGTTCATATTTTTTATCATCTTTTTCATAGATAAATCCCTTTAACATTTCATATAACAAGGGCTTGGTGATGACAAACTCCTTTAACTTTACCTTATCTGGGAAGCCCTTTATCTGCCCTTCAATTCTAAATGATAGCTTTTCTGGATAGAGTAATCTTGGATGTAGGTCCTTGCTTTTTATGACTTTGAATACTCCCTCCCAGCCCCTTCTTGCCTGCAAGGTTTCTTTTGAGAAATCAATGAATAGTCTTATGGGAACTCCTTTGTAGGTAACTGTCTCCTTTTGTCTTGCTGCTTTGAAGATTCTCTTCTTATATTTAATCTTGGGTAATGTAATTATGATGTGCCTTGGTGTGTGCTTCCTTGGGTCCATCTTCTTTGGGATTACTTGAGCTTCCTGGACTCCCTGGACATCTATTTTCTTAGCCAGCTGGGTTGGGGGAAGTTGTCCTTCATTATTTGTTCAAATAAGTTTTCAGTTTCTTGCTCTTCCTCTTCTCCTGGCATACCTATGATTTGAATGTTTGAAGTTGTCCCAGATGTTCCAAAGCCTCTCCTCATTTTTTAAAATTCTTTTCTCTTCATTCTGTTCTGGTTGAATGTTTATTTTTTCCTTCTACTCCAAATTGTTTATTTGAGTCCTGGTTTCCTTCCCTTCACTGTTGGTTCCCTGTACATTTTGCTTTATTTCACTTTGTATAGCCTTCACTTTTTCTTCTCTTTTGTGAACATGCTCAATAATTTCTGTGAACATTCTGATTAGCAGTGTTCTGAACTCTGTATCTTATAGGTTGGCTATCTCTTCATCACTTAGTTCTATTTTTGGAGTTTAGATCCATTCCTTCATTTAGGCCATATTTCTTTGTCTCAACACACCTCTTACATTGGAAGGGGCAAAGTCTTAAGTATTTGCCAGGGTGAGGCAACCCACGTAGCAAAGTGGGGCTTCTGATGCTGATTTCAGGGTGGTTGCATTTGTGAACATTCTAGGACCCTGTTGGTCTCTCCAATGAACTCTCTTGTGAGGCTAAGAGTTTCTCCTGCTGTTGCAACCCAGAGAGGTTTTTATAGCCAGAGGTTTTGAGGCTTTTTCTCCCCCATGCTGGAATCCTGGGTTGCGTGATCTGTGTCCCTCCCCAGTTGTTCCTCCTGGCTTATCTGCACACAAATGTGTGATCACTGGTCTGCCCACTGCCACCTTGCCTGCTCTGGTCTACCAGCTGCTGCCTCGCCCTCCCGGTCCTCCAGCCATGGCCTTGCTATGCATCCTCTCTGCCCCGGCTGCCCATCTCTGCCCCTCCTACCAGTCTGCATCAATGTTTCTTCTTTAACTCCTTGGTTGTTGGACTTCCAAACAGTTAGATTTTTTGGCAGTTCGGGTTGTTTTTTGTTTTTAAATGTGTTCTTGGTATTCATTTGGTTGTGAGAAGGCAAAGTGTATCTACCTACACCTCTACCTTGGCTGGAAGTCTTCTATTGTTCTTTTTATTAATTGAAGATTTTACTGAGATAATTGCACATTCATGAGCAGTTATAAGAAATGATACAGAAAATTCCCTAAAATAGGTTCTCAAGTTTTTGCCAATAATAACATTTTATAAAACTGTAATATAGGGCCCTAGCTGGTGTAGCTCAGTGGATTGAGCATGGGCCTGCGAACCAGAGGCTCATGGTTTGATTCCCAGTCAGGGCACATGCCTGGGTTGCGGGCTGGTTCCCTGCAGGCCAACTCCCAGCAGGGGATGCAAGAAAGGCAACCATACACTGATGTTTCTCTTCTTCTCCTTCCCCTCTAAAGATAAATAAATCAATAAAAATCTTTTAAAAAAACTGTAATATAATATGACAAGTATTTCAACATTGATAAGAACTACCAATTTTATTCAAATTTCCCCAGTTCTAATTTTACTAATATTTGTGTGTATTATATGACCTTTGTAGTTTTGAGTATCCACCATCACAATCAATGTCATAAACATTTCCAACACCAGAAAGGTTCCTCAAGTTATCTTTTTATAATTACATCATTTCCCTTCTCTTTTATCTTTGTCCTTAATCTCTGGCAATCACTAATGTTTTTATTATTTCTACATTTTTTATTTTAAAATGTTATACAGATGGAATAATACATTAAGTAACCTTTTGGGGAATGACTTTTTCTGTTGGAGATTAATTTAGCCAAGTTGCTGAATGTATCACACTTCATCCATTCATTCATTTTAACTGCTGAGTAATATTCCATAGTATATACATATCACAGCTTATTTAACCATTTCACTACTCACTTGTTGAAAACACCTAGACTGATTCCAGTTTTTGGCTATTTCTGTAGAATAAATCCTCAAGAGTGAAATTACTGAGCCATTTGATAGGTGCATGTTTGCTTTTATAAGAAACTACCAAATTGTTATCCATACTGGCTATAAGATTTTATATTTCTACTAACCATATATGAGTGATCCACTGTCTCTGGATCCTTGCCAGCATTTTGTATCATCACTATTTTTTTTATTTTAGCAATTCTTATAGGTATGTAGTGATATCTTGTGGTTTTAAATTCATTCTCCTGATGAACAGTGATATTGAACACCTTTTTATATGATTAATTTTCATCTGTATATTCTCTTTGTTAAAATCTCCATTAATATCTTTTGCCCATTTTCTAGTAGATTGTTTGGTTTTATATTGTGGGAATGTGAGTGTTCTTTATTTATTCTGGATACTAGTCCTTCGTTGGAGATATAATTTGGAAATGCTTTCTTTCAGTCATAAATCATTGTTTTATTCAATTCACATGGACTTTCACAGAGAAGTTAAAATTTAGTGAGGTCTAATTTATCAAGTTATAGATTATGATTTTGGTTATATTCTAAGAACCCTTTGCCTCACCTTAGGTCCTGAAGATTTTCTGTATGTTTGGGGGGATAGTTTTATAATTGTACATTTCACATTTAATGTTATGATCTATTTTTAGTTAATTTTTATATACGGCATGCATTTTTAATTAAATTTATTGGAGCGACATTAGTTAATAAGATTATATAGATATCAGTTGTATAATTCTATGATACATGATCTGTATATTGCATTGTGTGCCTACCACCCAAAGCCAAATCATATTTGGTCTCCATATATTTGGTTCCCTTTACTCTTCTTTACTTCACTACCTCCTTTCCCTTCAGGAACCATCATACTCTTGTCTATGAGTTTTTGTTTGTTTATTTTCTAGTGTTGTATTTGTTGCTTTCAGTTTTATTTCACACATATAAGTGAAATCATATGGTTTTTAACTTTTCTGCCTGACTTATTTAGCTTAGCGTAATATTCTCAAGGTTCATACATGTTGTCACAAATGGCAGTGTTTAATATTGTCTTATGGCTCAGTAGTACTCCATACTATATATGTACCACATTTTCTTTATCCAATTGTCTATTGTAGGACTCTTTGGTTGTTTCCATGTCTTGGCCATTGTGAATAATGCTGCAATGAACAGAGAGGTGCATGTATCTTTGCGAATAAATGTTTTTAAGTTTTTCAGGTAGTTCTTTACCCAGAAGAGGGATTGCTGGGTCATATGGTAACTCTATAAAATTTTTTTAGGAATATCCATACTATTTCCCATAGTGATTATACCAGTCTACATTCCCACCAGCAATGAACAAAGGTTCCTTTTTCTCTAACACTTGTTACACTTGGCATTCTAACAGATGTGAACCATTGTAAAAGGTGTGAGGTGATGTCTCATTGTAGTTTTGATTTGCATTTCCCTAATAGCTATTGGATTGAGCTTGTTTTCATTTATCTGCTGGCAATTTGTATGTCTGCTTGGGAAAATTGTCTGTTCAGGTCTTCTGTCCATTTTTTACTCAGATTTTTTTGGTGTTTAGTTGTATGTGTTTTTTACATATTTTTAATATTAACCCCTTGTATGAGCTATTTTTCTGATCAGAAAAAAAACACACACTTTTTAGAAACCTGTGGTATAGCAACAAAGATTTTTAAAAAAGGAAATTCGACTTCCAGCCAATATGGAAGCATAGGTGGAAACACTGTGCCCCCTCCCACAACTAAATTTAAAGACAGCAAATATTTAGAAACAAAAATGCAGCCAAAACAGTGAGAATTGAACTTTACAAAAGTCCAATAACAATGAACCATCCAGCCAGACTGCGTCACAACCCAGCAACTGGGTCACCCAGCCCTGGTGAACACCTAAGGCTCCGCCCCTCATACATAACAGGTGCGAACAGACCAAACATTATAACTCAAGAACAGCTCAAAGCCCCAGAGCCTATAATTCTAAGTGACCAAGAAATAGCCAGCCTTTCAGATGCATACTTTTCAGATCACCAACACTGGTGATCAGGATGATCACAGAATTGTTTGATTTTAGCCACAAATAGAGGAACATATGAAGGCTAAACTAATTGAAATGAAGGGAAATACACAGGAAACCAATGATGATGGAAAGGAAACTGGGACTCAAATCAACGGAGTGGACCAGAAGGAAGAAACAACCAGACAGAAAAGAAGGAAGAAACAAGAATTCAAAAAAATGAGGAGAGGCTTAGGAACCTCCAGGACATCTTTAAACATTCCAATATCCAAATTATAGGGGTACCAGAAGGGGAAGAGGAGCAGCCATAAGTGGAAAACTTATTTGAACAAATAATAAAGGAGACCTTCCCCACTCTGACAAAGGAAATAGACTTCCAGGAAATCCAGGAAGCTCAGAGAGTGCCAAAGAAGTTGGACCCAAGAAGGAACAAACCAAGGCACATCATAATTGCATTCACCAAGATTAAAATGAAGGAGAGAATTCTAGAAGCAGCTAGAGATATGGGGACAGTCATCTACAAAGGAGTGCCCATCAGACTGTCAGTGGATTTCTCAAAAGAGACCCTATAGGCAAGAAGGGTCTGGAAAGAAGTATTCCAAGTCGTGAAATCCAAAGACTTACAGCCAAGATTGCTGTATCCAGCAAAGCTTTCATTTAGAATGGAAGGGCAGATAAAGTGCTTCTCAGATAAGGTCAAATTCAAAGAGTTCATCATCACCAAGCCCTTATTATATGAAATGTTAAAGGGACTTATCTAAGAAAAAGAAGATAAAAAATATGAACAGTGAAAGGACAGCAAACTCACAGTTATTAACAACCACACCTAAAACAAAAGCAAATTAAGAGGACAGCTAGATCGGGAGCAGAAACATAGAAATGGCGAACACATGGAGGGTTGGCAACAGGGGAGTGGGAGGAGGAGAAGGGGGGGAGAAGGTACAGAGAATAAGTAGCATAGATGGTAGGTAGAAAATAGATGGTGGGAGGGCAGGAATACTATGGGAAATACAGAATCTAAAGAGCTTGTGACACATGGTCATGAGTGAAAGGGGGGAAATGGTGGGGGAGGGGTGTGCAGGGTGGAGGGGAGTGAAGGGGGGAATGGGACAACTGTAATGGCATAATCAATAAAATATATTTAAAAAAATGAAATTGCATTACCCAGTGAAACTCTTTACATGTTGGCATATTTCCTTTCAAAATTTATTTTAGTGACAACTGTTTCTTTCTAAAAAAAGGTTCATTTGTTCCATGGAATCCCAAAAGATTTTCATACTTATGAAGGAATAATATTTTAGAAATATACTTAATTAAAAAATACCATTCTTTAAATAATATGTAGCAATCAGAAACTATGTCTATGAGAACTATGTCCGAATAATAATAACAACAGCAACAATAATAATAATAATAAACTCTACCTTCTATTGACTGCCTACTATATACCAGAAACTTTACACATGCTGATTCTAATCCTAACAACAAACTTGTGTCAACTTTACCTTTGGATGAGCCAAGTTTTGCCAGCTGTGAGGTCTTGGGTAAGTATCCAACCTCCCTATCCTCAAGTTTCCTCACCAGTGAAAACAAAGAACCTCCTAATACCTCTTTCTGTAGTTACTGAGCATTCAAATGATATTATCCAAGTGACGTGCTTGGAACAGGACTTGGCTCATCATAAGTACTCAAGAAATATCTTTTCAACAAATAATTTCTGGGTACCCTGAAAATTTAAACATCAAAAATAAGATTAAATCATGCCAGTACTAGAATAATGTGGAGGTGAACACTTATAATCCTGGGTGGAGAAGACCTACTAAATATTCTTTCAAAGTCAGAATCAATAAAGACAAATGGTTATTAGAACATACCATACAATAAAAATCATTTCTTAATGGGTGAAAACTCCACAGTTAAAAGACAAGAAATAATTTGGAAAAATTGTGCCATATATGACAGATTATTTTAATATACATTGAGTTTTGCAAATAAAAAACACAAACATTAAAAAATATTGTCTTAGCCCTGGCTGGTGTGGCTTAGTGGATTGAGCACTGGCCTGCAAACCAAAGGATCACCAATTTAATTACCAGTCTGGGCACATGCCTGGGGCCAGGTCCCCATTGGGGGTGCACGAGATGCAACCACACAGTGACGTTTCTCTCCCTGTCTTTCTCCCTTCCTTCCCCTTTCCTTAAAAATAAATCAATAAAATCTTTAAAAGCATAAAAATAAAAAGTATATTCTTAGAAAAAAAGGCAAATGACGTAAATAGCAGAGCAAGACATTCTGATGTAACCAATTTATCTGTGGGGACATTTTGATGAGCCAATTGACACAGATGCTCTGATGCATCTATTGTGTTTCAGCTGTCCCTGTCACAATGAGCATGCTCCCCTTCCCCTACCCTCCCCGACTTCTTAACCTCCAGTCCAGAGGACAGTCACTTTCTACTTTAGTCCTTTCTGCATTGTGTGTATTTTCTTTTGCAAAAGTGTTACTTCTATTCAGAGAGAGAAAGAGAAAGAGAAAGAGAATCTTGTTAGGACTAGCCTCTAAGGAGAAACAAGAGTCATATCTATTAAAGAAATTTTATAACATTTAATATAATATTTGCATACTCAAGTCTTGAGAGAAAAGTTAAGAGTTTAGTTAAGTATTTCATCTACAGTCTGGAGCTGGGAATGTGAAATCTTATAGTATTCCAAATACCTTCCATCTTCCCCTCCATTCAGTGTCTATATCTATATCTGATTCATTCATTCATTCACTGGATAGGTAACTACTGAGCAGCCCTTGTCTGCTAGTCATTGTGTGAGTCATGGGACCCAGCAGTGAGCTAGAAACAGTCTGGCCCCCATGGAGCAGACAATCTAGTTGGGAGAGGAGCAAGCAAAAGGAAGTAAATGTTTGGGTTAATGACATATTGTCAAGTGTGAAAAAATAGTGAGTCAAGGAAAGGGCACAGAGAACATTAGGGGCTTCTGTTTTAGAGAAAATGCTCAGGAAGGCTTCCTTAATGAGGTAATATTTGAGGAGAGGGATAAAGGAAGTGAAGGAGTGAGAGGTCTGAGGATTCCTGAGAACATTCCAGGCAAAGAGAACAGCAAACACCCTGAAGCATGAATTAACCTGGTGTGTTTCAGGAAAATCAAGATTACTGGGATGGCTGGAGAGCTGTAGGGGATGAGGTCAGAGAGGTGATGGGTTTAAGGTGATCAGGGAAGGTTGTGTATATCATGGTGAAGACTCAGAGGGATTGGCATGTCCTGTGTGGCTTCAGAAAAAGAAAGACATTGGAAGACAGTGCTGGGCTTCTCTAGACTCTCCTAATGTATATCTTTTTCTTGCTGCTTTCCCCTGTATCTTTGCTCTGATAAATCTTAGCCAGTAGTATAATCTCCTCTTGAGTCTTGTGAGTCCTCTGGCAAAGCACCAACAAAGCTTTTTCTTACATTATTCTTCTTTATACATTATTCCCATGATGATTGTTTAGAAAACCTTTTTTCAATGCAGAGGTTGTTTCTTTTCCTTTGTATTTTTAAAATTTAATTTTTGAATTGATAATGTATTTTAATTAAAATTAAAGAACAACTGATTATTAATTGATGAATAAATTTTAAAATGTGGTTTGATACAATGGAATATTACTCAGTTATAAAAATTATGAATATATACTACAACATGGATAAACTGTGAAAATATTATGCTAAGTGAAAAAAGCCAGCTCAGAAAGACTACATATTGTGTGACTTCATCTATGTTAAATATCCAGAGTTAGCAACTTCATAGAAAGATTAGTGGTTGCCAGGGCAATTGGGTTGGGAGGGGGAAATGGGTAAGGGGACGGTGGAAAATGACTACTAATGAGTACAAGGTTTCTTTTTGGGGTGATGAAAATGTTCTGTAATTAGGTAATGGTAATGGTTATATAGGGTGGTGAATGTACTAAAGACCACTTTAAAAGATGTGTATACTTTAAAAGGGTGACATTTATGGTATATGAATAATATCTTAATAAAATGTCCAAAAATTAAATATAGTAAGTTCCCAGAGAAGGGGCTGAAGGGCTTGGTGAAAAAGGTGAAGAGATTAAGAAAAAACCTTCATAGATACAGAAAACAGTATGATGACTACCAGAGGGTAAAGGAGGGAGGTAAAAAAGGATAAAGGAGGGATAAATGGTGAAAGAGACTTGCCTCTGGATGGTGAACACACAATACAATGTATAGATAATGTATTATATAATTGTATTCCTGAAACCTATGTAGTTTTATTAACCAACGTCACTCTAATAAATTCAATAACGTTTTAAGAAATAACTAAAAGGATGGGAGAAGATAATACCATGTTCACATTAATCAAAAGAAACGTGAAGCTGTTATATTTATATTAAAGATAAACAATTGAACACTAATAGTGGGCTCTAGTTAGTAACTCTGTTGCTCACAGATGTATGAAAATACTTTCTGTGGATACTGGGGTTTAACAAATAAGTGAATAGATAATAAAGATAGCCAAGAGAAAATAATTAAAAATAAGGAAAGTGGAAAGCTAGAATGGATCCTTTAGTGGGGATATAAGGGAAGACATCAATATGAACTCATCTTTAATTTAATACATATATAGATATACAGGTACAGAAATATAGATGTGTATCTATTCATGGGTTAATATGCTTAAATATATTTTCTAACTCTGTTTTAGGAGGGCCTATAAGCAATGGCCCCCCAACAGAAATAAGCATACCTAGTTCGCAAATCCTGGTTTCTAATACCATTCTTCAATAAAGGAAGTAAGGCCACTTGGAGTCATGGCTGATTCTGGATCAGGGGAGGGCAGGGCAAATACAAGGTGAACCTGTAATGCTTTGTGTCAGGAAATAAGGAATTCCTCCAAAAAGTCTGGAGCATGACAAGAGGACACAGGAGCCAATCTGAAGGAACTTCCAATGGCCAATGCATCAAGATTGTGAAAGATAATGAAAGACTGAGGAACTGACACATATTGGAGGAAACATGACAAATAAATGCAAAGTGGGGTCCTGCAACAGAAAATATATTAGGGGGGAAATTGGTGAATTTCAAGTATGTTCTCTATTTTAGTTAATAATATTGTAATAAAGTTAATTTCCTGATTTTGATATGGTATGTAAATTGTTGATGTTACAGGAATTTGAGTGAAGGGTATACAGGGACTCTATACTAGTTTTGCAATCTTCTGTAAGTCTAAAATTATTAAAAAACTAAAGATTTAAGTTAGCTTTTTTGGTCGTACATGTGCATGCCTATCTTTTAATGCTCAGAAGGACAGTGGGATATTGTTTATTTTCATTTTTCCTTATTCTATTTTCTTTTTAAATTTTGGGGATAGTAAGGAGAATGCTCTGAAACCCATGAAATAGTTTATTCTGCAACTGACCCCAACAATCTGGATGAGTCAGATTTAAGAAAGCATCCATATCTGACAAATGAAAGTATTTTAGATTTAGAAGGAAGACCATTCAGTTCAAATTGTTACCATGTTAGGAATTGCACATCCAGGGGAGATGACTCACTTGCCCAAGGTCATATAAGCAGTTATCAAAAGAGCCCTAGGACTCCCATGTTCTTCTAGTCATTTTAGTGTTTTTCCTCTCTGGAGAAGGAAATGGAGTAAACATCAGCTAGGCTATTGCTTTATTAAACCCAAAGCATCTGGCTTTTATCTTGTTCAGACTTCCACATTACACTGGGTAGGATGCACTGCCTGTGAGGTTTTGTTGCTCTTCTCCACTTTCTGAAACTCAAATATGGGGAAAAACCAACTTTCACTTTCTTAATCCCTCCTTCACTTACTGCTTCATGATAGTGTAATTAGATTGATACTTTAAATTAATGTTCATATTTACTTCTTTGACAATCATTTGGGCCATTAAATTTGAGAAGGAGGGAAAAAGGGAGGGTGCACTTTATTTTTAAACAAGGGTATCTAACTCAGTGATATTAAGCTTTGTTTAATTGCTGAGAGTCAGGACACTGAGCTATCTCTACTCCCTTGTCCATCCTTCTCCCTAAACCTTGTTTTATTGAGTTAACTGGCCAGAATTGGGGATTAAAACTGACCTGTGGATCATGTACATCTTCACTGCTTGAAACTCTGTGATGTCTGATTTTGTTATATACTCATTAGTACAATGTCCCGGTCAGCTAGGAGATACTTGTCACAAACCAACTGAAAATATTGCAGTAGCAGTTCAACCTATTATGGGTCAAATATTGTTCTATAAAATAACTGGAATTTATCACAAATCATTTAAAATGTTGTTTTATGGGAGGATAGCTCAAAAATACTTTCTCATCTCCTTGAAGCCAAGATTGCAATTGGCTACCTGGTGAGAAAGGACCTGTGATATGGCTATTATTAAGATTGATGCTTTATTACAGAAATCCCATTATGAGATACCTGAAAATCTGAATTTTGAGAACTGTCTATTTCTTTTTAAAATATTTATTTGTTTGTTTGTTTTTGTTTGTTTATTTATTTATTTTAAACATTTTTTTACTGTTCAAGTACAGTTTTCTGCCTTTCCCCCCCACTCTCCCCACCACCCCAGCCCTCTATTTATTTTTAGAGAGAGGGTAAAGGAAGAGGAAAAAGAGGAAGAAAAATATCAATGTGTGGTTGCCTCTGGTGTGTCCCCCACTGGGGAGCTAGCTGACAACCCAGGCATGTTCCCTTACTGGAAATGAAACTGGCGACCCTTTGGCTTGCCAGTCAACACTCAATCCACTGAGCTGCCCCAGCCAGGACTGTCTCCTATTTCTTAACTCTTTTGTTTGGAATAAACTCTTACATGTTCAGGAAATATATATCTGATCCTACTTGATCATTAAATAACTCTCTTCATGTTGCATAGCTGTATGAAGTCATTATAAATATTGTCTTTTTATCTATTTTACAATTTTATAAAATGTAGATATAAAGTACTCCTGTGCATGTGGAAATAATAATTAGTTCTTCTAGGAACATGACTTAATTTATAGAACATCATTCACCTACTGATCTTTTTGCCCTTACATATTATCTCACTGCTTGTAGCATCCCTGAGGTTACCCTGTTTTCCTCTACCTCAGTCTGCTGCTTGATTTTTGGTGTATAGGGTTCAGGGGTATCCAATCCAAGGGCATGAGGTGCAGGATGGTTATGAATGCAGCCCAACACAAAATCATAAATTTATGTAAAACCTTTTTTTGCTCATCAGTTTTCATTAGTGTTTGTGTATTTAATGCGTAGCCCAAGACATCTCTTCTTCCAGTGTGGCCCAGAGGTGCCAATATATTTGTCATCTATTTCCTCAGTATCTCTAAATAATCTCTTCATTTTCTCTGCATTTCCTCCACCATGTACTCAGTGTTTATTTTCTTAAATTTATGTTTTTTGTTGTTGTTGCTGCTATCTAATGCAGATTTGCAATCCTGCTTGGGTTTTCAATGTTTTTATTTTTGTGCCTTCAATTCTTACCACTAGGTCAAGTTTTACTGCTAGGTATAATTAAGGTATAATTACATGTTTAACTTACACTGTTTTCCCATGTTTTTTTTTAAAGATTTATGTGTGTATGTATGTATTTATTTAGACAGAGGAGAAGGGAGGGAGAAAGAGAGATAGAAACATCAATGTGTGGTTGCCTCTCACATGGCCCCCACTGGGGACCTGGTCCACAACCCAGGCATGTGCCCTGACTGGGAATCGAACTGGTGACCCTTTGGTTCACAGCCCATGCTCAATCCACTGAGCTACACCAGCCAGGGCTCATGTTTCTTGATATTGTTTCCTTAAAAGTCAATAAACAATTCAATTTTTTAACTTTTTATTTTCTAAATAATATCCATTATTTGGATTAACCATATTGTTGCTATAGTTAGAGTAAATTATTTTTTCAAGTCTTGTTCATAATGAGTTTGTATAATATTGCTTGGTGTCATGTCTAATCTGTTATTTAATGAAGTGCATATGCTTATAAGGATTCATCAATTTTGATCATAGGAATTTAAATGTATATTTTAAATTGGACTATGTCTATCACAACTGTGCATATGTTTTTCTATTGAAATTCAACTTTTTTTCCCCACTGGAAATTTATAGAAAAGAAATTAGCTTTTTGTTCCTATCCATGTTCTTGTAGATAGACATTGGATAGTGAAGATATTTTCTACATTCTAAAAACCATCCATTAACTGGAAAGCATTATGCTGAGTGAAATAAGCCAGGTGTTGAAGGACAAATACCATATGACTCACCTTTAACAGGAAGCTAAACAACAAAACAAACAAGCAAGCAAAATATAACCAAAGACACTGAAATACAGAACAGGCTAACAGTGACCAGAGGGGAGAGGGGAGGGAATTTCAGGGGAAATAGGGGAGGAATTTAGAGGAACCTATATAAAGGATACATGGACAACAACTGAGAAGGGTGGAAATGGGAGGGAGGGGGGAGCACAGGGGGTGGGAAGGGATGGGAGTTATAGACAGAAAACTGTACTTCAAAAATAATTAAATAACTTTAAAAAATAAAATAAAAACCATCCATTAGTTTGAAAATGTAGAGTCCACAGTGATGTAAGTGTTAAATGTGTTTTGTGACAAATTCCCTAAACTAAGACATAACCTATGTATCAGCTATGTTTTGCTAGCTAACTGTATAACAGTAGAGACAGACTCATAGATTACAGGCTGACAGCTATGGTGGGGGGTTGGGATACTGGAGGGGAGAAAAAGGTGTTGAGCAAAAAAGAAAAAAGAAAAAAGTCATGGACATGTACAACAGTGTGGTGACTTCTGCAGGGTAGGAGTGGGGATGGTAGAGAAGGGGATGAGGGAGGTGAATGGTAATGGAAGGAGACTTCACTTGGGGTAGTGAACACACAGTACAGTGTACCAATGATATGTTGTAGAACTGTACACCTGAAACCTGTATAATTTTGTTAACCAGTGTCACTCCAATAAATTCAATAAAGAAATAAAGTGTCATGCAAATCTAAAAAAACACAAATAAAAAAACCTTTTTCTCTATTACTCTAAATGCTTCACCTATCTTTTATACGAGTATGTGTCTAGATACATTGAGTAGGAAGCATTGTAGTATCAATCATCTTTTACTCATTTCCAAATACTTTTTGGAGACTACATTTTTTAACGTGACATTTTTATGACCACATTGTCACATTGCCTTAAAATTTTTGTTCATCTTGTTTGTGGAATAGAGGAACATCTAAGTAACAATTTGAAGCTGTTTATATCTTCAAGAGCTCTATGTTCTTCTGTTAAATGTTTGAAGAACACCTATCCCAGGAGTTGTTTTTTGTTGTTAATGTTTATGTGTATCACATGCTCCATTAAATGAACTTAAATTTTTCCATGTTTTATGAAAATATAATCTCTAGAGATTTTGCAATTTCCTGGTTATTTCACTTTCTATTAACCAAGAAAGCATTATATATATAAACAAGTTAATTTAAAATTCAAAACGACTGAAAGAATTTAAAATTTTGTCTGTACATTTTTATGTTGCTAGTATCCAACTGGAGGAAGAATTTATTTTTCCAACTTTATTGATATATAATTGAATATAACATTGTGTATGTTTAAGGTGTACAATATGATAATTTTACACAAGTATTTATTGCAAAATGATTACCACAATAAGATTAGTTAACACCTCTGTCACCTCACCTTTTCTATTTTTTTGTGGTAAGAACATTTAAGATCCACTCCTTTAACAACTTTCAAGTGTATAATACAGTATTGTTCACTATAGTCACCCTCCTGTACATCAGATCCTCAGATCTTGTTTTAACTGGAAATTTGTAACCTCTGACTAATATTTCCCCATTTCTCCCAGTCCTCAGGCCATGGTAACCTCCATTTACTCTCTGTTTCTCAGTTGAGCTTTTTTAGATTCCTCACATAAGTGAAATCATACAGTACTTCTCTTTCTGTGTCTGGTTTATTTCACTTAGCATAATGCCCTCATAATACCATTCATGTTGTCACAAAGAGCAGGCTTTCATTTCTTGTGGCTGAAAAATAGTATTTTGTATATATTTTGGGTTATTATCTTATGTTCCTAAGAAGCCCTAAAAGGCTTGATAAATGTAGCCTTGATAAATGCCTCTTTCTTGGGTGAACTGCAGGTGTAACCGTGGAAGTGTATGAAACAAAGCATGGTACCAGCAAGTGGTGTAAACACAGAAAATGCTGCCTTGTAATAATAACTCTAACAGGGGCTCCTTGTGTGGCCTTGAGGAAGTCATAGGAATACTACTACCTCTATTTCTCTTCATAAAAGGGCAAGCAGCAGTGCTCAATTTGTAGGACTATTGGTTGTGGTTTACTACAAGGCTTTTATAAATGTCAAGGGTCATTTAGTGCTGAAAGTCCTGTTAAATCCATTCAGCATTCTATATATGTTAAATTCCCCGAAGAAATTATTCATTCAACAAACATTTATTGAAATATCTTACTCATTGAGCACAGGGGTCAGTATTGTGCAGAATACAACATATGGAAGGCATAGTCCCTGCCTGACCTCTTAGTATGAAGCTGTTTGTGTTATTTGCCATAAACCAGGTACAAACTAACCACTAAAAAGTCAAAGAGGAGAGGCAGGGGCTGGGATTACAACCAGCTGTGGTGATTAAAGATGCATTCATGTGAGATATGCTGTTTGAGGTATTCTTTGAAAAAGGAATAGGAAGATATTCCAGGGATATTGGATACCCTGAGCAAAGATAGAGGGGGGAAACTTTGATGTGTATTTGGGGAGTTGAGTGTTAAGTCAGCCTGTGAAGCATAGAGCTTGTGTTGGCAGAGAAGTAGCCTCAAAAGTCAGTGTGGAGTTTAAACTTTATTTTGTAAGCCTGAGGGATCTGACAGTGTTTTAAGAGTTGACATCATCAGCCTATGCAAGATGAACTGGGAGAGCAAAGAGGCTGGCAAGAGGGGGACCTCTGAGACAGCTGTTTAAGTATTGAAGGTATGAAATAATAAGAATTTAAATTAGCTGGTGGTAGGGGGAAGGGAAAGCCAGTGATGGAGATGAAATACTGCTCAAATTAATGTAGTTAAGTAAAAGGAGATTGACATTCTATTCCAGTCGACTGCTGTTGTGTTTGATATCTGATCTGACATACTTACTTTGGTTTTACATTAGAAGCTGTTTTGTTTACCACTCTATCTTTTGCACCTAACACATATAGCATATATTAGGATTTTACCATTTGTATTGAAACATGAGCTTATTGAATCAGTTTGAGAAAGGGAAAATAAATATGGGCTCCCCTGTAAGGTACCCAGTCATCTCTTCATCTGCATTTATACTTTCACTCCTAGTTCAGTTTTTACTTAAATATGAATGAAAATTGTACACACTTATTTGCCTACTTCCCTCATTCAATCACATTTTAACCTAGATTTGATGACCTACAGATTGTTCATCTTTGTGAATTTAATTGTTCCTTAGCATTATAGAAATGTTCTTTGGATAGATGCCCTTGAATACTCTCCAACTGTTGCATTTTGAGTACTTTTACCCTAAATATGGATTTTAAAAACTTTTGCTGAGTGCCATTGTTAAATATCATTTTAGAGTAATTAGTGTGATAATACAGTAATATTTGATCATTATTTTTGCCTTAAAATGTTTGAAATTGTATTTCACAGCAGATGGCTAGCTTATTAATCAAGGTATTCTTGGAAGCAAGATTAGTGTTAATAAGGTCATTCTGAGTCAAGTATAAAGTCATAATCTGCAGGAAAGGGTTTTCTGTAAAAGGCGACTGCCTAGTCTAATGAAAATATATTTAAAGTTTAATTACTAGTTATTGCTCTGAATGTGTAGTGATATTTTCAAAGTCCAATAAGTTTGATTATAGAAAGGCAAAGAAAAATTCTCATAGAGAAAGCTCATGGATTGACATTTTAAATAAAATTTAATAGAGCCCTAAATAACTAGAAATTAATTCAAGCAACCTACTTTTAAAATAATGAGTAAATAAAAATGGGAAAGTAATTTCAAGGTGTTATTTTTAAAATAATCTCTAGGCTTATTAGCTACATCTTGGAGTATGCTATTAGCTCAATCTTTTATGCCATTTTCATCTCCTTCTCCATTTCTGCATAGTTATTTCTCTTTTTCATAACACATGACCCTGAGGCCTTGGGAGCAGTCCTCAGTAACCAAGATATGATTCAGGTTTGCGCAACTGATTCTGCTTTCAGATACAGGAAAGTTACCTGGAACATATTAGAAAAATAAGGAAAGAAACAATCTTGGCTCTTGTAAACAACACTACTTCAGTTTTCTTCAGATAGAGTCTCGTCAGTAAAAGAGTGGATAAAAAAAGCTGTGGTACATTTACATAATGGAATACTAGTCAGCCACAAAAAAGAAGGAAATCTTACTCTTTACAACAGCATGGGTGAACATGGAGAGTATTATGCTTAGTGAAATAAGCCACTTAGGGAAAGACAAATACCATATGGTTTCACTTATGTGTGGAATCTAATGAACAAAATAAACTAGTAAAAAAATAGAAATGGATTCATATATCATAGCTAAGAGAAAAGACTGACAGCTGTAAGAGGGGAAGGGGGCTGGAGGCTGGGTGAAAAAGTGAAGGGATTAAGCAAAAAAGAAAACTTGTAGACACAGACAAAATATGTTGATTACCATAGGATAAGGGGGTTGGGGGGAGATAGGAAAGGGTAAAGGGGGAATAAATGGTGATAGCACACAATACAATATGCAGATAATGTATTATAAAATTGTACATTTTAAACATACATACTTCTATTAAACAATGTCACCCCAATATATTTAATATAAATTTTAAAAGAAGCTTAAAATGATTTTAACTATTTAGCAGCATTCAGCTGATGTCATTAATATTTTTAATAATATATATAATTGTGACTTGCATGTGTTAATAGGCTACTGACACCTAAAACTAAACGAAGACTCTCTCTCTCTCACTCCTCCAAATTCTGAAGACCTCACTCAGATGATGCATGACATTTACTGCATCTTTGAAGTACTAGCGATAAAACATATTTAATCATATTTCACTTGTTTCTGTCCCTCAATTTTCCTATCTACCCACCAGGAAACATAAGAAAAAAAGATACTACTTCCAACTCAGAGATTGTAGAGAAAAAAGAAAGCAAGATAAAGGAAGGAAAGAAGGAAGGAAGGAAGGAGAGAGAAAGAAAGAAAAGAAAAAGAAAGAAAAAAGTTTGGAGCCACCTATTAAGAAAAGCTTTTCATTTTGAAATATTTCAGCTCCAATAATAATGTATTCAAAACAAAACCAGAGTGAAGATTTAATGAATAAAATAGCATACTAATAAAAAGGAGGTGAAAGAGAAAGTAAGACTCCCCAAAAGAGACAATTATTTATGCCAGTTTTATTAGTCATTTTCCACTATAAAATCCTAATCTTTTCTTGAAGCAAAAGTGAAGAGCTATGCTTAATTATGGCTCAGGGAATTGTTATTCGTCCTATCAACCTTGCTCTTTCTCCTTCTCAATAGCACCACTAAATACACTCCTAGTCATCTTTGATTTCTACCCCATAGTATCTCTTTCTTTTTAATTATGAATGTTTATTTATTTACTTTTATTTTATTTTTAATTTTTTTTAACTTTTTTAATTTTTTAAATTTAATTATTGTTCAAGTACAGTTTTCTGTTATTGGGAGGGAGGTGGGGAGCACTGGGAGGGTGGACTGGGATGGGAGTATTATTTTATTTTTTATCTTGTTGTTCAAGTACAGTTGTTTCTTTGATTTCTGTCCCAGTAAGCCAAGTACTAGAGCCTTTTCCAGCAACATTCTTTATGCTTCTGCAATTGCAGGAGAGATAAGATATGTAAACTCCTTGTGGGCAGGTTCCATGTTCTGTTTTTCTTTATGTCTTCCACAGTATCTTTTTACAGAGAGGTGCTTGTTAACCAGTATGTTTTTCCTTTATACATGTCCTGTTTACTATGGTTTCAGAAAGCTCAGAGCTACTGCTCAGTTGAAGCGATTCAACTTAGTCTAGATTTGTGATGTTTTTTATGTATTTGTTGCTCTTATCCCACCTTCACCATTATATCCCTCTTACTCTTCAGGCTTATGATAATGATCTTCCTGGAAATATTTCTTTCTCGTAAGTTATTTTCAAGGTTTTCTGGAAGAATGTAGTTGCATAACTGGAGAAAGAGCAAGAGAAGGAGATAATTCTGTTTCTGGATTTCTTATTTGCAGACTACTAAGCTATCCCAGTGTTTTTTTCTTCATTTTGATGTGTTAATGTATTGCAGGCATTCCAGTAATGCAAACTGGGGGCTTCCGTTTTAATAGGTTTCCAGTGATATTCACAAGTAAACCAAGTGCTGCTGAAACTACTCTTAAAACATAAACAAAAGAGTAAAGAATACTTAGAGCTCTTTAGACGTGTTTCTCCACATTTAAAAGGACATAGTGTTGTATGAAGATGTACTGCTTTCTTACTGCATCCCTGCAGGGTACAACAGATGAACTTTGGATTCAGTGCTTGCTTTGAGGTCTCAGAATCTATCAATACTTCAGCTTCTGTTTGTCCATGCTGAAATGCCATGATCAGCACTGGATTTTTTGCTTAGTTGATGTGAAAAGTGTTTCCCTTTTTGCTTGTCTTTTTCCACATATTTTGGTGGGGGTGGGGAGTCAGGAGAAGAGGTAATGCTTACAATTTAGTATGGTTTGTGCAGTAAGTAAAGGTATTTATTGAAAAATTGAGGATAATTTACTACGAAATCCTTTATCTGCTTAAATTTGGGCACATAGAGAACATTTAGAAAAACACTCTGGGGAGATTTGTAGAGCAAATGTAAGTAACCTGTCTAACAAAGCTCTTATATATTTAATAGCACTCACTACTCTGTAAACAGAAAACAAATGTTTCTGAGGAGTAGTAGAGTAGAATTTTGGAAGCCTAATCCTTTTCATTTTATTTCTTTTTGTTGTTGTTCATTGCTTGGACTGGCCTTCTTTTATATGATTGCTAACATCATTACTGAGGTCAGAGATGTGGGATCAAGACATCGAAATCACTTGATCTTTTAGAAATTGAATTATCAGTAACATAAGAAAATGCTTAGTAAACAAGATATCCATTGTTGGATGAGACAGTACACCTATATAGCAGAGCTTCTCAGAGTTGTTGGCAGACTAGCAACACCAGCTCTACCGGGGAACTTGTTAGAAATATAAATTCTCAGGTCCCACCCCAGAACTGCTGAATCAGAAAGTTTGGGTCTGAGAGTCTGTTTTAAGAAGCCCTGCTGGTGATTCTGCTGAACACTAAAGTTTGAAAATCATTGGTTTAGAGAAAACCATGCCAGTCCAGGAAAGTATCAACAAAAGAGTATATTTCTCAGTTTTAGAATTCTCAGCAGTTTGTCCCCCAATGCTTTTTCATTCGTTTGTTCCCACATTAATTTTTAAAACAGCCTTATTCTTGAGTTATCATTTATGTTTAGATCTGGTGGAAAGAAAGTGGTACCTTTTCTGGAAGATTACATCTTCCAGAAAGCTTGAGAAGCTTGTTATGTCTCTCACCCCCATGAAGTACTGCAATGCTTTATTAGCTAAGAAGTCTTAATTAGAGATAAGCCTGTGAAACATACTGCACAAAAGACAGCAGTTTAAATGTTTAACCCAACATGTCTAAAAATTCTTTGACCATAGAACCCTATTTTTGTTGAGCATATAGAAACTTCTTATAGAACATTACATCACAGGTGGCTGGGCAAGAATAACATCACTGCCTAAATGTATGAAGCTAAAAAGAAAAAAATATTTTTCTTATTACAACCATTTAGAAATATTAGTAACTTTTTTAATATCTCAAGAGCACTGTTGTAGAGGTTTCTAGCTGCTACAAGTGGCCTTTCAAAATTTTGTATGCAAAAAGTGTGGGGACATAAAAGGGTATACATAGATATAATGTGTATTGTGTGTATTAGCTATAATGTGTATTTTATGTACATATATATTACACATTCAAACACGTTTCACATTTATATGAGTCAATCTTGGCTTTTAAGTGGTTGGCATATTGAGATAAAAATTAAAAAATGAAAAATTAGTTTAAAAACTTATAAAGAGTTTTATAATGAGATTCATTTTTAATATTTCACCAATTTACATGAATAATTTTCAAGTCTTTCTACTAAAATTAATTACTTTATAGCATTTTAAGCATCATTAACATCTCATTGTCTATTACTGGTTTTGTTTTATCCTCCTAACTTACCAGGAAAAAGTCACTTGCTTGATTAATACATGTTATAAATAAAATGTAACACCAGTTTGGCAAAATAAAAAAATTTAAATGTACCAACTAAAAAGTGTGATGCTCCAAAACTTACTTTAAATAATTAATATTTATTCATTATGATTCTAAAGTGAATTTTCATTATGAGAGACCTTAAAGTAAGAAGATTGTGGTGGTAGAAATGTGTCTCTTGATTAGATAAATGTGTCTCCCTAAGTAAGTACTGGCTTATTGCCAGTGGAAAAGGGAGCAATAATTCTTTTATCTTTTCAGTTATTTGCAAGGATAAGATTAAAGCTTGAATCGGCTTCTTTATCCTCTGTTCTTTCACCTATCATACCACTGAGCTGTGGGAGCAGCAACTGTTTAACAAAATTCAGTTCTAAGAAGAGAAATGTCCTTGGTTCTTTAACATTGTATAAGTTCCCTCTCTAGGCACATGAAAATTTATAGTACTCACAATATCAAGAATTACTTATATAATAATTCATTATGCTTGTGGAGAAGTAAAGTGGTAAAACATAGTTTATAATCTGTCATATTTTTAATACTTAACTCATAGTAACAGTTCTGATTCTATTTTAAAGAACTAATAAGGAGAAATAAATATAATATTTTTACATTTTTGTACTAATGTTTTCAAAAATACTAAATTTCACTTTTTTATTTTATTCATTCAAAGAACCTCTGAGGTGTATAGGGACAGAAATTATTCTCATAAAAAATGATTAACAGAATTGGAATTTAGCCATGATCTAAAGGTAATCAGAATCCAGGGCACTTAAATCCCAGTCTAGCACTCCCTTTAATAAAATACTGAATTTATATTAAAATTTAGACTTATTCCTGCTTTGTCTAGGGAAAATGCATGAAAAGTCAAAATATTAATAGCCTATAATGTGATTCCAAACAGTTGATTAATTTCAACAAAGGATTTGTTATTAATGTTATTTTCTCTATCATATTGTCTTTAAAAGTATAAGTATGCTTTTGGGTTCTGCATGCTCAATTTTCGAATTACTTTTTATAAGATCCAGGTTCCCTACTATCATCGGCAAATATCTATAACACCTTGTTTTTAGAAAGCTGTGGAGAAAAACCTGAATGATAAGTTATGTTGAATAGAATTAATGTGTTTATATTATTGAAGTGTTTACCTGATGTGTCCACATATTGATTTGTATGTGACGTCTTTAGTATTATTTACTTAACCAAAAACAAATTGGCAATATAAAAAATAAATAAACATAACTCTTGTTTATAGCCTACATTTTAAGCATTGAAAAAATCAAACCCTAGTTCCCAGGCCCACGAATCATCACCCTACTTTGCAACATCTCAAAGTATATACATTCTCTGCTCATTTAAATCAAATCTCAACTACTACTGAGATTTTGGTTTTGTAGTCTTTTATGAAGTGGTATGTGTAGCGTTTGTGAATTCTCATTTGCTTGTGCTCTTAGTGGAATGGAATGCTTCAGAAGAACACTTTGTACTACTTTGTGATAAGGGTTGATCTTTTGTCTTTGGAGATTTTCTCTCTGATAGTGTTGAAGCTACAGCACTCAGACATTTGTGGTCTGAGTAAACCTGCTTCTAAATGCCATTACTTTGTTTTTAAAAGATTCTTCTTTTAGCGTAGTAATGACAGTCACAAAATGCACACAAGCAACTCTTTCACTGAACCCCACTTTTATCCACTCTCTATGTCCGTAGGGTTTTGCTGGACTGTTCTTTTGTCAGATCAGAGTTTTTGTGTTTAAACTCTCCTGACCCAACTACTGATAATATGACAGTTCTTCTAAATGAACTGGCAAAATTCTACTGCACAAACATTTAATGAAAAGTTGAGCTAAAAGAAGACAGGTTGGTACTAATTGTTCTGCTTCGGTGAGGATGAAAGACTTAATGCATATAAAGCACTTTGAACAGTGCCTAGCACATGGTAAATATACAATAAAGTTAGCTGTGATTATTCAGGTGGACATGCTGTAAAAAAAAAAGGACATTCAATTACCTTGTCTTATTCTTTTTCAAGTTGTCCAAGATCCCTAGATACTTAACAAAAACATCTTATTCTCCACAAATTTTAAATAGTTTCTGGACATTCCTAACAGCCAATTGATGTAAAATATTTGTCATAATTTTAAAGGGGAAATAGTGGCCCAGACAGTAAAAATATTTGTACTAGTTCATTTCTCAAGTTAGTTAATGTCAATGTATAGTGGGGTAATAGTTGAAGCACCTCAGTTCTAATCCCGGCTCTGCTACATTAGATCTGTCACCTTGCATGTGTTTTTGTAACTCTCTGTACCTCAGTTCCTCAGTAAAACACTGGTCTCCTAAGGCTTTTTATTGTGAAGATTAAATGAGGTAATGTAAATAAAGCACTTTGAACAGTGTCTAGCACATGATAAATACATAATAAAGTCAGTTGTTATTATTCAGGTGGATTCAGTGAGAAAGGAAACATGCAGACCTGATCACAGAGCTCTATGAATTCCTTAAAAGGGTTTGTTATTATGACCATTTTCAAGATATTAATGGGAAATATAATTTGATGGAGACCTCAACCTGGTCTCTAAATTTATGTCATTAATTGTCACATTCCAAGTAACATAAACTAAAATGGTATATACAATTCTTCTCCAGCACACTCATAAATGGTCAGAATTAGTTCACTTCTAAAGGGTCATGTAACCTCATATACAGGGCCTCGTATAGTGTATAAAGTCAATGTAAAACATGAAACAAAATAAAACCAGTTAAATGGTCCAGTTATATTTAGTACAAAAATAAGTTTTTTTTAAATATTTTATTTGTTTATTTTTAGAGAGAAGGGAAGGGAAGGAGAAAGTGGGAAAGAAACATCCATGTGTGGTTGCCTTTCATGTACCCCCTACTGGGGACCTGGTCCACAACCCAGGCATGTGCCCTGACTGGGAATCGAACTGACAACCCTTTGCTTCACAGGCCTGTGCTCAATCCACTGAGCTACACCAGCCAGGGAAGTACAAAAATAAGTTTAAAACTTTGGCACAATATTTTATACTACCTTTATTTCATTATATTACTTCATAAAATATGTTTTTCTAGAATTAAATTTTATTTGCCTCATATAAGAGACACATAAACTGGACTCTTTATTTTTCAGAAAGACATGTTTTCTGAAGCTTTCTAATTCTATTCTAATTTTCAGGTAAGGCACAATTGAGCTAGAGTAGATCCGTTTTATTTTTTCCTCACTAAAATAAGGAGTTCACTAATTAAAAAAGGCACTTATTAGAATGTCTCTATGACCCTTAAAACCTTTTTGTGGTTAACATAGAGAGTACGTGGTTACTATAGAGGGTATATGTTTTTAAAGAACACTATATCCTTGCAAACACATTATTCTTCCAATAGCTCTTGTTCCAGTTGTTGAAACTGACTTGAGGAGTTCAATGAACAGATTTTAAAATTACTAATTAACTTTTTCTGTTCTTTGCTTTATTTTTCCTTGTTTTAGATTTGGAGATAGACATTCTTTAGTAGAGGTCATATTTCACATTCTTCTCTGTAAGGGTATGAGACTTTATGGTTGAGGGATGGATTTATTTTAAAACATAAACCTCCACTTATCATTTTATCTTCTTTAAACTAACCCCATTTCTAGTCACATTGTTTGTGGATAGCCTTGTTTAGTTCTTTAAATACCAGGAACAGTTTCATCATCATCAAATATTAACTTCTCACTGAAAGCAGGTGAGCTTAACAAGTCTACTATATTTACTAAGTTAGAGTGAGAGGGGATCATTTAAAAATATACAGGGTCTGGCACAAATACCACCCCTTTTTATTATAAAATCATAAACATGTAATTCTGTAACATAACAATGTCACACTCAAGCACACCATATGACATTTTAAGTGACATGTTCAAATTAAAACTATAAATTATTACACCCATATTATTACCCTACCAACCACATTCGAGCAGGCATTACTTCTGCCAGACCCTGTATCTGTTTTAAAAAGTAATCATAGTAGTTTTATCTAGAACTTTGTCAATGCCATTCAAATCTCTGAAACATTCTGAATGAAACTTAATATACTTGGTAGATATTCAGGCTAGGCAGAATAGATCTTTACTTTTAAAAGAAAAAGTATTTATAACAATAAATTGCAATCTTTTATGTCTGCAGAACAAAACAAACAAAATTTGCCTAATTTTCACATGGTGCTTTGAAGAATCACTTGGTTTAAAAAAACACTTTATTTAAATAAAAATGCATTCAGAGTTTGGGGCTTTTGGTGGTGGAGTGGTTGGTTGTCTAATACTTTAAAATGCCTACAGTTTTAATAACAAGTTAGCACAAAGGTTTCAATAAAACTTTTTTTTCAATAAAACTTTTTTTAGTAATAAAAATATATTGCCATTAACAAAATGTAGATGTAGTCTGTGCCTCAAAATATTTTAATGACAGTCCATGTCACCAAGTAAAACTTTTGATTTGGAAATTGCACATTTGCTGTTAGTTTGGTAGTTGGGTCAGAGCATGAGGAAAATACTTTTTAAAAAGTGGGTACATTTTGCTCTCTTTGGGGTTTGAAACATGATTTCACACTCGGGAGTTTAGCAGACCCTGTAAATAGCCATTTTGATGTCATACTTCTAATTTTCTTTATTTGAAATAAGATTTATGTTTAGAAAAGAGGGACTGATTTTCATCTTTGTGCCTCTAATTTCAAAATGAAGAGGTAAATCAATAACTATATCTGCCCTTTATATAACCTTTAGGTAGAGGGGTGTCTGGCTATAGAGTTGTAATTATTAATTTATTTTTAGCAGCATGCTGAACCCTACAAGATAAATTGTTTAAATCTGAAAACAATCAGTACCTTTCTCACCTTATACTATCCTTATAAGCTTGCAAGATATTTGTCTAAATTTAACTTTTTAACTTTCTTTTTAGTTAAAGACAGGAAATTTAATTTTGCCAAGTGGAAAACCCAAGGTTTAAGTTGAGTTCAAAGCTAAGACCCTTAGGAATTGAGGGGATTGCCAAATACATTCTTTACTTCCCAAGTTTTAATGCAGTTAAAACTCACTTGAGACCCTTAAGTCATGGGAAACCTAAGGTAACTGGCTTGGGTTCAAGGCACAGAAGTCATAGTTTTACAGAGAAATCCAGTTTGACAGAGAAGACTCGAAATTGTAATTTCAGAAGTTGCTTGACAAGGATTCAAATAAAAGAAGAAAGCCCCAGCGGCCATTTGCAAATATCTTATAAAACTTATAACTTTTGCAAGTGTTGTTGGGAAGATAATTGTGGAATCTTTCTTTGTAGCAATCATAGGAAAAACCCCACCATCTTGTTAGTTTTTGGAAAATCAAGTAAGCAGATCTTCGAATAATGTCATTTGTTTTAAAGTTGATGAGGGGGAAAAAATGATTCCTGGCCAACACCACACCACTATCTCTGTGGTGTTTGTGTGGTTTTCCTTCCACAGAAACTGCAGTTTCTTTCCACATCCCAAAGACGTGCATGTGACATGAACTGGCATGTCTACCTGGTCCCAGTCTGAGTGAGTGTGGGCTGTGAATGACCTTACGATGGAAAGGTCTTCCTGTCTAGGGTGGGTCTTTCCCTGTGCCCTGAGCTGCTGGGAGAAGCTCCAGCCATCTCAGATCCTGAACTAAAATAAGCAGACTGGAAAATATTTCCCTCACTTGTTTTCTCTTCATCTTTTTTACATGTATGTATAGCTCCCGTTTATTTCCATGTTTATTATTAGAAATTTTTCAGGGTCTTTTTTTAGAAGTATGGTGATGTTTTTGTGACCAGAATATGCCACACGAACTTAACTCTTGTTTATATCAGTTAGCCTCTGGTAAAATTGTATTCCTTATACATCATTTCACTTAAATGCTCAGTTTCCAAGAACCTGTTAACAACAGTAAGTGAGAACTTACTGTATAAGCAAAAACGTTAAATGTCATTTGAATGGAAGATCCAGTTGTTTGGAGTTTACTATATTTTCCTATTTAGGGGAGAAATAGAAATGAAAAGTGTGAAGGAAATGTTTGACTTATAAAATGCTACAGGGCTTGGTTTGAACTTTAGTAGAAGGGAGTTGAAATAGATCAGTATTTTCATGAGGATACTCTAATGAGATATGTTAAAAGGTGTTTTATGAAAAAAGAGGGATAGTTTCTGTGATTAAGCTATGTTGGGAAATGCTGGGTTAATAAGAGTAAGCAGGTTTTTTTTCACTGTAGGACAGATAAGAGACAACCTTTATCATGCTCTGGTGGGTTGTCAGCCTCCAAAAGAGAAATATATTTTGCCATTTCTTCCAAGTACTTAACCAGGAAACGCAGTTTCTAAGACTTCTTGGGAATAGTGGTCTGTGGTACATACTCTGGTAAATTCTGGACTAAATGACCTCTATGATCTCACATGTTTACTATCGTATAAACTTATTGAATGTAGTATAATTTCATTCTTTCTGACTGTACTAATTCTTAATCCTTAATAATTCAAGCAAAGAAGTCTTTATTCTTAATGAATAAAAAATAATTTCAAGGTTCTGTCTAGAAACTAATTCTTAAATATTCAAAATTACCATTCTGTGATATACATATTCTGTTAAGTGGAGCTATTATGGATTGCCATTTTTCCTGAACATATTATTTTGTTCATTAGAATTAACCATGCCCCTCTATTTCTCCCTGTCTTTTAATATGCATAATCAAAGGTTGAGTGAAAGAGAAATCTATGCAAATAATGGCTATTCATGCTATTTTTACATGTTTTGAATATGTATCTGCATAGATTTTACATGTGCATAGAGAAACATGATGCTTAAGGAATCATTTTCCTGGACTTCAATGGACTGTTGCTTAAATTTTAGTATTCCACAGAGAAGCTTGAAAAAAGTTCATCTGCCCTCCTCACCTTTCCACACCCATGTAAAAACCTTAAAAACATAAAACCCTTATCTTCTTCCTGTAGTAGATTATATGTTCAAAAATTTTGTAAAAATTTAGAGTCAGTAGTTAGACTTGGTGGTCACTCACCATGCCTGTCTTTGCCCTAACCTAAAGGAGGAGTTCTGGCAGGCATCAAAGTCATTTGAATATACACTTGCACCACTTCGAGTGGGAAAGCTGAGTGGCTGACAGGGTTGGGAGCCGTGTGAAGCTTTTTGTGGGAGGAGCCATGGAATAAAAAACTGCTTTCCCCAACAGTCAACTTCCTTAAATTCCTTGTAGCTGGTCAGGTAAGCTGGGACTGAGCGTGCCTTCTGGTTTGCTCTGGGCAACTAACTGAAGGCCAAATAGAACCTGGGCTGATTCCATGGAGAGGGCGGCTTACAATTTTAAGGTAAAGGAGGTAAATTGAGTTTTGGAGAATTTGACTCTATTTAGCTCAATTCACCAGGGTAAAAGAATAAATAGGGAGAGGGGTGAGAGATAATATATTGTACTGAGCATACTTATACTAAAAAGTTATTCATTGTTTATCTGAATTTCAAATTTGATTGGGAGTACTGTATTTTCTTTTGATACAGTTGGCGACCCTAGCCAGGGTTCTAGGGAGAAGCCCTAGCTGGAAAGAAAGAGTGCAAGTAGCTGGTGTCCCCTTTGTCTTTGTTCTAAATTGCTTTGGTAGGTGACTGGATTGGGTATCTAGAAAAGGGAAGTGAGAGAACCCTAAGAGCAGGAGATTTAACTCACTAAGGGCTGAAAGAAATAATCTTATATGTTTTTTCATAACAAATTCTATGTAGTAAGTAGATTTTGAAGTTGCATGATTTTATGTGTATTTTATTTCCTGGAATACCAAATCTAATGCCATTATTTTCTTTCCTTTTTCTCCCCTATATTTTAATGACATTTTATGTTCTACCATTAACTACTTTAAAGACAACTTCCATGAATACTTACCATCAGAAATGCCTCTGACTTTTGGTAACTTAGTACCAGTATACTTCAATTGTCTCTGGGTTTTAATTTCATTCTAATTGGCTGTTTTGTAAATGTAGATGATGTATTCTTGAGGAGCTTACTATTGAACAGATATTCAGTTAATATTTTTCTAAAGTGGTTGAAGGTATTTGATTAGGTCAGCGGGGGATTAGGGAGGGGGCAAGAAGCATATTTGGAGTAGTCGTGAGGCAGGCTTAGTTTCACTGTGAACAGCAAGTATAACTTTTTGTTATTAACCCTTCAAAATTTTTCGAGTAAAAAATGTAAGCTCATGATTATATCAAAGTAAATGTTTAATATTAATGCAGCTAAATGTGTGTCTTGAAGTACAGGGGAACATTTTTCTTGTAAGAAGTCAATATATGCAATAGTGATCCACAAGAAGGCCCCACCTATGTGATTATCCCAAAGCCAGTTATTCCACCTTTGTCTAAGTAGCTTCTGGGAATTTGACTTGCAGCTTGTTCAGAGAAATGTAGGGTGGGGGTTGAACAGCTTGAGAAAGCTGTGTATTCTAAGCCAGACCCGGAAATGCACTGCTCCCCTTGGGCAGGCCTAGATGCTCTTTAAATATAATCTGTTGCAGGTTCCCTTACTCAGCTCTTTGGGGCCCCATATCCTGGGGGTTCTTGTGACTACATACTCTTGGAATTAGACCAGAGTTAGTTTCTGTGTGCCTTATGGATTCCTGACACTTCTGGCTCAGTGATACTGAATTACCAGAATTTTTCAGCCATATGGTCACGTACACCTCTGAATATATGTTCATAGCAAAAAAAAAAAAAAAAAAAAGAAAAGATACAAATTAATTATTTTCTGGGCCTGAATAGAATAACGGTTCATTTGGAACAAACAACCAGGAATAACCTCAGTCATGTGTTGGCTATGATCTTCTTCTTGGAGGAAGATAAAAGACCTTATGAAAGAAATAGCAAGAGAAAGAATTAGGCTTCTAAGGCAGACTTAGTGTTAAGCCCTGCAAGATTGTTTTCACAAAGTTTATTCATTCATTCAGCAAACTTTTATGGAGTGGCCAGTATTAACCAGGCATAAGAAACATTCCTGGAGATTCAAAGATGTGGAAGATATAACCGTGCCTTTAGATAAGCTCAAAGTCTAATGGGGAGATAGGCATGCAAACAATTTATCACAGTGTACACAGTGATAAGTTCAACCATAAAACTGAGTACAAGGTGCAGCTGGAGGCACAAAAGAGGGAGAGATAAATGGTAGTGGGGGTGGGGAGATGGGCTCAGGAAGATTTTTACAAAGGAAGAGTCATTTGAACTGAAAATCCATATTGGGTAGAGAGAATCTCAAAACTTGGCTCCTGTCCTTACTGTGCTGCTTGTTAATTAGAGCAAGCCACCTCATCTCTTCTACATAAGATAAAGGTGCACAAGATGTTCCTAAAATCTGTTTCAGCCCTAAACATAGTGATTCTAGTAAACAAGTTATCTTAGTGGACTCTTTCAGAATAATGGTGTGATTGTTGAGCCTATTTCTCCACTCATCTTTTGAAGATCACAATTTGAAAGTTTTCTTGAGACTGATACACAAGAAAATTATTCCTCCCTCCTCCCACCTTCCTGCCTATTTGAACTTAGTGCTGATTTGCTCCAAAGTTATTGCCCTGTATATGTATATCAGTGCTGACTACAATGGGGGTGAGTGTACTTATCTGGTCCTGTGCATGGAGTCTCTGTTCAACCTCATTAATTTTGCCTTCAATATATCCAGGAAATGGTTTATTATATACTTAAAAAATTCTTGTCTGCATCCCAAATTTAAATTAAAACTTGTACACAAGATTTTAAAGATGTACTTCATATATATATATATATATATATATATATATATATCAATATTCATAAGTGGTTCAATATTGAAGGAGAAAATAATGCAGACTGTATTTGTTTTTATAAAGATAGAACTCTAAAAGGAAGAAAGTGGGGAATTTGCCATTAGTATGCTGACATCTGGCTGATACTCCTTTTATTTAGATGTACCCCATATGTAGCTCTTTCAGATAGTTCCTAGCCTTTAATAGGTCTCTAATGGTTGTAGGAACCAGGCAATCTGGTACATATAATTTGTAGTTCTAAAATTGCTGTTACTTCTTTTGAGAGGCCATGTGTATGCTTGTAAGTAGGTTTTAGTGGAACAATATAAAATCAATAGAATTTTTTATTCAATACATGATCATTTAAATAAATAACATTTTTTCTTTTCACTTTTTTAAAGATTTTATTTATTTTTAGACAGAGGGGAAGGAAGGGAGAAAGAGAGGGAGAGAAACATCAATGTGTGGTTGCCTCTTGCATGCCCTCTACTGGGACCTGGCCCATAACCCAAGCATGCGCCCTGAGTGGAAATCGAATCAGCAATCATTTGGTTCTCAAGCCAGCACTCAATTCACTGAATCACAACAGCTGGGGCTCCCTCAATTTTCTTGACTGTTTGATGCACTTTTATTATTCTTAGTCATATTACATTTTTAGAGACACTAATGAAAATTTGTCTAATTCTTCACTTTTAGGGTCGGTGTGCTAGAGACAACTGCAAGTATCTTCACCCTCCTCCACACTTAAAAACACAGCTGGAAATTAATGGACGGAACAATCTGATTCAACAAAAGACTGCCGCAGCCATGTTTGCTCAGCAGATGCAGTTTATGCTCCAAAATGGTCAAATGCCACCACTTGTAAGTCACATCATTGACTTTGAAAAATTGTATGTGTGCCCTCTTTTTTAAAGAAGATATATCTATATTGGAATTACCTTCCAGGGTCTTCAGGAAGTTAGTTACAGAAGGATTTAGGAAACAAGCTAATATTTTAATTGACACTACAAAGCCGTCTTGCATGTGAAGGGAGGCATCAAGTGTGTTCAATTTAAAATCTGGGTTATCCAGTTAAAGCCTCTATATAAACTTTTACTATTTTGTGGTTGTGTGTAGAAGTCTACTCATCTTGTGGCCACTGAAGACAATCTTCATATATGTATATAAATTCCCTTATTAAAACTTGCTGCCTATCAAAAAAAATAAAATATAATCTGGGTTGTATTTAAGCATGAATTCTGTTTATAGAAGAATATTAATAAAGGAGTAGGGGCATTTTAAGATGAAGAAGAGATTTTATTATTATTATATTATGTCAATATGCAAATTCTAAGATTTCAAACAGTCTTTGATGGTGGCTTTATTGTTACTTTTTAATAGACTTTTAATTTTCAAATAATTTTAGATTTAAAGAGAAATTACAAAATAGTAAAAGAGTTCCCATATTATTCTTCACCCAGTTTCCACCACTGTTAATATCTTATATTTCCATGGTATTTTGTCAAAACTAAGAAAATGACATTTATACAGTACTATTTTTAATTTTAATTTTAATTTATTTTTATCCTGATTTCAAATTTTTTTAATTTAAATTATTTTATTGTTGTTCAATTACAGTTGTCCATATTTTCCCCCTACTTCTCCCCCCACCCCCTCCAAACCCACCTCCCTCCCCTGCTTCCACCCTCCCCCTTGGTTTTGTCCAGGTGTCCTTTATAGTAGTTTCTGAAAACCCTTCTCCCCACTGTCCCCTTCCCCCTCCCCTCTGGTTACTGTCAGATTGTTCTTAATTTCAATGTCTCTGGTTATATTTTGTTTACTTTTTTCTTTTGTTGATTATGATCCAGTTAAAGGTGAGATTGTATGGTATTTGTCCCTCACTGCCTGGCTTATTTCACTTAGCATAATGCTCTCCAGTTCCTAGTGCACTGTTGGTGGGAATGCAGACTGGTACAGCCACTGTAAAAAACAGTATGGAATTTCCTCAGAAAACTAAAAATAAAACTGCCTTTTGACCCAGCAATTATGCTGCTGGGATTATACCCTAAGAGCCTTAAAACACCAATCCAAAAGAACCTATGCACCCCAATGTTTATAGCAGCACAATTTGCAATAGCCAAGTGCTGGAAGGAACCTAAGTACTCATCAGCAAATGAGTGGAACAAAAAACTATGGTACATTTACACAATGGAATTCTATGCAGTAGAGAGAAAGAAGGAGCTTATACCCATTGTGACAGTATACCGTACTATTTTTTAAAGATTTTATCGGTTTATTTTTAGAGAGAGGGGAAGGGAGGGAGAAAGAGAGGGAAACATCCATGTGTGAGAGAAATATCAATTGGTTGCCTCTCACATGCCCCCAGTGGGGGACCTGGCCTGCAACCCAGGCATGTGCCCTGACTGAGGATCAAACCAGTGACCTTTTAGTTTGCAGAACAATGCCCAGCCCACTGAGCCACACCAGTCAGGGATACACATTACTATTAACTAAACTCTAGACTCTATGACTCTATTTAGACTTCACCATTTGTGTACTCTTTCTGTTTTACTGTCTGATCCAGGGTACCACAATGCATTTATTTGAATCGTGTCCTTCCTCTCTCCTCTGGTCTATAACCACTTCTCAGTCTTTCCCTGTTTCCCACAACCTTGACAATCTTGAGGAATACTGGTCAGGTATTTGATGGTGGTTTTAATTTAACCTAGCCACAGGGTTTCCCTTTGCAGAAATGAATAAGGTTATGGTATCATTCTGGACCAGTGTCTAGTATTTTTGTGGATCAGGGAGTTCAGACTGATTCTTTTAAAAGTAACTTTGTTGTATTGAGAATTTGTCTTGTCCTGCTACCTTAAACTAGAAGTTGCAGTTTGGTCTTTTGGGGAAGGGGATTGAAAACTTTTTCTACTGAATTCTAACATGTTTCAAATTTAGTTCAGTGGTATCTCATTTTAATTACAGTTGGCCTACTTCCTGAACCATTAACAAAATACTAATTTGAAAAAGTCATCTTTATTTGTTACCTATTTTGTCATTGATTAATAAATGCACTGAAAGTTGAAAAAGGCATATAGTATTTAGATCTCATGAAAACATGAGCACCAACAAGAAAGCACACACCAAGGCACATCTTAGTTATATTACCAAAGGTTAAAAATAAGGAGAGAATCTTAAAAGCAGCAAAAGAAAAGGAGACAGTTACCTACAAAGGAGTTCCCATAAGACTATCAGTTGATTTCTCAAAAGAAACCTTGCACACAAGAAGGGGCTGGAAAGAAGTATTCAAAGTCATGAAAGGTAAGGACCTACATCCAAGTTTACTCTATCCAGCAAAGTTATCACTTAGAGTGGAAGGGCAGGTAAAGTGCTTCCCAGATAAGGTCAAGTTAAAGGAGTTCATCATCACCAAGCCCTTACTATATTAAATGAGGGAGTTATCAGAGAAAAAGAAGAAGATCAAAAATATGAACAGTAAGATGACAACAAATTCAAAACTATCAACAATTGAGCCTAAAAAAACAAACTAAGCAAACAACCAGAACAGGAACAGAATCACAGAAATGGAGACCATATGGAGGGTTGTCAGCAGAGGAGTCGATGGGGGATGGAGGGAGAAAAGTCACAGGGAATAAGTAGCATAAATGGTAAGTAGAAAATAGACAGGGGGAGGTTAAGAATAGTATAGGAAATGTAGATGCCAAAGAACTTATATGTATGACCCATGGACATGAACCCATGGACATGAACTCCTCCATAGGGGAGTATGGGTGGGAGGGGGTATGCAGGGTGGAGGAGAATAAAGGGGAGAAATGGGACAATTGTAATAGCATAATCAATAAAATATATTTTAAAATAAAATAACTTTAAAAAGAAAAAGAAAATATGGGTGCCGATAGCAGATTGACTATCTCATTATAAAATCAATCTTTAGAATTCAAAAAGATATGTATAGATAGGATTCCCCTTAACTATTCCATATTTATAGACAATGTACCAAAAAGATGGTGGGGGCATTGACATGTCATTAAATTCTTGCATTATCATTCTCATTTTCTAGTATGTCTAGACATATTTAAGTGAACTAAATAGATTTTATGTGCTATATTATTAGTTTGCCAAAAATATTTGCCTTGGAATTTAGTGTTGATTAATTACATTATACATTAATTCCCAGAAGATCATCAGTGAGTCCTCAGAGCTCCTCTTTGGCCTACAGGATTACTTTACATGGTTGAACTCCTTCAGACTCTTACCTGGGCTTTCACATACTGAAATATTTCAGTTCCTTCCTACTTCCAGAGGGGCAGGGAAGAGAACATATACTAGATACTGAGACAGGTTAAACAAAGCCACAGAGAAATGAATGTGCTTGGTGAATCTAGAAAATGTGAGTAGATGAGGAATAAATCAAAGGAGATTTCATCAATCCTTACTACTCTCAGCCTCTGGTGGATGTCCCAATTTCAAACTGAGCAAAGAATGGGTGCTAAATGTTATCACACACCTGAGTCCAGCCTTTCTTATAGAGTTAGAGCATCTATCTTTTATCAAGTCAAGGGGCAGCATCAGAGCACCAATCAAATGCCCTGTTTCTGGGAATCAGATCAAGGACTGGAGTTAAGTAGGGGTAAAGACAGAAGGTTGACATTTATTTTCTGTTCAGCCTCCAACAGACTCTCTCCATTCCAAGTCTCAACCCTTCATAGATCATCAATCATGCTGGGGAATAGGGTGTGGAATTTTTAGAGTCCAATAAAAAATACATTGAGGCTTTATTGGCCTCTTGTGCATTCTAATTTGATTCTTCATGCTTTCCATAATAGAATGCATTTTCCTTATTTCTTCAGTGAGGGTACTTTCAGATTTCATTCTGCAGAACATGACTGATATGACTCACGGGAATACAATTTATTTTATGCCATATTACATGACACAGGACATTACTTAGATGACCCCTGCCAAGAACAATTAGAAATTAATTTTCTAACTTGTATATTATTTAACAAGACCCATTGTGATGTGATAAACTGACAAAGGATTGATTTCTGCAGTCATTCTGTGTACAAAAAATTAACCTCATAATGGTTAGTATGATCATCTTTTGAGGTCTAGAAAGCTGCCTTGTAGGAGTGTTGTACTTTACTTTGTTTAAATTTTTTATTATAGTTCAATTACAGTTGTCCTTATTTTCCCCCATGAAGTGACATTTACTAGTTTGATTAGAAAGAAATGTTCTTTATTATGGATCTTGTTATTATGGTAGAAGTAAGATGTTATTGTACTTAATTTCTATGGCACCTCCCCAAATAATCCTGTATCCTTTTTTACACCCTCCACAATATGATTATTTTCTCTAAAATACTCAAGCTTTTGTTTAAATTTCCAGTCCTCATATTTATATAGTTGCATATTAAGACCTATTCAATATCACTGGGTTGAACTTCAGGTCTTTCCACAAAACATACTTTGATCTGTTTCTAAGATTCCAGAAGAGCATATCTGCTTTGGGAAAAGTGAGTATGACTTGCTAATTATAAGCCCTCAGATAAAGGTAATGTCAGCCTAAATGGGATGGTAGCTAAAGAACAGATTCTGTTCAGTATGACTGAACACTGAATAAAAGCCACCCCTAGTCAATTTGGGTAGAATGCTTGCTCTAGCATACAAGTTTGTTCACCATATTTAATATGCCTGAATTGACATTTGCTAGTGTAAAATTCCACCTCTGAAAGCTTTTGTTAGCTTTACTAAGGATGTTTAGCAAGTGAGACAAAGGGTGTGAGGCCATAATATTTTTTAATATCATTTAAGAGAGAATTTCTGATGTTCACGGCAGGAAATTATAAGCTTGAAACCCGTCCCCCTTGGCATAATTAGTGAGGCCAATGTGAGCACTGTATGAGGATTTTAGGAAAAGTAGACACACTGGATTACTCTCAAACACAGCTAATGGTTTAAATTTTCAATTTCATAACTAGGAATTTTCATTACAGAGAGGAAGGATTCTCAATCCTGGATGAAATGCATGTATGTGTAAAGTAGACACGGTTTTATAAGGCTATTACAATAGACAGAAAACTGTACTTGAAAAATAATTAAATAAATTAAAAATAAAAAGAATATTTTTGACTTAGACATTTAGAATACTCTAGACCTGTCGATATCTAGTACATTTCTTTCCTTTCTCTCTTTGAATGTGTTTATTCACATGGAAGCAATTGTTTTCACACAGGTAAACTTGACACAGTTGAGTGTATTCACCTGATTTATATAAAGATTATTGATTTGGCACATTTGGCTCAGCCATTGGGGTGTGCCACATCCTCTGATCTGCTGTGTGCCTTTTCATGGCTTGCATTCCTGTGGCCAGGTTATGGTGTCCCAAACCACAGAGGCTATAAGCATGGGTCCCACTCCAAGGTTTTCCTTTATCACAGGGAGAATCATCTGATGTCGGTCTGGACCCTCCCACCATTTTACATCATTTGTATAACTATTTACCAAATACACTTCTCACACACAAGCTTACATGTTTATCTGACATTAATATAGTAAGAAATGAAAGTTATGTAACACCTCACCAAAAGGGGAGAATAGGAAGTTCCAGTAGATAGGAAGGAAAGAAATATACTAATTAATAAATAATATCATTATTTTTAGACTCCAATGAGAAAAGATATATACCAATTAATAAATAATATCATTATTTTTAGACACCAATTATTTTATTCTTTAACTAAATAGGAGCTATAAGGTGTGTATCACTTTGGGAAATTGGACTAAAGCACTTTTAAGTGAAGTAAAATTTTAAAATATTTACTTTTTAATTGTTGAAAAAGTTTGAAAAATAGTTAAATGATTTAGTAGTTAAATACTAGAGGATAATATCTTTCCCTCATCAAGGTGCATTGTACATTTTGCATATTCACATCAGAGTTACAGTTTTTCTAGTTCACATAAAGTAATTGTATTTACTGAGGTCTTCATGCTATCTCCCTAGTGTCATGACTGTTTTATTAAAAATCATCATGAAAAAGGTGGGCAAGGCATTTTGTAGATTTTGAGGAAAAGAAAATTATGTCCATATTCCAGATTACCAGTCTCATGGTCAGTACAGATATTATAGTATATTTTAATGGCATTTTTTCAGCGGGCTTCTCAGTTTACCTACTTGCAGAATGACAACATTTAGCTGTTTCATATCAATTTATTGATGTTAAGTATTTTCTAAAGTGATTTTTGCAAAACATTCAAGTCAGTGGATAACAGGTATTATATAATTAAAAGGCTAATATGCTCCTGTTATTATGACTGTTATCACCATGTGAAGTGCCAATTAACTGAAGTTCACCAAATCACATCACAGAAGTGAGTGGAGTGAAACCATACTATGAGCCCACATTTCATCTGGATTTCACTATGTTTTCTAAAAGATCAGAAAAGATTTTACTAACAGATATAACAACCAGAGGCTAGCATTATTTATTTGTTTGACAAAATATTTTGAGGTTAGTGAAAGCTCAGGGCTCCTCATTTGCATTGTCTCCTTCCAAGGGCCTGGAGAAGCCCAAGCAATGGGTTTACAACGGGGTTGTAAAATTTGCAAACTATATTCCTGTATAAAGCTCCCCTCTCCAAATCTACTGAATAAACTTTAGGCCCCACAGACCCTGGGTTCACTCCTGTTTGCAATTACTTGTCCAAAGTAGAGTGGTTATTCAGGTCCTTTCCCAAGGCTGTGTATGTTACACTGCTTAAAGTTCCTTTTTAAGTAAAACAAATCACGCAAGCTGTGGGTTTTCTGCCTGTGCCAACTCTGTTAATACACAATGTGAAATCTTTGTATTTGAAAAGTTACACGAGAATGCTACACTTTTGTAGCCAAACAGAAGGCATTTGTACATGATATCTTTTATGGAGCCGTTTCTTTGGCAGTGACGGATCTTAGCATTCTCCCTTTATCCTCCCTCATATATTCCCATGGGATAAATTAAATGTAACCTCTCTCAGACCACATTGTATATTTTTCCTCTGGGGCTGGTTAGTTTAGTTGGTTAGAATCTGGTGCTAATGAGACTACATAGGCCTGTTAGCTTTTCTGTTCATGGTCACAGCCAGCTACCCCAAAATTGCTTGCTGTTGATCACCAGTGAAATGAAGGCAAGAAGTTGGGAGAGCTCTGTGAAAAGGTTTTTCCTTCATGGAAGATAAACAAACAAACAATAATAAAAAATAAACAAAACCAATGCTTAACAATCTCACCTATAGAGGATGATGATTTTTTCTTATCAAACTATCCCCTTGCTCAAATCTCCATTGGGAGACCAAGTATAAATCCTGTGGTTGCCCCTGCACCTGATAATAATCTTAAACTGGTACCCTAAACAATCCCAATTTGCTTTAATATCTTGTAAATCTCTATTAAATATTTTATACCCTTTTTTACCTAGTCTCCTCTTTTAAACCACTGTGTGGATACCAGTCATGTTAACAATTCACCAGTTCCTTGAAACCATACATTTTGTGATAAGAAGCTGCATATTTTGATTTATAGTATCACAAACCTTTTGTACTGATGATTTAGCCATTCCAATTTAAAAATGCATACATATAGCATATGTATGTATCTGTGCATCCATGCACATCCACACACATGTGTATGAATATAGAAAATACCCCGTGTTTCTCATACTGTTTCATCTAGTATTTCACACTTAAATAAAAAGACAATTTGTGAGTGGCATTCTGCTTAAAATCTGCCTCAATAGAGAGCAAAACTGATGTATTTATCCACTACTTTTGATCCTCGGATGTTTCTTTGTACTGTGATTTTTAAATTGCATTTTTCTCATTGGAATTATAAAAGTAATCAATGACTTAGAATCCCTTTACACTCAACTCAGTAAATATTTATTGAGCACCTACTCTGTGCCAAACATTTAAAAGAGTAAGAGGTGGGTAAAAAGATGACTAGAAACTGTTTCTACCCTCTAGGAAAGTATGACAGTACTAAGATGGTGAATTAACATTTTTGTGACCCCCTTAATTTCTGATATATACCCTATCCTTTGTATTTGTATAGCTTTTGGCTTTTCTTTTTTTCCCCATAGACTTATCTTGCTATTAACCAGGCAAGGTTGTGTTTTGACTTGTGTTATGTTGGTGGTTGTTTGTTGAACCCCTTATTATTATAACCTTAGCATCCATTTACCCTGGACTTACACTGAGATGTTTATAGTCTACAACATTCCTGTGGAGTCTTTGATTTTCTAAGCTCTTGTCAACCCCTAACCAAAAAAATCTATATTTTGTTTCATACAACTTGATTTTTAAAAAAACACTTTTCCTAGAGGGATGTTAAAGTGTTCAATTTAATTGAATTGTTATTATCACATGGTGATTCACCAACAAATAATTTTTACACCAGCTCTTGTTCAATTCTCAGGAACAGAGTCAAAATTGCTTTGCCCATTTAAGGAAGAAGTAATTTGCCCTCTTGCCAGATCCTCACCTCTAGTCATCATCTGGTGATATGGTGATCTGTGTGTAGGTTCTCCATTATAACTTCTGGCCTACTTTTTAGCTTCTCCTCCACCAAATACAGGCAGATCCAAACTGTGATTTGTCCTTTTTTGCATGCTATACTTTACACCTTTTATACCCATGATACTGTGTTGATCCTTCATCTACCTGCCTATCTTCAATCCTTGCTATTACTTGAAGACTTCTGTGATTTAATAAGGTCAGAAAATCCAGGTCTAGGTGAGAACAACTATCCACTTTTGATCCTTGAACTTATTTTTTTTCTTAACCGTCTTTGGAGCCACAGTGACTTATTCATTAACAAGTATGATTAGTACAAAAACACCACTATCTCCTTGTGTCTGTTTATAATGTTAACTCTCAACTACCGAGGGACCAATTAACTAGTGAAGGATATGTGGGCCTCCTCCCAAGTCTTTTGGCCACTTCAGTCCCTGCAGAAAATCACACAAAGCGTGCTTAGATGACCAAGCAAAAACTGTGAAACCAAGATTATTCATTTGTCCTCCATGCAAGCCTTTAGTTAGGTCTAATAGAAACTAAAATTATACATTTCAATGTGATTTGGGATAATCTAAGGATAGAAATATGCACAGTGATGGTGAAACAGCCTTCCTTTTATACTAGATAAATGCTTGTAAATAAGCAGTAAAATTAAGGTAGTATGAGTGCTAGTAAAAGTTAAGAGTACTATTTTTGTGGTATTAAAACTGAGTCAACAAATTGTTACCAAATGCTTGCCATTCTATAAAAAAAACCATGTTTGGTCATCCACCTCTAGATAGGACCTCAGAGATGGAAGGTCTTAATTATTATATTGATTTCAGGCTAGGATTAGCCAAAGTGACTTCAAGTGTTTTGCAGTCATCCAACAATAATTGTAACTAACCTGGGATATTATTGAAGTAACTACAAATAAATCTAGGCTAATGGGGAGACACAAAGATTGATTTAGCATAACATTTACTCTTTATTTCTTTATACTAGCTGAAAAAATAACTCAATTTAAGTATTAAATCAATGTTTCTAAAATGCATGTATAAACTCAACATATCTATCAAGGCATAATTTTTCACTGAATTATATTATTATTATTATTATTCAAAGGTGCTTCAGAATCCTTAAATGCCAGTATGTGGTGACTCCTAAAATTTTACTTTGATAGGATTCCATCTATCTCCATCACTTAGTAGTTATCCATAACAAGTAGTTAAGAACCCTAATTTTAGTGACTATTTAAAGGAATATTTCAGTGAATACTTTAGTATTGGCTTCTAAAGCCAAACTTTTTCAATTCCTAGAGTCTTGCCACAAGTATTAAATTTACATCAATAGGTTTGTATATAATTCTCACTTTACTCCAGAATTTGATAGAGTGCTTTATTTGGGGGAATCCTCTAGAATGAGGGTCAGCAAACTTTTCTGTGAATGACTAAATTGTAAAGATTTTAGGCTTTGTGGGACAATGGGCAAAGTTGAGGATATTTTATTGGTATTTCTATAACATTTACAACTTTTATAATACAGATCTACTAATGAGCACAGTGAACTTTATTTATGGACACCAAAATGTGAATTTCATATAATTTTAATGCATTATGAAATATTTTTATCTTTTACTTTTTTCAGCCATTTAAAAATGTAGAGATCATTCTTACCATTCTGAATGTACAAAAACAGGGCAATAGGATCTGGCTCAGGGGTTGTAGTTTGCAAAAACTTGCACTAGAAGACAAGCACTTAAACAGTAAGTAGTCCATAACCTGACACCAGGTGGTGAATTTCATCAAGGTCCTTGAACTTCCTGAGATTTCATGAACCATTTTGCGAACATATGAATTTTTCTGTGGACAAGATCCACAGCTTTGATCTGACTCTCAGAGGAACCCAGCACCTAAAAAGATGAGGAGGCATTACTGTAGAAACAATTCACTGTTTTTGTTTGTTTGTTTTTATTTAAATACTTTATTTAGTTAATTTTTTAGAGAGAGGGGAAAGGAGGGAGAAAGAAGAAGAGAAACATTGACATATGCCTGCCTCTTGCAGGCCCACTACTGGTGACCTGGCCCGCAACCTAGACATGTGCCCTGACCGGGAATTGAACACATGACCTTTTGGTTCACAGGCCATGCCCAATCCACTGAGCCACACCATCCAGGGCTCAATTCACTGTTTTTTAGAAGGCATCTCCTAAGACCCTTAGAGTTTCTTGGTACTGTATAAGTCACTGAAAACACATGGGAATTCCTACTCTAGGAGAAAATCCTGCTACAGACAGTGAAGGTAAATAATTGTCTGGATGATCTTTTAATTCATAAAGTCAATTGCCTTCACCATTCTTGTTGATTTTATAAAACTTGAAGAAAGTTGAAAATCCATACCTCTGGTTTTAGGAGGAAAAGTCTCATATTTTCAAGTAATTAGTAAATAATTTAGGTTCATGTAAATATCTGAAACATATGTAACTGTCCAGATCATTTTAGGCTATAAATAGAAATCAGATTCAACCTCTTAAGAACATTTTTCTTTAAAATAAAGATTACCCCTTGGATCAATTTGTGTTAGCTTAACTGACATGTAAGGCTGCAATATAGGTATAAGCAGGATTAAAGTTGCTTATTAAAGCTGAATTTGAAAGTTTTGCAGGCTGCTTGGCTTAACAGAGGCCTGTTGCCCGAAGCCAAGTCCTTAATGTTCAGATTCATTAAATGGAGTAGTTACCTTGGGCAGAAGTGGTAGTGATAAAACAAAAATGTCCATGTGAAAAGAAATAAGAATCTATGCCCCAGAGTTAGAAATAGAAGAACTTGCTTCTTCTAATAACTGTTATAGAATGAAGTTTGTATTCAAGGAGGAAGTGATTATAAAAGCTATAATACTCATTTTGAAACCTAAAGATGGTACAGTGTAGTATGTGGAGAAACTTTAAAAAATACATTTTCAGCAAGCACCTTGCACTTTTTAGATAGAATTTTAAATTAATTTACAGCTTGTTTTCATATACTTGGAGCATGTAACATATTGAAGAAGGTTAAAATAAATTTTAAAGAAAGCAGAAGTTAACCAAGAACCCCCCCCCCAAAAAAAAAGGAAGGAAAAATTACAGGAGCTCAGAGTTACTGTAAATAGGAGGCATCGCTTACATGTATTATATATTAGGCTTAATTATTATTAATTATTCGGTATTTATTAGTCATTAGTGATGTTTAATCTGAGAATCTACTCATCTGAAGGTCTTTCTTTTACTTCAATATTTTTTATGTAATAATGATCCTTCTCAGTTCAGTAAAAGGCAAAAGCAAAAAATATCCAGGAGAATAAGATGGTGACTTTAGTGAGAAATTTATTATGAAAGAGAGAAAAAGAAAGTAGAACAAAGAGTACAGTTGTGTGGTTCAAATATGGAGTTTTTATGATTAGAGAGTCTTGTTGCTTTTGAGAAAACCATAAATCATCAAATTGATAATGTGTGCCTTCTGTGGAAATATGCATGGGTGGGTGTTTCCAAGGGATTTCTATCTCACCATGTAAGATAATATCATATCAACTAATTCATGGAGCTTCACATCTAATTCAATGAGAAGTATGACATGTCTGTATAGCTTCTTACATCATAGTACCTAGTTTGGCTGGATCAGCCCTTGGTTGACTGTCTCAGATTTTAAAAGCACCTCCCTGTCTGCTCCATCATCTTTCCTGGCACCTGGTGCTGCCTCTTACCTCTTAAAGTTCTTGGTCCCCATGCCCTCTCTATTTACCCTAGTGAGTCATGCCAGTTTGGGGAGGGCAGATTTTTTTCTGTCCTTCCCAACTGCCAGTTAGCTAATCTGATAAACTCATTTTAAGGTAGAGTGCTAATAGGGAAGCCCTTACTCTCAAGTTGAATATAGTTTATAGCAATGACTTTATGGAGAATGTTGTGGTGGTGAAAATTTCAAGTCTGACTAGGGGTGGTGGAGTGAATATATACTGCCTCTCACTTCATAATCCACAACCTCCTATTCTACTACTTGGAGTTAGAGTTGTTCCTGTTAATGTGATTTGGCAGAAAATGTGGATACAGGTTGGTTGTCAGTGTAAAAGATTCATTATTTTTTAAGAGAAATAAATTAAAAGAAATCATGAAAGAACATATGTTATTAGTAATATGTAATGAAACACTAGCAGTTACACAGCAAGGCACTAACTGCTTTATAGAGTTGGTTAGAAATGTACTACATTTAACCATAATTTGTTATCAATTCATTAAACTATTTACAATTATTTTTTTTAAAGATTTTATGTATTTATCTTTAGAGGGGAAGGGAAGGAGAGGAGAGAAATATCAATGTATGGTTGCCTCTCATGAGTCCCCTGCTGGGAACTGGCCTGCAACCCAGGCATATGCCCTGACTGGGAATCGAACCACGATCGTGTGGTTTGCAGGCCCGTGCTCAATCCACTGAGCTATACCGGCCAGGGCTATTTACATTTATTTTTAAATTTTATCTTGGATCATATCAGTCAATCAGTCATTCACTAAGTTTTGGGCACTACAGGAGAGACAAGAGAATTATCAAAGCAATTATAACCACTTTGAGGAGTAAGGCCTCCCACATGTGGAACAACCTGGAAAACAGCACAGTAAAGCACTAAATTCTGTACTTACAGATAATAAAGGCAATACATACATCAAACTCTTTGAGATCAGGACTGGAGTTTTTAAAAATAGAAAAATCAGTGAGTCCTTTGTGTCTGTAAAGATTTTCTTCACAAGTTATACTTTGGTTTATGTACCTTATCATCTTGTTATCTTTTTTCTTCTTGCCTAGCAGGGATCCTTGTAGTATTTTTGCAGCCCTGTTTTGAACTGTGGCTATCATGTGACCCCCTAGATGAAGGCAAGGCTAGGCAGGTCCAATTAGTTTGTGAAATAGGACCTTTAATTTTATTTTAGAGAACCATACTAATCTTATTTTAGGTAGATGGAATGGAATTGTTACAGCCCCTACTTTCTAAAATCTACCCCTTTCTTCCTCACTCACTGCTGTCTTCTACAATTAATAGTGAACCAAGAGAAACAAGTGTCTGGTAGGGCAGGTGGGAACTGCGGTAGAACAGGCAGCCTTACAACCAAGCAGTACTGATGGGGAAGAGAAAGCAGGAGTAGGGAACAAAGGGGGTTTTCTGGAGAACCTGAAATCTGCCTGCAAGGGTCACGCCTATGGAAGGAGACAGGGCAGATTGTCTGGCTATATAATATCATGGGTGACATGGTTTTTTGGTAAAAATGGAAGTGCTAAAGAAAACACATTTGGAACAGAATCCACCAATAAAGTTAAATTTGGCTAACTTATGACTGTTAACAGTATGTGGCTTGTTTTGTCAGCTTACCAATAAATTTGTTACTCAGAGATTTCTTGGTTTAAAAGAAACTCCTATATGGAATTAGTATGAGACTAAAAATAAATCTGAGAAACAATGTCAAATTTGATATGAGTAGGCTTTCTAAAAGAATGCCTCCTTATGTATTAACAAGAATAATCTCTTTGCCTCTAACACATTTTCTCTTTTAAATATACAGAATTCCTTTCCTGCGACTCCACCACTTGCACCTAATCCTACCATGGCTTTCAATCCTTACTTGCCTCATCCTGGGATGGGTCTGGTTCCTGCCGAGCTTTTACCAAATACACCTGTTTTGTTTTCTGGAAACCCACCTCTCACACTGCCAGGAGCTGCTGGTCCAAAAGTGATGCGTTCGGATAAACTGGAGGTATCTGCATAAAAATACATAAATACCTATAGGGTCAATATTAATCTTATGCATGAAACAATATCCTCAGAGCCCAATGTTTTGAATGCTTTAAATAAGTGCACTTGGGTTTTTAGCTTGTGGAATATAACTTCAGAAAAATGTTTAATATTTTACTACTGTAATTATACCCGGTTGTGAAGTGCAGTGTTTGAGTTGTGCAGTAGGTCAAAGAATGTCTTAGTGTACCCGGCCACAGAAAGTCTGATGGGAATGCTGTTTTTACTGAGGCTCCAGTTTCGTAGACTGAAATTACTATATCTGTTGATGAGCCTCTATTTGATAGAATATTCTAACTGAAAGAAGTAGACTAATTTATGAATGCAGAATGTAAATGACTCTCATACTGTATATACCCTTTTCTTCAATTTTAAGAATAGTATATTACATATTGTATAACCCTTGAGGTCTAAGAAAAGGAAATCTGAAAGAAATTTCAAACAACTTTATTAAAGTCCTCCAAACATTTCTTAATTGTCATTCTTCATAAATTGTAATAAATTACTAGTCAATTTCTTACAAAGTAAACTTAATTGGCAGCTCTTTATATGTCCGGCAGTGTGTCATAATGGAATTTGATTGTACACATAATGTAACTCAGTCATGGTCCATAAGTTTGCTCTGGAAAAGCGCATTGCTGTGTGATGAAGACTCATCTTGAATCTTAACAAAGTAACTCCCTTTTGCAAACTTAGGTAATTACACTTTAGGCTGTAGTAAGTGGAAAATTAAAAATTGGATTCCAACAATGTTTTTAAGTACTTTTATTTATTTTTTAAAAAATATTTTATTTATTTATTTTCAGAGAGAGGGGAAGGGAAGGAGAGAGGGAGAGAAATATCAATGTGTGGTTGCCTCTCATGTGTCCCCCACTGGGACCTGGCCTGCAGCCCACGCATGTGCCCTGACTGGGAATAGAACTGCGATCCTTTGCTTCACAGACCCGTGCTCAATCCACTGAGCTACACCAGCCAGGGCTTAAGTACTTTTATTTCAATATAAGAAAATTAGACACCTTTTTTTGAGAGAATGAATTTCTTCTAGGAATCAAAATTTGTCTATGTTTACATCTCATAGTGAATATGGCTTTATAGTATCCTTCAGCTTTTTAGATGTTTTCTAAATAGATGGCAAAAATAATAGCATATAATATTGCTCTTACATTTACTGGCAAAATAAATAAAATGTAATTACTTTTCAAGGCATCAATGTGATTTTTTTTAAGATTTGCCGAGAATTTCAGCGTGGAAATTGTACCCGTGGTGAGAGCGATTGCCGCTATGCTCATCCTACTGATGCCTCTATGATTGAAGTAAGTGATAATACTGTGACCATCTGCATGGATTACATCAAAGGCCGATGCTCCCGGGAGAAATGCAAGTACTTTCATCCTCCCCCACACTTGCAAGCCAAACTCAAGGCAGCTCATCACCAGATGAACCATTCAGCTGCCACCACCATGGTAAGAACAGGCCAGCAATTGTGCACTGTTTATTTATGGGTAAATGATTAGTATATTCTACAACATATTTAGTATCTTATAGTAATCTTGGATAGTCATGAGTGAACCTTAATATAAATAGCTAAGGTGATAAGATGAAAAATAGAGGATGTATTGATCCTACTTAATGCACTAAAATATTTTAAAGTAATAATTTAAAAGGTATACTGATCATTTTAATCTGCTGTGCTTTTTCTCTCATTTTTACAGAAAGGTAAAATTATATAATTTAAATAGTAAATTAGTTCTGAGTGTTTTTTTTAAGATTTTATTTATTTATCTTTAGAGGGGAAGGGAAGGAGGGAAGGAGAGAAATATCAATGTATGGTTGCCTCTGGTGTGTCCCCTGCTGGGAACTGGCCTGCAACCCAGGCATGTGCCCTGACTGGGAATTGAACCACAATCATGTGGTTTGCAGGCCCACGCTCAATCCACTGAGCTACACCAGCCAAGGCTAATTCTGAGTGGTTTTTATATCGTAGCTAACTTTAGTATTTGAAAAAAAGGCAACAAGTTGCCTCTCTGCCTGTGAGCCACTTTAATGGATACTTTGCAGTAATACCCATAATGCCTTCCAAAAAACAGAGGACTTGAGAGATGGAATGATAGGTTGACTCTCATTTCCCAAAGGTTAAGGTTCTCTTTCCTTTCTGAAGGGATGGTTTCAAGGGAGCAGCCAGCCAAGACTGGGGAGGCATTTCTACATGGGAAGAAGAGACAAGAAGAGTTGTCTTAGCAAGTCAGTATGGGGGAAAAGTTAGTTCTAGTTAATACTGAAAGGTAGGAACTAGAGAAAATATTTGCATAACACACTACATTGTGATAGGTTGAGAAATAGGAGTTATGATTACTTGTTTGTCACAGCTGTCAATTATTTATTTTTATAAGCTGCTTGCTGCTTGTTTTTTAGCTTGGGTCTTTCCTTGTGTAATAGGGTTTAACAATCCAGTAACCCCTGAGCAACTTCACATTTCCTGGCTGTGGGGAAAAAAAAATCACCTGCAAGACCCTGAAGCCAACAACAGAGAGCTTATGTTTAATTTGGGAAATGCATTTATTTTCACACCCCCCATTTCTTAACAATGTTTTTCTCATAGTAGTTGAAATCTACCTTTCTGTAACTCGAATTTACACTTCTTTTATTATGCAAAATTAGTCAATTCCTATTCCATATGAGTGGTGATTCTGATATTTTTCTCTAAACCAGATACCCAAATTTCTCTAAAATTTTTGGTAGATTATGGCTTTAAGGCTGCAGCAACAGTTTTGGACTTGCTACACTTTCTCAATACCCCTTTTCTCTCTGAACTGAACCCATTACTTCATGAAAGAGCTGAGCACCAAAATAGAACAAACTTATTTTCTCCTTTGATCTGGACAATATACTCTGTTAGTGAATATTTTTAAAAAGACTTCATGATGGTTTTTTTTATCTTAAATTCATTGAATAATTTTACACCATGAAAATAGGATGTATTCAGAATGTTCAATGCAGAATTCATGTCTTCAATTTTTGGATTATTTTTGTTGGTGGCAATAGAATTCAGAAATAGCATTGACCTCTTATAAAAGAGAAGAATACAGCTGGCTCCCTAGGTTTTCATATGTGTGCAGTGTATAAAGAATGGTTTGCTTGTGCCATTATGTACCTGTCCCACACTCAGGCATGGAGTCTTCACATGCACATACCCATTTCTGATCATCTGGGTGTGTTTGGTAAAATGCACATAAGTCAGCCACAAATTTTCATATAGAAATTTAAATATTATATACTTGGCCTTCAACTGATTGGTACTTGTGAGTGTCAATATAATATTCTTTTCTGAATAACTGATCAGATCAGAGTCTCAGTGTTAAAGTCAAATTGACTTATAGGAATTTGTCTGAAATAAGATGAAACAAAGGAGGCTTTCCATGAAGAAGTTTAAGTTTTCTATATTTTTCAGGATTCATATTCTACTTTGTAAAAGAGATATTTTTACACTGTTTATGTTCATATGCATAGCTCAGGTTGACTTCACTGAAAGAATCTTGTATGCATTTAAAAGAAAAAAAAATTGAAGGGCTAATATTTAGTTTCCCAAAGAAAATAATGATACCTTCACACTTTCTTTAGCCACAAGATTAAGTAGGTCATGGGATATCCCTTTTTAGTGTGTGGAAAGCTAGTTACTCAGCACAAGTGATCCTGCCTTTTGAAGAATTTTAAGCATACCTAATTATTTTCCCAGGGGCATGTTTTTTAAAGTAATGTACAATTTGCCAAGGAAAAAAATGTAATGTCAAAGTTTTCCAATGAAGCTGATCTAGGGACAAGTTTGACTGAATATTATGAGCACACTGAGATTTTGAAAGAATTGTAGACACAAAAGGAGAATTTTAAAATGCTAAACATTTTAGAATTAAACCTTACAAGGACTAAAAAAAAAAAAACAGATGGCACAAACTGAAACGTACAAGCCCCTATAAATTAGAATTGCATCGATTTTGCTAAGTATCTATGGTATCTTGGTGAGGTGAATAATGGGAGAGGAAGAAATTTATTTGCTTTTTCTTTACATGTTAGTTAAGAGATATATAGTTATAGAATTTGCACCTGAAGTCCTTATATAATTTGGATTTTATTTTTCAGAGCTACAGTATCAGACTCCGGCTACTGATAATCTGTTTTATCACCTATATACCATTTATCTCCTAAATCCATATAAGAATTTTAACTGAAAGAAATATCTTTCCTGCTATATCTATTGTCTCTTCAAATCTCATTTTAATAGATTAATAAATGAGCATCACTGACATGTTAATTTTAAATGCTTATTTGCTGTTAACATCTTCCTGTCATGTGCTGCCCAAATGATGAGGTCCATTATACTTTGCCTAAGTTAATGAAGTTGAAAAGCTTCTTTTTTTCTTGTATGGGTTTTTTTTTTTTCAGTTTTAAACTAAGTCCTCATTTAGTGAACTGGTTCATCTCTACAATTGGTTACCTTGCTCTATGGGATACACTTTCAGAGTGTTCCCAGACCATATCTTATCTAACTGCTGCTTGCTTGGTTTGAGTACATTCTTTACTTTCTTTGGTACTATTTATTAATCACTCTTTCCCTCACAGGCCCTACAGCCTGGTGCATTTCAACTGATACCAAAGAGATCGGCACTTGAAAAGACCAATGGTGCCACCCCGGTCTTTAATCCCAGTGTTTTCCACTGCCAACAGTCTCTGGCTAACATGCAGCTCCCGCAGCCAGCATTTTTCCCTGGAGGTAAGAACAAGGTTCTGGACACTGTGAATGCAGTCATCTTGTGAATGTATACAGTGCACACCAGCTTCCAAAAAACTTTTATGCCAGGACTATGACAGGTGTTTTGACAGGAGATAAAACATGGCACTTAAGTTCAATCTGCTAGTATATATAAATAAATTTGTTTCTATGATTCCTGAAAATTAGTGATTTGACTTCAAACTAGAAAACATTGTCAACATTTTTCTTTTAGTATTTTTAATTTTTGCTCTTATTATTGATTCACCTAGTTCAGTCTCAACCTAATTTTTTGACTCTTAGGTATCACTTTCCAAAGATGTTGGTCTACCCTAAAAAAAAATCTCCCATTTACAACATTGCAAAAATATGTAGTCAATATATCTTTGATATACTGAAGAGAGTTATAACAAAACTACCATTAAATTTATATATATGTATATATATAAACATTTATATAACACACACATATGGATAATAGAACTCTGTGACAGATAGTTCTAGCCTCTAATTCTTAAATTAGGTAATATAAAAAAATATAGCAGTTTTCTTGACATGTCAGGGTTTTGCTCTAAAATACTCCACAGACCCTCTCCTCTCTTCTGAAAAAAAGTTGAATCAGGACGAGCCATATTTAGCCCTGACCATTGTGGGTCAGTTGGATGGGTGTCGTCCCACAAAGCTAACAGTTTCAGGTTTGATTCCTGGTCAGGGCATGTGCCTTGGTTGTGGGTTCAGCCCCCTGTTATAGCACATAGGAGAGGCAGCTGATTGATGATTCTCTCACACTTTGATGTTTTTCTCCCTCACTTCCCCCTCTCTAAAAATAAATAAATAAAATCTTTTTTTAAAAGGAGCCACATTTAGTTCTGGCCAGAACAAAAATCAATATTTCTCTCACTCTCTAAAATAAATAAATAAAAATTTATTAAAAAATAAAATATTAAATGAAAATATAGCAGTTTCCTTACATATTTCCCTGACACTCTCCAAAATATTTTGTTATCTTCTACATTTGACTATATCTAATAGTATAACAGTTTGTATCAAATTGAATAAAAAATTTAAGCCAGAATTTTGCTCAAGTACATATATATGAGGGAAAATACTTTTTTCTCATGTTTCAGCACTTTAAGAATGAGTATATAGTCTCAAGAATAAATTGAAAATATTAACTACCCAGAGTACAGTAGATTTTTTGCCAGAATTATAAATTCCCAGTTTGTAAATTATTATTAAATGAAAATTACAGCAATTAAAAATTAATTTATAAACTAAACAACAAAACAAACAAGCAAGCAAAATATGACCAAAGACACTCAAATACAGAATAGGCTGACAGGGACCAGAGGGGAGAGGGGAGAGAATCACAGGGGAAAAGGGGAAGGACTCACATGAACAGGTATAAAGGACACATGGACAATAACTAAGGTGGGGGGCGGAAACAGGAGGGAGGTAGGGAGCACTGGGCGGGGGGGCAGGTCAGGGAATATAAGACAGAAAACTGTACTTGAACAAGAATTAAATAAATAAATTTTAAAAATAAAGCCTTGTTAATAGTATAAATATACTAAATGCATAGTAATAGATTCCTGGACTTGAAAAAAATATTGGGCTTAATTGATAAATTAATTAGGTAATAAAGTTTTAAAGAAGCTACTAAGTCTTCTTTAAAGACTAGTTACTAACCACAATAATTTTTATAGTACCATTTAAAAGCACAATTTTTACCATTTTAGACTTTTTTGCTGGATTTGGTTAATTTAAAATCTAGATTTATAAGCCAAAATATCTGAAGAATCCTGTCCCTGTTAATTAATAGCAAATTAGAAACCTCTCATGCTGAGACTCCCCCTCTTTATGAAAAGCCTATTTGCCATATGTTCACATTCAAGCCCTCAGTAACAAGGTGGAAGAGGTAGTGATAGTAGATTAGTGCTCTAAATAGAACTATTGGCATCTGATACCAAACCTTGGTGCATATTTTGAAACTAATACATGTAATAAATAAAATTATCCCTTTAATAACTAAAATTAATTAGGTTGTATTTATCTAAAATAAATAAAAGATGTAATTAAGGTGAGATAATCCTTTTATAGAAAAATTCATATTCATTTTTTTACGTAAGAATCCAAGAATTACTTTGATTACATGGGTGTGTGATCTTAAAACTAAACTGTAATTGCAAACATGTGAAATTACTTGGATTTGCATGTGCTGATTAATTAATATTGTGAAGAATATCTTTCTAGTTAAAATTTATTTCTATCAGTAAAGCTTCAATAATGAAATATCTTTTATTTACTTTTCACACTTTTCTTCATGGTGTACAGGGCAAATACTGTGCATGGCACCTGCTTCAAATATTGGTAGGTTTTATACAAAAATTCTTAACTTTTTATAATCTGAAAAAAAGTGTTTTCTGTTGTGACTGTGAAAGAGATGAATGACTGAATAAAGTGGTTGTATACTTTCTGAGTATTTAAGTTTTAATAGGGTACTGCCTCACATCTTTGTGGAGTCACAATAGTCGTGCCCTCTCAAGTCCTCGTTGTTTGCCACTGTAGCCAAATAATGATGGTCTATTTGCACCCTAAAAATTGTAGCTGAACTATTTTGAAACGTTTCTTAACCTAGCCAGAATGGGCAGTTTTATTCTTTGCCTTACATCTGTTACTAAGAAGTCATAAAATAGTTCAAATGTGCAATGTCTAAACTATAAAAATCCCTCCAAAAAAGTTATCCATAAGATCTAAATTATTTAATACTGAGGTATTTAGAAAGAATGAGTTTAGCAAAGGTAGAACATTCCATAATGTTATATAATGAATTCTATAATATTCTAGGAGGAAGTGCATGTGCATGGAAACTAGGCACAACAGAATAACTTCAAAATGACTCTGGGGATATTTAATTTTTAATTAGTTACACAAGACACTTTATTTAACCACCAATACAATATGGTAGCCATCTCAAAAGTATTTAGTATATCACTAAATACAGAAGAAGACAAGAAAGTGACTTATTTTCCTTTCTAGAATTTCTGGGACGTTCATAGCTCCTATAGCCTCCATGACTACCAGAAATAGACCAGGAGAAAATGGCTCCATTTGATACAAGGAGAAATTATTCCACCCCACCACACCATCTCATATTAATCCAGTTCCTTTAATTCTTTTTGTGAGTTTACAATAATTTGACTTCTATCCCATTGGTCAACCAGAGTAGATGCAAAGCCTAAAAAGGACTAAGAAACTTATTGAGATAAAAACAAAAATTCAAAATGACAACCACATAGTACTAGCATTAACTGGTGACAGAGGTGAGGCTTCTGTTATTGAGGGATTGGCTGTCCCCTGTAAGAACTAAAATCATCTCCATTGATACTAACAGGAACACTATATCCATATGATTAGAAGAACAGACTTCTGCAAGTTTGTAAAATGTGTCTCTCTTTACAATTTGTGACTCAGCTCCCCTGTCCTTTCACGTAAGAACTCTGTGTGGGAATGCAAACTGCGTGATTCAGTACTGCTGCATCCTGTATAGTTGTTGTGCTCCCAAAGGGAAAACAGGAGTGTTTTTAGAATTGATATATTGTACAATAAGGGATATCTATAAGTAATGGTTTACTTGTGATAGGCATAAGGAATAACTACAGAGTTTCTGTTAAGCATCATTTGGGGTACAACTGTAGTTTCTATGGCATTGCATATGTTGATTTTCCTCCCTTCAGGCTATTCATTTTCTCTGTATGCTTTAAAAAATCTAAATTTAATCAATGTAGTTGTAAATTATTGTATATGAATGCTTAACATTCACCCATTAATTCCATGGTTTACTTTCCAATATGAGCTAGAAATGAGAAAACCATCCAAAAAGCATCTTAGAGGAGGTAGAACACTAGAAAAGGCAAAGAGAAAACACCCTGAAACTGCTGTTATAGCTGCTAGCCATTTTTGCTGTAATTTTTGCCATGAAGACAAGATTTTGTCAGATATTTTCTATGAAGTGTCCCATGTGTCTGTCTCCTCTTTGGCCCAGAGCCTGTATAGCACACACTGAATTTGAACAATTGTTAACTTGGAGCATGTGATTTTTGAAGCCACTTAAGACTCCAAGGTATCTTAATTAATTAATTAATTAATTAATTATAGGGACTGATTAAACAAATGATTAAACAAGGCTTAAAATAACCTAAGTTTCTAGGGTTTTGCCAGAACTGTACTTAAAAACCTGCATGTGTAGGCCATTATATTCTTATCTGCTTCCCTACCAAATACCTACCAACTGAACTACTACTTTTTTGCATGTAGATTAGGTAAGTATACATTTAATTGTATACTTTTTAAAATTTAAATTATTTTATTGTTGTTCAATTACAGTTGTCTGTATTAGTGACAGCACTCATATCTACAAGTTAGTGAACCCAAATACCAACTCACAGTTCTCTGTTCCCATTTTGAATGTGCAACCCAGTTTCTTGTCTGCTTAACTAGCTATTCATACAGACAGCCTTGATGACATTAGATGTTATAATATGCAGCCATTGTAAACCCTTTTTGAAATTTGGCCTTTTAATTAAAATAAAATGTGATTCTACTCAAAAGCTAAATGTTGAGAATAATTTCATGTTTCTTAATGTAAACTATAATTGTTTTCCCTTTTCTCTTTTTAAATTTTTTCCCATTCTGTGCTGTGTTGCTTTGCACTGACTGTGATTGCATTTTGCAACCTGGTGTATCCATCATGATGATGCCACATGGCTTATTGCTGTGATACCTACCACACCCCACTTCATCATTTATGTCATGGTTGCACAAATGGTTCACTTTCCCATGTGTCACTTCCATGGTTTCCTGCTGAAAGTGCCCATGATGCACGGTGCTACACCTACCACTGTGTCTGCAGCAACTACACCTGCCACCAGCATTCCCTTTGCTGCAACAGCTACAGGCAATCAGGTTTGACAATTTATTTCACCTAGATAACTATAATGTATTGGTGACAAGCAGTATATGCTTTTTGGATTGGTTAGAGACATTAGTTCATATTCTTATGTGTTTCCTAAGCAGTTGTTACATTTGGAATTTTTATTTTTGTGTTTATTTTAGAGTAGCAATTTTCAACCTGTGTGCTGCAAGAATTTTTAAAGCATGCATTACCTGGCCAGTCAGGGCCACTCACCTATTTTCCCTTAGACTGTCAAATTAAAAAATGACAACAGTCAAGATAACAATGGCCATGTGGTTTGAATGAATCAAAACTATACCTAATTTTGGTCATATTGGCAAAAATATAACATCTTTTGGTGTGCCATGGAATTTTATAAATTACTTTGATAATCACTGTTCTAGAAGGATATATCTACTTTGCTACTTATCCTGAGATGAATCAGCAGTCTTTGCATTTCCAATCAGTTACTAGATATATCTCTTGGTATTCTATATATACAATTGTTGTTACTACACCAATCCTTAAATGTGTATACTGTTTGTTAAATGCTTCCTTACTGGTCAAGAGGTGTATTTGTGTTTTACTTTATTACCATTTTTTGTTATTGTGTTTAAACTTTCACTTAATACAGTCATTACCTTTACCTTCAGATCTACTAGAAAGAAAGCAAGTTAACACATTTCTTTCCAAGGCACAGATATCCCTATAATTATCCAGTAATTATGTCAGAAATTTCTTCTCATACTGACATTAGTGCTTATGTTGTTTTTTATTTTCATTTGCTTTAGGTATTGATAAGCAGGGTCACAAGCAAATTATAAATTTGGGAGAAGTCTTGAAACTGTAAGGAGATACATAAATAATTATTGTGCAATATTATGGCTATTTTGCCTGATTAGAGTGGTAACCATGCTTAAAAACTGCAAGTTCCACTGCTGCTTCAATTACAAGTATGATAACTATATAGCACACAAAGCATTAATTGATTGGGAAAACAAATCAGGTTCTAATCTGTGCTTAGCAAAATTAACTATTAGTGGATACAATTAATATGTTTAAATTTTCCTGTGAATTGATTATATTATTGATTACCATGTCCAAGCAGTGAATAAAATAAATACTTATCTCAAGAAACTATTTTAATCTAAAATCTTTTTTACTGCTATAGATACCCCCATTATCAATAGATGAACTGAATAGCAGCATGTTTGTTTCACAGATGTAGAAGTTACCAGTAGAACAGTAAGTTTCTTTAAGTATTAATATAAGTCATATTTATAGGTGATATCTTTTATTTACACAATTGCATTTGTTAAAGCTTTGGTGAATACTATCAATAGTAGACATTGCTTATAACTTAGAGCTTGATTTAAAGCATTCTAAGTTTTCCAAATTAAATGTAAACAACAAATATCCAGTTCTTATATGAAAGTGACAGCTGGTAGTATATTTTTCCAATAAGCTTACAAATTCTGAAATGTTTTTCCATTCTTAAAGGGGTATGATTTGTTAGATAAATACCGAGATCAGTTTTCAGTTTTAATTCTTTAACATTTTCTAGCTTATTTTTAAAATTAAATTTAAGCAAAGTAATTTTGTCACAATTTGACTGACATGGTTATCTTAAAGATAGTAAGCAATGTGCTTCCCTCTTTCATTATAGTAAATAGTGTTTTTACAGTCTGCCAGTTTGCATTGCTTCCGTGTAAGTCTATCAGAATTGCTCCAGCTGTTTCAAATTTTGAGTGACATAATTTAGTAATTTAATCATTATTTCCATTCATATCATAGCTTTTTTGTATGTGATTTTTGTTGCTTTTGTTGGATTTTTACCCTCTTCACCTTTAATCTTCTCTTTGGCCCAGAGCCTGTAATAACACACACTTAATTTGAGTAATTGTTCACTTGGAGCAATTGTGACTTTTGGAGCATGTGACTTTTGAAGCCACTTAAGACTCTGAGGCATCTTAATTAATTAATTAATTAATTAATTATAGGGACTTATTAAATGAGCGATTAATTCTGAATTTTATACATTAGTCACTAAAAGCCTGAGGTTCTCACAATCAGAGGGTATCATTTGGTTGAAGGAGGCAAGAGTTCTATTCTCTTCATGGACTAGTTTTCCAGAACCTGGCTAGTATTTCTTTCCTGCTAAGGACACACAAGCCCAGAACACTAATTATTTTGGACAGATCCTGTAGCTGACTGTACATTAGATAAATAGGTCCCTTCAATCATAAGAAGATGTTTTAAAAATATACCCCTGAGTAAGTGGAATAACTGAAGTAGCTGTGAATTGTAGTAATTTTCATGGGTATAATTTAGGAGAATGGCAGCTTCACAGTAAGTGAATGGATCAAAAAAACTATGGTACATATACACAGTGGAATTCTATGCAGCACGAAGAAAGAAGGAGATCCTATCCTTTGCAACAGCATGATGGAACTGGAAAGCATTATGCTGAGTGAAATAAGCCAGGTGTTGAAAGACAAATACCATATGATCTCACCTTTAACAGGAAGCTAGCAACAAAACAAACAAGCAAGCAAAATAAAAACAAAGACACTGAAATAGAGAACAGGGGGACAGCGACCAGAGGGGAGGGAATTTCAGGGAGAAAGGGGGAAGGATTTACAGGAACTAGTATAAAGGACACATGGACAACAACTAAGGGGGGTGGAAATGGGAGGGAGGTGGGGAGCACTGGGGGGTGGGCTGGGATGGGAGTAAAAGACAGAAAACTGTACTTGAACAAGAGTTAAATAAAAATTATTACAAAAAAAGAGAATAGCACTAAATATAAGACTGGGTTTTGGAAACACTTCCATGATTCTCATGCATTGTTTTATATCAAGGTAAACAAACTTGTCAAATTAACTTCCTAACAAAACATGTTTGGGAATAGTGATTCATTCTTGTTTGATTCCACTAGAAACTGTAGAGGTATTTAGCACATAATAATCACTTTAATATGTAAGAGGTATTGAAAATTTTTCCAAAAATTCAAAAAATATAATTTTGTAAAATATAATATAGTACCTATATTTCATACTTAGGCTCCAATGCATTCAGATAAATTGTTTAAAGTTTATTTAATATCTGTATATTTTGAATGGTTGGAGTCAAGTATGTTTTTTCTTTTATTTTTCAACTACAATTGACATTAAATATTACTTTATATTCATCTCAGGTATAAGCATGTTTTCTTCTATACTTGTTGAAGGAAGTGGATGCATAGGTAGATGTTCATCAACAAGTTTTGGCATTTTGCAGATAATACATTAAACAATTGAGGTTATCTCTGTTAACTTAGGACAGTTCTGCACATTAGCACTCAATGAGAAGCATACACTATCATGGTACATGACTCTAAAGACTATCTCCAACAGCCCAATTTTTAGAGATGTTGAATATGAAATTCACAATGGGGAATATCTTGGCATAGTTCACATAAAAAACTGAAACATGAACCAAGTATACTGACCCCTGCTTGAATAAGCCTTTAATATTTCTCATTCTTTTTTTTTTTTTTTTTTTGCATTTCAGTTGAAATTCTGAACAACAGAGTTATGGAATACCAGAATCTCTCCGTCAGAGCCTCCATGTAGCCTTTCTATATATAGTGTTGTATGTCTTCTTCTACCAACACAACAATCAGCACGGCGCAGTCAATATAGTAAACAAAACAAAAATACCAACAAATTTAAATAAAAACAAAGCATTTAACAATCAATGGAGATGTTAAAACAAAACGTGAATAGAAAACTGCCATCTATTTTATTTGGATTATTAGGTAGAACACTACCATAAAATTTTGTAATTTGTCACATTATTCTTTGTGATTTTCTAATAACTATTATGCTGAGTGAATCTCCACAATGAATTTTTGGCTTACTGTGCATTCTAAGTGGATAAATGTTTAACTGTTTTGAAGTGTTTCCTTACTGTTTTGTTTATGCAGTAGCCTATTGGGTTGATTTAAAAAGGTAAAAATTATATCCAAAGATCATTTTCCCATTATTATATTGTACTGTATTGTGGTATATTGTGTTGTGTTAGGTTTTTACATACTATGGAGATTTGCTGTAATATGTGTGGTTTTTGGTATCAACTAAAATGTTACTAATGGTTAACAGAAATACATATGCTTGTGAAATATGACAGGTTAATGTTAATATGCTCTCTCTGTTTAGAATATTTCTGGAGGATTCTGAGGGCAGCCATTTAAAAGGCCTCACTTCTCAGTGTTTGCAAAACCTGTTCATAAACATCCATGTAAATAATTTATAGCTGCAAATTTGACCTTGCATAATATGATTACATTAGTAGATTCATTATTAGATTATTTCTGAGGAGATATAATTACCTGCTAAAAAGAGGGAACTTCTTAACAACATTAATCCCTAATTTCAGTCTTTAAACATCTCGGAAAACTAGAATTTATCTTTAAATACATTTCTTAGCATTTATGCTGAAAAGTATGTAAAGTGCCCATTATATTTTTTGTGGCTGAAGGATTTAGACACACTCTTAGGTTGAGTGTCTAAAACAGCCATTTGTCATCCTCAGCTGAAAAATTGGTACTTGGAGGCTTAAAGTTATGCTAATTACAGGTTATAAATTTAACAGGGAGATGGGAATGTGGAGACACTTTTTATATATTGGAGGAAAGCCTGTAAAAAGCATTGCAATGTATCCTTTTACAGAAGAGCCATTTCTGAATCCAAATGACTCATGCTTTTTAGACTACACTGAATAGTAAGTAAGATGCAATCTAGCAAGATTAGTCAGGGCGAAAGAGAATTGGTTCTAAGTGAGGCCTTTCCTCCCCAAATGGACACACTTTTATATTGATCACAGTTGGGTCCTGAGTATAGCTTTGGAAAAATGGCAAAAGTGGGGAGGAGGATAGGAAGACATTTAAAATTATTCTTTGATTTATTTAACAGTTTTAGGAAGGATGTCACAGTTGGCTTTAGCTCCAATTTAGCTGAGTTTTCAGTTTTGTTAAACATTTATTGAAGGAGCGAGTACTTATGATATATGTCAGATGTTGCCGTCCCAAAACTTTATTAACAGCAGAGTCTCTCTCATCATATATAATGTTGATTTGTATTTGTATTTTTATATGTATTTTGGAAATTATAAGAGAGGTTTTTAAGACCTTTTGGATGAGACAGATTGGCTTCACTCCACAGAGCTGAGCTGAATTCACATTACTAATTCTTATCAAATACTTTTAACCAAGTAAAATACTAATTAATTCTTACATTATGTGACATACCCCTCCTCTTTTTTCAGTCGTTAAAGTTACTATTATTATATAGTGGTGGAACCATATGATAGTTTGTATCAATGCAGATTTAATATTTTCTACTAAATATATATTCTCTCATTGGTAAGTGTGAAATCATCAATTTTGATGTTTATAACAAGTTGGTTTTATACTTCATGAAAATGACAAAGAAAATCTGATGGATACCTTAAGCAGGCTAGTATGCTTGAATCACTGAACAATGGAGTTGGTAAAACTTTTTCACGTTGATGAAACTGAGGCCTAGGGTATGTGATTTGCCCACGGTTACCTACCTTTTTGGATACAGTTGGACTCAGAAGTATCTCCTGACTCCCAGTTGTTCCTCTGTTTCACATCGTTCATGCTTCAAAACATTTGGAACTCCATCCCAAAGCAGATCAATTTGGGTCAAAATACAATAGATCGAAAATAACTCTTTAATAGTTAATGATATCCTCTTAATTTTAATGATCAATCCAGTCACAATCATCAGTGATTTGTAAATGGGTTTCCTTTTACGGAACCATTGCCATCTGTTTACAGTATTGTCTGGAGTTAAAGAACAAGAGGTTTCCTAACTTTTACCTATTGTTTTTGAACCACTTAATTTCTCTTTCCTCAAATCTTAACATTGTTAGAGAAGAAAGGAGAGTACATCTTTATGAAATTACTCATGTTTGGAACTGAATTATGTATATCCTATGTCAGCGCCACTCCAGAAGGGCAGAGCTGATCACAAAACTCCAGGAAGGCTGCACCTGAGCTAGTCTGGATGTATCCCTAAAGGAGATAGAGAAGTTTGGTGGGGCACAATGAACTTTTTGTGTAGTTTGACATTTTGATGCAACATATTGTATCATTTCATTTTTTTAAACTTCTGGTGAAGGTGTACATAGACAGTACACCTGGAGCGCAGGTGTTTTCATGTTACTTTAAGCACTGGAAGACAGGTTTGGTGAAGAATATTTAGGGTAGTTCATTTTTGGGTGCCACCAGTTTTGATGTTGTTAGCATTGAAATATTGCTTTATAGATGAGTTTAAAGAAAGTCAAAGTACTGAAGTTTTTGATGCAGATGCAAAAGAATTTTGACATAAATGGAATTTTAAGATAACATTCTTTAAATTAGTTGTGCAATGACTTGTTCAACTTATCCTTATTCAAGAAAAGAAGATCAGTCATTAGACTATAAATTTTCAGATAAAGAGAAGTCACAAAACTAATCAGTGACTCTAAACAAAAATTTACTGAATGAATTGTATATATAAAATTCTAATCATTTGTGATTATTAGTTGACATTTTATAAGCTTTGTAATTTGCAAGGGTCTCTATTTTTACTTATCCAAAATTGTTTCTGTTTATTTCTCTTAGCTTTTTGCAAAAATATGTGAGAGTGCTGAAACATAGACAAAATAAGTCATGTATATAGAGAAAATAATCTAAAAATTATCTCTTAAGAGGGCTTTAGTAGTGTCAATTTTTAAAAAGCACTGTGACCATAACATGAGTATAGAGATTGATATTAAATCAAAATTAAATGGATTCATAAAATTTCTATTAAACACAGTATTTGCTTTTGCAAATGGAGCATGATTCCACAACCAGCTATTGCATTTCATTTCACTTGTTTAGATTAGTCTATAATTTCTAGTTGATCATGGTGTGAAAAGCGATCTTCCCCCAACTCCATCAATCTCCTCCATTTGTTTTTGAACATGTTTTAAAGTACTTTTATCTTGCCAAAGTTGTTTTCCTACATCACTAGGTTGTATTCACTAACTGACAGCCTTACCAGCTCTCCAATTTGGAAAGAAGCAAGTACTTCCCCACTACCACCAGCAGGAACTGAATGAAATTAACTTTTACAACTTGACTCTATTTTTAATGGCATGATCATTTAGCACAGTAATGTATAAATAAGGACAACATTGGCAGTAAATTTTATTAAATAACATGTAAGGAAGGCCTGTATGCTATTTGGAATGTTATTTGACTCTTTCCCCATTCCTTTGGAGACAGTAGATGAGGATGCTCTTAGGTAAAATGCAGCTGCAAAGTTTCTGAGTTATTTTAATCTGTAGGGTAGGATGTTATATATAGACAGGTTAGAAACTGGAATCCTCTTTTATTTTTTTATCTCTTCTGCACTAAACACACATTGAAATAGAAATAGGGAAATATGATTTCTCAATTCTGTTGAATAGATTTAGAAAAATAGTGCCCTAATTTTAATTTTACCAGCTCCTGTTAAAGGCAGTAGAATAAATAATATGTAAAAGCATATAACATTTGGAAATTTAGTTGATAACCTAATCAAACTGTGAACATAATGAGAAATTAAGGTTCTTAGCACCAAACTCAGTAATTGGTGCCATCTTTTAATTTTACTTGTTAGTTTTTAAGGTTTTGATTTTAGTAGTTTTTATATATCTCTTAGTAACTAATGAATTTACTTTTGAAGGAGAGTTAGAGAAATTTTAAGATTTTGCTACATGTATATATTCAACCTGGTTAGATAAGTTCTAAACTGACACTGAAGCATGATAAGATATAGATTGTAATACATAACTATTCTTTACAGTTCACAGTTTAAGAACAAACTTACTTTATATACAAATAATAATTTTAACTAATTATATTTAGTTGTTGCTTTAGCAACAAAACTACAACATGGCTACCTTCAGACACCTTTTTGGTGAAAGTTTTACTTGTACACTATACATAGTTTTAACAGTATGCACATGTAGAAGATACATCTCAAATCTCAGAAAATGTATGTTGATTTATTTTTTACCCCCAATTTCCATGTGAAAGCTTAATTTGTGTCCTTGTGTGGCTTTTTCATAAAAAAGTTTACAAGATGTGGATTCTAGAATTTGAGTTTATGGCCTATATAATTTGTTGTTGGATAGGGAGATTCCACAGTATTTAGACTTCAAAACACAATTGTGGTATTTATAATACATTACTGATCTTTTTTCATAGCTTCATTTATTCAAAATTATTTAAGTGGCATAGTTATTAGCTGCAAAAATTCTCTTTTCTAGAGTTACATATTTAAACAAATATATCCAAATAAGGATTAAAGAATGATGAAAACATATTATGAAATTAATGCATTTGTGAAACCATGCATAAAGATACCGTGGAATGACCCCTTAACAGTGTTCAAGAGACATATGCTGCAGTTAACTGATTGTCTCAGTTAGGGTGCGAATGTGTGAGACACACCTTTTTTGCACTTATGTACATAGTCCATGAAAGCAATCCTTGGAGCTTTTTTTAATATAGTAAGTCTGTGAGGATAGTGGAAAAGTTAGTAAGAGAGAGTTATTTCTAAGGCTTTGAGATGGAGGGGTTTATTTGCTGTAAGACTTAACTAAACATCATGTTGCTTTGCTATTGTGGAGGCTTTTTAGTTTGCTATAGCTGATCAAAAGAGTGGACTGGTAACAGGTAACAGCTTATCTTCAGCTAGGAGCACTGAACAAGAGTAAAACTACTTTATCCTTTAGCAAGACCACTAGCAAAGATTGTTTGCTTTTTAAAGTAATCCTCTCTATATTATCACATACACACATATACACACACCAGGCAGGTTTCTATCTGAGTTTTTTTTTTTTCAGTGATTTCAAGTAATGAAATACCTTGCAAATCCTGAAATGGATATTCCCATTATGATCAAATTAGACTGCATCTGTCACAGAAAATTATCAATTGATATATATCAGTTACATAAATTAAAATGTATTTAAGTGGCAAATTGTTAATGTTTACCACTATTTCCCCATTAGGATCCAGAACCCAAAACCAAATTGGCAACCATTGAAAAGGTTTAATTTAACAGTTAAGTATGACCAGTATTGGGCTTTTCATTCCCTTCAACAAAGGGAAATATGTTCCTGCCACAACTTTGTAAATGATTCTATTTGCCTTATATTTGTTCACTGAAAGCTGTTTTCTGATTTAACCTTTAACAGGTTAAGGTTAGAAAGTACTTCACTGTGCCACTTCCGCCTTTAACTGTTTTAACTAAACAGACGAGAATCAGCTGAAATCTTACATACATAGGAGCTGGGAAAGAATGTTTCAATCACACCATCTCTGCCAATTTCAGCTCCCACATCACCCACACATCACCCTTAAATTTTTTGTTGCCTTCAAAGAGATCTAGAAAAGGTCGAGGTTAGAAAGTTTTAACAATAGATCACTACAGGTACTTTGAGTCCTTCACATCTTGGGACTTGCTGCCCTTGCCCTGGAGAAAGAGCCCATCCTGGGGTTGAGGGAGTTACTAGTATTGCTACCCGCTTTGATATTTTTCAGTTACAGAGACAGGAAATTAAGCCAAAGCTAGAAAGCAATCCAAGCCTTATAGTTCTCCAATAGCTCAGGGCCAGTTGGTTAAATTTTTTTTCCCTTCAGCCCGTATCACTTAGAATCAACTATACAACTAGCAGTCTAACCATCTGACCAGCATTTTCAATGATATAAAATGTAAGCATTCACTTATTCTGCAGTTAAGAACTCCAGCTTTAATCTTATCACCGACATATTTTTTCGTATGGCCTTGTGAATGTATAGCCACAAGAATATAGTATCATAAGGTCAATAAAAATACGGTAAGATTTTAAGTCAGGAAAAATCACTTGTAAAATAGTAAGAATGAACCTAGATATCCAAATTATTTATGGCAGGATATGTCTTGGCAGCCAGTGGATCTCACTCTTTGGAGCTTAAACAAGGTAGCTGTGTTTAAATATGTAAAACTAGAGAATAAAGTATAACAAAATATGAATAACTTGAGGCCAAAAGAGGACCTTGCTGTTAAGACCAGGAAAAGGGGTTAGTTGACTAATTCACACAGTTTCCAGCTTCTCCATTTGTCTTCACCTGGAAGAGAACCACCATTTAATAAGCCAAATCAGATTATTACAGAGAAATGTTATGTTTAAATAGAACCCATTCTTAATTATAGTGCTATATCTAAAAGAAAAAAATGTATTACCATGAAGTAAGTCACTACTATTTTCAGATACTGCAAAAAAATCTTTACTAGTCTTCTCCTACATCATATTACTTTAATAAAATACCTCTGTAACAAGACCTAAAAGTAACACCATTTTAAGCAGTGCTCCTCCCCCTCAAAAACCACACAACCTAAATATTTATCTGTCATAGCACTGCATGGTTTTAAAGCTTTATTTCTGTATACAGGATGCTATTTGTTAATAATGGAAACCAAATTATTTTGTTGCTGTCTTTTGTGTCTAGCAGTTGAGAGAATGATGTAACTATCATATCATTGGATTCTGGGGTTACCCTTTTTCAAAATAAATTTCCTGTTATGGTTTTTGTTGCTGCTTTAATTATTAGAAAGTGAACCATTTGTTATCATGGTCACTAATTAAAATAATTTAAGATATTTTTTAAAGATGTTCTTAAATGTAGTTTTTTTTAAGGGATAATTCTCCACATTTATAGAACAACAATCCAGTATAATGTAGAAAATGAAAGTACATATTTAGGAAAAAAATTTAATTTAAAAATATCTATAGATGAGAAAATTATTAGCTCTGTAACAATTATGAATTTTGAGTACAATATTTTAGATATATAAACTTCTCATAATACTTAGCCTCCAAAATGCAATAGCTCATTCCTTCAACTGCTATCAATAGGCATGTGCTTTGATTTTTGTTTTTTTCAAGTTATAGTGCTGTACTGCTTTTTTGTGTTTAAAAGTGTGTACTATACAATTCACTTTAGTATGCTATTACTATGTCTATTTTTGATCTTTTAATAAAATGTTAAATTTCTTGGTATATGTCTTTTTATGAATCCATTTCACGCATCAGGAGTTCACTTAAGAGCTATTCATATTCTAGAATATTAATCATAACATTTAGTAATTCTAATACAAATTTAAGTTTGTGATTTGTTCAATGTTATATTTCATACATGGAATAAATTTATTTCCAAATATACCTTCAGTATTTTAAATTATATATAATATATAATATATATAATACATCCATTGTATTATTTGTATTATTTCTACAATAGTGAAGTTACTAACACAAGGAAGACACATATATTTTATTAAATGAAAATTTAAAATTTTGGGATAATTCTTACTGGTTTCAATTGTGCTTCAGAAATTCAGGCATATTCTAAGATATATTAGAAGTTTGTGTTTTCCAGTTATTCATTCCTACCGTGCATTTTAAATGCAACATATGAAACCAGTGCTGTTCATTTTGTTCTGTTCAAGATGGGCATCAATGGTTTTTTAACAATGGGACGTGTGGATTTTTTCATTAAAATGTTTTCTCTCACTTAAAATCAGTTTTGTCCAATAAGTGACAGGAATAAAAGGATAATCATTTTTGGTTTTTAAGAAAGCAAAATGTAACTTGGTAATACTTTATTCTGTCAGGTTTCTAAATAATTAAAAACACTTGATTGTGAACTTCTCATTGGCCACTGTTAAGTATTGGAGGTGATAGAAAACTGTAGTGAAGAAGCTTTGGATAAGAGGTTGTGACAGAATAAAGTATTATTGTTCACAGGTCTATAACAGTGAAAACGGGTAGGGAGGAGGTTTGGTTCCTGTCGAATATCAGCTGAATCATTCAGTGCTACTAGTTCCCTCACCTCTTGTGCTCTACTATTTCCAAGTGTGATTCCCATTATGGCATTTTTTGATAAGCCAAATTTGATCCCTTTGATGTGTTGTGCTTGTTCCTGTGAGTCTGTGATAACCCCAGCACCAAAACCAATTCAGTATATAGACATTTACAAGAGATGTTTGGCCTCTTCAGAATTCAGTTTATGTCTTTCTCTTTGAAGCTGCTGAATGACAGGTAAGAATTCAGGTCGGGTTTTCTTGATCATCATGAAAATGGAGTTTCTATTGGGCAGAAGAATGTTGACCCACAGGCAAAACCAGATGGAAACCAAGTTTACCTTGACACTTTTCAACCTCTTTTCCCACCATCCTTCTAAGCCCCTCCTTTTTTCATCCCTCCTAGTGTCCTCTGGCCCTCTAGAAGTCCCATAGTAGCAATTTATCAGGCTTGCTTTCCAGGTAGATCTGGACTTTTCTCCTCCAGAGCTTTCCTGTTGGACATCTCAGGCCATGGAAAGCAGCTCATAGTTGTGACCTTAAAAGTAACTCACATTACATTAAAGCCTGACAATGAATGCTTAATGTGCTGCCACTCATGGGAGTGTTTGTATTTTAAAAAGCATGACTCTCCAGTGATCAAATATTAGATGGCCACATGTGTAGATGAGGGAGATATGTTATACTGAAGCAAACCACTAGCCACTTGAATTCCCATGGATGAGTGGTGCAATCATTTACCCCCTCGAGAAGGCCTAAAAAAGGGAGACCCGCCATTTTGTTACTGCCAGGAAAGTTCTGATAAAATAATGAGTCTAAAATAGTGAATATCCCAAAATTCAACAGACTAGAAACCACTCACATGGTCAGCATCTGTAGTAGAAAGCATGACACAATGATAGTCGTACAGAAATGTGATACATAATCACATATCTGCAGTATTCTACGAACTATAGAAATGATCCCTGAAAGTATAGTCTTTATATCTGCAGTATTCTAATGCCTATACTTGCTAATATTAAACAAATGGACACACATACTCCATTTTTTTACTTGGCTCTTTTCTGTACTAGAAATAATCAGTTAATTTAGCCCTCCCAGTAAGGTTTTCCTTTCAGGGCCTGGACTTACACTTCTTCTTTAGGCAGGAGGACGGTGAGAGTCTGGGGAATAAAAGCCAGGAGTTCAAATGGTAGAAATGGAAGCCACCCAGATATAACGATGAGATTTGGAAGGGAAACAGAAGGTCTGATTTCTGCCCTTACACATAAATGCCAAAAACAAAAGCACAACATTCTGAAGTAGATACAGAAATCAGTATAAGAAGGAAGTTCCTGTCAGTGCAGCCCAGAATTTTGGAACTGTGCATGAAAATAAAGTGGAATGTAGAGGCAGGCAGGGCAACAAGTGCAAGACAAATCACAGGTTTTCCTATTGAGGGAGAGGGAGTTTTCTCCCCATAAGTGATTCAGTGTATTGCATGCATTTACAAGTGCAAACAGATTGGTGAAAAAATCAGAGTACCAGTGTGTGAATATCAGCAAGCAGTAACAACAGCACCTTTTATGAGACTGACACGCTACCTACTGTGCTAACGAGGCACCTACAACAGCACCTTTTAAAGGAGACAACCTAGCAGATTCCATTAATTAATTCCATTAACAACTGGACTTGAGAGAATGCAGAAGGAATTTGAGGAGTCTCTGCATTCAGCATATTTCTAGAGATGTGACAGTTATAAAAGATGGTGGTCAGCCCATTGAGGATCAATGTAGGTCTCAAGACAAGAGTAAGAAAGAATATCATAACTGAGACTTTGCTTTAACCTTCATGATCTGAATAGCTGAACGATTCTGTGTTCAGGAAATTGGCAGCTAAGAGCCAATTATATGTGTGTGCTTTTGATAACTAATAAATGTATGTGTAATTCTATCAAAGTGTTTTGGTCTTTCTCAATTTCTATTCACAAAATATCATGTTAAAGAGATCTATGGGCTGTTATACTTGGAAAACCTGCACCCATATAAATCCAGGCAATCGATGGTCACAGTTTGGGCCTCCAGGCAGAGATTGCTAATAAATGAGACATTTGTGTTAACAGTCACACCTCAATTTGAATTGTGTACAGAACCTCACTGAATATCAAGCATTTACTGTAAACTGAACACTAGCCAATGATAGAGACCACTGTAATAAGTTACCCCTTTCTCCTGATGGACACCATCAGAGGTATTCTAGACCCTAAAGTGCTTGGGACTTCAAGAGTCATTAGGATGAGATTGTGGAGTCAAAGCAGTACCCAAACCATTCAGGAACAGTGGCCAAGGAGTGTCATACATGCAGCCACATCCTCTGTTGTTCTCTACTCTATACATCCAGGAGAAATGTCCCTGTTGTAAAAATAAAAATGTACAGATCCAGATATTGTTAGGGGACTTAGAGAAAGGTAAGTCCAAGAATTACTTTTGAATAACAATAGACTAAGAAAACATTTAAATAATATTTTAAATTACTGTGTCCACATTTAGTGTTTGGCCATTTGACCTACCCTCCACATTACTGGCCATGTCATTTTTCTAATGACAAAAATTGCTTACTTCATTGCCCTGACTATAAATCTCCCATAGCTTCTCATGGACTATGGAATAAAGCCTAACCTCTAACAAAAGACTCTTCCTTGCTTTGGCTTTAAGCTTGCCTTCTAGCTTCATCCTCTCCCTTCTTCTGTAATGTGAGCACTCCAGACAAACCAAAGCATTTTGGGGGAAATATAATGACAAATGAGGTCTTCTTCCAATCAAAAAGTCCTCCTCACGAAGGTAATAGTGGAAGAAAACATTTTAATTATTGAATAAACATTAAACCAGAATGTTATGTGCATCACAGGCAAGCTACTAAGAGATTGCAAAGATAGAAAGAAATCTCACCTCATTATACAGCCAAGCAGATACAACCAATCACATACATGTTTTCAAAATTAACCACAATTATACTCAAAAAAGAGGACTTGGTAGCAACTTTTATCATTCATAGTGTGTTCTTACTTTATCATCATAATTGGGAGACCACTTGTGTTGACTTCATTCATAGGAGAAGTCCACATGAAATAGTTTTGTAAACTGGAGCAAGGTGCTCAAGGAAATTAGGCTGCTTTATCATAGGAAATAGGGCTCTACTGTCCTTGATATTTGCATTTTGAAGAGATGATTCCCAGGTCCTTAGGGAAACATTCTGGAAGTTGTGAGACTAATGAAAGGCTTATTTAGCCAGTATAAATATTTAAATACATTCGAAAAGGACAAGGAAGGAAATTTTGAATGAAAAGGGAAGGGATGGAAGAGAAGTCTCTTCCTTTACTTTCCACAAGGAGAATTTAGCACCTTATTTTAAATTTGTATTTACTTTTATACTACTCACCCTTCCCCAGATACATACCACAGTCCACATATCTGTGCTATTTTTCTCTCCACTTGGAGAAACATCTTCCCCTATTCTTCCTCCTCATTTTTCTCATTATTCATCAGGTGGTCTGTTTGTCTATCTATCTATCTATCTATCTATCTATATCAAATTCATCACTCAAGGTATATGAGATATCAACTTTTCCTTCCTTGAGGTCTTTTCTGGCCTTACCAGATACCACTGAGATATGCAGCTAATATTTATTTAGTGCTTAGGAGATCATCTCAAAGCTCAGGAACCACTTTTCCTTCAGTGCTTTTAACATTGTCTATATGACTCTGCCATTAAACTGGGCTTCTGAAGAGCAAAAACCCAGGTCTAGTTGATCTTGATATCCTTTATAGTGTCTCAAACAATAGCTTCATAGTGAATGCATAATAGATTTTTTTCAGAAACAATCAACTAAGAAATCAAGATACTTTTATTGTAAAGAAAAAACATTATTCAAATAAAAGGGATTTATGTAATGATATAAGGTAATTTCACAAATTCCAGTTGCAGAAAGAACTGGGCTTCCTGGAATGCTGGAAAGTTATCAGCTAGCACTCTCTCTTTCTCTTTCTCTTTCCCTTTCTGCAAACCACCTTTCTCCACTTACTTGTCAGCCACTTCCAAAATTGTAATTTTATCCTTCCTAACAGTCTATATCAGTGATATCCTGAACTCGAAGCACCTGAAAGTCTTGTAACACATAGATTGCTGGGACTCACTCAAGAGTATCTGATTCAGTACACATGAGATGAGGCATGATAATTTGCACTTCTAGCAAGTTACCAAATGATTCTGATTATCTGGGGACACAATTTGAGAATGATTCCTCTATTTTACCTTCTAGCTTGGTTCCTCAGAAGTAATTGACTCAGTCACTGGGCCCCAATATTTAATTCTGTTAAGAGAGAATTTGATTGGTATGTCAAATGTTCATCCCTGTAACATTCAGTTCAAGCCAAAAGGTTGGAGTCACATGATACATAATAAAGGGTTGCATCTTTGAGGTTATGGGCTGGAAAACTTTTCAAAGAAGGTGGATCTGTAGTATAGTCACTCCAATGGCTCCTTTTAAAGCTATGAGAATTTCCACACTAAACTAAACATAGGTATTTACTCTACACAGCTCAATCTCCATAGCAAATAGAGACAATAAGAACATGACCTTTTATTGGACATCTCCAGCCAATCATCTGAAAGTAAATGACTCTTTATATCATCCCTAAACTCATAATATCCCTTCTCAAATATGCTGCCCCTCCACCCAGTTGTACAAGCAAAAAACCTGGGAATCAATTTTGACTCCTCCAACCCCACCATCTGTATACAATGTATCAAGTCCTGTCAATTCTATCTTCTTGTGAGTTTCTCTATTCCAACTATAACCGGTCAGTTTAATCTGACATCCCCCTCCAGTGTTGCTTTCCTCTAATCAGTTCTTCACATGACTGTCAGAATGATCTAAGACAACTTACTAGTCTTAGATCTTGGGACAGCTGTATTACGCCTGAGGCAGGTAAAGCCTGGGCCTGTCTTTCCAGTAACATGCAGCTGCAAGTTTACCTATTTCAGAATGCATACAAAAATTACCATGCTATGTATACAATAGTGTAATGTGAAAAAAAGAAAATCTCTGATCTAAAACACAAGTTTGACTGCATAACTACTTTCCTCAAAGCCATTCAATTATCCCCGGTAGCTATCCAGATAAAGAAAAAAAACAGGTTATGATAGCCTATAACATCTGGAATGACCCACTCTCTGTCTACTACCCTAGACTCATGTCTTGCCACTTACTGCCTTGGAATTGCTACTTTAACAGCAGGTAAATGCTTGTAGTTTTCAGCAAATACCCTGTTGTTTCATGCCTGTAAACCATTGTTCATGGTTTCCCTTTTTGCATACTTTATTTTTTTAATTTTAATTGTTGATTGTTGATCAAGTACAGTTTTCTGCCCTTTTTATCCATTCCCAGCACACACCCCAGGCTTCCCCACCTCCCTCCCATTTCCACCCCCTGCCCTTGTTTTGGACCATGTGTCCTTTATACTTGTTTCTATAAACCATTCCCCTTTTCCTCTGAAATTCCTTCCCCTCTCCCCTCTGGTCACTGCCAGCTTGTTCTCTACTGGTTATATTTGGTTATATTTTGCTTGCTTGTTTGTTTTGTTGTTTAGGTTCCTGTTAAAGGTGAGATCATATGGTATTTCTCTCTCACCGCCTGGCTTATTTAGTTTAGCATAATGCTTTCCAGTTCCATCCATGCTGTCCGAAAGGGTAGGAGCTCCTTCTTTCTTTCTGCTGCATAGAACTTCATTGTGTAAATGTACCATAGCTTTTGATCCACTCACTTACTGATGGGCACCTAGGTGGCATCCAACGCTTGGCTATTGTAAATTGTCCTGCTATGAACATTGGGGTGCATAGGTTCTTTTGGATTGCTGTTTCAGGGTTCTTAGGATATAATCTTAGCAGTGGAATTGCTGGGTCTTATAGGCTGATCCATTTTCAGTTTTCTTAGAAAATTCCATACTGTTTTCCATTGTGGTTGTACTAGTCTGCCATCCCACTAACAGTGCACTAGGGTTCCCTTTTCTCCACAACCTCTCCAACACTTGCTGTTTGTTGACTTGTTTATGATGGCCATTCTGGCTGGTGTAAAGTGGTATCTCATTGTGGTTTTAATTTGTGTCTCTCTGATAGATAGCAATAGTGAGTATTTTTTCCTGTGTCTCTGGACCCTCTGTATGTCCTCCTTGGAGAGTGTCTATTCAGTTCCTTTGCCCACTTTTTAATTGGGTTGCTTGTCTTCTTAGAGTAGGGTCATGTGAGTTCTTTATATATTTTGGAGATTAAACCCTTGTCTGAGGTATCATTGGCAATATGTTTTCCCATATGATTGGTTCTCTTTTTATTTTAATACTGTTTTCTTTAGCCATGCAGAAGCTTTTTATTTTTATGAGATCCCATTTGTTTATTATTTTCTTTATGTTCCGTGCTGTAGGGGACATATCAATGAAAATGTTGCTGCCTGAAATATCTGAGATTTTCCTGCCTATATTCTCCTCCAGGACTTTAATGGTACCAGTACTTATATTTAAATCTTTTATCCACCTTGAATTTATTTTTGTTTATGGTTAAGTTGGTGCTCGAGTTTCTTTTCTTTCTTTTCTTTTTTTTTTTTTTTTTTTTTTTTTTTTTTTTTTTTTTTTTTTTTTTTTTTTGCATGTAGCCGTCCAGTTCTCCCAACACCATTTGTTGAACAGGCTATTTTTCTCCATTTTATGTTGCTTCCCCATTTGTCAAATGTTAATTGACCATAGAGATTTGGGTTTATTTCTGGGCTCTCTGTTCTGTTCCACTGGTCTATGTGCCTGTTTTTAATCCATACTAGGCTGTCTTGATCACAGTGACCTTGTAATACAGTTTGGCATCAGGTATTATAATCCCTCCTACTTTGTTCTTGTTTCTCAAAATTGGAGCAGCTATTTGTGGTCAGTTATGGTTCCATATACATTTTTGAAGTGTTTGTTCTATGTCTGTGAAATATGCCATTGGTACTTTAATTGGTATTGCATTGAATCTGTAAATTGCTTTGGGTAGTATGGACATTTTGATGATGTTCATTCCTCCAATCCATGAACATGGCATATGTTTCCATTTGTTTGTGTCTTCCTTGATTTCTTTCTTCAGTGTTGTGTAGTTTTCTGAATACAGGTATTTTACCTCCTTGGTTAGGTTTATTCCTAGATATTTTATTTTTCTTGTTGCTGTATCAAATGGGATTTTTTCCCTTGATTTCTGTTTCTGCTGTATCATTGTTGGTATACAAAAATGCCTTTGATTTCTGGATATTGACTTTGTATCCCACTGTTTTGCCAAATTTATTTATTAGTTTGAGGAGTTTTTCGGTAGAGGCTATAGGATTTTCTATTTACACTATCATGTCATCTGCAAAAAATGACAGTTTTTTTTCCCTCCTTTCCAATTTGCATGTCTTTTATTTCATTTTCCTGCCCAATCGCTGTGGCCACAACTTCCAATACTATATTTAATAGAAGTGGTGAAAGTGGACAACCTTGTCTTGTTCCTGATCTTAGTGGGAAAGATACTAGTTTTTGCCCATTGAGTATGATGTTGGCTGTAGATCTCTTATATATGGCCTTTATTATGTTGAAGAATGCTCCCTCTATTACCACTTTGTTGAGGGTTTTTGTCATAAATAGGTGCTGTAATTTATCAAATGCTTTTTCTGCATCTATTGATATGATCATGTGGTTTTTGTATTTGCTTTTGTTTATGTGATGTATTACATTTATTGATTTGTGAATAGTGTACCATCCTTGCATCCCTAGGATGAATCCCACTTGGTCAGGGTGTATGATCTTTTTAATGTATTGTTGGATGCAGTTCGCCAATATTTTGATGAGGATTTTAGTATCTATATTCATCAGCGATATTGGCCTGCAGTTTTCTTTCTTTGTTGTATCTTTATCTGGTTTTGGGATTAGAATGATACTGGCTACATAAAAGGGGTTTGGAAGCATTCCATCATTTTGGATTTTTTGGAATAGTCTGTGAAGAATAGGGGTTAGCTCTTCCTGAAATGCTTCATAGAATTCTCCTGTGAAACCATCTGGTCCAGGGCTTTTGTGTGATGGGAGTTTTTTGATTACTGCTTCAATTTCATTTGCTGTTATTGGTATATTCAAGCTTTCTGCTTCTTCTTCATTGCATTTTGGAAGATTATATTTTTCTAGAAATTTGTCCAGTTCACCTAGGTTTTCAAATTTCTTGGCATACAATTCTGCATAGTAATTTCTTACAATCCTTTGTATTTTGTGGTATCAGGTATAATCTCTCCTCTTTTATTTCTGATTGTGTTTATTTGGGTCCTCTCTTTTTCTTGATGAGCTTGCTTAAAGGCTTGTCAATTTTGTTTATCTTTTCAAAGCTCCTGGATTCATTGATCTTTAGAATTGTTCTTTTAGTCTCTATGTCATTTAATTCTGCTCTAATCTTTGTTATGTCCTTCCTTGTACTTGCTCTGGGCTATCTTTGTTGTTGTTCCTTGAGTTCTTGTCGGTTTAGGGTTAGGTTGTTTGTTTGAAATGTTTCTATCTTTTTTAGGTAGGCCTGTATCACTATGAACTTCTCTCTCAGGATTGCCTTCCCTGTGTCCCATAAGTTTTGGGTTGTTGTAGTTCATTTTTGTTTGTTTCCAGAAAACTTTTGATTTCTTCCTTAATTTTGTTCTTCACCCATTCATTGTTTAATAGTATGCTATTCAATCTCCATGATTTTGTGTGTTTTGGGTTTTTCTTCTCCTGGTTGGTTTCTAGTTTCATTCCCTTATTTTCAGAAAAAATGCTTGATATGATTTTAATTTTCTTGATTTTCTTGAGGCTTGTTTTGTGTCCTATCATGTGGTCTATCTTTGAAAATGTTCGAAGTGCATTTGAAAAGAATGTGTATTTAGCTTCTTTGGGATGAAGGGCTCCATATATGTCAGTTAAGTCCATTTCATGTAGAGCATTGTTCAATGCCATAATATCTTTGTTGATATTGTGTTTGTAAGATCTGTCCATTTTTGACAATGGTGTGTTAAAATCCCCTGATATAATTGTGTTGCTGTCAATATTTTTCTTGAAATCCTGTGAGATTTTCTTTATATATTTGTGTGTTCCTACTTAGAGTGCATATATGTTTACGATGTTTATGTCTTCTTGGTGGATTCTTCCATTGAGTATTATGAAGTGACCTTCTGGGTCTCTCTTTATGGCCCTTTTTTTAAGTCTATTTTATGTAATATGAGTATTGGTACTCCGGCTTTTTTTCCCTGTCTGTTTTCTTGGAATATTTGTTTCCACCCCTTCACTTTCAGTTTGTGTAGGTCTTTCATCCTCAGGTGGGTCTTTTGTAGACAGTATATGTATGGGTCATGCTTTTTAATCCATCCAGCTATTCTATGTCTTTTGACCGGAGCATTTAATCCATTTACATACAAGGTCATTATTGATAGGTACTCATTAATTGCCATTGTCATACCTGTGTTTCCACCTCTCTCTCTTTTCCTTCCTTTCCTTAAAGCAGTCCTTTTAGTATTCCTCTCAGAGCTGGTTTGGAGGAGGTGTACTCTTTTAGAGTTTTTTTTTTTTTTTTGTCTGGAAAGCTCTTTATTTGGCCTTCTATCTTGATTGAGAGCCTTGCTGGGTGAAGTAGCCTTGGTTGCAGGTGTCTGGTTCTCACTACTTGGAATATTTTTGCCATTCTCTTCTTGCTTGGAGCGTTTCCATTAAGAAGTCAGCAGCTAACCTTATTGGGGCTCCCTTGTATGTTACTTCTTTTTCTCCCTTGCTGCCTTTAAGATTCTCTCTTTATTTTGGAGTTTTGTCATTTTAATGATGATGTGTCTTGAAGTGGGCTTCTTTGGGTTCCTCATGATTGGGACTCTCTGTGTTTCCTGGATTTGTGTGACTTTTTCTCTCATCAAATTAGGGAAGTTTTCCATCATTATTTTTTTCAAATAGGTTTTCTATCCCTTGTTCTTCTTCTCCTTCTGGTACCCCTTTTATATGGATATTATTATGTTTCATATTGTCCTGCATTTCTCTTAATTCCTCTTCATTCTTTCTGAGCCTCTTTTCCTTTTCTTGCTCTTTCTGGGAGTTTTTTCCTACCTTGTCCCCCAGCTCACTGATCCAATCTTGTGCTTCATTGATCCTGCTTTTGATTCCTTCTACTGTGATCTTCAGCTCAGAAATTGTACTCTTCATTTCCTCTTGGCCCTTGGTGATAGTTTCTATTTCTTTTTTCATGTTGAGATAGTTTGCAGTGAGTTCATTGTAGTTTCCTTGTAGTTTCTGGTAATTCACTGTGAGCTTATTGAGCTTCCTGATAACAATTGCTTTGAACTCAGTATCTGGCAGTTGAGTTCTCTCTATTTCAGTTAGCATTCTTCCTAATGCTTCCTCCTTTCCTTTCATTTGGGGATTGTTTCTTTGTCTTCCCATTGTTTGTGAGACTCTTATTAGCTTCAGCTTCTTAAATTGATCTGTTCCGGCTCCCTGTGGATTAATGGTGTGGACTTCTGTGGTACACTGTTCACCACCTGTTGTATTCTGTTGTGCTGGTTAGGACAGATTGTGTTCAAGGTGGTTCTTTCATGTGTACAGGGTTGTGAGGATTCTCTCTTGCTCTTGTATAGTTGTTTGTTCTGGGTAATTTCTTCACTATTTAGTTATATTTTCAGATAGGTCCTGGATTGATGTTAGTATTGCTTCCACTCCCTCCCTCCCTCACCTTCTTCTATTGTTATCTGTTGGAGGTTCTTTTGTTGTTGGATTTCCTCTACCAGCAGGTATCCTGGTGTTCACAGCTTCCATCTACTTTTTTGTGATCAGTTGGGGGGGTAAGGCAAAATGGTTCAAGACAGCAAGAGAGTATTCTATGATATTTACAGTAGCAGCCCATAGAGAAGAAATAGGAGATCCTTTGGCTATGCATAGTGTTAACCATGATATTCCACCCAACTAACCACTTTTTAGAAAGGATGGAAAGGAAATAAGATTCTTGTTGTGGAGGGAAGGATTGTGAGTTGAATCTAGAAAGCAGAGAGGTTGTGGGAGGTCAGATTCTGAGGTAAGGTGAGAGTAAAGGATAGAAAATAGGTGTAGTGTGTGAGAGAATACAGTTAACCACTACAGTAATAGAGTTTAGGAAACCTTGAACTGGGCTAAGATCTGGGAGGGGTGTTTTATAGTACTTACATTTTATGGAACAGCTATTATTTACAATAATATTAGTGCAACAATCATATGACAGACTCTACGTGATCTGGATGACAAGAATAGGGAGTATAGGACCTTTAGTAGTGTGCTAATGGAACACAAGTAAAATGAAGGACAGTAAATTAGCAATACACTATGGAAGTGAGAAACAGGGGAAACTTGTGAAATGATACAGTTAAACAGCCAGCAAAGAAGACTAAACAGAAAGAAGAGGAATACAAAAAAAAAATTTAAAATAAAAGATGTAAAAATAATGAAAAAATAATAATACAAATGTGCAATAACTTTCAGGTTCTCTGCAATAGCAAAATGAAATTTTTATTACTGTTTCAGCGGTTTGGATGCCCCCTCTTTGGGTTCAACTCTGGTCTTTTCACAGTTTCAGGGTTTTTTTTTTTGTCTCATATCTGGTTTTTCAATTTTCACTACAATTTTTGGTCTCCTATTTTCGTATATGCTGGGGTACTGTTAGCTGTTTGCTCTGTTCCTCTGCAGATCAACTAGGTTTTTCTCCCTTGTGTAGGGGAAGTGGAATCACTTCCTCCCTCCTACCTCACCATCATCTTCCTCCTCCCTCATGGTTTCCTTTTTGCCTAGAATGTTCAACCTTTCCCCTTTTGGCCTGGCTAGCATCTTTGAGATTTTGTGTAGGTACAATATCTCCCAGGAAAACTTCCATGTCTGTTTCCCACCTCTACTAGTGTACCCCTCTTTGAAATTCTCATAATATCTTCAGCATATAATTGTCATCAGATTTGCCACATTGCATTAGAATCTTGTTTGTTGCTCTTACTAGCCTGTGAGTTTGTTGAGGACAAAGTATGTGCCTTATTCAATGCTATATTTCCACCACCTAGCATAATGTTTTAAAAAAGTGTTATCATATAACTCTAGAATAACAATAAAAATAAAACACCTCTGTTCAAAAATGGACAAAAGATGGATTTGTGTAGATATTGTTCAAAGAAGATACACAAATGGCCAATAAACACAGGAAAAGATGTCCAGCATCATTAATCAATAGGGAAATACAAATAAAAACTACAATGTGATACCACTTTACACTCACTAAGATGGCTATAATAAGAAGTGGAGCCCTGGCTGGTGTAGCTCAGTGGATTGAGCGCAGGCCTGTGAACCACAGGACCGTGGTTCGATTCCCAGTCAGGGCACATGCCTGGGTGCAGCCAGTTCCCAGCAGGGGATGCATGAGAGGCAACCATACATTGATATTTCTCTCCTTCTCTCCTTCCCTTCCTCTATAAAAATAAATAAATAAAATCTTAAAAAAAAAGAAGTGGAAAATAATGTTGGTGATAATGTGAAGAAATTTGGAACTCTATACATTGCTTGTAGATATGGAAAATGACACACCCTTTGTGAAAAAACTACCAAATCATTTGATAGTTTTTCAAAAAGTTAAAAAGTAGAATTATCATATGAATCAGCAATTCCACACCTCAGTATATACCCCAAATAATTGAAAGCAGTAGTTCAAAGAGATACTTTTTTTGAAGGAATGTATATGTTTTATTTATTATTATTATTATTATTATTATTATTATTATTATTTTTATTGTCGTTCACGAGTTGTTTCCATTTCCACCCCACCACTCCCCCATCCCCACCTCCCTCCCCTGATTCCACCTTCCCTTGGTTTTGTCCATGTGTCCTTTATAGTTGCTCCTGAAAACCCTTCTCCCTTCTCCTCCCATTATCCTCTCTCACCTCTCCTCTGGTTACTGTCAGATTGTCCTTAATTTCAATGTCTCTGGTTACATTTTGCTTGCTTGTTTGTTTTGTTGATTAGGTTCCACTTAAAGATGAGATCATCTGGTATTTGTCTTTCACCACCTGGCTTATTTCACTTAGCACAATGCTCTCCAGTTCCATCCATTCACCTTCTGAGACTGTGGATACTAGCTGGGTCATTTCCAGAGAAATTAGGGAGCTGGGTGACACCTGAAGAAGGGAGGCGAGCTGAGCCATGATGGACCCTAACCCAGATAGTCTCTAGTCTGGTTGGAAAGTTGGGCTGTGTGAGAGGCTGGGTGCTTGTTAGGAGTGGCAGGCTTGAACAGGAAGATTTTGTTTTAAAAAGAGGCTCTTGGTGGCTGTTTATGGAACTCTTCCATAGCCCCTGCCACCCTGGCTGAAACCCTGCAGCCACCTCAGCCTCAAACAGATACTTGTACACCAATGTTCATAGTGGCAATATTCAAATAGCTAAAAGGTGGAAGCACCTGAAGAGTCAATTGATAGATGAATGGATAAACAAAATGTGGTATATAAATACAATGGAATATTATTCAAACTTAAAACAGGAAGGAAATATGACACATGCTACACCATGGATGTACTTGGAAGACATTATGCTAAATTAAATAAACCAGTCACAAAAGTGCAAATACTCTATGATTTTACATATATAGGGAAGGGGCTTAAAGTAGTCAGATTCATAGGGATAGAAAGTAAAATGGTGCCTGCCAGGGGCTGGGAGCAAGGGGAATGGGGAGTTATTGTTTAGTGAGTACAGATTTTCAGTTCTAAAACATGGAAAGAGTTTTAAAGATGAGTGGATATGATTATTGCCCAACAGTGTGAATGTACTTCATGCCTCCAAAGTGTACACTTAAAAATGTTTAAGATCCTAGTTTTTCCAGCTCAATTAAGCTATAAATGATATGTTAAATTTTTAAGGTTAAGGTGTACACTTTGATGATTTGATATACATATATGTTGCTAAATGTTTACCACAATAAGGTTAGTTAACATACTCTTCACCTCACATAATTCCTATTTTGTTGTCACTGTTCTTATATTGAGACCATTAAAACTCTACTGTCAGTATACAATACAGTATTCTTAAATACAACCACTGTGTTGTACATTATATCCAGAGACCATATTTTTCTTATAACTGAGAGTTTGGACCTTTTGACCAACATCTTTTCATTTCCTCCATCCCTCAATACCTGACATTCGACATGCTACTCTTTGTTTCTATTAGCTTGATGTGTGTAGATTCCATATATAAGTGAGATCATAATCATACTGTATCTTTCTCTGTCTGACTTATTTCACTTAGCAGAATGCCCTCAAGGCCCATCCATGTTGTTGCAAATGACAGGACTTTAAGTAAATTGGATAAGAGAGAATAAATTCTTTACCCTTGTGATATGGGAGGGGAAGATATCTATAGCACTGAGAAAAAACACATAGCTACTATAAGTAAATGGCCCTTAGCATAAGTAAAATTGAGGAAGAAGTGCATTATAAGGATATGGTTGTCTATTTGTCGATGTTTTTTACTATAAGGAACAGAATTCAAAATAAAGCTAGATTAAGAAAATAGTGTATGTATTAGGACTAGCAGTTGAAAGGTTCATGAATCATTTGGCTTCAGGCAGTTGTAGACCTATTCTCAAACTGTGAAGTTAGGAATCTGCTTCTGTCCTTTTTATGGTTTTAATTTCCTCTGTGTTTATCATTAGAAGGTCCACACTTACATCTAACCAGATTAGTAATTCAGAAGGGAGTGCATTGCTCCTAATAGTTCTAACATAATTCCAAGGACAAATTTATTGGCCTAGTTTGGGGCACAAAATTATACCACTTCATATCACATGCTCATTCCTGAAGCCAGTAGGTAGAACATCAAATTGGCTGGGTTAAAGTTTATGTGCCTACTCTTTGAACCAGGGAATGGAATAACTCTGCTCAAACCTTACAGGGAGCAGGGAGAGAGAGAGAGGGAGAGAGAGAGAGTGCAATGGTTCCTCAAAGATAAACCAAAATGCTATATTCTCAAGGAAATTGGGAATTTATGTTAGACATAAAAAATAACCAACATACAAACTTAATAGCCCACCCAATTTACAAAAATCCTCAATTAATACTATGCCACTATACCACCCATATGCAAATGAAAAATGTATTTACAACTTCTATACAAAGAGACAATCCAAATTCATGTGTCCAAGTGCACCCAACATTAAGCCCAAGATCTTTAAGTAATGCAGGTCATCTTGGGTAGGTCTTAATGTAGCTCCCCATGGTTTTATATCCATAAACACATGACACATTTGATTCCATCCAAAACCCCCAATGTCTAAAATTGGAGCAAAAACAGGATGAATTAAATAAGTAATACTTCCATTTGGAAATAGAAAGAATGGATACAATACATAAAGATTACCCATCAATATCTTAGCAATTTATGTATTATATACTTGAATAGCAAGAACTCCTTGACCTAGCAATAGAGGGAGTTCTTGGTCAATGCAGCTGGATGTCTCAGGTTTTGTTCTCTGAGAACATCTCCCTTATCTATTTTCCCATTTGGCTACTCCTCAAAGGGACATTGAAAAATTTACCCTCTCTGAACTGCACCAACAGTTTCAGCAACCTACTTCCCATAGATGTGAGTTCAGTGACTTGGAGATTGCATTAATGGTTGAAAAAATATAGACCTTTAGGTTTTAATGGCAAAGCTTGTCTTTTCTCTGGCAATACATTTTCTTAAAATTTAGTAGATACATCACTTAGTATAGTATTAAATTTAGTTTCCAATAAGGTAAAACACAAAAATAACAGTGGCTTATTCAAGATTGAAGTTTAATTCTTATTTTCATAAAAGAAATCTGGAGGTAAATTGTCCAGAGCCAATATGAAGCACACAACTTCCTTTGTGCTCTCTGGTCTACTATGCCTAAGGTATGGCTGTTTTTCTCATGGCCCAAGATAACTAATAGAACTCCAGATATCATATCTACATTGCAAGCAATAGGATGGGAAAAGGTGAAAAAAGGGCATGCTTTTCTGGCTGGGTGGCTCAGTTTGTTGGAACATCATCTCATACACTGTAAGGTGGCAAGTTTGATTCCTAGTTAGGGTACATATGTAGGATGTGGGTTTGATCCCCAGTTGGAATATATATAGAAGACAACCAATCAATGTTTCTCTCTCACATTGATGTCTTTCTCTCTTTCTCCCTCATTTTTCTCTCTCTCTCTCTCTCTCTCTCTCTCCCTCTCTCTCCCCCCTCTCCTTCCCCCTTCCTCTATCTCTCTAAGATCAATGAACATATCCTCCAGTGAAGTTTTTTTTTTTAAAGGCATGCCTGCTGCTTTCTAAGAAGACTTCTCAGGAGGTGCATGAAACACTATTGCCTATGTTTCATTGGCCAGAACTTAAAAGCGTGACCATGCCTAACAGTAAGAGCTGTTGGGAAATATAGTCTAGTCTTTTATTCCAAATGGAAATATGCCAAGGTAAAAGTTGCAAATCTGTTACTAAAGAAGGTAAAACTAGATGATGGAGTAGCCTACTAGAATTCTACATCATACTACTAGATATTTGATTTAAATTCTATTTCATAGGGTGGTAGTCAAAGGAAGAACTATTGTCAACTCATATAATTAAATCTTCACACTAGCCTAGATAGTCCTCTCTTTTGGCAACTGACCTGGCCTCCTCCTCCTACTCTGCCCTGGCCTCCTACTCCTCCAATTAAATGACTTTTATCTTGGCTTTTGCATTGGGTTCATTAAAAAGTCACCTTATGGTGAAGGGAGCACAGTTAATCTTCCCTTTTTTAAAGACGCATCCAAGGTATTGATAATTTTTTACCTTAAGATTTTATTTATTTTTAGAGAGAAGAAAAGAGGGAGAGAAGCATCAATGTGTGGTTGCCTCTCATGTGGCCCCTACCGGGGACCTGGCCTGCAACCCAGGCATGTGCCCTGACTGGGAAGCAAACCGGTGACCCTTTGGTTTGCAGTCTGTACTCAATTCACTGAGCTGCACAAGCCAGGGATGACCATCTTTTTTTATAGGAATGGGTGCTTGAGGGTTACCTGGGGATCTGAATTTTCCCAGGCCCTATTCTTTTGTTCAACTGTGCTTCCTTTCCTATCTTTTTGAAAAAGTGTTCCTTTTTTATCTACTCATCTCTGCACTCTACCCATTCCCCTCGCACTACAATAACCTTGGTTAGTGAGACATCACTCATAATTAGACCATTGTCGATGGCATAGGATTTTTAACAGAACTTACTTGAGAAAGACCTAGATTATCAATAGATTCTGCTATGGCTGCCAATATTTGCCAATGATTGTGCCAGTTTTGAGATAGAGATGCTGTTGTTTTCTTCAGTCCTGTGAGGCTCCAAGTTATGAAACAATCTGTCAATTTGGACTACAGTCCATAGGCAGAAAGCACTGATGCTATATTTCTTCCTAAATCTACTTGCAGACCTCCTCAGATCTAGTTTGAGGTAATTCCTCTCTTGTAGAACTTTGGTGAAAGCAACAGAAAGCAAGTAATAAATGCCAACAGCCTGGTTTTCCCTTTGTAATATCTTCTAACACTATAGTAATTTCTCTTTGCACATCTGCTTCATTCTTCTTTATTCAGAACAAATTTCTTTGTTTCTATGAGCTTTCTGCTGGTTCTAGCAATGTGTGGGTTAACATGCCAGCAGCTTAACAAGAGCAGCAGAACTCACCAGAATCTCTGAATCCCAAATTCAACTTCCTTGGGAAAGAATCTTACTAATTCGGTTCAGTTAGTTTTTCGCCAATCATCAAATCATCTATGGCTAGGGGATAAGGAGTATGCACTATGAATATGGCAGACAGAAGTTTCCCTTGATTTTTTGTAGGGTTATTTTCAAAGTAGAGATTTGATTGGGCAGGCAACTGAAAAGGTGTCTACTACAGATGTAATCATAAATAACTATAATACAAGAAAGGTAAGAACTATATGCCATAGCAATATAAAGGAAGAAGAGATTCTTACAGTGAAGATTCACAGAAGTAATGATGGAGGCAGAAATTGGAGTGATGTATCTATAAGCCAAAGAATGCCAGGGATTATCAACAAACGCAAGAAGTTAGAAGAAGCAAAGAAGAATTCCATTCTATAAGTTCCAAAGAAATCATGGTCCTGTTGGCACCTTGATTTTAGACTTACAGCTCCCAGAAATAAGATAATTTTTTGTTTTAAGCTAACATTTATAGTACTTTTTTTCAGCAGTCCTAAGAAATGGATATACATTCTACAGTGACAGATACTGTGTGCTCCAAAGCTTTACCTTACCTCTTAATGACATCTTAATTAATGACTTCACCTTTATAAGCAATGACGTCAAGTGGGGAAATCCTCACCACACTACCCACTCTACCCCTCCAGCCCCTCATTCCCTCTAAGCATTTTTTCCTTACAACTTTCTTACATAAAAATTATGTACTATTTAGTCTTTCTAATATTATAAAATACCCTATAAAAAGTAAATTACTTCTGGTAATGATGGTTTATTGTGTAGTTGATATGGATGCTACCCCACAAACTTGGGTTTTTAAGAACTATCACATTTCTTTTTTTTTTCAATTTTTTAATTTAATTATTTTTCAAGTACAGTTTTCTATCTATTACTCCCATCCCATCCCACCCCCCATCCTCCCCCCTCCCTCCCATTTCCACCCTTCTCACTTGTTGTCCATGTATCCTTTATATAGGTTCCTCTAANCCCATATTGCCACAAGCTGTGTTGTCAGTTCTTTGGATGTTTCATGAGATGCTGGAAATCTAGAAATCATTAAAAATATTCTGGTTTTTCAGTATTGACAAAGGATTCAAAATCTTAAAACCTGGAGTAGGCCAGCACAAAATATTTCTGCAGGTGGTATCAACCCTTTGAATCATGATTTTTCTACTACTGCCATAGCTAATGGGAATCTGTATATTAAGTTGAGTTTGGGCTCCCTTCAGTTTTAGTGTAAGTTCCACCTGCAGAATGAGAATGTGTGCCTCTTAATCTTTCTCAATTAAAAACAAAACTACCTGTGGAAGATAAGAACTGAAAAAGGGACAACCAAAGTAACTAAGACAGTCATAGAAACTCTCAATAGAGCCTTGGAGGTGAGAAAAGATAAAAATTTGCTTAGCAGACTGTGGGGGCCCGCCAGGCCGCAGGGGATCACGGACAGAGCCCCCACTGTGAAAACGGTGGCGGGACTTGGTTTCTGGTCCCTGGAGCCGGCGGGTATCTTGACATCTTCCGGACCTTCTCCTTCTCAGCCTTGAAGGCAGGAACAAGGTCTTGGCATGTGCGTCATGTTCCAGGAAAGAGAAAATCTTGAGGACACTGCTATCTGTGAGCTAATGTTCTCAGGATGTGAGAACATCTTGCCCTCTTGATAGCCTTCGGTAATGTACAAACTTTTGTAAAACAGCATTGTTCTCGGGCCACTGTAGTTCTGCATATAAGCCAGCAGTTTCTTGAATAAACTTGCCATTTGCCAGCCAGGAGCACTTGGACCTCTCCATTATTTTAATTAAGTTAAGTCCATCGCCTCACCTCTCGACCACCTTGCTGCCGCGGGCGGCGGCAGCAGACATGTGCCCTGACAAGTACCCATTGGTTCTGATAGTTAAAGGGACAGGTGTCAGTTAGGGCTATTTGTCTACTAGTAGTGGGTTGCTCCTTTTTCTCTAACAAGGAGTTAGGTGGTTGGTAGCCCAGGGTTAGTTCAGTTCCTCAAGGTAAATCTTGACTCTAATTTTCCTTTTCTGTCATTCTTACTATTTATCTTTTTTATATGAATATAAGATAGCTATTGTAGCACCAGGCACAGCATCTATGTTTCACTGAAGGAAAAGGGGTACCTCTGCAGCTGAGATATCCTTCCCAATTATTACTCACCACATGTTGGTGTGGGATTAGCTCATTCTGCATCTCTGCTCCTCCTACTAATCTTGATGTGAATTATTTATATTCTTAGCTACAGGAATCCTGTCAGCTATATTTCAGGTGGTTGTGAATGATGGTTGTTCTGTACTTTAGTTGTAATTATGATGTGGTTGTGGTCCACATCCACATGTGGTTGACATGTGGTTAGCAACCATCTTCAGATTGCTTTGTAACTCATTTTGGGAGGCTTTGGGCAGAACACAGGCAGTTTCTGACCTTGGCTTGCACCTCCTGAGGGGTCCCAGATACAGTTGACCTGGTTAACAGCTTATGACCACATCAAAGTAGCACCCAACCTCCTCTAAAAGTGACATACAAAAGGGACAAATTTAGCTAGCACCAGAGCCCTACTGAAGTAAGTCCTGCTCAGTGGGATGACCCTGCACAGCTGATCCTACATGGTTGTCCCAGCAAGTCCTCACAGTGAATTGGCCTGGGGGGTAAATCCCTCCCATTTATGTGCCAACAGCAATCAAAGCTCAACAACAACAGGAGACTATACATAGCTCACATGTGCAGCGGAGCACACCTGGAGTGCCCAGCTCAGGTGAACCGGGATGCTGTGCCACTAGACCTTGCAAGACACCTACTACATTAGGCCACCCTACCAAGTCCAGGAAACATGGCAGCTATACATAACAGATAAAAACAAACACAGGGAAGCAGCCAAAATTAGGAGACAAAGAAATAGGTTCCAAGCGAACGAATAAGAAAAACAACTAAATGAAATTGAGACTAACGCACAGAATTCACAATAATCATTGTAAGGATGCCCAATGAATTTAGAACCTCAACAGCATTAAAAAAGACACAAAAACCATGAAAAAGAACCAATCATAAATGAAGGACACACTAACTGAAATGAAGAGTAGTTTAGATGAAATCAACAGTAGAGATAAAGCAAAGAAACAAATCAGTAATTTGAAATATAAGAAAGCAGAAAACAGAAGCCTACCTCCCTTTTTCTGTGGTTACTGCCTCCTCTTTCTGTTCCTGGTCTGGCTGATTAAGTCTTATTACAGTCAGGTCTTGGCTCCCAAGAGGCTGTTGAGTCCACAATGTCCTCTCCTGGGTGAGACAATCCATAAATTCTTAGAAGTGAAACTGTTAAGTAGAAGTGTAGATTTTGAAAATGGACAAATATTGCTAAATTCATTCTAAAGAAGATTCAGCCTAATAAGCAAGATGGCAGAGGAATGAGTGGAAGCCACACTAACCTCCTCTCAGGACAAATCTGGAATTACAACTAAATTGTGGAGAAATTACCCAGAACAAACAAATGAATAATAGTGAGAGAGAAACCTTATAACCTTGGACAGACATAAAAATCACCTTCAGTACAACCTATCTGGTAAAGAGTATGGTAGAGACCAAAGAAGGCTGGCCTGGCACCCACAGGTAGCAGCACCATAGGGATAATTAAGCAACAGGTTGGCTCCCCCTGAGAAGAATGGTGTCCAAACCCCAAGCTGGGATCCCCAGCCTAGAACACTAGAGCCCCCAAAATATACAGATAGCAACTGGTGGCAAAAAGCAGGAGGGTTGCTCTCTGCTAGAGATGGACAGCTGGGGATGTGAAGAGCCATTTAAAGGGCCAACTCACAAACTTTCATTTGCTGTCACTTACCCGGGGTTCTGGCAAAAGCGGGAGCAGAGTGGCCTGGAGATGCCTGAAGAGAGACCAGGAACAGAAGCTTTGGGGATGGAGAATAGAAAGTAGCTGCAGGGATCCTGATGCTGATTCATCCCTCAAATGACAACAGCCACCATGTTATGGAAGACCACTCCACTCTCAACAGCAGCAGCCTGAGGGGAAACAACAACACTGTCCACAAGAGAAACTCTGACCCAGCTCTGTGGTGCTTAAGCCTGACTGCTGGGTGCAGAGGGACTAGATTAATAACTGATGGAGAAAGCCACAGATGTAGATCCCTGGCCAAAGGCAGGCAGAGTTGACTAAAGATACTTGAGGAGAGACTAGGGATGGAGGCTTGGGGGAGAGAACTGAGAAAGTGGCTGCCAGGATCCCAGTGTTGACTTGTCACCCAAACTGCAGCAGCCTTCCTGCTTAGGCAAACCACTGCCCTCTGAGCAGTAGCAGCCTGAGGGGAAACAATAGCCTCAACATCAGGAGGGGCTGAGAGCAGAGTGACTAGATTATATTATTGACAACTCAATTGTCAGATATTGAGTTCAAAGCAATGGTTATGAGGAAGCTCAGTGAGCTCACTCAGAATTACCAAAAACTGCAGGGAAACTAAAATGAACTCGCTGCCACACTTTTTCTGAGTAGCTAGCATTATTCAGCACCCTGTTCCTCTAAGCATACAAAATGAAAATCCTGTACCACTTAAAATAGTAGAGTCCATAGGAGTGATATTTATTTTCAACTAAGCCAAGGCCTTAGCAACAATCCCTCCTTTGTCCAGAATCTAGAATCTAGAACAAATCATTTATTACATTTTCATGTGCATTCTGCTTCACATTCAGGGAAGTATGAAGAGCAAACACCACATCATCAGTAATAAAGACTGAGATATCTGTAACTGATTAATAGCAGAGCCTTCTCAAATACAAAGAGCTTCATCTTCCACCTTACTACCAGTCTCATCTGTTATCTTACCAACTTTTTAAGACTAAGGAGACTTGCCCTCTCAGACTGATAATGTGGAAAGAAAGCAATGTTTAAGAAAAATGCATTAGGCATCAATGGTAGAATTTCAGGTTCTGAGCTCTTAGTGGACAGAGATTTAGAGGGTTAGAAATCATGTTTGGTACTGTACTTCTCTGATCACATGAAGGTGAAACCTCATGTCACTATGTCACTCATTACACTTGGCACATTTTGCTTTAAGTAACATCTTGTAATGATTTGCAATGAGAACTAATTTCTAACTAGTAGCCTATCATAAGCATACTCAGATTTCGGAAGATGGTACCCATAGGTTTTCCTTTCAGCTCAATCATGAAAAAAGAAATAGAAACTATCAACAAAAGCCAAGAGAAAATGAAGAATACAATTTCTGAATTGAAGAACACAACAACAGGAATTAAAACCATGCTAGATGAAGCAGAGAATCAAATCAGTCAGCTGGAGGACAAGGTAGGAAAAACTTCCAGAAAGAGTAAGAAAAGGAAAAAAGACTCAAAAAGAACAAAGAAGGGTTAAGGGAATTGCAGGACAATGTGAAACTTAATAATATCCATATAATAGTGATATTGGAAGGAGAAAAAGAAGAACAAGGGATACAAATCCTTTCTGAAAAAGTAATGATAGAAAACTTCCCCAATCCGATGAGAGAAAAAGTCACACAAATCCAGGAGGCACAAGGGGGTCCCAATCAAGAAGATCCCAAAGAGGTCCACTTCAAAACACATCATAATTAAAATTTCAAGACAAAAAGAGAATCTTAAAGGCAGCAATTGAGAAACAGGAAGTAACAAACAAGGAAGCCCAGATAAGACTAGCAACTGACTTCTCAATGGAAACAATACAAGCCAGAAGGGAATGACAAGTATTTCAAGTAATGAAAATCAAAGGCCTGCAACCAAGACTACACTATCCAGCAAGGCTCTTGATGAAAATGGAAGGTGAAATAAGGAATTTCTCAGACAAAAGAAGGCTGATAGAATACACTTTCACCAAACCAGCACAAGATATGTTAAAGGGACTGCTTTAAAAGGAAGAAAAGGAGTCAGAGAGAGGAACACAGGTACAAAGGAAAGAAGATGGCAATGAATAAGTACCTATCAAAAATAATCTTAAATGTAAATGGATTAAAAGCTCCAATCAAAAGACAAAGAATAGCTGAATAGATTAAAAATTATGACCCACACATATGCTGCCTACAAGGGACCCACCTCAGAACAAAAAACCTACACAGACTGAAAGTGAAGGGTTGGAAAAAATATTCCAAGCAAATAGACAGGGAATAAAAGCCAGGGAAGCAATACTCATACCAGACAAAATAGACTTCAAAACAAGGGCCATAAAAGAGACCTAGAAGGACACTTCATAATACTCAAGGGTGGAATCTTCTAGAAGACATAAATATTATAAACATATATGCACCCAATATAGGAGCACCCAAATATATAAGGAAAGTCTTGGAGGACTTCAAGAAAGATATTGACAGCAGCACAATTATTTCAACACCCCACTGTCAAAAAAGGATAAGATCTACCAAACAAAATATCCACAAAGATATTGTGGCATTGAACAACGCCCTAGATGAAATGGACTTAACTGATATCTGTATAGAAACTTTCACCCCAAAGAAGCAAATACACATTCTTTTAAAATGCACATGGAACATTTTCAAAGATACACCACATGATAGGACCCAAAACAAGCAACAAAAAAATTCAAGAAAATTGAAATTATATCAAGCATTTTCTCTGACCAGAAGGGCTTGAAATTAGAAGTTAACCTCAAGGAAAAAACTCAAAAACAGCAAATTCATGGAGATTGAATAGCATGCTATTAAACAATGAATGGGTTAAGAATAAGATTAAGGAAAATTTTTTAAAGTTTCTGGAAACAAATGAAAATGAACACACAACAACTCAAAACTTATGGGACACAATGAAGGCAGTCCAGAGATGGAAGTTTATAGTGATACAGGCCTACCTAAAAAAGATAGAAATATTTCAAATAAACAACCTAATCCTACGCCTACAAGAACTCAAGGAACAACAACAAAGACATCCCAGAGCAAGTAGAAGGAAGGGAATAACCAAGATCAGAGCAGAATTAAATGACATAGAGACTGAAAGAACAATTCTAAAGATCAATTAATCTGGGAGCTGATTCGTTGAAAAGATAAACAAAATTGACAAGCCTTTTAGCAGACTCATCCAGAGAAAAAGAGAGAGGACTCTCAAATAAACAAAATCAGAAATGAAAGAGGAGAGATTACACCTGATACCACAGAGATAAAAAGAATTTTAAGAAATAACTATGAACAACTATAGGCCAAGAAGTATGAAAACCAGGGTGAAATGGACAAATTTCTAGAAAAATATAATCTTCCAAAACTCAATGAAAAAGAAACAGAAAGCCTGAACAGACCAATAACAGGTGACAAAAGTGAAGCAGTAATCAAAAAACTCCCAGGATAGAAAACCTCTGGACCGGACAGTTTCACAGGAGAATTTTGCAAACATATAAGGAAGAGATAACCCCTATCCTTCACAGACTATTCTAAAAAATCCAAGAAGAGGGAAGACTCCCTAACTCTTTTTATGAAGCCAGCATCATCCTAATCCCAAAACCAGATAAAGACATAACAAAGAAAGAAAACTACAGGACAATATCATTGATGAACATAGATGCTAAAATCTTCAAAAAATATTGGCAATCTGCATCCAGCAATACATTAAAAAGATCATACACCATGACCAAGTGGGGTTCATCCCACAGATGTATAAGGATGGTACAATATTTGTAAGTCAATAAACATAATAAGTTGCATAAACAAAAGAAAGACAAAAATCACATGATAATATCAATAGATGTAGAAAAAGCATTTGATAAGGTAAAGCACCCATTTATGCTAAAAACACTCAGCAACGTAGTGATAGAGAGCATTGGCAATGTTCTGAGAACATTCCTCAAGATAATAAAGGCCATACGATGCTGGCTGAGAGATCTATAGCAAGAATCATACTCAATGGACAAAACTAAAATCTTTCCCACTAAGATCAGGAACAAGAAAAGGATGCCTGCTTTCACTGCTTCTATTCAACATAGTATTGGAAGGTCTAGCAACAGTGCTCAGACAAGAAAAAGATACAAAAGTCATCCAAATTGGAAAGGGGGAAGAAAAACTGTCATTGTTTACAGATGACATTTTAGCATACATAGAAAATCCTATAGAGTCTACTAAAACTACTCAACCTAATAGTTAACTTTGGCATAACAGTGGGATACAAAGTCAATGTTCAGAAATTAAAGGCATTTTGTACACTAACAATGAAATATCCAAAACAGAAATCAAGAAAAAAAATCCCATTTGATATAGCAACAAGAAAAATAAAGTACCTAGGAATAAACCTAATTGAAGAGATAAAAGACCTGTATTCAAAAAATTACATGACACTGAAGAAAGAAATTAAGAAAAACACAAACAAATGGAAGCATGTACCATGTTCTTGGATTCAAAGAACTGACATAATCAAAATATCAATATTACCCAAAGCAATTTATAGATTCAATTCAATCCCTATTAAAATACTGATAATATGTTTCACAAATATAGAAGAAACACTTCAGAAATGTATATGAAACCACAACTGACCACAAATAGCTGCTCCAATTTTGAGAAAGAAGAGCAAGGTAGGAGGGATCACAATACCTGATATCAAACTGTATTACAAGGCCACTGTAATCAAAACAGCCTGGTACTGGCATAAAAACAGGCACATAGACCAATGGAACAGAACAGAGAGCCCAGAAGTAAATCCAACTCTCTGCAGTCAATTAATATTCTACAAAGGGGACAGCAACATAAAATAGAGTAAAGATAGTCTCTTCAGCAAATGGTGTTGGGAGAACTGGACAGTTACCTGCAAAAAAAATGAAACTCAAGCACCAACTTACAACATACACAAAAATGAATTCAAGGTGGGTAAAAGACTTAAATATAAGCCATAACACCATTAAAGTCCTAGAGGAGAACATTGGCAGGAAAATCTCAGATATTTCAGGCAGCAACATTTTTACTGATATGTCCCCTGGAGCAAGGGACATAAAGAAAAGAATAAATAAATGATATCTCATCAAAATAAAAAGCTTCTGCATGGCTAAAGAAAACAGTATTAAAATAAAAAGAGAACCAACCATATGGGAAAACATATTGCCAATGATACCTTAGACAAGGGTTTAATCTCCAAAATATATAAAGAAATCACATGACACCACTCTAAGAAGACAAGCAACCCAATTAAAAAGTGGGCAGAGGACTCGAACAGACACTTCTCCAAGGAGGACATACAGAGGATCCAGAGATACATGAAAAGATGCTCAATATCGCTAGTTATCAGAGATGCAAATTAAAACCACAATGAGATACCACTTTACACAGGTCAGAATAGCCATGATACACAAATCAACAAACAACAAGAGTTGAGAGGTTGTGGAGAAAAGGGAACCCTAGTGCACTGTTAGTGGGATTACAGACTGGTACAACCACTATGGAAAACAGTATGGAATTTTCTCAGAAAACTGAGAATGGATCTGCCTTTTGGCCCAGCAATTCCACTGCTAGGATTATATCCTAAGAACCCTGAAACACCAGTCCAAAAGAACATATGCACCCCAATGTTCATAGCAGCACAATTTACAATAGCCAAGAGTTGGAAGCAACCTAGGTACCCATCAGTAAATGAATGGATCCAAAAACTATGGTACATTTACACAATGGAATTCTACACAACAGAAAGAAAGAAGGAGCTACTACCCTTTGCAAACAGCATGGATGGAACTCTAATGAATTATGCTAAGAGAAATAAGCCAGGCAGTGAAAGACAAATATCATATGATCTCACCTTTAACAGGAACTTAAACAACAAAACAAACAAGCAAGCAAAATATGACCAAAGACACTGAAATAGAGAATAGACTGACAGTGATCAAAGGGAAGAGGGGAGGGAATTTCATGGGAAAATGGTGAACGGTTTGCAGGAACAAGTTTAGGACACATGGATGATAACAGGGGTCGGGGTGAAATCAGGAGGGAGATGGGGAGGACTGAGGGGTGGGCTGAGATGCGGGTAAGAGGCAGAAAACTGTACTTGAACAACAATGAAAAATAAATAAATAAATAAATAAATAAAACCCTATCTCTCCCCCCCAAAAAAAACAATAGTGCAAAGGATATAAGAGGGAAAATGGACATATATTGCTCTAAAGTTTTTATTTAAAAGATAATTTAGTGAGTTAAAGATACATATGGTAAACCTTAGAGCAACCACTAAAATAAAAACAAAAATATGTATCTAGCAAGCCCATAATGGCATTTATGAAAAAAAAATCCAAAGGGACAGTTAATACGGGTCAGGGCTGTAAAGCCATCACTCTTGTAGAGTTATGTTGGAACCTTCATCCCAATGACTCTTTACAGTCCTAGTTGATTACCTTCAGAACCTTCAGTGTGGATTAGTCTTGAGACTTTTCTTCTTTCCAATATTGAGTTCCTAATAGAAAGTCTTTGATGCATCATTACACTGAAAGCTTCCTCCTTACTAGGAATGAGAAAAAAAGAAATAGAGACAAATACCAAAAAAACTCTTGTATTTATTTTTCCAGCCCAGACCTCTTCTTCAATTTTTAAGTTCATGTATGCAGTGACCTACCCAATGTCTCTACTTGTCCCTAAAATGCAACCCAAGTCTTCAACAGTTTTATTAAGATATAATTCACAAACCATACATTCACCCATTTAAAGTGTACAACTTAATGGTTTTTAGTGTATCCACAGTTTTTTTGCAACCACCATCATAGTGAATTTTAAAACATTTTCATCACCTCAAAAAGAAATCCTGCACCATTTAGGATTACTCCCATATTCCCCCATACTCCCTGCCCTAATCAACTACTTAATCTACTTTCAGTTTTTGTAGATTTCCTCATTCAGGACAATTCATATAAATGAAATAATATAATATGTGGCTTTTTGTGTCTGGCTTCTTTTACCTCACATTATTTTTTCAGCTTCATTCATGTCACAGCAGCTATCAGTACTTTATTCCTTTTCATAGCTATAATATAGTCCATATGTGGATATACTGTATTTTGTTTATCCATTCATCTGTTGCTGGATATCTCATTTGTTTATACCTCTTGGTTATTATTAATTATTCTTATATGAAAAATACTTAGAATAAACTTTAAACTTTTTGTCCTGGCCTGCAAGGCCTATGTTGGTCACTGCTTAATTCTCCTACCTCTTCTCTTACAACCACCATTGTTCACAAACCTTCAGTTATATTGAATTTCTCTTTGTCCCTCAGCCATATCAAGGCATGTTTCAAACTCAGGACCTTTACATTTGTCGTTTCCTCTTCCAGGGCTGCTCTTCCAAGGATCACCCCATATCTGACTCCTATTGATAATTCAGATCTCTGCTCAAATGTTTCCTTGCCAGAAAGGTCTTTGCTAACCTCCCATTGCAACGTGCTTCTCTTCCTCTCATTCTTCATCATTGTAGCAGGGCTAATTTACAACATAGCTGTTATTATGATTACTGTAATTGGTTTATTCATGTTCTTATTATTATCTATCTTTACCATTATAATGCAAATTCCATAAGAGTAGTGACTTTATGTGTCTTATTTTTTGTTGTACCCCCGGTGATTTGAACAGTGCCTGGCTCATACTAAGTCCTCAGTAAATAATTGGTGAATGAAGGCTTCCAGTGCACAGTTTGATACACAAGAAGAAAGGTCAGAGGTGCAGATAGAAGTTCACAAGTGTCAGCAGAAAGGTGATACCATACATCCTTGACATTAAGGAAACATTTTTCTCTTTTTAGTATTTCTGAGGTTAGAATGCCCCCTACAGTAAAGGTTTGTAAAGCTATTATTGACTCTGTTTTACAACTTATAACTTTTTAGAATCATGGAAAGATGGTATTTGAGGTACAAAATGTGACAAGAAAATGTGTCCAGAAGTAGAACCTTAGTGAACATATTTTCAGGGATTAGGTAAAAGGCTACCTGGGTAGTTGAACCATGGTCTTTAAGATCCCCAATTTTTTCTTTTTAATTGAAACCAGCCTAATGAGAACCTATTAAATAAATTATACAGGTGTCTGACTTCTTTAAACATCATTGAAATTTCTTTGTGATGAGTGAGGGGAGTAAAGATGGAAATTGGTAGAAGATAGAGGTGAGTACCAATCACTGGATATAAACTTTCTAGATTTCTAGGGGTTTCCTTAGGCCTTCTCTGTTGGGGAAGAGTATTGTTTTTCTTAGCCTTATCCAGAAAAAAAATAATAAAATGCCAGTGAAACGGGGTGAGCAGGAGCTGCACAGATGGTTGTAAAAATTGTGGCTCTGATGCTGAGGATTTTGTTTTGTTCTTAGAACACTTCTCCATTAACAACTTCCCTACAAGTAGCCCCAACCTCACTTTCTTGTGCCCATTCCCTATGGACTTTCCTCTGTGGAACATGAGTTGAGCCACAGGTTTACTTGGAAATTAGCATAAGTCTGAATAATATACTGTTTATATCCTGTCAAATTACTCCAGGCTGACTTGGAAGGAACTTTCAGATGGAGTGCTGGAAAAATAAGTCCAGCAGTTAAGTGATTGGTAAACTGAAAGGGAACTTTTTGCACAAGACTTAAAAGAGTTCTCTTCACTCCAAGAGAAAAAAAAATTGGTTACTATATTTTTTCATTTTTATTGAGTTCATTGATGTGACATTGGTTAATATAATTATATAGGTTTCAGGTGTACAATTCTATAATGCAACATCTGTATATTGCATTGTGCACTCATCACCCCAAGTCAAGTCTCCTTCCACCAACATTTCTCCCCCCATAACCTTATGTCTAAAAGGTATTTTCAGAGGCTTCTTTCCAAGCTCTGAGGAATTAAATATAAGTTAAAATGATATAGAATATGAAACATTTTTAATGTTTTTTTCAATCTTCCTCTCTTGAGCTAAAGTCCAGGCCTAGGAAATGCTTCTGTTGTCAGGTGCCACTGCCAGATGTCATTCTCTTCCACAGCCATATCAGCGGTTGGGAGAATCTGCTTGAGCTTCTGTGCCAGAGCCAGTCATCACTCACAATGGGGAACTACATATTTAGGTCCCAAGGAGAAGAGATTAAATCCCTCTGGATGGGTTGGGTCAAGGTAAGCAGGTTATTCCAGAATATAAAATTCTCTTTGGACTTCAGAAAAACATCAGAACATATTATATCTCTTTAAACATTTAAGATTATACCTACATCTTTCTTCCTAGGCAGAAAGAAGATCAACTTCCCAAGTGCCTAACTCCCAGCTGAGGAGGAACTAAAAGTAGGGGAAGAAACCACATAAATCACTGTCATTGAAGTATCCTGGGGGACAGTGAAAGAGCCAAGTGTAATACAAAAGGGAATGGCAAAGATTATGGCTCACGGTTGACATTTTTTTTTTTTTGGCCTAAAGAACTTTAAATTCGAATCTTCTTTAAAATTGTCCTGGCCAAGTAAGCTCCTTTGGCAGGCTGCAGTCAAACTGTAGGCCACTAAACTCTTTGCAACCTGACTGAAATATGAAAATACTGAATGAAAGCATTTTATTTTTTAAATGTATTTTTATTGAATTTATTGGAGTTACACTGGTTAATAAAATTATATAGGTTTCAAATGTAAAATTCTATAATATAATACATCAACTGTGTACTGTATTTTCTGTTCACCACCCTAAGTCAAATCTCCTTCCATCACCATTTATAACCCCTTTACTCTCTTCTACCTCCCCCATGCCCCTTTACTCTGGTAATCACCATACTGTAGTCTGTGTCTATGAGTTGTTTTTCTTTTCTTTCTTAATCCCTTCATCTATTTCACCCAGCCCCCCAACCTCCCTCTCCTCTGACAGTTGAATGAAAGCATTTTAAATGGAAACATTAGAAACATTATGGCAAGCACTGAAGTAGATGACATTGTGCAGTGGGAACTCCACCTCCCCATTACTTCTCGTGTACATCAAGTGGTGGTAACCACCTTACAGGGCTGGTTCTCATGCTCTTTGGAAGCATATCTTGGGACCTAGTTTTAATTGCAAATGTATTTCCTCTTTTAGGGAGAACTAGAATCTCTAGAATATCTATCTGCTTGTTTGATTGCATTCACAGAATGGATTGCACATTTGTCTGGACAAGAAACCAAACAAGCAAAATGCAACTGTTGGAAAATTAGACTTATCCAATGAGTTATGTCAGACATGTGAGCACCTGCCTGGGATGCAATAGACAACTTTCTGCTCCCAAAATGCCTAGGGAAGACTTTCCTTGTAATAGATAGTCAGCACGTGTTCTGGCCTCAGAAAATGTTGCATAGAATGTCAGAATTGTCAGTGACAACATAGCTGAGCCTCCCATATTACAGATGGAAAAACTAGGTACAATGAAGGTAAGTGATGTGCCCAAGGTCAGATATAAGTGGTAGAGCAAAAGTGTGTGCTTAATTTTATTCTTGGAAAGTCAGAGCTTTCAACATTCTTAGTGATGTAACCTATGCTTCCCTCATTTTACAAAAAATAGAAATAGAAGCCCAGAAATTGAAAGAGATTTGTTCAAAGTCACACAACTAAATAATGGCTCAAATACACATTAGAACCCAGTCTCCTGAACCATAAACAAATGCTCTTTCCTGTACATTATTCTACTTCTTGGGTTCTGTTTGGAAACCTAGAGGAATGGCAAAGGAATAAAATGAAGTTATTGAGATTGTTAATGTTCAATCCCTTAAACTGTTCCTGGGGCTATCCTAAAGGCTCTAACCCAAAATAAAGCTGAGTCAGATGAGTTAGAGTCATTTCTCTATCTTTAATTTGTTTCTATGGCTCCACTACCTTGCTATTGGCTATCTTCTGCATGGTTACCAAGTGATAATGCCAACTTTGGCCAATGAAAGTCTGTTCTAAGACTTCTGGCCAAGATGGAGGTATAGGTAGACACACTGTACCTCCTAACACAACCAAAATAAGGACAACAAAATTTAGAAAAAACAAAAAAAGCAACCAGAACTGACATAAAATTGAACTGTATGGAAGTCTGACAACCAAGGAGTTAAAATAGACACATTCATCTAGACCGGTAAAAAGTAGAAAGTCAGGCAGCCAGGTGAAGAGGGGTCGTGGCAAAAAAAAAAAGCAGTGGCTTTCACACTCCAGCATGCAAAATGCAGCAGATGAACCTGGTTGTGTAGGCAGTGGCTGTCAGACCCAGGTTAAGGGTGGCAGTGGGCAGACCCAGTGAGGCATGCAAGGCAGCTGGCTAACTGGGAGGTCACACAGCCCAGATTTACCAGATGAACCCAGTTTATTTGTGTGCAGATAAACAGGCAAAACTGGGGAGAAAGACAGATCACACAACCCAGGGCTCCAGCAGGGAAATAAAGCCTCAAAACACTGATTGAAAACACCTGTGGGGGTTGAGGTGCCAGGAGAAATTCCTAGCCTCACAGTAGATTTTGTTGGAGAGATGTACATGGTCCTAGAGCATATACAAGCCCACCCACATGGTAATCAGCACCAGAATGGCCCAGTTTGCTTGGGGGAAGCGGCTGAAGGGACTGAAATCCAGCAGAGAGTGGAGCAAGCGCCATTGCTTCCTCTCTGAACCTTCCCCCATATACAGCATCACAACCCAGCCACTGGGTTGCCCCGCCCTGGTGAGCACCTAAGACTCTGATCCTTGTATGTAACATGTGAATCAAGACAAAAAAAGGTCCAAACAGAACAGATCAAAGTTCCAGAACAAATACGACTAAGCGACAAAGAGATAGTCAAACTATCCAATACATAGTTCAAAGCACTGGTCATCAGGATGCTCACAGAGTTGGTGGAATTTGGTCACAAATTAAGTGAAAAAATTAAGGCTATGCTAAGTGAAATAAAGGAAAATGTACAGGGAACCCATAGTGATGGGAAGAAAACTGGGACTCAAATCAATGGGGTGGACTAGAAGGAAGAAAAACATTCAACCGAAACAGAATGGAAAAACAAGAATTCAAAGAAATGAGGAGAGGCTTAGGAACCTCCAGGACATCTTTAAACATTTCAACATCCAAACTATAGGGGTACCAGAAAGGGAAGAGGAAGAGCAACAAATGGAAAACTTATCTGAACAAATAGTAAAGGAGAACTTCCCCAATCTGGCAAAGGAAATAGACTTCCAGAAAGTCCAGGAAGCAGAAGAAGTTGGACAGTCCCAAAGAAGTTGGACCCAAGGAGGAACACACCAAGGCACATCATAATTACATTAGCCAAGATAAATATGGAGAGAATCCTAGAAGCAGCAAGAGATAAGGAGACAGTTACCTACAAAGGAGTTCCCATAAGACTGTCAGCTGATTTCTCAAAAGAGACCTTACAGGCAAGAAGGGGCTGAAAAGAAGTATTCTAAGTCATGAAAGGCAAGGGCCTACATCCAAGACTACTGTATCCAGCAAAGCTTTCATTTAGAATTGAAGGGCAGATAAAGTGCTTCCCAGATAAGGTCAAGTTAAAGGAGTTCACCATCACCAAGCCATTATTTTATGAAATGTTAAAGGGACTTACCTAAGTAAAAGAAGATAAAAAATATGAACAGTGAAATGACAGCAAACTCACAGTTACTAACAACCACACCTAAAACAAAAGCAAAAGCAAACTAAGCAAACAGCTAAAACAGGAACAAAACCACAGAAATGGAGACCACATGGAGGGTTAGCAACAGGGGAGTAGGAGAGGGAGAGGGGGGGAAGTACGGAGAATAAGTAGCATAAATGGTAGGTAGAAAGTAGACAGGGGGAAGGCAAGGATAATATGGGAAATGTAGAAGCTGAAGAACTTAGACACATGGACATGAACTAAATGGGGGGGAATGTGGGTGGGAAAGGGTGTGCAGAGTGGAGGGGATTGAAGGCGGGAATGGGACAACTGTAATAGCATAATCAATAAAATATAAAAAAGAAAGTTTGTTCTAATAACATAACTAAGCCTTGGGTTCCTTATACTGGAACTGATGTGACTGAGAGTGACTGGGGTGTAAAGAAGCTTGGGGTGGGAGAGAATCTGAGGAGATTCTCACTCTCACTTTCTAGAGTATTTTGAGCTGCTCCCCACCTTCTCTGCTATGCTTCCTCTGCCCATGGATAGGGCAGGAAGGAAGTTAGGCATAGAACACACTATAGAAACCACCCAAGATATGCATGTCCCTCAATAAAAGGAAGGTGAGGATTGCAAGCAGGACTAGGATGAGCATTAATGTTCTAAGAAAGTCTGATGGGAAAATATGAATAAAGTTCATTCTAAAAGCATCAAAAGCAGCCTCAACTGACAGCATCTAGCCAACTATTTGTGGTAGACACTGAAAGCTGTTTTGTCTAACAATTTTGCACATGTCATAGCCACACTTTTTCTGAGTAACTAGCTTTATTTGGGGTCCTGTTCCTCTAAGCATACAAAATGAAAATCCTGTACCGCTTAAAATAGTAGAGTCCAAGGAATGAGATTTATTTTCAACTAAGCCAAGGCCTTAGCAACAATCCCTCCTTTGTCCAGAATCTAGAATCTAGAACAAATCATTTATTACATTTTCATGTGCATTCTGCTTCACATTCAGGGAAGTATGAAGAGCAAACACCACATCATCAGTAATAAAGACTGAGATATCTGTAACTGATTAATAGCAGAGCCTTCTCAAATACAAAGAGCTTCATCTTCCACCTTACTACCAGTCTCATCTGTTATCTTACCAACTTTTTAAGACTAAGGAGACTTGCCCTCTAAGACTGATAATGTGGAAAGAAAGCAATGTTTAAGAAAAATGCATTAGGCATCAATGGTAGAATTTCAGGTTCTGAGCTCTTAGTGGACAGAGATTTAGAGGGTTAGAAATCATGTTTGGTACTGTACTTCTCTGATCACATGAAGGTGAAACCTCATGTCACTATGTCACTCATTACACTTGGCACATTTTGCTTTAAGTAACATCTTGTAATGATTTGCAATGAGAACTAATTTCTAACTAGTAGCCTATCATAAGCATACTCAGATTTCGGAAGATGGTACCCATAGGTTTTCCTTTCAGCTCAATCATGAAAAAAGAAATAGAAACTATCAACAAAAGCCAAGAGAAAATGAAGAATACAATTTCTGAATTGAAGAACACAACAACAGGAATTAAAACCATGCTAGATGAAGCAGAGAATCAAATCAGTCAGCTGGAGGACAAGGTAGGAAAAACTTCCAGAAAGAGTAAGAAAAGGAAAAAAGACTCAAAAAGAACAAAGAAGGGTTAAGGGAATTGCAGGACAATGTGAAACTTAATAATATCCATATAATAGTGATATTGGAAGGAGAAAAAGAAGAACAAGGGATACAAATCCTTTCTGAAAAAGTAATGATAGAAAACTTCCCCAATCCGATGAGAGAAAAAGTCACACAAATCCAGGAGGCACAAGGGGGTCCCAATCAAGAAGATCCCAAAGAGGTCCACTTCAAAACACATCATAATTAAAATTTCAAGACAAAAAGAGAATCTTAAAGGCAGCAATTGAGAAACAGGAAGTAACAAACAAGGAAGCCCAGATAAGACTAGCAACTGACTTCTCAATGGAAACAATACAAGCCAGAAGGGAATGACAAGTATTTCAAGTAATGAAAATCAAAGGCCTGCAACCAAGACTACACTATCCAGCAAGGCTCTTGATGAAAATGGAAGGTGAAATAAGGAATTTCTCAGACAAAAGAAGGCTGATAGAATACACTTTCACCAAACCAGCACAAGATATGTTAAAGGGACTGCTTTAAAAGGAAGAAAAGGAGTCAGAGAGAGGAACACAGGTACAAAGGAAAGAAGATGGCAATGAATAAGTACCTATCAAAAATAATCTTAAATGTAAATGGATTAAAAGCTCCAATCAAAAGACAAAGAATAGCTGAATAGATTAAAAATTATGACCCACACATATGCTGCCTACAAGGGACCCACCTCAGAACAAAAAACCTACACAGACTGAAAGTGAAGGGTTGGAAAAAATATTCCAAGCAAATAGACAGGGAATAAAAGCCAGGGAAGCAATACTCATACCAGACAAAATAGACTTCAAAACAAGGGCCATAAAAGAGACCTAGAAGGACACTTCATAATACTCAAGGGTGGAATCTTCTAGAAGACATAAATATTATAAACATATATGCACCCAATATAGGAGCACCCAAATATATAAGGAAAGTCTTGGAGGACTTCAAGAAAGATATTGACAGCAGCACAATTATTTCAACACCCCACTGTCAAAAAAGGATAAGATCTACCAAACAAAATATCCACAAAGATATTGTGGCATTGAACAACGCCCTAGATGAAATGGACTTAACTGATATCTGTATAGAAACTTTCACCCCAAAGAAGCAAATACACATTCTTTTAAAATGCACATGGAACATTTTCAAAGATACACCACATGATAGGACCCAAAACAAGCAACAAAAAAATTCAAGAAAATTGAAATTATATCAAGCATTTTCTCTGACCAGAAGGGCTTGAAATTAGAAGTTAACCTCAAGGAAAAAACTCAAAAACAGCAAATTCATGGAGATTGAATAGCATGCTATTAAACAATGAATGGGTTAAGAATAAGATTAAGGAAAATTTTTTAAAGTTTCTGGAAACAAATGAAAATGAACACACAACAACTCAAAACTTATGGGACACAATGAAGGCAGTCCAGAGATGGAAGTTTATAGTGATACAGGCCTACCTAAAAAAGATAGAAATATTTCAAATAAACAACCTAATCCTACGCCTACAAGAACTCAAGGAACAACAACAAAGACATCCCAGAGCAAGTAGAAGGAAGGGAATAACCAAGATCAGAGCAGAATTAAATGACATAGAGACTGAAAGAACAATTCTAAAGATCAATTAATCTGGGAGCTGATTCGTTGAAAAGATAAACAAAATTGACAAGCCTTTTAGCAGACTCATCCAGAGAAAAAGAGAGAGGACTCTCAAATAAACAAAATCAGAAATGAAAGAGGAGAGATTACACCTGATACCACAGAGATAAAAAGAATTTTAAGAAATAACTATGAACAACTATAGGCCAAGAAGTATGAAAACCAGGGTGAAATGGACAAATTTCTAGAAAAATATAATCTTCCAAAACTCAATGAAAAAGAAACAGAAAGCCTGAACAGACCAATAACAGGTGACAAAAGTGAAGCAGTAATCAAAAAACTCCCAGGATAGAAAACCTCTGGACCGGACAGTTTCACAGGAGAATTTTGCAAACATATAAGGAAGAGATAACCCCTATCCTTCACAGACTATTCTAAAAAATCCAAGAAGAGGGAAGACTCCCTAACTCTTTTTATGAAGCCAGCATCATCCTAATCCCAAAACCAGATAAAGACATAACAAAGAAAGAAAACTACAGGACAATATCATTGATGAACATAGATGCTAAAATCTTCAAAAAATACAGGCAATCTTTTTAATGTATTGCTGGATGCAGATTGCCAATATTTTTTGAAGATTTTAGCATCTATGTTCATCAATGATATTGTCCTGTAGTTTTCTTTCTTTGTTATGTCTTTATCTGGTTTTGGGATTAGGATGATGCTGGCTTCATAAAAAGAGTTAGGGAGTCTTCCCTCTTCTTGGATTTTTTAGAATAGTCTGTGAAGGATAGGGGTTATCTCTTCCTTATATGTTTGCAAAATTCTCCTGTGAAACTGTCCGGTCCAGAGGTTTTCTATCCTGGGAGTTTTTTGATTACTGCTTCACTTTTGTCACCTGTTATTGGTCTGTTCAGGCTTTCTGTTTCTTTTTCATTGAGTTTTGGAAGATTATATTTTTCTAGAAATTTGTCCATTTCACCCTGGTTTTCATACTTCTTGGCCTATAGTTGTTCATAGTTATTTCTTAAAATTCTTTTTATCTCTGTGGTATCAGGTGTAATCTCTCCTCTTTCATTTCTGATTTTGTTTATTTGAGAGTCCTCTCTCTTTTTCTCTGGATGAGTCTGCTAAAAGGCTTGTCAATTTTGTTTATCTTTTCAACGAATCAGCTCCCAGATTAATTGATCTTTAGAATTGTTCTTTCAGTCTCTATGTCATTTAATTCTGCTCTGATCTTGGTTATTCCCTTCCTTCTACTTGCTCTGGGATGTCTTTGTTGTTGTTCCTTGAGTTCTTGTAGGCGTAGGATTAGGTTGTTTATTTGAAATATTTCTATCTTTTTTAGGTAGGCCTGTATCACTATAAACTTCCATCTCTGGACTGCCTTCATTGTGTCCCATAAGTTTTGAGTTGTTGTGTGTTCATTTTCATTTGTTTCCAGAAACTTTAAAAAATTTTCCTTAATCTTATTCTTAACCCATTCATTGTTTAATAGCATGCTATTCAATCTCCATGAATTTGCTGTTTTTGAGTTTTTTCCTTGAGGTTAACTTCTAATTTCAAGCCCTTCTGGTCAGAGAAAATGCTTGATATAATTTCAATTTTCTTGAATTTTTTTGTTGCTTGTTTTGGGTCCTATCATGTGGTGTATCTTTGAAAATGTTCCATGTGCATTTTAAAAGAATGTGTATTTGCTTCTTTGGGGTGAAAGTTTCTATACAGATATCAGTTAAGTCCATTTCATCTAGGGCGTTGTTCAATGCCACAATATCTTTGTGGATATTTTGTTTGGTAGATCTTATCCTTTTTTGACAGTGGGGTGTTGAAATAATTGTGCTGCTGTCAATATCTTTCTTGAAGTCCTCCAAGACTTTCCTTATATATTTGGGTGCTCCTATATTGGGTGCATATATGTTTATAATATTTATGTCTTCTAGAAGATTCCACCCTTGAGTATTATGAAGTGTCCTTCTAGGTCTCTTTTATGGCCCTTGTTTTGAAGTCTATTTTGTCTGGTATGAGTATTGCTTCCCTGGCTTTTATTCCCTGTCTATTTGCTTGGAATATTTTTTCCAACCCTTCACTTTCAGTCTGTGTAGGTTTTTTGTTCTGAGGTGGGTCCCTTGTAGGCAGCATATGTGTGGGTCATAATTTTTAATCTATTCAGCTATTCTTTGTCTTTTGATTGGAGCTTTTAATCCATTTACATTTAAGATTATTTTTGATAGGTACTTATTCATTGCCATCTTCTTTCCTTTGTACCTGTGTTCCTCTCTCTGACTCCTTTTCTTCCTTTTAAAGCAGTCCCTTTAACATATCTTGTGCTGGTTTGGTGAAAGTGTATTCTATCAGCCTTCTTTTGTCTGAGAAATTCCTTATTTCACCTTCCATTTTCATCAAGAGCCTTGCTGGATAGTGTAGTCTTGGTTGCAGGCCTTTGATTTTCATTACTTGAAATACTTGTCATTCCCTTCTGGCTTGTATTGTTTCCATTGAGAAGTCAGTTGCTAGTCTTATCTGGGCTTCCTTGTTTGTTACTTCCTGTTTCTCAATTGCTGCCTTTAAGATTCTCTTTTTGTCTTGAAATTTTAATTATGATGTGTTTTGAAGTGGACCTCTTTGGGATCTTCTTGATTGGGACCCCCTTGTGCCTCCTGGATTTGTGTGACTTTTTCTCTCATCGGATTGGGGAAGTTTTCTATCATTACTTTTTCAGAAAGGATTTGTATCCCTTGTTCTTCTTTTTCTCCTTCCAATATCACTATTATATGGATATTATTAAGTTTCACATTGTCCTGCAATTCCCTTAACCCTTCTTTGTTCTTTTTGAGTCTTTTTTCCTTTTCTTACTCTTTCTGGAAGTTTTTCCTACCTTGTCCTCCAGCTGACTGATTTGATTCTCTGCTTCATCTAGCATGGTTTTAATTCCTGTTGTTGTGTTCTTCAATTCAGAAATTGTATTCTTCATTTTCTCTTGGCTTTTGTTGATAGTTTCTATTTCTTTTTTCATGATTGAGCTGAAAGGAAAACCTATGGGTACCATCTTCCGAAATCTGAGTATGCTTATGATAGGCTACTAGTTAGAAATTAGTTCTCATTGCAAATCATTACAAGATGTTACTTAAAGCAAAATGTGCCAAGTGTAATGAGTGACATAGTGACATGAGGTTTCACCTTCATGTGATCAGAGAAGTACAGTACCAAACATGATTTCTAACCCTCTAAATCTCTGTCCACTAAGAGCTCAGAACCTGAAATTCTACCATTGATGCCTAATGCATTTTTCTTAAACATTGCTTTCTTTCCACATTATCAGTCTGAGAGGGCAAGTCTCCTTAGTCTTAAAAAGTTGGTAAGATAACAGATGAGACTGGTAGTAAGGTGGAAGATGAAGCTCTTTGTATTTGAGAAGGCTCTGCTATTAATCAGTTACAGATATCTCAGTCTTTATTACTGATGATGTGGTGTTTGCTCTTCATACTTCCCTGAATGTGAAGCAGAATGCACATGAAAATGTAATAAATGATTTGTTCTAGATTCTAGATTCTGGACAAAGGAGGGATTGTTGCTAAGGCCTTGGCTTAGTTGAAAATAAATCTCATTCCTTGGACTCTACTATTTTAAGCGGTACAGGATTTTCATTTTGTATGCTTAGAGGAACAGGACCCCAAATAAAGCTAGTTACTCAGAAAAAGTGTGGCTATGACATGTGCAAAATTGTTAGACAAAACAGCTTTCAGTGTCTACCACAAATAGTTGGCTAGATGCTGTCAGTTGAGGCTGCTTTTGATGCTTTTAGAATGAACTTTATTCATATTTTCCCATCAGACTTTCTTAGAACATTAATGCTCATCCTAGTCCTGCTTGCAATCCTCACCTTCCTTTTATTGAGGGACATGCATATCTTGGGTGGTTTCTATAGTGTGTTCTATGCCTAACTTCCTTCCTGCCCTATCCATGGGCAGAGGAAGCATAGCAGAGAAGGTGGGGAGCAGCTCAAAATACTCTAGAAAGTGAGAGTGAGAATCTCCTCAGATTCTCTCCCACCCCAAGCTTCTTTACACCCCAGTCACTCTCAGTCACATCAGTTCCAGTATAAGGAACCCAAGGCTTAGTTATGTTATTAGAACAAACTTTCTTTTTTATATTTTATTGATTATGCTATTACAGTTGTCCCATTCCCGCCTTCAATCCCCTCCACTCTGCACACCCTTTCCCACCCACATTCCCCCCCATTTAGTTCATGTCCATGTGTCTAAGTTCTTCAGCTTCTACATTTCCCATATTATCCTTGCCTTCCCCCTGTCTACTTTCTACCTACCATTTATGCTACTTATTCTCCGTACTTCCCCCCCTCTCCCTCTCCTACTCCCCTGTTGCTAACCCTCCATGTGGTCTCCATTTCTGTGGTTTTGTTCCTGTTTTAGCTGTTTGCTTAGTTTGCTTTTGCTTTTGTTTTAGGTGTGGTTGTTAGTAACTGTGAGTTTGCTGTCATTTCACTGTTCATATTTTTTATCTTCTTTTACTTAGGTAAGTCCCTTTAACATTTCATAAAATAATGGCTTGGTGATGGTGAACTCCTTTAACTTGACCTTATCTGGGAAGCACTTTATCTGCCCTTCAATTCTAAATGAAAGCTTTGCTGGATACAGTAGTCTTGGATGTAGGCCCTTGCCTTTCATGACTTAGAATACTTCTTTTCAGCCCCTTCTTGCCTGTAAGGTCTCTTTTGAGAAATCAGCTGACAGTCTTATGGGAACTCCTTTGTAGGTAACTGTCTCCTTATCTCTTGCTGCTTCTAGGATTCTCTCCATATTTATCTTGGCTAATGTAATTATGATGTGCCTTGGTGTGTTCCTCCTTGGGTCCAACTTCTTTGGGACTGTCCAACTTCTTCTGCTTCCTGGACTTTCTGGAAGTCTATTTCCTTTGCCAGATTGGGGAAGTTCTCCTTTACTATTTGTTCAGATAAGTTTTCCATTTGTTGCTCTTCCTCTTCCCTTTCTGGTACCCCTATAGTTTGGATGTTGAAATGTNGAGAAGGCACAGAAAATAGCATAGATGGTAGGTAGAAAATAGATAGGGGGGAGGGCGAGAATAGTGGGGGAAATATAGAATCCAAAGAACTTGAGACACGTGGTTAGGACAGCAAACACACAGTTATTAACAACCACACCTAAAACAAAAGCAAACCAAGAGGACAGCTAGATCAGGAGTGGAACCATAGAAATGAAGAACACATGGAGGGTTAGAAACAGGGGGGTGGGAGGGGGAGAAGGGGGGAGAAGGCACGGAAAATAGCATAGATGGTAGGTAGAAAATAGACAGTGGGGAGGGCGAGAATAGTGGGGGAAATATAGAATCTAAAGAACTTGAGACACGTGGTTATAAACTAAGGAGGGGAGAATGGTGGAGGAGGGAGTGTGCAGGTGGAGGGGAATGAAGGGGGGGAATAGAACAACTGTAATGGTATAATCAATAAAATATATTTTAAAAAAAGATTTGCAGATCACTGAAATAAAACAGTTTCCATGAAGACAAGGCTGTGAGCTCAGTCCTGTGGGGAACAATTGTTTTACTAAAAAAAAAAAAAAGGATCAAGATGATCCACAAGTAACTTAAATTCCTACCAGGATAAACTTCAACATTCTGCAGGAACAAAACAAAATCTGGATTCTCAACAATGTAATATCCATGATGTCTAAGATTCATTAAAAGTTAATAACAAAAATAGTCACAAAGGGAACTATTCCCATTATAAAAAATAAAATCTGAAGTGAAAAATTCATTGAATGGGCTTAACATTTTACTAGGTGCTACAAAAGAACAGATCAGTGAACATTCAGAAAGTGACAAAAGTTAATATAGGATAGGCTCCTCTCTTTTTTGGACATCTGAGTTATGGTGGGAAAGGCACACCTGGAATTTTGGGTTGGGTCATTCTGTTCTCCCTGTTGTTATTCAAGTCAGCCTTAGCTCTTTCCTTCTCAAGAGGAAGAAGAAAAAATTAGGTTATTTTTAAAATTTTTTATTTTATTGTTGCTCAAGTACAGTTGCCTGCCTTTCCCCCCATCACCACTTCCCCCACCCCAGCCATTCTCACCTCCCTCCCCTGATTCTACCTGCCTTGGTCTTAGTCACGTGTCCTTTATAGTATGTTCCTGAAAATACTTCACCCTTTTCACCCATTATCCTCTCCCACCTGCCCTCTGGTTACTGTCTATTTGTTCTTAATTTCAATGTCTCTGCTTATATTTTTCTTGCTTGTTTGTTTTGTTGATTAGGTTCCACTTAAAGGTGAGATCATATGGTATTTGTCTTTCACTGCCTGGCTTATTTTACTTAATATAATGCTCTCCAGTTCCAGCCATGCTCTCATGGAGGGTAGGAGCTCCTTCCTTTTCTTTCTGTGTAGTATTCCATTGTGTAAATATACTATTGTTTTTTTAAAGATTTTATTTATTTTATTCTTTAGAGAGGGGAAGGGAGAAAGAGAGGGAGAGAAACATCAATGTGTGGTTGCCTCACATGCACCCCCTACCAGTGTCCTAGCCTGCAACCCAGGCATGTGCCCTGACTGGGAATTGAACAGGCAGCCCTTTGATTTGCAGGCCAGCACTCAGCCACTGAGCCACACCAACCTGGGCAATACCATAGTTTTTTGATCCATTCATTTACTGATGGGCACTTAAGTTGCTTCCATCACTTGGCTATTGTAAATTATGCTGCTATGAGCATTGCTTACATTCTTTTTTTTTTCTTTTAAATTGTTTTATTAAATTATTTTTCAAGTACAGTTTTCAGTCTATTACTGCCATCCCATCCCACCCCCATCCTCCCCCCTCCCTCTTGAAAGTGTCTTAAACACTGCCACCAATGCTGCCCTAAGTTGATTTGCAAAGCATTACAAAGCATCCTTTGTTACCCTTGTCATACCATTCACATTGGTCCATTCTGTTGTTTTTTTACCTCAGTATTTACTTCTAATACTTTTTATTTAAATGTATCCTACCTTACTCTCAAGAGCCAAGCTCTACTCTTGTCCACCATATCCACTGTGAGGATGGGTGGTTAGTGACACATGTTTTTATGAAAATATATATTTTTTCCTTAAAAATTATCTTAGGTCATCTTGTATTTGTACATGTTATTCTTCAAAACTTAACCAAGATCAGATGGGCCTTTTTTCCACCTCATAGTAAATTGTATAACACTTATTTCTATAAACTAGAGCCATTCAATTTTGTCTTTTTAATAGTTGTGTAGATAAGTTGAGGAGTTGGTCAGAGTTTGGCTAGTGTGTAAGCATTAAAGTTGGACAAAAGCTAGTGCTGGTGTTTACAGTAGCAGTTGGTGAAGGTCAGGATAAGAATATGGAAAAGTTGTATGTTTTGAAAATCAGGTAGTTGAGTGTTCCAAACCAACTAAGATGAAGTTTAAAAGTACTGATCATTTAGTTGCTTAGCAAGGAGTCACTGGAGAGACAGGGATGAACACTGAAAGGCAGATTCCAGCACATAGACTAAGGCATAATGTCCAAATGATATATGTAGAGGCATATTTACCATGTAACTAATAGACCTTAAAGCTTCAGGGACTCTGATTATACAAGACCCTGGAAATGGCCTTGACACTTGCTGTTCTCAACATTGTATGTGTTTGTAAATTTTTCAAAAGTAAAATATTTTGCCATGGCTGGTGTGGCTTAGTAGATTGAGTACTGGCCTCTGAACCCAAGGGTTGTTGGTTCCATTCCCAGTTGGGGCATGTGTCTGGGTTGTGGGCCAGGTTTCTGGTGGGGGGTGAGAGGCAATCATACATTGATGTTTCTCTCCCTCTCTCCTTCCCTTCTCCTCTCTCTCAAAAGAAGTAAATAAAAATTTTTAAAGTAAAATATTTTAAATTAGCTGACTATAGTTTTCCCTTTCAACTTTCTCTCTGTCATGCTTCCCTTTATACTGAGTAGTGTTGGAGTAGCCACAGGGAAGTTTAGTATACCTGCATCATGCCTACACCCAGTGGAATCTTTTCTAAGTATGTCCAATGTTAAAGGAAAGAAACTAGGACAATCAAGGAAAAACTATCAAACTCTGAACTACTATGATACAGTTCTTTTTGGAGTATATACCAAAACTCATTCTGAAAAAATTGTAAGAGGCTGCAGCCAAAGGAGACATGAGTTTGGCAATCTGAAGAGAAAAAGTGTCCATCAGCATGAAGTCTAAGTGGTAAGCTACACCTTTTCTTTTCTCCCTCTCTCTTTTTTTAAAATGTATTTTATTTTATTTTTTATAGCACACAGAATATTTTATTTATTTATTTATTTATTTTTATTTAATTCTTATTCAAGTACAGTTTTCTGTTTTATATTCCCTGCCCCGCCCCCCAGTGCTCCCCACCTCCCTCCCATTTCTGCCCCCCACCTTAATTATTGTCCATGTGTCCTTTATACCTATTCATGTGAGTCCCTCCCCTTTTCCCCTATGATTCTCTCCCCTCTCCTCTCTGGACCCTGTCAGCCTGTTCCATATTTGAGTGTCATTGGTCATATTTTGCTTGCTTGTTTGTTTTGTTGTTTAGATTCCTGTTAAAGGTGAGATCATATGGTATTTGTCTTTCACCGCCTGGCTTATTTCACTCAACATAATGCTCTCCAGTTCCATCCATGATGTTGCAAAACGTAGGAGCAAACTTGAGCACCAACTTACACCATACACCAAAATTAATTCAAGGTGAATAAAAGACTTAAATATAAGCCGTGAAACCATTAAAGCCCTAGAGGAGAACATTGGCAGGAAAATCTCAGATATTCCACACAGCAAGATTTTTACTGATACATCCCCTAGAGCAAGGGGCATAAAGGAAAGAATAAACAAATGGGGTCTCATCAAAATTAAAAGCTTCTGCATGGCTAAGGAAAACAGTATCAAGATAAAAAGAGAAGCAACAGTTTGGGAAAACATATTTGCCAATGATACCTCAGACAAAGGTTTAATCTCCAAAATATACAAAGAACTCACTTGACTCCACTCAAAGAAGACAAGCAACCCAATTAAAAAATGGGCAAAGGACTTGAACAGACATTTCTCCAAGGAGGACATACAGAGGATCCAGAGACACATGAAAAGATGCTCGATATCGCTAGCTATCAGAGAGATGCAAATTAAAACCACAATGAGATACCACTTAACACCAGTCAGAATAGCTATCTCTCTCTCTTTTTTTACGCCAAGGACCTGTATTCTGTATGTGTTATGAATTTTGCCCATGGATACATAGGGTTTGAAGTTAGGTGAACTATTTGGAATAAACTTAAGAGTCAGAACTCTGGCTGTATTAATGTAGAAGCTTTAGAAGAGCTTTCCTTAAAGATGGACTTCTACTTCTGGTTAAGATGACTAAAAGAAATTAGATTTTATGTGCAATGACCAAAAATAGATGAAAATATTTTAAAAATACTTTCTGAGACACTGGATATTGGGAAATAAAAAAGTAGTAATGTCTGAAATATAGAAAATAAATAAAGTGGGCCCTATGATCGCCCCAGTTTCCTACCTTAAAAGGTCATCCAGGTCATGGTACAGGAAGGGGAGATCCTTGAGTTGAGGAGATAGAATTGATAATATGGAAAGAGATTATAATTCTCAGAACAGAGCAGGAGAGAGTAAAGGGTTATATACAGAGAGAACTCTAGATATCTACAGAGGGTTCTTCAATACTACTCACTGAGTACTAAACAATAACTGAAAAAGCTAGCTGATGTTGGAGAAAGTACCACTCTACAGGATCAGAAGCAACTGTGCTTTAGCACATACACAGAGCCAGGATAGTGCCTATTCCCAACCAGCCTGATTAGAAAACCTCAGGATTCCAAGAAATTGGATTGAATATGCAGAAAGGCCTCCCCTCAGTTGAGGGAAATAGACTGAACACTATTTCAGACCTTCCTAACAAATTATGAAGACTAGATCCTGAAATAGTCAGATAGTTTCCAGGTAATTTAACTGCATCCCAGGACAAAAGTTTATATTATAGGAATACAAAAATATCTCACATGCAATGAGATACAAGTCACAATGGCTAGTATCCAATAAAAGAATACCAGACTTGCAAAAAGACAGGAAAATATGAACCAAGGTGAGGAGGATAAATGTGTTAGAATTAGCAAAACAAAGTCATAAAAACTGTTATTACAACTGCATTTAATATGTTTAAAAAGTTGAATAGAGACAGGAAAGATATAAAAGGAGCCAAATTGAACTGCTAGAGATGGTAACTATAATGTCTGGGGATCAAAGGTGGTGGTGGAGCAGGTGGAAGCTACTCTAACCTATTCTCAAGACAAAACTGGAATTACAACTAAATTAAAGAAAAATCACCCTGATTAACCAATAGAACACTAGCTGAGGAAAAGCCTTACAACCACAAACAGACAGAAAAAAACACTTCACCACAACGTGACTGATAGAGTGTGGAAGAGGTGTGAGAGGGCTGGCTGGGCTTCAACTGGCAGCAGCTAAAGTTCCAGAGGGACATTCCAGTGGCCCAGGAGTGCCCTCTGAGAAGTGTGAGGTCTAAACCCCAACCCAGGCTCCCCAGACTAGATCACCAAAACCAGCAAAGGAACACAAATAATATCCAATGTAAAAAGCAGTAGGGTTTCTGTCTACGGAAGGAGATGGCTAGAGATTCAGAGAGACTATTAAAGGGACAGTGAACAAAATTTTATTCACAGCCTCTTACCTTGGGCTCCAGCAGAGGTAGGACAGAGTAGACTACAGACATGTGAGGAGAGTCTGGGGCAGGTGTCTCTGGGGAGAAAGAGCTAAAGGGTCAGCCACCAGGATCCCTGCTCAGTCACCCCCATACTGCAGAAGCCATCTTTCTCAGGCAGACTCCCCTTCAAGCAGCATCAGCCCGAGGGCAAGCAATAGCTACACCCACAGGAATCCCTCTCATCCTACCTTGTGGAGCTTAAGCCAGGCTGCTGATGAGTGCAGATGAAGGCACTTTGGGTGATTAAGCTTAACAGAAAATCTCCAGCCAAAGGCAGAATGCTGGAAGCTCTGTGACTTTAGCTGACCCTGCCCCAGGCCCGGTGCTGGTAAAAGCCAGTCTTGGTGCACAGTGTGGTTTTTTCTGAATATACCCATGCCAGAAGAGGGAGCCACAAGCTGTGAATCACTGATAGCTTCAAATCGACCAGGGCCAGTCACAGGCACTGTCTGACATAGGTGTTTTTGCATACCCATCTAATACATAGAAACAAACACAGAGAGGAAGCTCAAAGGGGAAGGCAAAGAAACAGGCCCCAATTTAAAAAAAAGAGAATTCTCTAGAAGAAGAGGCAAATGAAATGGAGGCAACCAATTTATCAGATATAGAGTTTGGAGTAAGGATTATAAGGATGCTCAATAGCATGAAAAAAAGGAATAGAAACCATAAAAAGGACTAGTTAGAAATATAGAATGTAATATCTCCAATATAATTCACTGGAAGGAATAAACAGTAGGCTAGATGAAGCAAAGGATCAAATCAGCTATTTGGAAGACAAGGTAGAAAAAAACAACTAAACACAGCAACAACAAAAAAAGAATTTAAAAAAAATGAGGAGAGCTTAAGAAACCTTTGGGACAACATGAAGTGCAACAACATCCATATCATGGAAATACCAGGAGGAGAATAGAGTGAGCAAGGGATTGAGACTTTATTTGAAGAAATAATGGCCAAAAACAACCCTAATCTGGTGAACAACAACAACAACAACAACAACAAAATCAGCCTAGGAAGCACAGAGAGTACTAAACAAAATGGTTCCAAAGAGGCCTACATCAAAACACATCATAATTAAAATGGCAAAGCTTGAAGACGAGAGAATCTTAAAAACCACATGAGAAAAACACTTAGTCACCTACAAAGGAGCTTCAATTAGACTGTCATCTGATTTCTCAACAGAAACTTTTTAGGACAGAAGGGATTGGCATGAAAAATTCAAGGTGATGAAAAGCAAGGGCCTACAATCAAGGTTACCTTATCCAGCAAGGATATCATTTAAAATTGAAGGGGAAGTAAAGAGCTTCCCAGAAAAAATATAGCTAAAGGAGTTTGTAAACACCAAACCAGTACTGCAAGAAATGTTAAAGGGCTTGGTGTAAGAAGAAGAAGAAGGAAAAAATGAAACAAAAAAGAAAATAGTTAAAAATAAAAAGGCAATAAATATATATCTATCAATAATCACCTTAAATGTAAATGGCTTCAATGCTCCACTTGAAAAACATAGTGTAGCTGAATGGATAAGAAAACAAGACCCATCTATATATGCTGTCTCCAAGAGATCCACCTCAGATCAAAAGACACACAGAATAAAAGTAAGGGGATGGAAAAAGATATTTCATGCAAATGGAAAAGAAAATAAAGCTGAAGTCACAATACTTACACCCAACAAAATAGACTTTAAAACCAAGACTGTAGTAAGAGACAAAGAAGGGCACTGTATAACGATAAAAGAGGCAATCAAATAAGAGGTTATAACCTTAGTAAAAGTTCATGCACCCAGCATAGGAACACCCAAGTATGAGAAACAAACCTTGATAGACATAAAGGGAGAGAATGACAGTAACACGGTGAGAGTAGGGGATTTTAACACCCTGTTGACTTCAATGGATAGATATTCCAGGCAGAAAATCAACAAGGACATAGTGGCCTTAAATGATGCACTAGATCAAATGGATTTAATTGATATCTTCAGAGCACTTCACCCCAAAGCAGCAGTATATACATACTTTTTATTTATTTTTTTTTAGAGAGGGGAAGGGAGGGAAAAAGAGAGGAGAGAAACATCAATGTGTGGTTGTCTCTCATGCACCCCCTCACTGGGGACGTGGCCTGCAACACAGGCATGTGCCCTGACTGGGAATCAAACCAATGACCCTTGGGTTCGCAGGCAGGTACTCAATCCACTGAGCCACACCAGCCAGGGATATACGTACTTTTTTTTAAAAGATTTTATTAATTCATCTTCAGAGGGGAAGGGAAGGAGAGAAGGAGAGAAACATCAATGTATGGTTGCCTCTCGTGAGTCCCCTTCCAGGAACCTGCCTGAAACTCAGGCATGTGCCCTGACTGGGAATCAAACCCCGATCATGTGGTTTGCAGGCCCACACTCAGTCCACTGAGCTACACCAGCCAGGGCGATATATGTACTTTTTAAGTGCACATAGAATGTTTCCTAGTATAGACCACATGTTAGGACACAAAACAAGTCTCAATAAATTTAAGAATTTTGAAATCATATCAAGCATCTTCTCTATCCACAGTGCTGTGGAACTAGAAGTCAACCACAAGAAGAACACCAGAAAGCACATAAATACATGGAAGCTAAATAACATGTTATTAAACAATGAATGGGTCAACAAAAAAATCAAGGGAGAAATCAAAAGATACCTTGAAAAAATGAAAATGAGAATGAAATGAAAATGCATCCCAAAATCTGTGGGACACAAGGAAAACAAGCCTGAGAGAAGTCTATCTCAAGAAACAAGAAAAATCTTAAATAAACAATCTAACTTTATGCTTAAAGGAACTTGAAAAGGAACAGGAAACAAACCCCAAAGTGAGTAGAAGAAAGGAAATTACAAAGTTCAGAGCAGAAATAAATGCAAGAGTCTAAAAAAAGATACAAAAGATCAATAAATCCAAAAGCTCATTTTTTGAAAAATGAAACAAGATTGACAAACCTTTATTCAGTCACCAAGAAAAAAAAGAAAGAGTACCCAAATAAATAAAATCATAAATGAAAGAAGAGAAATAACAACTTACACCAAAGAAATACAAAGGACTGTAAGAAAATATTATGAACAACTATAATACATGCCAACAAATTGGACAACTTGGATGAAATGGATAAATTCCTAGAAACATACAATCTTCTAAAAATAACTCAGGATGAATCAAAGAATCTGAATAGACTTATTACACATAGTGAAATTGAAGCAGTAGTCAAAATCCTCCCAACAAACAAAAGCCATGGACTGAATGGCTTCAAAGGTGAGTTTGACCAAACATTCCGGGAAGAACTAACACCTTTCCTTCTCAAACTACTTCAAAAAATTCAAGAGGAGAGAAGACTCATAAGCTAATTTTAAAAATCCAGCATTATCTTAATTCCAGAAACCACATAAAGACACTGCAAAGAAAGAAAATTATAGGCCAGTATTCCTAATGAACATAGATGCTAAAATTCTCAACAAAGTATTAGCACACCAAATACAGCAATACATCAAAATGATCATAAGCCATAGTCAAGTGGGATCTATTCTTGGAGTGCAAGGTTGATAAAGCACTTACAAATCAGTAAACTTGATACACTACATAAACAAAATAAAGGATACAAACCACAAGCCCTGGCTGGTGTGGCTCAGTAGATTGAGTGCTGCCATCAGAACCAAATGGTCACTGGTTCGATTCCCAATCAGTGCACATTCCTGGGTTGCAGGCCAGGTTCCCAGTAGGGGGCGTGTGAGAGGCAACCACACATTAATATTTCTCTCCCTCCTTCTCTCTCTCTTCCCCTCTCTAAAAATAAATAAATTAAATATTAAAAAAAAACATGATCATATCAAAAGATGCAGAAAAAGCATTTGATAAAATCCAGCACCCATTTATGATCAAAACTCTCATCAAAGTGGGAATAGAGGGAACATATTAAACATAATAAAGGCCATATACAATAAACCCACTGCCAGCATCACAATCAATGTGCAAAAACTATAAGCATTTCCCTTAATATCAGAAACAAGACAGTGATGTCTGCTTTCACCTCTCTTACTCAACATAGTACTTGTAAGTTCTAACCATAGCAATCATATAAGAAGAAGAAATAAAAAAACATCCAAATCAGAAAGGAAGAAGTAAAACTGTCCTTTTTTATTTTATTTTTATTTTTTATTTTTTTAAAGATTTTATTTATTTATATTTAGAGGGGAATGGAAGGAGAGAGGGAGAGAAATATCAATGTATGGTTGCCTCTCATGAGTCCCCTGCTGGGAACTGGCCTGCAACCCAGGCATGTGCCCTGACTGGGAATCGAACCACAATCGTGTGGTTCGCAGGCCCACACTCAATCCACTGAGCTACACCAGCCAGGGCCTCTTTTACTTTTTTTTTATTTATTTTCTCATACTTATATTTTTATAATACATATATACATTTCACATAATTGCAGCAAAAGTATACAGTTTAGAAGTAAAACTGCCTTTATTTACAGATGACATATTATTGTACATACAGAACCCCAAAGATTCCACCAAGAAACTATGAGAACTGATAAGTAAATTAAACAAAGTAGCAGGATACAAAATTAATATTCAGAAATCAGTTGCATTTTTATATGCCAATAGTGAACTAACAGAAAGGTAAATTAAGAAAACAATTCCATTCTCAATTGCTTCAAAAAGAATAAAATATCCAGGAATAAGTGTAACCAAGGATAGAAAAGCCTTGTATTCAGAAAATTATAAGGCACTGAGAAAAAAATTCAAGAAGATGCAAGTAAGTGGAAGCACATATGACATTCATGGACAGAAAGAATTAACATCATTGAAAATTACAATGTCTAAAATGAAAAATGCCCTGGATTAGGATTAATGGCAGAGTAAACATGGCAGAAGAGAAGATTCGTGAATGTGAAGACATACCCATAGAAACTATCCAAAATGAAGCAGAGAAAGAAAAAATTAATGAACAGAGCATCATTGAACTTGGGGATACACTAAGTAGCCTAATATGCAATGTAAGCAGAACTTCAGGGGGTAGGGGCAGAAAAAAGATTTGAGGAACTTATGGCTGAAATTTTTGAAAATTTGAAGATAACTATAAATCACAAATCTAAGAAGCTCAATGAGTATGTGAAGTATGAAGAAAACTAGAGCAGGACACATCATAAACAAATTGCTCAAAAGCAGTAATAAAGAGAAAATCTGCAAAAACAGAAAAGAGACATGTTATATTCAGAACAATAACGTAGATGATGAGATTGGAAATTATGTAAGTGGGAAGACAGTGGATCAGCATCTTATTAGAGGGTGAGAATTAAATCCAATAAATATTGAAAGATCTATCTCAGTGACATTTCTAGGATTTCAGTGCTTCTGGGTATGTCAAGACATCCTTTCTAAGGAGAAAAATAAGGTGTTGCATCTGGCACATCATACAACCCCATAAGAGGAACAGCACCTAGTGAGCTTTTACAGATATTGGCAGCGACATATTCCTCATTTGGATGTGTTACTCCAGTTTATTTACCAAGTGGCCTGAAAAGCTGCTATATCTAGTGAAGTCTAGAATGAGAGAAGGATCTGCAACAAGTCCATGCTGCTGTGCAAGCTGCTCTGTCACTTGGGCCATATGATCCAGCAGATACAGTGTTATTTGAAGTGTCAGTAGAGATTGAGATCCTGTTTGGAGTCTTTGACAAATATCAATTGGTGAATTACACCATAGACTCTTAATATTTTGGAATGAAGACCTGTTATCCACTACAGATAACCACTCTCCTTTTGAGAAAGAGTGCTTGGCCTACTACTAGGCCTCAGTAAATACTGAGTGTTAAACCATGAGCTGCCTAAGTTACCATGCCAACTGAGCTGCCCATCATGAATTGGGTGTTATCTGAGCCAACAGGCCATAAAATTGAGAATGTAAAGAAGCACTGTATCACCAAAGGGAAGGGAAATATACATGATTGGGCCTCAGTAAGCCTTGAAGGCACAAGTAAATTGGATAAAGAAGTGGCCCAGACATCCATGGTCCTTAACTCTGCTACACTACCTTCCCTTTCCCACTCTTCATCTATGGCCCTGGGGAGTTCCCTGTGATCAGTTAATAAAGGAAGAGAAGACTCAGGCCTTTTTCAAATGCTATTGCATTATGTGTAGCCACTATCCAAAAGTGGACACCTGCAGCACTACAGCCACAGCACTACAGCATTACTCCTGCCTCTGAGTCAAAAGCACAGATGAGAGTTACTATACTGCTTGGGGTGATTGATCCTGACTACCAAGGGAAATTGGACCACTACTCCATATGTAGGAAACTAGTACAAAGAACACATGGAGAACAATTAAGGGGGGTGGAAATGGGAGGGAGGTGGGGAGCACGGAGGGGTGGGCTGGNTGGGGGATGGAAAACTGTACTTGATCAATAATTATATATATATATATATATATATATATATATATATATATATATATTACAGAAAATCCTTTAAGGTGTCTCAGTACTAACATATCCTGTGATTAAGGTCAATGCAAAACTGTAACAACCCAATAACCCAATACAGGCATAACTAATAATGGCCCAAGCCATTCAAGAATGAATATTTGGGTCACCTCACCAGGTAAAGAATCAGGAACAGCTGAGGTTCTTGCTGAAGGAAAAGGTAATGTGGAATAAATAGTAGAAGAAGGCTTTTGTAAATACCAGCTATGACTGCATGACAAGTTTCTGTCCTTATTTCCATATAAATGTTTGTTACATATATTTGTACATACATATACACACATGCGCAGAAACATATAAAGCAAATATCTTTGTTTGAGAGGCAGGGGGAGAGAGAGAGAAGTTGGAAATTGGTTATTCTGTCAGGCCAGACACCTTCCTTGGCACCACCTCCTTCTTCTATTGATGAACCATCCCCTAATTACCCAGCTATATGGAAAGTTCGTTCATGGTAATGGTTGATGGATGGCATAAATAGGAATTTCAGATTGGAGGGTATGATGGGTCTAGACTATAGAACCATGGTCACCCATTCAATTTACACCTGTATATCAATTTCAAAACAAAGTTGAAGAAAGATGACAGATCACATAAGAGTAGCTACCATTTCCCCAGCCTTTAAAAAGTTTCTTTAGCAATGGAGCAGAACAGAGAGCCCAGAAATAAACCAAACTCTCTACAGTCAATTAATATTTGACAAAGGGGGCAGTAGCATAAAATAGAGTAAAGATAGCCTCTTCAACAAATGGTGTTGGGAAAACTGGACAGCTACATACAAAAAAATGAAACTTGAGCACCAACTTATACCATACACCAAAATAAATTCAAGGTGGATAAAAGACTTAAATATAATTGGTGACAACATTAAAGTCCTAGAGGAGAACATTGGCAGCAAAATCTGAGATATTTCACACGGCAATATTTTTACTGATGTGTCCCCTAGAGCAAGGGACATAAAGGAAAGAATAAACAAATGGGATCTCATCAAAATTAAAAGCTTTTGCTTGGCTAAAGAAAACAGTATTAAGATAAAAAGAGGAGCAACTGTGTGGGAAAACATATTTGCCAATGACACCTCAGATAAAGGTTTAATCTCCAAAATATACAAAGAACTTACACGACTCCACTCCAAGAAGACAAGCAACCCAATTAAAAAATGGGCAAAGTACTTGAGCAGACACTTCTCCAAGGAGGACATACAGAGGATCCAGAGACACATGAAAAGATGCTCAATATCGCTAGCTATCAGAGATATGCAAATTAAAACCACTAGATACCACTTTACACCATTCAGAATGGCTATCAAACAAAGCAACGAACAACAAGTGTTGGAGAGGTTGTGGAGAAAAGGGAACCCTAGTTCACTGTAGGTGGGATTGCAGACTGGAACAACCACTGTGGAAAACAGTATGGATTTGTCTCAGAAAACTAAAAATGGATCTGCCTTTTGACCCAGCAATTTCACTGCTAGGATTATATCCTAAGAACCCTGAAACACCAATCCAAAAGAACCTATGCACCCCAATGTTCATAGCAGCACAATTTACAATAGCCAAGAGTCGGAAGCAACCTAGGTGCCCAGCATTAAATGAGTAGATCAAATAACGGTGGTACATTTTCAGAATGGAATTCTATACAGCAGAAAGAAAGAAGCTCCTACCCTTCACAACAGCATAGATGGAACTGGAGAGCATTATGTTAAGTGATGTAAGACTGTTAGTGAAAGACAAATACCATATGATCTCACCTATAAGTGGAACCTAAACAACAAAACAAACAAGCAAGCAAAATATAACCAAAGACACTGAAATCGAGAACACGCTGACAGTGACCAGAGGGGAGAGGGGAGGGAATTTCAGGAGGAAACGGGAAGGGTTTATAGGAACAAGTATAAAGGACACATGGACAAAAACTAAGGGGGGTGGAAATGGGAGGGAGGTGGGGAGCACTAGGGGGTGAGCTGGGATGGGAATAAAAGATAGAAAACTGTACTTGAACAACAATTAAAATAAAATTTAAAAAAAGATGGGTTGAGTGGTAGCAAGTATGTAGCAAAGAAGGAACATTAAGGTCAGTTTCTTATTATACCTGTGCCATTCTCCATGACAATCTTGGGTTGATTATTTTTAGGTAAAGGCTACTCAAAGTCTTACAGGTCCCAAGAATGTGATTCTTTTTTTTTTTAAGATTTTATTTATTTGTCTTTTAGAGAGGAAGGGAAGGAGAGAAGGAGAGAAATATCAATGTATGGTTGCCTCTCATGAGTCCCCTGCCGGGAACTGGCCTGCAACCCAGGCATGTGGCCTGACTGGGAATAGAACTGCGATCGTGTGGTTCACAGGCCCGCGCTTAATCCACTGAGCTACACCAGCCAGGCCAAGAATGTGATTCTTTACTATTTTAACATCACTGCATCTCTTTCCCTTGCTTCTCCATTTTGATTTATACCCTATTTGCCTTACAGGCACCAATATGACTTCTTTATTTTTAGTTACTTTACTTTTTGCCACCTATCTCAGAGGTATCTGAATGGTTAATCAGTCTAAATATCACTGCTGAGGAGATACCTCAGAATCAGTCTGCTCCCTGATTTGAAAATTGCCTTTCTAATATGACAGGTAGATAGATATTTGTCCTTTTGGTATTTAGGGTAAGCTGATTCGTGGTGATATGCAATCATTTTTAGTAGAGGAACCCTTCACTTAAATTAACTATGTAGAATTACAATGTATAAAATAGGCAGAAATGTAGTTGCTTGGATAAGGGGGTAAAGAGGAGAGAATCATTCCCTTGATGAGACTTGAGGCATTTTCATTAAGCCCTGGAGACTACAAGACTCATAGTTCAAAAGCCAGCAGTTAACAGGCATAGAGACTACCTGAAATTATTTTTCAGTTTCATTAAGTCATAGTTGAGAAGCAGAAATTGTATATATTTAAGATGTTTAACATATTTAGGTATGTGTTGTTAAATGATCACTGCAATCAAGTTAATTAATATATCCATGAACTCACAGTTACCATTTTTCTTTTTCCTCTCCTCTCCTCTCCTCTCCTTTTCCTTTCCCTTCCCTCCCCTTCCCTCCCCTTCCCTCCCCTTCCCTCCCCTTCCCTCCCCTTCCCTCCCCTTCCCTCCCCTTCCCTCCCCTTTCCTCCCCTTCCCTCCCCTTCCCTCCCCTTCCCTCCCCTTTCCTCTCCTTCCCTTCCCTTCCCTTCCCTTCCCTTCCCTTTCCTTTCCTTTCCTTTCCTTTCCTTTCCTTTCCTTTCCTTTCCTTTCCTTTCCTTTCCTTTCCTTTCATTGTGTGTGTGGTAAGAACACTGAAGATTTACCCTACCAGCAATTCTCAAGTTACAGTACAGTATTATTTATATTCACATTGCTCTACATTAGATTTCCAAAACCTATTCACCTTGCATAACGGAAATGTTTTACCCATCACAACATCACCCCATTTTTCTCTCAACCTAGCCCTTGACAACCAATATTTTACTCTCTGTTTCTACGAGTTGGACTATTTTAGATTCCACATATAAGTGAGATCATGCTGTTTTTGTTTTCAGTACTTGCTCATTTCACTTAGCACAATATCCTCTAGTTTATCCATTTTGTCACAAATGGCAGAATTTCTTTTTTGCTACTAAATAATTTTTCATTTTACAGTTGTAACACATTTTTATTCATTCATTAATTCATGATGATTTAGATTCTTTCCGCATGTTGGCTGCCATGAATAATACTACAATGAACATGAAAGTGCAGATGTCTCTTTGACATACAGATTTAATCTCCTTTGGATAAATACCAGAAGTGGGATTATTGGGTCATGTAGCATAGTTATGTTTTTAATTTTTTTAGTAACCTCTATACTGTTTTCTATAATGGGTATACAGATTTACATTGGAAGTTTTCACTTTCCCTCACATCCTTACTGATACTTGTTATCTTCTGTCCTTTTGATAATAACTATTCTAACAGGTGTGAGGTGATATCTCATGGTGGTTTACATTTTTTATTTCCTTGATGATTAATGATGTTGAGCATATTTTCATGTAGCTATTAATGATCTGTATATATCCTTTGGAAGAAAAGTCTCTTCAATTCCACTTTTTTTATATTTTTTTAAAGATTTTATTTATGTCCTGGTTGGTGTAATCCAGTGGATTGAGCATGAAAGAGATAGAGAGAAAACAAGCATCAGCCTATCTTTTTCATTCAACTTCATCTCTGACCACCTGAGATTACTGTGAGAAAGGTCAAACTGAAGAGGCTACTTCCCCGGGGAAACATACTTAGAGAAAAGTTACCTTTGAACATAGAAAATATAAAGATCAAAAACATTTGAGAATTCTTCTTTAGTATTAGGAGGAAATTAGCCTGACCTATAAGAACCTGAACAACCTGGTCCCAGCCCATTACTCTAGCCTTACGTTTTACTTCTCTTTGACAATCTCCTTCTGCTAAGTCAGCCTAGGATTTGACCCTGAAGTAACTATAATCATTTATTTTTTCTTCTGCAAGCTTCACCTAGTTCTCTACCACTCTACCTCTACCGCTTACAGCTCTTTCTCTCTTCCGAATCCTTGAGCCACTCACCCACATTAACATTTTTCTTACACTGCCTTATCACGAAGGCCATTACCTCTTTTTTGCTGAGTGTAAGTCTGTCTTCCCAATTAGATTCCAAATGCCTGGAGGACAAATATGTCTGATGTTTCTTGCCTCCCTCCCCTTCCCCAGACATTTAGTTGTGGTAATGAAATTAGTGGGCCTAAATGATCTGGCTGTTTTATTGATTATTAAGAGTATGTCATGAGACTCTGGCCCATAGGATTCTTCCTTGAATTATTTATATGATTTTGAACAAATTTCTGCTCCTTTATGTGCCTCAGTTGTGCCATCTGAAAATGATGGAATTAGCCTAACAAAGTCTAAGAGCTCTTCAGGCTTTGACAGCTCATGATTCTACAAGTTCATGCTCAAAGTGAAGAAAGAGGATCAACCCAACTTGTTAACTGGGTTACAGAGGAAATCTGATCTAAAACAAAAAAAGCTGAGAAGGTAATAAGAGGGCATCTAGGGAAAGGTTTGTAGTTAGGAGCGTGTGTGAGAATTCAGGTGAGAGAAAATACCAGCTTAGAGAAGAGGCTTTTCCAGCCCTGAGTATTTTTCAAACATGAATTTTCCTCTGTGATTAAAAAAGGGATCCTGCTAGGTCTAATGCCTTTTGTTGCAACAGAGTAAAAGTAATATAACCAAGTTAATATTCCCCACCACTCAGCAGTCAGGCTTGCCTGAATATATAGGCCTAATTAGCAAAGTTCCCAGATACTGCCATCTAGTGGTAGTTCAGAGCTATATATTGGGCCAAAGGCCTGTGTATTCTCAGATGGTTCTGCCAGCCATTTGGAGAAACATGGGCCAGCCCAAGTATAAAATATTGAGCAGATGAAGAATAAATATGTCCCCTGAGGGAAAGTTGATAGAGAAACTAAGAGAGACAAAGATAAGCAGGGAAATGCAAAAACAAGGTCAAAGCAAGTAAGACACAGATACAGATATTAAGGAAGATAGGGTGAACTTTTCATTGAAAATTAGGGAGTGGAGGTATGTGGAAAACATAGTCACTCATTCTGACCTGGCACTCCCATCACAGTTTTAGGAGGCTCCTGATAGAGGAAGTTTCTGATATGCTTTATATGTTTTCCCCCCTTTATCTTAATTTCTTCCCTCTTTCACCCAGTTTTTATGTTTCTCCTCCCATGACCACTCTCTTCCTGGCATGGCCAAACCAAAACAAACAAAAAAATCAAACAACAACAAAAAACCTTCTTGTGGTTGTAGATAAGTATACGAGACTATGGAGAACCAAACATTATTATTGAAAACAGTAACACCTAGGATATATCCATATTTCTGGACACATCTTTACTTGGATGTTAATGTAAAAAGTGTTTTTTTCATGTTGCATCTGCAGACTTTCATTGCTCCTGAGCTGCAGAGCTAAATCTCCTACTACCTACTCTGCATTTCCATTTGGATGTCATCATGGCTTTTCAAAACTAAAGTATTTTGTTTTTCAATATTAGCTTCCTTCTCCTTTACCACTACAGCCTGTCCCCATTCTTTGTCCTGTATTTCCATGCCTGGTGCTTTAATGCTTCCAGTAATCTAGACCCAAATTCTCTCTCTCACTTTCAACACACACTAATTTTTCCATTGGACAAAGAGTATTTGCAACTCTACCAAAGCAATAGATCTTTAAAATATTTTTACTTTCCAGTTCTACTTACAATGCTCTATATTTGGTCTTACTTTTAATTTTTTTAATTAGAGTTTACATTCAGCATTGTTTTGCATTAGTTTCAGGCATACAACATATGGTGAGACAATCATATATAATACAAACTGTTTCCCCTGATATTTCCAGTACCCAACTAGAAACATACCTTTACAACTAGGCCTACTTAAATGCTTGTGACTTCAAATTTGATAGAATTGTTCAATTCATACACTTTGCTCATCATCACTTGCAACAACTTATTCACAGCCCCTGTCATTTTTCACTTGTGTTACTTCAATAATCTTTTAACTGGTCTCTGCTTTCAAACATGTCCTACAAAGGCCTTTCACCACATATTGGCTACATTGATTTTTCTTTCCTGCTAAACATAGTATGTCACTTCCCTGTTTTAATCTCTTCTATATTGCTATAGCCACATGAAGAGATGAGCCAGTCTTCACCCTCAAAATCCACTACATAGTTGGACAAAATTCCAGCTGCTACTTGTGCTGGGCTTGGAGATTCCCAAGGCAAAGCCAAGCTGTGAATCTATGATGGCTGCTGCCAGTGCTGGCCCCAGAGCCACTTAGCAAGAGGTATGGGGGCTGGGGGTTCATTATGGCTGTTTGGCAGAATTTGGAAAGTTGTAAAGCTTGAGCCAAGACCAGCCATTCATATGGAAAAGTCACAGTTAACAGTTTTGATGGGCCCATAAGTTGGGTGGGACAGAGCCTCGGGGGATCTCCAGCACAGGGCAACAGTGTTATCCAGGTTGATGGAGTCTCAGATGTGTCATTTGCCTGCCAGTTCTATGGGGCAAGGTTTCAGACAAGTGACAATGGCCTTTGCCAGCCATTCTGTCTGGGAGAAAACTGTCTTCCAGCTACTGCCTTGATGCCAGACACTTCAATTTCTCCCTGTATGCCAGTGGCGTCTTTCAAGCTGGTATACCAGTGCTGGAGCTCAGAGGGAGTGAGTCTGAGTAAGTCAGTAAGTCCATGTGTGGGTTCTTTAAGAGGAACTGCTTGGAAGCTCAGAAGTTTCTTCCAGTGACTCAGTCCTCATTGGATTTTGCAGCTGGAAGTTTCAGGGACTTATCTTCCTGGGACTGGAATCCTGGGCTGGAGGGCCTGGAGTGGGGCTGGGACTCCACATTCCTGAGATATCTCTCCCAAAGTTCTATCCCCTACACATGGATGTTCTGTGCCTCTGCCCCTCCTACCAGTCTGGATAGATGTGGTTTCTTTAATTTCATAATTGTCAGACTTCCATTAAACTTGATTTCTGACTATTCTGATTGATGGTTGTTCTATATTTTATTTGTAATTTTGATGTGATTATGTGAGGAGGTGAGCTGTGTTTACCTATGCCATCATATTGACCAGAAGTCCTTCCAAAATTCAATTTTATTTCTATATACTAGTAACAAATAATAAGAAATTAAAAGTTTTACAATATTTATAGTAGCAATAAAAATATTAAATATTTAGAAATAAATCTAACCAAAGATACGAAACATTTCTATACACTAAAAATTATACATTATTGTACAGAGAAAATGAAGATCTTCATAGACAGAGATGGATTTCATGTTCATGGAATGAAAATCTCAATATTGTCAGGATGGCAATTCTCCCATAATTGATGTATAGTGTCAATGCAAGCCCTATCAAAATCACAATAAGCTTTAGTGTAAAAATTGACAGTAAAAAATTGATCCCAATATTTTGTATAGAAATACAAATGATCTACAATAGCCAAAAGAATGTTTTTAAAAAAGAGCTACCTGGTTTCAAAACTTAGTATAATGCAATAATAATAAAGTCAGTTTACTAGTATTAGCATAAGGATAGTCAAAAAGATCAGTGGGACAGAATTGAGTCTGTGTATAGTTAACTAATTTTTCACAAATATGGCAATGCAAGTTAATGGAAAAATGACAGCCGTTTCAACAAATGGTCTGAAACAATTGGATATCCACATGCAAAAAAAGAGCAATTTAGAGTCTCAGTAAAAAGGATATACAAAAATTAATTCAACATCCCTGGTTGGTGTAGCTCAGTGGATTGAGTGCAGGCCTGTGAAGCAAAGGGTCACCGGTTCGATTCCCAGCTGGGGCGCATGCCTGGGTTGCAGGCCAGGTCCCCAGTGGGGACAATGAGTGGCAACCACACATTGATGTTTCTCTCCCACTCTTTCTCCTTCCCTTCCCCTCTCTCTAAAAATAAATAAATAAAATATTTATAAAAATTAATTCAACATAAATTACAGACCTATTATAAATGTGTGGGCTAAAACACTAAAAGTTCTATAAAAAAGGGGGAGAAAATCTTTGTGACATGAGGTTGTCTAGAGTCCTTAGATGCAATACACAAGGCATTGTACATTAGATTAAAAATCAATAAATTGCTCTTCAGCAAATAAAAACTTTTTCAAAAGTTTTTATATATATATAATAAGGACTCGTGTCTAGAATAATGATTATAATTCAATAATAAAAAGACAAATAACCCAATAAAAATCAGGTAAAGGATATGAATAGGTAATTACACACACACACACACACACGCACAGATGGCTAATATTATATAAAAAGATATTCAATATCATTAGTTATCAAGGAAATGCAAGTGAAAAAGACAACAAAAGTACCATATCACATTGACTAAGTTATAGTCACAAAGAAAGATAATATAAGATAGCAAGGATGCAGAGAAATTGGAACTCTCCTATACTGCTGATGGGTATGCAAAATGGCATTGTCACCTTGGAATAGAGTGTGGCAGTTCCTCAAAGTTTAAACATTGAGTTACCATATCATCCAGAAATCCTACTCAATGGTATATAACCAAAAGAAATGAAAACATACATCTATACAAAAACTTACAGACGAATGTTCACAACAGCATTAATCATAAGACCAAAAAGTAACAACCTAAATGTCCATTAATTGACAAATGGATAACTATATATGGTACATCCATATAATGGAATGTTATTTGGACATGAAAAAATGGAGTATTAATATATACTACAACATGCATAAACCTTGAAAGAGTTATGCTAAGTGAAAGAAGCCTCTCACCAAAAACCACATGATGTCATATATATATATATATATATATATGAAATATCAAGAATAGGCTTATTATATATATATATATATATAATTTGCAAATATATATATTTGCAAAACTTAGAATAGTGGCTGGTAGTGGCTAGAGAGTTGAGGGGTATGGGAAATGGCTCCTAACTAATATAAGGTTTCTTTTTTGGGTGATGATAATATTCTAGATTTATGTAGTCATGATGGTTGCACAAATTTGTGACTATACTGAGAAGCACAAATTATATACTTAAAGTAAGTGAATTGTATGGTATGTAAATTATAGTTTAATAAAGCTATTACCCAAATCCAAAAACATGCATAGCTCTGTGTTGCTCTTAACAGCTAGTCAAAGTTTCATTGCCTGAAAGACCAGAGCCTTCATATCTACATGCATGTCCAACCTCTGGCATGTACTGTGCCATACCTAGACACACTAGATCAATTTATCTTCATCCCCCCAACAGGCTGTGTGTGACTACACAACTGTGCTTTTGTTCCTTCCGTTTCCTTTCCTTGGAATGTCTAATTTGCCTGTTTACTTGGTGAACAGCTACTTATTTTTCAAGAAGCTACTCAAGTCTCTTCTCTCCCTAGTCACCATTCTCCCAGGCCAAGAAGGGTTACTCTTTCCTTCTATTTGCCACAGCTGTTCACAGCACACACTTCTCTCATTGCATTTCTTATATTGTGTGGCAATTGTCTGTGTTTAACTGCTTGTCTATCTTTTTAACAAAATGATGAGTTCATTGTGGGCAGGAACCATGTCAGATTTACCTCTCTATACCCAGAACTTAGCACAAGACCTGATACACAGTAGACTCTAGGTACACACTTGTTGGTAGAATGAATGAATTTAAATATACTATCATTTATTTATACCATGTTGCCACTCCACTTTATCAAAGTGATAACCAATGACCCATAAACTCTCAACAAGTTCTAAACACATAGAAGAGTAGAGAAGACCTATTTTGGAAGCATGGAGAGGGAAAGCAAGGCCAGAAAACTGCAGTGCAAAGCCCTAGGCAACCACAAGGCCAATAAAGGCGCATGGTGAGGAGAGAGGATGTGGGTCACCAAGGTTGGAAAGTAGGGAGGAACATTAGTTCCCATTGATAAGCTAACTTCCTCTTAATCCCAGTTGCCTGAAATTATTGACTTCCTGGGTTGGAGCACTTCAAGAGTAGGGACCATATCTGACTCTTTTCTAAAGACCTCTGCCTACCACAGAATAGCTGTTCAATGAATGAAGGATCTTTGGTTGCCTTTTAGGATCCTAGCAGGGAAAGAGGGCAGCCAGGCATAATCAAGTCTTCTCTTGGGCTCCCTAGGGCAGTGAGAGCCAGGCAGCTGGGAAGAGACCAGTGAGTACTCTTTCAATTCAGAGGAAATGTACAGACTAGCAGGGCAGAACAGTACACAATAGAGAAGGCCAAATTATTGTGGCTTTAAAAGTCAAAGGAAGACCATAAAATAGCTCTGGAGTCACTGCCTGAGAGATTTGACAGCCTGGGAATTTGGCTATCTTGACATTGCACCAGAGACTCCTATTATGCATGCTGGAAGCATCAGACAAATGTCCCTGTCAATCCTTTGTGGTTTCCTAGTTCTACAAGGAACCCAATCATTATTCCCTTGTGGTCCAGACCAACAACCTCAAATAACCAGAAAGACCAGATGACCCTAGCCCCAGTGTAACAGCTTGTTTGTTTCGATGAAACATGGGCAAAAGGTGGCCTATACTAAATGAAGTTATAATGGTAAAACTGCCTTAGTGTACCATAGAAGGAAATCGTTCTCAAGTCTGAAACATGAAAATCCTGCCTGACTTTATAGCCAGATGGCCTGCTATATAGACTTTGCCAGATCCCCAAACATGTTAGCCAGTTCCTTAAACCAACCCCGTTCTCTGTCTCTGGAGAACTTTGATTGACTGATACACCCACCAAAAGAAGAGATAGTTGAAGATAAAGTGCAAAATGTGTCTATTTCAAAATTTTGTCCAGGAGCAACTTTCTTATGAGGACAGCTTCCATTAGTGGCCTATACATTATCTTCCAGTTTCTGATTCCAAGCAGTTGATTTTTTTTCTGGCAAAGCCTTATTTAACAATAGACACTTCTGATTAAGTTCACTCAGTCAGGGGCCTGTGACAGCGGGATTGCTAGCAAGCCCTGGGGTTGTTTTTTGTTTGTTTTTGTATTGTTTTCTATAGTGTCAGACTGAAGCTAGTTTGAAGCCACTCTAGTCTGAGTTTGAATGTGGTTCTGATTAGAGGCTAAGCAGCTCAAATCAGAGTGAAGAGATTTTAGAAGCAGTCATTTATCAGCAAATACCTACCTGACTCATAAATACATACATATATATCTACATACATAATAAATAAAGCATGCAAGCAAACAGGTTTTGCCACTTCCTACTTTGAGCTGCTTTGCCTGAACTTGAGGGTCTTTCCAATCACCAGGTTTCTCTGCAGCGCACTGCAAAGAAATGGTGGTGTGCTCGATAGGACCCATCAGCTTCTGCAGACAAGGTGGGCTCTGAATATAACATTTGAGCTACATTGACAATTAGGTAAGGCCTAAGAAAAAAGAGAAGGCTATTCGCATTCAAACAATCTGTAGAGAAAGTTCAGGAAAGTCCTTTTAGTGGAGTCTTGACCTCTCTTCTAAAACCTAGGAAGTGCAAGCATTGCTTAGTTTTTTGCCACTTTAGATCAAAACACAAATATATTTTGTACAAAGCACTTAAAACTGTGATTAATTCAAATTGTTCAATTGTTCTCATCTGTATTCATGGTCACGATCTTCCACCAGCTCCAGATGTTTCTAGGAGTGGTTAGCTCAAAAGCTCACTTGACTATCACCCCATGGCATTCCTTTCACAGATGATTAATAGAGGATACAAGGCTGACTCACAGCTTGGCTAGAGACTTCATTGATTAAGGCAAGCTTAAAGAATCCCAGCTTTCCTCCCTGATTGGGATCAGCTTTGTGTATCCACAGACCTCTATTAGAAAAAAGGGATTTCCCTTGTTTAGGAGAGGTTTTATCCCATGTTGTTGAAAAAGGGGGGGGGTCCAAAACTAAGAGCCAGATGATTACTGGCTCATAATGCAGAAATAGAGAAGCACACTATGCAGCTGAATTTACAGTGTAAATTGGTACCAGGTCTGAGAGGATGGAATGACAAAATGTGGTGTTTGTCTTTTTCTGAGGATGTATGTTCCCTGGTGTAATAAAAAGAGTGCACTACTTCTTAAATTTTAATGCGTGTGCAAATCACCCAGGGATCTTGTTAAAATGCAGATTCTTATTTGGTAAGTCTAGTAGGCCTCAGATAGTGAATTACTGATAAACCCCCAGATGATACCTATGCAGCTTGTCCTTGGACCATACTTTGAGTACAAGATTATTAAACAACTGGTATGCCTGCAAATAGGCCCCATGTCTCTACTGTTGCCTGACTCCCATCAACAATAGAGAAATAGCCAGATCTTTTTCTCCTGTAGTTTGCAGTCTGTAAGAGAATGAGTCTTGTGTGTACATAATGGGATCAGTGCCACAAGGGAGGTAAAAAACATTGGGTATGTTGGGAGAAAGAAGTGGCCATTTCTAGCTACAATGGGGAGGAACTGTAAAAGCTTCAGGGAAGACAAAGATTTTAAGCTGGATGATAAAGGAGGTATGGGAAGTATGCATAAACACAGCCAAGACTTGCCAGGTAGATAGGTCACCAAAAGCAAATGTATGGAGGCTAGAAATCGTGAGGCATGGGCATGAAAGAATGTTTACTTCCATCTGACTGGAATGTAGACTACTCTTCGAAGCAGAAACTAAGACAAAAATAAGGTTGATCAGGTAGTATTGGAACAAACCACAGAAGATCTTGATGTCCTACATGAAAGCATTTGAATTTCATTATGTATATAAGGGAGAGAATTGATTATTTTATTTCAAATGTGACTTGAATGGAGCTAAGCCTCATATCCTAGAATTAGGTGATCACTCTGGTGGGAGTGGAAAGAACAGGTTGGAAGGGAAGAACCTGGAGGAAGGGAAGCCAGTTTGGAGGCTATTGTCTAATCAGCAACCCAGAAAACATTTCCTAACCTCCTGTTTTGTCCTAACCACGGTGTCAATGACTTGATCAAGGAACAAAAACATACATGTCCTGTTCTCACTTAAGCAGCACATATAATAAAATGGAATGATACAGAGAAGATTGGCATGGCCCCTGTGCAAGGGTGACACTCAAATGCATAGTGTTCCACATTTAAAAGAAAGAAAGAAAAACAACATACATATCCTATCCCCTTGTACACTCATAGCCTGAAGAGTGCTACAAAGATGTCCAGGGAGATAGGAGAGCATAAACCAGGGAGACCTAAAAGTCTGGAGTGTCAGAGACAATTATCCTGAGTCAGTGACATTTTGATCCAGATCTAAATAATGTGGAGGACATAACCAGATAAACAGAAAAGTGTCTGGAAGGGAGGACCCTAACAAAGGCTTAGAGACTAGAGAGCCTAGCATGTCCTCAGATTAAGAAAAGAGCATGAGTGAAGTGGAGAAACCAAAGGAAAGAGAGACATGACATAAAGGTAGAAAGTTTGTCAGGTGTCACACTTGTATCAGGCCTTTGCAAAAGAGCAAATGATTTAAAACTTTGCCTTGAGGGAAATGGGTGGCCATTAAGCATTGGAGTAACTTAAGATGTGTATATTAGAACAATGCTTATCTGTGTCTCCTCTGTGAAAGATGAATGGGAGCAGGGAGCAACACTCCATGCAAGGAAGTCAATTATGAGAACATTTTCATAGACCACAAAAGAGGTGATGGAGACTTGGTCTGAGTGGGAGAGAGAGTGGAGAGAGGCAGGTGAACCAACATGATAATCAAGGAGTAAAATCAGCAAGAACTGGAGAAGGTGGGGAAGGACCCAGGAGAGGAGGGAGAAGGCAAGAAGGATGCCTAAATTCTTAGTTTGGAGACTGGATGTACTGCCACTGATGTAAAGAACATAGGAGAAGTAAATTTGGAATGGAGTGAGGAATGGAAAGCCAGGTGAAGTTCCTGTGGGACATTACGGGGGGAGACAAATAGGCAGATCTACATGCCACTAGATTTGAGGAGAAAGTATGAGCTATGAAAAAGGATTTAGGGATAATGAGAGTAAAGACCATGGCTGAAGCCATACATTCTCATGGCTGATCCAGAGCATTCTTCTTTGCCTATTAAGTCTCCCAAATGACCTCCAAAGTGTATCAGGAACACACATTGCAATGGATGAGTTTACACAGGAGCCCAGATTCTGCCATGACTTAGGAAAAGAGGACAGATTTTAGAAGTAAATTGGATAGAGATTGTGAGAATATTAGAAGTGATGGCATATTTTGGGTTGGTATGCAACCTGTCAAAGTGAGAAATAGCTCTCATTTTATATGAGAGGTCTGATAGATCAGTTTCAAAAAAGAGGAGTCAAGAATTTTCAGGTAAATTGTACATCAAACAGCTACTGAAGAATCTTGAGTTACCTCTACTTGCTCAGTTGCCCAATATATTCTTGACATATATATGCTCAGAGTGCAGAGATTAATTCCAGTATTACCCTAAGCAAAATCATAATTAGGAATAACTGCTGCTTGTGGTGAAAAAAATCTATAATGCATTTCCAAAACAAATATCAATGACCGTTTCTCAAAAGTTTTAGATTATTTAGACCATTTTGCCCTTTCAGGAGCCTACATAAACAAGTTGGCCATATTTATAAAATAAAGATGCGCATTCTAAATAAAACAATGCAGGACGCTTGCTTTATACAAGTTGTCTTCTTGAATTATATGCCTATCAGCTACCTCCAAAATATACTTTGAAACTATTATAACAGCAAATTAATATTTTCAAAGGACCTGTTGATGTGGAACTTTTAAGGAAATGAAAATAAGTAAATAAAATCAGCAATATATCTTCTAAATTTGTAGCAGAATGATGCCTGTTTGTGGGTGCACTCAGAACTCAATCTAATGCAAACCTCAGAAGGACATCATGCATTCATATGGGAGATTTTTTTTTTTAGTGCAACCAGAACTTGTAAGGGTATGTGGTGGTGGTGGATGAATATTGTAAGTCCTGGAATGGCAATACAGTTGAGTGATTATCAGCCTCTGGATAAGCAAGCATGGAGAGTTATTCATAGAGTTTTCCCTATCTGCCAATTTATGCTATAAAGGCCAAGATCTGGAACTTAAATCTTTCCTGTATAAATCAAGAATAGATTTGGAATACTACCTTCTGGGAAGATATTGTACTGAGCCTTGGCTCATACAGAACACTGAATAACCCAGAAGTAAATCCTTTTTCATGGAGAGTTGAACAGGTTTCCAACAAGGAAACCTGGCCTTGTTTGCACAGAAGGGTTTTGGTGTTAGATTTCTATTACCCTACATCATAATGTGGGCTATTGGGTCCAGTTGTAAAAGAGAATGCTTCTATTACTTATTGTTACCTAGCAAACTTCTTTGAAATGTAATGGCTAAAACACAACCTATTTTATCTCACTATTCTATGGATTAAAGGGGTTCCACTGGGAAGTTATTCTATTTATTTTACTAGGGGGTTACCATGCAGTTGTAGTCAGGTGGCATCTGGAGTCATCCAGAGGCTCAACTGAGTCTCTGAGATGGTTGGTCCTCTCTTCCTATACACAAAAATTTCAAGGCCTCAGAGTTTCGGTCAAGATGGAGGTATAGGTAAATGCAGTACTTGAATCTTTCCACAACTACATCAAAATTACAAATAAACTACAGAACAAGCATCATTCAGATCTGCCTGAAATTTCACTGAACAGAAGCCTATAACTAAGAATATAAAGAAGCCACATTGAGACTGGTAGGAGGGGAAGAGATGTACAATGGGTTGGTCCCATACCCACATGTGGCAGACTAAAATTGGGAGAGATGTCTCAGCTACAGTTCCCCCCTTTGAGAAACAAGGAGTCTCAGCCTCACACTAGGGCCTCTAGCCCAGGGTTCCATTTCTTGGTTGAGAAGTCCTCCTAACTTCTCACTGTAAAAATAAGTAGGGATTGTGGCCAAGTGAGACAGAGGGCTTCTGGAGTTCCAGGCATTCCTCTTAAAAGGTCCATATATGGACTTACTCAGACTCACTGTCTCTAAGCTCAAGCACTGGAGCAGCACCTCAAAATACATTGGAAACTATGTGGAGGAACCAAATTATCTGGCATCAGGACAATAGCTGTAGGGGCAGCTTTCTCCCAGACAAAAGTGCTAGCAGAAACAGTTGTTCCTTTTTTCTGAGCCCTCCTCCCACAGAACTAGCAGGCAGGTGCCATATCTGATAATCCATAAATATGCATAACACTTTTCTCCTTACCCTGGTGATTCCCTGAGACCCTGCCCCATTCAATTTGTCAGCCCACTCAAGCCTTTTCCATACACATGGCCTGTCTTGCCTCATGCTTCAGACTTTCCTAAAATCTCTCAGAGAAGCAGCACCTGGCCTCAGTATGCCCTATGCCTCTCATTAAGGGGTCCCAGGCCCAGCACTCATGGCAGACAGCCTTGGTCTGTCACTTGGCCTCACTTGGAAACCTCCAATCCCAGCAAAGTAACAACCATCTGTAGATTTCTTTGTAGCTCATGCCAGGTGGCTATTGCCATGGCACAGGTGGAAGCTGACCTTGGCCTGCACCTCCTGGGAGGCCACAAGAACCCAGAGCCAGTGTACCCAAGTGGACAACTAGAGACCATGCCAAAAGACTAGTCCACCGCCTCCACAAGCAACACACTCAATGGGTGGATTCAGCAGGCACCAGAGCACTGTTTAAGGGAGTCCTGTACTGTGAGGTTGGCCCCTGCACAGCTGATCCTCCACAGTGGTTGCAGCCAATTCTTATAGTCTATCAGCCTGGGTTATATTTTTCCTATTGAGGTGCCAACAGCAATCAAAGCTCAACTACAAATAGGAGAGTGTTCACAGCCTATACAGTGTTCATACCTGGAGCACCTGGCTCACATGATTGGGAAGACTATGCCACTAGACCCTACTACAGGACACCTACTACATAAGGGAACTCTACCAGGTCTGGGATATGTAGCAACTCTACCTAATATATAGATAAAAACACAGGGAGGCAGCCAAAATAAGGAATAAAAAAAATGTTCCAAATGAAAGAACAGAGCAAAACTCCAGGAAAAAAATAAATAAAATTGAAACAAGTAATCTAGCAGATACAGAGTTCAAAAGACTGGTTATAAGGATGCTCAATGAACTTAGGAGAAGAGTAGATGAACTTAGAGAACTTCAACAAAGAGACAGGAAACATAAAAAATGAAAATAGAAAACATAAAAATGATCCAGTCAGAAATGAAGAATTCATTAAATGCAATGACAAATACATTATAGGTAATCAGCAGTGATGTAGATGAAGCAAAGGACCAAATCAGACATTTTGAAGCCAGAAATACCCAATCAGGACCCCCAAAAAAGATCAAAACAAGGAGTTCCAGCCACAGTGGAGGCGTAGGTAGAAACCCTTTGCTTCCTCACACAACCAAAAGGAGAAAGACAACCAATTGAAATCAGTAAACAACCACAAGTGCCAGAAAATCAAACTGCATGGAACTCCAACAACCATGGGATTGAAGAAAAAATCAGCCAGAACAACCAGACCAGTAAGGCAGCAGATGGAGAGAAACCACAGTGAGGCTGCACACTGCATGGGATGGGCTGACTTAAGGGGAAACTGAGACTCAGAAGTGGCTGTGGACTATGGCAGTTGCCATGGTGGGAGAAACTCCCAGTCTCTACAAGAATTTGCACTAGAGATGAGCAGGCGAGCTGCATTGTTCTGTTTCTGGCCCCTTCCCCACAGACCGTGCTGCAGCAAAGCCAGGAGGTTTGCCCCGCCTGGGTGAATACCAAAGGCCCCCTTACAACATATCAGGGGTCCTGAGCAAAGAAATAGGGCCACAATGAAAGAACAGTGCAAAACCTGAGAAAGAGCTAAGCAAGGAGGAGATCGCCAACCTATTTGATGGAGAATTTAAAGCCCTGGTAATCAAAATGCTCACAGAACTGATTGAGCTTGGTTGAAAAACGAAAGAACAAATGAAAGATACCCAAAAGGAAATAAAACAAAATATTCAGGGGACCAACAGTAACAGGAAGGAAACCAGGACTCAAATCAACGATTTGGAACAAAAGGAAGAAATAAACATCCAAGTAGAACAGAATGAAGAAACAAGAATTCAAAAAAGTGAAGAGAGGCTTACAAACCTCTCTGACAACCTGAAACATTGGGTGCCAGAAGGACAAGAACAACAGCAAGAAATCGAAAACTTATTTGAATAAATAATGAAGGAAAACTTTCCCAATCTGGCAAAGGAAATAGACTTCCAGGAAGCCCAGGGAATCCCAAAGAAGTTGAACCCAAAGAGGAACACACCAAGGCACATCATCATTAAAGACAAAGAGACAACCTTAAAAGCAGCAAGTCAAAAGGAAACAGTTACCTACAAAGGAGTTCCCATAAGGCTATCAGCTCATTTCTCAAAAGAAATCTTTTAGACAGGAAGGTGCTGGAAAGTACTTGAAGTCATGAAAGACAAGGACCTGTAACAGGGTGCAGCCAGTGCCGGGAGGGGGGGTGCAAATAGGGATTTGTAATGGGGTCCAGAACTCGGTGTCCAGGAATATTAGAAAAAATATATATAGGATGTCCTCACCCCAACACCTTTGAGCTAGGGCATGGGACGTATAGAACAGGGCCATTGAGAGTTGTTTTGCAGAGCAACAGTTTTTCAGATAAACTCTAGAACAGTCATTTAATATATCTATAACCTTAAACTGGTTTCATAGATACATTAAATAGCTGTGTTCATGCTTTGAGCCAGGGAGATGGGAGTGACTTCAACCCATGATGTAACTGAGAGGCAACTCCCCCTGGTTACAGAGCCTATGTAAGAGTTTGGAGATGATTGGCTCCACAACACAGGGCCACACCTGCCAGGACTTACTATGGCAGCCCAGTAAAGCTGGAAAAAATATGGGAATGCTGGCAGCTGTGGCCAATAGTGGGAGGAGTCAGAAATGGTGCAGCAGAGGAAGATTGGCGCTGGGATTTAAACCCAGGTGCAGCAGCTACGTGGAGTCTTTTGGGGACCACTCGGCTTGGGCCGAGAAGAACCATGGACTTTTACTTCTTTTTTCTGAGATACAGTACCCCAGACTGGGCAGAGGGGAAAGGAAGGACTGTGCATTTGTGGGTATTCTAAAGGACTTTGGAATCTCAGTGAAGATATTAAGTCATTACTCTTAAGTTTGTGTAACTCTTTAACTAAATAATCCCTTTCCTTTTCACCAGTCTCTGGCATTGAGAGATGTCTTTCCCTGGTGGTGGGCAAGATGAACCTAGTACGGGTTGGGGAACACCCAGAGCACAAGGTTGGGTCCATTCAATAATAGTATATCATTCATGCCCCCCAGGTCTGTTCTGTGACAGACCTACATCCAAGAATACTGTATTCAGCAAAGCTATCATTTAGAAGGGAAGGGCAGATAAAATGCTTCTCAGATAAGGTCATGTTAAAGGAGTTCATTGTCACCAAGCCGTCATTATATGAAATGTTAAAGGGACTTATCTGAGAAAAGGAAAATCAAAAATATGAACAGTAAAATGACAACAAACTCACAACTAACAATAAATTAACCTAAAAAATAAAAGAAAGGAAAACAATGAAAACAAAAACTAAGCAAATTACTAGAACAGGAACAGAATAAGAGAAATGGACATCATATGGAGGATTTTCAGTGGGGAGGTGGAGGGGAGGAATAGAGGGGAAAGGTACAGGGAAGAAGCATAATTGGTAGTCATTAAATGGACAGGAAGAGGTCAAAACTGTATAGGAAACAGAACTCAAAGAACTTATATGTACAAGCCATGGACATGAACTAAGGGGGGAGGGATGCTGGAGGGTTGGGAGGCACAGGGTGGAGGGGGGATAAGGAGGGAAAATTAGGAAAACTAATAGTATAATCAATAAAATATAATTTAAAACTATTTTTAAAAACATCAAAACTAAAGAGACATGTTAAGGCAATTTGCCCTGGCAGGCATGGCTCAGTTGGTTGGGCATCATCTGCAAAGCAAAAGGTCTTTGGTTTGATTCAGTTGGGGTACATGCCTGGGTAGTAGGTTTGGTCCCAGATCAGAGCATGTATGGGAGGTAGCCAATCACTGTTTCTCTCACATGGATATTTCTCTCCTTCTCTTCCTCTCTCCCTGTCCCTCTCTCTGAAAAAATAAATAAAATACAAAAATAAAGACAAACAAACAAAAGAACAGCAAAAAAAGAATACAAAAATAAGGCGGATAGTATAAGAACCCTCTGGAACAACTTCAAGCATAACAACATTCACATCATAAAGGTATCGGGAAAAAAAGAGAGAGGAAGCAAGTAATTGAGAACATATTTGAAGAAATAATGACTCAAGACTATGCTAACATGGTAAATGAACTAGACATTTAAGTCTAATATGTGCAGAGAGTCCCCAACAAGATGAACCCAAAGAGGCCCCCACAAAGGAACATTATAATTAAAATACCAAAGGTTAAAGACAAAAAGAGAATTTTAAAAACAGCAAAAGAAAGTTATCTGTAAGGGAGCTCCTATAAGACTTCCAGCTGATTTCTCAACAGAACATTTCCAGCCAGAAGGAACTGGCATAAAATATTCAAAATAATGAAAAACCAGAACCTACAACTAAGACTACTTTGCCCAGCAAGGCTATCATTTAAATTTGAAGGAGAAATAAAGAACTTCTCAGGCACGAAAAAGCTAAAGGAGTTCACCACCACCAAACCAGTATTACAAGAAATGTTAAAGGGTCTTCTTTAAAAAGAAGAAGGGGGAAAAAGGTCAAAATATAAATGATAAAATGGCAATAAACACATAGCTATCAACAATTATTTTAAATGCAAATTGATTAAGTGCTTCAATCAAGAGACATACAATGACTAAACTGATAACAAAACAAGACCCCTACATGGGCTGTCTTTACAAGACTCACTTCAAATAGAAAGACACACACAGTCTGAAAGTAAAGGGATGAAAAGTATATTTCTTGAAAATGGAAAAAACAAATAAAAAAAGCTGAGGTAGCAATACTTATACAAGACAAAATAGACTTTAAACAAAGGCTATGTAACAAAAGGCAAAGAAAAACCCAGTAATACTACTCGTGAGTATTTATCCAAAGAAACCCAAAATACTAAATCAAAAAGACATATACATCCATATGTTCATTGCAGCATTATTTACAATAGCCAAGATATGGAAGCAACTTAAGTGTCCATCAATAGATGAATCAATAAAGAAGTGGTACACATGTACAATGAAACATGATTCAGCCATTAAAAAATAATGGAATCTTGCCATCTGCAACAACATGGATGGACCTAGAGGGTATTGTGATGAGTGAGATAAGTCAGAGAAAGACATGAGCCAGATGATTTCACTTATATGCAGAATCTAAAATGCAGAATAAGCAGAGCAAACAAACAAGCAGAACAGAAACAGACTCATAGAGAACATTTTGACAGTTCCCAAATGGGAGGAAAGTTGCGGGGAAGGGTGAAAAAAGTGAAGAGATTAAAAAGTGCAAATTGATAGTCATGAAATAGTTTCAAGGATGTAAAGTACAGCATTGGGGAATATAGTCAGTAATGTTGTAATAACTCTGTGTGGTGTTAGATGAGTACTAGATTTATTAGGTTATCACTTAATAAGTTATGTAATGTCTAATCACTGGGTTGTACACCTGAAACTAATATAGTATTGTATGTCAACTGTAATTAAAAATAAATAATTTCAAGTCAAAAAAATCAGTGCTTGTCCTCTCCACATGATCTCTGTAGCAGGGGAGCCAGACTTTATACTGAGCTCCCAAAAGTGAGTGTTCTAAGATAGAGGATATGAGAATTGACAGTCTTCTTAAAGAATATGCCCAGAACTGGCACAACTTTACTTCTGCTGTATTCTATTGGTTACTGTCAGTCATGTGCCCAATTTCCATTTGATTCTTACAGATTCTAATGAGTGGATTAAAGACATTTTTACATATATTTTGTCCATCTTTTCCTCTAATTTTTGAACACGTATTTATTAGAAATTTCTTGTCTGATAATTTATGTATCTGGATCACCTGTGAATTTTTGTCTATTGTCTGGGTTTTTTTCTAGGTTTTCAGTCATGTGGCCTTGTCTCTTTCTGTTCCTAGAAAGTTTTAAATGAATGTCAACCAACTGTGTGTAAATAATTGTATATGATCTAGATGATGTTGTCTTCCCTCAGAGAGAATGCACTCTTTTCACTATTAAGTTGATCAAATAAGCGCAGATCACCTGTACCAAGTCAGTGCCTAAGCTGAATCAAAGATGGGTTCAATTTTAGTGAAGGTTTTCTACTTTTTTGTTCTTACTTATAAGGCATTCCTGTCCAGAACATTCAGCTGATAATTTTATGTGTTTAATGAACCTTTTACCCATGGCAGATCTTAAACTCTAATTCTTATCTACTCAGCACAGTGAAACTCTTCCAATTACTACTTCATTTAAAAATTTTTCTTCTTAGTTTCTTACTCTCCAGATTCAAGAATGGCTCAACAAATGCAAATCAAAAATAAATGTGATATACCACATCAACAGAATGAGAGATTAAAATTATACAATCATCTCAAAAGATTCAGAAAAAGCATTTTGCAAACTTCATGAGAAAAACTCTTTAAAAACTAGGTATAGAAGTAATTTACCTCAACATAATAATGACCATGTATGACAAGCCTGTAGCTAATATCATACTTAATGGTGAAAAACTGAAAGATTTTCCTCTAAGATCAGTCTAGGGTAAATGGAGTCAGTCTGGCTCCCTCACCCAGACATCTGGGGAACTAAGATAAGCTGTGTTCTCACAGTCTTAGGACTGGGTCCGATCAATGGAACCCCTTGAGTAGGTTCACATGTGCAGAATCTTGCTGTATTATACAATATGTTGGTTGTCCCCTGCCAGCTTTGTATGTATGTAGTATATAAGGGAGTTGGGACTTCCTGCTGTGTGACATGCAGTGACAGGCAGAGACACACTTGGGGGACATGCAGCTTGCAGTGTGTGGATTGCCCACCCTTGAATAAAGGCATGCCAAGCATCCCCAAGGTTATGCATATTCTTCCATCTACCTGAATCCAGAATGGACCTGTCTGGCCTTGAGTGGTCACAACACAATCAGGAACAAGGAAAGAACATGGAAATAAAGAACAAACTGACAGTAACTAGAGAGGAGGGGGGATGAAAATAATGCAGAAAGAAGGTAAGGAGTCATCAAAGAGCATGTATGAAGGACACATGGACAAAGCCAAAGAGGTGGGAGTTGGGATAGCTGTGGCGGGGGGTAGTGGCAGGAGGAAAATGGAGACACCTGTACTTGAATAAAAATAAGAATAAGTAAGTAAGTAAGTAAATAAATAAATAAATAAATAAAAGGAAACTTCACAGTAAAAAAAAGAAGATGGAATAGATAGGATTAGGTAATTTTGAATAGTATATATGTTAAGATGATGAAGGAAGATGCAAGGATGATACCCAATTTTCCAATTTGGGCATAAAGTAGAAGATAATAGATGCAACATGGATTAGAATGCATTGTTTTATGAAATTCAGTCACAACCACCTTTTTCTCCAGATTCCATAATAAAAGCTAAGCCCTGGGATATTTCTCCTTGAGTCACATTTCCTACTTCCTTACCTGAATATCAAAGCTCGTAATACTCTGTGTCTGCTCTGGTCCCCACCCTGACTCCTTATTTCCAGTTCTCAGGGAGGGCTTAGACCTGTCCCACTGTTTGGAAGATAGATACCTATCCATAAGCCCCATTCAATGACTTAGGCTCTGCTCCCCATGGATGGATGGGTGTCTGCCAGCTTTCTTGAAGTCCTCTATTCCACAGCATCAGTCCACTACTTGGCATCCTCTATTCCAAGGACTCTTGTGTTGGGCAAGGTTTCCCTTTCATCAGAAACCTCTTGGTGCTGATCATTTTCCTGAACATGTGCCAGGTCCTGCTTTACACCTCATCTAAGTGGGCTGGTGTAGTTCACATCTCTGTCTCTGTCCATATGTGTGTACTGCAATGCTTTGTTACTGACTCCCAATACTTGGCATGCCAAATTCAGAATGATAGCAGTAATCTGAACCAGTCCAGAAATATTCAGATCACCCTTCTTAGACTTCTCTGTCTGCGTGGAAAAAATGCCCTTCTCAAAAAATGTGAATAGACAGGGACACTGACCTGAAATCTTCAAGTCAGGCAGAGCAGAACTGAGTAACATGGCTCAAGTGACAGTTTAAAGATAGCAGTCACATATTTAGGGATATTCTGATCAGAATTTTATCTCTTTATCTCTTCCTGATAATTTTTGGGGGACAACTAATCCAGAATATGTAAACATACTTCATACTTGCCCATTATCCAAACCAGAAATATCAAGACACTTTAACTCCTTAACTGGACTTGGCTCAGATACTCCCTAGCCTGACATCAAACCACTTCCCCTTTAAAACTGCCTTTCCTAATACATGAGGCAGCAAATTAGCATGTGTTAGAGACTGCTACTTTCCAACCAATGTCCATTCTCTTTGTTTTCTTTTAGTAACATAAATCTCTGAGATTTAGCAATGAACCTGGCTTTTCAGAATAAAGATTATATTTCCCATCTCCCTTGAAGCTATGTGTGGTCATATGACCAAGTATATACCGTATTTTGCCATGTGTAATGCACTACCATGTAAAATGAGCACCCATGTTTTTGGCCCAAACTTTCAGGAAAAAAACTGTTATTTTAAGTTTTTACTTTATTTATTTATTTATTTATTTATTTATTTATTTATATTTGGAAACAAAACCAATTATAGTGTTCCATGGTGTCATTTTGCATATCGATATCATTACTACTTTCTAGAATTACACCCTTAGTGAACAAGCATAAATAAAAGAATTAAAAGCATTTATATAGATACAGAATTAGTACTACCCATGTATAATGCACATCCTTATTTTTCCCTCAAAAATTTCCTCAAAATAGTGCAAATTATACACAGCAAAATTTAGTATGTGGAAATGATGCCTGCAAACTTTGAGTTACTTCTTTAAAAGGAAATAGTATATTTTGTACTTCCCTTTTCTTCTTTACTTCCTAGGAGCTAAAACACAGAGAGAATGGTGATGAACCAGTTTTGACTATGTAGATGAGGAAAATATATTAGGGGATGATAGAACCACAAGATAGAAGAAAACTGGATTTCTGGAAAGTTGTATAGAGCAGAGAAGCCTACCTGTTAACACTTTGGTTTGTTGCATGAGAGAAAGAGAAACTTCTATTTTGTTTGAATCTCAATTACAAAAGTTTAGCCTATACCCTAACACACAATGCATTGTATTTACTCACTTCACCCATCACCCAGAGAACAGTTTTATGTATGTTTTGACCCATAGACTGTCTTTAGTCAATGCCCATTAAGACCAAACTCAGTAGAAACTATCATTGTAAAGGTAATCCTCTTTACTCTTTCTTTGCTCCTGTATCCATTAGGAGTTTCTTTTCTGTGTCCTCAAAAAAAAATCTAGTTTAACTTTCTCTCAGCACTTAACACAGAAGATGTTTATTATCTGTGGAATTATCTATCTTCCTTACTGGTGAGTTCCTTGACAGACCCTATCTGAATTGTTCATTAATGTTCCATCTCTTTCAAGAATCAATCTGGACATTACCTCTCTTGAAAAGTGTCTATGACCTCTTCTCCTCCAAATGGGGTGAGGTGCCTCTCCTCTGTGCACCTACAGAATCTCAACATCTCCAACTTCTTTCTACACAACAATAATCATGCTACATTTTAACTGTCCCTTCTCTCTTTTCTGCTCCACTAGACTGTGAGCAACTATAGTATCTCTGAATTCCCGTATTAACACTACACCTGCACTTAGTAATTTAGTTAATGAATGAACATCCTGGCAGTTTACATAGGAAACAGAAAATTATATATTTATATCAAACCCTGTCTTATGAAATAACTAGGCTCTTAGAGCATGTTTCTAAGATATTTGTTTGGAACTATGAGTTAGTTTGAGGTAGTGTGATTAAGCATAAAGAATCTTGGCCTGCTGAGAAAGGACTTGGATTCTCTGCCATTCACTACTTGAGGACTATGAGCAAGTTCTTTCCTCTATCTGGGCCTCAGTTTTCCCTTCTGTAAAGTGAGGTTGTACACAGGTGATTTCTAGTTTTGTAAGTTCTAAATTTTTATGTCTTTCAATGTAGCCATAGGCTGTATGTCAATGCCTAAAGTTCTGTGTGAAGATTTCCTCTCACGTCTCCTCTATTAAAATTCAAAGCATCCAGAAAAAGTTCCATGAAATCTCACATACCTCAATATGAATGTGTTTCTGTTGATACGATTGTTTTTACTAGATGGACTAAGGGGGTAATCTGGGATCCAGAGCCTCCTAGATTGGCCACAGAGTGGAGCCCAGAGAAGGAGAACATGCCAGGAAAAGGAAGAAATGTGGCAGAAGCATCCTTACTGTTCAAGTACCGTCAGTCTTCATTCTAGTTTCAGAGAGAGGCCTGAGGAAATGCAACCGCCAGTGAGGCAAATATTGCCAATATTAGGCCAAACAGCAGGTGTCTGGACATTTCCAGAGGCCACTCTTTGAAGACGTTGTGAACTAAGTTCCATCACTCATGACTTTCAACTCCCAGAATTTTCCCCTTCTGATATTCTCACAGTGGGGAACATTCTTTGCCTCCATGCCTGGGTTGGCAGGTTTTCTTGAGCTGTTGATTGGGACATTTCTCTGGACAGCACTCAAATTTCCAGGTGTCTGGTTGGAAGCAATCAGAGAAGTCCCAACAGGGCAGACTCTGCATGTAGTTTTTATGTCCATGCTGGAAAGGCTGATAAACTTGCTGTGGATACTGCTGCATTTGCAATTGAGGTTGCTTGTTGATCAAAGGGTGATGATCACACCACTTCTCATATGTTTCTATTAGTATACGTCATCCTAAATGGCCAACTTCTACCTTGAGTGTTAGGTAGTGGAAAGGGGCTCAATTCTGATGAGATGAGCATTGAGAGAACATAGGTGCCACATTTGTAATTCCAGTCTTTGAACAGAAAGGGTACTGGTGCCTTGTTGTGCTCCAATTACTTCTCCATACATCACCTGCATTAACTTCCTTTACTGGTACCCTTGCTTTTATTTTTCTTTTTATTTTTTTAAGATTTTACTTATTTATTTTTAGAGGAGAAGGGAAGGAGAGAGGGAGAGAAGCATCAATGTATGGTTGCCTCTCGTGCGTCCCCTGCCGGAAACTGGCCTGCAACCCAGGCATGTGTCCTGACTGGGAATCGAACTGCGATCCTTTGGTTCTCGGACCCACACTCAATCTACTGAGCTACACCAGTCAGGCCTCTTTTTATTTTTAAAAATATATTGTATTGAATAAAAATTAGATTAGGAACATAATAATTATATTAGGAACTATCTGATGTAATCATGCCTAGAAGTTTCAGCAGCTTCTGAACACGTCTTTAATTAATTTATTTCTACTGTTCTATTTTATTTTTATAATTTTAAGTTTTCAATTATAGGTTACATTCAATATTATTTTGTATTAGTTTCAGGTGTAAAGCTAAGTGGTTAGACAATCATATATTTTACAAGGTGTTCCCCCTGATATTTCCAGGACCCTCCTTGTACCCTCCATAGTTATTATGGTGTTATTGACTATATTTCCTATGTCATAATTTATATCCCTATGACTATTTGGTAACTATAAATCTGTACTCCTGATCCCTTCACATTTCTCACCCAGTTTCCCAACAGCCCACCCCTCTGGCAACCATCACTCTCTTCTCTGTATTGATGAGTCTGTTTCTGTTTTGTTTTCCATTTATATTGTTCTTTAGAGTCTACCTATAAGTGAAATCCTACAGAACTTGTCTTTCTCTGACTGACTTATTTCATTTAGCATAATACCTGTAGGTCCATCCGTTCTATAATATTACAAATGGTAGGATTTCATTCTTTTTATGGCTGAATAATATTCCATTATACCATAGCTTTTGTACCCACTTGTCTATTGATGGGCACCTGGGTTTCTTCCATAGCTTCGCTGTTATACATAATGTTGCACTGAACATAGGGGTGCCTATATTCTTTTGAATTAGTGGTTTGTGTTTCTTCAGATATATACCCAGAAGTGGAATCAATGGGTGATAAGGCAGTGCAACTATTTTTCATAGTGGCTGCATTAATCTGATTTCCTACCAGCGGTGCATGAGATTTCCCTTTTCTCCACGTCGTTGTCAGTGTTGGTTTTTGTTGATTTATGGATTGTAGCCATCTGACAGGTGTGAGATGACATCTCATTGGAGCTTTAATTGGCATTTCTTTAGTGATTATATATATTGAGCATTTTTTACATGTCTATGGTCATCTGTATGTCCTCTTTGGAGAAGTATCTATTCAGGGGTTTTGCCCATTTTAATTGGATTCTATGTTTATTTTTGGTGTTGAGTTGTATGAGTTTTTATGTATTATGGATATGGATATTAACCATTTATCAGATGTATCCTTGGTGAATATGTTCTCCTATTCATTGTGCTGCCTTTTCATTTTGTTGACAGTTTCCTTTGCTGCTCAAAAATTTTAGTTTGCTATAGTCTCATATGTTTATTTTTTCTTTTGTTGCCCTTGCCTGAGGAGATATAGCAGAAAAAAGCATTACTAGAATAAATGACCAAAATTTTACTGTCTATGTTATCTTCAAGAAGTTTTAAGGTTTTGAGTCTTATATTTAAGTCTTTAATCCATTTTGAGTTTATTCATGTGTATGGCATAAGGAGGTGGTCTAATTTCACTTTTCTGCATGTATCTGTCCAATTTTCCCAACACCATTTACTGAATAGACTGTCTTTATCCTACTGAATGTTCTTACCTCCCTTGTCAAATATTAATTGACCATATAGGTATGAGTTTAAAAGTATTTCTAGGTTCTCTATCCTGTTCCATTGATCTATAGGTCTGTTTTTTATGCTATTACTATGCTGTTTTGATTACTATTCCCTTATAGTATACTTTGATATCAGCTAGTGTAATTCTTCCAACTTCATTTTTCTTTCTCAGGATCACTGTTGCTATGAAGAGATTTTGTGGTTCAATATAAATTTTTGAAATATTTGTTTTACTGTAAAATACAACATTGGTATCTTGATGGGAATTGCATTGGATCTATAGATTGCTTTGGGTAGTATAGACATTTTAATGATGTTAATTCTTCCTATCCATGAACACGATATGTGCTTCCAGTTATTTGTATCTTCTTCAATTTCTTTCTTCAGTGTCTTATAATTTTCTGAGTACAAATCTTTTACATCTTTGGTTAGGTTATTCATGGTATTTTATTCTTTTTGAAAGAATTGTGAATGGGATTATTTTCTTTTTCTAAAGATTTTATTTATTTATTTTTAGAGAGAGGGGACAAGAAGGAGAAAGAGTGGGAGATAAATATAAATGTGTGGTTGCCTCTCATGTGCCCCTCATTGAGGACCTAGCCCACAACCCAAGCATGTGCTCTCATTGGGAATTGAACCAGTGATGTTTTGGTGCACAGGTTTGCACTCAATCCACTGAGCTGCACCAGCCAGGGTGGGGTTATTTTCTTAACTTCTTTTTCTGTTTGTCCATTAATGGCATATAAAAATGCAACTGGTTTCTGGAGATTAATTTTGTACCCTGCTACATGGCTGAATTCATTTAACAGACCTAGTAGTTTCTTGGTGGAATCTTTGCATACTTTATGTACAGTATCATGTCATCTGGAAATAAAGACAGTTTTATTTCTTCCTTTCTAATTTTGATGACTTTTATTTCTTCTTCTTGTCTGATTGCTGTGATTAAGACTTCCAGTACTATGTTGAATAGGAGAGTTGAAAGCAAACATCCCTGTCTGTTTCTGGATCTTAAGGGGAACATTTGTAGTTTTTCCCCATTGAGTGTGATGCTGGAAGTGAGTTTGCCATATATGGCTTTTTTATATTTAGGTATATTCCTTCCATTCCCATTTTGCTGAGAGTTTTTTATCATAAATAAGTGCTAGATTTTATCAAGAGCTTTTCCTGCATTTATTGATATGATCATGTGTTTTTTATCCTTCATTTTGTTTGTGTGGTGATCACATTTATTGATTTCAGAATGTTATACCAACTTTGATTCTCTGGAATAAATTCCACTTGATCATGGTCTATGATCTTTTTGATTTATTGCTGTATTCAGTTTGATAACATTTTTGAGGATTTTAGCATCTACACTGATCAGAGATATGGACTATAATTTTTCTTTGTAGTTTTTTTATCTGGTTTTGGAATTAGGATGAGGCTGGCCTCATAAAATTATTTTGGGAGCCTTCTTGAATTTTATGAAATAGGTTGAGGCAAGATGTTAGTTCTTCTCAGAATGTTTGGTAAAATTTACCTGCGAAGCCATCCACTCCAGGGCTTTTGTTTGTTGAGAGTTTTTTTTTATTATTATTGCTTCAATTTCATTAGGTGTAATCTGTCTATTCAGATTATCTGATTCTTCTTGATTTATTTTTGGAAGAATGTACACTTCTAGAAATTTATCTATTTCATCCTGGTTGTCCAGTTTGTTGGCATATAATTGTTCAAAATATTTTCTTACAATCATTTGTATTTCTTTGGTGTCAGTTGTTTTTCCTCTTTTGTTTCTGATTTTATTTATTTAGGTGATTTTTCTTTTTTTCAAAGGCATTTTCTTTTTCTTTTTTAAAAAGATTTAATTTATTCATCTTTAGAGGGGAAGGGAAGGAGAGAGGGAGAGAAATATCAATGTATGGTTGCCTCTCATGCATCCCCTGCCAGGAACTAGGAACTGGCCTGCAACCCAGGCATGTGCCCTGACTGGGAATTGAACTGCAATTGTGTGGTTCGCAGGTCCGCGCTCAATCCACTGAGCTACACCAGCCAGGGCAATTTTTCTTTTTTTCTTGATGAGCTTGGTTAAAAGTTTGTCAGTCTTGCTTATCTATTCAAAGAACCAGCTTTTGGATTCATTAATCTTTTGTATTTCTTTTTAAAAACTATATTTTATTTATTATGCTATTACAATTGTCCCATTTCCACTGCTTCATTCCCTCCATCCTGCACACCTTCTCCCACCCACATTTCTTCCCCTTAGTTTATGTCCATGTGTCATAAGTTCTTTAGCTTCTACATTTCCCATACTCTTCTTGCCCTCCCCCTGTCTATTTTCTACCTATCACTTATGCTACTTATTCTCTGTACCTTTTCCCCATCTCTCCTCCTCCCACTCCCCTGTTGATAACCCTTCATGTGATCTCCATTTCTGTGGTTCCGTTCCTGTTGTAGCTGTTTGCTTAGTTTGTTTTTGTTTTTGTTTTAGGTGTGGTTGTTAATAATTGTGAGTTTGCTGTCATTTTACTATACGTGTTTTTTATCTTCTTTTTCTTAGATAAGTCCCTTTAACATTTCATAAAATAACGGCTTGGTGATGATTAACTCCTTGAACTTGGCCTTATCTGGGAAGCATTTATCTGCCCTTCCATTATAAATGAAAGCTTTGCTGGATAGGGCAATCTTGGAGGTAGGTCCTTGCCTTTCATGACTTCGAATGCCTCTTTCTAGCCCCTTCTTGCCTGTAAGGTTTCTTTTGAGAAATTAGCTGACAGTCTTATGGGAACTCCTTTGTAGGTAACTGTCTCCTTATCTCTTACTGCTTCTAGGATTCTCTCAATATTTATCTTGGCTAATGTAATTATGATGTGCCTTGGTGTGTTCCTCCTTGGGTCCAACTTCTTTGGGACTCTCAGAGCTTCCTGGATTTCCTGGAAGTCTATTTCCTTTGCCAGATTGGGGAAGTTCTCCTTTATTATTTGTTCAAATAAGTTTTCCAGTTGTTGCTCTTCCCCTTCTGGTACCCCTATAATTTGGATATTGGAATGTTTGTAGATGTCCTGGAGGTTCCTAAGCTTCTCCACATTTTTTTTAATTCTTATTTCTTCATTCTTTTCTGTTTGGTTGTTTCTTTCTTCCTTCTGGTCCACCTCATTGATATGAGTCTCAGTTTCCTTCCCATCACTATTGCTTCCCTGTGCATTTTCCTTCACTTCACTTAGCGTAGCCTTCATTTTTTTCTCTAATTTGTGACCCAAATCAACCAGTTCTGTGAGCATCCTGATAACCAGTGCTTTGCACTGTGCATCTGATAGGTTGGCTATCGCTTAGTTGTATTTGGTATGGAGCTTTGATCTGTTCTTCAGTTTGAGCCATTTTTGGTCAGGCCACACCTGTTATGCTGAGAGGTGAAGCCATAGGTTTTCACTAGGGCAGGGCAACTCACATCACTAGGTTGTGATGCTGTATGCAGGGGCAGTGTCTGAGAGGGAACAATGGCACTTGCTCCATTCTCTGTCAGATTTCAGTACATTCTTGCTGCTTCCCCCAAGCAAACTGGGCCTTTCTGGTGCTGATTTCCATGTGTGTGGGCTTGTACACATTCTAGGATCCTGTGGTTCTCTCCAACAAACTCTTCTGTGAGGCTGGGTGTCTTTCCCGGTGCCTCAACTGCCACAGGAGTTTTCAGTTGGTGTTTTGACGCTTTATTTCCCGGTACTGGGATCCTGGGTTTTGTGGTCTGTCTCACTCCCCAATTTGGTCTGGTTTATCTGTGCATGAGTGTGGGACCACCGCCCGGTCAGCCAGCAGCCTTGCGCACCATGCTCTGCATCCCAATCACTGCCTTGCTGGGTCTGCCCATAGCTACCCTGCACCTGGGGTCTGCCAGCCACTGCCTACAGGCCCAGGGCCCTCCCACTGTGGTCCTGCACACCCAGGATGCCTTACTAGCCCTGTGCCACAGCTTTCTGTGCTGAGACCCCTCTCTGTCCCGCTGCCCAACTCTGCCCTGCCTACTGGTCTGGATGAATGTGTCTATTTTATCTCCTTGATTGTTCGACTTCCACACAGTTCAATTTTCTGTCAGTTCTGGTTGTTATTTTGTTTCTAAATCATTGTCCTGATTTTGGTTGTGCAAGGAGGCACAGCATGTCTACCTAAGCCTCCATCTTGGCCAAAAGTCTATATTTCTTTTTTAAACTCTATTTCATTTATTTCTTCTCTGATCTTTATTATTTCCTTTCTTCTACTCACTTTAGGCTTTGTTTATTGTTCTTTTCCAGGTTCCCTTAAGCATGAAATTGCATCATTTATTTGAGCTTTTTCTTCTTTTTTTGAGATAGACCTGTAATGCTATGAATTTTCCTCTTAAGATTGTTTTCCCAGTTTCCCAAAGACTTGGGGTTGTTGTATCCTTGTTTTCATTTGTTTCAAGGTATCTTTTGATTTCTTCCTGGATCTCATTGTTAACCCATTCATTTTTTAATAGCATCTTATTTAGCTTCTATGTCTTTGCATGTTTTTCAGTGTTCTTATGATTGATTTCTACTTTCATAGCATTGTGATGAGAGAAGATGCTTGATATAATTTCAATCTTCTTAAATTTATTGAGACTTGTTTTGTGTCCTAGCATGTGGCCTATCCTAGAAAATGTTCCATGTGCACTTAAAAAGTATGTGTATTCTGCTGTTTTGCAGTGAAATGATCTGAAAATGTCAATGAAATCCATTTGTTCTGTGTGTTGTGTAAGGCCGCTGTCTCCTTGTTGACTTTCTGCTTGGAAGGTCTATCCATTGAAGTCAGTGGGTTGTTAAAACCCCCAACTATGACTGTATTTCTATCAGTCTCTCTCTTTATGTCTATCAAGATTTACTTTACATATTTAGATGCTCTTATGTTCATTGTAATTATTTACTATGTTTATAACTTCTTGTTGGATTGCTTCCTTTGTCATTATGTAGTTTTCTTTGTCTCTTACTGTAGCCTGGTTTTAAAGTCTATTTTTTAGGATACAAGTAATGCTACCCTAGCTTTTTTCTTTTCCATTTGCATGAAATATCTTTTTCCAGCCCTTTACTTTTATTCTGTGTGTATCTCTTGATCTGAGTTGGGTTTTTTGGAGGCAGCATATATATGGGTCTTGTTTTCTTATCCATTTAGCTGCCCTCTGTCTTTTGGTTTGAGCACTGAAGTCATTTACATAAATTTATTATTGACAGATATATATGTAGTGCCATTTTATTGGTAGATTGTTTTCCTCTGTGTTTTTCTTTCTCTTCTTCTTCTTAAAACAAGTCCTTTAGCATTTATTGCAGTACTGGTATGATGTTAACAAACTCCTTTAGTTTTTTCTTGCCTGGGAAGCTTCTTATCTACGATTTTAAATAATACCCTTGCTGGGTAAAGTAGCTTTGGTCGTAGGTCTTTGCTCTTCATCACTTTGAATGTTTCACACCACTCCCTTCTGGGTGGAAATGTTTCTGTTGAGTCTCCTTCAATTGTAAATGATAGCCTTACTCAGTAGCGTAGTCTTGGTTGGAGGCCCTTGCTTTTCATCACTTTGATTACTCCATGCTGATCTCTCCTGACCTGAAATGTTTCTGTTGAGAAATCAACTGACAGTCTCATTGGAGCTTCCTTGTAGTTAAGTAAGTGTCTTTTTCTTGCTGCTTTTAAGATTCTCTTTTTGTCTTTAAATTTTGGCATTTTAATTATAATGTGTCCTGGTGTGGGCCTCCTTGGGTTCATCTTGTTTGAGACTCTCCTGCTTCCTGGACTTGTGTGTTTACTTTCTTCACCAGGTTAAAGAAGTTTTTAGTCAATATTTTCAAATCAGTCCCCAATTCTTTGTTCTTTGCCTTCTTCTTCTGATACTTCTGTGATGTGGATATTGTTATGCTTGATGTGGTTCTGAAGGTCCCTTTAACTATTCCTATATTTGAAATTATTTTTCTCCTTTGATTGGATGGTTTTTCCTATCTCATCTTCCAAATCACTAATTTAATTATCTGCTTCATCTAACCTACTGGTTATTTTTTCTAGGGCAGGGATGTCCAAACTTTTAGCATCTCTGGGCCACAATGGAAGAAGAGTTGTGTTGGACCACACATTAAATACATAATGACACATATTCACAAAAAAACATAATGTTTTAAGTAAATTTACAATTTTGTGTTGGGCTGCATTCATAGCCATCCTGAGCCACACACAGCACATGGGTGACTGATTGGACAACCCTGTTGTAGACTATTCTTCCTTTCAGATGTTATATTTTTAATTTATGAATGGTTCTTTTTATGGTTTCTATGTCCTTTTCATGCTGTTTAAGTTCTCACTAACTTTCTTGAACATCATTAGAACCATTATTTTGAACTTTATATCTGGTAGGTTAGTGGCTTCCACTTCATTTAGTTCTTTTTCTGGAGATTTCTTATGTTCTATTATTTGGGGTAATGTTTTTTGTCTATCCATTTTGTCTGTCTCTCTGTTTTTAAAAAATATGTATTAAGTAGATCTACTATGTCCCCCAGTTTTGGCAGGGTGACCATATGTATTAGATGTATTGTTGTACCAAGTGGCACAGTCTTTTTGATCACCTGAGCTGAGTGTTCCAGGTAGGTTATGTTAACCCTTCTGTTATAGTTGAGTTTTGTTTTCTCTTGGCCCATCTGTGCATGAGGTTGAACTTCAGGATGGGTGACTGTGAGGGTTAGCCTCAATGATAATTTTTGAGCTTCTATTTGGGTGCTACCCACATAAAATATACTTTGCCTTAGAAGGTTCTGTTGCCTTCCAAGATCTTCCCTTGGATATGCCACTTGCAGAGCTAAGTGAATCCTGTGATGCTTTATGAACCTCACCATTGGATATGTTTTTTTCTCGGGACTCTTGGGAGGGACTTTGGTGAAAGTCATTGTCAGATGCTGCATGTGACTGGCCCTGGACAACCTGTTTGGAGCTACAGAGTAATCCATAGTTTGTGGCTGCCTCTCCCAGACCTCAGTTTGTGTAGGTAGGGCCAAGCTGTACATTGAGGCTGGCTACCACTAACACTGAGGCCTGGGGCTGATCAGCAAAAGACCTAAGGTACTCTAAGATCTGTCTCTGCCTACTTACATCTGCTAGCTGCTTGTTTCACTCAGTGGCTGAAACAGTCTTGGGCAGTATGCAATTTGCATGAGGTAGATTCTCAGTGAATCATCAGGTAGGGTTATGTGGTGTTCATTGAACTGGTACAGATTCAACCTCAGTTTCAGCACTAAGTCTGATTATATTGAGAACAATTCCCAGTGTTCACCAAGGATAGCTGCCACCTGCCAGATGCCCACCAGATGCCCACCTGCCAGAGGCCTTTGTGGTGGGGCAGTATCATGGAGTTTTCAGGGTGACATCTACAGATTTTATCAAGACTAAACAGACCTAAATTTGGCCATGTGAAGGGAGTGCACGGGAAAAATGGCCCCCATCTTAGAGCTATACAACTCAGTCCAACATTCTGTCTGGAACTCCTGGAGAGCCCAGGATCAGCATGTTGTGGCCACCGGAGGACCAGAAGGTGAAGCTACTTGATCTGTCAGGAGAGGATGGCACTAGTCGGGCTTGGCATGAAGTGGGTTAATGGCTCCCACTCCAGGGCCACACAACTCAGTCTCTAACACTCTTTGCATCTGCCTGGACCTCTGCACATGGGACAAAGGCAGCTGACAGTTCTTGAGGGCATGAGCTCCACAGGGCAGGACAACATGAAATCTGGTTTGAGCAACTGGATTTCCTCAGTCTAATGCCATATGGAGGACAGTGCTCCATTCAAGAAAGATGGCACCTGCAGCATGGGGGAGGGACTCAGCACAGGGATCCTTGCAGCTGTCCCTTAATTTCTCTCCATAGATCCGTACAACCCAGTTTATCCTCATGTGATTTTATTTGTCTCAGAGCCACACTCCCTCTACTGGAGCCCAGGGTTAGTGGTTGTGAATGATATTTTGTGTGCTCCCCTATAAGAGTTTGCTTGGCTTTCTAGCAGATTCCAGTCTCTCCCTTAAAGACAGAACCCTGATTTTCAAGACAGATTTTATGTGGGTGTCTTTCACCATCTCTGTTGCACTGGGCCAGGGAACCTGGCATGGGTTTCAGACCCCAGAATCCTCAGGAAGAACCTTTGAGATTATCCCTCCAATTCTCAGCCACTGGATGTGCGTATGTGGCTAGCAGTTTTCATATCTCCACCCTTCCTATCAATCTTGGTGTAGCTTTTTCTGTTAATCCTTGGTTATAAGTCTAGTCTTCTGTTGGTTGTTCAGGTTGATTCTTCTGCATTTTATTTGTAATTATACTTTTGTCCAGGGAGGAGGAGAGTGCAACATCCAGATACTTTGCTGTCATCTTGAATCTTGCATTTTTTGTTCACTTTTGTTTAGTGCTTAGAAAGAAATGAAGCAGGGGCAAGGCGGGGTGATGGAGCAATTATGATATACCTGAGGCATGTGGAGCACTAGGTCAGTGGCCAACTGAGTCTTTTAAAGGCAACAGGGAAGGGGCCTCAGGAAATTCATGGGAAAGTATCTTGGTGGAGTGGCATAGAGGCCAAGAGCACTAACAGCTAGTATTAGTGGGATGACCTTGACCTTCTAAGATTCATTAAGATGACATCAGTAAAATTACTTTGCAAATGCAATAAAAATGTCTGGTTTTGTTACATGATTCTTTTTGAGAACATAGTGAAAGCTTTCCCACTGTGGGGTATCTCATTGACCCACCCATGGAACCAAGCCCCTCCTGGTCAGAATCTGTGCTAATGCCCACATAGCAACATTTAGGGATTATGCCCTGTTCTAAACTCCTCTTTAAAAATGTATATTCTGAAGCATAAGGCAGTTTAATTTTTCATTTTTTGTTTTCCATAGTGGCTGCACCAATCTGCATTCTCACAGTGATCCCATTACTGGGTATATATCTGGAGAAACCCAAAACACTAATTTGAAGGAATATATTAACCCCTATGTGCATTACAGCAGTATTTACAATAGCTGAGCCATGGAGGAAACCCAAGTGTCCATCAATAGACAAGTGGATCAAAAAGCTCACTCTCTCTCTCTCTCTCTCTCTCTCTCTCTCTCTCTCACACACACACACACACACACACACACACACACACACACACAAGAATATTAGTATTATTTGGCCATAAAAAGAAGGAAATTTTGCCATTTGGAATAGCATGGATCTAGACAGTATTATGTTAAATGAAATAAGTCAGTCAGAGAAAGGCAAATACCATAGGATTTCACTTATATGTGGACTCTAAAAAATAATATAAATGAACAAAGAAAACAGAAACAGACTCATAGATACAGAGAACAGTCTGATGGTTAATAGAGGGGAAGGGTATTGGGAGACTGGCTGAGAGAGGTGAAAGGAGTGAGAAGTTCAGATTGGTAGTTAAAACTAGTCATGGGAATATAAAATACAACATAGGAAATATAATCAATAACACTGTAATAACTATGGAAGGTGCAAGGAGGGTCTTGGAAATACCAGGGAAAACATTTTGTAAAGTATATAAATGTCTAACCACTTATCTCTACAACTGATAGTAGTACAGAATAATATTGAATATGACCTGTAATTTAAAAACAAATTTTAACATGCATCATACCCCCTAGACTCCTCCTCATTCTCAAGCATAACCCCTTAAAGGCCTAAAATCTCAGCTTAAAAGAATCTTTCAGACTCTTTCACAGCATATTAACAGGATATCTGGAATGGAGGGTTCAGAAAATGGAGATGAAAATAACCTGCTCTTCTTACAGTATTTAAAACCAATTGATTCTTTTTCAAATTAAGCATTACTTTTATCTAAATAATATATACTGATTGACAATGTTAATCAGTATATATTAGGCTTATGCTACAAAAAAAGAGAAGGGCCCTTGTGTCTTTGTCCTTCCCCCACCCCCACTTGCCCTAAATGATTACCTAATTTATTTCTCCCCTTTACATAAATCATTTGAATCTGTTGCCAAGTCTTCCTATACCTTCCACTGGTCTTGTAAACTACCTACTAGTACAATTGTCCACATGGTCATATGAACAAAACTTTTAGATTATCTCTTAGTTTTGTTATGTTGTTTGGTTTTGTTGGGTTTTGAGGCTTTTTCTCCCCAGAAATGTTCCTCCTGGGGCTCTCTGGTCTTCTCAAGTATGAACCATTTGCTTTCTGAACTTACTGCATAGCTATCATCCTATAAATTCTTTTCACCTCTACCCTGAATAGGCTCCATGTTTTGTGATTCTCTTTCTTGCTTTACATCCTTGTTCTGGTTGCCCGTCACCTGAGTAAGGATTTGTAATAGATAACATTTTTGAGACTTTGACTATCTGAATATATTTTTATTCTACCCTCTGATTTGATGAATAACTTAGGTGAAGACAAAACTCTTGTTTGAATATAATCATTTACTCAGAATTTTGAAGGCAGTACCTCATCGTCTTCTAGCCTTTCATCTTGCTATTAAGAAGCAAAATACTTCATTTATAGCTTATTTTTCTCTCAGGAACTTTTCAGGTTCTTCTTTTAATCCCTGATGTTCTGGAATCTCATAATGATCTTTTGCTGGACTCTAGGTGGGGCCTTAAAATCTGAAAACTCATGTCCTTCAGAGCTGGTAAACTATTTTGCATTGATAATTTGCTCCCATCACTTTCTGTTTTCTTTCAGAAAGTTCTTATTAGTTTGATGTTGGATAGCTTGGATTGCTCTTGTTTTCTTCATTCTTGTATTGTCCACCAAACTGTAAGCAAAGAAAGAACAGGGTATTTTCGTCACTTTGTTATTATTGTTGATGATGGTGATGTGATAATATTCCAAGAGCCAAGAACAGTACCTGATACATAGTTAGCATTCAAGCAATTTTGATGAATGAAATTTCTCTTTTTGCTCTACTCTCTGTGTGTTTCTTCAACTTTATCTTCAACATGTTTACTGAGATTTTGCTATTATATTTTAATTTTTCAGGAACTCCTTTTTTGTTATTCTTTCATATAATTAAGTTCTTCTTTTCGTGATGCCATATCTTCACATATTTCTTTAAGGATATTATTGTCTTATATATATTTTCTTGTTTACTACACTTTTTAATTATTTCAGTTCCTTCTTTTCTCTTTGTGTTGGCATTTATCTATCAAGTGGTGGTTTTCTTTCAAAAGATTAGCGACCTTTGGCTATCCATCCCTGTGTAGGACTGAATAACTAAAAATTATATTGGAAGTTGTGCTGCACAAAAGTGGAGCTTAGTAACTGGTGGACAGAACCTATTGGCTGCAATTTCTAAGCCTTTCCAGAGTCCTCTAAGCTTGTTTATTGTTGGTATTCTTTTTCTAACATTTAAGTCTCCTTTTAACATTTAATTACATTTTAGTCAACATCACCCCCAAACCATTTTTAAGCCCTACTGACTCAATAATTATTGTCTGCCACTCCATTTCATTTTACCCTTAATTTATCTCTCAGCCTCTCAGCCAGCTTTTTCTCTTCCTGTTTTCCTTTTTTTTTTCACTCCAATATTTACTCAGCACCTGCTGTCAGGTACTGTCCTAAGCACAATCATTACAGAAATGAGTAATACCTAGTCCCTTTCTTCAAGGCACCCATAGTCAAGTAGGGAGATAGTTGTGCATGCAGTGACACCAATATAATGTCATTTCTGCCATTATAAAGAAATGTTTTAGGGGCTATGGGAGCCCAGAAGAGGAGCTAAGGGAGTCTTCCTGGAAGTACAATATTTGAACTGAATGCTAAGGGGTGCTGTATTAGTTTTCTATTGTTGCCTTAATAAATCACCATAAATTGATTGCCTTACAACAGCATCCATGTGTTATCTCCCAATTCTGTAGGTTGGAAATCTGGGTACATGTTAGCTTGGCTGGTTCCTATGCTTTGAGTCCCATAATGTCAAACCAAGTGTCAGCAGCTGTATTCCTTTCTAGGGCTCTGGAAATAAATCCACTTCCAAACTCATTCAGATTGATTGCCATATTTATTTGCCTGCCAGAGGTTAGTCTTTGCTCCCAGAGGCCACCCTCATGCCTTCAATTTTTATCTGAGTGAATTCCATACAGCAACACTAGGTTGAGTTTCTCTCACACTTTTAATATCTCTGACTTCCCCTTCTGCCCCATCTCACTGAATCTGGCTGGAGAAAGTCCTCCAATTTTAAGGGCTCATGGTGAGATCAAACTCAACTGGATAATCTAGGATTATTTTCTCTATCTTGTAGTCCTTAACTTTAATTATATCTGTAAAGGCGCTTTTGATATGTAATGTAGCATATTCACAGGTTCCAGGAATTAGGACCTGAATAACTTTAGGAGCCATTCTGTGTACAATGATTACATGCAGAAAAAAAATGGGAGAAAGTATTCTTGACAAAGGCCTGGGAAGGTGAGAAAACATTGATTTCAGGAGATCACAAGCAGTTCAATATGACTGGTGGATGCATCAAAATTATGTTGGACAAAGAGGCTGGGGCCAGATGACACTGGGTCCTCACTGTTCCACCTCTCCTGTTGTCTTTAGTTTGTTTGGGGTACATGGTATAATAATTAGAGTATTTCATCTCAAATATGACATATTGCCAGCTAAAACTATCTGTCCTCCCCATCTGAATTCATCTTGGTTGATCCTAGTTTTCATCATGGCCTGATGTCATGCCACCCTCAGCCTCTTTCCTCTCACAGTCATCTCACTGTTCACAGTATCTTTGCAACTGGTACATTTGCCATCTGGGTGGCCATATGAAATCCTGTAAATTCCAGTCTGATTTTTCCACAACAGTACATCATCAAGTCACTACACTGCTCAATAGATACTGATGGCTCTTATTTTTCCATGGAAACAAAACCAAATTCTTAAGCCTGCATTGCCAAGTCTGACTCTATCGTGCCATGCCAACATTCTCACATACTCTATCCTAGACAGTCTGGTCTCTTCTTTGCCTTCTGCCCACCATATTCACTCTCTCATGTCTTTGCTCTTGTTTCCTTATTTTTCAACCAAAATGTCTTATTTCCTCTCCCTTCTGTGAATCCAAGCTTTGCCTACCATTTCAGACAGTATATATTACACATCCATCATAAAACTTTCCCCAAGACTCCAGCTCCCCATTAATCCTTTGTTGCTCTTCTTAACTTCCCACAGCTCCTGATGGGTGTCTGTTCTGTATAGTCTTTTACTAAATTACATGCATTTCAATTTTCATTACAAATTTTTTGACTTTAATGATATCATGTGTGGAAGTCTCATCTTTCCAAATGTACTATAAGTTACTTTAGCATAAGTCCTGTGTCCCAGTAGATTTTGAATAGGATTTTTTTAGCTTTTATCCAAATACCAGAAATTTTGTATACAATTTAGAGAAATGTGAAAATGTATATGTACTTCTGTCCCAACTATAAATTAAATTGTCACCTAACCTGAAACTCAAAAGGAGAAGCTTTCCTACAATATTATTTTTGATAGGATTATTAAATATTTAGCTCTTGATATCATAATTTTTAACCAATTTTCTCTTTATATTTATGTATTTCCATGTCAATTATTGTGTGTATTTGTGCTTGCTTTATCTAGTTTTTACCGCAGGTCAGTGTTCTTTTACTTGGTGAAAAATGTGATTGATTTATTGATGGTGGTGTTATTTAATCTCATTCTCACATAGTTTTCACCAGGAAATGATGGGAAGAGAGAACTATCCTTTGGAGAAACACAACATATGAATGTTTCCTTTTGTGCATTGAACACAACAGGCGCTCAATAAATATATGAAGAGTTAATTCCTTAAGTGTGCAAAGCTCTTCAGAATTGACAAAACTCTTCACGGTAACCCAATGAGATAAGCAAAGCATCATTATCTCTGTTTCTCCACTTGTTTTAAAGAAACTGATGATCAGAGCCTCGCCCACCTTCAAACAGTAAGCAATAATCAGCTCACTCAATTATTGCTCACTGATTATTATCAGCCAACCTTCAACAGTGAGCTGAAAGCCCTGGGAGGCCCCCTGCTTCTCTCAGAGATCTTTTTCTCCTTCCCCTTGTCCTTCCTATTTAGACCAATCAGTTTCTCTCTTCAGGGGGTAACTTATTGGAGTCTTGTCTTCATTTCGTTCATTGATATAAACCACCTAATCAATGTTTTTTGCTAATTTCAACTTTTATAATCTTGTAATATAGCATAAAGCAAGTTTCTGTTTTTGAAACAACAAATTTACTTTCTCACAGAAAGGTGGGAAGTCCAAAGATCAATATGTCAGCAGTGGGCTTGGGAGAGCTTTTCTCTTGGGGGGTCCACTCTGTGCTCATATGGCCTTTCCTCAGTGCTCATGCAGAGAGGGAAAATGAGCAAGCTATCTCATGCCTCATCTAATAAAGACACTAAACTTAATCAGATCAGTGCCCCACCCTTAGTATCTCATTTAACCTTTATTGCTTCCTTAAAGGCCCCCTGTCTAAATACACCCATACTGGGAGGTTAGGACTTCAACATACAAATTTTGCGAAACACAAACATTGTAAGCATAAAGCAAGTTTTGTACAACATTCTGTATTTGGTGAAGCAGTTACAATCTAGATTTTTTTTAAAGTTTCTCAACTTGAAACTGTATTTTGCATTTTTAAAACTTTTTAGAAATTAAGATATAATCAACATGTAACATTATATTAATTCCAGTTGTATTACCAGGGAGACCCAAGGGAGGGGACTCCCCTTCCTCAGTTCTTGCCTTGCTTGAAAAAGAAGAATTTAGGTGAGAGACAAACACATATGGTGAAAATGAGATAAGTTTACTTATGAAATACACTTGAGGATGAAACTACAGGCAGGCACCCAGCTAGTCTGAATGCCCCACATATAAAGAAAATAAAGTTGTTAAGTTAGTCTGTTAGTCTAAGGTTTGTTCTATAAACTTGAGCAAAGGCTACAAGTAGACAGGCACTCAGCTAATCTGAGAGCACCAACTGTATGTAACTATTGGAACCCCAGGAGTTACGTATTTTAGTCAGCTTCTATGTTTCCCCTCCTTCCCCTTCCAGACCTTGGGATTAATATACAATTATAAAGGCTTTCTTTCTTAGCTAATGAAATTGCTACAGAGGCTTCCTTTCCCAGCTAAGGAAATCATTACAAAGGCTGTCTTTCCCATGTGAATGATACACATAGAATTTCAAAGGCACTCCTCTTCCTGTGCTATCACAGTTCTGCTATCACAGTTCTGCTTATGATTCTCAGAATGCCTGGCAATCTCATTGGACCCAGCTCAGGACTGCTAAATCAACAGGTGGGACATGTCTTCCCTCCTCCTCCACTACCTATCCTACCTAATACTTGTACAACATAATGATTCGACATTTGTATATGTTGCAAAGAATGATTGAATGTTTTTGACAATGAGTAGTAACAACTGTCATGTTTAATTTTCAAAAGGAGATCTTTCAGGGTCTGGCCTTTAGTAATGTATGACTCCTTTCTGTTTTCTGGAGCTAAGACAAAGAAAGCAATCATTTTCTGGTGCCAGCCCAGAGCCTAGATGAAATGACTTCAAAATTCATATTGGCTTAGTGATTGGCAATCACATAATCAGTGTGGAAAAACAGTACTATGCATTTTATATCATGCATTATACTTCTTGAATGTCCATTCAAATACATGAATGCATTTAGCTTGTCCATTGATCCTAAGAGAAGAGGTGAGGTGTGGGGGCAACTTTGCCCTCAAGTCTCCCCTTCCACCACAGATGAAAGTAAACTACCAAGACATGATCTGCTTGGGGAGGAGAGGTGGCCAGTTTCTGAGAGGAAAAAGGCCTTGAACTCCTTCCTCCAGGGGCTTCTATTGGGTTGTAATACACAGGAATACAGGGTGGCAAGGATCAAACAGTAGATAACATTTCAAAGAAATCTGAGGGCTTAGTCTGAGTCAGAGTCTGTCAGGAAGGGGGTTTTGCAGAAACTCTGGGGTTTCCTGCTCGGACCCTTAACATATGAATGAAAGTACCCGTAGCAAAGCAGGTTTCACAAGATTTTAATGAATTCTTTCTTACACCAGATTTTCCCGGATCCAGATCCATTCTAGCAAGGCAAGGAGCGGTACCCGCTCCCCATCAGGTTTTCAGGCTTAAGTGGATTAGAGCCAGGAAGCACTTCTCCCAGAAACATGGGGACTCAGGCTATGTCACATAGCCAGAGGGCAAGGGTCCATTGCTCCATCTTTGTTGCAGCCCCCCAAGTCCTTCCATGATGGCCTCTCAACTGATTGAGTCTGGCTTAGGTTGCCCCTCTCTCTGTGGGGAGTCTTACCCGTCATTGACTTCCGACCGTGTTTTGGGGGCAGGAAGAGGAAACTGAGGCAGCATTAGCTACCAGAGACAAGCTTTTGTCTCCTGTGGCTCGCATTCCAGAGGTTACTCGCTCATTCTTAGCCATGGGTATGTAGTTACAACTCCTGAAACCAGGCAGAAAGGTCCCCAACAGTAAGGTAAGTGTTTTTATCCCCAGGTGAAATATAAGAAAACAGGTTCAGAATAATTAGCTAAATTACCTAGGTTTGAAGAGTACTATTTTCTTGCCTGTAAAACAAATTAGAGGCCTAGGGACTATTTAAAAGAAGTTTTATCAAGAGCTAAGGTGAATATGCACTACAGGCAAAAAGACTTGAAGCTCAATAATACAAACCAACCAAACAACAAAAGAGGGGAAACCCTTTTGTAGCTAACTGGCAAATTTGAAAGGGTTATTGTTGAGAAACAAATATCAAATAAATAAAAATTGTATTTTTATTACATTAGTCTCCGGCAGGAAGTATGAAAACAATGGTATACTCTAGTTAGTTGAAATGGTTTTGCAACATTAAAAAAGAGAAAGTAGGTTGTATTAATGCTACATTCATTGCTAAACACCATGCAAGAGCTTCGCACATACACTATGGAGAAGGTTTCTTTTAATTATTGGCAAACTTAAAGGAAGATCCAGATTTCTACCTACATGCCTTTTAACTTTTCTGAACCTCAGTTTGTACATCTATAAAATGGAGAAAATGATGTCCACTTCATATGGGATTGCTGTAGGAGTTATCTAGTTCAGCATATAGCACTTAATGAATGGCTGAATAGGGAGATTCAGTGTTGCTTTAATTTTTTTCTTTAGAAGTGAAAGATGTTATTTCTCAAAAAAAAATGTAACAAATATCAGTTAATTGTAGCAGTTAATTTTTACCTGTTAATAATATAGCTGGTATTTCTAACTAAACAAACCTTGAAATCCTATGTATGGTAGATAAGTAAGTACTGTTGCCTTTCAAGTATTTCCCCTAGGAGAACATATTCTTTTTTAAAAAATTTTTTTAAATAATTTTTTTATTTAATTCTTGTTCAAGTACAGTTTTCTGTCTTATATTCCCAGCCCTGCCCCCCCAGTGCTCCCCACCTCCCTCCCATTTCTGTCCCCCACCTTAGTTATTGTCCATGTGTCCTTTATACTTACCTGTTCATGTGAGTCCATCCCCTTTTCCCCTGTGATTCTCTCCCCTCTCCCCTATGGACCCTATCAGGCTGTTCTGTATTTCAGTATCTTTAGTCATATTTTGCCTGCTTGTTTATTTTGTTGTTTAGATTCCTGTTAATGGTGATATTATATGGTATTTCTCTTTCACTGCCTGGCTTATTTCGCTCAGCATAATGCTTTCCAGTTCCATCCATGATGTTGCAAAGGGTAGGAGCTCCTTCTTCCTTTCTACAGCATAGAATTCCATTGTGTAAATGTACCATAGTTTTTTGATCCAGTCATTTACCGATGGGCATCTAGGTTGCTTCCAACTCTTGGCTATTGTAAATTGTGCTACTATGAACATCGGGGTGCATAGGTTCTTTTGGATTGCTGTTTCAGGGTTCTTAGGATATACTCCTAACAGTGGAATTGCTGGGTCAAAAGGCACGTTCATTTTTAGTTTTCTTAGAAAATTCCATATTGTTTTCCATAGTGGTTGTACCAGTCTGCAATCCCACCAACAGTGAACTAGGGTCCCCTTTTCCCCACAACCTCTCCAGCACTTGTTGCTTGTTTCTTTGTTTATGATAGCCATCCTGACTGGTGTCAAGTGGTATCTCATTGTGGTTTTAATTTGCATCTCTCTGATAGCTAGTGATATTGAGCATCTTTTCATGTGTCTCTGGATCCTCTGTATGTCCTGGGAGAACATATTATTCTTGTGATGCTCAAAACAACTCTAGAAATAAGAATTGCCTTCAGAGCCAATCACAAGAACCCAGAGAAAACCAAGCTCATTTTTTTGTCACACTCCATTTTTAACTCAAAATATGTGGCTCAGCTTTATCACCAGTCTTATTCTTTTTATTTGGCTCATAAATGGCATTTGGCCAATTCCAGACATCTTGTCTATTTCCCAGTGACCAAGATCTTTTCCAACTGAGTATATCTGAACATGTGCTACAGGCTATAAAAGCAGTTACCAAGTATCTTTGAATAATCTTACAAGGATATCACTTCAGAGACTACACACATGCCTAAATTCTAATATTTTTGTTTTAAAATCAATATTATCACTTTACATTTGTAGTGCATAGGTAGATATTTGGAGGAGTGTAAACAGAATTGGAGCTAAGGCATGTCATAGCCTTGTTTTGTTGTTGGGATTGAGTCACTGTATTTAACATGCTCTATGTGTACCTCAGTACTTGTGGCTTTTCTTGAGTCCTGGTGGCAAATGTTTGCTAAATGTTCATGGAACCTTTCAACTTCTTACTCTGATTTTTAAAAAGATTTTATTTATTTATCTTTAGAGGGGAAGGGAAGGAGAGAAGGAGAGAAATATCAATGTATGGTTGCCTCTTGTGTGTTCCCTGCTGGGAACTGGCCCACAACCCAGGCATGTGCCCTGACTGGGAATCAAACTGCGGTTGTTTGGTTCACAGGCCCATGCTCAATCCACTGAGCTACACCAGCCAGGGCTCTTACTCTGGTTTTTAGGAAAACGAACAATGTCTTGTACAACTTTTCTTCCTACAGAGTACCTAGCATAGTGCTTCACACCAAATACAATTATAGATTGGCAAATGTAAGAAACATCCAAACACATACAGAGTTTCATAAGAATTTATTTGAGCCAAACTAACAACAGTTGCCAGGAAGCAAGATCTCTAATGTTCTGTAGAATGACAGTTTTGCAATTTATTTGATGTATTGAGAATTAAGCAAGAAAGGTAATGAAGATTAAATGAATGTGGGAAAAAGCAAGGTGGGTATTGGATTACAAGATAGTTAACAAGATTATGTCCTCCCTTGTAGGTGGTTAGGGCCTCCAAGGGGCCTGAGAAAGAGAATTACTCTGGCATTTCAAAGATGTGTTAACCTAGATGCACAAGAGAAAAAGGATTACTCTGCTATTTCAAAGGCCAGTTAACCCTAGAAGTACAAGAACAATGAACAGGGCTTGCCTCAGGCAAAAAGAAACCTTTTACCAAGAAAAAAGTTACACAACTACCCACAATGACCTGCCCAGTTAGGAATTTATGACCAGATCACACCCTGAAGTTACTTTCTGTCATTGTACTTTTCAGTTTTATTAGAGAACCCCCTTTTCATCCACTGATTCATAGAGTATTACAGCCAGAAAGAGCCTTAGGAGATTGAAACTCAGAGAGGAAGTGATGGGTCTAGGTTACATAGGGAATTGGCTTTCAAACCAAGACCTTCATATTTCTAAGTCAGGTGCAGTTACATTTGAATGAATAATTGAAGATCTCCTGAACTTTGAATGTTCTATAATGGATTGGAAGTCTTGTTTCTGCAGCTCCTCTGACCTCTGATTTACTGCTGCAAAGACACTAAAACTTTGGTATTATAGTCCCAGTCCAAGCCCCTGCCACTCATTTCATAGCATGATACTACATATCTTGATGTGTAGGCAAAAATCAGTTGAAGCTTTACTATAACCCCTCAGTAATCAGTCTCAAATACTTAACAGTATCAACTGAATTATTCATAAAAATACACACTTAATTTCATTTCATTCAAATAATAATGTTAACAGACATTAATGACATATTTGTTTGGATCAATATAAACAGACCTGAAAATAAAACAAACAGTGTAGTTAGTTTACCTTCAGCCCATATGCAGTAGTAAGTAAATATCATCCAATTGGCAGTAACACCAAAAATATGAGGTTATGTTCAAACACAATTTTAGTTTTAGTGATGTGGTTATACTATTCAATATGATTTTGTTAGGTAAATGTCCAAGTAGAAGAACAAAATTTTAATATTTAATGAAATATTACACCAAAGCCCAAATTACTTAATTGTTTGGGGTCACTTTCCAATTCATAAAAAGTTTATTTCTTTTGTGTTTGAGAAACACAAGATAAATTAATTTAAATAATAGATTTAGTTCAATCCTAGTACCGCCGCAGGCAGTGACTTTGAATTGGATTTTCTCTCTGTTTTTCTTAATTCTCTACCTAGTCCAGCCTTTATACTTTTCTTTTATCTGCTCATATCTCACTGACTCCAATAAAACTTCAGAGTTCATGAAAATAGTTCACAAAGTCCAACCCAGCCAAGAGCCCTTGATGTGCAAGAAGCAAATTCTTCAAGTAAAGTCCCTGTATAATGTTAATAAATTTCACTCTCTTCCATATGATAAGAATTGGATCCAAAAAATTCATCTTTTGAAGAAAAAAATGGAAGCAAATCGTTCCCTTGAAGTCCATAAAATTTAAAAAAGAACTTATATGTATCCCTATACTGCTTTTAATGACATGGAAGGATTTCATAATAGACACTCAAAAGAAAAAGCAGGGTATAAAGAGTACCTACAGTGTAATTATGTGTCTAGATCTAGGTATGTAGCACCTTTGATATAGTGTGATACGAATGGCACTTTACCCACATAATTTTCCTCCCCAAATCCTATAATACCAGTCTGAACAGGAAAAATAAAATCATCAGGCAAATCCCAGTGAGAAACATTCTACAGATACCTGACCAGTACTATTTAAAACTCTAATATCATCAAGAATAAAGAAAGTCTGAGGTACTGTCCTAGCTAAAAGGACCCTAGCAAAATATGATGACTAAATGTAATGTGGTGTTCAAATGTAATGGATGGGATCATGTAACAGACAAAGACGTTAGGTAAAAACTAAGGAAATTTGAATAAGTTTCTGAGTACCATTAATAATAATGAATCAATATTGATTCATTAATTATAACAAATGTACCATACTGATGTAAGATGTTAATAGTAGAAGAAATGAGAGTGTGTTGTAAGAGAACTCTCTGTACTATCTCCACAATTTTTCTGTAATACAAATCTATGCTAAAATAAAAGTTTATTTAAAAATATAAAGCTAGTTGCCTTTGGGTGGTAAAATTTTAGGTGGATTTTATGTTCTTTCTTTTGAAGTATATAGTTTTCTGTAATTAACATATAGTTCTTTAGTAATGACAAAAACTAAAATATATTTGTAAAAGCACATGGATTTATATTTTATCAAAATATCTACATAAATTTGAAACATTGCATGTATATATATGTATGTGCATGTGTGTGTATGATTTACTGATTGTGGACAATGTTTCCTTTTTTTTTGTATGCTTTTGCAACCCCCTAAGCAGAGGTGTCCAACCTTTTGGTATCCACAAAGAGGTGGCAAAAATCCAGATGTTCATTAACTGATGAATGGTTTAAAAATACAGTATGTCAATACAAGAATATTATTTGGTCATGAAAAGGAAAGCGGTACTGATGTAAATGCTACCACGTGGGTGAGTCTTGAAAAGATTATGGTAAGTAAAAGAAGCCAGTCACAAAAGACCATATATTACATGGTTCTATTTTTATGAAATGCCCAGAAGAGTCAAATCTATAGAGACATCAAGTACATTGGTGGCTTCTTAGGGCTTGGGGAAAGGGTGATGATGATGCAGTAGCTAAAGAGTTTCTTTTTGAGGTGATGAAAATGTTCTAAAATTGACTGTGGTGATGGTTGTAGAATTCTGTGAATATAGTAAGTACCATTGAATTGTATGCTTCGAATGGGTGAACTGTATAGTACATAAATTATATCTTAATAGATCTGTCTTTAAACAAGAATGCTGACAAGAAATCCACAGGAAGAAAACAAAGAGAGAAAAACCTCCTGGGAAGAAGGAATAACATAAAAAAGACACATGGGAAAGAAATATCATATCCGTAAAATAGCATAAGCAGTTTAATCAACTCAGTATTATTTAACAGTATGTTGTGGGCACTGCTGTAGGCACTGGAATATGCAGTGAACAAAACTGACAACAAGCATGGTCCTCATAGGGAAATACATTAAGTAAAATGTCCAGTTAAAGCGTACAGTGTACTAGAAGAGGATAAGTGCTATTAAGAACAACAACAAAAAGAAACAAATAAGACAGATCAAAGGCATTGTATTGAAGGGTTGCAATTCTATATAAAGTAGCATTGCTGCAGAAGCAGCTTTTTACCTAAAGAAAGGAAGGGATCAGTGTGCATGTGGGGAAAGAACTTTGCAGACAGATGGCACAGTAACTGCAAAGGCTGATGCCGCAGTGTACCTATCATCTTGGTGAAGCCAGATCATGTAGAGAGCCCTGTAGGCAATTTTTAAAAAAAGTTGAAAGGCAAGTGTTTTTGTCTTTAATAATTTTAAATGTATATAAAACTTGATCTTTCAGCAAGCTACTATTTGTATGAGTAGATAGAATTACTACAGACCCAGATAAGATGGGACTACATTCAGCTTTGGAACAGAAGGATCTCGATTGTCAGTAACAGAGATTACTTCCAATTAAAGATATGTTACATCATATCACTTTATGTGCCTTTACATAGCCACGTCCAGAGCTAAAACCACAAGGGAAGAGAATACTATTTCTCATATATCTGAAGCTAACTTTAATAAGCTATTGGTTATAATTTAAATGTGTGCACAGGTTTTTAAAAAACAGCATTTTATACACAGGGTTTCTCTATTTGATGTTCATACTTTTAAAGAGCTTCTCTAGTACGTAACTATAGTCCTTCTAGACCATTGTGAGGACTTTGACTTTACTTTGAGCAAACCACTGTTGGGTTTTGTGGCCATAAAAGGATTACTCTGGCTACTGTGTTGAAAAGACACTTAATGGGGAGTAAGTGCAGCAGTAAACAAGAGCAATTATGATGTTACAGCCATAATCCAGGAAAGTGAAAATGGTTGTTTGAACCAGATTCATTGCACTAAAGGTGGTAAGGAGTGATGAAATTTTGTATATATAGTTGACCTTTGAACAATGCAGAGGTTAGGGGGTTCCAACCCTTATGCAGTTGAAAATAGAATATAAGTTTTGCCTTCCCCCAAATTTAAGTTGTCCCTCAGTATCTGTTGGGGATTGGTTTCAGGAATACACTGTACATACACAAATCTATGCATGTTCAAGTTCCCTATGCAAACTGGCTTAGATCAATGCATTCAATTGGCCCTGGGCATCGGCAGACTGCCAATCAAAGAATGAGAATGGCATTGTATTTGTTGAACAAAGGAGAAAACGTGTATACGTGGACCCATGCCATTCGATCCCAAGGGTCAACTGAATTGTGAAGGTAAAAACTTCTGTTTCTGCAGATGAATCAGATATAGCATGAGGGAAACAGAAGGCTCAAGCATAACTGCAAGGGTTTGGCCTGAGCAGCTACAGAGCTGGAATTGCCATTTACTAAGATTTTTCCCCCTTTATATTGAATTGATTGGGGTGACACTGGTTAACAAATTTATACAGGTTTTAGGTGCATAATTCTACAGCACATCATGTATACACTGTATTGTGTGTTCAGCACCCCAAGTCAAGTCTCCTTCTATCACCATACTGAAATTTTTAAGACTGTAGAAGGAGCACAGGTTTTCTCTCTCTCTCTCTCTCTCTCTCTCTCTCTCTCTCTCTTCCTTAGTAGAGGTAGATATCAAGCCTCAGCATTGGACATGTTAAATCTGAGATATGTGAATACATACAAGAAGAACTATAAAGTATGAATCTATAGCTGAGGGGAGTGGTATGGATTAGATGTATAAGTTTGGGAGTCTGTAGTATATAAGACATTATTTAAAGACATAAAACTGGGTGCAAATTTACTAGAACCATGATGAGTTTAGTTATACTGGAACATTAAGGGTGTGAAGATGGGGGATACACTTGGAAGGTAAGCAAGGATAAGATTATAGAATACCTTATACTCTATGCATATTAGTTTGCACTTTATCTAGATAGGGAGTCATTGAAATCAACCAGTACATGTAGCCAGAATGGCTTCAAACAGACCTGCTTCATGACATTAGGGGAAGTGTAAAGGAAGGATTAGAGACCTGCAAACTATTTAGAAGGCTATTGCAAAGTTTAGGGGAAAAATGCCATACACCATTTCTCAAGTCTCTTACACACTAAAGCAGACATGGGATGAGACAGATGTAAGAAACACCAAACAAGTAAAATTGGCAGGAAAATTGGTAGCTGTTTGGTTATGGGAAGCTAAGATGAAGAAAGAGTTGAGGATGATATGCAAAGTTCTCTTTTCCATAACTGGTGGATGGTGGTACCATTTATTGTGATAAAAACAGAAGATGTGGATAAAGTTCTGGAGATTAAACAAAAAAGCAATAATATGCTACATATCAAAAATAGTAAGTTTGAGATACCGTTAGGATCAGCCTTGGCTCTCTAAGTGACCTTTCAATTTTTTTTCTTTTGTCCACTTGGGAAAATCATTCACTGAGTTGATTAACACAAGTGCTGTGGTCAGCTTCAAAATTAGATTTCTCTGTGTAAAATAATTTATTACTTATACTTTTAGGAACGGTTCACTGGAGTGGACTCACCCCTCCACCCTCACCTGCAAACTTCTAATTCCTCAACTTTCTGAGTGACACAAAATTGAGTTCCAGACCAATCAAAGCTGAGATAGCAAACTAAGATAATTTGCTGAGCCATGGTGATCTCCTTAAGTTGTCCACTTTGAGCAGCAGCAACCCAGCCTCTCCCCCACTAATGCTGTCGCAACAACAAGGGGATGTATTGTGTCTTTTAAAAAAAAATCCAGGAAATATATTTTATTTTTATTGTTATAAAAACCTTTAAAATAAAGAAAAAGAAAAAAAGACTAGTGTCTAATTTAATCTTTTGCTGACACCTAGTGCCAGAACTCTGTATATTCGGCTAGCTGCTCCAAATTTTTTTAAAAAATCACCAATACTAATCTTTACATTAATCTTCTCACATTTATATATTAGCCTTTTTAAAGCACTGAGACAACAGTTCTTTTAAATGACTAAGAATTCAATTTTAATGCAATTTCTTTCTAGTCTTAATTTTGGTTACCTACTGGGGGAATTCCTGAGAGCATATGGAGGCCTCGGTAAGTCAGAATTTCACAGTCTTTCTCATGGATCAGTAATACTCATATACTAACATATACTACATCTTCTTTATCCATTTATCTGTTGATGTTTAGGTCATTTGCTCTTAGGTCCATATATTGGCTGTTATAAATAATGCTGCAATGAAAACAGGAGTGCAAGTATGTCTTCAAAATAACGATCCCATTTCCTTTGGATACATACCCAAAAGTGGGATTGCTGGATCACATGGTAGTTCTATATTTAACTTCTTGAGGAACCTCCATGCTATTTTTGTAGTGTCTGTACCAATTCACATTCCCACCAACAGTGCACAAAAGATCCTTTTTTCCATGTCCTCAACAACACTATTCTGTCTTTTATGCAATAATTTTGAGGAAATGGGCATTATTTGCACACATATCATTATAAACAAGACTTTAACTATCATGTGTTAATTGAATCACATAGGCAGTAGAAACATTCAGGGGAATTACATTGTGTTTCAAAATGTTATAGATACAGAAGCAAAGCAAAAAATTTTAGGTGAGGTTTATAAAAAATACCAGTTCTGGACTTTAATCTGCCTCTGCTAGCTATGTAATCTTAGGTAAATTTCTTGAAGCTCCTGACCTTCAGTTCCTTATTTTTAAACTAAGGATTATGAAAATAGTACTTGTTACGGGTTGATGTGAGAATAAAAGTGTATTACAAAATTCCAGACACATAGCAAGTGCCTAATAAATGATAACTGTTATTTATAAAACAATGTTAAAAGTAATTAAGTTTACTCCATGACTCCTCCCATGGAGTTGAATATAGTCCCAGTAGCATGACAAAGAGGTTCTTTGTTGTAAACGTTCCAGGACATTTTAGAAGGTAATTGTGACAAACTCATCATCAGTAGTAGCAGATGCTACAGACCAAAGGTCAATGACTTCTGGCAGGTCATGAAGGTGTCTTCAGAGGAAATATAAAATCAGTAGCAACAACCAGTTTTGCTCAAGGTTATAGAAACAAGACAATAAAGCCCATATTCTGTAACCTTGTCTTGCCACTCATCCACTCCAAAGAAATGGAACTGCTTGCTGTGAAACAGGTGGTAATATAGTGTAGACTCTGGGATTAGACTGATCTGAGTTTGAATTCAAGCTCTGCCACTGACAAGCTGTACAACTTTGTACAAGTCATGTAACTTCTCTGAGCCTTAAGATTATTGTAAGAATACAATAAAATGATGAGTATAAATCACTTCCTACAATTCCTAGCATAGTCTGTAACAATAAACCATTATTATACCATTAAATCATTCAACTTGCCGCCATATAAATCAAATATGGCCTTTATATTTGAATTAGCCTGGTAGTTTTGATCAGAAATAATCTGAGAAGCATGTCTTTCATGTCTTTAGCTTTCTAAAGTTCAAAATTGATTATAATCACTACTTGTTAAATATCTACCATATGCCAGGCATTTAGGTACTTTCTCTTATGTAATCTTCAAAACACCTAAGTAAGGTACATACTATTTTTTCCTTTACACAGGAGGCTCAGAGAAGGTTAAGTAACTTGCTCCAGGTTATTCAAACAGCACAGCCAGTATTTGAACCTGGGCCTGCATGCCAAATATATTGATACTTATACAGTGCAGTAGTGCCTTACCTTTGTAAAACCACCTTCTATGACTTCTTACAGCCTTTAGGGGAAAAATAAAGCATCTCAGGTAACTACATCAGGCTTTTCTTTACCTGATTATAGCCCCCAGAAACCCCTATGGCCTCCTCACCCACAGCCCAATCATCTCCTCCTAAGTCTCCCTGGTGTCCTTCCTGAGTCTCCCAGAGCACCCTGGCCATATCTCTATCATGGCACTTGCCACACTATAATGTAAATAAATATTGATTTAATTGTCTATGTTCCTCAAAAGGCCATGAACTCCTTCAAGCACTGAGTCTTATCCATCTTTCCATTCCTACTACCTAGCAAAGTGCTTGGCTTAGTATAAAAATTCAGTCAATGTGTATTGAATGAATGATTGAATGAGTTGATAAATTAATGAATATTGAGCAGAAAAAATCCAAATATAAAGCCCTACCACTTTTTAAAACAGCGGTGCTTAAAGTGTGGTCCCTGGGCCACTTTAGCAGTGTCATCAGTGAACTTAGAAATGTAAATTTTTGTCCCCACATGGAAATCAGGAACTCTGGGAGCAAGGCCTGGCCATCTGTATTTTAACAATACCTCCAGGTGATTCAGTTACATATAAATTAAGAGCATGGTTATGCAACAGATTAAAATTGCCAATAAACATGCAGAAATAAAGAATAAAATGCGGTTGTTATCAACACTAATCCCTTAAATTTAGTGGTACTTAACAGATTTTAAAATGCTTTCATATCTACTGTGTTTGAAATTAAAGATAAAATAAAGAGGGAAAATGATTAAGGTGCTCAGATCTGTTTCAGGTACACTCTATTTAATAGCTCACTGACTTACAAAGAACTAACTCTCTCAGCCATGACATCTGAAAAATAATAGGGGTGTTTGCCTGGCCAGGCTGGGATAGTAGTGGCCTTTGTGGTAAGCAGATCTTGCCATGATAAAGATTTCAGGTTGAATGTGATTGAAAGCTCATTGGGGTTGTAGCAAAGTTAAAGCTATCGGGAAGAACACATACTCAGGCGAAGTATTTTTAATACTTTGTGCAGGCATCAAGTTTCAGTAAGTGAAAGAAGCAGCTTGCAAAATTATATGACCCATTCTTAGTTTTGAAAACATTTTCACTTTCAGAGTAAAATGTTATGAAAGGCACTAAAATATAATGGTGATTTTCTCTGGGTGGTGGGATTATACCTTCAAAAAATTTTTGCCAAAAAAAACACGTGTTTACAATTAGAATAAGAAAATGAAGATATAAAAGTTGGTTCTGTGTACCTGAGGAGACTGACATGCAGAACTAACAGCCAGTGTAGTTGCAGGTGGAATTTGAAAGGGAAAATTGGAATATCGGAGGCTGGAAAGAGATGGAAAGACCTAGAAAGAACCCAGGACAATCTGCTATCACGGAGGCTCTTAAAGTACTGAAATGAGAAGAGGAGATGTCCTGCTGAAGATTTCTATAGGCACAGACCAATGACACCACAGTCTCAGTTTTCTATTAATTTGAAGGCAACTTCAAGCAAAAGAGACAGAAAGTACTGGGACACGGGAAGAACAGGGCTTGTCATTTTTTTTCTCTCACCCAGGACCTGAAAGGTGAGAGGGCCCACTATGGAGAGTGGAAGTAAGGGAAAATTATCCAGGACAGTTAATGGTTCCAGGGCTCCCATCTGAAGGACACATAAACTGGAAAGGAAGGATAAGAGATGTGAACAACTGGTGCCTGAAGCAAAATATTTAGCACTTTGAACTTGTGCCAAACTAATTGCATAAAATGAAATTATGTACCTATAACTTCTGTATTCTGCATATAGTTTGTACCCAAAGATTTTTTCACACTAGGGTCAAAATCAGTTGTGTTTTTTTTTAATGATTGCCTGAGCAATAGTTATTTATGGAGTGGAGGTTGATACAGAGTTAAAGCAAAACTTCTGAATCTCAAGGACATACTCTCCAGAGAAGTTACCCTCCCCTTATCTTTGAACCTTGGGAGTGGAAAGTTATTATTTAAGCAGTTTACATTTATGAAGCAGTTAGTGTTTGGAAGGCTAAGTGCTTTGAATGGATGGTCTCACTTATTCTTCAAAGGAGACCTATAAGCTAGATATAACTATTATGCCCAACTTTATAAATCAGAGAATTGAGATTTAGTTGGCAAAGAGCAATGTTAGGATTATCTGCCTCTGAAGCCCAAATTTCTTTTATTACATTTGGCCCTGGCTGGTATAGCTCAGTGGATTGAGTAGAGGCCTGCAAACCAAAGGGTTGCCGGTTCAATTCCCAGTCAGGGCACATGCCCAGGCTGCAGGCCAGGTCCCCAGTGCGGAGCATGCAAGAGGCAACCACACATTGATGTCTCTCTCCCTGTTTCTCCCTTCCCCTCTCTCTAAAAACAAATAAATAAAATCCCTTAAAAACCCTATCCTACATTTGTTAGTTTTGGAAATAACTTAAAGCAAGTAACGATAGCTATAAAATACTGAAATTAATAATACCTAGGGTGAGATTATAAACACACAGTTACAGTCATGCTGTGTCAGTAGAAATGTAAATTTGTTTGATCTTTCTAAAGGACAATCTGGCAAAGGACAATTTACCAGAAGAATTTGAAATGCTAGTACCAGTTGTTTCAATTATTGAAGTACTGAAATTTACCTTAAGTATTAGCTGGCAAAGATATAGGTTGTGTGGAAGATATTCAGTATAAAGAACTAGAAGAAACCAGTGCCCTTAAGTAGGGAACTGTTTAATTAATCATGGTTCAGCCATTAAAAAATATGAGGTGTATGTATATGTTCTGAAATAGAAAAATCACCAACATATAGTAGTAAGTGAAAAAAAAAGCTAGGTGCAGAATGGTGTGTATAGTGAGACTACTTTTGTAGTAATTTTTAAAAAGTACATATAGAAGACAGATTGATAGATATACTAGCATACAAATAACACTTTCCCCCTGAAAGGAAATGTTGTTCAAGAAGCGTTTTAACAATAAATATCTCTGGAAAGAGTAATTTAACTATTTTACTATTTTTGTATCATTTGAAAAAGTATTTGGGCTTTTTATTTTGTTTCTCTCTCCATATCAGTTGATTTAAAAAAATAACTATTAGCACTTTTAAAAACCAAATAGCTAGCACCTATTAAAGGTTCATAATGAACCAGGCACTGTGCTAAGCATTTTACATATAATATTTACATTCTCATATTAAATGATTGGCTCCATTTTACAGGTGAGGGTTAAAGGCTCAGGTGGATGAAATCACTTGCTTGAGGTTCCATAGCTAGGAGGTGGGGAAGCTGTTGTTTAAATGCCTGTCTGCCTTAGTTCAAAGCCCTAGGCTTTCGACTGCCAGGCACTGCTCTTCTACTTGGTCTTTATGGTTTTTATTGCATAATAAAAGTAAACTGGCAAACAACTGGAGTCTAATGAGATAATGTATGTGGAAATTCTTTTCTAAGTATAGAGATGTGTGGTGAAGGACAGAGAGGTGGGGGTAGGAATTTTCTTTACATTTTATTTATTTATTTTTTTTAGAGGGGAAGGGAAGGAGAGAGGGAGAGAAATATCAATGTATGGTTGCCTCTGGTGTGTCTCCCGCCGGGAACTGGCCTGCAACCCAGGCATGTGCTCTGACTGGGAATCAAACCGCGATCGTGTGGTTCGCAGGCTTGCTCTCAATCCACTGAGCTACGCCAGCCAGGGCCAGAATTTTCTTTAAATTGGGCAGATCTGTGCATGGACCCCTAGACAGTCAGGATATTGTTTTTTGAACAACTTTCTTCTGTTTATCCTTTAAAATATTATAAAATTATGTTCATTCTCTTTTCTCAATAATACCTGATTATTGTTTAAAATTAAAATAATATGAATAAATAAAAATCATTTCATAATATTCCTTACTAATAATTAATGACTTTCAGATTTTAATGGCTATATAACTATATATTGCATCTATTCATACATATTTTACATAAATGGGAGCAAGTATACACTTGTTTTGTATCTTGCTTTTTTTTTCAACCTTACAATATAAATCTTGGCCATTTTTCACATTGGCACTTCTGAATCTACTTTTCATTTTTAATAGCTGCATGGTATCCCATTTTGTGAATGAACACACACAGAGATGTTATTGTTTTTGATCACTGTTGGAAGACATTTAAGTTATTTTCAATTGTTTGCTTTCCTAAATGCTGCTGTAATGAATCTCCTTCATAAGAGCGTTTAGAAGGATCTTCAGACTGAGTGTGACATTTATCAACTCTGTAGTTGCTGAAAGTTACCCAATAGGATTCTGTACTGATGGGAGGAGTATGTTTTACTTTGTGGAGAAACAAAGAACTCTCTCCAAAACACTTTGGCCAACACATTCAGAGCTATTAGAGTTGCCAACAGGTGGGACAACCTGAGAAAGAAGAGCTCTCTGTTTTGGCAGTTTAATAACAGTGAAGAAACTTGCCATGGCTACTCAACACTGATTGCTGGATCAGAAGAGGAATTTCTACACTAAGTTACAAGCAGTCCTGGTGCAGCCCCGGATTCCACCAGACAGTCTGGAAACAGTTAGACAAGGGGATGGGCAGCAGAGCTCCAAATCAGGCAACAGCACGTATGGAAGGAGTAGTGACCTGTGCAGAAACTCGTAACTCATAGACAAAACTTCTTCCAGCAGAGGGCAGTGCCTCATATATCAGGTTAGACTAGGGCCAGCGGCAGCCAGAGCGAGAGACTTCGCAGGGACTGATTGCACCAGCCCTAGGCCAAGGAGAATTTCATTCAACTAAACTATCTTTGGGATACTGTAAGTGACACTGGGGGCATACTCAGGGAGAGAGACACAGTAGAACGTAACACTACTGTGATTTGCCTGTTCTCTAATATCTAACAATTTGGGATTAGTAATATTTTTATACATTCTATTAGGGCTTGCAGGTAAGGAATTTGGAGTCAATTTAACTTGACTGTCCTGCAAGCCTCACAGGTTTCTGGGTGCATGCTTGATTCAAAAGGAAGTGACACGCCTAAAATATAACCTAGTTTTCTGGGTCTGTTGATGTGACACAAAGTTTACAAATAGAAAGTCGGCCGGAAGATATGTAAGAAGTAGCAATTTTATCTAAAAATAGAAACTTAGTGTTTAACACCAGAGCCTTTCCCTTTTGAATTTCACTGACTATAAAGAATGGCTATTAAAGCAAACTTTAACGAGGAAAAGCCAGCCATGCAAATTGCAATGCATGCAGGTAATGAAAGACTAAAAGAAATTAATCTGCAGGAATAAACAATTTCCAATCAACTCTTCCCTGAATATTGGTTACCTTTCCTGCTGTGCAGCTGTTGGGATCAAACAGAGGCAAAGCTGAGTTAGAGTACCTGCAACGTTTATTTATAATCCTGTTTTCCGAGCCTGGTGACAAGAAAAAGGAGTGACTTTGGCATTTGCTGGTAGAGTCAAGGTAGATTTGCCAGATGAAAAAAAAAAGTACTCTGTATTTACTTATTTGTCAGGGATAGCTAAGTAAAACACACCACGTGCGAAATCAGAGCAGTAGTGAACTCTAAGGGTAGTCTGCACGCATTTCCAAGAAAAAAAATCAAGCGGAAGTAGTACCAGCAAAGAGAATCAACTTTCTTAGTTGTTTTATTTTCCCTGCCACTTCTAGTTCAGGGATGGTTGGCGTTCTCTCGGTCGTTATTACTGGCTCTCCTACACAGGCCAACGAGCTGATCCAATCCTCAGGCGGGGCTAAGGGCGACTGAGACTCGGATGGGCTTCAAAGGTTTTGGGGTGGGACTGTCAGAAGCAGCAGCAGAAGCAGCGGTTTCGGACTGGCGGGGAAAGGAAAGATGGTGCAGGTTCGCGGAAAGGCCCTTTGCCAAGGCCATACCACGGACCAGAAACAGTCCCTAGCCTTCTCGCTCAGCAGGGTGCGGCCCCAGAGCCATCCGCCTGGTTCCGAAGAGGTGGGACTTTCCCCACCGGAAGTGATCCTGTACAGTCTCGGGGAACTGGGGCACCTCAGCCAGTGTGTCAGGGAAACCCTTCCGGGTGTATTCTGGGGGTGGGGGGTGGGGGGTGGGTGAGGAAAAAAAAAGAGGTGGGTTCGCCTGGAGTCTTTGCGGCCGCTGCGGCCCGGACAGCACCCGCCCCTCTCCCCTCTGCGAATAGCTACGCTGGGGCCGCGGTGAGAGCTAGCAACCGGCCCGTGACCATGGCCTTGGCTTGACAGAGGCTCCGGGACGGCCTGGCGGATGAGGACAGTAGGGTAAGCGGCGGCAGCGGCGTTGGCAGAGATAGCCGAGTCTCCGGGGTGGGGGAAGCTGGGGGAGGCGGCAACCGGAGCTGCTGGTTTGGGGCGGGTGGGGGTCAGGCGGGTAATGTGCGCCCTTCTCTCATCGCAGGCCGGACGACGCCCGCGAGAGCCGGGCCCAGAGACCCGCCCGGCGGCAGTGAGGGGTGCGCAGCCCAGAGGCCTGGGCCAGCTCAGCAGCGAGAAAACGAAGCGGGGTCCCAGGGCCCCTTTGTGTGAAGGGCGGAGGAGTTGGGGCAGTCCCCGGCTACGGGCTCCTCCGTCGCAAGCCTGCCCGTGAGGGCCCCTAGATCTGCGGCCTCCAGCCCTTCCCCCGGAGGGGCGCGTTTCATCCCCCCCTACCCTTGCTGGGCTTTTCCAGGCGCGCCCTCCTCCCCACGCCCCCTGCCTAGGCTTCAGTTCCTATAGGAGGGGCATTACCATCCCATCCCCACCCACCCCGACTCTTCACTCTCTCCCCTCCCCCATCTTAACTTCCTCTTCTTCCTCCGTCGGGCCCTCTGCTTCTCTGCGCTCTCCTCCCGGGTTTGCAGATTTCCGCCCACCTTCCGCCTCCCTGAGCTGCGCCGCAGTTAGCGGGGCTTTATTTTTTTTCCTTCGTGTAGGAGTTGGTGAAGGTGAGATTCATGAGGGAATACAAGGTAGTGGTGTTAGGGAGCGGAGGGGTTGGCAAGTCTGCCCTGACTGTGCAGTTTGTCACTGGGACTTTCATTGAGAAATATGACCCCACCATTGAAGATTTCTACCGCAAAGAGATCGAAGTGGACTCTTCTCCGTCGGTGCTAGAAATTCTGGACACCGCAGGAACTGAGCAGTTTGCCTCCATGAGAGATCTCTACATCAAAAACGGCCAAGGTTTCATCCTGGTTTATAGTCTCGTTAATCAGCAGTCTTTTCAGGTAACCAAAGCAAGTCTTGTAATTTGTTAAAAGGGGGTGTGGTAATTCTACTTTTACTTCTGGTTTGCTTGAACCGTGCGTTAATGACTATGTTTTTGCTTTTGAAAGTTAGACATGGCGCATTTTTGAGGTTACTCCTGGCATGAAAAAGTGTTAGGTTGTTTCTACAGAGAGTAATAAAATAACAACCGTCAACAAATATTTTAAAGTTACTTTTAAGTCAAAGAAAAGTGAAAACGAAATACATCAGTGTGTGTATATTTAGCTTGGAATATAACCTTCTGAAGTTGCGTGTTCATTTCAACAAGCATTGATTAATATACTCAACAAATCACCATTAACTAATAATCTTGGGTACATAGAGCACTTTGGAAGGAAAACTATTTGGAGCTGAATATCTGTTGCACATATAACTCATCTGTGGCTGCTTCTCCCACCCCCTTCTCTGTGTTCACCCAAGTTTTCCAAGCAGCTTCAAAAACCTTTGTGCTGCAAGATGAACTCAGGGCCTGCCTTCTAGACATTTTACTTACTTGGGGCATGTGAAGGAAATGTAATTAATTGAAAAGATTAGTGCTTGGAATTAATAACCAACATAAATGTAGAATGACCCTCCCTTTCTGCAGTTATCCAAATTGTTTCTGATAACACTGACTATATTTATACAAAATACACGGATCCAGGAACACTGAGCAAGTGCAGATTTCTAACCTTGGCTGGGTGGCCAAACTGGAGATGGTCCAGTTTCCTCGGAGAATCTGCCCTGTTCTCCACTGGGTTTAATATTATTTTAAGAGTTGCAATAAATGTTGCTATTTATTCCCTGAAAATAACCTCATATTGACCCATTATATTGACCTCCATTGATTTAGGAAATGGACATTTTTCTGCATTTAAAGATGTTCACTTAATGTTTCTTACTTAGGAGACATTAAGTGCTTTAGTCAAGCCAGTGTGCTAATTCCAGTTTTCTTAGTATTTGAAATTAAAGTACTGTAGCCAACTTTTTCACTAATGGGATATAGCACTTCAGTTTTTTTTTCTTTTAAAGATAATAAGTTCTGGATAAATGATTCAAAGTTATATTGACCAAACTCAAGTTCATTGTATGTAGGCCTAAATTCCAAAGCAGTAGTATCATAAACACCTTTTCCTCCCAAAAGCACTAAAGGAGCTAGCTATTTGGCAGGCATTTTCTTTCTGAGGGGGGAGCGGTGGGCAGGGCAAGGGAGAATAATGGGGGAAAATGGGGACAACTGCAATTGAAGAGCAATAAAAAATTTTTAAAAAGATTCTTTGGAGATTTGTTATTCTATTAGCTGACTCTCTAGAGCCTGGAAGTTGTTTGAAGGGTTTTTCATAAGATTTCAATTACTTCTACTTCTGTGATAGCCATAAATAGGGAGTGAAAAATTTGCCATTATTTCAACAGAGACTTAAACTCTTTTAAAGCCAAGTGCCATAAATTTGGATTCTCCACTGAACTTGGGTTTTTATGAGGACACAAGGAAATGAAGCTTAGCCTAGAAGATTGAATTGATACACGAGCAAATAAAAAAATTGTTGCAAATATGAAACAACTGTGTTTTTGTAAATTTTCAGTCCCTTCATTTTTCTACATCCAACATGTGAATATGCTGTTTACTGTTAACTATTTAAATTAACATATGTTTATATTTAAGTTAACCTGTGAAAAATCAAAACAATTGTAATGTTAGTATAAAATCTAGAATACTGTCTTTAATCAGTACGCCCCCCCCAAACTGATGATACTAGAGATTCGTTAAAGCTGTTATCTTTTATGATTAATTGTAATTACAAAAAAAATAATACACTTGGAGTAAATTTCAAGTTGTAAACCCAAATGTAGGCAAAGAAAAGGATGACTTTCTCTCTTGGTCAGACTTCTGCCTGCCTGTGGATCCCAGGAAGTGCTCATTGTTACAATAGTTTTTATTATATTTAAGTATATTTTAAGATGTTTGATTTTAGGGAGATAAAAGTATACTATTTTATTTAAAATGGAAAATATAAGTGTATAGGTCTGTTAACTTTGGTCTTCTAGGCATGACACAGTATTTTTGTGTTCACCTTAAACTTTTTCTCTCAAGTGCTCTTGCTAAGTGGCTAGAAATGCATAGATGCTTCAATCCTGTGCTAGGATATCCGGTGTTAGGAGGAGTGATGACAAGCTGGCAGGTTTAAGGAGATGGCCAAACACCCTTATGTATATATGGATTCATCATATTTGGGAACTGTTAAAATCAGTATAAACGGTGGGAAAGAAGTGATTAAATGAATCAGATTAGTGTGCAACCTACATTTTGTATTCTTGATAGAAACTCGGCAAGTAGGGTTTGTGGAAATTATCTAGTTTCTACTTCACTGGAGAAAATGACATTTTCTTTGTTTGGGTGGCTGGCTTTATTTGTTTGTTTATTTATTTATATATAATCCTCACCTGAGGACGTTTTTTTTCATTGCTTTTAAATGGGAGAGAAAGAGTAGGGGGAGGGGGAAAGACGAGAGAGTGAGACCGGAGGGGGGTAGAGAGAAACTTCAACTGGTTGCCTTCTCATATATGCTGTGGGTTGTTTTTTAAACTCAGCTTTCTATACTCACTAAGAGATGAGTTATTGTGAGACTGTCATATTTCTGTTATGGTTATGAAAACAGCATAATTTGTTCTTTTTCTTTGTGATTGTTTGAATAGGATATCAAGCCAATGAGAGATCAGATTGTCAGAGTGAAGAGATATGAAAAAGTCCCACTAATTCTAGTGGGAAATAAAGTGGATCTGGAACCAGAGAGAGAGGTTATGTCTTCAGAAGGCAGAGCGCTGGCTCAAGAATGGGGCTGTCCTTTCATGGAGACATCGGCAAAAAGTAAATCAATGGTGGATGAACTTTTTGCTGAGATCGTCAGGCAAATGAACTATTCATCCCTGCCCGAGAAGCAAGATCAGTGTTGTACAACTTGTGTTGTCCAGTAAAAAAGATAACCTCAATCATGGCCATACCGAGCAGGTTAGTCATTGATGGAATCTTATGAGCCAAGAGTGTTTTGTTTTTGTTCAAGTATAACAAAACTGGTTAATATTAATACACATTGCACTACCTTAAATTTCTGCATTTTAAAATAACATTTCCCTTTGCACAAAACAGTCAACATTCAATGCAGAAAATTAAGGGAAACAAAGGTAAGACATTTCTGTATTCCCACCGCAAGATTTATTTTTTAAAGTGAGTCACTGTTCTCTCTGCTTGATTGATAACATTCCTTTAGGGAGGGGTGAGTTAAAAGATAATACACCTTTTCAGTGTTATAGTAATTTAGCTTTCAGAATGTACAGGAGAGCATCCAGTAATAATTTTGGAAGATGATTAGTTTTGTTTTCTACACTTTTCTACCCTGGGCTAGAGAGGTGCTGTAATTGAAATAATCAATTTACTAATCACCAAAATGCTTGATTTAACAGAATGATTAATTAATCAAGTTCATCTGTACTTGGCACTTGAGAGACTTAAGTGATCCCTGATAATAACAAATTATAGTGCTACAATGTACCTTGATTTTATTATGAATGTATGGTCCAAATGAGAATCTGGCAAAATCATCCATGATGTGTTAGGAGGAGCAGTCCCAAGGCCAGGAAACAGTTTTATTCATTTTAATAAATAACAAAGTTAATCAAAATAATAACAAAACCTTTGAACTTTTCATTGAATCAAATGATAATAAAAGTTTTTTAAGTCAATGAGTTTTTGAAAAAGTTGTTATATAAAACTTATTGAGCCTTTACCATGAGATTATTTTATTCGTATCATGATTTTTCAATCTAGATTGTAATTGGGGAGATAATATCGCTGAGACATTTAGATAGTGAGATAAAACAATCAATAGATTGAATGACTGAGAAACCCAAAGCAAATGCCAAACTCGCCGGGCAACATCAGGAATGGAATTGATTGTTTTGAGCCAAGATTGAACTCAAGTCTTGGAGGCAGCGTCGCAAATGGCAACAGACATTTCAGATCACACTGGTGATTTCTAATCAAAGGTCTGGCTTCATATGTGCTCCCTGGACAAAAGATTAATGGTTCCTAATTTATCTTCAGAGAAGATTTTCTGTCAGGTAATGTCATCTTTGAAAAGGAAGGATGACTGCAGTGTTTCATTCAAAATGCTTCCACTCATGAGCTTTCCAGAATACCAGAATATCCTGGAAAAATCATTTTTGTTCTTATACCTGGCTATATCTATTACCTTATAAAGTCACTATTCAGACTGTATTCCAGCATATGTTTTGATGATAGTGTCACACTTGTAGTATAGTGTTTTGACGTATGTAGGTGATCAAGTCTCATGTTATTGCTTCCATAATCTTTCTTCTTAAACTGTAGGCCAGCTTCAAGTTTGAACAAGCTCTGCACAGTGATTATTTCTTCACCATTATGCTCTATTTCTCTGACACTTAATTGGGCAAATGACAGAAGTTTACACATTTTCATTTTATTGTTTTTATGAAAAATTAAACTAGCTCCCACAAACATTCCCCATTTTTTCCATCATTATTGTAGACAACTATATGAAGTAAACAGAATAAAATTGACCTCATACATGTAGAGGGCCAATTGTCTCAGTCAAATCAGCAAATGGGCAATTTCTAAAGCTGTTTTTAAGTCTTATTCTGGATTATTTCTGAGTTTATTTTATTTTGTAACTTTTGTGACTAAATTACTTTTAGCCCATTTGGTCACCTACAGGAATGATTAAGTATTTTTAAATATCTCAAGCCAGTTCTGCTTACATTTTTGTTATATACTAAAAATCAGAAAATATGAATACCAGTAATTGCTTATTTTTTATAGTAACAGGTCAAGTTGCCTGTGTAGTCTTTTTTTTTAAGCAGAATACACTATTGAAATGCAACCCTCACAATAAAATATCTAATTAGCTGAATTTCTGAAAATATTTAAGGGAATTCCCTGACCAAGACTGACCATGATCTTGTAGAACAAAGCATATGATCTGCAGTTTTCCTCCCCTCCTCCCTCTTCTTTTCTATCAAATAAGATTGAACTGATGCCTATGGAAATCTGTAATCCGAGATCCAGAAAGCTTGTGGTTGTGATTGCTCACTATTTAAAAACACAGGTGATGGGTCCTGAATCCCGTAGCTTGAATCATGAAGCCCTGAGGTCTGCCCATCTCAGATCTAGATAGAAGATCAAACTTTGACTCATAAAGCTGATTTGAGAAATGTTTGTCCTTAATATTTAGAAGACTACTTTGTCCAAGTGAGAAATAATAAGACACTAAGAAGGACTGTGATTTTTATAACTTGACTGCTCTTAAATGAAAGAGAAAGTTTATTAATGTGCTAAGAATTGCTTCTGATAATTCCTCATATTTATTTCTTACCACCTTTCATTTTGGGTCACCAGTCTCTTGTCCAACACCTGCTTATCTGCGTGGCTCCCAGGATTGTTTCCTCACCTTTCAACCTCTCATTGGAAGTAATCTTAGTGTGAGTTTGGATTCATGGCCAGATTCTTTACGTACTGCTTTCATGGCTGGTTTCCTTACTGACCTGAGTAGCCTGCAATCAGGTGCATTGAAGGACTTTTTTTACTGTGCAGCAGCAATATAATAAAAACTCAGGTCAGTGTTGTAGCCCTGTAGTTTGTTTTTACTACCTCTATCATAGCACCTCAGTGATGGTGTGAATAATTGACAGATGGCTATTTTGGTATAAGTACTGTTGTTGAGAATGATGGGTATTTTGTTAATCTCATAATACTATACAAAAGTAAATTACAGTGTTGTGGGGGTTCAGGGAAGGCACAGACCACATCCATTCAAAGCTGGTTTCAATATTCTGAGCCTTTTGTTGGGAGTGGGGTGTAGGATGTTTAATAGAATCCCTTTACTAGGTGACAGTAGCATTCCCTCCATCCCTAAGTTGTGACAAACATGAATTTCTCCAGACCTTGCCAAACATCTCCTAGGGGACAAAATTTCTCCTGTCTAAGAACCCCTGAATTAGAGGAATTGGGGAGTAGTAACATCTGTGTCAGGTAGGATATGAGTGGATGGGGGCAGGATAGAGGTGATTCCAAACAGAGGGAATGCCAAAAAGGAGTAAAATAATATTCTAAAATATTTTATTGATTTGCTGAAAGGAAGGTGGGAAATAAAGTAAAGTTATAACTTGAATGTGACAGTTCGGTAAATACCCTTTTGGCAAACATGATTTTAAAGGTTACCTACTTTTCAAAGGTTCCTATATCCCTGTCCAATATTGACAAAAGTTTAAAACAAGGAAAACAGAAATAAAAAAATGTGTTCTTCACTATAGCTTGAAGATCTACAAAATTTAATCCTATTTTCCTCCATATATTATGGAAAAGATTCTCCCAATGAGAGTAAGTGGTGCATAAGAGTACCAAATACCAGGGATCAAGCTGAAAGAATGAAAAGCAATATTTATGTCAGCCTCACTTCATTATATATGTTATCCTGAACAAAAAGGGAGATTCTTGATTCAAGACTAGCACTTCATTTCACGTGGCAACAGAATGCCCAGGATGTTAAGGCTCCTGAAAGGCCAAGCCATTAATTAATGTCATTTTAGTCTAGCTGGCTTTACTATTTCTAAACACAGTAGAATGGATTAGTTTTTTAATTTTTTAAATGTATGGAACTTCTAATATTTTCATCTTTTAATTAGATATTATGTGTTGGGGAGTTAGCAGATGTGAGGTGAAAAATCCTGAACATTGGATCACATTGTTTACTTTAAAATGCTGGCATCTTTCAACATCCAAGTTAAATGCTAATCACATCAGTTACAACACTGGGGTAGAATTCTATTGCAGAAGTTAGAGTTTAGATATGTTTTTCCCCAGCCCTATTTTGCATCTCACTTTGAGTGGGAAAAGTAGCTAATTTTAAATGCTCATTTGTCATCCAGTTCAAATGGAGCCTGTGGCATGGTGGCCCAGAATGGGGGGGAAGCGTGTTTTAGAAGTAGTGTGTACCATAAAGACATGCAATGGCCCTGGGGTAAGACGAGAGAAAACAGTTCCCTTATTCTTTCTACCACAGTAATTCTTTCAGACCTTCACTGATCTCCACAAGGTTCATGGTTTGTGACTGTTCAGAGTGGGTAGGTGCCTAGTTAGACCTACTGTGTGTGTGGAAATGTCTGGTGACTTTTTGTATATATGTTACCTTTTAATTGCTTCCTTTAACCCCAAGATTAGGCTTTTATTGCAGAATGAAATGCATGTGAGCCATTCAGTTTTACTCTTATCACCTCTCTGGTTTAGAATGAACCATCAGTAGAATGAACAAAAATTGCATCATGGAGTTGGAGAAATGCTACCAAGGAAGTATTCTAGCCTACTACAGAAAGAATCCCTTCATGGGATTATTTCTCAGTGAAATTCTAAAATCCAGAACATAATGTCATTAAGAAAAACTTTTTCTATCAAAAGCATAATCCCAAATTTATTTGATTAGTTGGATATAGCAATATTGCATATAGTAAAAGCAATTTAGAGTTGAGGGGAGCAGTATCCTACTTGGTCTGATTTGAAGTAAGCACCTAGGATCAGATCATTGGATTCACACTGTTGTTGCTTCTTATCACTGGATGTGGTCATTCTTTTTGAGATCTCAGAATTGAACTCCTTATGTTAATTTAAACTTAAAGAGATTTTAGATCAGACCATAAGAAAAATTGCTTCTCCCTCCCTCCTACTCTGGGTTCACCGTAAACTTTTGGAGTACATGTTCTCTTTAAAGCATGGTTCCACTTCCATTCAAGGATTCTATTCCATGGGTTCACTTTTGCTCTCTGTTTAATGGTGACAGGTGAACATTCTGAATGACCTAACCCCCCAGCTCCATCCCCCATGCTTTGTGATTATTATGCAAATTGGGATAGAGAAACAAGATATTTAACAAAAACATAACTTTTATCAACAGAATTCCAGCCTACTATTTTGCCAATATAACTAGTATTTATCTTGGATACAAAAATGCCAAGTAAAAAATGGGAAGGGAACTTTAGTTTAAAATATTTTTTGGTTAAATCCCCAGAATATCATGTCTAAAACTGAGAGAAACTGAAAATCAATTATTATTGCGCATTTATATTTGCTGAAAAGAATGCTAACAAATACCATAACATTTAGAAATCGTAAATGCAAATAAGCTAAAAAGACATTTAGAAACTGTTAAGCCTTTCATCCCAGGCATTCCGCTGCCACATGAAATAATGTGCTAGTCTTGAATCAAGAATCTCCCCTCTTCTTCATGCTGATGTAAATAATGATCTTTGTTCTTTCACTTCTGTGTTTGGTACCCTTGTGTACCAATTTCCCCCACTGGGGAGACCCTATTTCATAATTTCCTGAACAAAAAATTTGGACTATTTTTTGAGGGTTTTTTTTAGTCTTCCATAACAAAATCCAGTTAGGAAAAAAGAGAAAACAGTTACGCAAGAGTTTGAGCAGAGACTTCTAGAGTTAAGATTTGTTGGGTGTCTTGCTGGAAACTTGAGAGTGAGGACAAGGATCTTTTGTGTTCTATCTTACAAAAAGCAAGTTATACTTTTTCAATGTGTCTGTGATATCCTGGGAATTAAAAAGTATGAGTTTGACCAGCTGCCTGTAAAGCTTGTAGAATGTTTTTTTTAAATGAATGAGAGCTGTTAGTACACTGAAAATTTTGCTGTCCCAGTGAGAAGCAATAACATTTACATTTCACATTTTGTGAAATTCTAATCTGAAAGAGACTATCCTTTTTGCTAGCTTTTGCCTCAGGATTTGTATTCCCTCATGAATACTCCAGAGAGTATAATTTATTACCCTCTTGAAAATGGCTGGTATTAATACTTTATTGTTTAATGGTATGTCTCCTATTAAGATTGTTGAATATAACCTGGAATGTATCTGTGTCTCTTGATTTCACTGGAGAATTTTCATCCTGTAGAATATTGATGAACCAAATGTTAACCAGGTTTTTAGAGTATAGGAAATACTGCATACATTACCTTTTATTTAATATAGATCATGGTTAAGTTATATTCTTAGTGCTTATTTTGGCTACAAATAAATAATCACTACTTCCTCAATTTTATTTCAGAAAATGCCTGAACTATTAACTCATCACATATTACAAGTTTTCACTATTCAGAGACATAATCATATTTTAAAATCCCAAGTCTTTATATTTTTTTAATTTGAAAAATATGGATTAAAGTTTATAGAAACCTTATTAATTCAAATTAATTGAGGCAAGTCTAGTGTGGATTTCTGAAAAGTCTTTCCAGAGAATTACAAATATAATAAAATACTGTTATATTCAAATAATATGAAAATTCAAATGAAGGTAAAAAAATAAAATGGTCTTTAATCTAGGTACAAAAGACATAATCCTAGTCTTCCAGAAATTTATAACATAGTTGAGAAAAGAAAAACGACCTTATGTTTGACATATAAGGTGCTTTCACATATTACCTTATGATATTTACCAAATATCTGGAGAAAAATTATTATCCTTATCTTAATAATGAAGAACCTGGGCTTGCCCCAACTTAAATAACCAGTGTCCTAATTAACAATGTCCTTTAGTGCAAAAAATTTTTAATTGGAGGAAAAGTGTTTTTTTAATAATTTCTAAAGAGGCAAACTTTTCTGTTTTTCCTAATGTGTTTATGTGATAGAATTGCAATTACAATGAGCAGAGAAACATTTTTTTAAAGTTAATTGTTTTTATGATATAGCTTCTAATAAAAAGTTCTCTCGGGCTCTTTGAATACAAATACAAATACACCTGTCACATGAAATTAAAATTATGCGTTGTGTAAATGTTGGTATAGCCCTTAAATGATCTCAAATTGGTTTCACTTGTCATTCTTTCATAGTTACTATTCTACTCATTGTTTCTGGTTTTATTTAACAATTTTTATTTTTTTACACTAAATACAAATGTAATGTCACTCTCTTAGGAGGTATTTACTGACCCAGCACAGTTAAAGGACATTATGTCTGAATGATAGATCTCCCCCGCACCCCGGTATTAATTAGAAGGACAGAAGCCTAACAACCGTAAGTGCAGAACTGAGACATCCCACCATAGACCTCCCTATGGTTGGGCGAATGTCCCCCAAAGGGCAGACCAGAGTGGGAAGTATGAACTACTGCTGTCACTTAGCATCTACTCCAAGTCAGGTCACCTAGTAGGTACTCAATAGCTAAAACCTGATGGTATTATATTTTTGTGTTTTAAAATCTCAAAAAAGGATCCACCTACATTTCTGGAAAATTTTACATACTGTCAAGTTAGCTCATAATTAATATGCATTTAATTCAGTACCTTATTCCATTAATATATAAGCATATCAAATTCAAAGTTGAAGTAACATTTGCCAGTTTTATACTGTAAGATCTTTTAAACCAGTAAGAAAGCATTTTATATTATATGAAATATAATATAAGCATAAAGTATAGTACTATTTAAAAATAAATCAGAGTTGTAACTTACATGCAGTATATTATATCCAGTGCATCATTAGACTGTTTTAATTTGTAATGACTTTTGTGGACCACAAAAAAATTACTTTTTAAGTTAAACTTATGGTGAACACAGAAAAAATCCACCTTAACGTAGTTATTTTGGTAACACTTCCATGTGTATGTAGATGTGTTGTCAGTATTCTCATTTTAATTGGTAAGCTATGTTTCTATATTTTTATGACATTTTTATATTAATTGCAGATAAAACTCAGAGGAAATTTGCACAGATGCTGCTTTGGAGAACTTTACAACCTGGGTTGCAGAACTGAGCCTTGGTAAACCTGTCTCTATTACAGCATGTTGCCATACATCTAATAAAGTGCATAAGGTCTTTGGCCTTCAAGATCCATTGACCTTAAATAAGAATGCTTAGCACGTTTACCATATGTTTAAAATCTATTCTTTATCAATCAGTCGTTTTATAGCTTTCTAAGTTCTTATTGGTGGCTAATATGCAAGAATTAATTTTTAATATTTTAATTGATTTCTTTAATCAGTTTCTCAACTTGTATTTATTAAATACTCAAACTCAGTATTACCTACTCAATGCCTTTTAAAAGAAAGTTATAATGGAGAAAAAAATTGAGCCTTAAACAAATGGTTACTTCTGTATATTACCTCGCACCAGTGCTTCATTCTATTTGTAAAATCTTTCTCCTTTAAATGGTTGGTTAATACTTTGAGACTTTGTTTACGTGTGGCAGTGTTGTAAAAAGAAGCTAAAGATCACATTATACCTATATGGATTAAATATCCCTGTAAGTGCAGTTTGTGATGTGTTTTAGTAGTTAACATGTTATGCAAGTTACAATTGATATTTGAAATTGACTGTAAAGCAGAGGTCCCCAACCTTTTTGGCACCAAGGACGGATTTCGTGGAAGACAATTTTTCCACACAGTGGGGTCGAAGGATGGTTTCAGGATGATTCAAGCTCATTGCATCCAAGCTCACCTCCTGGCGAGCCACCCGGTTCCTAACAAGCCAGGAACCTATCCGTTGCCTGGAGGTTGTGGACCCTTGCTGTAGAGCATTTAACTGAAGATTTTAGTATTTGATTCCATTAGGTTTTCGCATGTGTTTATCTCATTTACAGTATCAAATTGCAGCAGTAACATTTTCCTTTCTGTTAAGTTCTAAATTTAGTTATGACCTACTTAGCAATGCCTTTGAAAAGGGATATTGTATCCATAGTAAATTAATTGTATACCTAAACAGAGATAGCTCAGCTTTGCCTATCAGGCTTGTAATTGACATCTAATGGACTTCTGCACATGTAAAATCGAATTCAAGTAAAGTCATGTACACTTTCTAGTTCTTAATATTTGTCTTTCCAAATAATAGTTTAAAGCAATATTTGTTAACGTATTCTTGCACTATCACAATTGCTTTTTAGTTATTTTAAAGAAGCATGTTCGTAGTAGAGACAAAAAATATCTGTGTAACAGGAGGGATGATAGCGCGAAGTCTCTGGGCTTTTTTTTTTCCAAATGTGCTTCTAATAGCCATTGCCTTCCATGTTGTTTACCTAACAGCACATTTTGTCTGAATACTTGAACATTTTATTAGTAACACATGAATAGAAACAGAAAGGAAACTTATAAAGAATAACCATTTGGTTCATTTTTCACATCATGACAAACGCTTTCCCAGCAATGATTTGAAAATTTTGTAAGTTTGGCAGTATTTTGTTGTTGGGTTTTTATTTGATTTAATTATGTGCATTTAATTTGCAGAAGTTGGTAACTGCAGCTCACCTACTGCACCAAAGTTCTCAATTTTAGGAGCCCAGCTTTAGTCATTTGAACATGCTTCTAAATAAAACAAACAGAAACCAAAACTATACTTTAGATCTATAGTAATAGCTCAATAACTTTGTCAAGGTATGCTCTAATATATGCAGTGACGGTTTATGGAAGGGTGTGGCAATTTTAAATTTATATTGTGTGTAATGTTCAAATAAATGGATATCTACATTCATGTGATTTATTGGTCAGCATGACCATTAATTATTGCATAGAAATTGATTAAACTTTGATTCCCATTTTTAAATTGTGTTGTATTTGATTCCTGATCAAATTCCCTCAAAGTGAATGCTTCATCTTAAATTTGGATTTTATATGTAAGGATGGAGGCAATTGAAACAGTTTCTTATTTATTAACTGCTTAAAATGAAAGCCTAAGTTTGCACTTTAATACCAAACTTAAAACCAAACAGTCAGCTCAAAGTACTTTAAATGATTATGGTTCATTTTTATTAGCTTTGTGAAATTCTAAAGGAATCAAATAATTCATGATGATTTCAATTTTCTGCAGATGGATTTTTTAATACAGTGTTTCTTTCTTATGGGTAGTTTTTATTCTCATACCCCCTCTCTCTGTTTCTCTCCCTTTGTCCCTCCCTCCCTATCTCTGTCATTAACTTCAGCAGCAAATTTAACTTGAATTAACTAACATAGGATCATATGAGTCAGGAGAAAGTGATTTAAAGGTGGTTTTTCCAGCACATTTTAAGAAAAGGGACCAAAAGTTATTTTAGCTTATTCAATAGATTGCATGTCAGGTTGCTTACTAGGAAAATAAATTAATATTAAATGCAATATATGTGTTGTCTTTACTATGACATCTGTTTAGGAGTTGTTCAAATCACTGCAGTAGGGCTCTGCAAATAAAATCATGTAGCCTCTTATCATGGATCTAATGTACTGTAACTTTATCAATGAGAGGTAAAAATCTCAAATAACAAGTACAAACATTGAACAATGACCTATAAAGATTTGTAAAAGTTAAATTTTTCCAATAGATTTCATTCTTGTCATTTTGTAAGACGACCCTGCAGTCCACCTGTTTGTAACTTTTTTAATAAAATAGACATCTGTATTAATGAGGTTGATTTCTTGAATTATTTTGTGTATTGCTACTTCTTCTAGACTTGCTAGCTTGTAAATCTCTTTCTTATAACTGAAAGTCATTACTTATCAAAATGATAATGGGTATTACAGGACATGTTTAGACAAGTTAAATGTTCATTTGTGTCCTTTGTCACCAGTCTGGCATTTGTGGGGATAACTGAGAGATATCTTAAAATGTATATTTTATCAATTGAATAACAAGTAAATGACAAATTATAGATAATGGGTAAAGAACAATAATAATGTATATAGAGAAAGTGACCCCACAAATCTGTTTTCTGGGGATTGTGTAACTATAAGTAATTTAAGACAGTATTAAACAATATGATTAAAAGTTTGAAATGCTAAACAAATTAAGAAAATTAAACATAATTTATTTTGTTTTATCTTGTGAAAAGTTTGATACTGTACTGCATAACTCAGTATTTTGAAATTATTGAACTGAATAGATTTTTTAACCTCAAGGCTTTTTAAACCCTTAATCTTTACTTTAAGTTGGACAATTCTGTCTGTCCAAAGATGTATGGACTGGATTAATTTTCTATTAAAATGGACATATTTATATATCTGTATCATAATATATAGAAAATATCTTATTGTTTATTATCATTGATTACTGGTCTTTAGTTGGGCACCAAACACCCCGTGTATACTAACTAGATGCTGTCCTCAGAGTCCAAAAACCCTTTTGTACAATGAAGGCAATCATGATTTCAGGGTCCTCCCTTGTATTCCACTGAAGGAGTAATATCCCTTCATTCGCCAAGGTCAACATTTGGCGGGGGGAGTAAGGAAAGATTCATTGGTCAAGAAGGTACCAACCGAGAAAAATGAGAGATCTGGTGTGCCTCAAATCCATCTTAAGAAAGTACAGCATTCACACTTCTTTTATGTCAAGGGAAACGGACATGGGAGGGGCAAGAGGTGATTGACAACCCCACATATCTGGGCACCAGCAGGAGTTCGAGAAAGATTTTGCACAGGGTTCCTGCAAATCTTTGATAAATAATCATTTTTATACATACTTTTCTTATATCCTCCTGAGAGGTACCTTCTGGTAAGGGGCTGCTTTTGTACATCTGAAGCAAGCAGAATTTCTCTAATGATTAGCATGTCTATATGCAAGATGAGGCAGAATCCTGAAGGCCATGAGGACAAAGCAGACTTGAACAAGGTGGAGTCACGTCGGCTAAGCATTTCACTTTGTTATAAATACCCCCATTTTGTTGTTCATTCCTCAGTCTTGAGGGAAATAGAGCAACCAGGTCCAGGTTCAATTAAGAAGGAAGATTAGCTTTGAAACGGTGTCAGATTTGTATGTTGGGCCCCTCTTAATCAGGCTCTTAACAATGTTATATGCCCACCTTGTTCTCAGTGATCCCTGTGTAAAGTCAACATTTTTAACCCAGTGGATAACAGAGGATGAGAGGATAGAGTAAGAGATAAGGGGTAGTACCCTGATGAGTCAAATTAGTGATGTGTATCAATAGGGTACTTTCTTAACAGCCAGGTGGTCTTTATATCTTCCCCTTCTGTGCCTTCTTTATGTCATCTGGGAAGAAGATTCATCTAGTCCTAACATTCCTCAAGGATGTAGCAGCTTAGGTTCAGGATCCAAGGCAGTAAGACTTTGAGAAAAGGGACCATTTTCAGATAGGCTCCTGCTTCTACATCCATCTGTATCATTTAAACCTTGCTTACTATCTGACATTTGGACTTTATTATCCCCATTTTGTTGATGATGAAACCAAGACTAAGGAGGAAAATTTGATTTCAGATCATAAAGGCAAGGTCAAATAATTAATGTGTCGAAGGTTCTTTTGGGCAAGTTATAAAATAAATACATTGGGTAAAGTAGAATGGGTACTATTAAAATTATAAACCTCATGGAAACAAGAAGCAAGAAATAACTGTTTTAAGTGACTGATATTTTGTAACAATATTATGGGTCCTATGTAAAGGTAATATATTTGTTATATTGCTAAGATTTTGTATAAGACATAAGCTATTTTCATTGTAACTATTTTTCTTTGGAAAAACAATTGTCTTAAATCAGGATTTGGCCTCCTTTCACTGCTAGGCAGAATCCAGCCCAGTGACCAGTGCCAAAAGAACTGTAGCTAGATTTTGCAGCTGTATCCTGAATCCATTGCAGAGCTCAGCTGCACCTCTTTTCTACCTAAACATGTTGTTTGAATGGAGGTGCAGAAGCGCAGTTGATCCCAGAGACAAAGATGTCAGCAGTGACGACCTACTTCTGTGTTTATAAACATTACTCTCTCCCTGGCTGGGGTGGCTCAATGGATTGAACGCTGGCCTGCAAACCAAAGGGTCAAGGGTTCGATTCCCAGTCAGCGCACATGCCTGGGTTGCAGGCCAGGTTCCTGGTAGGGGGCATGCAAGAGGCAACCATACATTGATGTTTCTCTCCCTCACTTTCTCCCCCGCTTCTCCTCTGTCTAGAAATAAATAAATCTTTTAAAAAATTACTCTTTGTAGAGGCCCAGGCTGTCCCCCTCCCACACTCTGGTCCTGCTATTTATACTTCATGGGTTTGCTCTCCCATTAGACTGAGCTCCATGAAGGTGCTTTGCCTAAGTTATCTCTTCATCTTCAGTGTTTACCTCTAGAGCATTATAGGTGTTCAATAAATATTTTATACAATTATATTTTATAAAATCACAGAACAGTGTGGCAGATGGGTGCTAGCTCATAAGAAAATTCTAATTTTGCCATTTCCTACTGGTCTTTTTCATTTCTAGTAGTTAGATAACATGGGAAAGGCATTTTCTATCCCATCTTCTTTCATCCACTGCAGTACTAAATTTATTGGGATGGTGTTTTGCTTATTTTGCTTTCTGTTTTCTTTATAATAGAAGTACTTGTTTCCAGACTCACGAGAGAAATGTATACTATAGAGAGATGTCAGGCATAATGTGAATATGGCCTGAAGGGCCTTGAGTCAGAGATTAAATCTTCCAAGACTCGAAAGGAGACTAATCCAATCAAGAAAGAGTATTTACTGTCCATGCCTGGATTTCATTTCCAGTAGATTCCAAAGCTGACCCAAACCTGTCCCAGCCTCATTCTTAGGTCAATCAGAGGAATGTTCGTATTGAGTCCCAAAAGTCCCTCAAATATTTCCCTTTTAATGAGGCAATAATTCCTATTTGCCTGGAAAACCTCAGGTGATTCCCCACCGACACCCCTGCCTTATCCCCTCCACTTTTCCTTTAATCCTCAGCCCCATTCCCTCAGTGTATCTATCAACTAACTTGTACCCCATGTAACCAAACCCCTACCCTGTCCCCTGCTTTTTTTATGAATCTTAAGATAGTGTTATAAATAATAAAACTAATAGGAGTAAGATTTTTTACTTTGGTTCCCCAACCCAAGACTCAGTCTTCGAAACCTTTTACACCAATAGCTGGAGACATTTTCAGGTTGGCCTCATACCAATGTAAGGTAATCCCCCAGATGTCAGCCGTATGTATGTGCTTCAATATCAGTGATCTGTGGAGTCTGCCATGTAACTGAAGACTTCCAGATGCCCCAGAACACCCTCCAGGAATTGGTTCCGAAGGCTCCAGATACTTTTTCTCATGCTGTAAGCCCCAGGGAGTGCTCTGGAATTAGTAGTTTGAAGCTCCTTCCAGCTGCCATAAGCTTTAAAGCTTAGGTGGGGGTGGGAGGTGGAGTGGGTGTCAAGGAAGAAGGACTTAAGCCCGTGCTGAACTTTTCTTGGAGCTTGAAAGTAGACAGTTGAGAAATATAAAAACACCTAAGGTTTCTGACCCCTCAATAAATACCATTTTTGGGGATCATTGTTCCTCTGTTTTAAGAGGTAGCCCCAGTAATCCCAGGTACCAGGGGACACAGTTTCCTGTAATTTCCTAGAGTTCCTCCTTTGTACGTTTCTATGGCTATCCTTAGAAAAATCCTCAGGGGAGGTATAGACCATATGTCATGCCTCAAGATACCTCTACAAGTGTTCCTGGTCCTTTGCTTGGGCTCCAAAATATACAGAATGGGACAAGTAGACATTTAAATGGTAAGTGCAAGGTTTTTAGTACAGTGCTTGGTTGCAAGCTGAGTCCACAGCAGGTGCTTGAAGTCCCTCAGCCCTCTGTGGCATGGAGATTAAAGCCTTTGCTCTCTAACCCAGGAGAAGTCTGAGCTGTAGGCCTTTTGCTTTCCAGATGACTAAATAGAATAGATGCAGCCATCTTGGAATCGAAATCCAGCCCAGGAAAGAGTGACTTCCCTTTGACAATAAGTAGTTACTTGGTGAGATGGATAACTAAGTATTCTAGACATTAAAGGGGCAAAAAGATCAGTGCCTTCATTTAACTCCATTCAACTGAGATTCTAAGTATGTGTCAGGCACTGTACTATAAATTGAGTTTATAAGAGAAATGTTACATGGTCTTATCTTCTGGTGGGTCTTAAATTCTATCACAGGGGACTACCTTGCAAGCAACAATTATGAGGCAATGTGATGTATGCTCTAACACCAGCATGTATCAGATGCTAGCAAACCCAAGGGAGAGATTTGTTCCCTCTTTGGGGTCAAGAAAAGGTCAAAGGAAGTTGCTTTATGACTTGATTCTTGATGGCTAAGAAGGAATTTTCAGGCAGGGCTTCTTAGATAGACTTTGGAGGAGAGTGAGAAGAAGTATGGACCCTGAATGTTCCTGGAAGGCTCAGAAGACCTCAAGTTAGCAAGGGTAGCAAAAGGGGCAGGCTGGAAAAAGTAGGGAGAAAGAATGAAACATAAGGCTGGAAAGCAGTGTAGGCTGCAGTGTGAGGGACTTGCATTCCATCCTGGACATTAGAGGATTTTTCCTGGCGAGGGTAAGGAGCTATTGGCAGGCTGCAGCAGGAGAATGGCAAGAACAGAGGTTATTTAGAAAAAAATACCAAAGTAGAGGATAAATTGTAAGGGATTTGACTGAGGCTAGAAGACCAATTAGGAGACCACTGCGATTATATAAATAAAAGAGAGCCTTAGCAGTGCAAAATCAGGGAGAACAAAGTGATGGTGATAAAGTGGCCAAAAAATATGTACTCATGTCACAAATGTGATCATCTCAAATAATTCATCTTAAAATTCTCTCTTGACTCTCCAGGATCCATGGCATAAAACAAGGGCTTTCAGATTCCAACTTGGCCTACCTGTCCAACCTCATTTCTTTCTGTGCCTCCTTTCATAACCTTACCTCTAGTCCCAATGACCCTAAACTTGTTGCTGGTTTCAAAACAAGCCCTATTCATTCACATTTCTGTGCCTTTGTAGGAACTATTTTTGTCGAAATATCTTCTCCCCAACCTCCACCCTTAGGGAATTCTTACTCATCCTTCAAGGCAAAACTCATACCATTTCCTTGGATGGCTGATATTTTGCTCTCTCCCTCTGTTTCTCTCTCCCTCTACTTTTAGCTCTGATAGCATCTAGTGAATACTTACCACGTTATTTCAAAATTATCTTTTTACGTGGCTGTCTCCCAAACAAGGCCCTCTGCTTCTCTAAGAGAGATGGATTCTTTTGTACCAAGCACACCATTAGATGCATTAGAGGGGTCCAATAAATGCTGAGTGATAAAGTGAATTTTGGTATTTGAACTGACAAGAGTACTTGTGATTATCTGTTATGATAAAGAGGACCAGAAGCTAAGTAGTTTTTAGTTTGGGTAAATGGACAGTGTTAAATAATCTGGTGTCCTCATAGTTTCCCCTGCTTCTATTCCTCACCCTTCCTAATCCTTCCTTCACAAAGCAGACAGAGTGATCTTTTACAAATGTAAATATAATCCTGATTTGTTGGGAACTGCTCTGCCTGATTTCAGAAACTGTAACCCCCCAGCCCATGGCTAAGGCTGAGTGAAAGACCTTGGGATCCTAAGCCACTAAGGAGACAAAACTTATCTCCCTGGCAGGGGTGCCACCTCTGCCCCCTTTTACCTCACCCTGCTTGGCCTCAGGCTGATGACTGGTTAGCCAATAATGGGTAAGATTCCTCAAGGGAGGGACAACCTAAGACAGTCATGGTCATGAAGGGGCCCTCGGGGAAAGACTTGGGGGACTATAGAAAAAGGGGGTGATGAACCCTGGACCCTTGGCTTTGACATAGCCTGAGTCCTCATTCTGTCTGCAAGAAGTCTCCTAATCTCTTGGCTGCCTTACTTCCGCTGCCTGACTTAAACCTGAAACAATGCCAGAGGGTGGTGCAGCTCTGGACAGGAATGGGTGGTTCCCCAGGGTGATCAGGACTAAGAAAGAATGCATAAAATCCTGTGAAACCTGCTTTGCTAAGAATACCCACAATTTTCTGATAAGAGTCCATGCAGGAAATGAGTTTGTTTCCTAAAGTTTTATAGCCCTTTAGCTAACTGACCCTGACTCAGAATAAGCCCTCATAGTTCTTTGTATGTTATCTATTATTTGATCCTTACTGCCTGACAATAATTGATGAGCTTTACCTGTATTCCTGTGCAGTTTGAATGCAATAAAAGCAAAAGGCCCCTGGCCCTTCTTCTTTGAGAGAGAAGGTGGCCCTGGGCCACCTTTCCTCAAGCAGATTACGTCTTGGTAGACTTATTCTTATCTGTGGTGGCCTGGGGGGCTCTGTGGATAGAGCCCCCTACACACTGATTTTCCCCCAGCCTAAAGCTCCCCACGGCTCCTTATCACTATCAGATTTAATCAAAATTTCTTAGCATGACCTGATCATTGCCTACTTGTCTATCCCAATTTCCTATCTCTCCTGTCCTCACACCTTCCCATTTAATATCATACAGCTTTGTAGTTTTTTGCATATCCTCTAGTGCCTTTGCTTATTCTCTTTCTTCTATCTGAAAGTCCTTTCCTCTTCTTTGCCTACTTTCTACTCATGCATTGAAATTGCTTATTTGTCTCTCTTTTCTAGAAGGTAAGTTCTGAAAGGGAAAGGATTATGTCTCAAATACTAGCTACCTCAGTACCTATCGCAAAGCAGATGTTCAATAAAGATTTGTTGAACTGAATTCAGCTGGGTGAATAATAATACGATTACTATAACTCTCATGCATCAGGAGGAGGTGGTTGGGGTAGTTGGGAATATGTTAGGGAATGTGGTTGTAGCGTGGGATATGTGGAATTGCACATGTCTAAGGGCATACAGGTGGGAAGATACAATGGAAAATTTCCATAGCATATCCAAGGGCAAGCCTCTATCTGTGCCCATTCATGGAATGACACTCAAAGCAGATCCAATCACTGTTTCTATTTAAGCAGAGTGATGTCAGCCTCTAACTTACATCAATACCAAATCCACATCCAGTGTAGAAAAGTCAGCCAAGTCAAGTTTCTACAATAGTTCTGTCTGCCTCTCACTCTGTGACTGAAGGTGGCAATTGGATTAAGAGAATAAGGACTTTTTTTCTTCCATCAGCGTCAATTGGGGTTTTAGCCATAGTCAAACAAAACTAGTATCAGGCTTCTGACCCCTGAAATTCTTGCAAACTATAGGTGTAAATTCCTACCTCTCTCCCCCAAATCAAGATATTTCTTACTCCTCCTGAATGGATATTTTCCCACCTTTTATGTACATGTGCACATCAGTACCTAAGTACAATATCTTATATTGATGTAAGCAGAGTTAAGGGCTTTAGTTCTTGTTAAGGTTTCTTTGGATGTGTTAGAAACAAATATACCCATCACCTCTGACAAAGAATTTGGGTTCTGATAGGTTCATTTATTTGCTATTAGAAAATATTGCATAGTGGTGTTACCTAATCAAATGCAGAGCTCACTCATGTTGTAGAGAATAGTCATTCTATAGAACACATCTGTACTGTGTAACATGAGATTTCATTCTATTGTGTATTGTTCTCTAAATGTGTCTCACTGGGAAACCAATTAATTTACATTGTAGAACTATACCATAGACAAGACAAGGCAGCTACTCCTCAAAGGCCTTCTTTGGCTCATAGACAGGACTTCCCTACACCTGCAGTTCTGCACTAAGGTGCTTCAGGACCTTCTTCCACACCTAACCATCAAATCTCACCACTGTCAGGATCTTGTACATTTACCACAGTGGATCTGTTTCTGTCAGCTTATCAAAAATCCTTAAAGTTAGTGCATGGGAGAAAAGTCCATTTCTCTTTTTACCAAATCTTATTTTCTTCTGGGTATCCTAAAACAGATAAATTGCATATGTATTTTTTATTCTCATTCTATCATACTATGAAGATATTTTCATCATCTTGTAAGCTATTTCCTTGATGATCTATTAAAGTTAAATCATATGACCTCAAGATCTAATCAGTTAATGTACTTCTGGAAAACAATTTGCTATTCATTGTTATTTTTCAATTATTTGAAAAAAAGAAGAGTAATAGGAAGCTCAAATCTTAGCTTCAGCATTCAGGAAAATATGGTATAAAGTTATAGTACTTAAATAACTCTGATACAACTGTGAGAATAAACAGATTAGTGAAACACAAGGATCATCCCCCAAAAGATCTCTTGTTCATATAATTTAATATACAGGATCCAACACAAATAAAATATGGTTTGTAGGCCCTTTTTATTATCAAATCTTTTATTATGAAATCATAAAAATGTACTTCTGTAACATAACAATGTCACATCCAAGCACACTACATGACGTTTTATGTGGAATGTTCAAATTGCTGTCCATCTTGTGCAAGACATTCACCTATCCTACCAACCACACTCAAGCAACCCTTACTTTTGCAGACCCTGTATTATAAGTATTAAAACGTGAGGATTGAAATATTATACATTTTTATATCCTGCATATATGAGTGAAATCATACGGTTCTTGACTTTTTCTGTCTGACTTATTTTGCTTAGCATGATATTATCAAGATCCATCCACGTTGTCACAAATGGCAGTATTTCATCTTTTCTTCTGGCTGAGTAGTATTCTGTTGTATTTATGGACCCCATCTTCTTCATCCAGTCCTGTATCCAAAGACCCTTTTGTTGTTTCCATGCCTTGGCCACTGTAAATAATGCTGCAATGAACATAGGGATGCATGTATTTTTGAAAATATATTTTTCTGGATTTTTCTCTTAGGTACCCAGATGAGAGATGCTGGGTTATAAGCAACAAGTAAACAAAAAACACAAACATACAGAAACTTATAGACATAGACAATAATACAGTGGTTACCAGAAGGAAAGAGGATGGGGGGTAGTAGAGAGAAAAAGGGGTCAAATAAATAGTGATGGAAGGAGATTTGACTTTGGATGGTGAACACACAATGCAATATACAGATGAGGTATCAGAATTGCACACTTGAAATGCATATAATTTTATTAGCCAATATTACCCCAATAAATTTAATAAAAGATAGAAAAATATACAACAAATGATGCTGGGTAATTAGTTAACTATTTGGGTGGTCAATCACTTAGAGCTTCATCTTACAACATCCATCAGTGTAAGATCCAGAAGAATGTAAAAAAGAAATATGAAAACTAAACAAAAAACTATAGACAAAACAAAAACACTATTCATCATTTTCCCTGTAAAGGAAAAACTTAAGTTTAAAACAGGTGAAGGTATTAAGAAGTACAAATTGGTAGTTACAAGATAGTCATGGGGAGGTAAAGTTCAGCCAATAATATAGTCAAGAATATAGTCAACAATAGTGTAATAACTATGTACAGTGCCAGGTGGCACTGTAATAATTCATTACTTGAATTATTGGGGGATCACTTTAAAAATTATATAATTGTATAACCACAATATTGTTCACCTAAAACTAATATAATATTAAATGCTAACTTTCACTGAAAAATAAAATTTAAAAAGCTTTTGAGGAAATAACGAAAGATTAGTTTTAGATTTAACTAGTTTATTAAAAGTTGGAAAATGACTATAACAAATATGAGACAAGGGGTTAATAGTATTAAAAGTACTTTTAAAAACTCATATATGGAGAAAAGCTTAAAACCTCAAGAGAAAATTGGACAAAGACAAATTTCATGAAAAAAGGTGTGTATATGGCTACAAAAAGTGTTCAAGTTTACTGATAACAAAATATATGCAAATAAAACAACAGAAAATATAATTTTATTGTTATATATTTCAAACTTCTCATGATGCAATTATTTTAATGATTAATGATTCTTTATCCCCACATATTTATCATTTTCTTTGCTCATCTGCCCTTATGATCTTTGGCCTGAAATACACATCCTTTAACATTTCCTGTATAGGAGGTCTGCTGGTGGCAAAGTCTCTGAATATTTGAAAATTGTATTTCTTGCTATTTATTCAAAGATATTTTTATTGGGTATATAACTCTAGGTTGGCAGTTATTTTCTCTTATCACACTAGTGGTATCATCCCAGGGTCTTGGTTCTCTTATTGCCATTGGAAAGTCAGCTATTAATCTCTCTCTTACAAAGATAATATGATTTTAATCTATTGGTAAATTCATATGCTGTTTTTCCATTTAAATTATTATCCCTTTTAATTTTTAAATGTTTTATTTGGTTCTTTTTCATATTTGCTATCTATTTTTAAGAGTTTCTTGTTTCCCAATGATGCTTTAGAGTTTTACTTTCATTTCTTTAAACATATTAAGCAGAATTATTTTAACATATATATCTGATAATCTCAATATCTGAGGTTTTGTGGATCTGTCCCTCTTGCCTGTTGTTTCTCACTCATGTTATCTTGTTTTATTATGAGCAGTTACTTTTGGCTCTTAGGTGCTCATGGTGCTTGGAAAATTACTTGTGGCCTGGTATAAAGATGTGTTTCTCCAGGGAGAATGTGTGTTCACATCTGTCAGACTTGGTGGGGGGAGGCACTTCTTTCCTGGTACCGCATTAGGCTAAATTCATGTTTTGATTTGTTTTGTTTTGATTGCTTGTTTTTTACTACACAGTAAATGTGAAGTTGGGCCATTAAATCCACATAAGAGCTTGATTGTGGTTACAGCCTCTGAGAGATGGTCCCCCTTTCCTCCTCAACTAGCTATAATAGGTGACAAAGCAAATTTTCATACATTTTCCTGAGAATGGGTGTTTATGGTTCACCATTACACCCAGGATGAAGACCTTTTGAATACTAGATTTATGAGAAAAGGGACCCTTAATTAAACTCTCCATTTTTGTAGGGCCCTGAACTTTATATTCTGTCCGTATGGGGAAATCACACATACACAAAATAGGAAAGCTCATGTGCTTAGAGAAACATTAGCTTCAGTGCTCAGTTGTTTGGGTTGTTGAGTTAAAATTAGATTTTGGCCTAATAATACCTTTACTAAATTACTGTGATTTTCATTTTTTCTAGTTATTCACTGATTTGAGAGAGGAAGGGAGAGAGAGAAACACTGATTTGTTATTTCACTTGTGTGTGCTTCTTGTATGTGCCCTGACTGGGGATTAAACCTGCAACCTTGGCGAATTGAGACAATGCTTTAATTAACTCTGTAATCAACTGGACTACCCAGCCAGGGCCTTATTAGGTTATTTTTTAAATTTCATTTATTTATTTTTAGATAGAAGGGAAGGGGGTAAGAAAGAGAGGGAGAGAAACCTTAACGTGTGGTTGCTTCTCGTGTGCCCCTTACTGGGGACCTGGCCCGCAACCCAGGCATGTGCCCTGACCGGGAATTGAACTGGCGACCCTTTGGTTTGTAGGCTAACAACACACTGAACCACACCAGCCAAGGCCAGGGCCTTATTAGGCTTTTAATGATTTAAAAAGGATACATATTTTTTACTTTATACAGCAGTTTTTTTTTTGTTTTCTGTTTGCAGAATCTGTCCAAATATCTAGACAGTCATATTATCTGAAACTAAAACATATTTTATTATGAATGACCTTAACTATGATTTTATAAAAACATAATTCTCACTTTTAGCAAACATTCAATGAGAAGAATATTCACATGATCCTGATGGGACTGTACATTGAGTATAAAATAGCTCAACTATAAATAAAGGGCGGTTTAGAAATATGTGTCTGCACTGTTTTTTTATTGTTGACACTATTACAGATATTTTGCATTCCCCCTCCCTTTGCTCCCCTCTACCCAGCCCTTTCCCCCACCCCAGCTTTCACCAACTTGTTGTCTGTGTCCATGGGCTTTGCTTATATGCATATATGTTCTTTGGCTAATCTCTTCCAGTACCCTCATCCCTTTCTTCTCTCAGATCTGTCAGTCTGTTTCATATATTCATGTCTCTGGTTTTATTTTGTTTATCAATTTATTTTTTTCATTAGAGTCCACATATGAATGAGAGCAAATGGTATTTGTCTTTTTCTGACTGGCTTATTTTCCTTAGCACAATAATCTGCAGGTCCATTCATGCTGTTGCAAAGGATAAGTGTTCTTTCTTTTTTACAGCCTTGTATTATTCCATTGTGTAAATGTACCACAGTGTTTTATCCACTCATTTACCTGTGGATACTTGGGCTGTTTCAGATCTTGGCTATTGCAAATAACTGTGTTATGAATACAGGGGTGCTTGTGTTCTTTCTGATTGGTGTATCGGGATTCTTAGGATATATTCCCAGAAGTGGGATCCCAGGGTCAAGAGTGTTTTTAATGTTCATATGTTTCATTGAATAATTTCACTTCCAATAAAGTGTAATAGTAAATAATCAAAGAGGCACAAAAATTATATTTAAGGATGTTTATTGAAATATTATTTATAACAACAAAAACTCTCATGCTACACCATAAAATTAAATACTATGCAGTATTTATTAATAAATATACTTAAGTAGAATATATAATGACATGAGTAAATATTCTTTTTTAAAAGATTTTATTTATTTATCTTTAGAGGGGAAGGGAATGAGAGAGGGAGAGAAATATCAATGTGTGGTTGCCTTTCCTGAGTCCCCTGCTGGGACCTGGCCTGCAACCCAGGCATGTGCCCTGACTGGGAATCAAACTGCCATCCTTTGGTTTGCAGGCCTGCACGCAATCCACTGAGCTACACCAGTCAGGGCAGGTAAATATTCTTTATGGAAGACTAAGTGATAAAATAAGACCACCAAAATGTATATAACAGTATAATCCCAATATGTATGTATATGCATGGAAATACATCAAAATATCAATGGATATATATATATATATATATATATATATATTAATGTATGTTAAATAATGTTTATTTCCTTCATGAATTTTTGCATTTTAAGTATTCTTTAGGCTAGTACATATTTCTTTTATAATTAGAAAAAAGTTATATAAGAAGCAACACATTAAGGTTAACTGTGACTGTTTACAAGAATTCTTTAAGTGGCTATTATTCTTATTATACAAAGAACTTACATAAACTTAAGAAAAGCCCTAAAACACTACGCATAAAGATTTCCTTATGTTGCTGTCAACAGCACTTTGAATCCTATGGACCTAAATTTGATGTCCCATTCAGTATTGAAGAGAACTGTTTCTGCCTAGCTGAACAAATAGGTTTTCTTTTTTCTTCCAGTCTTTTATATTTTATTTTATTCTATTGTTTTTACATTTTTTCACATTTTTACTGTTGTTTAAGTATAGTTGTCTCCATTTTCCCCTCACCACTCCACCCCGACCCTGGATTTTCTTTTAGGCAGGAAATCTATGGCTACACATCTTCAGCTCAATTCCTTATTTGAGATGTAGAGAAGAGCCCCTGGTCAGCACATGCACACATGTACTCAAAAATTCACACATGCCCCGTCTTGTGTGGCTGGGTGGATTGAGCACCAGAATTAAGTTCTGCCTGATTTATTTACTGCTATATCTCCAACACCTAGTACTGTATCTGGTTAAGTAAATGTTTCTTGACTAAATACATAAATAAATTACTGAAGTCCTAAAGCAATCATGTTTGTGCTCTAATGACAAACTGCTTTTGTAAAATAGCACTTTTAATTCTTCATTACATCTCCTTGCATTCCCATAAGGCTCTGACTTTGAATCCATGAGGATATGCCTGGAGACAAATTTAAGTGACAGTACTGTGCTCTAATCAGAATTGTCCTTCCCTTCTCATGTGTAAAGTTTTATTCCTAGGCCAACTTTGTATACATTACTCTTTATTTCCCTAGAATAAATTACCTCCCAAGAGGCTTCTTAGTCTTTTAATACAAATACATTTCTGACAGGCCTGTCCCACCAGTTTCCCAGCCATGCCCAGGCATGTTCAGTGCCAACAATTGACACAGCTTAGACTCAAGTTAAGACCCTCCCTACCATCAACTATACACAAATATATAACCACATTTGGTATATTCATAATCATACCCAGGTGCATACATTCACATACTTGAACTCACTCATTTATATAATCACTCATACCTATAGAAAATAATAACTCATGCACACATTTACATACATATGTGTACATACAGAAGTCTATACCCAGCACACCTTTTAAACACACTTTTAGTTAGAGCCCAGCTCCTGCCAAGTATCTTTGACCTCATTTTTCAGCTCTATAACAACTCCTGTCCTTTCGACTTAACTCCACTTTTCTAAATTTACACAACATGCCCACCTATCAGGGATGACTCTAATCCAACTCAGAAAGCCAAGGAACTTCTATCTCTATCTAACTATGCCTAACACTTGCATAGCCATTCCTATCAAAGCACCTTCAGGGATTGCTCAGGTCCTTTACTTTCTTTTTTGAGCCTCAGTTAGGACTACTGGTTAAACCTCAACAATTTTACTGTTGTCAGTAGAAATTTGGCTTTTCCATGTGATCACAAAGAAAGCATACCATTGACACACACATGGAAAACTATGGGGTGGCAAGATGGTTTATTTGTGTGGAAATGGAAGCTGCCCCCTGGGTTTCCAATGCCCCATCTCCCTCTCTTCCACCATGGAAAAAGTCTGACCATGTCCTCAGCAAGGTCAAGACAAAAGCCAGTGTCCAGAGTTTCTGCTTCATGTTAAAGCTTAGTCCTTTGTAGCCCACAGGTGCCTGCTGAGTGGACTCAGTCCCCATCCAGGTAGCTTAGCTTGTTGGCAGAGTCCACATAGCTGCCAGTCAGGCAACTGCTATGGCCACAGGGATATGGAGAGAGAACACAGGAGCATATGGGGCAAGCACATTACTAGGTGGATAAGAGAGAGACAGCTTAGACTGTTTGGAACCCACACCACTTCTGCAGGCTGCATAGTTGCTAGACTCACATGGTTGCTTACTCCCAGGTGAGAGACTGCATGAATGGTGGGTGTGTGCATCACCAGGTGGGCAAGAAAGGAGCTTCTTTCTCCCCCTTTCATTATATTAGCTTGGGCTTGGGATGTGCCAGGTACTCTTTCAAAGAAACCAATCAACTTCCCAGGCTTCTGCAGGCTTTGGATGGATTTACTTCCCAACCAATTCCTTCTTTCCCCAGGATAGACTGACAAGCCTCTTTGGTTTAGCACTTCCCCCTGTGCCATTTTGACTTTTACTGCACATGTGCCTACCTTCTGCTGCTCCCACCTGGCTTTCTGGTACCAGAGGGGGAAAGGCAAGAGTGTTAACCCCCTTGGCAGAGCACAATGATGTGGCTCCATGGAGTGTGAAACTGTAACTTCCTGACTAGCAAGCAGGCTTCTTCTCAATTTATTAACCTCAATGTCTAATTCCCTTTTCTCCCCCTTTCTGGTGAAATACTGACAATAACAGTACCTTTTAGACAGAGAGATGCATCCTAGACATAATGATAAATAAGAAGTTGATGGGAATAGACAGAAATAATGTATAGTGAGGATGCTAAAAAACCAGAAAGGAGTGGTTTTGGGGGGAATTTGGGGAAAGGTTCTGAAAAAGGAATTTAAATTAAGCCTTGAAGGCTAGCAGGGGTGTTCAAACTGTGGCCCGTTGGCTGCATGTGGCCCTGATGGCTATCAATTCAGCCCCACAAAAAATCATAAATTCATTTAAAACCTTTTTTTCTTGCTCATCAGTTTTCATTACTGTTTGTATATTTAATGTGTGGCCCAAGACAACTCTTCTTCTAGTGTGGCCAAGGGACACCAAAAGGTTGAACATCCCTGTGGGGATTTGGACATACAAGAACAGAGGAAGAAAATTCCAGGAGGATGCAAGAACATTCACAAAGGTCCAAGGATAGGAAAAAATTATGTATATGGAAAACTGTAGTTCAGGCATCTGCAGTGAGGAAACAAGACTGGGGAAAATTGGCAGCATAAAATCATGGAAGGTATTGTAGCTCTGTTAAGAAGCTTGATTTTTATCTGTAGGAAATTTGTTAGGCAAAGAAGGGTTACAAGCAGTGGAATAACACTGGATGCTATGTGAAAGATTCCTTGAAAGGCAGCATGGCTGAAGCCAATTAGACCTGTTAGCAGAGTGTACAAGACTCCAGACTAAATATGGTGCTAGACTGCACTAAGTGAATGGAAGTGGAGAGAAATGTACAATTGTAAAAGAAGTTTAGGAGACATGAAGTAGCAAGAGATAAGGCTGAAGGGTAGACAGAGATTGTAATTTCAGAGCTATACAGAACTAGTGAAAGGTTTTAAACCATTGAAAACTCTTTAAACAAGGGAAATTCCACCAGAGTGGTATGTTACCATGATTAATCTGGCTTCTGTGTGGAGAACGTGAAGGCAAAAAAGGCAAAGGTGGTTAAGGAAGATGTTGCTATCATTAGGTGAGAAGTGTTAGAGGCCTGGTTTAGGCTAATGGTAGTGAAAATAGATATGTGAGCGAATTTGAGATACATATTACAGTGGTAGATTTGACAGAATATGTTGGCAAACATGTTATGAAAGGCAAGGGAATATCAGCAGATCCCACTATGGGCTTGTGTTTTATTTTCTATAATTTTTAAAGGAAAAAGAAGTAACACATCCCCTTAGTGAACAATGACTCTGCAGTCTCACTCATGGGAGGTATGTGGGCTTTGTGATGGGGCCAAAATATTACTACCAGCCCAGAGGACATTTATTGAGCCTACATTGAGATAATATATTTAGTTTTGTCCCCTCCACTCTTCAGATCACTTTCTTTCAGCTTGTGCAGTGAAAACTGATATTTCTAATGCTGGCCTTCTGAACCTTCAGGCAGAAAAGAAAAACAATTATGGCAATAGCTTCTTGTAATAGAGTGCCAGCTTACTAAGTGTCAGACTGTACACATACTTTCATTTGTTTGCCACACTAAATCCTCCTTACAAGCCTATGAGACAGAAATTATTATCCTCATTCTTCAGATGAGGAAAATGAAGCTCAGAGAGCCACAACTGGGTCACCTCAAGATAGAGTCATTTTGTTCTAGTCTATGTTCAAGTACATGCTCCTTCAACTACATTAGCAGTTCTCAAACTCAACTGCACATTAAAATCACCTGGAAAGTATTTTTCCTCTCTTTCTTTTTTAAACAGCTATACTAAGATATAGTTTACACCATACAATTTACCCATTTAAATGACTAAAATATCCACAGGTATGTGCAACCTTCACCACAGAGTCCATTTTAGAACACGTTCATCATCTTGAGAAGAAATCCATATCTATTTGCTATCACCCTGCTATCTCCCTGTCCTCTACTCTTGTCCTAAACAACTACTAATATGCCTTCTGCTTTATAGATTTCCTTACTCTGGCTTTAATATTAATGGAATGATGTAATATTTGGACTTCTCTGACTGTCTTCTTTCACTTAACATAACGTTTTCAAGGTTCATCCAAATTGTAGTAGGTTAAGTTTTTCATCTTTTTTATGGTTGAATAATATTTCATTGTATGAATATACTGCATTTCATTTATCTGTTCATCCATTGATAGACAACTTGGTTTTGTTCCACCTTTTGGCTATTATGAATAATGGTGCTATAAACCATTCAAGCACATGTGTTTGTATAAATACATGCTTTCACTTCTCTTAGGTATATACCTAAGAGTGATATTGCTAAGTCATATGATAACTCTATATTTAATCATTTAAGGAACTACTAGGCTGTTTTACATAGGAAGTTATTAAAATATGCTAATGTGCTGCCCACTTCACCCATCCCTTGTCCTCTGACCACATAAATCATACTCTCTGGGGTTGGGTCCCATTTGATTCTAATAGCCTCACTCAGTAGGTTCCAGTGGCACCCTGCATTGAGTTCCACTGCACTACATTGTGATCTAATGATATTGATATATGGCACTACTTAGAATTATCTACTTTTGAAGAATCATTAACCATAAGGGCTCAACAGGAAGCCAGTTGTGCTTTAATATTTATTCATTAGCTAAGCCAACCACCCTGGTGACTCATGATTCTGAGAAGAGAAGCTTTCACTACAATTTTCAAGACTTGTTGCTCTCTTTTCTGTCACCAAAGCTGATCTTCAGAGCAGGAAGATTGAAAAACAAATTCTCTGCTGGGTTATTAATGTATTAAGAAGATATTGATTCCAAACATTGCTTGTCACAGTGCCTAGAATGATACTATGAAAAATTTCTTCACTGGGGTCTAGAAAAATAATGGGTCTTCAAGAGTTCCTTAAGAAACTGCAAAGCTCCTTGGTAGAAAGGAAGTTGACAAGAGGGAGAGAGCCAGGTGGACACATCACTTTTTTTTGGCAAGAGGGTAAAGGAGGAGAAATTGGCAAGAATTATTGCTTGCCTTCTCCCAGCCCCTTTTTACCCTTAAGCTGTTCCATGCTCCCACATTTCTGCAGAGTGAGATACTTTCTAATTCTGCTAGCAAGGGACACTGGGGGTGTGGATGGAGTCTGAGAGTAAATAGATACACCCTGGATTTCATTATTCCACCTAAATAGAACCCCTACTTGTTTGGCTCAGCTCAATGCCTAGAGGTTTATAGCTGAAGATTTTCAAATATTTCTAGGAGTATGTTTACAGCCAAAAACACTGAATCAATAGCTAATTATGAATTCTTTGCTCACTTCATATTGCTTCCAGGCCTTTGCCCCAGTGACCCTTATTCATCTCAATTTGTTTGAAAAGGAGAATTGCCAAAAGTTTGATATTTCCACCATTTGTCATTTTCAACATGTTTGTAGTTCAGATATGTGCAAAATGGTTTCACATATGTTAGTTACAATTTTGACCCTTAAAAATATCTGTGAGATATTATTACCTCCATTTACAGATAACAAAACTGAGGTTTAGAGATGGTTAGGTGACTTACTCAAACACACAACTACTAGTTTTAGGCAGAAATGGAGCTAGACTTTGATCCTCTTGATCCCATGCTCTTTCTCCTCTATCCTACCTAGATTAATGTTCAATATGCCTTGAAAATGTCTATAAGTAAAAGAATCAATACCAAATATAATTTTGTGACCATTTTTAGCCTCAAATTTCTCCAACCCCTGAACTTGTAACAGGAGTAAAGAGTAAAAAGCATTAAGTGACATTAAAGAACCAGTTGCATTCCCAAAACATAAATTTACAATGGGAATAATTATTGTTGTTTGTTTTTAATATTTTGCATTATCACTTCATGTAATAGTTCTCAAACTTGATTAAGGTCCTGAATGCTTTTTGTAATGGGTTCCCTATACAGATAAAAGGACACACATGGAATTTTGTTTTTTAATTTAATCTTTTTAAAAGATTTTATTTATTTATTTTTAGAGAGAGTGGAAGGGAGGGATCAAGAGAGGGAGAGAAACATGAGTGTGTAGTTGCCTGTCACATGGCTCCCACTAAGGACCTGGTCTGCAACCTAGGCATGTTCCCTGACTGGGGATTGAACCGGTGACTCTTTGGTTTGCAGGCTGGCACTCAATCCACTGAGCCACACCAGCTTGGGCTTTTAATTTAATCTTTACTGTATTTTTCCTTTACCATTTAGTTCCCTTATACTCCCCTCCTCTCAGCAATCAATGTGCTAATTTTTTTTTTATAGTCAGAGGGTTCAGGAAGCCCATCTTTGGATCCCAGGTTATGAACCAATAAAGGAAATAGGAACAGAAAAAAGGAAGCATGACTGTATTTTGTCCAGGACTAACAATTAGGAAGACAGATATGACAGAAATTACAAAGGAGAGCAAATTTCAACTGAAATGTTTGACAAAGTAGACCACTGAATTGAGCTGGAAAAAAATAATGATGCCACAAGGTGGCTGCCAAACTTGAAGAATGAAGATGGAAAATGGGAACTGAAGTCTTTATGAAAGTGAAAAAAATGTTGGAAGCATGGAAATGTATAAGTGATTGCGTTTAGAAAGGGAGAGAAATCTGAGAATGGAAAATTTCAGAGATGAAGCTCTCTCTTCTGAGCTTCAAACATGTGTATCCAGTTGCCTATTTTAACATCTCCCCTTAGATACTTAACAGAACTCAAAATTTAGCCTTGCTAAAATAGAATTCTTGATGTCTTCCTTCTATGTTAGCCTACCTCTCTTCCTATCTTTCCCGTCTTAGTTATTCGCACAACCCACTTGCTGAAGCCCAAAACCTGGGTTATTCTTGATTTTTTTTCTTTCACTCTCACATCTAATCCATCACTTAGTCCTGTCAATTTTACCTCATTATGTATTTTATATCCATCAGCTTCTCTTCATCTCACTTGCCATCAGTCTACTTCAGACAGGTTTATCTCTTACCTAGACTACAAGAATAGCTCCCTACACTGACCAGGTGGTTCAGTTGGTTGGAGTTTCATCCTGTATGCCAAGAGATTGCAGGTTTGATTCCCAGTCAGGGCACATAACTAGGTTGTGTGTTCGTTCCCTGGTAGAGGGATATTGAAGGCAAATATTGAAGGCAACAGATTGATGTTTTTGTCTCATCTCTCTCTCTCCCCCTGTCCCTCTCTCTCTGTCTTTCTCAAATCAATAAAACAATATTATCTTTGTGTGAGTATTTTAAAAAAGAAATAATAATAGCCATCTACTTGGCCTCTCTGCATTAAAAATTAATTTTCCACAATCCATCTTCCACATAATGGCTAGAGGGATAAATTTTTTCGTGTTAATAAATTTTAGGTTCATTTCAGTTCAAACTAAACTATTTTTGACATTTTAGTCAGATATATTGTTATTTTTAAATTAAATTTTATTTTTATATTTTTCTTTTTAAGATAAATTTTGTATTAGTTTCAAGTGTACAGCATATTTGTTAACAATCATATATCTTACAAGGCATACCCCCTGATATTTCTAGTACCCACATGACACCAAACATAGTTATAATATTGTTGGTTATATTCCTTTTGCTGTACTTTACATCCCTGTGACTATTTTGTGACTAAGTGTTTATATTTCATACTCCCTTCACTTTTTTCACCCTGTCTCTCCAAGCCTTCCCCTTTGGCAACCATCACTCTGTTCTTTTTATCTATATGTCTGTCTTTATTTATAAATGAAACCATATGGCACTTGTATTTCTTTGACTGACTTATTTCACTTAGCATAATACCTGCTAGGTCCATTCATTCTGTTACAAATGATAAGATTTCATTTATTTTATGACAGAGTAACATTCTATTGTATGTATACCAATCTTCTTTATTTACTCATCTATTGATAAGCACTAGAATTGCTTTTTTATCTTGGCTATTCTAAGTAACTCTGCAATGAATGTGGAGATGCGTATGTTCTTTTGAATAGTGTTTTGGGTTTCTTTGGATATATACTCAGAAGTGGGATCACTAGGTCATAAGGCAGTGCCATTTTTAATTTTTTAAGGAGCCTCCATACTGTTTTCTTTTTTTAAAATATTTTATTTATTTATCTTTAGAGGGGAAGGGAAAGAGAGAGGAAGGAAACATCAATGTATGGTTGCTTCTTGTGCATCTCCTGCAGGGAACTGGCCCCTGCCGGGAACTGGCCTGCAATCCAGGCATGTGCCCTGACTGGGAATCGAACCGCGATCGTCTGGTTCGCAGGCCCGCGCTCAATCCACTGAGCTACACCAGCCAGGGCTCATACTGTTTTCAATAGTGGCTGCACCAATCTGCACTCCCACCAACAGTACACAAGGGTTCTCTTTTCTCCACATTCTTACCAACAGTTGATATTTGCTGATGTATTGATGACTGCCATTCTGACAGGTGTGAGGTGATATCGCACTGTAGTATTAATTTGCATTTTTCTGATGAATAGTGACATTGTGCATCTTTTCTTATTTCTATTGGCAATCTGTATTTCATCTTTGGAGAAGTGTCTAGCTATGTTCTCTGCCCATTTTTTAACTGAATTGTTTTATTTGCAGGGGTTTAGTTGTATGAGTTCTTTATAAATTTGAATATTAACCCCTTATTATTTTGTTTTTTCCTGTGTTTTACAAAACCTTTTTAAAAATATTTATTTATTTATTTTTATACAGTGGGGAAGGGAGGGAGAAAGGGAGAGAAACATCAATGTGTGGTTGCCTCTCATGTGTCCCCTTACTGGGGATCTTGCCTGCAACTCAGGCATGTGCCCTGAATGGGAATCAAACTTGCAATCCTTTGCTTTGCAGGCCCGTGCTCAATTCACTGAGCCACACCAGCCAGGGCTTGCAAAAACATTTTATTTTATGTAGTCCAACTTGATTATTTTTTTGTATCCCTTGACCGAGGAGATATATCAGAAAAAAATATTACTAAGAGCAATGTCAAATATTTCACTGCCTATGTTATCTTCTAGAAGTTTTGTGGTTTTGAGTTTTGCATTTAAGTCTTTAATCCATTTCAAGTTTATTCTTATATATAATGTAAAAAGGTGATCTCATTTTATTTTTTGCATGTATCTGTCTAACTTTCCCAACACCATTTATTGAATAAACTGTCTTTACCCCATTGTATGTTCTTGCATCCTTGGTAAAATATTAATTGACCATATAGATGTGAGCTTATTTCTGGGCTCTCTATTCTTATCTATTGATATATGTGCTTGTTTTCATCCCAGTAATATGTTGTGATTACTATAGTCTTTCAGTGTATTTTGGTATCATGTACCTCTGACTCTCATTTTTCTCAAGATTGCTGTAGCTATTTAGAGTCTTTTGTAGTTCCATGTAAATTTTTGGATTATTTGTCATGATTCTGTGAAATACACCATTGTATTTTGAAAGGAATTGAGTTGAATCTGTAGATGGTTTTGGTAGTATGAGCATGCCAATGATGTTCATTCTTCCATTGACACAGTCATGCTCCCATTCTTTTGTATTTTCCACAGGTTCTATCTTCAGTGTCTTATAATTTTCCAAATATATAGGTCTTTTACCTCCTTGGTTAAATTTATTCCTAGGTATTTTTTGATGCCATTGTCAATGAAATTGTTTTCTTACTTTCCCTTTATGTTAACTATTGGTGTATAAAAATACAATTAATTTGTCAATATTTATTTTGCATCCTGCTATTTTACTGACTTTATCAGTTCTAGAAGTTTTTGGTAAAATCTTTAGGGTTCTCTATATACAATATTAAATAACTTGCAAATGATGACAGTTCTACTTCTTCCTTTCCAATTTGGGTGCCTTTTACTTCTTCTCTGTCTGATTTCTGTGGCTAGAGGTTCCAATACTATGTTGAATAAGAGTGGTGAAAGTGGACATTCTTTTTTACTGATATTAAGGAATATGGTTTTACTTTTTCACCATTGAGTATGATGTTAGCTATGAGTTTGTGATAAATGGACTTTGTTATGTAGAGTTAGGTTCCCTCTAAACCCGTGTTGCTGAGAGTTTTTAAAACATAAATGGATTTATTGATCCTTAGAATTGTTCTTTTAGTTTCTATGTCACTTAATTCTGCTCTGATCTTGGTTATTTCCTTCCTTCTACTTGCTCTTGGCTTTATTGTTTTCCTTATAGGTATAGGGTTAGGTTGTTTATTTTAAATGTTTCTATCATTTTTTAGGTAGGCCTGTATCACTATGTACTTCCCTCTAGGGACTTCCTTCGCTGTGTCTCATAGATTTTGGATTGTTGTGACTTTATTTTCATTTGTTTTCAGAAACTTTATGATTTTTTCCCTTGATCTCATTGTTAACCCATTCATTGTTCAACAGCATGCTATTCAATCTCCATGAGTGTGAATGTTTTTGAATTTTTTCTTTGAGGTTGGTTTCTAGTTTCTTTCCCTTGTGGTCAGAGAAAATGCTTGATATGATTTCAATTTTCTTGAATTTGTTGAGGCTTGTTTTGTGTCCTATCATGTGGTCTACCTTTGAAAATGCATCCCAGTGTTCATAACAGCACAATTTACAATAGTCAAGTGCTGGAAACAACCTAAGTGTCCACCAGTAAATGAATGGATTAAAAAACTATGGTATATTTACACAATGGAGTACTACACAGCCTAAAGAAAGAAGGAGCTCCTACCCTCCACAACAGCATGAATGGGACTGGAGAGCATTATGTTAAGTGAAACAGGCCAGGCAGTGAAACATAAATACCATATGATCTCACCTTTAAGTGGAACCTAATCAACAAAACAAACAAGCAAGCAGAATATATCCAGAGACATTGAAATTAAGAACAAACTGATAATAACCAGAGGGGAGGTGGGAGGAGATAATTGGGGGAAAAGGGGAAAAGGTTTTCAGGAACATCTATAAAGGACACATGGACAAAACCAAGGGGGTTGGATCAGGGGTGGGATGTGAGGATGGCTGTGGTTGGTGGGGAGTGGTGGAGGAAAAATAGAGACAACTATACTTGAACAACAATAAAAAATAAATGATAAATGGGTGCTGGATTTTGTCAAATGCATTTCCCTCCATCTATTTACATAATCATATAACCTTCTTTATTTTCTTTATGTCATGTATCACATTAATTGATTTGTAGATATTGTATTAACCTTGCATCCAGGAATAAATCCCACTTGATTGTGGTATATGGTCTTGTTAATATATTGCTGGATATGGTTTGCTAAAATTATGTTGATGATTTTAGCATCCATATTCATAAGGGATATTGGTCTATGATTTTCTTATTTGTAATGTCTTTATCACTGTTTCCTTGTGGATTTTCTGTCTGAAAGATCTATCCATTGATGTCAATGGGGTGACAAAGTCTCCTACTATGTCTGCATTGCTTTTGATATCCTTCTTTACATCTGTTAGTGTTTGCTTCATATATGTACGTGCTCCTATCTTGGGCTTATAAATGTTTGCAAGGGTTATATCCCCTTATTGGATTGTTCCTTTTACCATAATGTAGTGCCCTTCATTGTCTCTTCCTATAGCCTTTGTTTTAAAATGTATTTCATCTGATATAAGTGCTGCTACCCTACATTTTTCCCTTTTTCATTTGTACAAAAATATTTGTTCATTTTCAGTCTCTTTGGGTATCTTTCAATCTGAAGTCAGTCTGTTGTGGGCAGCATATGTGAGTCTCATTTTCCTATCCATTCAGCTACCCTCTATTTTTTATTTCAACATTTAAATCCTCTACATTTAAAGTGATTTTTGATAGGTACACATTTATTACCATTTTATTTTACATATTTTTGTTCTTTTGTTACTTTCTTCTTCTTAGAAAAGTCTGTTTAACATTTCTTATGATACTGGTTTGGTGATAATGAACTTTAGCTTTCCCGACTAAGAAGCTCTTTATTTCTTCTTCAATTTCAAATATTAGCCTTTCTGGGTAGAGTAGTCTTGGTTGTAGGTCCTTGCTTTTGATCACTTTGGATATTTTGTACCAATCCATTCTGACTTAAACGATTTCTATTAAGAAATCAGCTGAGACTCTCACTGGAGCTCCTTTATAGCTAACTGTCATTTTCTTTTTTCTTTTTTTTAAATATATTTTTTATTTAATTATTTTTCAAGTACAGTTTTCTATTACTCCCATCCCAGCCCACCCCCATGCTCCCCACCTCCCTCCCATTTCCACCCCCCCGTAGTTGTTGTCCATGTGTCCTTTATATTAGTTCCTCTAAATCCCTCCCCTTTCCCCCCTGAAATACCCTCTCCTCTCCCCTCTGGTCGCTGTCCCCCTGTTCTCTATTTCAGTGTCTTTGTTTTTTATTTTGCTTGCTTGTTTGTTTTGTTGTTTAGCTTCCTGTTAAAAGTGAGATCATATGGTATTTTTCTTTCAACACCTGGGTTATTTCACTCAGCATAATGCTTTCCAGTTCCATCCATGCTGTTGCAAAAGGTAGAAGCTCCTTCTTTCTACTGCATAGAATTCCATTGTGTATATGTGCAATAATCTTTTGATCCATTCATTTACTTACAGGCACCTAGGTTGCTTCCAACTCTTGGCTATTGTAAATTGTGCTGCTATAAACATTGGAGTGCATAGGTTCTTTGGGATTGGTGTTTTAGTGTTCTTAGGATATAATCCCAGCAGTGGAATTGCTGGGTCAAAAGGCAGGTTCAATTTTAGTTTTCTGAGAAAATTCCATACTGTTTTCCACAATGGTTGTACCAGTCTGCAATCCCACCAACAATGAACTAGGGTCCCCTTTTCCCCACAACCTATTCAACATTTGTTTTTTGTTGTTTTTTTATGATAGCCATTCTGACCTGTGTAAAGTGGTATCTCATTGTGGTTTAATTTGCATCTCTCTGATAGCTAGCCATATTGAGCATCTTTTCCTGTGTCTCTGGATCCCCTGTATGTCCTCCTTGGAGAAGTGTCTGTTCAAGTCCTTTTCCCATTTTTAATTTGGTTAGTTGCCTTCTTAGAGTGAATTCGTGTGAGTTCTTTGTGTATTTTTGGAGATTAAAACTTTGTCTGAGGTATCATTGGCAAATATGTTTTCCCATACAGTTGGTTCTCTTTTTATTTTAATACTGTTTTCTTTAACCACACAGACGCCTTTTATTTTGATGAGATCCCATTTGTTTATTCTTTCCTTTATATTCCTTGCTCTAGGGGACATATCAGTAAAAATGTTGCTGCATGAAATATCTGAGATTTTCCTCAATATAATAAAGGCCATATATGAGAGACCTACAGCCAACATCATACTCAATGGGCAAAAACTAAAAGCTTTTCCACTAAGATCAGGAACAAGACAAGGTTGTCCACTTTCACCACTTCTATTCAATATAGTATTGGAAGTTTTAGCTACAATGATCAGACAAGAAAAGGAAATAAAAGGCATCTAAATCAGAAAGGAAGAAACAAAACTGTCATTGTTTGCAGATGACATAATAGTGTACATGGAAAAATCCTATAGACCCTACTCAAAAACTGCTTGAACTAATAAATGAATTTGGCAAAACAGCGGGTTACAAAGTCAATATCCAGAAATCAAAGGCATTTTTGTATACTAACAATGAATCAGCAGAAGCAGAAATCAAGAAAAAATCCCATTTAATATAGCAAAAAATAAAATAAAATATCTGGGAATAAACCTAACCAAGAAGGTAAAAGACCTGTATGCAGAAAACTACACAACACTGAAGAAAGAAATGAAGGAAGACACAAATAAATGGAAACATACCATGTTCGTGGATTGGAAGAATTAACCTCATCAAAATGTCCATACTACCCGAAGCAATTTACAGATTCAAGGCAATGCTCATTAAAGTACCAATGGCATATTTCACAGACATAGAACAAACACTTCAAAAATTTATATGGAACCATAAACAACCCTGAATAGCAGCCGCAATTTTGAGAAAGAAGAACAAAGTAGGAGGGATCACAATACCTGATATCAAACTGTATTACAAGGCTACTGTCATCAAAACAGCCTTGTACTGGCATAAAAACAGGCACATAGACCAATGGAGCAGAACAGAGAGCCCAGAAATAAATCCAAGTATCTACGGGCAACTAATATTTGACAAAGGGGGCAGTAACATAAAATGGGGTAAAGATAGCCTCTTGAACAAATGGTGTTGGGAGAACTGGACAGCTAAGTGCAAAAAAATGAAACTTGAGCACCGACTTACACCATATACCAAAATAAATTCAAGGTGGATAAAAGACTTAAATATAAGCCGTGACACCAGTAACACTCATTTTCTTGCTGCTCTTAAGACTGTCTCTGTTTCTAACCTTTGCCATTTTAGTTATGATGTATCTTGGTGTGGGCTTCTTAGGGTTTATCTTTTGGGGTACTCTGCTTTCTGAAATTGGGTGTCCTTTCCTTTACCCAGTTAGGGAAATTTCCAGTTATTTCTTTAATATGTTCTCAATCCCTTGTTCTCTTGTTCATCTTTTTGTGGTAACCTTATGATTCAGATGTTGTAACACTTTATATTGTCCCAGAGGTCCCTTAAGCTATCTTTACGTCTTAATTATATTTCTTTTTGCTGCTCTGATTGGGTGTTTTCTGTCATCTTGTCTACTGAATTGCTGATTCGATGCTCTGCTTTACTTATTCTGATCTTGATTCCTTTTAGTGTATTTATCATTTTACTTTCTTATTTTTGTTTATTCCATTACAGTTGTCCCAATTTCTCCCCTTTGCCCTCCTCTGTCCAGCTCCACAAAAGTATAGATGGAACTGGAGACTATTATACTAAGTGAAATAAGGCAGTTGGTGAAAGACAAATACTATATGGCCTTACTTATAATAGGAATCTAATAAACAAAATAAACTAACAAGCAAAATAGAACCAGAGACATGAAAACAGGGAACAGACTGATAACTGTCAGAGGAAAGAAATAAGGGGTGTGGAGTAATAGTGGACAGAAGGAGAAGAGATTAGTGAAAAAACATGTATGAATCACTCGCCATTTTAGATTTGTATTCTTAATTCATGCATTGTATTTTATGATTTCTGTGTCTTTTTTATGCTTAGTAGCTTTTTCTTTAAGTGGTTATTGAATTAATCCATTGTTTCCCTAACTTCATTGAGCATTCTTATATCTATTATTTTGAATTCTATATCTGGTTGATTGCTTGCTTCCATTTTATTTCTTTTTCTGAGGCTTTCTCTTGTTCTGTTTATTTGGGGCATTTTTTTGTCTCACCATTTTAACTACCTCTCTGCATTTGTTTTTTGTGTATTATGTAGATCTGCTATGTTTCCTAGTCTTGGTAGGTTGACCTTATATAACATGTACATTGGGTGGCTCAGTGGCAGTCTCCTTTATCATCTGAGTTAGGTGCCCCAGGAATGTCCTTGTATAGGTTTATGTGAGCTTTCCTGTTGTAATAGAGTTCTGATTGCTCTCAGCCCACCCATTGGTGGGGTTGATCATTGGGCTAGCTGTGTAGATTGACCCCAACCACAGTGTATGAGCTGCTGTGCAGGAGCTAACCACAAAGAGCAGAATTCACCCCAGCAGGGTCTGGTGCCTGCTGAGATCTTCCTTTGGATGTGCTGCTTACGGAGTTAGTTGGGTCATGCTGTGTTGTGGTTTGAAGCTCATATTTGGTTGGTTTGTTCTGGTTCCTCTTGGAATTGACTTTGGTGCAAGTCCATGTGAGATGCTGCCTGTGACAGATCCTGGGATACTTGTCAAGAGCTACAAAGAGGGTTTCCAGGAACAAGTATGGGGGACACATGGACAAAAACTAGGGGGAGTGGAAATGGGAGGGAGGCGGGAGGGCTGGGGGTGGGCTAGGATGGGAGTAAAAGACAGAAAACTGTACTTGAACAATAATTAAAATAAAAAAAAATAGAAAAAGAGCTACAAAGAGAACCATAGTTAGTGGCTGCCTTTGTTGGACTTAGGTGTTTCCAAGTGTCCAAGCTATATTTTGAGTCTAAATTCCACCAGTACCATGTCTGGAAAAGATCAGCAAAAGGTCCATGGTACCACAAGATATGCCTCCACCAGCCATATGACTATTAGGTTTAGTCACTGTGAGTTGCATGAGGTAAGTCCTCAGAGAGTCACCAGGTAGGGGTGAATGGTGTTCACCAGGTTGATACATATTCAGTCTTGGTGCAAGTGCTGGGATCGAGGCTATCCAGCAAAAGTCTCAGGTATCAAGGTACACAAAGGCCAGCTGCTGACACCCTGGTGCTTGGGGAACTTTGTGGTGAGGTGAGATCTCATGGAGTCATCGTGGTGAGGTCAGTAGAGTTCTTCAGGCTGAAACATATTAAGATTTGGCTCTGTGGAGGGAGGGCACTGAAATAGAATGATGGTGCTATTTTGAGGCATGGGGAAAAATGGCCCTTCTTCTAGAACCACACAACTCAGTCTCTCTCCTCATGCATCTCTGACACCCCTGAGTCTGCCTGGATCTCCTCAAAGCCTTCCATGGAAGATTGCACAGCAAACCTGGGTTGGAGACAGCTATCTTATTCCTTCACAGCGTACAACCCTAGCAGGGCATGGCCACAGGGAGTCATGTGGATGGGGCTAGAGTATCTCTCCCTGCTGATTCTGTATGGAGGGAAGTGCTCAACCCAGGAAAGATCACATCTGTGGACAGTGTTGGAGAGGACCTCAATTAAGAGACATTGACAGCTGTTTCTCCAGCCTTCTCCCCATAAACACACAACCCAGTCATTTCCTGTGTGATTCCAGTTTACTCTGAGCCACGGAAGGAAACGGTCCTTCCACTGGAGCCCAGGGTGGATACCTGTAAACCAGGCTTTGTGCATTGGGCCTTTAACAGGTCACCTGGGGTTCTCCAATTTCACCTTGGTGGATGAAATCCTGCTTGATTTTCATAACTAGATGCTATGTGGGCTCTTCTTCCTGGCATTGGTGTTCTGGGCTGGGGAGGCGGGCATCATATTCAGATCCCTTGCTTCCAAGAGTGGACATTTGCATCTGAGATATCCCTCTGGATTTTGAACCACTGCGCGTGGGTGTGGGGCCTGCCCTTTTCACAAATCCTCCCATCTTACCAGTCTTGAATAGCTTCTGTATATCCGTTGTTATAAGACTTCTGTTCAGCTACTATTCAGTTGGTTATTCAGGTTGATTATTCTATAATTTAGTCATAATTCTGATTTGATCCTGAGAGGAGGTGAATGTAACATCCACCTATTCTTCTGCTGTCTTGGATCTCCAAAGTAAAATATTTTTAAAGCTTCAAACATAAGTTTCTCATCTAGCTGAATAGTTCTGGGATACTTTTTTTTTCCCCAAGGAGAATTTTCACATATCTTTTTGTATGTTTTTTGTCTTTATTCTGGTGAAATTGGCATACAAAATTGTATATATTTCAAGTGTACATTATAATTTAATATTTGTATACACTATATAGTGATCACCACTCTAAGTCTGGCTTACCATTCATCACCATGCAATTGATCTCCTTCACCCATATTGCCTTTCCCTGACCCTTTTACCCTCTTGTAATAACTAATCAGTTTTCTGTATCTATGAGTTGGTTTGATTTAGAGTGTTTTGTTTTTTACATTTCACATGTAAGTAAAATCATAAAGTATTTTTCTTTCTTGGTCTAACTTATGTCACATACCATAATCTCCTCAAGGTCCAGCTTACCATTGTTGCAAATGGCAAAATTTCATTTTTTATTACTGAGTAATATTCCATTGTGTATATATACACGACATCATCTTTATCTGGCCATCTATTAATGGACACATATAAGAACAGATCATACTATTTATAGATTCTTTGAATAAATACCCAGAAGTAGATAGCTAGGTCATATACTGGATGTATTATTAAATTTTTGAGGAATCTTCATACTGTTTTCCATAATGGCTGCAAAAGTTTACATTTCCACCAATAGTGTATGAGGGTTTTCTTTTACTCCACATTCTCACCAACACTTGCTATCTCTTTTCTTTTTGATAATGGGCACTCTAAGATGGATGAGGTGATACCTCATTGTGATTTTGATTTATATTCCCATGATAATTATGATAAAAACCTTTTCATGTACCTGTTAGCCATTTGTATGTCTCCTTTGGAAAAATGTCTATTTAGACTGTCTATTTTTATTTTTTCCATTTTTAAATTATATTTTATTAATTTATATTTTTATTAATTTAATTTATATTTTATGCTATTACAGTTTTCCCCGCTCCATTCAGCACCTCTGCTCCCTCAGGCAATCCCCACACCATTGTTCATTTGCAAGGGTCATGCATGTAAGTTCTTTGGCTACTCAATTTCCTATACTGTACTTTACATCTCCATGACTATTCGGTAACTACCTATTTGTACTTTTTAATCCCCTCATCTCTTTACCCATTCCTCCACATCCCATGGCAACCATCAAAACACTCTCCACCTCCATGATTCTGTCTCTGTTCTTCTTGGGTGCTTAGTTTGTTTTTTTAGATTCAATTGTTGAAAGGTATGTATTTATTGCCATTTTATTGTTCATAGTTTTGGTCTTCTTTTTCTTAATAAGTCCCTTTAACATTTCATATAATAATGATTTGGTGATGATGAACTCCTTCAGTTTTTTTCCTGTCCGGGAGGCTCTTTATCTGCTCTTCAATTTTAAATAATCTCTTTGCTGGATAGAGTAATCTAGGTTGTAGGTCCTTACTTTTCATGACTTTGAATACTTCTTGCCAGTCCCTTCTAGCCTGCAAAGTTTCTTTTGAGAAATCAGCTGATAGTCTTATAGGAATTGCCCTGTAGAGAACTAACTGCTTTTCCCTTGCTGCTTTTAAAATTCTCTCCTTATCTTTAATCTTTGACATTTTAATTATGACGTGTCTTGGAGTGGGTTTCTTTGCATCCATCTTGTTGGGGATTCTGTGCATCCTGGACTTGCATGTCTATTTCCTTCACCAAGTTAGGGAATATTTTTTTCTTAATTTTTTTCAAGTTGTTTTCCAATTTCTTACTCTTTCTCTTCTCCTTCTGTTACCCAATCACCCATACCATGATATTTCCATATCATGTTGGAATGCTTGAAATTGTCCCAGAAGCTACATACACTATCTTCATTTTTTTGGATTGCTTTTTTTTTTTCTTGTTGTTGTTCTGATTGGTTGTTTTTTTTCTTCTTTGTGTTCCAAATCATTTATTTGATTCTCAGTTTCATCCACTTTACTGTTGTTTACCTGTAATTTTTTCTTTATTTCAATTAATGTATCCTCTATTTTTGACTATGGAGGATAAAAAAATTTTATGTTGTTGAGGTCATCACTAAGTTCCTTGAGCATCCTTATAACCAGCGTTTTGAACTCTGAATGTGATAGATTGCTTATCTCCATTTTGTTTAGTTGTTTTTCTAGGGTTTTCATCTGTTCTTTTGTTTGGGTCATCTTTCTTTGTCTCTTCATTTTGGCAGCCTCCCTGTGTTTGTTTCTTCCATGTATTCGGTAGAGCTGCTTTGACTCCCCATCTTGGTTATATGGTCTAATGTAGTAGGTGCCCTGTAGGGCCCAGTGGCATAGCCTCCCCTATCACCCAAGTTAGGTAGTTGAGATGCACCCTTCGTGTGGTCTGAATACACCCTCTTGTAGTTGAGCCTTGATTGCTGTTGGCAAATCAATAAGGGGGACTTACAAAGGTCAGTCAGCTGCAAGTACTGGTTGTGGCCGCTGATCACCAACCTCCACACTCCGTATAGGATCAACTGTGAAGGGGCAGGGTGGTGGTGCTCTGACATGGTCTGCAGCTGTCCACTGGGTGTGCAGATTCTGGGGTTTCCTGTGTGGTGCAGGCTAAGGTCATCCCCCACCTGTGTTCTGTCCAGGGCCATCCTGCATGTGCTATAAAGCAATCTGAGATGGCTACTAATTGTGCTGGGCTTGCAGGTTTCCAGGTGAAAAAAAGCTGTTATCCTAAGCTAGCTGCTGCTAGTGCCAGGCCTGGGATCCCTCAGCAAGAGATACAGGGGCTGGAGGTTCACTGAGGCCATCTGTTGCTTGTTTCAGAAGAGTTAGGAAGTTGTGTAACATGAGGCAAGACCAGTCATTCATATAGGAAAGCCACTGTTAACAGCTTGGGTGGGCCCATAAGTTGGGTAAGCCCATTAGTTGGGTAGGATGGAGTCTCATGGGATCTACAGGGTGGAGCAAATAGTGTCAGCCAGGTTGATGGGGTATCAGATACAACACCAGCCTGTTGGCTCTGTGACTATGTTGGGGTAGGGTTCAGAAAAAGGACAATGGCCTCTTCCCACCTTTATGTCTGGGGGAAAGGTGTCCCTCAGCTCTCACCTTGATGTCAGGTACTTCAGTTCCTCCCTGTATGCCACTGGTGCCTTTCAAGCTGCTACCCTGGTGCTGGAACTCAGAGGAAGTGAGTCTGTGTAAGTTTGTGTGTGGGTTCTTTAAGGGGAACTGCTTAGGACTCTAGTAGTTTCTTCCACCAACTCAGTCCCTGCTAGTTTTTACAGCCAGTGGCTGTGGGAATTTATCTTCTAGTCACTGGAACCCTTGGCTAGGGACCTGGTGTTGGGCTGGGACTCCTCACTGTCAAGATAACCCTCTCGAATTTTTATCCACCACACATGGATGGGCCAGCCTGTTCCATGTTTCTGCCCCTCCTACTAGTCTGGATGGATGTAATTTCTTCAATTCCATAGTTGTCAGACTTCCATTCAACTTGATTTCTGATAGTTGTGAGTGATGGCTGTTTTGTGGTTTAGTTGCAATTTTAATGCCTTTCTGTCCATTTTCAAATCACAGGTTTTTTTATGTTGAGTTGTGTGAGTTCTCTCTCTATTTTTATATTAATCCCTTACTGGATGTAACATTTGCAAATTTCTCCCATTCAATAGGATGCCTTTCCATTTGTTGATGGTTTCCTTTGCTTTTAACTTGATGTACTCTCATATGTTTATTTTTGCAGTTGAAGTCATATGCACAAAAACATCCTTAAGAGCAATGTCAAGGAGCTTACTGCTTAAGTTTTCTCCTAGAAGTTTTGTGGTTTCAGGTCTTACATTCAAGTCTTTAATTCATATTGAGTTAATTTTTAAGTGTGTTGTATGATAGTCTAGTCTCATTATTTTGTATGTGGCTGTACAGTTTTGCCAACACACTTTATTGAAGAGAGTGTCCTTTTCCTACTATGTGTCCTTGGCTCCTTTGGTGTAAATTAATTCTTCATATATATTCGTGTTTATTTCTGACCTATCTCTTCTGTTCCATTAATCTGTCTGTTTTTAATGTTAACACTATGCTGTTTTAATTGTTATAGCTTTGTAGTATAGTTTGAAATCAGGGCTATGGTACCTCCAGCTTTGTTCTCCTTCACAAGATTGCTTTGCCTATTCAGGGTCCTTTGTTGCTCCATACAAATTTTAGAAATATTTGTTCCACTTCTGTGAAAAATGCCTTTGGAATTTTGATAGTGATTGCATTGAATCTGTAAATTTCTTTTGGTAGTATAGACATTTTAACGATATTAATTCTTTTAATTAATAAACATGGAGTATCTTTGCATTTATTTGTCTTCTTTAATTTTGTATCAATGTCATATAGTTTTTAGTGTACATGTCTTTTAACCCTATGTTTAAATTTATTATTAGGTATTTTTGCTGCAATTGTAAATAGGGTTGTTTTCTTAATTTCTCTTCTTGATGTTCATTATTAATGTATAGAAATGCCACAGTATTTTGTATATTGATTTGTATCTCCTGCAACTTTACTGTATCCATTTATTAGTTCTAACAGTTATTTTTAATAGCATCTTTAAGGTTTTTCTATATATGGTATCATGTTATCTGCAGATAGTGACACTTTTACTTCTTTCTTTTCAATTTAAATGCATTTTATTTCCTTTTGTTGATAGCTGCTGTAGCTAGGACTTCAACTACTATCTATGTTGAGTAAAACTGGTGATATTGGGGTGTCCTTCAGAGTTCCTGATCTTAGAAGGAAAGCTTTCAGCTTTACACCATTGAGTATGATGTTAGCTGTGGGTTTGTCATATATGGCCTTTATTATGTTGAGGTATGTTCCCTTTATATCCACGTTGTTGAGAGGTTTTATCATACATGGATACTGGGTTTTTTCAAATGTCTTACCTGCCTCTATTTATATGATTGTATGATTTTTTTTTCCATTTTTTAAATTTCAGTATTTAAAATGCTCTAGGCACTCTGCTGCCCCCAGAGTCTAAAGCTATTATCACATCACTTCTCATCAGGATTGCCTGAATTACTTCAAAAGGCTCTATCATTTTAAAGGGCCTGTTTAAATGCCATCTGTTTATGAAGCACTTTCTTATCAATTCATCCAACTAGCAGTGACCCTCCTCCTTAATCAGAACCTTGTGAATGCCTATTAAACTTTCATTTCTTCAACAACCATTTGTTGAGTGCATACTCTGGTGCCAGGCAGTGTGCTGGATGCTGAAGATTCTGTGGTGAGTGAGATGCTAGCCTTGATGAAGCTTACAATATAGTCAGGAATGCAGGTAAAGGAACTGGTAATAATAAATGCTCTGTAGAGCATGAAGGGTGAATGGAGAAATGAGGCCAGATCATGTAGGGCCTTTTCAGCCATTTATTCAACATACACTGATGTAAAATTTACACTGTGCCATCGTGGTTCAGGAGACTGGGAATATAGTTATACAAAACAGATAAAACTCTGTCTTTATGTAGTTTATATTCTAGTGGGTAGAGATACCTGATGATAAAAAATAATAATACACAGAAAACCAGAGTGTCTTCATAGTGGAAGAGACTGGCAGATACCACCTTAACCAAGTGATCAGAGTGAACATGATTATTATTAGAATACACTGAAATCATGGGACCCCTGATAGGATGTGATGAAAAGTGCAAAACATCACTTCTGTGATAATTGTACCCACAAAGCATAACCTGAACCTAACCATTAGAAAAACTCAAATCAAATGGGGGGTGTCTACATAACTGACCTATTATTTAAGTAATTTAGGAAAAAAAGCTCTTTGCAGCTTGAATACTGTGTGCCAGTCACAAGGCAGCCCAGGAGCCAATAAGGATATGAACTATTCAGTCCCCAATCTGATTATGAGTCAGGTCCTAAGGCAAGGGTAGGTTTAGCTGTCTGTGGAACTGTGAAACTGCGGAACTGTGCAACACTGAACTCCTCCACCCCTGTCAGAAACCTTCACAATACTAGCACCTAAGGCATGGAGAAACAGCCTACAAACAGGAGATTCAGCCTGAGATCTTGGCAGCCTCAAAGCCTCACCAGGAACTGACACACATCCGGAAGAACCCACCACAGAAGTTATCTTTGCCCTGAAGCTTCTGGCATGGATCCAGGGTCACTGTGCTACAGTGCTCCAGAGCCCAGATGCAAAGGGGGCAATTGTTCAACAGAATGTGTGCTGGGACTTTCCCACAGGAGCATGCTCTCACATAGGTCCACCTTTCTTATCTTATCTTCAGACAGGAGGTCTGGCCCTGAGCTTTTTCTAAGCAATCCAGGGTGAAGAAAGGAGAGCCTTCCAGGCAGAAAGAGAAGTTTAAGTAAAAGCATAAAACAATAATACACATTAGGATCCTATGAGTTACTTTGACATGATTGGAGCTTTGGGGGGGGTAGTTATAGCAAATCAAAAGATGAGGTTCAAAGTGCAAAAAAGGCCACCACTTGAATGCCTCACTTAAGAAACTTAACTTTATCCTATAAGCAATGGACAGCAGCTAGAGAGTTTCATGCTGTGACATTTTTACTCTGAGTGCCAGGTGGTTTGGAGTGAGAGACAAACTATGCAAGATGCTTTTAAAATAACAAGACAAAGTGTAATAAAGGCTCAAACTAGGGTAAAGATAGGAAGTACAAAGACAAAAAGGTCAATTAAGAGAGACAGAGCTTGTATATTAGATAGATGTGAAGGGTGGGATGAGGGGAAAAATCTAAACCGATGGTACTTTCATTAAGGTAGGCAATACAGGTAATAAGTGTGATTTGTTTGGTCATGTTAAATTTGAGATATCCATAGATTATCCTAGTAGAGATGTTCATTCAGTAACCTGATTCACAGGCCTGGAGCTCAGAAAAGAAGACAAGGCTGGAGATATAGATTTAGAAACCATTAACATATAATGGAAGACATGATAGTAAATGGGGTCACCCACAGAGGGTATAGCATGACCACAGAAAGCCAAGGAGAAAGGCTACAAAATTACCAAAATTTAAAGAATGCTCAGAGGAAGAGGAGAGAGCAAAGGGGCCTGTAAATCAGTGATCATTGAAATTGTAGAAAATAGAAAAGATGGTATCTCTTAAGTCAAGAGAGCAGATTTTTGAGATATGGGGAGTGATCAATAGTGCCAAATGGTAATATAAAGACAAGCAGGATGAGGGCTGGGAAAATTGATTGAATGCAGTGATTAGGAGGCTACTGGGCACCTTGCCTACGGTTGTTCCAGAGTAGGTATGAGGGCAGAAGACTGTTAAAATTCTGATGGAAGTTTCTACATCCTAAGACATTTACTTATAACTATGTAAGACCTTCAGAATTCAATGGGCAGATAAGTTTTTATTTAGAAAATGTACTTTGAGTTTTGAAAATAACTGCAGCAATATATTCCCAGTAGAAAAAGAATGGTTCTGTCTGGGTCAAAAGAAGGTCAAATTTTTTTATGGCAGCACAAGAAATGGCCTAGAACCTTAGAGGTCAGAGCTTGATCTTTGGTTCTGATTCATGAAGGTGGTATGATCCAATAGGAGTGCAATCTGTGAATGACTGTGCTATTGTACTGATAGATGTTGTAGAATATTTTCCCACAATACATGATTACAATATGGTCTTTGGTAAGTTCAAATTGGGGCCCAGGGACAAAGGTATTGGTCAAAGCTAGAGAAATGGTGCTGAGCATGACTTCCAAAAGACAAACAAAATGATAATTAGTGGAGGAAATCATGAGATCAGAAGCTGAAAGAATCAGAAATAAGAGAAGGAAAATGACTAGGACAGGACCTCCAAAACTCAGACTAGGAACAATTTAGGGGGCTAGAGGTATATTTCTGGATGGTTCTACCTATGCAGTATGAGCTGGTTTCAAGAAACTATACAGTCCTGCCAATGAAACTGAAAAGAAAAGTTTCTGCAGAGCTCCTGGCCTAGATAGAATCCCTGAGTGAATGTTCAGATTGGTGTCTGAGGAAGCATGCTGGGCATGATTGGGAGAGTCAGACTGTCAATCTATTTAGAATCCCAAGGATATTCTAAATAGAGGATATCATTTTTGAGAAGGCCTTACTAGATACCAGAGGCCAAAATTTATCCACAAGTTGAGCTCATTCTTCTGTTGGTGTTATGGGTTGAATTGTGTTCCCCAAACTCATATGCCAAAGTGCTAACTCCCAGTATTTTAGAATGTGACCTCATCTAGAAATAATGTTGTTGCAGATGTAATTAAGTTAAGATGAAGCCATGGTAGAGTAGAGTGGACCATTAATACAATATGACTGGTGACCTCATAAGAGGAGAAGAAACCAGAAAGACACATAGGTACAATGCCATGTGACGATAGAGGTGAAGATTAGGTGACACAACTTTAATACAAAGAACACCAAGGATTATGGCTACCATCAGAAGGTAGGACAAGTCAAGGAAGGATTCTATTCAGAGTTTCAGAGGTAGTAAGGATCTGCTGATGCCTTGATTTTAGACTTCTGGCCTTCAGAACTAAGAGAGAATTAATTTCTGTTGTTTTAAATAACCCAGGAATAAGTGGGAAAGAATGGCTTGGGTAGGACATTCAAAACTAACACTGTGAACAAATATGGAAGAATATCAGTGCACCAGGAGCAAGCTTCCAGTCAAAATAAGAAGCCCTTAAAAAGGGGTAATTGGACTTCCGGCCAAGATGGATGCATAGGTGGAAACACTGTGCCTCCTTGCGCAACCAAGTTTAAAGACAACAAAGTTTTAGTAGCAAAAACGCAACCAAAACACAGAAAATTGAACTATACAGAAGTCTGACAACAATGAACCATTCAGCCAGACCAACAAGAGGGGTGGACCCAGCGACTGGCGGAGTGGGGTTGTGCAGGAAAACTTGGTCAGACCAACACAGGCACACGGGTGGCTGTTGGCAGATCCAAGGCGTGGGGTTGCCACAGGCAGAACCAGTGAGGAGGTAAGGCAGCAGGTTGACCTCAGTCACACATTCACATGCAGATAAACCAGGCAAAGGAGTGAGCAGTGAGATGGACTGCACAGGCCCCAGCTGCGGGAAGCAGCAGAGGGGACCACCATTGCCCCTCTTTGACCCTGCCCCCACATACAGCGTCACAACCCCGTGACTGAGTTGCCCCACCTTGGTGAACACCTAGGGCTCTGCCCCTCATATTAACAGGCACAAACAGACCAAAACACTATGGCTCAAGAAGAACTCAAAGCCCCAGAGTCAATAACTCTAAGCAACCAAGAAATAGCCAACCTATCAGATGCACAGTTCAAAATACTGGTGATTGGGATGCTCACAGAACTGGTTGATTTTAGTCACAAGTTAGAGGAACAAATGAAGGCTAAACTAATTGAAATGAAGGGAAATGCACAAGAAACCAATAGTGATGGAAAGAAAACTGGGACTCAAAACAAAGGAGTGGACCAGAAGGAAGAAAAAAATGACCAAACAAAAAAGTATGAAGAAACAAGAATTCAAAAAAATGAGGAGAGGTTTAGGAACCTTCAGGACATCTTTAAACGTTCCAACATCTGAATTATAGGGGTCAGAAGGGGAAGAGGAAGAGCCATGAGTGGAAAACTTATTTGAACAAATAATAAAGGAGAACTTCCCCAGTCTGGCAAAGGAAATAGACTTCCAGGAAATCCAGGAAGCTCAGAGAGTCCCAAAGAAGTTGGACCCAAGAAGGAACACACCAACGCACATCATAATTACATTAGCCAAGATGAAAATGAAGGAGAGAATCCTAGAAGCAGCAAGAGATAAGGAGACAGTCACCTACAAAGGAGTACCCATCAGACTGTCAGTGGATTTCTCAAAAGAGACCTTACAGGCAAGAAGGGGCTGGGAAGAAGTATTCCAAGTCATGAAATCCAAAGACCTACATCCAAGATTGCTGTATCCAGCAAAGCTTTCATTTAGAATGGAAGGACAGATAAAGTGCTTCTCAGATATGGTCAAATTCAAGGAGTTCATCATCACCAAGCCCTTATTATATGAAATGTTAAAGGGACTCATCTAAGAAAAAGAAGATAAAAAATATGAACAGTGAAAGGACAGCAAACTCACAGTTATTAACAACCACACCTAAAACAAAAGCAAACTAGGAGGACAGCTAGATCAGGAGCAGAGCCACAGAAATGGAGATCACATGGAGGGTTAGCAACAGGGGAGTGGGATGAGGAGAAGGGGGAGAAGGTACAGAAAATAGCATAGACAGTAGGTAGAAAATAGATAGGGGGAGGGCAAGAATAGTAGGGGAAATATAGAATTTAAAGAACTTGAGACATGTGGACATAAACTAAAGGGGGGGAAATGGCAGGGGAGGGGTGTGCAGGGTAGAGGGGAATGAAAAGGGGGAAATAGGACAACTGTAATGGCATAATCAATAAAATATATTTTTTAAAAGGGTGTAATTGTAAAGATCCCATTCAGACTGTAACCTCAGACTACTTCATAAAAGAATGGAGTGGTGAAAGTTGTGGTACCATTCCAAGAATTTCAGATGATCTTTGTTCTTGGAGATTTGGGTAACCTTGGTCCACAATTCTTAAAATTTTGCTGGAAATCAAAGTTAATGTCTTTATTTTGGGTGTTTCCAAATTAAATCCAGATTTTTAAATTGGAGTATTATCCTGGTAGGGATAATAAATAGCAACAACTACAACATATGTAAGGGGAAGTAAAATTTTAGGGAGATTGCATGGCCTTTTCACTTCCCTTTCTTTTTTATTGACATACTTATGTATAGAGCAGTTTTAGGTTTTAGAAAAATCGATCAGATAGTATTTACTCTTTCCAGTTCCCTACCACCCCACTCCTCACATGGTTTTCCCTGTTATTAACACCTTGCATTAATGTGGTAAATGTGTTACAATTGATAAATCAATACTGATACTTTATTATTAACTGAAGCCCATATTTCATATTAGGGTTCACTCTGTTATATAGTTCTTTGGGTTTTGACAAATGGATAATGTCATATGCCTACCATTATGGCATTATATGGAATGATTTCACTGCCATAAAAATCTTGTGCTCCACTTATTCACCCCTTCCTACCCTAGAACCTCTGACGATCACTGATCTTTTCACTGTCTCTGTAGCTTTTCCTTTTCCAAAATGTCACATTTTTTGGAATCATTATATATATATAATACATCCTTTTAATATATATATATATATATATGTATATATATATATATATATCCTTTTTCAGATTGGCTTCTTCACTTAGTAATATGTGTTTACAAATTATCGGTGTTTTCTTGTAGCTTGATTATCATTTCTTAGTGGTGCTGAACACAAAAGGCCAATTCTGAGGTTCAAAAAGACTAATACTTTTTATTACAACTGGGGAATATGTTAGAGGTACATCATTTAGTTTCCCTCATTTCCATTTATGTACTAGTTTCATGGAGAGGCACTAGAATGTAATGGTTACAAACATGGCCTCTGAATCCTTATTACTTGAGTTTTAATCTCAGCACTAACACTTCTTAGCTATGTGACCCTAGGCAAGCTACTTACCATCTCCATGCCGCAATTTCCTCAATTCCCAAACTGTGATAATAATGTTGCACACTTTATAGAATTGTTGTGAGATTTAATGAATTAATATACACATAGTACACACATAAGCACATAGAAAAATGTCTGACACATATAAATGCTTGTTATTAGTTAATATTATATGATTAACTTTACTGTCTTCTAGAGATATGGTGAACAAAATAAATATTTCCCCTGTCCTCATGGATCTTAGTCTAGTATAGAGGATGGACATTAAAGCATATTTAAATAATTTTAATTTAGAGTTTTGTTGGTGCTACAAAGGGGCTTATGAACATGTTTAAGAGGGAAATCTACTCTAGCACAGGTAAGCAGATGAGGCATCTCCACTGCAGCAGTGACATTTAATCAGTGATATGTAGAATGTGTAAATTAGCTTGGGGAAGAAGGCTAAGACAAAGAGTGTGAGTGAAACCAGGATACTTTGATAGTCTCTAACAGGTCTAGGGTGCTCAGCTTGCTGGACAACATTCTTAGTAGGAACTGAGGCTGCTATAATGAAGGACTGTATGTACTCCACAGTTATGAGAGCGGGTACTTGAAGGTCAGGGAAAGAGAAAACCAGTGACTTGCCCTTTGGAAACAAATTATCTAATGCCCTTGGAAATGCAAACTGAAATGGCACAAGCCAGGGAAAAGGTGACTGCTGGAGGCTGCATTTTGTCATCATAGATTACCAGTAGAGATACAGGAAGATATTCTGCATGGAAAAGTCAAGTCAGAGAATCAGAGAAAAGTAGCCAAATCATCTTTGTAGCTGAATTTTAAGATGGCCTTGAACACTTAAGAAATCATATTTGCTGTACATATATGAAGGGTTCAGTCAAGAGACCTCAATTGCTCAAATGTATTCCTGGCATGCACAGCCTTAAATTAGAGGGACTAAATAAAGCTGTGGCCTGCCCTTTCTGAAAGTTTGCCAAACACCGATATAGGTCATGTGGGACGTGGGGCCTCATCTACACTGATTTTAGGACAGACATTAGAACTTGCTGAAATATCTGAAATCAGACCTAATTTTCTGTCATGTATCTCTCTCTGTAAACATAAGGCACCGAGGGCCCTCCAGGAGCACGGCTTCATACCCTGCAGGCTAAAGAGTTCCTTGTTTAGAGAATGAATGATTGATTCTTGAACCCAAGCAACCTACTAAAGTTGTTTTTTCCCTCTGCACAGACCCATCATCTTTATGTCTTTTAGAGATGCCCTTTGACTTTTGAGAAACATGTGAAGCATTCTTTTAGTTTGGCACCACTAAACACTTCAGACCTCCCAGGCAGCTCCAAGTCATCCTCTCCATCACCTTGTTTGGAAACATCACCATATGATGGGTTTCACTGTATCTGCTCTTAAAGATCTGGCTGCATTCTGCCAATTGAGAACATCCACAACTTGCTGAATATTTTAGCTGCACATGACATTGGGGATTGGTATTTGAGGAAGCCAGAGTTGAGGGGCAAATAAGGAAAAATGTATGATGCTTCATGCTTTGAAACTGAAATCCTGGCACACATTCAGCTAGATATATAGTGCTTGGTTGACTTTTCTCAGAAGCACAGTGTGCACCACCCCAACCCCTGCCATGCCCTTTCTCTTAAAAGAGTTTCACTGTACTTCCACGAAATTGGATTGTCTTTGCAAGGATCACATAAATCCTTCAAGGAGTGTAAATAACTAAATTTTTTCCTCTCTTTCCTAGCTGATTGAAATTCAATCCCTGGAATGTGGCAGGAGGCAAGACTGCCTTCTTTCAAATGTAAGCCGTCCTTGGCCTGGTCAATGCCATGGGCCTCAGGTCAAATGACATCCTGGGAAGCCAAATGACTCTGGGAGTCACATTCCTCTTCCTTTTTCTAACCAAAGCATTAAGGAAGTCTCTTGGACATTATCTCTCATTAGTATCAGTGTAAGCAGAAACACAGGCATGTTTAGAACTAAGGGAGAGTATCTGCTTAAGTAAAAAATGTCTGGGCTAAGTAGACTTGGATTCAAGTTCCAGCTGTTTCACATATGGCCTGTGTGGATGAAATACAGATATATCTTCATGTAAGCCCTGCTACTTCTTCTCCCTACCACTACTCACTAGATCTGTCCAAGTTTTACTTTACATGCAAAATAAGACAATCACAGCATCTACTTTGTGCAGTTGCAGTGAAATTTAAATAAGACAGAAATGGTGCTGTAATTAATCCTCACATGATCATTTAAAATATATTAAGTAATTTTTAAGTTTATTTGGGGTTTTGTTGTAGTTTTGACAATAAAAATGTTTAAATCTCTGTCTTGCTGAGTCAAAAGCCATTAATCAGAACATATTAATATTTAGAATGATGCTCTCTAAAAAAATCATTTGTTTAGCTTTAAACAAAAGGCTTTTTTAAGACCCAAAGAATCATGTTTAAATTAAGAATCTACATTAGATCTAATTATCTCATATGTTTAGAATGGTCTTTCCCAAACATCATTTATTTTCTAGGCAGCAAGATCCTTTTTATGAAATAAATTCTCACTTGGGAACCCCAATTTTTTAAATAAATAAAATCAAAGATGCAGGAGTTGGAGCTAGGGGTGGAGCTAAAGGGGAAAAAAGTAAGATGTCTATAACATCTTACATCTAACATCTATAACATCTTACTTACATCTCCATGTCTATAACAATGCCTTATATTAACAGGGCTCAACAGATATTTTTGTTTTTTTTTTTTTTTTTTTTTGACTGTGGGGATCCTATGGCAGAGAATTTATTTTTTTTTATTTTTTTTTTTTATTTTATTTAATTATTTTTCAAGTACAGTTTTCTGTCTATTACTCCCATCCCGTCCCACCCCCCATCCTCCCCCCTCCCTCCCATTTCCACCCTTCTCAGTTGTTGTCCATGTATCCTTTATATAGGTTCCTCTAAATCCCTCCCTTATTTCCCCTGAAATTTTGAATTCATAATGGAGGAAAAGCATATGAAGAAGGCTGGCATATAATACACACCCAAGAAAACCTTAGTTTCTTTTACCTAAGTAAAATTCTGTAGGAAAATTGAGTGGTATGTTGTGGGTGTAAGAATAAGAACTTCTACCTGGGAGAAGATTCATGCTCTCCCCTATCACATACTTACCTTGTCATTTCTCTTTCTATTCTTCTCCGGAAAAGTTAGGTGTGAAATGGGAGATTGGCTATGCAGGGGGCAAAAACATACCAGGCAATGTGACTTTGGCATCATCACTACTTTCCCACCTTCTCAATAACCTCTGGGTGAATGATACAGCCTCCAAAAATCAGACTGAGCAACTGATGAAACACAAATATGTGCCACAATTAAGCAAACAACTTCCTCAATAATAGTGCATCAGTAAGAACAGAAGCAACACATTTAGCTCTGCAGCCAACAAGTCAGATTTGAGATGTGGAAAAATAAATTTAGTGGCATCTTAATGGAAAAAGAACAAAGTCAAATTTTGGAGTTAACCGGCCACAGATATCATGTTTGCCAGTTATTGCTTGGGAGATCCTTTGTTTAAGACCTTCCTGATCCTCAGTTTTTCCATCTGCAAAATTATTTTCATTCCTTATCTGACCAAAATAGTACCCACATTATGGGTTGTGTGCAAATTAAACTATTTGATTAGCTCATTGATTATCAAAGTACCTGACTCATAATGAACATTGAACAAAAGATCATTTCCCCAGAAATGTTAGAACAATTATTTAAAGATAAACTGTTTTATATAGTAGCCCCAAGGCAAAAATCAAGAATGAGTACTAAAGAAATTCAGAGATTTGATTAGGGAACAATATTAGAATCTAACATTTTTTAAGTGATGACATTCTGATGTACAAACAGGGAGAAAAACCAGGATTCTTAAATTCTCTGAGAGGTAGGTAAAAACTGAGAGTCAGTGTGTGTAGTGGTTAAGAGTTGAACATGAAGTCATAAATGTTTGACCTGAGTTAAAATCCCAGCACCAGTATTTGTTGATAGTTGTTTATTTTCTGGGCCTCCATTTCTTCATCTGTAAAATGGGAATGATAGTTAGAATTTTTACATAAGGAGGCTGTTGTTAGGATAAAATATGATAACACATTCAAATCTCTGAATATGGGATGAGCTTGATATATAGTAATTGTTATTAGTATTTTTGAAATTAACAAGCCCAGAAAAAAAGAATAGGCTAGAAAGATTGGTAGTTTCTTCAACTCTAAGCAAGGACAAAGGCTCACTTCTAGAGAGTTGATTCTATGTGGATATAGAGAGGTAGTCTTATGTAGAACTCATCCTTGAAGATGAAAGCAGAAAGAATGGCCATGGGAGGGCCCTTGACATACCAAGGGTAGTCATGTTTACTTTCTTGAGTTATCTTGACAACTACCTGTGAGTACAAATATATCAATTGAACAGAACTAATCAATAAATTCAGTAGAGTTAGAGAATACAAAATCAACACACAGAAAGCAGTTGCATTTCTATACAATAACAGTGAAATATCTGAAAAACAAATAAAGAAAATAATCACATCCACAATAGCATCAAAATACAAAAGACTTAAGTAAATTTAACTAAAGAAGTGAATGATCTGGATACTGAAAACTGTAAAACATTGAACAAAGATATTGAAGGGTACATAAATAAATGGAAATATATGCCACATTCACAGATTAGGATAATGAATATTGTTAAAATGTCCATACTGGATCAAAAACCTGTGGTCCACTTACACAATGGAATACTACACAACAGAAAGAAAGAAGGAGTTCCTACCCTTTGCAACAGCATGGATAAAACTGGAGAGCATTATGCTAAGTGAAATAAACTAGTCAGTGAAACACAAATACCATATGATCTCACCTTTAAGTGGAACCTAATCAACAAAACAAACAAGCAAGCAAAATATAACCAGAGACGTTGAAATTAAGAACAAACTGACAGTAACCAGAGGGGATGTGGGAGGGAAATAACAGGGGAAAGAAGGAAATGTGTTGTCAAAGACCATGTATAAAGGACCCATGGACAAAGCCAAAGGCAGGTAGGATTGAGGGTGATAGGTGGGGGTGGAAGACAGGGGAAAGTAGTGGTAGGAAAATGGAGACAACTGCATTTGAACATTAAAAAGTGATAAAAATGTCCATACCACCCAAAACCATTTATAGATTCAATGAAATTCCTATTAAAAACACAATGGCATTTTCACAGATATAGAAAAAAATCCTAAAGTTTATATGGAAATACAAAAGGCCCCAAATAAATATAGTAATTTTTAGAAGGCAGTACAAAGCAGGAGGCCTTACACTTCTTGATTTCAAACAATACTACAAACCTAAAGCAGTAAAAACAGTGTGGTATTGGCATCAAATTGGATAAGTATAAAAATTGTACAGAATCAGTTGTCCAGAAATAACCCCTTGTCTATACAGTCCACTAGTGTTGGATAAAGGAATCAAGAATACTCAATGCGCCTGGCTAGTGTAGCTCAGTGGATTGAGTGTGGACTGTGAACTATAGGGTCGCTGGTTTGATTTTCAGTCAGGGCACATGCCTGGGTTGTGAGCTGGGTTTCCAGTGGGGGTCATGTGAAAGGCAACCACACACTGATATTTATTTCCCTCTCTTTCTCCCACCCTTCCCCTCTTTCTAAAAATAAATAAATAAACTATTTAAAAATAGAATGCTCAATGGGGAAAGGTTAGTCTCTTTAATAAATGGCATTAAGAAAACTGGATAGTTACATGCAGATGAATAAAATTAACCCCTATCTTACACCATTCACAAAATTAACTCAAAATGGATCAAATAATTCAACATAAGACCTGAAACACTAACACTCCTAGAAGAAGACATAGGAAAAAATCTCCTTGATATTGGTCTTTACAGTGATTTTTTTTGATGTAACACCAAAAGCACAAACAACAAAAACAAAAATAAAAAAGTGGGATTACATCAAACTAAAATGCATATGCACAACAAAAAAACCCACAATTAACAAAATGAAAAATCAACCTATAGAATAAAATAAAATATTTAAAAATCATATATCCGATAAGGGGTTAATATCCAAAATATTTAAGGAACTCATACAACTCAATAGCAAACACAAACACACACAATCTGTTTAAAAATGGACAGAGGAACTGAGTACACATTTCTAAAGAAGATATACAAATGCCACCAAGTATATGAAAAGATGTTCAATATTACTAATCATCAGAGGTAATGAAATTGAGATCTCTAAAAGATACTGTACTAACATGTTCATTGCAGCATTATTCACAATATTCAAGACATGGAAACAACCTAAGTGTCAGTTTACAAATGAATGGTTAAAGAAGATGTGACATATACACAAGAGAATATTACTAAACCATGATAAAAAAAGAAAATACTGCCATTTGTGATAACATGGGTGCTCCTTGAAGGCGTTATGCTAAGTGAAAGAAGTCAAACAGAGAAAGACAAATACTGTATGATATTACTTATATGTAGAATACAAAAAAGCCAAACTTACAGAAACAGAATAGAATAGTGATTGTGAGGCACTGGAGAATGGAGGATAAAATGAGGAAATGTTGGTCAAATTGTGCAAACTTCCAGTGATGAGATCAATAAGTTCTGTGGATCGAATGATGCTTATGGTTAACAACACTTTATTATATACTTGAAAGTTTCTGAGTGTAGATTTTAATGTTGTCCCCACAAAAAAAGAAACAGTAGTTATGTGAGGTAATGGAGCTGTTAACTAACCCTACTGATGTAATCACTTTACAGTATATAAGTGTACCAAATTATCATGTTGTACTCTTTAAACTTAATAAAGTTATACATCAATTATATTTCAATAAAGTTGGGGATAAAACAAGAGACCCCTGAAAAAGAACAGTCTTTAACCATAAAAAAATAAGGCACTAATGATGAAATACCATAATTTTGATCAAAATTCTTAACTTCTATCCCTCAAGTCATGCCACAGATACTTTTTGGACCTTAGGAACAACAGTTGTGTGGTGCTTTTTATTTTGGTTTAGGTTTATTTTATTTTTAAATTATAATGGTAAGAGCTATGTAGTATATACTTTCATATTTCTATCATAGCTCACAAACCCTGGAATCCATTCCCCAATCTCCTTTTGCTGTTATTCTGGCCTACTGCCCAGCCCTTCCTCTTCACATCCCAAAGTGTGGAGGGACTAAGTGAAGATAGATTGGCCAAACTAATTTTTCCAAGGATGAGTTCAACTTTGGATTTTTACTTCAAAGTAGAAAATGAAAATTTCCTTTAGGAGAGTTTCCTGTTTTGGATCATAGTTATTAGTAACATTTTGCCGGTAATAGCTAAAGGAATAAAGTGAAGGTGGAAAGAGAGAAAGCAAAAGGGAGAAGTCATTCTTTGTAAAAAAAAAAATGTATTTATTGATTTGTGAGAGAGTGAGAGAGAGAGGGAGAGAGATTTGTTGTTCCACTTATTTATGAATTCATTTGTTGATTCTTGTATGTGCCCATACTGAGGATCAAACATGTAACCCTGGTGTATCAAGGCAATGCTCTATACAACTGAGCACCTGGCCAGGGCTAGAACTCATTCTTCATTTACCATTTCAAACTTCAGCAAAAGTGATTTATTCATATTTCTTTTCTTAATATTCACCTACTGAACAAACATTTATTGTGCCCCTACTGTGTACCAGGCACTGAAATATATGATTTCAAATATCCAAATTCTTTATTTCTCACACAATTCCATGAATTAGAATTGTCATTTTATAGCTTAGAAAACTGAGGCACAGGGAGCTGAAGTGAACCTTTCTTAGGTCATAATTATGGTAACTTTTTAAATAGATTTTTTTGTTTATCTGAATTACTGTTTTTTTTCCCCTACCATCCTCGCAGCTGCCTCACCACTTGTAGTTGTTGTGGAGACTATGCTGTGAGCTATCAAAATATTAGGAAAGGTATGCACTCTTGCTCTCAGATGACAGCTTTTCATTGGTCTAGCTTTACCAGCCTACTTATTTAGTGACATAGAATAAGCTGGTTCAATATAGACAAAGTGTGGTGTTTTGAGCTTCTCGCCCAATCAGGTTTAAATGTACTTTAAAAAATGAGGTTGGGAGATGAGGTTGGGTGGAGCAGGGAAGAGTGGGGCGGGGGAATGGAGACAATTGTACTTGAACATCAAGGAAAAAAAGAAAAAAAGATACACAAAAACTAAAAAAAAGTCTCCTTCAAAAACAGGTATTTTTCCCCACTTAATGGTGGGGAAAAAACTGGAAACATTCCTGCTAAAGTCAGGAGAAAGAAAAGGATGACCACTAATACCACTATTATTAAATATATTTTATGGGTCAATGAATTGAAAATTTTTATCTTTATAATTATCTTCAGGTGAGTATCATGATAAAGAAAACTTGGGAAACTCAGAGTTATAACACACTTTTCAAGTTTACTTGCAGATTTTGTCTTGAAATATTGATCTCAAAATGACCCACTGAAATGTCCTATCCAGTCTAGTTTTGGGAAAGTAAAGGAAGTTTCCTGAACATTGGTATAATAAATTCTTCTGTTTAGAAGTATCAGAAATATTTTATTCTGTTTGTTTCCTAAAATAAATTGCTTTTTGTTTCCATTTCTGGACCAGCATTTCTAGATGTTTTCCTTGGAGGGGCCACCTTCCTTGAGTTGAGGCACAGTAAATGAAATACTTCATGTAAAAAATTGGTTCCTTATTAAAAGTTAGTCACATTAAATAAACTTTGCTTGCTCTCTCTCATTGCTATCTGTCCTGTAACTCATTAGATGTTAGGGTGCTTTTCACCTTAAACCTCACATTGATGATTCTCATAACCTCATATTGTTTCTTTAATGGATCCAACTTCTTATGAAGTCCAAGAGATAACTCCATCTCCAAGGTCATTATCTTAGAAATGTAGTTGATGATATGGAAAAAGTCATGGAGGATGTCTCATCTTCCTGTCTGAGTTTGCCATTGGCCTTAAACCAGAACTTCAGGTTGTAAGGGTCAGGGATATCTCTCTGGCTGTGAAATGTTTCACTGGAGTCCAGAGCAGCCCCTTCTTCTTGAACTCACTCTACATGTCTCTGGCCATCATGCCCAGGCACAGGGCATAGTAGGCCATGTAGTACATGGACATAGCTTCCTGAAAAAAGTAGGAGTTCTTGCCCATCACTACACCATTTGAACTCTTGGTGCTGCTTGCAATTGCAAGGGAGCATGAGTTTAGAAAACTCTTGGGGCATAGATAGTGGATGGCTTCTGGAAAAGGACAGGTTTGCCTGGCACTGCACTTTCCATCCCTCTTGAATGGACCGTGTAGTTCTAGCTTGTGCCAACAATATTCTTCCTCCACTTTCAGAACTGGGACAGCCATTTGGAAATTGCCATGGCTCTTATTCTATTTAACATTTCACTGAAAGTATTAGCTAACCCAATTCAACAAAAAATAAATTAGCATTACACAATTGTAAAGAAATAGATAAAAACATTTATATTCACAAATAATATAATTGTTTGATACCTGAAAACACACGAATCAAATGAAGAAATATGAAAAACATTTAAGAAAGTTCAGTATGTTATCAAAATAAATAAATTCAGTAAAATAGCAGAATACAAAATAAATATTTAGAAATTGGCTGCATTTTATACACCAATAATGAACTATCAAAGGAAACTAAGAAATTAATCACATATACAATTATATAAAAATTAAAATACCTAGGAATAAATTGAACCCAGGAAGTAAAGGACCTGTACTTGGAAAATTATAAGGCACTGAGGAAAGAAATTGAAGACAATAGAAATAAGTGGAAATATATATGTGCTCACACATAAGAAGAACTAGCATTGTTAAATGTCCATACTACTTAAAGCAATCTATAGCAATGCAATTTCTATCAAAATACCAATGATGTATTTCATAGAACTACAACAAATAATCCAAAAATTTATATGGAACCACAAAAGATCCCAAATAGCTGCAACTTTGAGAGAGAAGAACACAGTTGGAGAGATTGTACCATCTGATATGTAACTATACTACAATGCCATAGTAATCAAAACAGTATGGTACTGGCAAAAAAACCCTGAACATATTGATCAATGGAACAGAATAGAAAGCCCAGAAATAAACCCACTTTTATATGGTCACTTAATATTTGACAAAGGAGGCAAGAATATACAATTGGGAAAAGACATTCTATTCAATAATGGTGTGGGGAAAAAATGGACAAATACATGCAAAAAGTTAAACTAGATCACTTTCTTAAACCATATATAAGAATAAACTGAAAATAGATTAAAGACTTAAATGTAAGACTGGATACCATGAAAATGCTAGAAGAAAATTGAGGCAGGAAAACCTTGGACATTTACCTTATTAATATTTTTCTAATATATCTCCTTGGGGAAGGGAAACAAAAGAAAAAATAAACAAATGAAACTATATAAAATTAAACATTTTTTGTATAGCAAAAGAAATCATTAACAAAATGAATAAACAAACTACTGATGGAAAAACATATCAGCTAATGATACATCCGATAGGTAGTTAATTTACAAAATTTATAAAGAACTTTTCTCAGAAAACTAAAAATGGACCTGCCTTTTGACCCAGCAATGCCACTGCTGGCATTATATCCTAAGAACCCTAAAACACCAATTCAAAAGAACCTCTGCACCCCAATGTTCATAGCAGCACAATTTACAATAGCCAAGAGTTGGAAGCAACCTAGGTGCCCATAAGTAAATGACTGGATCAAAAAATTATGGTACATATACACAATGGAATTTTATGCTGCAGAAAGAAAGAAGGAGCTCCTACCTTTTGCAACATCATGGATGGAACTGGAAAGCATGATGCTGAGTGAAATAAGCCAGGTGTTGAAGGACAAATACCATATGATCTCACCTTTAACAGGAACCTAAACAACAAAACAAACAAGTAAGCAAAATATAACCAAAGACACTCAAATCGAGAACAGGCTGACAGTGACCAGAGGGGAGAGGGGAGGGGATTTCAGGGGAAAAGGGGAAGGATCTATGGGAACTAGTATAAAGGACACAAGGACAACAACTAAGGGGGGTGGAAATGGGAGGGAGGTGGGGAGCACTGGGAGGGTGGGCTGGGATGGGAATAAAAGATAGAAAACTATACTTGAACAATCATTAAATTTAAAAAGAGAACTTATACAACTCAACACCCACCCCCCAAAAAGACCTAACACCCCAATTAAAAAATGGAGAGCACCTAATTAGACAGTTCTCTAAGGAGGACATAGAGATGGACAATAGACATATGAAAAGATGCTCAGGGTCACTAATCATCAAAGAAATATAAATTAAAACCAAAATAAGATGAACCTCACACCTGTCAGGAATGGGTATCATCAAGAATTCAGTAAACAGCAAGTGTTGGAGAAGCAGTTTGAATGGCTGTAGGATATAATGGGAGGAACTGAATTGTCTGGCTGCAGGACTAGGGCTGGAGAGGCAGTTTTCTACCAGACAGAAATGTTGTCAGAGGCCATTTTTTCTATGCTGACCCCCCCCCCCCAAAGAACCAGCAGATGGATGCCATATCTAAGTCTCCATCAACCTCGCTAACACTATTCACCTTACAATGCTGATACCCTGAGATCTCCCCCCACCTAAATTGTGGGCCCATCCACGTCTTTTCCACTGGCTTTTCCACATAAACAGCCTCTTTTGGCACAAACTTCAAACTCTCCTAAAGTCTCTCAAACAAGTGACATATGGCCACTGCATATCATATACTGTTTGCTAAGTGACCCCAGGCCTGGCAATAGCCACAGGCAGCCTTGGTTCACAGCTTGGCCTCTCGAAGACACATCGAAGCCCAGCATAAGTAGCAACCACCCGCAGATCCCTCTGTAGCTCTTGTAAGGTGGCCCCAGGAAGGGTACAGACAGTGGCTGACTTTGTACATCCTGGGAGACCCCAGAGCCAGTGCACCTGGTGGTCAACTTCAGACCATGCTGAATTAAAACCCAATTACCTCCACAAGTGACACTACTCAAGGGGTGAAATTAGAAGACACCAAAGTGCCACTGAAGGGAGTTCTACTCCATGGGATCAGCTTCTGCCCATAAGCTCCTCTGCTGTAGTCAAAGCTAGTCCTTGCAGCTGATCGTCCCAGGGGTTAATCCTTTCCATTGATACCAATGGCAATCAAAGATCAACTAGAACAGGACGGTGCACACAGTGCACACAAGGGGTACACCTAAAATTGAGAGCTTAGGTAACAGGGAGGCTGTGCCCTGTGCCCTATAGGGCACCTACTACAAAAGGCCACTCTATCAAGTCTAGGAGATGTAGCAGCTCTACCTCCCACATAGAAACAAACACAGGGGAGCAGCCAAATGAGGAGACAAAGAAACAAAGCTCAAATGAAAGAACAGAAGAAATCTCCAGAAAGGGAATGAAATGAATTGGAGAAAAGCAAACCACCAGATACAGAGTTGAAAACAATCATTACAAGGATGCTCAAAGAGAATGTCAACAACATAAGGACATGGAAACTATAGAAAAATAACCAAACAGAAATGAAGGATACACTGACTGAAATGAAGAATAAATTATAGGTAACCAACAACAGTGTAGGTGAAGCAAAGAATCAGAACAGCTTTTTGGAATAGAACAAGGCAGAAAACACCCAACAAGAGCAGCAAAAAGAAAAAAGAATCCAAAAAATGAAGATAGTGTAAGGAGTCTCTGGGACAACTTCAAGTGTTCCAACATCTGCATCATAGGGATGCTAGAAAGAGAAGAGACAGAGCAAGAAATTGAAAACCTATTTGAAAAAATAAATGATACAAAACTTCCCTAACCTGGTGAAGGCAATAGACATACAAGTCCAGGAAAAAAAGAGTCCAAAACAACCTGAACCCAAAGAAGCCCACAGGAAGACACATAATAATTAAAATGGCAAAGGTTAAAGACAAAAAACACTAAAAGCAGAAAGAGAAAGACAGTTACCTACAAGGCTCCCATAAGACTGTCATCTGATTTCTCAACAGAATTTTTTTCAAGCCAGAAGGGATTGGCATGACATATTCAAAGTGATGAAAAGCAAGGACCTATACTCAAGATTACTTTACCCAGCAAAGCTATCATTTAGAATCTAAGTACAGAGAAAGAGATTCCCAGACAAGAAAAAGCTAACAGAGTTCATCACCACCAAACCAGTATCACATGAAATGTTAAAAGTTCTTCTTCAAGAAGAAGAAGAAAATAAAAATATGAATATTAAAATGTCAATCAACATATATCTATCAATAATTACTTTAAATGCAAATGCATCAAATGCTTCAACCAAGAGACATACAATGATTAAATGGGTAACAAAATAAGCCCCTTACATATGCTGCGTATACAAGACACTTCAGATAGAAAACACATACAGACTGAAACTAGAAGGAAAAAGATATTTCATGAAAATGGAAACAAAGCAAAACAAAAAAGCCATGGGAGCAATACTTACACAAGACACAATAGACTTTAAGACAAAGGTTATAACCAAAAATGAAGAAGGGTCCAGGAATCAATCTGGGAATTTATCCAAAGAAACGTGAAATACTAAATTGAACAGACACATACATCTATTTGTTTTTAAAATATTTTATTTCTTTATTTTTTGAGAGAGAAAGAGAGGGAGAGAAACATCAACATGCACAAGAAACATCAATCAGTCCCCTCTCACATACCCCAACCAGCAACCCAGGCATGTGCCCCAAACAGAAATTGAACCTGTGATCCTTTTGTTTACAGGACAATGCCCACCCCACTGAGCTGTACCAGTCAGGGTGTAAAGAAAAATAATACATGTAACAACAAAATGCAATGTGTGTAATTTTTTGGATCCTGATTAAAATCAACCAACTGTAGAAAAAGAATTGGAAACCATTGGGGAAACTTGCATTAGGACTGGATAGGATCAATAGAATGTGTTTGATAATTTTTTTGGTTGTGACAATGGTTCTACAGTTATACAAGAAAATGCCAATATATTAAAGAGATGAATACTAAACATATTAAGGGAGTAACATGAGATGATGTCTAAGATTTTCTTTAAAATAATAATATTTGGCCATTAAAAAAGGTGGAAAACCTTACCTTTTTCAACAGGATTGATGGTGAAGAGTATTATGCTAAGTGAAATAAGCCAGTCAGAGAAACACATGTACCATAGGAATTCACTTATATGTAGAATCTAATGAACAAAATAAACGAACCTAAAAATAGAAATAGACTCATAGATACAGATAACAGACTGACAGCTATCAGAAGGGAGTGGGTTGGGGGGCTGGTTAAAAAAGTTGAAGGGATTAAGCAAGAAAAAATCCTCATATACAGACAACAGTATGGTGATTACTAGAGGGAAAGGGGAGTGAGGGGAAGTAGAAGAGGTTATGAGCTGATAAATGGTTCTGGGAGGAGACTTGGCTCGTGGTGTTGAACACACAATACAATATATAAATGATATATTAGAGAATTATACATCTGAAACCTATGTAGTTTTATTAACCAATTGCACCCTAATTAATGTAATAATAGAGAAAAACAATTAATGGAATGAAGGGAGGGAGGGCTACCATAGCAAAATGCCACAGATAGAGTTGGCATAAAAACCATAAATGTATTTCTCACAGTTTTGGAGGCTAGAAATCCAATATTAAGGTGTCTGCAGGTTTTGTTTATTTTAAGGCCTCTTCTTGGTTTCCAGATGGCTGCCCTCTCACTGTGTCCTCACCTTGTCATTTCTGTGTGTGCATGCATTCTTGGCATGACTCTCTGTCTCTGTGTGTACAAATTTTCTGTTATTATAAAGACACCAGTCATAATGAATTAGCGTCCACTTTAACCTACCTCTTCTTTAATGTTTTACTGTTTATGCTATCACAGTTGTCCTAACTTTCCCCCTTCTCACCCCTCTATGTAGCTCACCCCCAACTTCCATAGTCAATCCCCATACCATTACCCATGTCCATGGGTCCTTCATATATGTTCTTTGACTAATCCCTTCACCTTCTATCAGTCAGTCTCTACCTCCTCCCTCCCTTCTTACTGCTGTCAGTCTATTCCATAATTCTATGCCTCTGGTTCTATTTTGCTTATTGGCTTATTTTCTTCATTAGATTGCTCTTATAGATGAGATCGTGTGGTATTCATCTTTCACTGACAGGCTTATTTCACTTAGCATAATAGTCTCCAAGTCCATCCATGCCCTCACATAAGGTAGAAATTCCTTCTTTTCTTTCTGTTGCATAGTATTTCATTGTATAAATGTACCACAGTTTTTTAATCCTCTTATCTACTGATGGGCTCTTAGGCTGTTTCTAGCACTTGGCTATTGTAAATTGTGCTTCTGTGAATATTGTGCTGCTATGCATAGATCCTTTTGAATTGGTGTTTCAGGATTCTTGGGGTAAAATTCTATCAGTGGAACCACTGGATCAAAAGGCAGTTCCAACTTTAACTTTTTTCAGGAAATGCCATACCATTTTCCACAGTGGCTGTACCAGTTTGCATTCCCACCAACACTGCACTACGGTTCCTTTTTCTCCACAGCCTCACCAGCATTTGTTGTTTGTTGATTTATTTTTTCAAATATTTTATTTATTTATCTTTAGAGAGGAAGGGAAGGAGAGAAGGAGAGAAAGATCAATGTATGGTTGTGTCTTGTGAGTCCCCTGCTGGGAACTGGCCTGCAACCCAGGCATGTGCCCTGACTGGAAATCGAACCGTGATCATGTGGTTTGCAGGCCCGCGCTCAATCCACTGAGCTACACCAGCCAGGGCTGTTTGTTGATTTATTAATGATGGCCATTCTGACAAGTATGTGATGATATCCCATGGTGGTTTTATTTCTTCTCTCTGATGGCTAATGATGTTGAGCATTTTTTCATATGTCTATGGGTCATCTGCATGTCTTCCTTGGAGAAGTCTGTGTTCAGGTCTTTTGCCTATTTTTTAATTGGATTGTTTGTCTTCCTGGTGTTGGCTTGCATGGTTCTTTATATGTTTTGGAGATTAAATACGTGTCTAATGTATCATCAGCAAACATGTCCTTCCATACAGTAAATTCCTTTTTTTTTTTTGAGCCGTTCAGAAGTTTCTTAATTTGATGTAGTCACCTCATTTATTTTTCCTTTATTTCTCTTGCCCTAGGAGATATATTGGTAAAAATATTGCTATGTGGGATATCTGAAATTTTGCTGCTTATGTTTTCTGGTAGGACTTTTATGGTATCATAATTCATATTTAATATAGCAATAAAAAGTACCTAGGAATAAATTTAACTAAAGAGGTAAAAGATCTGTACTTGGAAAAGTATAGAATGCTGAAGAAAGAAATCGAAGAAGATAAAAACAAATGGGAGCAGCCCTAGCTGGCATAGCTCAGTGGACTGAGTGCGGGCCTGCAAAACAGAGGACTGTGGTCCAATTCCCAGTCACATGCCTGGGTTGCAGGCCAGTTACCAGCAGAAGACGCACAAGAGGCAACCATACAATGATATTTCTCTCCCTCTCTCCTTTCCTTCCCCTCTAAAGATAAATAAATAAAATCTTTTAAATAAATAAATAAATAAATGGAAGCATGTACCCTGTACATGGATTGGAAGAATTAACATCATTAAAATACCCACACTACTCAAAGAAATCTATAGATTGGACACATTCCTATTAAAACACCAATGGCACATTTCACAGATCTAGAACAAATACTGCAAAAATTTATATGGAACAAAAAAGACCCCAAGTCATCTCAGCAATCTTGAGAAAGAAGAATATTTGGCAAAAGGGGCACAAGCATAAAATGCAGTAAAAATAGTCTCCTTTAATAAGTGGTATTGGGAGAACTGGACTAGTACATGCAAAAAAAAAAAAAGAAGAAAGAAAGAAACTAAACCACCAACGTACACCATACACCAAAATAAACTTAAAACACATAAAATACTTAAATACAAGTCATGATATCATATAAAATCTTTCTAACTATGACTTGAAATCCAGAGGCCATTTAAAATAATTGACAAATTTCACTACAGGAAAATCAAAAAGTTCTCATGGCATACAAGAACACACAATGAATCATAAGCCAATCAAAAAACAAATGACAAGAGGGAGAAAATATTTGTAACTCATATCACAGAGGGCTAACTTCCCCAATATTTAAAGAATTCCTAGATTGAGGAGAAAGAACAATAGCCAATATTTTATGTTTTGTTTATTATTATATGTCTCACATGTACAACATTATAATTTAACATTTGTATACACTACAAAGTGATCACTCCCAAAATCTAGTTACTATCCATCATTGTGCAATTTATCCCCTTTACCTCTTTCACCCATTCCTAAACCTCTTCCCTTCTGGTAATCACTGGTCTGTTCTCAGTATGCATTGATTTTTGTTTTGTTTTGTTTTGTTTGTTCATTTGTTTTTTTTAGAATACACATATAAATAAAATTATATGATATTTACCTTTCTTGCTGTTATTTATTTCACTTACAATAATGCCCCCAAGGTCCATGCATGTTGTTGCAAATGGCAAGATTTAATTCTTTTTTTAATGGCCGAGTAGTAGTCCATTGTGTGTGTGACATCTTCTCTATCCATTCATCCATTGATGAAGACAGGTTGTTTATGTATCTTGACTATTGTATAAAATGTTGCAATGAACACACAGGTGCATATATCTTTTCAAATTTGTGTTTAGTGTTTTCATATTCTTCAGATGAATCCACAGAAGAGAAAGAGCTGGATCATATGGTATAGATTTTTGCTCATTTTTAAAGAGATTTTCATACTCTTTTACATACTTGCACCAATTTACATTCCCACAAACAGTATATGTGGGTTCCTTTTTCTACATCCTCTCCAACACTTGTTATTTCTTGTGTTTTTATAAACAGCCATTCTAACATGTGTGAGGTGATATCTCATTGCAGTTTTGATTTGTATTACCATATACAAAAATTAACTCAAAATGTATTAAAGACTTGAATGTAGGGCCTAAAATCTTAAGTCTCTAGAAAAAAAATAGAGGAAGCTCCTTGACATTGGTATTATTAGTAATGTTGTTAAAGATGTGACTACAAAGGCAAGACAAGAAAAATCAAAAAAATAAACAAAGGGGACTTGCATCATAGAAAAAAATCTCCTGCACAGTAGAAGAATTTGCCATCAGAATGAAAAGGAAACATACTAAATAGGAGAAAATATTTTTAAATCATACATCCAATAAAGCCTTATGTCCAAAACATATAAAGAACTAACACAACTCAACAACAACCACAACAAAAAGCAAACAACCTGATTGGAAAATGGTAGAAGATCCGAATAGACATTTTCCCAAATAAGACATACAGATGGTCAACAGGCACATGAAAAGATGTTCAATAACTAATATTTTGAAAAGGGGTATCAAACTTCATCTGAAAAGACTCTAAACTTCTTTAGTAATATAAATAATTCTAATTTAAAACTACACTGAGATTCTGCCCTGGCTGATGTAGCTCAGTGGATTGAGCACGGGCCTGCGAACCAGAGGATCGCGGTTCAATTTCCAGTCAGGGCACATGCCTGGGTTGCAGGCCAGTTCCCAGAGGGGACACACAATACATTGTGTGTCCTCTGCAGAGGCAACCATACATTGATATTTCTCTCCCTCTCTCCTTCCCTCCCCCTCTAAAGATAAATAAATAAAATATATTAAAAAAACTACACTGAGATTCTTTTTCACACTTAGCAATTTGGCAAAAATCCAAAAGTTTGACATCACACTCTGTTACTGAGCCTGGAGAAAATAAGTACTCTCATATATTATTGGTGGGACTGCAGATTGGCATGGCACTTGTATTAGTTTGGTGGGTCAGCCATAACTAAGTACTACAGACTTGGGTGGCTTAAACAACAGAATTTATTTTCTCACAATTACGAAAGCTAGAAGTCTGAGATCAAGAGGCCAGCAGGATTAGTTTGTGTTGAGGACCCTCTTCTTGGGTTGTTGGTGACAATCTTCATCCCTGTGTCTTCCACAGCTCTATGTTCTAATCTCCTCTAATAAAAACACTAGTTAGAATGGATTAGAGCCTGTACTCATGACTTAATTTCAACATAGTTACCTCTTTATAGGCCATATCTCCAAATACAGTAACGTTCTGTGTATCTAGGGGTTAGAACTTCAACACAAGAGTTTTGGAGGACACAATTTAACCCGTAACAACCATTATGCACCATGACCAGCATGGAGTGGGGGTTCCTGAGTGGGGTTGACAGGAGATGAAGAAAAGACACAACACAGACAGTTTAAGGAAAAGCCAGGACCAGATGGGACATTGTCCTCTGATAGACAATGAGCCCTGAACACGATCTCTGCATTTATTTTATAGAGGTAGATTAGATACAGCTCAAGGCTGTTTTGCAAACTTAGGGAGATGCTGCAGGCACAGACTGTTCCATTCCCAAGCTATGTAACTGATACATATGTCTTCTGCAAAAGTTACAGCACATACAGCTGAAGCTTGAGGCTATCTATTCCTTCTCTCAACCCCCACGAATTCCAGCTGTATGATGCCAGCCTTCACTGTCCCCAACAATTATGGAAGGAAATTTAGAACTAGCTATCAAAATGATGAATACATTACTTTTGACCAGATTCTGCTTCTGGAAATCTATCATACAGCTATACTTGTACACACATAAAATGACATACATCCAAAGATATTCATCTCAACATTGCTTATAACAGTGAAGTGTTGGAAACAACCTAGGACCACCAATAGGGGACTATTTGAGTAAACTATGCATCACTGACACAGTGCAAAATTATGCATTTGTAAAAAGAATTGAGGAAGCTTACCATGTACAACTAAAGAGAGATCACATGATAAGTGAAGAAAAGGATGGCAGAAAGCAGTGTAATAGTATGCTATCCACATGTGAGAAATACATTTATATATGCTTGTACAGTACCCACATAAACACTGAAGGCTAAATAACAATGACCAAAAAAGTAATAAAACTGATTAATAATGAGGTACAATGGGGACACAGAATCAAGGGGGCCAGAGTAGAAGTGAGGCTTTTCTATATGTTCCTTTTTATAAAGTTTTCATTCCTAAATTATGTAAATTCAAAAACAATTAGCATCATTATATATAAAGCTTCCTAGTTCAGCCATGAAATTTCTAGTACAATATGAAACTAACTCTACTCCTTTTTCTTTTGAAAATGACTATTCTTTATTTATTGAGGCTTCACCTAAGGTTTTCAAATTGTGCTCTTGTGAAATAAAGAAAATCCCCAGGGGTTGCAAATGCTTTCTTTATTTTTATTTTTCTTGGAAGGAAGGCACTGAGTTTGAGAGGATTAGAGAGTCCAGTTGGGTTTGATGTTAACTAAATAGGAGACTTCCCAGATTCAATTGATCACCAGCATTTGGCAGCACAAACACCCTTGGTGTGCACCCTGCTTAGGGTGGGGTGTTTGGGTGAGGGTTGGGGTGGGGGGACCAGAGTGCCGTGCATCCAGCTGAGAGTGAGATTCCTTGAGAAAGCCCCTTCCTGTCACAGCACCCACAGCACTCTGAGCCTGCTCCCAGCCCAACAGCCTCTCCGAGAATGCTGCATTTAAAAGTGCAGTTTTTGGATGATTCCCAGAAGATTTTTGTGGTTGATGTAAGTGGAAATTACATTTCTATTATTTCTTTATTATTCATTCAATAATGTCATTTGTGGACAGCCCATTAGCCAGCAATGTTATGTCTTCTTTAGGATTGAATGATGAAGGACCGTGGTTTTTAGCTTTGGGAAAAAAATTGTATGTAATATCACAATGTAGTTCATGTTTTTCTATTAACCTTTCTTCTAGAACAGCTCTCCTTTCTTAAGGGACAACTAAAGCTAATTTTAAAAATATGCTAAATAATTGTAAAAGACAAAACAGCAATAACTTAGTTATCCTCTCAAAAAGGTATTATTGTTCATTGAAATAATTTGTCTGAGTCTCACCTCATGAACATTTATGGGGAGAAACTGGATCTGAGGGAAAAGCTACCCTCTTTTTCTGAAGAAAATCTGTGGGGGTTGGATGGGGATAGAATTATGCAGTTACTATAAGAATTTCAGGAAGTAAAGACAAGTATGAAAGAGAAAAATAAGAGACTATTTAGTTTGATTTAGTGCTCGTAGTTCAGAGTTCTTAATATCATTCTTAGTTACAAGATGATTGTGTACAATTATACCCGAGCTCTTCAAGAAAGGGCTTATCTTCCAATATCATAAGGTATATACATTTTGATGTTAGATGCTATGCATGAGCATTTTGAATTCTACCATTTTATTAGAACAAAAATCCAATTTTCTCTATTTACCTTAGCTAATACAAAAATTTCATTATCTTTTAAATTCATACAAAATGCTGGTTGTTTTATTTTATACAAAAACTAAGAACTGCTGTTGGGTGTGTCAGTAACCCATTTTTCAAATGAGCGTTTCATTTTTATTTGAATCATGTGCTTCTGGGTGACGACTTCATGGATCCAGATGCTGTTTTGCTGTGTCTTCCTTTCACTTTTATTTGCAAAAGGCATGTCTATGTCCATGGACCTGAATAATTTGTTTTTGTACCAAATAGCTTACATTAGAGGTATGAGACATTTCTTATTCTTTCTTGGAACTATTTTTAAGGAGTAGAAAATGTCTTTTGAGTAGTTTATCCATTTGCAAGCTGGTGGTGTACACTCAGTGCTCCAGGACCTGAATCAGCGAGCTGGGTATTCAAAAGACACTGCTTTAGGCTAACTTTTTAATAGATATTTCAAGCAAATCAAAGAGAAGTCTTTGACAAGAACTGACAGGAGAGCTTTCTGAATATGGAGTTCAAATTAAATGAGAAGGTACATTACAATAGCTTCACGAAATTTTTTTCTGAGGAGCTGATTCTAGCAACTTGAAGCCATCATGATTTGGCTTCAAGTCAGATTGTTTCTTTCCAGCTGCAACACATTGTGTTCCTTGGGAAGATAATAAGAGAGATTTGATACCCAGCAATTCAGGTGTCACAGCATTTGATTCCATTTGCTCTGTGGAAGGATACTCTGTAAGTAGCAATCATGGTGTTACTGAGAGTGGCAATGGCACTAACTGTAGTGCCATGAGCAGTTTTCTACCGAGGGGAGTGGAACCTTAAGTTAGTAGGCAGTTATCTGACAGGATCTCCTTTCTTTGACAATGATGACAACGATGATGATGATGATGATGATGATGACGATAAAAGTAATAGTGAGTTACAAATGAATAATGCTTTAGCACTTTCATATCCATTAGCTCATTTGATTCTTCATTCCACCTTGTGAATGAAGGTAAGGAAAAGATTAATCTTTTCTTCCTTTGCAAAGTAAGATATAGGACTCAGGGAACTTAAGTGACTTGTGCAGGACTACACAGCATATAAATGCAGAGCTGGGACTTCCAATCCAGAACTCTCCCTACTATTCAATGTACACTTTTATCCAGAAGACCTATCTGTTAATAGCCTTCCAGGCCTGTAATATTGCTCAGGCACATTATTTATTTTCTGTTGCTCTCAAAGGGCATAGAATTTGGCATCCAGTCAACCTTTGATGACTGGTGTGTTCTGAGGAGCTATGTGAAAAATAAATGGTTCATAGAGGTCAATGAGAACGTGGCATGAATCTTTTCACTGTTTCAAAAGCTTAAAAGGCAACCAAAACATTTTCTATTTTATTAATACTAATATCTTAAATGGGATGAAGGAATGTTTGGAACCATAATGGAGAGAACTTTTAGCAGCTAAGGAAGAGGCTTAGCTGCTAAAGTTTCTTTCCATTATCAAAGCCCACATGGAGGGGTTTTTGATAACAAAATTGGCTGAAATCTCGAGAGGCATGGATCAGTCCCAGGGAGAATTGTTTTTTAACATAAGATTTTAAGAACTAGTTGACTGCATGATGAGAAATAATGGAGTCTTGGGCATTGGTATTTATTTTACAGAAAGTACAATATTAGAAATATGAAAAGGACACATGATCAGATAGAATAATGTCTTTTGGGTAAGGCTAATTGGCATCTGGAATCCTTTATTTTACCCCCAGTAGCAATACTGTGGTAAATTTGCTGGTGCCCAAGATCTGGCACAGGTCTACAGACTCAAAAGTCTGATTTGTCAGCATTCCACAAGAACTGAAGTCAGGAACTGATATTTAAAATCAGCATGTCAGTGCCACCATTTAAAGTGGGATTAGGGACACTAAGGTCCTCTCATCAGTTACATCAAATATCAAATATCATAAGAGTCAGATTTAAAGGAATTAGACTTATGATTCTAATATTAGATGGCCTGATAATGTATCCATCTCCACAAACACTCTATTATTGAGAACTTGCAGTCATTCATTCATTTATTTAGCTATTTTTAAAATAAGTTATAATATGTTCTAGGCCCTATCTGGACACATTACACTTTACCATATGGGTAGGTAAAATTCTTGAGCAAAGGCACACTCTACTCTCCCCTGGGCAGTGCTGGCTGTTAGCTACCAGCTACAGCTTCAGTGATTCTTCTTTTTTTCTCCCTTTCTCTCATTGCATGGTTGAAAAACTCCCTTTGTGATTGACCTGTCTTTCACATATTAACACCTTTAATTAGGTAACTGGGAAGAATGGCTGGACCCAAATATATCCTGTTATTTTGGAGTTTAAGTATCTGTGCTCTGAGGCACTGTGTGTTAATTTTACCAATGAGTGCTGATAATATTTGTCAACTTTTCCTTCTCTGAATTTCCCAAAATATTTCAAGAATGCAGGATAGATGTGGAACTTGAGACTTGCTGGAAAATACTTACTAAAGTGCACCCCAATCAAGCAAATGTATTTAGTGAAAACCTCTTCTTACTTTTTAATCTTTCATATTTATTTAAAAATAGACTGTTGTCAGATATCAACATCATCCCTAGTGTGGCACTTAATCATGAACTTCATTAGATAATCAAGAAAGACTCTCTGGAATAATGATGGGAGTGGGTAGGCAGGAGGATAACTGGGATAAGGTAATGATTTTAAAAGTAACCACAGATTTTAGTGTAAATTCAGTTTTGTCTCTTCAACAAGGGGATTGAAACTTATCTTGATAGAAAAAGGAAGGATAAGACCAAATCTAAGTCTTCCTTACTTCTTAGATATAGAAGACAAGGTCATATTTCTAGATTGACTATGAATTCTCTCAATACCCACACAGACCAGTAGCAGTAATTAATGTCCTTGAAGGATGGCCTTTTATTTAAAGCCTGAACTGTTTGCTTATCTCAGGTTTAGATGGAGACTGTTTTTTAGATTAATTATTATACTGTTCTTCAAGTACAGTTGTCTGCATTTGCCCCCCACCAATCCGCCCCTTGCCCCAGCCATCCTCACCTCCCTTCCCAGCTTCCACTCTGCCTTGGTTTTGTGCATGTGTTCCTGAAAACCTTTCCTCTCGTCCCCTTCTTATTCCCTCCCACCTTCCTTCTGGTTACTGTCAGATTGTTCTTAATTTCAATGCCTGTGGTTATATTTTGCTTGCTTGTTTCTTTTGTTGATTAGGTTCCACTTAAAGGTGAGATCATATGGTATTTTTCCCTCACCACCTGACTTATTTCACTTAGCATAATGCTTTCCAGTTCCATCCATGCTGTCGCAAAGGGTAGGGGCTCCTTCCTTCTTTCTGTTGTGTAGTATTCCATAGTGTAAATGTACCATAGCTTTTTGATTTATTCATTTACTGATTGGCACTTAAGTTGTTTCCAGCATTTGGCTATTGTAAATTGTGCTGCTATGGACATTGGGGTGCATAGGATCTTTTGGATTGTTGTTTCAGGGTTCTTAGTATATAATCCCAGTAGAATTGCTGAGTCAAAAGGCAATTCCATTTTTAGTTTTCTGAGAAAATTTCATACTGTTTTCCACAGTGGCTGCACTAGTCTGCATTCTAGATAAAGACTTTTAAAAAATAATAATCCCATCATATTTGATATGATTCTGTCTTGTATCCCCATTTCCTGTGGCAGTCCTGTTTTTGTAGAAGGATAGTGGAGGGGAAGAACAGCTTTATGTTTGTAAATGTTCTGAAAAGCATGATTTATTTTGATGGTTTCTGGAGACTAAAGTCAACATAAGAGGTTCAAAATATCTCAAATCTTACATTTGCCTGATTGCTAAGTGACTGCATTGCCAAACACAGTAGATGCCTAGTGGTTTACAAAGCAAAAGAATATGGTGAATTGGCTTACCTCATTCCTTTCAGAGCTCATCACAAAGGTCACCAGGCCACATTTTCTGAAAGAGGCAGAGGGGAAGCAGTACAATGATTGAGCACTGTTCAAGATAAACAACAAAGCAAAAAACTGCCTAGTGGTTTTTCTACTGGTAGTGGTATTTACCCTTAGATGATTGTTTAGGAGCTGGTTTTTCAGATTCTGACAATGAAGGATCTTTTGTAGTTTCATCAGTAATGAAATAGATACCCTTACCCTTGATGGATAAGCTCTTCCAACTCCAATGAGATGGGATTGCTTCGGTGTAGCAGAATACACCTGGATTTGGGGCTACAAATACTGCACCATTTTAGGTGTGTAACCTTGGGCCAGTCACTTAACCCCTTAGCTCCTTGAGTTGTGAGTAGTAGTATAAATGGTATAATTTATATTTAGAGTCTGATAAAGTAGGATAAATTTGATTGTGCTACTTACAAGCTGTGTGTAGTTAGGCAAGTCATTTAGCCTATCTGAAACTTAGTTATGTCAACTTTAAAAACTTGGACTTGATATGTCAGGAAAACCTTCAAAAGAACAAGCAATTTAAGTTCCTGAGTAGGAGCTAAGGAAGTAAAGAATGGGAGCTAGGATTTAGGAGGATTTATGGTGGTTTACACAAAGGAAAAGTTAGAGGCCAATATGCAGATGAGAGTGTAGCTCTTTCATGATGGAGTGGAGGAAAGGTCAATCAGGGTGAACAGTGCAGTGTTGAAAAGAAGATGGAAAGTAGTTGGAAATCAAGATGAAGCAGAGGTAGTCAGAAGTTAGACTGATCACGCCATTTGGTCTATATATAAAGTTTGGGCCTTATTCTGAAAGTGATAGAAAACCACTAAATAATTTAAGAAGATCGAAATGGGCATATTAGCATCTGCTTACTAACTAGCTTATGCATTCATTTTCTCAGCCAGTATTTAATAAAATATGTGTTCTAAGTGTTGGAGATGCCATGTAGAATCCCAACAATAGCTTCAAGTTCCATGGTTTCAGTTTTAGATAGTCAACCTACCTCTTAACACATGCCCAAACATCAATATTCCAGCCTAAAAGTGAATGGTGGAGAGAGACGGGGGGACTTATAAAACAGATGGTAATGAGGCCCAGTTTCTAGGTGCATTTGATGTTGATGTAGATATGGGAAATTAGTGGGATGGAATCTAGATGACCTTCAGATTCCTGGGCTAGGTGACTGGATGGTGGCCCCCATTCACCAACACAGAGAACAGAATAAAAGAAGCAAGTTTAAGATGGGCAATAATTATTTTTGTATTGGATTTAGAGATATCAAAAAATAAATACATCTGGAGTTGGACAGACCTGAGTTCTAGTTTTAGCTCTAACAATTTTAAGCTGTAGAACCTTAGTTGAGTCACTTCACCTCTCTGAGCCAGTGCCCTTATCACCTATTTTAGTGATAATCATTAACACCTATCCCACAAAGTCATTGTGAATAGAAAGGAAGTTCCACAGGTAAAGTTTCTGACACGAAGTAGGTGCTCAAAGCATGTTAATTCCTCCCTCCCTTGCTTTCAGATCTCTCTATTTCTATAGTTTGCAAATCACATAGAATGGCTTTTTACCCTCAATTTGGGGTTTCTTTTGATAATCTTGATTTTGCAGCCGACTTCCAGGCAAGAGAACTTTGTTGCCCCAGGTCTGCACTTTCTTTTGGGCTTCCCAAGGTTAGTTTATCCTGCTTTTCTGAGTGGTTTGCCTTTGCTTAGTCAGTAGTCCCAAGGCATTTGCTCTTCCCTATGGAATAATTAATCCTGGGAGGGTCCATAATAACTGTCTAGAATTACCTAAAATAATGTTGGGCTTCCTTTAAGGAAGTTGATAGAAATAGCTAAACCATTTGTGATTAACTACACTTTAAATCACTGTGGTTATTTCACTTTTTTCACCCATCTCCCACCTGGGATGTAATGTATGGCATAGGGAATATGATAAATACTATTGTAATTATTATGTATGCTGTCAGATGGGTACTAGCCTTACCAGGGTGATTACTTCATAAGATATATAAATGTCTGGTCAGTATGTTGTACACCTGAAAAGAATATAATATGTATGGCAACTGTAATTGGAAAATTAATTTAAAAATTAAAAACAAAAAGCTAAGGGCAATTGTTCTATGATAACTACTTGTAATAATGCTAACCCAGTTGATAATAATGGTAGTTGATAATAACAACAATACTACAGACTAATAATCACAGCATTTATCAACAGCCTATGTTCTAGATGTATTTTGCATCCACTATCTCACGTTATGCTCACACAAATCAAATGAGTGTCATTATCTAAGGTAGTCATATAACCTCTGTGTGACTTGGGTTTTGTCATCTGCAAAAGGGGGGTAATATTAATACCTACTTCATAGAATTGTTACAAAGGTTAAGTAAATTAATATATCTAAAACACTTAGAAGAGTGCCAGTAAGTGCTATAAAAGTTTTTGCTACACTGATGTCCCATGGAATTTGGCTCCAAATTTAGATGGTAAATATATGTCCTAATACTCTGGCCCAAATGGCAATGCTAGGTGAATGATGCCAGGAATATTATTTTTACCTCTATTTTACAGTTATGTTTGACTTATCCAAGAAAATATTGCTATTTATATTTTTAAAGATTTTATTTATTTATTTTTAGAGAAGGGTAAAGGAGAGAGAAAGAGAGGGAGAGAAACATCAATGTGTGGTTGCCTCCCGTGCACCCCCTACCAGGAACCTGGCTTGCAACCCAAGCATGTGCCCTGACTGGCAATCGAACTGGTGACCCTTCAGTTTGCAGTCTGGTGCTCAGTCCTTTGAGCCACACCAGCCAGGGCACATTGCTATTTACATTAATGGTTGATCTGTGGTTCAAGCCATAGATGAGCTTCAAAACCCTGGCTGGATAGGTGGTAGACCTATATAAGTCAAGTGGAATTGCTGTATGTCTTATAAAGTCCTGGTTTTCCAGGACTTCCTGATATATCCTGTAGTTCCAAGCAGGTGGTCCCACACTAGGTACTCAGTGTTTGATGACAGGCTGACCAGCAGGCTGACCATAAAAACACTTCACCAACCCCCTGCCTGCATAAAGAAATTCAGTTGATGGAGCTTCTAAACCATGTTATAAAAATCATCCTGGAATCACAATGCCCCACCCTAGCCAGTGTAGGACACTTCTATGCCAGGGATTTATTTGTCATTGCAGGGGATTCCAACTGCATGATGAATGCCTTTGTTTAAACTACTGAGCGTGATTTGCCCCTCATAGCCTAAGGTTTGTTGATTCAGAGAATAAATTGAACTGAAAAAGAAAGAAAGTTCTTGTGCTTTGTCTGACTTGAGGCCAAGCTGAGCAGCAGCCAAGTGTTGTTTAGGTACTGTCTCTCCCACCCCTCCAAGGGCCCCATATCTTCTGCTGTCACCTGGCTGTTAGGCTGCCCTCCTGAAGTTAGAACTCAAAAGGCTTGGACTGAAGCCTTCCCACCCACACCCCTCCCTTGACCCTTTCCATTCCCACAGCTGAAAGGAGGGAAACTGAACCCAGGAATTTTACAGAACTTGGGTGGGAATCTGGGAACTGTCTTCAGAGTTGGATTGATGGTAGTTGTATGTTTGTTCAAGTATGCACTTATGAGAATCTCTATGAACAGTTTCAGTTAGTTGGAGCCTTGACACCTCTTCTTTTTTCATCACAGTGCAGAGCTCCATCTGCTTCCTGGGTGCTGGGATGGACTAGCTGAAGTGAGAGCTCACAGCAGAACTGAGTGAAATTTGTTAAAGGACAACATTCTTCTAAATTCTATAGGAGTTTCTGTTTCTTTTAAATGTTATTTACCTTGTATTAGCATCATTGTTTGATCTGTCACAAATACAATTACATTACACTAATAAGAGCTTAGATTTAACTGCTGTTTTAAAACAATGAGGTTGTCACTTGCACCTGAGAGACTGAGAAATTCTTCAAACTGAAGTGAGTCTTATGTCTAGGGTAAAAGGGGTATGGCCTGTGGGGCAGAACCTTCTGGAAGTTAGCCAGACTGCCCAGCACTTTCCTAAAAGGACCAGGAGCCTTCCATACCAGCAGCAGAGAGCAGTGCAGGCCTTTGTGATACTAGGTGACACCAAGGAGTTTTGTGCCAGACTGTCAGAACTGAAAAAACCTTTGGTTATACCAGTTGTATCTGAGAGATCCACCCACCCTTAACAGATCATTTGCACCACAGGAGGTAGTGAGGAATTGTCCGATGAGGGACCACAGTAAGGCATCACAGGAAGACCTACTTAAGGCTACAAAACTCAGGAAAAAGGAAGGTGAAAGGGGGTATACCTCTCTGGGGGTTGTGGAATTCTCTAATGTATAGTTGGTCTGTTCCAAACACAGCTGCTATGCAAAAACTACAATTATTACCCCTACAGAATCTTATTCCAGCCCTCTTTTCTCTATTCCTTCTCCTCCTCTTTACTCACTTCCTCATTCTCTTCTGGGTCTAAGGTGTGAGGCTAAATAGGAGTGGTCTGTCTGTGTGAGTTGAACCTCAGGCCCTGAAAGCACTTAGGCATGGTGCCTCACCACTAATCACTGGTCTGAGCTGTCTTAAACAAAAGTCTCTTTGTCCTCAGAGATTCCAACTATGATGATCAGATTCACCTTTCAACAAGCTTAAATGAAGACAAAGGTTCTCCAGAATTTCATACTCAGAACATTTTAAGTGATTGCAAGTGATTTGTTACAAAGTTATTGTCATTTGCTTTTATGAGATATTTCCAGACTTAACTTTGTTCTAGGAATTACCATTTGCATTATTTCATATAATCATTAGTTAATAAGTTTGTTTAAAAGGTATGATTATAGCACTTCATTTATTCATAACTAATTTAATTAATTTTTATGAGCCCTCACTCGTTCTATGCTCAGTGGTAGCTATTGAAGACACAGAGAAAAATAAGAAATAGAATATGATCTCAAAGATCTTATAGTCTAGTAGAAGAATTAGAAACTGAAATAGGTGTGTACAGTACAGTGTGATGTATACAAATGACAGGGCAAAGACAGTTTTTTAATAGCACAACAGAGGAGGAGCAGCTAACCTAGATTGAAGTGTGTGTATTAAGGGGATTATCAGACAGGTTTTCTTGATGGGGATAATGTCTGACCTCAGCTCTAATGACGAGTACTACTTATTTAGATATTTGTTGGAGAGTTAGAGGAATAAGTAGGAGCAGAGTTTAAATTTTGTGCAGACAAAAGTGGAAATATAGGGAAAGACTTGTGGAGAAGCTCAATCTGATTGGATCATAAAATTGAGAGGAGAGAATGCATGTGCCCTGACTGGGAATCAAACTGGTGACTCTTTGGTTTGCAAGCCAGCACTCAATCCACTAAGCCACACCAGCCAGGGCTATATTTGCTTTTTAACGCTTGTCTCTCAAGAGACTCTGTGTTGGAGTTTCCTCAGTATTTCTTATCTTAATCAGTTAGCTCATGCGTGTGCTGAGAGTGGTGATAATAGAAAACAAGGTCACTAGTTTCAGGAAAGAACTGACTTGGGGTAAGCAGGACCTAAAAGAGCTGTTAGGGAGATGTCATGGGACAGTTAGAGAATGGAAATGGTTCAGAGAAGTAAATAGTATGAGAAATATAAGATACAGGATGTCTGAGAATTGAATGATGACAAAAAAGATAGGTTATTCTTTGGAGCTCAATATTGGGGAGTCATTATGCATCCAAAAGGACACAGTGGATTCTCTTAATTCAGTAAAGTCAGCGACTGTATGTAATATAGTCAGCACTTAACCTGAAACATAGTAGATACTCAATAACTATCTGTTGAAGCAATGAAAGAATGAATTCTCTTCTTGTTCTCAGCTATCAGGCAGCTAATATGTACTCCAACGAATTTGCTGATAAAATGTCAGTTAGCTGACATTCTAGGAAGTCAAGTCTTAAGTCAGAGGTGATGTGGCACAAACACTTTATGTATTACAGTAACAAAATTTCCCTGGATCAGCCCTGCACCCACGTAAAACTGTGTGGTCTAAGACTCACTGTCTGTCTGAAATGGGGTTGCCAGAGAGGAGAAATGCTCTGACTCAGGTTCCCCCTAAGTTGAACAAAGGAGAGATGCTCTCTACTCCCACTAGTCTAAAAAGGCCTACCAAGTTTATCTCTGGATGCCACCATGAACATGTTTGTTCATTTCTGCATTTGGAGGAATGTGGATTACAGCATCCTAAACTGGGATCAGCAAACATCAAACTCAACATTCAGAAGGGTGGAATATATTTGATTTTGATTTGGAAATAGCAATGAGTAAGCTTAACCAAATCTTTCTGACAAATAATTCCATCTAAGTAATTAAAGGAGAGAGATATTTTGAGAGTTTGCAACTAATTTTAAGACACTAAGGTTAGTATCTCTTGGGACCAAGTGTCCTACTATAGATTGCTAATAAATAACAATTCCTGCCACTATCCTTTTCTTAGGTTCCCACAAGTCTACATTTTGCAAGTTAAACCATGCTCTCTTACTTTCTTGTACATTAGAATTTTAGATGTGCGATATTTTAAAAACATATGAAATAATTCTTTCTTGGCTTTGCTGTGCTTGTCCCAGGCTACAGCTGGAAAATCCCAGACAATGTTTTGAGTTATGTTGCAAATCCTAATAATAGATATGCCATATTGAAACAGCCCTGAGGAGGGAGGATGGCAGAGGTCTGAAAACATGGGATCAACCTAGACTATGCCAGAGAAGACTGTGTAGCCTCTAGGCTTCAGGTTGTACACAGAGCCCAAGCCACCTCAAGGCCAGCATGGGTGAATTATCATTCAAGACTTGCATGGCTGTATACCAGGGTATGGGTAGAGAGAAAAGGGTAGAAAGCTGCAAGCAAGCCCAGGAGTTGTTATATTAAGCCACACATTCAGAAAATTTTCACAAAGCCCCTACTGTGTATACAAAATAGGTAGGGATAAATCAAGAGGAGAGCAGATCTTAGTAGAGCCTAGCTGGTTGCCATTATAGTTCCAACCTAGAACCCACACAACAGGAATCCAAATGAAGAGACTAAGTGAACAGGGGTCAGGAAATGGGGCGGATGTGTACATAAGGGAAAATGAATGAAAGAACAGGTACTAAATGGCTTCTTCAAGGGTGAAACTTGGCAAAAAGCCAAGTTAAGAATAAGATAGGAGCACATAACAGGATTCTTGCTGTAGGGCACAGCTGGGCTCTTAGTGTAGTCCACAGATGGAGACAAGCAAGTACACCTGGCTACTGTGGGGGCTTTAAAACGGTGGGGGAAGGAGATACATTGTGACAGGGCAATTAGCCTGAATGATATCTTACAAGACCTTTCATTTCGCCAATCAGTTAGAAGCCCTCACAGGAGTGTCCAACCTGTGCTATGAATGCAGCCCAACACAAGACTGTAAATTTACTTAAAACATTATGAGATTGTTTTGTTTTCATTAGTGTTTGTGCATTTAATGTTTGGACCAAGAGAACTCTCCTTCCAATGTGGCCCAGAGACACCAAAAGTTTGGACACCCCTGCAAGGCTTAGAGGTTCACTATTATTTTTTTTGCAATTTCTAAGTCCAGCTTCAATATATGATAAAACATAAGTTCATTATAGAAATATTAGAAAATTCTGGTAAACAAAAAGAAGAAAATAAAATTCTGTGTAATCCCATCATTCATAGTTCAACATTTATGGTTTATATTTTATACATTGAAAGACTCCTTTTTCATGGATCCTTAAATGTTACATATGCCTTGCCACTTCATTTAGTTTGGAATAGTTTGCTGAATATAATTTTTTTAAATTTTCTGTTTAGTCAACACAGATTCTCCACAGTAATCTGAACACATTGGGTTTTATGGCCTTTTATAAAGCAGATTTTTTAAAAGGAAGTATTCTTTAATGGCTTCTTTATAGAGTTTCTGTGAAATTCACAACCTTTCATAAGAGTGGCTTCCAACCTGCTCACATTCCTGCTGGGCATCATAGTGAGTACTCTATAAATTGAGTAAAAGTGATTCTAGGAAAGAAGAGACAGGGATAGAGAGCAAGTGAGGAAAGGAGGCTAAAGAAAAGACATTGAAGTAATAAGCAGAAGGAGAGAAAATTGAGTCAACAGTACATTCAAAAGGTGAGAAAAGATGATAAAGAAAAAATAGTGAATATGAAAAAAAAGAGTGAATCAAAGGGACAAGAGCATTGTTTATCTCTTTCTTGTTCTTCATACACCTAGCTATTCATTTTCCCTTTATATTTAAGGACAACCTAGTGTAATAAAATGAGCTCATTACTGGAGGCCAGTAGACCTGGGTTCCAGTCCCAGTTCTGCTATTAATCTACTGAAACACCCTGGGCAAGTTTCTTCCCTGCTCTGACTATAAATCTCCCACTCATAAAATGAAGGGCTTGGAGTATGTGACATGTAATGGTCTCTGCTGTGTCCTGAATGTCTCATATTGCTAGATATAAACAGTATATTTTATCAATCTGAAGTTTAAAAAAATTCCAACTACCATTTAGAAACTGGTTGTGCATCATGTGCACCACACGGATTTAATACTAAAGCACTACGTGGAAACAATTATAATTGTTTTAATTACCCAGAGAAGCTAGTAATTTCAACAAGACATAGGAGCACTGTCTTAACAATGCTATTATTATACTGTCACTTTTCAAACAGCCTTTCCAATATAGGCATGGTAATTTCAATGTCCCAGGAGTAGGGGCAAGATTGCTATTAAGGTGGTAATCTTGTTTTTCCTTTTCTCCCCCCTTAGTATGAAGGATAACTCTGAGCAATCAGAGTCTCTTAGACACCATCCAACAAAGAGTATAAATCAGATGCATCCTGTCCAGGCCATTGGCAGGCCTACAAAAGGCCTCAGGCAATGACAAATCATTCCCTTATAGATTTGAAAAAATGTCTGCCAGAAAGAATTGTTTATCAGGAACTAAACTAGCTCTCTGATTCCAGAGTTATCCTCTGGACTTAGTTTAGTCAATATTAGCATGGTTGTGGGTAAAAAGGATGGTGGTCAGGCAGCTGCTCAGTTTGATCCCCAGAACCCTCTTAGGATAGTCACGTGGGCTGGAAAGCTTTCTGAGCAGTTAATCCTGAACAACTTTAAGCCTTAAATCCATCACACATGTAGTATTTTGAACTGATTTGTGTTTTCAGAAATAAAATAAAAGCCAGTTGCAATTTGGTGTGAATTTCACATGTGCATGAGCAACTACAAGGGTTGGTCTCTCTACTTACTACCACCATGAAATCTTAAGTATCCAGTTAAATTGTGCTTCCTTCCTAAGGACTCTGGGGGAAAGTGCCTCAGTTGACTTCCTACTTACTCTTTCTTCTTTCATGTATTTAACTGCACCTTGCTTTCCACCAGATGCTAAAAACTTAGATTGCCTGCAGAGAGGGTTCCATTTTAGAAAAAATTTATGCTACCTGGTAATTAGCCTCTCACCACTCTCAGCAGTTCTCTTTTTACCAGGAGTTCAACTTCCCCAGAAGGTTACAATTTGGCCAACAATTTCTTCTGCCCTGCCCTGCCCTGAAGGAGCTCAGTTTCCTAGTTCCCTGGGTAGTTTACTGAGCGAAAACTGAAATCATGTTCAACTTCTTTCTGAGAAAGCTGGCTGCATCTGACTACATTGGTAAATGTGTAAAATATGTGCCCTATTTTTTGCAATGTCAGGATATTTGTATTTTTTAATGAAAAGTAAAGAAGTCCTTTAACAGGAATTGTTCAGGATTAAATCCCTAAGAGATTCTCAGATTCTTGGAAGTAGCCTGTAGATGATAGGCAAGGAGAAAGGCTTAGAGGATTTATATGGTTCTGAACTCTCTGTATAAATGAGGTGCATGTGTATTGTTGTTTATAAACAGAGATGGATTGCAGTGAAGGAGTGTATACCAAGCTGCAGAACATATTTCCCTACATGGATGAAGTTAAATCAGGGTCACCAAAAACATGCTTAGCCTGGAACTGCACCAAATGGTACCAAAATGCAGAAATACATCTAGGCTTCCTATTTCACTGAACAAAAGTCATATCCTCTGACTAGACTTTTCTGCTTGGTTCTACATTCCAAAATGCTATTCAGAGTTCAGGATGGGACAAGTAAAACAAGAAACAGAAATTAGCCTTCAGGGCATTTAGGGAAGGACTAGTTCACAATTGTCTCTATAAAAATGCTAAGTAGTAATGTGGATAGAACTGATTGTGGACCAGTGCCAGAGTGGGTGATTGGGGTAAGTTGCAAGTGGGAAGCTATCAGATGTATCATAGAATACCAGAAAGAAAATTCTAGGTGGGTGGCTTTTAATGGAATCAGTGACACATCAGTGATGGGGTGTCAAAAAGATATTTTATACATTTATGTTACCAGAAAGTTTTGGATAAAGCAGTCTGTGAATTTCTTTCCACACTGGTACAAAGGGTAGGGAGTGTTAAAGGAGGAGCTCAAATATGTGCAGACATTGGTGAGGAATGTTCCAAGTACTCCCACTCTAGGATAAGTTGATGTGGAAAGAAAATATCAAGGATGAGTTAAGTGGTGCATAAAGGTGAATAAAAGCCAGTAAAATGTAGACTAAGTTCACCTATAATGTGTGCAAGTGACCTTGGCCAAAACAAAAGGGAAGCAAGCAAAGAGAATATCAGGATCTCCAGGCCTCTTCCTCTCCCTGAACTGCCTAAGTCCAATTGTACTTACGTGGAGATGGGTCTCACATTTCACATCTCATTACCACTACCATACTCCACACTGCTATGGTATCTTCTCTCACCTGAACTGCTGCAGTAGCCCCACCTGATCCATCCATCACCTGTCTTGCCCCATTCTCCACCCAATTCTTACAGACTTAGTGTGGCCCACAAAGCAGCAGCATCAGTCTTACCTGGGAGCTTGGAAAAACTACGTATTCTCAGGCCCCAACCCCACCTATTGAATCTGAATTTGGGCACCATTTTAACCAGATGCCCAGTTGACTCACATGCACTTTACAGTTTTGGAGGCCCTGCCCTAACTATTGCCTAGATAGAGTTTCTAGAACACAGCTTTGACCATGGCAGTTCTTTGCTTAAAATCATTCTGCTACCCCCACCCCAAACACTGCCTTCAGGTATATGGCTTTAACTGGCACAAAAGGCCTGTCTTGGTAAGGCTCTTACCTACTTTTCAGTCCCTGTATCTCTCTTGTTCCTTTAGGAATGCCACATTGCTTGTAGTTTCATTGCTCACACTAGGTTTTCTAATTTCTTCTGCCTCTGACACTCTTCTACACTCTTCTTCACTTAGCTAACTTCAACTCCTGCTTCATGTCTTGGATTAGGTGCCTCCTCTGTTTGAAATCCATTGCGCCAATGAGGTCTACAGCAAGGTGCCACAGGAAAGACCTACTAAAGGCTGCAAAATATTTCTGGGTTAAGTGCCCTTTGGATGTGATCTCGTATTACCCCGTATACGTATGCTTCCACAAGGATACTTAGTTCCAACTACTGCAATTACCTAATGATGTGCCTGCATTACCTACCAATCTATGTATTCTTTGGTGGTAATGCCTGTGTCTTGTTCACTTAGGTATGCTTAGAGCCCAGGGAAGTACCTGGGACAGAACAGGTGTTCAATAACGTGTGTTAAATTGAAGGGATGGTGGAAAGGGTCACAAAAGTGTAAGAACATATACAAAAAGACAAAGGCAAATTAATCAAAATTAAGCCTGGAGTTTGGGCATGGGAAAAAATTACAACAGAGAAACAAAAAGAACTGCAAAAAAAGAATAACGAATGAAGAGCCCTGGCTGGTGTGGTTCAGTAGATTGAGTGCTAGCCTGGGAACCAAAGGGTTGCAGGTTTCATCCCCAGTCAGGGCACATGCCTGGGTTGCAGGCCAGGTCCCCAGAAGGGGGTACATGAGAGGCACCCCCACATTGATGTTTCTCTCCCCTCTCTTTTCCCTCCCCTCTCTTTGTTCTAAAAATAAATAAATTTTTAAAATCTTAGAAAAAGAATGAAGAAAGAACATTAAAGGAGAGGTGAGGGATTTTCTTTTAAAGTGTTTAAGGACTTCTCAAACTTCTAAGATGGAGGAAGCAGTTCTTTGTCCTCGTCTTTTCGTTTGACTGTTATGATGGAACTTTGTCTATGAAAATGTGGAATCAGGGTTAACATGACTGAAAGGTGACTGATGTACTTGCCACTGCATCAACAAGCACTGCTTTCTATTAGGAGAAACTAATTGTCATGTGTGTGATCCTTAATGTTCCAGATCTTGAATAGTCTAATAAATTGTGTCCTTATCAAAACAAAACAGTTCCTGGGTGGCATAAATGCTAATAGTTAGGTAACCAGACACCAGAGATGGTCCAGAAAAGCCCTGGTTTATACCTGTTGTGACAATGGAATAATATTATTGCCCTCATCTACCTTCCCAATTTGGGTTATAAAATATGGTCACAACAGTCAACACTTGAGCTCTTCCTATGAACTAGATATTGTGTAAAGTACTTGACAGAAATATTCTTGTTAGATGCTCACTAGGATTCTTTTCTTAAATTGAAATACAATCTGTATACTGTAAGATCCACCTTTCTAAAGTGCACAGTTCGGTGGTTTTTAGTATATTCACTGTGTTGTTCAGCCACAACAATTGTCTAATTTGAGAATATTTTCGTATTTCCCAAAAGAAATCTTATACTAATTAGCATTCACTCTCCATTCTCCCCTCCCCAAGTTCCTGGAAACCATCAATCTGCTTTCTGTCTCAATAGTTTTTGCTAGTTCTGGACTTTTTATACAAATGGAATAACAAAGTATGTGGCTTTTTGTGCTTGGCTTCTGACAATCTTATTTTACAATTGATGAAAACAAGTACAGAGAGATTAAATAGCCTGTCCAAGATCACCTATCCAGTGGAAAGAAGTGTCAGAACTAGAACCAGGTACGTCTGGCTCCAGAGCCCTCATTTTTAGCCACCATGATATGCTGCTTCCTCATATTTATTGCAGGTACTCAACACATTTTTGGGACCCTTTTTTGGCCTTCTGTAACTGGGCACATTCTTTCCAAAATGGCTCACAAATCTTCATTATTTGAGAGTGGATTTAATGTTTGGAAAGAATCAAAAGTTATTAAGAGCAAGTATGGTAACTAAAGTGAGCTATCAGCCTGGGACATTTCTATGGACTGAATTGTGTCCCCTCGAAATTAATGTGTTGCCCCTCTAAACCTCAAATATGACTAATGTTACTGTATTTGGAGATAGGGCTTTTAGGAAGTAATTAAGGTTAAATTAAGTCATAAGAGTGAAGCTCTAATTTGATAGAATTGGTAGCCTTATAGAAATGGGGAGAGAAAAAGAAGAGTCATCTCCCCTTTGCTCTGTGAAGACACAGCAAAAAAAGGAGGCCATCTGCAAGACAAGATGAGAAGTCTCATTAGAACCTGACCACTCTGGCCACACTGATCTCAAACTTCCAGCCTCCGGAAGTATTAGAAATAAATTCCTGTTGTTTAAGTGACCCAGTCTATGGTATTTGTTATGGCAGACAGAGCTAATACAATGATACTTCGGGATTAAAAAACAAGGCTTATCCATAAAGTCAGGAGAATGAACGATTATCATCTGTGACTTGAAGAACAATTTTCTGAGGGAAGCAATGATAAATATTTTTAATGTTAGAGTCAGCAATGAAAACAGGAGAAGCATCTATAAAACTCTTCATATGGCACTATGCTTCTAAATTTTACAATGTCTCTTGAATTTATCTGGAAAATAAAACAACTGCAGTAAAAAGAAACCCTATTATTCTACTGTTAATAATGTGTTATATCTTATTTCATTTTATCCTTTTTTGAAATCTGAGTTATATAGTTTGTATTTTTTTAAATACATAATCAACACATAGATATGTTAGACTCCCCTTTATCTAATGTGGCCAAAGGGGATTGTTAATTAGTTAATTGATAATATTTGCTAAAGCATAATAAATATATTCATATACATAAACACCATAAACTTTTTATTTTGACCCAAAACATATACTTTTATATCTGTATGCTAATCTTTTGATGTAGGGTCAAGCCTTTTTTTGAATAAGGACTTCTGATGGGTTTTCCATTTGTCTTTCTTCCATAAACCATAATCATAATGCATCATCTATGATTCCCAGCATTTGTTCATTTAACATGGAACAAAAAGTAGGTGCTTGCAAAGCTATTTGAGTACAGAGTCCTTCCAGAATTTTCTTCCCTAATATTTTACTGCTATCAAATCCACAACTAATCTGACAGCACATTTTGGAGGATTTCCCTTCGCACTGAGTTTTTGTAAAGTGATCAACTTAGTTTTCATAGAAACAACTCTTGCTTTTAGTGCTTATAACTGTTTGTAATACATATAATTTAAGTTGTGTAGTTAAAATAACAAGTAGAACTATCAAAAATTATTCAAGAAAGTGATTATTATTAGATATGGGGTTCCACTGATAGGTATAAAGGTGCATGATCGTATTAGAGTAGCTTACTACCCATGAGCTTTCATCATGACATAAGCATCAGGCAACACTTTAAAGAGGGAATGGAGCATATTCTCTATGCACTACTAAGTAGAAGTTCCTTAAGAGAGTTTCTATGGTCCCTATTCATTTAAAAAATAAATTCAGATATGTATAGAGTAAAAAGTTAAAGTTTCCTTTAACCTATCCCCTCTCCAGGGAAAATGCTGTTAACATTTGCTATGTATCCTTCCAGACTCTTGTGTGCATTTATCTATACATGTGTATCCCTTAAGTTATATTATTAGCTAGGCACTGTCTAAGACCTTGACGTGAATTAAGTTGTTTACTTCTCACAACTCTATGAAATAATAGTACTGTTATCTTCATTTTACAGAATGGTAAACTGAAGCTCAGAAAGGTTCAGTAATTTTCCCTAAGACATATAGTGACTAATTTGTTCTTCCTCCTGAGGAGACAATCTTACTAATGTACATGAATCAAGTTAAAGATTTGGATCCATTCATTTATTCAGTAAACATTTATTGAATGTCGAATCTTTGCCAAGTATGGTACATAAAGCCAGGTATTTGGACACATAATTTCTGTTTTCAGGTACCTGGAAAAGGCAGGCCAATATGTAGCTAAAAATCCCCTCCCACTGATCCAGCTAATAAGTGGGTAGAGCAGGATACAATTCAGGGTTGTTTTCACAATTGTTATATGACTTCTCTGGCTTTGGTAGAAGCTTCTCTTTGGTAGAAGCTTTGGTAGATTGTTTTTTAGAGGTAGTCAGCTTGAATATTATTGTTTTCATGAGAACATGTGTTTGAAGCTCCCAGAAATCAATGTCCAGTGGTGAAGACACAGTTTGTAAATTGGAGACCATAAATATAAGTTCTGAAAAGTTTTAAGTATATATATAGTAGAGCAATACTATATTGGAATTTAATTCCTTAAATGGGAGGACTGGAGGTAAGGAGTTTAGAAACATTAAGGAGCTCAGTTAAAAATGTTGAAAAGTGACAGCTTAAATAAAAAGAAGCAATTGAAAAGAGAATCAGCCCTGGCTAGTGTAGCTCAGTGGATTGAGCTCGGGCCTGCGAACCACACGATCACAGTTAGGTTCCCAGTCAGGGCACATGCCTGGGTTGCAGGTCAGTTCTCAGAAGGTGACTCATGAGAGGCAACTATACATTGATAATTCCCTCCTCTCCTTCCCTTCCCCTCTAAAGATAAATAAATAAAATCTTTAAAAAGAGAATCAAAAGTCCAGAAAAGAGAAAATAGGAAAGTTGTATATAAAAAGACATAATGACAAAAAATCATAACAAAAATTGAGGAATTGGATAATAATGGTTGAAAAACTTTAAAGCTGTATGTTGAGACAGAACCAAGACCTTACCTATTATGCAATACATTCCACAATGCTGGCCAATTTCGACATACACTATGAAGACTGAAGGGAAATGCCTCTCTCCCTGAGATAAGGGTGGAGAAATTGAGCCACATAAGCGCCTGACCTTCAAAGGCATAAACGCCAAATGCTTTTAAAGCTAGTTGGCAACATGTACAGGGATGGAAGAATCAGGGGATTATTCTTGTAAACATGTTATGGGATTTTACATAAGGAGTAAAAAGGAAGCTTTGATTGGAAACTTTACAAGAATGGCTGTATATTCTTTGTTACTGCAGAAACATGTACGTACATAAACACATGGAATGTGGTGGCTTTGATGGGGCAAATTAAGCAGCAAGATTGAAAAATAAAATTAAAAAATGAGGAAGGAAAAGGAAAATGTTGAGTTTCTTAAATTGTTTGCAAAGAAACTGGGGTCTAAGACAGAATTTGATTCTCATGACTGAAATGTTTCTTTGGTGTCGGAAAAAGTATTGCTGTCATATCTGTTTAGAAATTCTTTTTTTTTTTTTTTTGCATGACAAAAATCTTGTGGCATCTCCTGGAGGACTTTAAAAACAGGAGCAATATCATCTGTCTGGAATGGTCTCTGTCAGCACTTGCCCTAGGCAAGGTTACCACATAGGCATAAAGTTCCCTTCCCTCTTTCCTACCAGGTGACCCCTCCCCACTGTCCCACTCCTTGCCCTTAACACCCCATCATGGATTGACCCCCTTTTCTTGGACCACAGTTCCAATGTGACCTTCTACATAAAACAAATCCCCTTTCCCTCAGCTCTCTCCAGGTGCTAGGGACACACTAGTTTTCACACTTTGCAGCCTATTTGCATTTAAAAATAGGACCTTGGTTAACCCACACTGAATCTGGAAGTGGTGGAACTTGAGACAGTGTAACCAAGTAGAGAGAAGTCCAGGAAAGAGGGAAATATTTTTGGTCACTGGGGGGAAAAGGGTGTGTGGTAGCTTCTTTCATGGAAGCTATTAAATCCCAGATATGGGCTTGGTTCAGTGTGGTCCTGCCTTGAGGGAGCAAGCAGAGGGTGGAGAGGAGGGTGGCTGTACTCTGTGGCCTCACAAGGTTGCCATTAATTCTATGGGTTGGTGGTTTCGAACTACCTTTCCCTGCACCCTGCTTCCTTTGCAACACTGCAGCACCCTGTGACTTGGCTCTAACTAGGGGTTTTCAGCAGCATGTCTTTGTGCCTAATAGCCAGTGCCCAGTTTTCCCATCAGTCCTCCATGCAAACATCAATTCTGGGTTTCAGCAGTGGTGGCTGCTGATTATCAGTCCCAGCCATACTCAACTCAAAGAGATTTTCAGAGTTCTTCAAAGTTCCAGTTCTCAGGGCCCAATAAGAAAGGGACTGTTTGTGCTCACAGTGTGTATCAGCTTTACAAAGAAAAAATGTGTGGCTTTATGTGAAGAAGGGGAAACTCAAAGAGCTTATATGAGTAATTTGGTAAGTTTTATGTTGGATCAATAAACATTCAAGAGCTCCCACTATGCGCCAGGTTCAGTTAGTCATGGCGAGTAAGGACAAAGATAAAGCAAGGTTCCTGCTGTGAAGGAATTCATTCTAATAGACATTTCGTATAAGAAATGGCACCTTTGAGGTAAGCAAGAGTATTTAGGAGCACGAGGTTGCCCTTGGCTTAACCTGCTGGTAATTGGGATCACAGAAGGTTGTCCCAGGGAGATGACATTTGAGCTGAATAGGAGTTAGCAAAACGAAAGAAAGGTGGGAAGGGCGGACTGTGCAGATGGAAACACATGAGCAGAGGCATGGAGGCATGAAACTACTTGACATGCGTGGGTAACGGGAGCAGGCTGCAATTATTACAGCAAAGTGTGGGTAAGGGGGGAGGGGCAAGAGATGAGGCCAGAGGGGCAGGCCGGGCTGCATGAGGGAGAGAAAGCCTAGCTACTGGTGTTAAGAAGTATAGACTTTATCCCGATGGGAGCCTCGGAAGGATTTTAAGCAGGTCAAATTTGCATCTTGATTAAACTATCTGTCACATTGGGGGAAATCATTCAAATTGCCCGTGGGATGAATTCATTCAAGAATTCTATTGAAAGGATAGATTTGCAGATCTAGCCATAGTTAAGTTGAAGGCTCTTTTTCTAAGAGTGTCGTTAGTCTGCAGGTTTTTAAGGGGTACCCCTAAAACAATTTATGGATAAATGCATGTTTCTATCTCTAAAACTCAACATCATTTGGGGAGATGCAGCACTTGTAAATAGTGCTTAAATGAAACAGTGTTTGATGAGAGTCTTCTCACTTCTATAATTTATTCACATTGCAAAAACAATAACAGGTTGGGAATGAAAATTGTGCTATGATCTTTCTGTTTTCTTCAGCAAAAGTCACCTGGGAAGGCGCTGTTTAACCTAAGTTGCAGCCATCTGAATCTTGCTGAAAAGGAATATTTTGGATTAGAATTCTGCAGCCATTCTGGAAATAATGTAAGTTGGTTTCATTACAGGGTTCCTTGTGTCTAAAATTGCTTCTAAATGCAGTTTGCAGCTAGGTAATGTAGGGCTCAAACTCCTGATTGAAAAATAGAAAAGAAAACCACATTTAAACCCTTGCAAAATGGCTGGATTTAATAATTATTTTCTCTTCTCCCTACTTTTCTATTTAGTCACCTCAGTTCATCAAATACAAACTCTTCTACCGCATGCTCCTCTTTTGTCACTTTGTGAACAGCTAACTATGCTTTATCTATTTTGACTTTCCAGAGGCTAAATCTCGACCTCAGAATTGACTCTTAACCTCACTGATGAGTATTCGGGTGATTTCACCCTCTCTGAAGTCCTAATATTCCTGATGTTATTCCTACTGTGTCCTGCCTGTTACCTGGCACCTTCCCAGAAAGGCTCATTACATCTATTAAGCTGGCATTTGGGGATGTAGGATTCAAACGTGGAGCCAAATGCCTTCATTACAGTTTTCATAGCAACTAATGAGCCTTGTATATGACACCTCTGTCATCCTACCGACAGGGGAGTATTGATTCAAATGTCAACAACAAACAGATAGATCAACAATGTTCACTGTCATTGAGAAAATACAGGGGGGAAGATTGAGTGTGGAGGAGGCATGTCAGTTCTTAGACACTGCTGTTTCTAACTATCTTTACAGTTTAAATAGTCTTGGTATTTGTTTATTTCATGTATACTTTTATCTGGCACCAAAAGAGTTGCACTTAATGCCATGTTTTACCAATTCTTTCATTAATTTCATTATTACAGGTTTGGTTGGAACTTCTGAAGCCCATTACAAAACAAGTAAAAAGTAAGTATTGAAAATCTTTTAAGGAAGATAATTCACAGTTAAAACTTGAAAGTATTTCAATATTTCAGCAATGACACACTATTTATCATATTAATATAAGAAGAGAAAGAGGCTTTGATGTATTGTTTCAGTCCTTCATACATCTAATGGATTTAACAATTTAAAAAACTGATTTTAACTTTCCTGGAGATGAAGAAAATTATGCTGCTGGATCTTTGAGTGAATTCGAAGAACACCAGTAATCATTGCACTCTCTGGATTGGGTCTGGGGATATATTTCAGGTTCTAGCACTGCAAACTTTTGAGAATCTTTGATGTCAATCTGCGATGTCATTCATCTGCTGCTTGTTCATTCATGTCAGTTCATATCTGAGTGCCTACTAAGTATGAAATATTCCCCCCACCCTGTATTTCACAATCTAGTGGGGTGGTTCTCAAAATTTAGTGTGTATTAGGATCATTCGGGGCTATTGTTAAAATACAGATTACTGGGCCTCATTCCTGGGTTGAAGGCCAGCAACCTACATTTTCAACAAATTCTACTGATGTTTTTTATGCTGGTGGATTTCAGTCAACACTTTGCAAAATGTTCTCTTATAGTGTCTCTTCCCCAACCTGTTCTTTATGTTTTGGTGCTTTCCACAGTTCTGTCTCTCTTCCACCATAAAAATGATACTACATTATTCCAGTAGCTTCTGAACTGATTTCCCCTAACCCATCATATACAATACTTTTAAAGGGAACTATTGAGAATGTTCTGCTTAAAATATTTCCGTGACTCCATATTGGCCTTAGAATAAAGTATGAACTTGTTAGCATGCCCACAAAACCCTGGACTCTGCCTGCCTTTTTAGCCTTAACTCTGCCACTGACCACTTTGTATTCCTACCTTTCCTGACTTTGACTAAACTAACCTCAGCTGTAGGCTTCTCAGGTAAAAATAGAGGATGCCAAACTGAACTGGAACTTCTGATAAACAAAGAATAATTTCCTTGTAAAAGTATGTCCCATGCAATCATTCATCTGAAATTCAAATTTAACTGAGACTCCTGTATTTTATTTTCTAAATCTGGCAGCCTTACTCAGATTTCAACTCCTATAGGAAGATTTCCTTGAATTTCTCCCACCTTTTTCCAACTTTTTCCCACCTCTTTTGCTTCCCAAGTACTCAGTGCTTATAACATCTTGTGGCATCTATTATACCAGAATATGAGTGCTTAGTTGTCATTTTATTCCCAATACCTACCTAGTGCAATGCTTGGCATATAATAGGCACTCAAAAACATTTGCTGAATGATGCTGAATTCTGCGTGTACGTGTTCACTTTATATGCAAAGTGTTTCTTATTTTTAAATGCAAGTAAGAATTAAGGTAAGTAGGTGTGCTTTAATGTACATTTTAAGATACATGGAGGCATCAGTCCATACTTCTTATAGTTCCCCTTCATGAGATTCTTCAGCCAGTGATACTCACCTGCCTCTAAAGCAGGGCTCTTCTATCACCCAGGGCTGCAGAATCCTAAGTAGCAAGTGTAACAGTTTTCAAAATAGGACACTTCTTAAGAGAGAACACAGTAGGCTCCAAAGAGGCACATCTTTCCAAAAAGAAACTCAAAAGGAAAGAAGGTAGGAAGAGGGCCAGGAGAACTTTCCTAGCTGCTATCCACATAGAGACACAATCTAGAAATAACAGCATCTGAGAAGTGTTAAAATTAAAATTTAAAAGTCTAGGAGGGAATAATGGGGACAGGAGGGAAGAGAAAAGGGGAGTGTGTGTGTGTAAATACCTGTAACTGTTGTGATGGACATGTAAATAAAACTTATGAAGTTATTGTGTTTTAAGATCCTAAGGAGATTATTTTCAAATTTATGGTGAAATTTTTCCCAGTGGACCCTGGACATCTGAGAGAAGAACTTACAAGGTATAGTATTCACCTGAGTGTCTGCTGCATATTACTTAAGAATCATTATTCTTTATTTCAGAGAATGGGCTTCTAGTCTCATTTGGAAGGCTTGACTCTGAGTCACTCTGGGAGTTGTTGAGGACCTGGAGGGAAGGAGTGCCTGGCCGGTACTCAAAGTGTTAATCTTCCAAAGGGCTGGGACTTCAGGGAGAAGGAGTGAAGATGTTCTAGAAGTGATAGCCAGCATGGGTGCTCACTTGGGTGTTATGACACTAACTGGTGCAACAGAGTGCTTGCCTTCATTGCATATGTGTTCCAATCAGAGGGCAGCTTGACAGCACAAGTGTAATGCCAACTAATTTTCATGGATATTGAAAATAGCCCACGTGTGTGTGTATCTCATGGGTAGAATGTGAATATGACATATACTTATAAAAATTTAAAAACTAAAAAGCAAGAATTTTATAAATTATTTATAAAGCATAATATAAATTATTGATATTTTATTATAATTAGTTAATAATTATAAACTATTAATAACTTAAATATAATGTAATAATAATTTATGGAGATAAATTATTGAACTTTATAAAAGTAAAATATTTTATACTTTTAAAACTTTCAAAAGTTAAAAAGTAAAAAATATAAAACATTTAAAATAGTGTTTTATACTTATTAGTAATGCCCCTTAAAATTACAATGTAAACCTACGTCTTAAAATATGAACTTTAAACATAACATTCCCCAAAACCTTACTCTGGTTTTCAGACATTAGACTCTTACATGTAGAAGTGATATAAGAGATAATTTAGTCCAGCCCTCTTTGTTTACAGGTGAGGAAAACAGGTCCTGGGAGGTAGAATGACTCACCCCAAATCACAGGATGTTGGCAGTTATTCTCCCTGAAGTATTCCCACCAATGTAGTTCATCCTACCTCTTTCACACCTTTTCTACAGGGATATTTATTTTCTAAGGTGTCTTTGCGGAAATCACTTTTCATAAATCAGTCTCTCTCTCTCTCAATTCTCTCCACCTTTGTAAATTTTAGGCCACTTTCCCAGATAACTTGATATCTTGGTATTTGTATCAATTTGCTAACCCATTTTAGTTGTCTCAAATTATGACCAATTTTGAAGGAGATAAACTTTCTCCCCCCTCCAAAAAAAAAAGAATGATAAAATCAATATGATGGTAAATGACCCATCAGCTGTTCAGAATAAGGATTTGGTGTTTGTAGCTGACACCTGCATTCTTAAGAACAATGAATGTGCCAAATGACAAGAAGTTTCCCTTTTTTCTTGTGGGGAGCAAAATAAAATTCACTTTCCCTGTAGCAATTGAGGCTGATGATTGTATTTACATTGTATTTGAAAGCAGGCAATGGCAATGGTTAGAATTCCTTTATTTTTTCCTCACTGATCCATCTAAGCATATTTAACTATAGTTGATTTGATAAAGATGCCTTGTTTGGGTCTAATATGTGAGTTTCTGAGGCTGGTGAACAATTATAACTTCTTTAATTGAATCATCTCTAACTAATTAGGGGAGCTCACAGTTGGAAGGATTATAATGATGAATGCTTTTGTAAATTGAATAATTATCTGCTAATTTACCTATTTTTTCTAATCTAAATTTTCATCTATAATTTAAACTTAATTTTGATTCTCCATATTGCCTTCATGGCTTAATTGATTTTAAATAAAAGTCTAGATAGAACTCAATTTAAATAAATAGAAATGCACACTGCAGATACTCAATACACATTTTAATGTATAAAATAAAATATTGGAAGCAATTTTGGACCATGGAAGAAAGCATTCAGTGATAGAATCTTAATTATACACATCTTTTCAAATGTTGTTTCTCTTTGATAATGGCTTAAGTGTGTGAGACAAATATCATATATTTCATAAAGTTTTGGATACTAACCGGCACTTTATGCCTCTAATAAGCTGTTGGTAGGAATAAGGCAGTTTGACTTCATTCCACTTGGTACATAGTAATTCCATACATACTCTGTGCAAAGTGTTGGGTTAGGCTGTGGTGACACAGAGAAGGCAATCCAGGAGAATTGTCAGAAACATGGTCTCAACACCTTAATTTCTGAAACACATGTTTTTTTAATAGGAGGAGGCCTAAATTCAGTGGCAGATGTGAGTTCTAGTCACAGTTTCACTATTTTTGGTTGATATAACCTTGCCCAAATCACCTATCCTCTGTCTTCCCATAATTGTGAAATGGAACGATTGTTCCTACCCTGGCAACTTCCTAAGTTGTTTTGATAGTGAGTACTTGATTGCATTTTGTAAATAAAACACTACTGGCCTCTTGAGAAGGCTGATTCTTGCTGAATTTCCCTTTTTCTGTGGCTGGGTATGTGGCTTTGCTACGTAGCAGAAACCACCAGAGGCTGATTGGCCAACTCCTTCAAGTTGGTGGGAGGATTTGGCCAGGGTGATTCCTAATGGCTGTAAGGCCTGCCAAAGTGCTGGGTCAGCTGAGTTGTGGTCTAGTGCTGGTTTGAGGCTGAAGCAAAGCCTATGTATTACTCACTACCCCATAAAAGCATCTCACTGATTGGGGTACCATCTCTTTCTTGAATCATTTTAGATCTGGGAGAAGGGACATGCTTCTTCTTGTTTCTGTTTCTTTCTCAAGAGATTTTTCTCAAATTCTTTCCAGGTATCTTTTTACTCTTCAAATAAAGAAGGATTTGGCTCTAGGAAGGCTTCCATGCAGTAACAACTGTACAGCACTGATGGTATCCCACATCTTACAATGTAAGTAGTGAATGTTGGCTTCAGGGACTATCAATCAGGCAGAGAAACAAGTAAAGGAACTGAGAACCCCCAGCATCCCCATCATCATATTAGGAGAGAAAGCCTAGATAAGATATATAGAAGTATAATGCTGCAATAGAAAGAGATTGCCATTGTAGTTATTAAAATGTGGATTCAAATCCTGTCTCTCCTGCACTCTAACTGTTGTAGGCTTGAGTAAAGTCCCCTCATGTGTCTGTACCTAAGATTCCTAGTCTTTAAAACAGTGACAAGACTATTTTGTCACAAAGCAGTTGTGTTTATGTAGATTAAAAAAGTAAATGCTGATTTTCACCTATGTGGGTCTAACTTCCCCTCCCACTGTCTGGGGCTTGCTGTCCAGGAACTGGTTTGGACTAATTTGGAGATGGATTTTGCCAGGCAAGCCCTCATTCTCTCTACTTGCCCCAGGATACATTTCCGGTATGTGCTTTTTGTGGCACACTGTCACGTTTGATGTGATTTCCATGTTTCTCTGTATCATGATTTCAGACAACAAAGCACAGAGTACACCACATAAAGAGAGGTTAAAATGGAAAAAGGCCCCAGGTATGTGTTAGAGTTTCCCATACACTAGCAGCCAAGTAGTTGGACTAGGATGAATAATGAAGGCAGGGAGAAGGAGCCTGGGAAACAGTGGGGGCCTGCTTGAAAGTGGGTTTAGGTGGGCGGGCCAGGCTGCCCCTCTACCCTTAAAGGCAAGGTTGAGGCAGCTGAAGATAGTATCTCTTCTTCTAGGACTGGCTGTGCTTTCTCTTTTAGAAAGGTCTTCCAAGAATAAGCTGTTCCTTACTAGTCCTGCAGGATCATAAACTTATTTTTTGTTTCACAAGTTCATTTGTTTACCTATATCCCTTAAATTCCTAACAGTCCAGAACAGGAAAATTTCTGTTTTCACTGGGAACTCCGGGATGAAGTTCATGGATTGGGTAGTTTCTGAATCAGTGTTTTACCAATCAGTGACTCCTGACTGGGACAGGTGATGACAGCCCCAGGATCTCAGGAAGACAGTGAGCAGTGAGAACAATAGTAATCATAGAAGGCTTATAGAGGAGGTAGCTTTGATGCAGGGCCTTAAAAGAATGCAGAGGAGTTGGGTAACTAGTAACAAGCAGAGAAAGCAGCATGAAGAAATGGTAGTGGATCAAGAAGTCATATATACAGAGGATGCAGCTCAAGTAAGGCTCAAGCATAGGTTTCTGGAATGCTAAGGACACTAACCATATGTCCAATATTGTGTTTGGCTTGGCAGGGGTCATGAGGTAAAGCAAATGGAGAAAATGTTGAAAGACTTATCCTTCTCCATTAGCTACCTATTAAGGCAGCAGTCAGAGGATTGAGGCTCCCTAACAGCCTCTGATGGTGGAGCCCAATTTTATTCTTAATGGTTCGGCATTATTGAGTTGGGTATTCCCTGGTGGCCATTTCAACCATAGCACAGAACACTTCAGCTTTTCTAGAGAATATTTTGTCAATAGATTCTCTTTCAAAAAAAAAAAAGGCTAAAGTTTCAAGGAGTCAGCTCTTGACAATCCATCCATGTCAGACTATTTCACTGGATGCTAAGGCAGTGTGCAGAACACAACCACACTGCTCATTCATTTGCTCTTTCATCCCAGTATTTATGCTCTAAGTCGGGGTATCAAACTAATTTTCACCAGGACCACATTAGTCTCCTAGTTGCCTTCAAAGGGCCAAATGTAATTTTAGGACAGTATAGATGCAATTACTTCTTAACAGTTAAGGGAGAGCTCGGCACTGCCACCTGGTAGAAACAAGGTACTGGGCTGGATAAAACAAGGCGGAGGGCCAGATTTGGCCTGAGGGCCTTGTGTTTGCCACCTGTGCTCTAAGCATTCAAGAACCTCCACATTCTAACCTCTCATTGGCTTAAGTTTCTCTTACATACACCTCTGGTTCTAGCCAGACTGCCTACCAAACACAACTTGTACATTTCAAACAAAACCTCATTTTTATGAATGACTTTAATAACTGTTCTTTGTCATTTATTCAACAAAAATGTATTGAGTACCTTCTATATGCTAGGTACTATTACAGGCACTGGGAACATAGCAATGAACTAAGCAGACAAAAATTCTTGCCCTCATGGAGCTCACATTTTGGCAGTGGAAAAAAATCAGGGAATAACCAAAATAAGGAACTATATATAATGTATGTTAGAAGGTGATAAATGCATTGGAGAAAATAAAGTATGAAAAGGAGATGGGGGATCTGGGGGTGGGTAATGAATTTTTAAGTAAAGTGGTCAAGGTAGAATTCACTGTGATGTAACAGCTGAACAAAGACTTGAAGGAGGTGATAGAGCAAGCCATGTAGAAACCCAGTGGAAGGAAGTTCCAGTCAGAGAAAACATCTAGCACAATGGGCCTGAGGTGGGACCATGCTGGAATGTTCGAGAAACTTTAAGCGGACTTTGTGGCTGCCTAGAACTGAGTGAGAGAGGGAAAGAGTAATTATGGAGGACCTTAAAAGCACATTAAAGACCTAGAACATTATTTTGAGATGGGAATCCAATGAAGCATTTAAAGCAGAGGAGTGAAATGTTCTGAATTAGATTTTAACAAGATCATCTTCACTATTATGGTGAAAACAGAAATGAAACAGTAGTAAATAAGCCATAGAGATCTAATGCACAGTATAATGAATAGAGAAAATAAACCTTACTATGATTAGGTAATATGCTAATGTTACTACAATGCCAACCATACTACAATATATAAATATATCAAAATAACACCCTGTACATCTTAAATTTGTACAGTATTGCATGTCAAATTTATTCAATAAAAAAGGAATGAAAATAGACCTTATGAGGGGATAGTGGAAGTGGGGAAACCAGATAAGAGGCTATTGCAGGAGAGAGAGGGATAATGATAGTTTGAACCAGTGTGATAATACTGAAGGTGCTGATAACATTTTCTACTTTCTGTTACTTATTCATTTGTATGTCACAGGTCTCTCCCTAGATTGTTGTAGTCTTACATAGAGAGAAAACAATTTTTAGGGTCAATATAGGGTCTACAACTCAACAGTTTTTAGTAAATTTACAGAGTTGTGCAACCTTTAGCACAATCCAGTTGTAGAACGTATCCATCATGTCAAAAAAGACCTCTCATGCCCATTTGCTGTCACTCCCTTTTCTCATGCTCAACCTCTGCAACCACTGACTTACTTTTTATTCTCATAGATTTCTCTTCTCTGGACATTTCGTATAATGGGAGTGATAAAATATATGGTCCTTTTCATCTGACTGTTTTTTCACTTTGCACGTTTTTGAAATTCATATACATTGTAGCATAAATCACAGTAGTTTGTTCTTTCTATTGCTGAGTAGTATTCTATTTTATGGATATATCACATTTTGTTTCTCTGTTTACCTGGTCATGGACATTTGGATTATTTCCAGTTTAAATAATATGGACCCTGGCTGGTATAGCTCAGTGGATTGAGTGCGGGCCTTCGAACCACACAATTGTGGTTCGATTTCCAGTCAGGGCACATGCCTGGGTTGCAGGCCAGTTCCCAGCAGGGGACTCATGAGAGGCAACCATACATTGATACTTCTCTCCTTCTCCCCTTACCTTCCCCTCTAAAGATAAATAAATAAAATCTTTCAAAAAAACTATAAAAAATAACATGAATAATGTTTTGAACACTTACGTGGCCACATATTTTTATTTCTCTCAAATAGATTCCTGGAAGTATAGTTGATTGCTTCATTTTACAGTAATTTATATTTAACATTTTAAGAAACAGCCAAATGCTCTTCAAGTTATGACAATAGAGTAAGAAATATATGTGATTTCTAATTACTCCACATCTACACCAACACTTGGTGTTGTCTATCTTTTTTATTATGGCCATTGTAGTGGATATGAAGAGGTATCTTATTATAGTTATAATTAGCATTTATATTGACTAATAATGTTAAACACCTTTATACCTGCTTATTAACAATTCATATGTTTTCTTTGGTAAAATACTTATTCAAATATTTTGCCATTTTAAAAAGAGCTGCCTTCTCAGTGAATTTTAAGAGATTTTTATATATTCTGATTAAAATCCTTTGTGAGATATGTAATTTGCTATTTTCCCCCAATCTGTTCTTAAGCTTTTCATTTTCTTAATGCTGTCTTTTGGAGTGCAACAGTTTTTAGTTCTGATGGAATTCTACTTTCTCAATATGTTAAGTGGATTATGCTTTTGATGTAATATCGAAGAACTCTTCACCTAACCTAAGGTCACAAAGATTTTCTCCTAAGTTTTCTTCTAGAACATTTATAGGCTTACTTGTTAGATTTAGGTCTATGGTCCATTTTAAATTCCTTTTGTATGCTTACATAGTAAATTGTGCAAGATAGGATTCCAACTTCATTTTTTTTTTGCATGTAGCTGTCCATTTGCCCCACTTATTGAAAAGACCATTACTATTTCCCCATAGAATTGTCTTAGAACCTTTGTCAAAAACTAATTGACCATACATGTAAGGGCTTATTTCTGGATTTTCAACTATGTTTTATTAATCTATATGCCCTTATGCCATTACCACACCGTCTTATTTACTGTAGCTTTGTATGGAGCTTTGAAATGGGGAAGTGTACATGAAAGAGCTTTGTTCTTTTTCAAGACTGTTTTGTTATTTTGTATCCTGTACACTTTCATGTAAATTTTAAGATTATTTTTCAATTTCTACAAAATATTGGTGGGGATTGAGTTAAATTTGTACATCAATTTTAGCAGAATTATAATCTTTACCATGTTGAGTCTTTGAAACTATGAACTAGGAATGCCCCTCAATTTATACAGGTCTTTTAGAAATTTATCTTGGCAATATTTTGTAGTTTTTAATATATGTGTTACAAATATTTTGTCAAATTTTTCCCAAGTATTTTTTATATATGCTATTGTAAACAAAATTGTTTTCCTAGTTTCATTTTTAGATTGCTTGGTTGGTACTATATGCAAATACTATGACTTTTTGTGTATTGGTCTTCTATCTCACTACCTTGATGAACTCATACATTAGTTCTGGTAGATTTTTTGTGTGGATTCCTTAGGATTTTCTACACTCAGGACCATGTGGACTACAAGTAAAGACATTTTTGTCTCCTTCTTTTTAGTGCAATATTCTTCCTGTTGCCTGATTGCACTGACTAGCACCACCAGTACAATGTTAGATAAAAGTGTCAAGAGCAGACATCCTTGTCTTCTTTCCAGTCTTAAGGGAGAGCATTCAGTTTCACACCAGTTGGTGTAATTATAATCTTAGCTGTCGATATTTTTTATTTTACCTTATTTTTCTCTCTCTTGCTTTGTTTTTATTGTTGTTCAAGTACAGTTGTCTCCGTTCCCCCCATTACACACTCCTCACTCTAGCCATCCCCACCTTCCATCCTTGATCCTAACCCCCTTTGGCTTTGTCCATAGGTCCTTTATACATGTTCCTTAATGACCCTTCCCTCTTTCCCCTCATTATCCCCTCCCACCTTCCCTCTGGTTACTGTCAGTTAGCTGTAGATTTTTAAAAACATTTTTCTTTAAGATTTATTTATTTATCTTTAGAGAGGAAGGGAAGGAGAGAGGGAGAGAAATATCAATGTATGGTTGTCTCTCATGCGTCCCCTGCTGGGAACTGGCCTGCAACCCAGTCATGTGCCCTGACTGGGAATCGAACTGGTGACCCTTTGGTTTGCAGGCCCATGCTCACTCTACTGAGCTATGCCAGCCAGGGCAGTTAGCTGCAGATTTTAATAGTTTATTTATTTCAGGTTGAAGAAGTTCCCTTCTATTCCCTGTTTGTTGAACATTTTTATCATGAATTGGTGTTTGGTTTTGTACAATGCCTTTTCTGTATTTATTGAGATGATAATGTACATTTTGTTCTTTATTCTATTAATATTGTATGTTACATTAATTAATCTCCACATGTTGAACTGATCTTGCAATCTTGGGATAAATTTAACTTTATCATAAAATATAATTTTTAAGTTGCTGGATTCAATTTATTAGTGTTTTGTTTAGGATTTTTGCCTCTGTATCATAAGTGATATTGATCTGTATGTAGTTTTTTTTTCTTGTGATACCTTTGTCTGGTTGTGGTATCAGAGTAATATTGGCCTCATAGGATCAGTTGGTAAATATTCATTTCTTTATTTTCTGGAAGTTTGTGAAAATTGATATGTATACATGTTGGGGACCACTCTGCCTGGTTTCAGGAATTGTAACTACCCCCCATGGCTAAGGATGAGCTAGTGACCTCTGGAATTCGAGCCATAGGAGACCAAAGCTTGTCTCTGGTAGCTAATGCTGCCTCAGTTTCCTCTCTTCCCTGAAAGCATGGTCGGAGGTCAATGACGGGTAGAGCCAACCCCTCACAGAGAGAGGGGCAACCTAAGCCAGACTTGATCAGTTGGGAGGCCATCAGGGAAGGACTTGAGGGGCTGCGAGAAAGAGGGAGCAATGGACCCTTGTCCCCCGTCTATGTGACATAGCCTGAGTCCCCACGTCCTATAGGAGAAGCGCTTCCTGGCTCTAATCCACTTAAACCTGAAAACCTGATGTGGAGGCAGAGGAGCTCCTTGCCTTGCTAGAACAGATCCGGGGAAATCTGGCGTAAGAAAGAATTAATAAAAATCCTGTGAAACCTGCTTTGCTAAGGGTGCTTTCATTCATATGTTAAAGGCCTGAGCAGGAAACCCCAGAGTTTCTGCAAAACCCCCTTCTTGACAGACTCTGACTCAGACTAAACCCTCGTATTTCTTTGAAATGTTATCTACTATTTGATCCTTGCCACCCTGTATTCCTGTGTATTACAACCCAATAAAAGCCCCTGGAGGAAGGGGCTCCTTGCCTTTTTCCTCTGAAAAACTGGCCACCTCTCCTCCCCAAGCAGATCATGTCTTGGTAGTGTTTTCTTTCATCCGTGGCAGATGGGGGAGCTTGAAGGCAAAGTTGCCCCCACATATACATTCTTTGAATACTTGATAGCATTAATCACTTAAATCCTATGCACTTCAGTGAGTTTTAAAGAAATATGTATATTTATCAATTTTGGCAGTAAATAAAATTCATCGATTTTATCTTTTAAGAAAGCTTTCTATACAAAGATTTTCATTATAATGTGATTTTTTACATACATATATACCACACCTGTCTAAAAATGAGTATGCCTTCTGTCTAAAACACAATAAAGCCCTGGGTGTGTGGCTTATTGGCTGGAGCATTGTCTCATACACCAACAGGTTGAGAGTCTGATCACTGGTGAGCGAATATATCTAGGTTGTAGGCTTGATCCCCAACCAGGGCATGTATAGGAAGCAACCAATTGTTGTTCCTCTCTCTCTCTCCCTTCCTCTCAAAAATCAATAAATGTATCCTCAGGTGAGCATGTTAAGAACACAATAGAAACAAAAGAGAAAATAAGTTTCTGGCACTCAATAGGGTGCCTCCATTTTCATATATGTATTTTACCCAGTAGGAGAGCAACGCCGGATTCTATGGAAAGTCTATTTGCTCTTACAATTCACAAAGTACTAACAGGTTTGGATATCTGTATACCCATTTTAAAAATGTTACAATGTGAATTTTAATTGGAAAAATAGTTTTGGATTTCCATTTTATGGTAGATTAGAAGTTACAATTTAGAACCAAGTAGAGACCTACCTCTTCAGGGGAAGTCAGTAATGAGAGTGAGCCATATCAATCCAATAGTTTAAAGTAATTTATTGTGGGGGAAGATAGTCCTATATACCTCAATTGCCTTTGTAGACAGTGCTGTAAGAAAAGTTTCTAACAATAAACTAGACACATCTAGAAAAGAGTAGATTATGATCAGTGATTAACTGCAAGCAAATAAGCCAATGGATAAAAGACAAATAGCATATGATCTCACCTATAAAAGGAACTTGATAAAAAACACAAAGTAATGAGCACAATAGAACCAGAGGCATGGAAAAATGAAACAGTCTAACAGTGACCAGAGGGAATGGGGGAGGGGGATAATGGTGGAATAAAGGGGAAGGGATGAGTCAAAGAACAAGTATGCATGACCCATGGGCAACAGTGTGGGACTGATTGTAGGAACAGGGGATGGACTGGGTGGAGGAGGGCAAAGGGGGGACATTGGGACAACTGTAATAGAACAATAATAAAATATTTAAACTTCAGGAAAAAATTTTAAAAATTAATGATCCATGTGTTTTTAAAAAGCCAGGATGATTATTCACTGGGGATTACAGATAGCTGTGACTGGCTTGCATTATAGTTGGGGAGAAGAATTACTTTGCCTGGGCTGCTATAACAAAATACCACAGAGTAGGTTGCTTAAATGACAGAAATTACTTCCTCAGAGTCTGGAGACTAGAATTCTGAGACTGAAGTTTTGGTTTCTTCTGAGGCCTCTCTCCTTGTCATCTCTCATGATGCCATCCTTACCTGCCCTTTCCTCTGTGCGTCTGCATTCCTGGTGTGTCTCTGTGTGTCTGAATTTCCTCTTTTTTATAAGGACACCAGTCAGATTGGATTAGGGGACACCCTTCTGGCTCATCTTAACTTAATCACTCCTTTATAGGTCCTACCTCCAAGTATAGTCATATTCTGAGGTGCTAGGGTTTAGAACATCAACATATGAATTTGACAGGGGGAGAAACAATTCAACCTATAACAGGGACTGAACAGAGGTAGAAGAGACCATAAACAGAATGCAGGAGAAGGAAAAATCAGAATAACCTGTGAATTTAGGGTTTTTAAGACCTGTATTTTGCCCTGGCTAGTGTGGCTCCATCCAGTGGTTTGAGCTCCATCCTGCAAATCAAAGGGTCACCAGGTCAATTCCCAGTTAGGGCACATGCCTGGGTTGTGGGCTGGGTCCCCAGTTGGGAGTGTGTGAGGGGTAACCACATATTGGTGTTTCTCTTCCTCTCTCTAAAAAATAAATAAAATATTTTTTTAAAAGAAGACCCACATTATATCTGTTAGTTACTATTCAGGGACTTCATAGCAATTCACTGCTTCTGATTGGAAAAAGAACCAATTAGATCCACCATATATCCTAAAACATAAATAGACACAAATCATAGGCTGAGAGTCTTTGGATGCATTGGCTGCAAAGAAATGGCTGTTTGGGGGAGGTCAAAGGGTATATCTACTAGGTGTTCAATTGCTTAACTCCTTAATGGTAATGTGAAAAATGTCACTTTTCTATTATGCAGCAGAACTGGGAGACTTTCATGAAGAAACAGATAAGAAACATTTGGCACAAACCCGTTACTTAGCGAACCAAGACTGTTTAGAGAGCAAGATTATACACTTTCACCAGAAGCACATGTAAGTACTTTAACTGCCACCTGGTTCTTCCAGCATGGAACACTGCAGCTGGAGGCAGATCCTTAGAGGATCTGCCTTTCCATCAGAGAAGCTTCAGGCCCAAGAGGACACTAAATGTCTCAGGAAGCTCTCAGGGTGAAGTTGTCATTCATGTTGCATTTGTTAGGCTCATAAGTTCTTTCCTCTTACAGTGGCAGGAGCCCAGCTGAATCTGACATTCTGCTACTGGACATAGCAAGGAAGCTGGATATGTATGGCATCAGGCCTCACCCTGCCAGTGATGGTGAAGGGATGCAAATCCACCTGGCTGTTACTCACATGGGAGTACTGGTGTTACGGGTAATAACTCTTTCCTTTAAAGTCCTTCAGCTTTGGATGTTATCTTGGTTCAAACTTGAGTGTTTGTTCTCAAGGTGACTTAGCCCCTCAGTCTTACCACCAGCTAGAAAAAGAGGTGATACTTAGAAGTGTTTCAAGCCCGTCTTATCCCCTCAATGTGATTTGCTTCCATGTGCAGTCTGTAACTGATTGTTTTGATTCTGAGGAGCACATACATTAGTTCAGACAAGCATGGTAGAGAGAGAAAGTCAAGTGGCTCTTTGGAACTCTTAGACTCTAAATAAGAATGTGAATTTTAGCATCCTAAAAGCTTAGGCTATTAACAAATCCATCAGAAACAACTCAAAGGGCTCAAAATGAGGTGTTCTCATCCATTTACTGGTTTCATTGGAGGTACCCAGTGTCAGCTGATAGGGAATGGGTGCCCAGTTCTGCCAGCAATTGTTGCTTTTTACTGGCTCATCTTTACCCATGATTCTGTGACTTTGTTTTCCAGGTTAGAAACCAACTCAGGGCTTTTTTTTTTTTTTTCATTAAACCTCACTCCAGGGAACTTGGGCAGAAGTTATTTTTTCCTGTTTTTTTTTTCAGTCTATTAGGTCTACTCACATCTATGAACTTAGATCCATGTTAAGGGTCAAGAACACTTGCTTAAACTTTGAAATGAAAAGCAGATATCTAGGCAGGTTTGGGAATGAATCACATATGAGAGAGGAAGGGGTAACATCAGACCCACTGACCTGAAGTATCACATTAAAGCACTGAAGTAAGTCACAAAGCAGGTCAAGTATAGACTCGGCTAAAATAATGTTTGCCTTCTCTTATTTGGTTATGAACTGTACAGCATGAGAACCACATTAATGGACAAAAGACCAATGGATCACTGGGAGACCTGCTCACACAGGAGGAAAGTTTAACCCATTCCACTCTAACTCTGATCTTTGGTATTTCTTACTGTATAGGAGTAGATGGGGAGGGTAGGTGAGCAAAGCCATGATATTAGTTGTGATCTCTTTCAGTGTGAATACTTCTCTTTCAGTGTGGACAGTTGGGAACAATACAACTGCTCTAATTTGTTCAACCGTAATCCAGGCAAAGAATACTTAGTATTGAGTACCTTCCATGTGTTCTTCATTGTATTATTCTTTCTTTAAGAAAATACCACCTTTAATGATACAAAATTTTCATCTCCCAAAATTCATATGTTTTAACTGTATAATTTAATGGTCTTGAGAGCATTTACAGAGTTGGCAGCTATCTATTTATTCATTCTTCTGTCAGTATATTTATTGTGCATTCACTCTGTGCCATGCACTAGAGCTATAGAGGTAAATAGGAATTATCCTGTGGAACTTGCATTGTAACGGGGAGGGGGGTGACAGATAATGAAACAAGTAAGTATTGATTTGGCCAAAAAGTTTGTTTGTTTTTTTCTGTAATATGGCTCTAGTAGAGCTTAGTTGTCTTTAACTTCATTTGAAATAATTTTGTTAAATTGTATGGTAACAGCTGTCATATCAAGATGCATTTAAAAATGTATCATAATTGGTGAATTTTTGTAGCCATTTCAATGTTGAAGATGGAGAAATATGCAACATTTTTGGCATATTATGCTTTATTATCTCCAGCAAGGTAAAAATGCAACTGAAACACACAAAAATATGTTCACACTGTGTGGAGATGGAGCTGTGAGTGATCGAATGTGTCAAAAGTGGTTTATAAAATTTCTTGCTGGAGATTTCTTGCTGGATGATGCTCCATGGTCCAGTAGACTAACTGAAGTTGATAGTGATAAAATCAAGACATTAATTGAGAACAATCACTGTTATATCACGTGGGAGGTAGCTGACATACTCAAACTATCCAAATCAATAAAGTTATTGGTGAAGATGAAAAATATGTCCTTTATTTTATGGAAAAAACCGCACAGACTTTTTGGCCATCCCAATATAAGCAAACATGATCTGCTTTGTGCTATAAGTACAGGACACTAAGTAATATATGTGAAAAGGTCATGCATGTGTCCCACCTGTAACGCCTTCATTTGCTTCTACCAATTAAGGCTTCATTGGCTTCATAGCTTCTACCAAGTATGATAGGATCATCCTGTGCAAGAGATAGACCAAGGGTAGTTTCGTTCATGAAGTACATTTTCTAACAGGTTTGCATTGTCTTACAAACCAGCTTGCTCTGACTTTCATCCTGAAATTGACAATGTTTTTATTATAGGGAAATACAAAAATTAATACTTTCAACTGGGCTAAAATCCGCAAGTTGAGTTTTAAGAGGAAGCATTTTCTCATCAAACTTCATGCTAATATTTTGGTAAGTAGCTTTCTAATAAATTCTGTTATTTTCTGTTCGCTTGAGATTTCTTGGTTGTCTCTTCAAATGATTTTAATCTGAGTGACGAAAGCTAGCTGGCAATGAGGGATGATGTGCTCCTTCTTCTGCCTCTATATAAATAAACCCGAGCTCTACTTAGTCATATTTTTACTAAATGCAGAACACAAAGAAATCCTATTGGCAATTCAGAATGAATAAGGTAATAGGAAAATGGGGTGGCTGGGATGCAAGATAAGTTTTCTTAGAAACTATTTTTCAGGGATCTGATAAGTCAAATAGAAATGACCAGATCCAAGTCTATGGACATATTCATATTCTCATGTCTGCTCTATTTTATAAAGTATTTAAATCTTCTCTCCTTAAGCAAAAATAATCTAACACCTACTATATGCCAAATAATTGAACATCTGCAATTTATGAAAGCTATGTGAGTGGTAGGTATATATTAAGGATGTGAGGGGTAGGTGTATATTAAGCAAAAGAAGCAATTATTGGTAATGGCTTCATTGTACAGGATAAGACAAAGGTTCTAGAAAGGATGTTTTTATGACTATAAAGTAAATGAAAGATATGTATCAACTTACATCATGACTTACAGAAGATCCAATAGTTTATGCTTCATTCTCTGGATCTTAGCCTTATATAGAAACACCAGGGAATTGTATCTAGTGTGAAGCTCATGGAGAGTCCCAGGGCTGTATATAGAAATATGGAAAGAAATAAGAGATTGGAAGCATCATCAAAGTGGGTAGGTGGGGCTGCTGAAAATATGGCTTCACATCCACATGGGAAAATGGGGGTAGGTAATGAGTCGAGGGAATAGGAAAAACTTGACTTTTAGGTCTGGAAAGCTAAATTCCCCCAGAGCAGATTAGAATATACTAAATGAACAATACAAAGCATCATGGAACAAGGCAATGTAGAGAGCAATAAGTGTTTCTAGCAGGTATTTTTGTTAAAAAAATCCATGCATATGTAACCATCCTATAAAGCCCGCCATCTGTAAAGAAGTCTCCTTCCTCCAATTTCCTGTTTTTCATTTATAAGTTCTTGTTACCTTGAAAGGTTGCCCTTTGATGTTCATTTTAACCTAATTTACAACTTCATAAAAATGTTCCTGGCAGAGAAGTGAGGATAAGAAAGTGTTTGAGGTGAGGGCTATGTGCAAGGTAAGATTTGCTTCTTAGACAAGGTTCTGTTTTGAGCAGTGGCCTTCATTGTTCCTTGAAATGTTGCCAATGATTTGGTTCCAGTAGGTGTGAGGCCTATAGAGAGCCAAGTGGAAAACCAGAAGCTGTATGGGCACCTGGACCAGTAGTTTGGAAGGTGTTGGGATTTGAAGGTCTTTATATTCCTGAAGGCTGTTTTGCTTGATGGAAATTGGTTTATACAGGTGTTGTGCAAGGACACTTTGGAGTTCACCATGGCCAGCCGAGATGCCTGCAAGGCTTTCTGGAAGACTTGTGTGGAATACCATGCTTTCTTCAGGCTCTCTGAAGAGCCCAAATCAAAGCCCAAAACCCTACTCTGCAGCAAGGGTTCCAGTTTTCGCTATAGGTAATTTAATATTGCACATAGGTAAACTACACACAAAATTTTTTAATAACATGGAAGGCAGTAGGGGGAGCTTGAATTCTAGAAGCAATAATGAATTCATTTCAATCACTTAAAAATGATACTCTTTATTGCTCATTCTCTGTGTGACACATTAAGTCAGTATTTTCTAAATGGGAGGCAGTGGTAAGAGAACACCCTACTTAAGGGGTTAGATCAGAATCTCTGCGAGGATGAGGAGACATATGCAATTTGAAATAACATATTCAATAAAACTTGTTTTGCTCATATGCAACTTACATGAGCCGTGGAAAAGAAAGCTCAACACCTTTCAGTGGTGGTTAGGCAAAAGATAGTGTGAGAAACTATGAGAGGGGCTAAGAGATTTAAAAGTTTGAGTAATGTTGCAGTAGAAGAATGGAAGTGAGGTCTAAGTAAGATCTTGTTTTTACTTGAAGACACCACCCTACGAATTCTTTAGAAGAAACTTTCAAAGCTTCTTGCTAAGATGAAAGTATTCTAATCAAATGCTTTCCATATGGGATTTTTCAAATAGTGGAAGTCTGCTCTAGTAAGAACTGAGATTTTTAAAACATACATATTTTTTATGGAATATTTGCAAAATGTAATCTATAGTCCCTCACCTTCTTAAACAGATGATACTGATCATATTTTGCCATTTTCAATGGCCTAAATAATTGTAAATATCACTCACTATCCTCTGCAGGTAGCTGTATACAGTACAGTGATGGCCTTAGGGTGGGGGAGACATGTCAGACTCTGTACCTCAGTGATAAATGACTCATACTTGTGGAGTTTTATTGTCCTTGTGATTTCTTTTTTTGGCTCTTGTGTTTCTCCCAGCAGTCAACTGACTTTTTTGCTAGTCTGTCTGACTAGAACAAGCCTCTTCCATTCAGTTGCTGTTCTTCTGTTAAAGATTAGGAAACCAGTTAAATAGTCTGATTAGAAATCACGTGTAAATTTGGAAATAGGGAAACTGTGTATAAAGTAAAATAGTTTCCAAGGCCAGAATTTTTTATTGTTATATAGCTGAATTCAGAGGCTTTTAAAAAATTTCTGGGTTCTGACTAGTTGTGGTTGTACTATGCCTGATGGTTAGTTAAGTGGGTATTATCATTAACATGTTGGTCAAAGGTTCATGACATATGTCATCCATCCAGACTTCTGATTTCCACAACATATGAGGCTTTAGTTTTAGTAGCCTAGTGGCTTAAAACTAGCATTAATAATATATTTATCTTCTTATAATAGTGGAAGAACCCAAAGGCAACTTTTGGAATATGGAAAAAAAGGGAGGTTGAAGAGCTTGCCATTTGAAAGGTATATAGTTTTGTTTCGTGCTCTTGTGTTGATTTCAAGTTGAATTCAGAGATTTATATGTATTCTGTACTCACATGAAGACCATTTCAATTCATTCTTCATTTGGTAATTTCAGGAAACATTATCCATCTCAGTACCATGAACGACAGTGCAGGTCCTCACCAGACCTCCTCTCTGATGTCTCAAAACAAGTAAGCTTTCTGAACGTGCCTTTTTCTTTAGATAAGTGTAATGCATCATTTCAAAAGCTTCCAAGAATTGATTCTATCAGAATCTCCCAGTGTGTAAAAGATTACTATGTTTGAGTAGGTTAGCCTCCTGGGAAGGTCTGTTAGCTCAATTTTTCCAGCTAATAGAACACCATTTTGTCCACTACCATTGATGGGTACCTTATAGACTGGAAGGATCTGGCACATTTTTAAATTGTAATCTGTAATGCTAACATCTTGGAAAATGTAGAGCCAGATGAATTGCTATGACTGTGTTTTTTAAAAGTTAAAGTCTGCTTTTTTATCTATGAAAATCTTAAGTCTTAGAGAAAGCTATAAGGTGTTGGGTTAAGGTTTTAAAGTACTTTTGCTGTATAACTCTATAACTTAAGAACAAAGTGCTATTCTCCTGGAATGGTGAGATGATGGTTTCATTTGAGAAGTTATAGTATGAACCATGTAAATATTTATTTCACTGTCACTAAAAATATTAAGTATAGGTCTCATAAATTCTCATGTCTTCAATCAAGTATACAGGCAGTTTTTATTTGGAAAGAATCATAGATATATCATTGAAATGTACCATCTAAAATATGACTTTCTCATGCCATTCATAGGTCTCATCACCATTTTACAGAAAATAGGGAGGAGGCAGGAGAATTGAGGTTAGAAGACTTGCCTAAGATCACACAGCAAGTCAATGGCAGAGCCAGGACCAGAAGTCAAAACTCCTGGCTCATTGATATAACTACTAAACCATATTGCTTGAAGAACAGTCGGCTGAAGTACATAATAAACTTGGAGGTTAGAAGTGGGATGGCACTGAGACAGGATAGTGTCATGTGTATTTTTGCACATGAATTAGGATATGGTACAAGTTATTACCCTTTCTATATGTATTTATCAACCCTAGAATAGAAGGTGATTTGAAATAACTTTGTGAAAAAACACCTTTGCAAAACTTAAGGCTAATTTAGATCCCTGATCCCACTCTAACCAAATGGCTTTTTCCTTCTTTCACCAATATGTCCTTTCTCTCAAGGTGGAAGATTTGAGACTAGCATATGGCAGTGGTTACTACCGAAATGTGAATGGAGTGCATGCATCTGAGCCTGTGCTAGACAGTAGAAGGAGAAACTCTTCAGTGGAGGTGACATTTGCAGCCGAGCTGGAGCTTTCCAAACCAGAGGCAGATCCCACATCGTTACATCAGTCGCATAGCAGTTCTTCTTTCCCTTTTAGTTATACTGATTGTGTCTTTAACACTGACCCTGATCCTGATAATGATCTCAGAGACTATTTTGAGGAAAGAAGTCCTCTAAGCTCCTTCCAAACAAGTTATAAGTTTGCTGACAATCACGTGAGCACATCTTCTGGCCTTGTAAGAGTGAGTCCCATAAAGAGGCTAACTTACACAGATGTGCCCTATATTCCTTGTGTTGGTCAGCAGGTTGATATTATGCCTCCCCAAGTCTTTTTTTATGTGGACAAATCACCCCAGGTTCCCAGATGGTCTCCAAACATGGCAGAAGAAAGGGAAAGGCCAGACAGCTGTCTAGATCCCACTGCAATGAGGCCAGCCAAAAGAAGCCCAAGGAATATCAGAATGAAGAGCTTTCAGCAAGACTTTCAAGAACTCCAAGAAGCTATACCCAGGACTAGTGGTAGCAGCAACATCAATGCAGATCTAGAAGATACAAATTTAGAAGATGCATTTGCATGTAATATTCAACAGCAAACCCCTAAACGGTCCCAGAGCCAAACAGACATGAAAACTATCCGTTTTCCTTTTGGGTCGGAATTTAGACCTTTAGGACCTTGTCCTGCTCTGAGTCGCAAAGCTGACCTATTTAATTATATGCTTCCAGAGCAGAAGTTTCCAACAGTTCTAATGGATCAGAGAACAGCAGAAAGGTATGTAGCTAGTGAATCCAGTGATTCTGAATCAGAGATTCTTAAATCAGACTATTACTCTTTGTATGGTAAAGGAATGAAATCGCCCATGGCCAGAATCCGCTTGTCTTCTGGTAGTCTACAGCTAGATGAAGAAGATGAAAATATTTCTTTTAATACACCAACTGCTGAAGACAGGACATTGTTAAAACCGTGCAATTATTTTTTAGCTTAAAAGTGTAACTCTTTGACTATTTCTGCACCAGTTCTGTTACCAACTTAGGTAAAAAGAAGGAACCTTCTACAGAAACCATTTTCTTGGTTCCTATTCATTGGTATTAAGGGAATTTTCTAAGTTTATTCACTTAGTTTATGAAAGATTTAATCGCAGCCTTGTTTGTCAAGCTCCCCTTTTCTATTGCCTCTGAAGGGACTGGGGAACATGCCCTCTTCTCATTAGCACTGTGGTGAAGTGAGATGGGTATCTGTCATCTCCATGACACATTTCCCCATAGAGACATTGTAAATGACAGGCTCCTTAACACTGAAGAATGGTGACAGTAGGTGTTGGCATATAGAATTGGTTTCTGATGTCATTTAGTGATTTAATAGATTGTGACTGTGTTAGTCATTTTGTTCTTAAAGAGTACTATGTGACTAAATGTTTCTGTCCTCATTATCTGTGCGGTGCCCAGTAAAAATAGTCCTGTAATATTAAGAACTTCAATTTTTATAATGTATGTTAGGGGGAGCATGGCCCTCCTAAAGTTCAGGAACACAGGATGGTGTCATAGATTCTCTCAACAGAACATAGTTTATAATTTATTTAGGACTTGGTAGAATTCTAAACCTCAGAAATTAATGAATTAATCAATTTCTAAAGCCAGATATATGCTTGCTGAAGATAATATAATGTTTGATATTCTCTATTTTTTTCTTAGCTACTATATGTAATGAAAGCTAAAAGCTAACTGTTTGTTTATCCATCATACAAGGATTTATTTTTTGCTATATTTTGGTGCATATATATAGGCAAGAAAATGATATGAATAGTACTTTAATAAGAGTGATGGAAATCCATTTATTAAAAGACAAGTTGTACGTTTTATCTTCCTTTTGCTTTAATACATTTCAGGATTGATTGGATCTAGCCTGTTACTAAGGGAAGGGACAGTTAAAGAACAAGTAAAAGGAGGGAGGCAGGTGGGAATGCATAGCCATGGATTAAGAAGTGTTAGAATTGGGTTAGCTGAAAAGAAAAAAGGACAGTACTAAAACCAGATTGAGTTAATAAACCAGAATTCTATTTTTGACCAATTCAGAATTTTTCTATTATTCCTCCTGGAAGGCATAACATTCTATTTAACATCATTTTTAATTGATTTTTATGTTAAGTACAACATATTTATAAGATAATGTTAAGTACTAACTTCAAAAAGTAATGTGATTACATAAGCAAGTTATTTCTATATATGACTTAATTGAGAAAAAATGGAATAGGTTCCTTACTCTCCTAGTCTTTACATCATAAAAATTCCTTTTAATCTACTTCCCTCTACACCTTTCCCATATTCTAGCATTTTCTTTCCTGCTCTGAAAATCATATCCACTAATTTACAAGTCAAGAACAGCTAGTAAATAAGAATATACAGGGATGAGCAAAAGTAGGTTTACAATTGTTTACATGGAAAAAAACATACAGGTTATGATTGTGCAGGATAGAGGTAGGGGACACGGGGGAGAAAAAGAGTGGGGGTAGAGGAGAGAGAGAACATAGATTCGTTGTTCCTTTTGTTTATGCAACCATTGGTAGCTTTTTGTATGTGCCATGACTGGGGATTGAACCTGAAACCTTTGACTATCAGGACAACACTCTAACCAACTGAGTTACCTGGCCAGGGCCAGGATATGATTATTACAATAGTTTTGTTAACTCTGTGTTTTGCATACTACAATGGTAAACCTACTTTTGCTTACCCTTGTACTGAAGTCCAGTCACCTATATATTAATTCTATACATCTCAAAGCTATATTAAATTTATCTCTGGACTTTTCTCTAGGAAAAACTCAAATTAATTTAGGCTTATACGCTGTTTCTTGTTTCAATTTCTGTAAGTCTTTGTAAAATTTGTTTTCTTTAGAGACCTATAGGATTCAAATGTTTTTAAGATTTTCTAGTAAAAACCATAATCAGGGGTGATCATATAATTTATTGTCCAACCTAGGACATTTTTGAGAGAAAGAGGACTCTTTCAATAATTTTGTCAGGACAGGAGGCAGAAATGAAGATATATATTCATTGTAGCTATAATCAATATGTAATAAAATATATATATGTTTTAGTCTTCAATGGAAATATTGGTGTTAAAGTTCCAACAAGTTAAAGGGCAAAGGAGAAATAATTTGAAACAATTAAAATACAATATACATTCCTCAAGAAAACAAACATTGAGGGCCATGAAATTTAAATATTTATTTTAACCCCTGAAACACTTCCCTTAGAAACAGTTTATAGGACTAATAACTATAATGAATAGGCGATACAATTTCTATTCATGATGCAGTTGTGTTGTAAAGTTTCAAATAATAGAGTTACAAATTGATTGCTTTTACTTTTACAAAAATATTCATTTAATTCATGAGTGGCAAATTTATTCTCTGACCTCTACAGATTATAAACTGTAACTGAGTTTCAGTTACACAGAATGTGAAAATTTTAACTGAACCATTACTTCAAAATACAATGTGTTAAAAATAATTGTGAATGTATAGGCACCAATGAAAATAATTTTCTTGGCATACTGACATGAAAACAACTTATTCAAGTGTCTTTACTATTACAAAAAAGAGGTAATGGCCATTTTGACTAAAAAGTGTATTCTTAAAGAATCTCTTTCTTCTAATATTTAGCAATTTTCAGATTTTTTAAAATGACTAAATAACCTTTGTGTAAAAACTAAATTGTGCAATTCCAAACAACAAAACATTAACTATTAAAATTAACTAGCATCAATAATTCTACAACTACAGCTCAGAACTTAGGCAGTATATATACACACACATATATACTTGGCTTAAAAAAGGTATTACCCACATAACAGTACCATAAATATAACTGAAAATTAACAGTACAGTCTAACTTACCTTTGTTCAGACAGAAATCATCCTGTACTATGATTATTTTCATATGAACTAGAAAATGCCTATTTAAATACCCTTTCAAAAATGAACAAATGATACTTATGTACTGGGTAATTGTGAAGAATAAAAATGTATAAATAGTTTATAGGATATTTTACTACCATGATAAAAATATGCTGGTATAACCCTGGCTGGTGTGGCTCAGTGGATTGAGTGCCAGCTGGTGAACCAAAAATATGCTGGTATAAATTATATTCCTACCTGTTGATCAGGTATTTAATCACATGATAATCAGCTTTTTAAGCTCCCTAAATCCAAGGACATAATATGCTATTTAAATTGAAGATGTTAAAAATAAAGCCTGACTAATTCCTACAGTATTACCAAAATTCCATCCTTGGCTAATTGGTATTGTATTAAATCCCCAACCGTGTTAAATAAGGGTTAATTGCCTCTTCTGCAAGAGAAGATAAATACTGCACACCAAGAAGTATGTCGGTTGCCACATGTTGCTTATAAATGCTTTAAACACAGGGCTCTTCAATGTGATCATCACTGAGCTACCTGAAATTTCATAGCAACTTTGTACAGGAGTCAATACCTTTCCAGGTATCATTTCCAAGAATTTATTAAAACCTTCTGTTTAAGAAGGTGTGGCTTGTTTTCATCTCCCCACCAATAGTCATTTGTAGAATATGCTTGCGTTAAAAAAAATCTTTTTGAAGCTTGATGATTTACAAAAGTTGAATATTCAGGGTGAGTCTGAAAAACCTGTATATTTCATCAGTGTACAGTTAACTAAAGATCAAAACATGAAAGGCATTCATCCTAGTAACATATATAATAATATCTAAAAGCAAAATTGTATCTCAACATTTACCAAAAAACAGATGAAACTACAGTATTAAAAATTTTCCTTACAAAATATTTTTTAAAAATATAAAATGATAAACGCCATCACAAAATAGTTGAATAGCTTCTTCCATATCTCCAATGTTACAAAGATCCAAAAGGCACATGGAGCTCATGAGTTAAACATTATTAAGCTTGAAGTAACTTTGGTGGTTTCTCCAGGTCTGTATGAAATAAAAGCCGATAACAAGAAGTTTCTTAGGGGGATTCATCTGCTGAACACCTGTAAAATTAAGAAAACAACTTAAATTGATATATAACTATGCATGCTTATATTTCTCATCTGTATGACATCTGCAATAAAAGAACTGATTCAGCAAACTAAGTCCTTTCTATTGAATCCTATCATGTTGATGTTAAAATATAAAGAAGTTTAAAAATCCTTTCTGCATCTGATTTTACAACTATCATTTAATTTGTTTTACATACTCGTAAATAGAGGGGAGTTTTCCCTTAAAATCTAAGGAATTTTAAGAGGGGCTTTAATTTGTGAGTACAAGTAGCCTATCTACATATGATAAAAAGATCTCTGAGAGTATGGGCTTTTATAGGTTGTATAGTTTGTTCCTACTTGATGCCAGTGGCATCACAATTATGGTCTCTGGTTCAACTCCCAATCAGGGCACATGCCTGGGTAGTGGACCAGGAGGTCCCCTGTAGGGGGAACATGAGAGTCAACCACACATTGATGTTTCTCTCCCTCTCTTTCTCCTTCCCTTCCCCTCTCTAAAAATAAATAAATAAAATATTTTAAAAAAAGAAATATAAGGATGCACTGAGAAGTGATATAATGGGATTAAAGCTAAAATTAGCACTGCTTTCTAAATTGCTTGAGCTAAGGAGCTGTGTATGCATACAAAAGCCTTGTTAAAAAGAGAGGGTGGGAGGGAGGGGGGAGCACGGGCAGGGATGGGATGGGAGTAATAGACAGAAAACTGTACTTGAAAAATAATTAAATAAAATTTTAAAAAAGAAATTAAGAACAATCTGACAGTAACCAGAAGGGAGGTGGGAAGAGATAATGGGAAGAGTTTTCAGGAACAACTATAAAGGACACATAGACAAAACCAAGGGGCGCTGGAATCAGGGGAAGGAGTGGTGGTGGGGGTGTAAATGCAGACAACTGTATCTGAACAACAATAAAATAATTTTGAAAAAAGAGAATTTTAAAATGGAATGTAAGAACTTTATTAAATATGGACAAAATTTTAACCAACAGTTTAAGGCACAGTATAGAAACTAAAGTTAATTATAAGGAATATTCATAGTCTTCATTGAGTTCCTCTACCTAAAATCACTTCCTTAACATTTTTAATGGGGATTAAATTTATGAACTTTATCAGTGGAAACTATGTAAATGGTATGATGAGAGTAGAGGCAAAAATGAAAGCATTATTAAATTGTGTTTACAAGGGCCCCAATAAAAATATGCTCTATATATAACCTTTTGTCTATACTCCAACTAGCATAGAAAGGTGAAAAAAAAAACCAAGCCATTTCATTCAGTGGATAATTACTTTGTAATGCCTGAAGAAAATAATCCCAAAAGGTAGTGTTTAAGATGTGTAACAAACAAGACAGTTTTAATTTTTTCTTTTAATTCAATTTATTGGGGTGACATTGATTAATAAAATTATATAGGGTTAAGCAAAAAAAGAAAGTCATAGACACAGATAAGAGTATGATAATTACCAGAGGGAAAGGGGGTGGGACAGGTAGAAGAGGGTAAAGAGGGGACAAATGGTAATGGAAAGAGAATTGAATTGCGGTGGTGAACACACCATGTAATATACAGATGGTGTATTATAGAACAAAACAGGTTTTAAGCATACAACTATTAAGAAGTGACTTTGATGATTGAATCAGGGTAATTAGATTGCATCCTAAATTAACATCCAAAAGAAAATGTCAAAATAATTCTTGATAAAATGACATTTAAAGCTTACTTTTGAAACTTTTCAATTAATTTCTTCACCATTTTATCCGTGATGCCAGGACAGGCGGCTTCAGCCACAGCAATACTTTTCTCAAGTTCTTCAATTGCCCGATTCCTGGTAGCATTGTTTTCATCTTGCTGTTTAAGCTGAGAAAGATCAATAGCTATAACATTTAAAATTACTATACTTCTACCTGGCTGGTGTAGCTCAGTGGATTGAGCATGGGCCTGTGAACCAAAAGATTGTGGTTCGATTCCCCGTCAGGGCACATGCCTAGGTTGCAAGCCAGTTCCCAGCAGGGGATACATGAGAAGCAACCATACATTGGTATTTCTCTCCCTCTCTCCTTCCCTTCCCTTCTAATAAATAAATAAATGATTAAAAATTACTATACTTCTTAAGATATATACCCAACGATGATGAATCTGTACTTACTTCAGCAAATGCAGGTGTGATTATCATAGACAAACAGCTCAGAGTTTGCACAAGGTCTTTCTCCTTTGAACAAATAATATAGATTAATACATGTGAAAGCAAAATATTCACTCATGTTTTTGTTATTCTATAGTAAATGTGCATCAATATGAATCCCACCTCCACAATGCCCAATATAAGATAAATCTCTATGCTTTCTTTCCATCACTAATTTCCATCCATTATCTAGAAGGCTTCTAACTGATAGGATTACAACAGATAGCCATGATTCCACTGGATTTATATGTACCTCCAGGTAAAATGCATTTAAAGGTTTACCAGTGGCCACATAAATTACTTCTATGATCTTTTCGTAATTACCTCAAAGCTAATAGCAAATGAAACATACTGTGAAACATACGGGTACACAGTGAGGTAGACAGACATTTAGGGGTATTGTAACTATTTTGGCCATCAAAACCTCACTACATCATTCAAGGAAGTCTATCAAGAGGAAATTATTATATCCATGTACATACTGCCCCATTCTGCAGTTTCTTTGGATCAGGCTTCTTTCGCACAGTGGTAAAATTCCATTCAGGATGCGTATTATTTTCTCTGCTGGTAGATTCCCTAAAATGATTGCCAAAGATATTTCAATAAGTTCCTAAATAATTCAGCTTGGTGAAAATGACAAATCAATGCAGTGGAACTCTGAAGAGAGACTATCCTAGTACAGTAAAAAACATAGTATAAGAAAACATTTGATCTCAGTTTCCAGTAGATACTACATTTTACTAAAGAGTAGCAATGGTTCTCCAGGTGTGCATCACAAGCACACATGGAGACCTCTTACTGTATATATAAAGCCCTTTACTTAACCCCTTTCACTGACTGGATCAAGATCTCCTGTACTGTGGCTTATTTTTTTTTAAGGCTCCTTGGGCAACTCTCATGGGCACCTAAGGTTAACATTCATTAGAATACGCTACAAAACTATCCTGCTACTTTTTTTTATACCCTTCAAAATTTAGGCAATTTCTTTTTTTAAATTTAATCTTCATTGTATTGTTTTCCATTATCATTTAGTTCCTTTATATCTCCCACCCCCAGCAATCAACACACTGTTGTAATACAGGAGTCTTTGAGAGTATTAAGCCAGTGGAGGAATAAATTCTGGTGTAGCCTACAGACTTTTCTAGTCTAAATTAAGTTATGGACTCAGAAGTCAAAATGTTAGTGTGAATGCAGTTAAAAAGCAGTGCAATTTTTAGAGGATATAAATCTATATAAATAAATATATCAGGTGCTTGAATAATGTTGTTTCATTATAATGCTGATGAGGGTTAAAAAAGATTCCCAGCTGGGACCATTATCTCTGTGGAGTTTAATATTCTCGTTTATGTATGTATGGTTTTTTTCCAGATACTCTGGTTTCTTTCCACGTCTCAAAGACATACATGTGAGGTGAACTCATGTGTCTACATTGTCCCAGTCTGAGTGAGTGTGGGTGTGGTGACTCTGTAATGGAAGGGTGTCCTGTCCAGGGTGGGTCCTACCTTGTACCCTGAGCTACCCAGAGAGGCTCGGCCCACCCCAGACCCTGAACTGGAATAAGTGTACTGGAAAACCATTGTTTGACTTGTTTTTATTCACCTTTCTTAGATGGATGTATAGCTGACATTTATTTCAATGCTTTCTTTAGAAGTTTGGTGATGTTTTTGTGAACAGACATATTTAACTCTTTTTTCTATTGATTGCTCTATGGTAAAATTATTTTCATTATGAGACATTTTGTTTCATGTTGCAATTTTCAAGAACCTACCAATTATGTTAAATGAAGATGTATTCTATATAAATGTAGCAGTCTGATTATGGTTTAGTCCACAGACAAGAGGTGGAAAAGTCCTGAAGGTCAGTTCTCCAGAAGGATTTAACAGGTTGATGACAAAGCATGAGAAGACACAGCCCCTTATCACTCTGGGAAAACTAATATAGCCAGCCCCTTTAATCAAATGTTATTCCAAAATATTGTAATATACTCAAGTATCCACTAGGGGTTAGACAGAGAACATGTAAAACTAGAGCAATTCACTTCTAAGAGAAACATGTTTTCAAATTCATTGTATTCCACAGACTGATTTTAAAAAGACTTTCACAGTTTCTAAAGTAAAGCTTTAGAATATGGTTTATATTTTATGCTAGGGAAAGCATATTGGATCATAGTTAAAAGATATACAATATTAAAGCAAGCTATCTAAATAAAAATTAATCTGTACATACGAATCAGAGCCCTCAGAATCAGATTCATCATCACTGTGCCCTTCTGCTTTCCATCTCTTAAATCGATCAATCAGTTCAGTCAGATAAGAAGTCTTCTTTGAATTTTTTACAATGAATTTGTGTTTCAGAAGTTCTTTAGCTGTAGGACGCTAAGGAAAAAATAAAGCATGTTGTGAATGTTTCTAGGTTCTTTATGAATGAAGGGGGTAAGAAATCACTTCAGTTATTAAGTTGAAGCATAAAAGTACATCTGTAGGCAAGAGGACAACTGAAACACCATAGCACAATAGCTAACTCTACTTCTGAAGTGGCTCAGGGCAACCAAATTAAACTCATTCCTTTGGTACCAATTTGTTAAAGCTCACTGGACAAAAGATAGCCTATCTACCAGCAACCTGGCAGGTAGGGGCTTCCCAAAATAAGACAAAGACAAGGTAGAATTTGGAAGATAAAATAAAAATTCAAAACCATTTTAATATAGTGCTTTAAAGTACTGCTATTGTATTTAGTATGAATTGAAAAAAATGGATGAAAACTAGCAAGACTGTAACTTTATTAGCTGCACATATTTGTATGAGCCTCAGATTAATGAATTCATATTGTATCTAAATATAAATACCAGGTGGTGTGGTGGTTATTGCTCCCTAGTATTTTATTAATATCAGAATAATTATTATCAAGTTAAAGGGTCCAGAGGGGAGAAGGGAGAGAATCATAGGGGAAAAGGGGATGGACTCACATGAACAAGTATAAAGGACACATGGACAATAACTAAGGGTAGGGGGCGGAAATGGGAGGGAGGTGGGGAGCACTGGGCAGGGGGTGTGCAGGACTGGGAATATAAGACAGAAAACTGTACTTCAACAAGAATAAATAAAAAATAGTTATGTCAAACTTAGGCAGTTCTTTTTCTTCTTCTATTTTTATTTTTAATTTCTATATCATTAATAACAAACAATACTAAAATAAACATCCTCATATATGTTTGAAAGACCCTCAAAATTTGAGTTTTAATTTGGTTTTAGATACCTTCTATAAGTGGAATTATGTAGTACTTGTTCTTCTGTGATTGGCTTAATTTCTGTAATATTATACTTCATCCATGTTGTCACATATGTCAAGACTTCCCACATTTTTAAAGGCCAAATAATATTGTTATGTGCATATGCCACATTTAAAAAATATTTATTTTAATTGTTGTTTAAGTACAGTTTTCTGTCTTTTACTCCCATCCCAGCCCACCCCCCAGTGCTCCCCACCTCCCTCCCATTTCCACCCCCCTTAGTTTTTGTCCATGTGTCCTTTATACTTGTTCCTGTAAACCCTTCCCCTTTTCCCCTGAAATGCCCCCCTCCCCTCTGGTCACTGTCAGCCTGTTCTCTATTTCAGTTCTTGAATATTTCTACAATAGTTTCCATTTTTTAAAGATTTTATTTATTGCCCTGGCTGGTGTAGCTCAGCGGATTGAGTGCGGGCCTGCGAACCACACGATTGCGGTTCAATTCCCAGTCAGGGCACATGCCTGGGTTGCAGGCCAGTTTCCAGCAGGGGGGACTCACGAGAGGCAACCATACATTGATATTTTTCTCCGACTCTCCTTCCCTTCCCCTCTAAAAATAAATAAATAAAATCTTTTTTTAAATATTTTATTTATTTATCTTTAGAGGGGAGAAGGGAAGGAGAAAGAGAGGGAGAGAAACATCAATGTGTGGTTGCCTCTCATGTGTCTGCCACTGGGAACCTGGCCCACAATCCAGGAATATGCCCTGACTGGGAATCAAACTGATGGCCCTTTGGTTCACAGGCCTGTGGCTCAATCCATTGAGCCCCACCAGCCAGGGCTCTACAATAGTTTCTAGAAGTTACCAGTCAGATATCATTTTTAAAACAGTAAAACAGCTATAATTAAATTTGCTAGGTAAATGAGTGGAGCTCACTAGACTGCAGAAAATATATACAACTTTATTTTGTAATTTCTAAACATTAATTTAAAAATAATGAAGTGAAAACATAACTTTTTAAAAAGGTTTTATTTATTTATCTTTAGAGGGGAAGGGAAGGAGAGAGGGAGAGAAATATCAACGTATGGTTGCTTCTCGTGGGTCCCCTGCTGGGAACTGGCCTGCAACCCAGGCATGTGCCCTGACTGGGAATCGAACCACGATAATCTGGTTCGCACCCCAGCGCTCAATCCACTGAGCTACACCAACCAGGAAAACATAACTTTTTATAAAAAGTGAAAATACAGTTGAATAAAAATCACTATGAATAGTCACACATATATTTTAATAATGACATCCTATTAAATAAATTTTATCTTGAAAATTTCTCCCCCCCAATAGGAAATGATCATTAGAGTAATAAAGAAGCTACTGACCATGCAAAAAAGAAAAAAAAAACCTTAAGAGGGGAGAGAAAAAAGAAACTAATGATCTTGTTAGGAACTGAACAGAATTAGCAACATAGAAAGAAGAACCAGATTCCTGGATGGATCTTAGACAATTTTCACATGCTCTATATTCCTCACTATAGAAAAAAGAAACACATTTGTTGCATATAGATCTAATAATAGGAAACAGTGGCCTCATATACTCACAAATGATGGATCTTTGTTCAGGCAAGCATCAATAAACTCCTTAAAGGACTTAGTAAACTCTCCGACAAGAGTTGGAGGATTGTTTTTTGGAATAAGAAACAAAACTCTCATTGGATGCATATCTGAGTTAGGCGGCTCTCCCTTGGCTAGTTCAATAGCAGTAATTCCCAATGACCAAATGTCAGCCTAAGGTTAAAAGAAAGAAAAAAAAAAACCCTTGAAATTCCATTCCAAAATACTGCCACAAAATTGCCTGTGGAATCTAATGATCACAACAATATTAAAGTGTATGAAGAAATATGATGTTAATAAATTTCTGTTAATAAAATTCATTTTTTAGGTATCAAATTCCCTACTTTGTGCCAAGTACCATATTCTAAGCACCTGAAGATTCAGGTGGTGGGTACATAAACCAGACAAAAATCCCTGGTCTCAGTAGAAGAGACAGATAAGTGAATAATACAATGGCAGATGGTGCTAAGCTCTGTGAAGAAATTAACTCAGGGTAAGAAAATAATGAATGATGGAGTTAAAGGGGCTGCACATTTACACAGATGGCTAGGGAAGACTACCCTAAGTAGGTAATGCTTAAAGCAGAGAACTCACTAGGAAAAAAGTTATTCCAGACAGAGGAAAGGGTTAAGTGCAAAAACTCTGAGACCAGAGTGTATTTGCTAAGTTTTTGAAACTGCAATGAGACCACAGTGGCTGAAGCAGATAGAATATAAAGGAGAGTGATATGAGATAAAGCTAAAGAGGTGGACAAGGGCAAGATCCTAGTGAGTCATGTATGTGATAGTACAGACTTTGAATTTTGTTCCAAGTGAGATGAAAGGAAATTGAAGAGAAAAGAGTTTGAACACTATCAGCAACAAGAGAACTTATAATTTAGCAGCAACATTTGCCATAACTCTAGAAATACTTTAGAAGGGAGAAAAATTAAGGCAGTTTATTAAGTAGGACATTATGTTATATAAAAGTTATTATCAAAAACAAAACAGCTTATACAGGTAACACTTTACTTTTGAGTCATAAGCCGACTGTTGAATAACTTCAGGAGCCATCCAAAATGGTGTCCCCACAAAGGTATTTCTTTTAATTTGTGTATCTGTCAGCTGGCCAGCAACTCCAAAGTCAGCAAGTTTAACATCTCCTTGTTCTGAGAGCAAGACATTAGCAGCTGGGAGGGGAAAAGAAAAACCAATTAAAAAAAAAAACACTTCAGCTTCCTCAGAATGCATCAATTTTGCTTAGGTTAATATTAAATTTTTGTATACCTTTTATGTCACGGTGGATTTTCTTTTCTGAATGCAGATAGTCCAGACCTTTCAAAATCTCTTTTAGCATGGTAGCAATCTGGAACTCATCAAATGGACCAGCTCGCAGCTTAGAGGGAAACACACACACGCATATATGAAAGTTTAAAGCAATAAGGTTCAAACTTGATATTGCCTTTGAAATAAGGGAATTAGATGTATGAAGCAGTTCTGTTTATTAAAACAATATTTAAATACATGAGAAAAATGTAAAAGGTGAGGGAAGAGAGTAAAAAAGGTAAGTCAAAGGATTAGAATGGTTTTTAAATGATTGAGTTCAATCTTGAAATAACACAAGCAGTATTACCTATACACTAGCTTCAAATTTTGAGGCTCTTACATATTTACATCAAAAATTTAAGATACACTTATATAATGACAAAACTACCTTTCTTTTTTCAGATAGGAAAAAAAGACTACTTAAATTTTAAGAGTTATTAAATATTTACACTGAATTCATTTTTAGCTCAGACAGTCCATAAGATTTCCACAGCAACCCAATTTGATCATAGAGGTCACCTGTAGCACAGTTCTTAGCATTTATACACTTTAATAACACTGTAAATGCATAGAGACTTTTTGGGACTCAAATTTAAAATTTAGCCTGAAATATAATAATTAAACTATTCAGACTCTCACTGTAAAAAAAAAAATCAAATCATGGAAGGATAGGGCTTTTCAAATAAGTGTAACACATTTTCCTTTCTTCCTTCATCCCTGTATCAAAGCCAATAGTTCCAACTGGAATACAAGGGAAGCAATGATTAGGATTCAGAAGAACTTGTAATGGAATATCTGAAAATCTCCCTTTAAAATAAATGGTTATTTTAAAATTCTGCTACCTCATAAAGCAAAAACAGTAGACTGTGCAACATTTACAGGAAAGGGTGGGAAACTAAAGTCAGAGCTGAGGTAAAGTTCTGTTTGCTGGAAGGAGGAAAGAGGTAGTGAAAATCAAACATTGCCTACTCTGCCTCACACTGGGAGGGATTCATAGCCTTTTGGCACCTTGTGTATTTCATCTTTCATGAATGCCATATTTATTCTGAATAAAGGCTACTTTCATGTTGAAATTTAACAGCTTAAAATAGAACCCATACTTTGGTCTCACCATTTCATATTAACTGTGGTCTGGATATAGAATATACTCCAGGCATATTCATAGTTTAAATAGATGCCTTTCCTAGGTAACATTATCTATTTACTTTCAACTCTATCAACTTCCACTCCAGATGTTTTTATTTGAACAGTAGTGATTAAAGTCATTATAAAAAGTAAAAATGGTATATTATTTTATTCATTACTGGCAATGAAATTCTGAGGTACTACCAAATAACTAGAAAGCAAACATCATACCAGTCAAGATTAGTAACTTTATTACTGAACATACAATGTTGACAGGTCCAGAGGAGGCATACTCTCTGTTACTTAAGAAATTTGGCAAGATACATATAAAGGGTACAAGCAATCACTCTGAAGGACTTCTTAAAGTGGTCTGGATAAGCCAGTGTATTACCTAAAAAAGTATTTTAAAAATATATTTAAGCAAAAAAACAAGAAAAGGTATCCTAAAGAGTCATTAGCTTATCTGGCATATTTAGGTTGAGTTTAAACTTCAGTAAAAGTAAAATTACAATGAACTGAGCACTGGAGGAGGGGATGGGAGACTCCATGGCAGGGAAATGAGAATGGAGTGGTGGTACAGTTGAGCTTTTATGACTCATTACCAGACAGAAACTTATCCCAAACCTTGTGGTTAAAATGTTTCCTTAGTCATGTTAATAATGATTAGAAAAGGAGAAAAAGGGAGTTGTAAAGAGAAGGACAGTATAGTAGATGGAATAGCATTTTATTTCCAATGCAATCTTGAGAGAAAGAATGCCAAGATCTTGGTCCATTATGCCTGGAGTTCATAATTGAACTTCTCTCCAATGACTGAAGATTGTGCCATGTCTCTAATAGTTAATACCTCTGGCTGAAGGACAGTGTGTTGGCCTTGGGTAATTTACCTCTGTGGTCAACTGAGGATATACAAGAAAGGGACATTTGTTCTTTCAAGGAATGTTTACTACTTTGACTCCAGCCTGTCCCTGATGCAACATGTTATATTATGCCTTCTATTATCATTAGCATATTGCTTCCAACTTTTTTCTTGCTGCTCGTGTTTTAGTTTATTAATCTTCTTATATGTGCTTTTGATGTAAGCCAGTACAATTCATACTGAAGAGAAGTGAGGTATAATAAATTCAATAAAATATGTTAGTATGCTCAAAGACTGTTGATATACAATAATTTTTTTTGAAGAATGGAGAAAATCTTGAGGTATACACTATATAATGTTGACATACATTGGAAGTCATAGTCATAGTCATATTCCATTAGTCAGGTACCAGCTTAAAGTGATAAGTGATAAATACTTAAAGTGATAAATACTCTGTTCAACATTTCTCTTATTTTCTCTTATTCCTGGTAGCCCATGCCTATAAAGCCCAATCTTTTATTAGATTTCTCAAATGGTACTATTCATTTGCACAGGATTACACATGGAGGAAAAAACATATTTTCTCATTACTTGCTCTCCCTACAAAGCCTAGTTAAATGAGATTTATAATTAAATCACAGTATTATTAAATTTAGAGCTGGAAAACAAAAGTAGAGAGATTACTAACTTAATTTCTTCATTTAACATTTGAGGAAATTAAGGCAAAGCGGTCAAATAGCTTACCCAATACTAGGTAGCTAGTGAATGGAAGAAGTAGGACTGGAGCCCAGGTCTCTTGATTTTTAGCCACTATAGGTTAAGAAAAATTTAAGTTCATTGAATTTGTGCTATATTCACACTTTTTTCCATTAGGCAGAGATCAGCATGGCATAATGAGATTAAAATCTCACAACCATTTCATTTGAGATTTCATCAAACTAAACAAACTACTTCTGGGGCATACAGATTGTATTAGGGTTGGGCCAGTGCCCAATGCTTAACATTGCTATCAGTGATCCTGATGAAATCAGTGGACCAGCTTTGTCAGGCTGACAAAAGAGGGAAGAGACTTTGTGAGCACCTTGGGAGACCAAATGAGTTAGCTGTTTTAAGTCTGGAAAGGGCTCTTAATGTTTAAAAAGTGGAAGGAGGATCATGGAGCAATTGTGCTGCTCCTTATGGAGCTAAAGGAAAAAAAAGCTATTGTATGAGAAAACTGACAGGACAAATAGAAATGAAATCTGACTTCTTGCGAATGAAGAATTATTATACAAAGAAACACCACTTGTGTTCTGTCACTAGATAGCAAACAGAAACAAAAAATGAATTCAAGCTTTAGGATATAGGAGTTAGATTAGACACAAGGAAGAATTACTTAAATCAGCAACTAATTAAACTAAGATGAAATCCTAGAAGGAGATGAGACTCTCCATCAAATTTAATTACTATTTCTTTAGAATGCTTTAAGTATGGTTATATCTAAAGGAAAGAAAATCTCTTATGATCATATATATTCATAAGATTATTGGAAAATTTGAGCTATTGGCAATCAGGAGTAAACCCTTTTTAAAATATTTAATCTCTTTCAGTTAGAAAAAATCATCTCCACTTAAAGAATTAAAAAATCACTTGATGATCTTAATCATCAAAAATATATTTTTAGAAACAGCATACTCAATAATTTTAAAGGTAGAACATACTAATAAAAATGCCATATAATATTAAAGATGGAAGATAACTTAGAAATAACTTAGTGCCACTTCTTTGTTTTATACAACATGAAAGTCCAAGGGTTTTATGTGTTTGGTTTACAGTCAATATTTAGTTATCAATAGAATTATCTCTATAACCTCAAATTCCCACAGACCAGCTCAGTAGTCATTCTACTAAACAAAGTTGCCTCTAGTACTTCACATTCAATTTTAAATACAGTGTCATCTTATGAAGATTGTAAAGGAAAATCCATTGATAGAATTACACTAATATGGGGGAAAGAACTAGTGTTTCTCAAAGGCATTGTGGGTGCAAACACATCTTCACTGGGTATAATTCTGCACACTGCAGAATTTTAGCATCCACATCCCTGACCACTAAAAGGGCTATAGCACTTCCAAGTCATTATGACAACCAAAAATGCCATCACATTTCCAAATGACCTATAATGGAGCACAGTGAACTCTATAGAGAACTGGCTTTATAGGCCTACTTGGTCAGAACCCAAGAACTACTTTTAGTGACAGTTACCTGAATTATATATTTTTAAAAATCTAAGAACACTCATTATTTTTAAGGATACAATTACAGAGTAAAAATAAACTGTCAGCAACTGTCACATACTCACTCTTAAATTGTGGGGCTTGATTTTATTAAGCTATTTGCATTTCTTATATACTCTAAGAATGTCAGCAAGAAGCTCAATCCTGCAATACAACAAAATCTACCTAAGGGTAGTGGCCCTAAAGAGTTTAATTTGAACGTAATAACTAAAACAAACACTTAGCTTAAACAAAAGCTGTTGCTTACTCCAATTAAAAAGTTATAGTGTGAATGTGTGTATGGGTTTATTTAAAAATACTTACAAGATCCAGTGCTGAACCGCCACCCAGGTATTCCATTATTATCCATAATTTTGAACCCTGCAAAAGCCATGAAACAATTTATAATTACAAACCTGAGCCAAATAACATAACTAGTATAAATACTAAATCTGATATATTAATGTACTGGTTTCAAAATAGAAGTTTAAAATTAGGTGTTTGGGACCCTGAATATATTTTCCCATAGGATATTACAAAAGAAAGTAAAGTTCTAATATTGACTCTCTCCCAAATTTATTTAGCTTATGATATAGCTAAAAATAGCTAATTATTATTTATTTTAGTACTAGTAAGTTTTATAAAACCCAGAATAAATAAACCATAACTTTAAATCATTATTTTGAATAATAATATTAAGAGAAAAAAAGACACATTAAAGAATAAGTAAGTCGATGAAAACTTGCAGAAATCTGAATTAGGCTTCTGGATGTTTTCCTGTGATTTTAGAGTTTGAGGACACTGGTATCCTCTGCTTTTTTTTTTAGTTTTTGACTTTCTTTTAATGTACTTTACAACTTTACTCAGCCACAATTAATGGAGATTTTTGGTACACACATGGAATCTAGAAAGAATACTTTCTCCTGTAAGTTGTATAAGAGTAAATAGGGAACATAGGGGGAGTACCAGTATGTCAATTCCAAAACAGTTTTGTATAAACATATACACATATATCATTCAGTTCTATCAGCTAAAAATCTCTTTTCATACTATTTCATGAGTGGTATTCTCTGAATTTTTGTGGGACTGCAGAGTTGACTGGAAGATAAATGGTTGATTTTATTATGTGTGCAAATAGGAAGTTGTGAATGGATTGTTTCAAAAGCACATTTCTAAGTAAGATATTTGAAATTTGTAAAGCAAGAATTTTCCCATAAAAATAATGTCTACTTTTCTGGGATAGTCCCCTAAAAGACAACTTAATGCAAAGTTATCCATAGTACAGCAGGAAGAGTAACAGAGAAACTAATTACTATTTATACCATAAAAATGTTTCTAGGGGAAAAAATATGTCCAGTGTTGTGCTTCAACTTGGGATGCCAGGAACACCTTTCTCACCTTTACAGCCCCAGCTGTGGAATGAATATTTTCAAGCTATTGTCAATAGCTTGAAATCCCTGGGATTTCTATTCTAAAAATTCTAAAATCCCTGGGAAGTACCCAAGAGTTTCATTCAAAAGGTCCAAGCATCCTCATGAAGCTGGGGTTTTAGCATGGCAGAGAATGGAATCAGTTACATGCTGATAAATGTTTAGGTGACATTGTAGTGTGGGGAATGGGACTTGGCCTAGGGTTAGGAAGCAGGGAGAGAGGGCTCTGTTTTTTTCTTTCTTGATGCTGACACTACCTGGGATGTATAAGAGAAAGAGAGGACCAATGTGTCCTCCTCCAATCTTGATATCTACTCTCTCCTGTCACAACAGGCCAGCTTGAGTCTTTCCTAGCAGCAGTGTCTATAAAAGGAAAGAGGAAACAATTTCCCATTATGGTGGGAAGGTGAGAGGAGTTCTGAGACTAGGTCATATATATTTTATGTATATAAACTAGGTACTCAGAACCTTAGAATTATAAATCTGGTGTGTATTTATATTCTTTTCCGGAGACTTCTCACAGTGCTGTATAACCTGAGAATGTTTTTTTTTTTTTGCACAAGTTTGATTCTAATAAGTACTATATATATTTTAAAGGTTTTAATTAGCCCTGACTGGTGTGGCTTAGTTGGCTGGGTGCTATCTTGCAAAATGAAAGGTCACTGATATATTCCATTTCTGGGCAGGGCACATGCCTGGGTTGCAGGTTTGATCCCCAGTGGGAGCATGTAGGGAAGGAGCTGATCAACACAGAGAGAAACATTGATTGGCTGCCTTCTGTATGTGCCCCAGTTGGGGATTGAACCCACAGCCCAGGTATATGCCTTGACCAGGAATCAAACTGGCGTCCTTTTATTTTGCAGGACGATGCCCAATCAACTGAGCCACATTGGTCAGGGCAGTACTATATTCTACCTTATGAATTCAGAATGCTTCCCATTTACCCGAAATTGAAAAGAAAAATAAAAGTATCTTATACAACATGTTTATCCAGTTTTCAGTTCTGCATGAGTGAAAACACCTGTTTTCCAAGTTAAAAACAATGTGTGTGAGGGGGAGGGTACCAATTCAAAATAGAACCATACCAACTGTCTGTTATATGCTAAATAATATTCATAGAAAGCTTAAAATTTGGTTAAAGGTATGACCAAACAACTTTTATATGTGAAAAGAAGGCTTTCTGCTAACAAGCAAGTTTTTTTTCCAGTTAAACTATGACTCTTTTGAGACAGGCAAAGAACAGAACTGCCTAATAGCTTTTCTGTGTGCTTCCTTCTGAGCACCACTTCCAGAGACAAGCTTCACTGGAGGATAGGTACAGCTCTGGACATTCAAAAGATTGCTAGGCAGGCATGAGGGCTGAAGCAAGATCTGAGTGGGCAAAAGTGTAAATGGCAAGCTGGTGGGGTTCCTCCCTGTTCAAGGAAGCTTAAGCCACAAAAGCTCTTCTTACCAGTTCTTTGACCACAGAAAAGCTCAATGAAAACACTAATCACAAGTAAACAAAACAAAAAAATCTAGATCCTATGTTTGCATTCTTTTGGAGGGACTTAAACTTACACTTTTCATTTTTGATAAAAGATGTTTGTGTTGGAGAATGCAAATAAGTATATTTGGGTTTTCTTTTAAATAATTTAAAAAGCTAAGATGGTGTCTACATACTAGTTTACAATTCCAAAAGAGTCAAGTGGCTGGAAGCCATAATCCTACGTCTGGAACATTTAAGCATCAGAAGTCCCTGAAGGGAAAACACCATTTCTCCACTTATAAAATGATCCACAAATTTTAAAAATGGGTTGGAGGAATAAGTTTAGAGTGATGCATCAACATAGGTGGTCAGCTAAGGGTTAGGAAGTGGCTCTCTGTCTCTAGAGTAAATACTCCAGAATTGTATGTACTATTTACTGAGGAGAGATTGAGGCTGGGTTTTGATAAATTACCGGTGTCTTGAGTATCAACTCTTACCCCATGAGGCCTTTGAACCCCACTATTTTCTGTTAAAGTGGACACTTGGCCAAAGGAAAGAGAAATACTATGGAACTTGGAATTCATTTGTTCATAGAAAACATATTTAAAATACTCATTCTATGTATTCAAGAGATCATTATATTATATATCAAGTACACATTGAATGAAGCAGGCTGGTCGATAAATTCAATAGCCAATCATGACACTGACCACATAAAACAGTATGTAAATATAAGGAAAAAAAGCCAATCATCAAAGGATGAATGTTGTATGGTTCCCCTTATATATGGAATGTAAGGTAGTGAAATTCAGAGACAGAGAGAGTAGAATGGTGGTTACCAAGGACTGTGGTAAGGAGAGAATGAGCAGTTACTGTTTAATGTGTACAGCTTCAGTTGTGAAAGACTGAAAAGTCATGGAGATGGATGGTGGTGACAGTCTGTACACTTAAAATGGTTAAAATGGTAAATTTCATGATGTTTATTTTACTATAATAAAAATAGAATGTAAAATTTTATAAAACTACAAGTGACAATACAGATCATCTTGCCAGATACTTTACCACCTCTGAATCATTCTCTTTCCATCTAGAATGCCTTGTTTATACTCCACCTTCACATCTCAACCTACATCAGAATGATATTCAAGAATTAGTTCAAATGCCACTCCCCCTGTTTCAGGGTCATTTTACTTTATGTACCCACAGATAAGTGAATAATATGAGGCAAATCAGATATCCCTATATCTAATTTGAGGCTAAAAACAGAGGCTGGAACCAGAGACATGAACTTAGAAATTGTCAGAATAAAGCGAATAAGACTGAACAGGGAAAACAAGCAAAATAAGAGGAATACACACAAATAAATGTTTGTTGAACTGAATCATATGGGGTTTCTTAGAGGTATGTTACATGAATTTTAAAGCTATTCTTATTTTGAGAAAAAAAAAACATTGTATGGAGAAATTTTTTTCCCTTCAATTTTCTCCATGCTTTATAAGAAAAATCCTCCTATTATTTTTAAATTAAAGAATATCCCAGAAACATTCATCAAATGCTGGATGTATACACACACAAGAGTGTCAGGAAAAATGAGAAGGCCACAAAATTGTACAGACTCTATTCTGGAACATTTTACTTAAATCATTCAAATTTTTAAAATAAATTTCAGTGGTAGTAGTATGTGGAGGGGGCATATTTCCTTAACATAAACAAAAATTTAAAAGCATTTTTCAACAGCAATAAAAGCATGATTCAAATTCTAGTAAATGCTTAGTGAGCTTTATTTTAATATTCACATTGAACTAGAAAAATATTCAAAGATTATAAAAAATTTTTCCAATATTATGAGATCAGAAAGGAAGGGTTTGCTTATTTTAGTACATTTTATAAAGACCAACTTTGTCTCTCAAGAAAATCTGCAGTGAATTAAAATTAAAGGAAAATACTGTGGTCATACTGATGTGTTTGTCTGGTTTTTGCTCTTGTTTTTAAAAATGAAGTTATACAGTGAACTCAGTCAAAATGAATACCTAGTACATTTTTCATGTCTCAAGGAAACCATTACAACTGCATACAGTTCCACAGAGCATATAATTTTCTCTCAAACGCAATAAATTTTCCTGAAGCATACAGTGAGGTCTTGGTTATATATGATATCCTGTGTAAGGACAACCTAAGAAAATCCCATATCCTACTTTACTCAATTCATTTGACTCACAAATTCCCCATGTCATCTGAAATGGAAGTATGGGTCACAATAAGAACACAAGTTGATTGATAATGCAGTTCCTTGATGGCACTTAAAAGGTGTAGTCTTGAATTACATTGACTTCATGAAACAGAACACTGTTATATTTGATATGATTTTACTTTAAAAATGAGGCAGAGAAGGGAAGATGGTGGTGATAGAGGTGGGACTGGAGTCCACTTCCCCCTGTGCACAGGTGAAACACCTAGCTGATCTTCTGAGGAACAGAGTGAACAGCTAATGGTATCCCAGCATATATAAAGGTTGGAGGCCAAAAATATAGAGAGCATTGAAAAATCGGACGAATAGGTGGAAGCTGTGAACACCAGTATACTTGCTGGAAGAGGAAACGCACCAACAAAGGAACCCACAACAGATAACAACAGAAGAAGGTGAAGGAGGGAGCAGAGCCATACTAACCTCAACCCAGGACTGATTTAGAAATACAACAAAATGGTGAGGAAATAACCCAGAATGAACAACTGAACAAGAGTAAGAGAGATGCCTCAAAACCATGTACACACAAAAGAACCGGCTTCAACACAACCTACCCACACCTGCACAACAGAATACAAGACAGGGTGGATGGAGTGACCCTCGGTTAACCAGCTGGAGGGAAGAACCCACCAAAGAAAGACCCAACAATGATAAAAACCCCAAAACATACAGAGAACCAACATAAATGACAGCCCAAGACCAGTGAGCTCAGGAGATCAAGAAGACTGCACCACTGAATCTCACAGGTCTTCTACCATAGAGGTTCATACCATGAACCCAGGGAGTAAGAACAGATAAATTTAAAAAGCAGAGGCTAACAAGAAGAATCTCACAAACAATGGGAAGGCAAAGAAACAATCCAAAAATGAAAGGAAAGGAGGAAGTCTCATAAGAAATGCTAAATGAAATACAGGCAATTGAGTTCAAAGCAATGGTTATCAGGAAGCTCATTGAGCTCACAGAGAATTACCAAAAACAACAGGGAAACAACAATGAACTCACTAAAAACTGTATCAACATGAAAAAGGAAACTGAAACTATCAACAAGGGCCAAGAGGAAATGAATACAACTTCCAAATTGAAGAACACAGTAGAAATAATCAAAACCAGGCTAGATGAAGCAGAGGATTGGATCAGTGAGCTAGAAGACAAGGTAGAGAAAAACACCCAGAAAGAATAAGAAAAGGAAAAGAGGCTCAGAAAGAATGAAGAGGGGTTGCAGGCCAACATAAAACATAATAATATCCGTGTAACAGGAATGCCAGAAGAAGAAGAGCAAGAGATAGAAAACCTATTTGGAAAAGTAATGATGGAAAACCTCCCTAATTTCATAAGAGAAAAAGTCACACAAATCCAGGAAACAGAGAGTCCCAATCAAGAGGAACCCAAAGAGGCGCACTTCAAGACACATCATAACTAAAATGGCAAAATTCCAAGATAAAGAGACAATCCTAAAGGCAGCAAGGGAGAAACAGGAAGTAACATACAAGGGAGCCCCAGTAAGACTAGCAGCTGACTTTTCAATGGAAACGTTCCAAGACAGAAGGGAATCGCAAAAAATATAACAAGTAATGAAAACCAAAGGCCTCAACTAAGACTACTTTATCCAACAAGGATCTCAATTAAAATGCAAGGACATATAAGAAGCTTTCCAGACAAAAGAAGCTCAAAAATATACCTCCTCCAAACCAGCTCTGCAAGACATGCTACAGGGTCTGCTTTAAGAATAGAAAGAAAAACAGTAAGAGAGGAACACACGTACAAAGAATGGCAATGAATAAGTACCTATCAATAATAACCTTAAACATAAATAGATTAAATGACCCAATCAAAAAATACAGAATATGTAAATGGATAAGAAATCATGACCCACATATATATTGCCTACAAGAAACCCACCTCAGAACAAAAGACTTTCACAAACTGAAAGTGAAGGTCTGGGAACAAATTTTCCAAGCAAATGGACAGGAAAAAAAAAAAGCCAGGGTAGCAATACTCATATTAGACAAAATAGACTTAAAAAAAAAAGGGCCATGAAAAGAGACCCAGAAGTTCACCTCATAATACTTAAGGGAAGAATCCATCAAGAATACATAAACATTGTAAATATATCTGCACCCAAAATAGGAGCACCGAAATACATGAAGAAAATCTTGGAGGATTTCAAGAAAGATATTGACAGCAACACAATTATAGTAGGGGATTTCAACACCCCACTGTCAAAAATGGATAGATCTGCCAAATAAAATGTCAACAAAGTTATTGTGGCATTGAACAATGCCCTACATCAAATGAACTTAACTGATATATATACAGAGCCCTTCATCCCAAAGAAGCTAAATACACATTCTTTTCAAATGCACATGAAATATTTTCAAAGATAGACCACTTGAAAGAACACAAAACAAGCCTCAACAAATTCAAGAAAATTAAAATCACATCAAGCATTTTCTTTGACCACAAGGGACTGAAACTAGAAACCAACACCAAGGGAAAAAAAACCCCAAAACACTCAACCTGATGAGGATTGAATAGCATGCTATTAAACAATGAATGGGTCAAGAATGAGATTAGGGAAAAATCAAAAAGTTTCTTGAAACAAATGAAAATGAATTCACAACAATCTAAAACTTATGGGACAGTGAAGGCAGTCCTGAGAGGGAAGTTCATAGCCATACAGCCCTACCTAAAAAAGATAGAAACATTTCAAACAAACAACCTAACCCGACGCCTCCAAGAACTCAAAGAACAACAACAAAGACAGCCCAGAGCAAGTACAAGGAAGGAAATAACCAAGATCAGAACAGAAATAAATGACATAGAGACTAAAAGCACAATTCTAAGGATAAATAAATCCAGGAGCTGGTTCTTTAAAAAGATATACATAATCATCAAGCCTTTAAGCAGGCTCATCAAGAAAAAAAAGACAGAGGACCCAAATAAACACAATCACAAATGAAAGAGGAGATATTACAAATGATACCACAGAAATACAAAGGATTGTAAGAAATTACTATGAAGAACTGTATGCCAAGAAATTGGAAAACCTAGGTAAAATGGAGAAATTTTTAGAAAAATATAACCTTCCAAAAATCAATGAAGAAGAAGGAGAAAGCCTGAACAAACCAATAACAGCAGATGAAACTGAAGTAGTAATTAGAAAGCTTCTGACACACAAAATCCCTGGGCCAGATGGTTTCACAGGAGAATTTTAGAAAGCATTTAAGGAAGAGCTAACCCTGACTCTTTACAGACTATTCCAAAAAATTCAAGAAGATGGAAGACTCCCAAAATCTTTTTCTGAAGCCAGCATGATCCTCATCTCAAAACCAGATAAAGACGTAACAAAGAAAGAAAACTTTAGGCCAATATCGCCCATGAACTTGATGCTAAAATCCTCAACAAAATATTAGGAAACTGCATCTGAGAATATGTTAAAAAGATTATACACCAGAATCAAGTGGGATTCATCCCAGAGATGTAAGGATGGTACAATATTTGCAAACCAATAAATTTAATACTTCACATAAAAAAAGCAAAGAAAAAAACCCACATGATTATATCAATAGATGCGGAAAAGGCATTTTATAAGGTACGGGACCGATTTATGATAAACCCACTTAGCAAAGTGGGAATAGAGGGAATATTCCTCAACATAATAAAGGCCATATATGAGAGATGTATAGCCAACATCATATTTAATAAGCAAAAACTAAGATTTTTCCCACTAAGATCAGAAACAAGACAAGGATGCCCGTCACCACCACTCCTATTCAACATAGTATTGGAAGTCCTAGCCACAGCAATCAGACAAGAAAAAAAATAAAAGGCATCCAAATTGGAAAGGAGGAAGCAAAACTGCCATTGATTGCAAATGACATTTTAGCGTACATAGAAAATCCTATAGACTCCACCAAAAACCTACTTGATCTATTAAGTGAATCTGACAAATACTGAGACATAAAGTCAATACTCAGAAATCAAAGGCATTTTTGTACACTAACAATGAAATATCACAAACAGAAATCAGAAAAAATCCTATTTGCTATAGCAACAAGAAAAATAAAGTATCTAGGAATAAACCTAACCAAGGAGGTTAAAGACCTATACTCAGAAAAATATACAACACTGAAGAAAGAAATTAAGGAAGAAACAAACAAATGGAAGCATGTACCATGTTCATGGATTAGAAGAATCAACATCATCAAAATGTCCATACTACCCAAAGTAATTTATAGATTCAACGCAATCCTTATTAAAGTACCAATTATATATTTCAGTTAAAGAACAAACATTTCACAAATTTATATGGAACCATAAATGATCCCAAGTAGCTGCAGCAACTCTGAGAAAGAAGAGCAAAATAGGAGGGATCATAATACCTGATACCAAACTGTATTACAAGGCTACTGTAATCAAAACAACCTGGTACTGGCATAAAAATAGGCACACAAACCAGTGGAACAGAATAGAGAGCCCAGAAATAAACCCAAGTCTCTACGGTCAATTAATATTTGACAAAGGGGGAAGAAGCATAAAATGAAGTAAAAATAACCGCTTCAACAAATGGTGTTGGGATATCTGGACGGCTACATGCAAAAAAATGAAACTCGATAACCAACTTACACTATACACAAAAATGAATTAAAGGTGGATAAATGATTTAAATATAAGTAGTGACACCATAAAAGTCCTAGAGGAAAACTTCGGCAGGAAAACCTCAGACATTCAATGCACCAACATCTTCACTGATATGTCCCCTAAAGCAAGGGACATAAAAAAAAAAAAGAAACAAATGGGATCTCATCAAATTAAAAAGTGTCTGCATGGCTAAAGACAACAGTATTAAAATGAAAAGAGAACCAACTATATGGGAAAACATATTTGCCAATGATACATCAGACAAGGGTTTGATCTGCAAATTACATAAGGAACTCACATGACTCCACTCAAGGAAGACAAAATACTCAATTAAAAAATGGACAAAAGACCTGAACAGAGAGTTCTCCAAGGAGGATATACAGAGGGTCCAGAGACATATGAAGAGATGCTCAGCATCACCAGTCATCAGAAAGATGCAAATTAAAACCACAATGAGAGACCACTTCACACCAGTCAGAATGGCCATCATAAATAAATAAACAAACAAGTGTCGGAAACGATGTGGAGAAAGGGGAACCCTAGTGCACTGTTGGTAGGAATGCAGACTGGTGCAGGCACTGTGGAAAACTATGCAATTTCCTCAGAAAACTAAAAATGGAACTGCCTTTTGATGCAACAATCCCACTGCAAGGATTATATCCTAAGAAGCCTGAAACACCAATTCAAAATAACCTATGCACCCCAATGTTTATATCAGCACAATTTACAATAGTCAAGTGCTAGAAGCAACCTAAGTGTCTATCAGTAAATGAGTGGCTCAAAAAATTATGGTACATTTACACAATTGAATACTATGCAGCGGAGAGAAAAGAAGAAGCTCCTACCCTTTGCGACAGCATGGATGGAACTGGAGAGAATTACGCTAAGTGAAATAAGTCAGGTGGTAAGGGACAAATGCCATATGATCTCACCTTTAAGTGGAACATAATCAACAACAAAAACGCAAACAACATATACTCAGAGACATTGAAATTAAGAACAATGTAACAATAGCCATAGGAGAAAGGGAGGGGAGAATGGGGGGAAGGATTTTCAGGAACTACTAAAGGACACATGGACAAAACCAAGGGGGAGTGTGGAAGCAAGGGAGGGAGGTGGGTTTGTTTGGGGTGGGGAGAGTAGTGGGGGGAAAATGCAGACAACTAATTGAACTGAACTGAAATAATTAAAAAATAAAATAAAACTGCACTCCCCTCAAAAAATGTAAGCCCACATATCTCCACCTTTTGTTGTTGTTGTCATGTTTTTTAATCCTCATCCAAAGATATGTTTATTGATTTTTTGAGGGCCATGGAGAGAGGGAGAGAGAGGGAGAGAGAGGGAGAGAGAGGGAGAGAGAGGCAGAGAGAGAGAGAGAGAGAGAGAGAGAGAGAGAGAGAGAGAAAGTGAAACTTAACTGTGAGAGAGTAACATTGATTGGTTGTCTCCTATAAGTGCCCTGACTGGGGATTAAACATGAATCCTAGGTTTGTGTCCTGACTGGGAATCAAACCCGCAACATTTTGTTGTATGGGATGACATTTCAACCAGCTGAGCCACCCATCTAGGGCTGTCACACTATGTTTTAATATAAATGGAAAATAAAAAAGTTGGTCAATTTAAGAAAGTATTTTAAATACATGACATTAGAAGGTTATAAATTTGCAAGATATTTCATTTTTGTGTATATATCTATATAGAGATAATTCACATATTCATTTACTTTGCTGTAAATATATACAGAATACAAATAATACCAACCAGCTGTGAATTTCTACAATTTTATCATGAAGTGACATGTTCTTCAAAGTAGTCTTTCACTTTATGGACTTTTATTAATAATGGGTAAAAGAAATAAGAATAATTAAGGCTAATCCTTTAATCCTGTGGAGGTTGTGTTAAAAAAATTACAGCATAGGTAACATGTATATGAAAGATATATTCATTACTAGTATGTGCTGAAATGAGAAAAACAATTTAAAAACACTGCAAATTTGCATTTACTATATTTATATAATAAAATACATGATTATTTATTTTCAGTTACAGTCTAGAAACTATTAAACCAAAAATATAAAAACAAAGAATAAAATTTTACTTTTCAAACAATGGAAACAAGAATATTGCTAAAAAATACTGCCAAAAATGTCTTTAACATTAATTAATCAGAATCTTCAATAGTTGGCTTTGCAAAACATTTGTAACAGTCATCACACACAATATTGCTGTGCTGAAGGCATAAATACCTTTCACAACACTTGCAAAAATATTTTGATAAGTAACTTGTTTTGGATGCACAACATCTAACATATTTTTCTTTTTCTGCTTGTCGAAGGAGCCATATCTATGTTGTCAGTAGAATTTCCTTTTGAAATTGATGAAGTTTCGGGTGTATAGGTTTATGTACACCTATAGATATTTTTAAATGCTTTTTATTTGTTCTGAAACTACCTGTGTTATGAGATTTCTAATAAATATTCTGCAGCTTATTTTGACATCGCTATTCAGCATATGAATAGTCTGAGCACTTATTGCTGCAATATTCAAAATTGTGTAGAATATAACCATAGGCCATCTTCTGGTATTCCTGCCACATTATATGTAACTACCATTTGGTCCACAGTGTTAGGACCAAACTTTATTTGGTCGTAATATTCTATTATGTCAGGCTTTTGTGAATCTAAATTTATGGCATCATTGAGATGCATACCTGAAACTAGAATTATACATTTTCCCTTTTTTGGGTATATGATATACAAATGTGTAATTTGCACCAAAGGCAAACAAGTTGGCTTTTTGAGACCTGTTTGTAGAAGACACAAATTCAGGGGGTGGTTAGGGGTTATTCTTATAAACAGTACCTATATGAAAACTGCTCCTTCTGCAAGTCAGAGAAAAGATTTGTATCAGTGAACCAGTTATCTGCTGTAATATTATGTTCTGGTGAGTAAACAGGTTCTGAATGTCTCTTGATTACATTTGCTAATTAATTACTAATCAAGTAAGGATCTTTGGGCTATTTACTGGCATATATTTCAAAATTCTCTGTGTAAAACACTTTTGAATAGACCTTAGCAAAAAAAAATTATACTGTATTTACTAGGCTTGGATGGGATATATTATCAAAACCCACATTTGCCTCTAAATCCAGGTAACATTCATCTACTGTTATATTATTTCCCATAGAGTAACATAATTTATAATTTTCTATAAATGCTGAGAAAATGTCTCTCATAGTCAGTAATCTGTACCCTTTCAGGTGTTCTAAGGGGTTAAGTTTGTCATCAAACCTGATATAATTATGAATAAATCTAAATCTCCATAAAGATATCATAAGTCTAAAAAGTTCAATCCTAATACCATCTGTAGCCCATAAATCCTGTAAATTTAGATAATTGCTGAGACATAAACCAGCTAGATATGAGGCTTAAAAATATTTTCAATTCAGTTTTATCTATTCATTTAGCATCTCTTTCTCATGAAAACTGACTTGAAATAAAATCTATGTATTTATTTGTATACAATAAGATTAGATCTAAAATATCATTTGTGATAAAGCAGTTCCAAGGCTTTAAGTTCTGTCTTGGCATTTTTTGCATTTGGACGAACTAATGGAAGTTGACACAAAATATTCCATGACTGTTTTATAATTTGTCTTCATATTGGATCTTTCCTCCATTTTGATTCTTTATCCTTTCCAAAACAATACTCTTCACTTATGTCTAATTCGTCTTCTCTTTCTTCACTAGAAACATCTTGTTCAGTATCCAAATCTTCTCAACAAACTTCCACATAATCTTCATCTTCTAAATTACTTTCACATTTGGCTCTATAATTCTCATCATTGAACTCAAGTAGCACGTGAAGTTCTTCAGTATCTCTTGGATTACTGAATTGATATATTTTTCCAACCATTTTCAATGATAAAAAACAAAACAAAACAAAACACTGACTTCAAAGTTCACAAAAAACAAACGAACAAACAAACAAAAAAAAAAACCAAAACAAAAAAACCTACGCCAACTGAGACTTCAGAATCCACGGTATCTATCAGGTATTGGATTGGCAAAAAAATGTGTTTAGCTTTTTTCCCATAAATTAAAAGATACATTTTTTTCACTTTTACCAATAACTTTATTGATTTGGATATTTTGAGTATGCCAGCTATATCCCATGTGGTATAACATTGATTGTTCTCAATTAATGTCTCAATTTGATTGCTATCAACTTCAACTGGTCTACCTGACCATGGAGCATCATTCACTGAGAAATCTCCAGCATGAAACTTCACAAATCACTCAACACATTCAGTAAGTCATAGCACTTTCTCCATACACTGCCCAAATCTTTTTTTGTATTTCAGTGAGTTTTTACCTTTCTTGAAATAATAACATGTACTTGCTGAAAATGTTGCATATTTTCTTCCTCCTTTGATATTAAAATGACTACACAAAAACTTACCAATTTTTATGTTTTTTAATACACACTGAATGACAGCTATTACAATATAATATAACAAAATTGTTTTGAATGAAATTAAAGACTAATAAGTGCTACTAGGGGCACCTTATGGAAAAAACCAAACAAACTTTTTGGCCAACCCAATACAATTTACTACTGAATATCACACACTCATAAAACACATGCTATAACCAAAGTGATGGTTTAAACATTATGGCTTTATGTTAGTCACATACAAATGCACAGCTAGTCATGAGCTTGAACCTATACACCCTGACATATGCAACAATATTTAAGAAAAGAGTTTGTTCGTACCTCTCCAATCAGCCATGACCTCTTCAGGGTTAAGACATGTTAGCTAATAGTTCTGTATCACTGACTGGTGTGAGTAAGTCTATAGTCACGATTTGGACAAAAACTATCAGTCATATTTACTTTAAAACTAACTACCTATTGGATGAATTGTAAATGTATATTACAAGGGGAATTTTTTTAAAGGTGAAATCTTAAGAATATATAGGAATATATAATACAAACAGAACTATAACTCATTTTCCATGAGAGTACTGAACATGAATAAACAAAAGCTATAAGTAACCAATAAAACAGTCAATACTGTTTCAGTATCCATCTAAAATATAATATAAAATAACTCATTTTAAATAGGGCTTATTTAATATTTTATGTTATTATTTTTATTAAAGATTTTATTTATTTATTTTTAGAGGGGAAGGGAAGAAGAGAGGGAGAGAAACATCAATGTGTGGTTGCCTCTCATGGGTCCCCTGCTGGGGACTGGCCTGCAACCCAGGCATGTGCCCTGACTGGGAATCAAACTGTGATCCTTTGGTTCAGAGGCCCATACTCAATCCACTGAGCTACACCAGCCAGGGCTTATTTAATATTTTAAGTTAGTTATCAAAAGTAGCTTATCTGTTACATGCTTAAAAATAGGAAGGGTTCAGGTCTGTTCCAGAGTGGGTCTGCAATTACCAGGATTCAATCCAGTAAGAATAAAGCAGAATGAGCAAACAAATCTCTTTTTCTCTCTCTCTCTCTCTCTCCCCCCCCCCTCTCTCTCACACACACACACACACACACCCCAAGAAGAAATTCTTGGGGCTTCCTACAACCAAGTCTGCTATCGTAACTAGAAAGGGGACCTAAAACTATTGAAATTGAGTGACCATAGGGTTACTACAGAGGAATATTACTGCTAAATAAACCTTCTAGGAAAGAATATGAACGTAAATATGTTATGAATAATCAAATAATTATGTATATAGTAAAATGGAGTAATGGCTCATCCTACGAAGTAAATTGGAGAGGAACTGCCAGGAGAACCATTTTTTAAAGCCTTTCCTGAAGACTTCATACCACCACCCCTCCAAAACAAGTCTAGAAGTAGCAACTTGCTTATTTGTGCTCTGTTTGCACCTTGCACGTACTTAATCATAAAATCTGCACCTTTTTAGCGAAATATGGGATTATGAGCCACTTAATGGCAGAAACGGGTTGTTCATTTTTACATTCAGCATCTAATAAAGTAAGAACCATAGTGCCTGTTTGACTGTTTAATGATTCATTCTTTCCACAATCATCTAATTCATTTAATATTAGAATAAATTAAACTTTGTAAAAAGGCAGGGAAATTGATGATGAGTTTCTAAATCAGTATTAACTAATATAGACAGATTATCCTAGGATTTTTTTTAGTGAGCAGAACATAAAAATACAGCATTAATTTTTACACAGGCTAACAGCTTGAGAAGTTATAAACATACCCCTTTGACCTACAGATAGATAAAGAAAAAAATTGAACAACCCCCACCCCCATAAACCCTGAAAAGCAAAGATCTAATAGTGTCTTCCTTTGAAAAATTCAACACTAGAATAAAAATTTTTAATTTTAACATAATTGAAACTCTAACCTAAGCTAGATTTTTCTAACTATTCATGCTTCACATTCAATAGACACAAATTGAACTTCTAACTCTGGAGGCCAAGAATTCTTAGCTTTACTAACCAAAGAGTATTTTTGTTATGCAGTAACATTTCCATCTCCTGAAACTTTATGCGTCTGTTAATTCCATGATCCTAAAACTAAAAATGTGACTTTTTTTGGGGGGGAGAAACATATATTATTCAATTTAACTCCATTTGAACAAATATTTATTGTATACTTAAGATGTGCCACGCCCTGTGCTAAGTGATGTAAAAACCAAGACTGGTTGAGCTAAACTTCCTGCCATGAAGAAAAAAAAGAGAAAAAGAATTCATGGCCATGCACAATAGTGTGGTGATTGCGGAGGAGCAGGGGGAGAGGATGGGTGGAGATGGAAGTGGGTATAAGGTGGATAAATAGTAATAAAAAAATCAATAAAAATAAATATTTTTAAAAGGAGAGGGAGATGTGTAAATAACCACCATCCTCAATGGAATAAGTGACATACTTATATATTCTATCAATTCTAAGGTTGAAACAGACTAGACCCTGAGCATAATGTGTGAAAGCACAGGGGAAAAGCTCCTTTCCAACAAAGCATATGTCTCAAGAACCAGCTGCACCTCTGTTCATCCATCAGTCCAAAAGTTCAGGTGTAGAAAAAATGGTGCAAATGAGTATTGGGATGCATTGAGGATAAGCTGCGAAATCTATAGTTTATTTGGCACCGTAAATGGAGCTAGATTCTGTCTGGAGACTAAAGACTGTGAAATTCTAATTTAAGACATTGCATTTCCAAAAACCGGAATTAAAAAAAAGAAAGAAAAACTTATAATGACAATACATTATGACTTAAATAATATAACACACACATTACCTTTAAATATGATCCATAGTATTTTGTTACATATGAGCTATCACACTGACTCAAAACAGTTATTTCTTGCTGAATGTCTTCAATTTCATCTTCAGCTTCCTCAAGGTCTATGATTTTAATAGCAACCACTTGCTGGGTACGATTATCAATCCCTTTGAAAACTTCTCCAAAGGAGCCTTTGCCAATGCGTTCTAATTTGGTGAACAGTTCTTCTGGATCAGCTATATTATTCTAAAAGGTGGGAGAGAAAGAAAGAACACATATGTTTTGCATCAATTTTTAAATGATGAAAAATAAATCATACAGGACATTAACACATTTTTAAAGACATACCAATTTCCTTGACTCTTCATATGTGCTTTGTTAGAACAACAGCAATCCCAAATATTCAGCTAGTTCATACTCTACTGGATCACCCACACCCACTGGGATTAGCTGATCCTGCTACCACAAACAGCCCTATACAAGTGAATGTTGCCTCTGACGCCTGCCAAAGGGCCAGACACATTTCACAATAAAGTAGCTAGTTATAGATAGTTTGCACATTAATGCTATGGGAGCAATAGTGAAAGAATTCCTAGCCTAAGCAATAGGTAGGTGAATCATTAAAAATTCAACATTCCACCAGCAGTATATTACCTTTTAACTCTCCTTTTATCTTTCCAACTTGGACATCTCAATCACCCCACTTACACTTCTAAATCACCATGTAAACACCGCAGAAACCACAGAGTTAAGAATCTATGAGTCTCCTTTTCTTTACTTGAGATTTTATTCACATATAATGTTCTCATCAATGGCTGAGACAAGATTCTATGTCTTTATCATAATTGCTGGTACTCATAAGAAATGGTAATATGTAGGACTTTCACAACTTATCTCATAGTGGCAACTGAGAGTAAGTCAAGCATAGGTTTTTAGGTTAACAAATGTATAGGTATGACTTAGATTTATAAATTCCTGTCCTTTCTTGAATTACAATTATCCTTTATCTAATCATATACATTTTCAACTGAAATTTTATTCAAATACAACCTTTATATGGTTACTTAAGCTCATTTACTGAGTATTCAATATACTCCTATTCAAGTAGAAACACAAGATCTCCAAATCTCCCCAAAAGGCATGTTTTAATTTTTATTTTAAGTGCTTTATTACTCTACATCTAAAACTTTATTTTGAGTTCCTTCAAAATATAGGAGAATTCTATCTAGCTCTTGTGAGCTATCTATATTTAATTTGGATCTGGATCACATGTTCATTTACAACTTTACCTAGTTGTCAATTTCAGGAGACAAACAGCACATTCCCTTATACATTCATTTATTAGACAAAGTGATCATTAAAGTTTATTTTCTCTCTCACCAAACTGACTAATTTTGAGTAACTTGAAAACTTATGATAACCTTAATTTTTTTCACCAACTTTTCTTTTTTACGACCTGCTTAAACAAAGTTTACACATGGCCTGCTTGATTTATAAGGTTTCTCATTTTTCTTGGTTGGATTTTTTTCTAATTCTAAAAGCTACATTTTCTATGTAATAGTCTCTTTGATGTTGCAAGGTACTTTTTTTTAAGATTTTAATTTATTTATCTTTAGAGGGGAGGGGAAGGGAAGGAGAAAGGGAGAGAAATATCAATATATGGTTGCCTCTCATGTGTCCCCTGCTGGGAACTGGCCTGCAACCCAGGCATGTGCCCTGACTGGTGCAAGGTACTTCTTATCCCCACCCACCTAGAGTACCCACATGAAACAAACATATCTTGAGCTTCCCATACAGGCTTTTAAAAATAGGATAGACATTCAGTAGATTGGAAATGCCTTTTTAATGCTCATATTTTGTTATAACATGTTCTCCAAATTCTGAGTACTGTCATTATTGATGTCCTTCGTGTTCTATTTCTCACAATGAAGACATTGTACTTCATTGTCATTACTATTACATAGCTGGTAAACCAAAGGTACTTCTCTTCCTACTCTTGGTGATTATGGTTCCTGTCTTTCTAGTACCTTGTGGCAAAAGAAAAAAAGCTCATCAAAGAGTCTGGTGACAGGTTTACCTCTCTATAACTTTCTAAATTCAGGGGATTTAAAAAAAACACAAAGAACAAATCTTTCAGTTTTATTGAGGTAACTACAAAACAACTCTAAATGTTGTAAATATGTCATGATTAAAAAAACAGTATGTACTTTGATACACTGTCAAGTAGGAAGTATATTAATTAACTTTATAACAAAAATTTTTGTAGTAAGAAACAAAGATTAAATCCTAGTCTTCCTAATTCATGTTTTATAAAGATTTGACTGAAGCAATCAACCCCAGGGAGAATATAGCTGTTCTTGCTTTCTATAACAAATGGGTTCCTAAAAGCATGTGAATCAAACATTAAAAATCAAGTTATATTTTGCATTTTAAAGAAGCTCTGAAATTAATCCTAACTCATCAATATAGTTTAAGGCTTTAAATCAAAGAATATCAAGTTGAAGAAAGAAAAGGAGAAAGATCCATCATTTACATAACATTTACACTCTTTTATTTGGGCACTAAAAGTTCCCATGAAAAACCCCAACTTCCAGAGTAGAGGAAATCATGAAAACTAGTTTTTACTAGTATAACCTCACATGCTTGACTATGTAAGAATATAGAATCCTACCCTGCTTGCTAGTTCCTGAATTTTCTATAGAAAAACCTAAGTTCTAACACCCCCTCCCCTTTATCATCTCACAATCTTCTTACACCAAAGTATCCTAAGTCTTCTTTTTTAAGATTTATTTATTGTTAGAGAAAGGGAGGGCTAAAGAGAAGGAGGGAAACTTCAGTGTGTGGTTGCCTCTCATGTACCCCCAACTGGGGACGTGGCCCACAACCAAGGCTTGTGCCCTGACTGGGAATCAAACTGGTGACCCTTTAGTTCACAGACTGGTGCTCAATCCACTGAGCCACACCAGCCAGAGCCTAAGTTTTTATTAAGATAGATTTCCCCCCTGGTTTTGGTGCAAGGGCAAAAGTCAAGTAAATAAATGGCAAACATACCAAGTAATGCAATTTAAGAACCAACTATACAAAGAAACTAATTTTCCCAGTGTTATTCGCATCACTCTTCTTCAGAGCCTCTAGGAAAATCAACAGCTCCCTCTCCACCCAAATCAAATATTCTTTTAAGAATATTTTTAAAATATTTTATTTATTTATTTTTAGAGAGAGGGGAAGGAAAGGAGAAAGAGTGGGAGAGAAACATCAATGTATGGTTGCCTCCCATGTGGCTCCCACTGGGGACCTGGCCTGCAACCCAGGCATGTGCCTTGACTGGGAATTGAAACAGCAACCCTTTGGTTCACAGGCCCATGCTCAATCTACCGAGCCACACCAGCCAGAGCTCTTTTAAGAATATTAAAATTTCCAAATCTTTCTACCTCTATTGCAAAATTGCAGCTTACTTCTATATCTGTATTTGCATTATCTTCTAAAAGCCATAACCCAGGAAGGAGCTTGAAGTTCTGCAGCAGCAAATAGGAGGAATGGCTAATTAACTTCATACTGATTTATGATGAATGGTAGACAATTTATCCATGGCCCACAAAAATGGGTTTGTGAAAATAAACAACTCACAGATCTACCTCAGAACATTCACATTATTCCTTGACTGTATTTACCTTTGCTTAGCTTGAATTTAGACTCTTCAGCGATAAGTACTTGTTACAAATTTAAGTCTTAAGCAGAGGTACCATTACCAGTAAAGCAATAACAATGACAACAATAACCTTTTAGTATGGAAATGTTCTTAAGAAGTTCAAAAGGGAAAAACATAAGATGATCATTTTGCTTGTCTCCTGTGTAAAGTTAGGGGCAGATGAAGGAAGACTTCTTGCATACCTAAATCACAGAATCAGAGGGCTGGAAGAACTCTTGACAGTTCTCTAAGTGGTCTCTAGTCCTGGCTGCACATCAGAATCACCAGTACAACATTTAAAATGCAGATAACTAGGCCTCATTCCAAAAATATTGATTCAGAATCCCTGAGATTGGACCCAGCAATAAGTATTTTTTTAAAAGACGTACTCCAAACTATTTTCCATGTAGTCATTTTGACAGCAGTTTTAAGATCAGCATTTGGGCCCTGGCTGATGTGGTTCAGTGATTGTGTGCTGGCCTGTGAATCAGAGTCACTGATTCAATTCCTAGTCAGAGCACATGCCTGGGTTGCAAGCCAGGTCCCCTGTTGTGGGCATGCAAGAGAGGCAACCACACTTTAATGTTTCTCTTCCTCTCTTCCCCTCTCTCTAAAAATAAGTAAATAAAATCTTTTTAAAAGATTAGCATTTGGGAACCACTGAGCAGATAGATCTTGACATCTTGAATTTGTATCCTTGATTATCTTCAGAGACAAGGGTGTTTCTTTCTTCCAGATATAGGGGGAGTACTCACATGAGTGTCTTAAGACCATTTTCAGGAAAGTAGAGCAGTGGGTGGGTGGGGAGAGGGAGGGTGATGTGTGAAAACATATCAAAGTAACCTTACTTCTGTCATTTCGTCAAAGTCCTTCAGGTTAAAATATCCAACATGCCAAGGTGCTATACTTTGAGGTAGCTTATCTTCAACCTCATCAGGGGATATTAAAAGTAAGTGAGCAGGAGAAACAAGAAAACTATAGACAGAATTAGAATTCACCCTAGGGTTCTGTTAGAATGGAGAGTCATAATGTCAAAGGTTAGAAAGAACTAAATGTAACAAATTTAGTTCCTTTGAATCTGAGGTAGCCAAATCAGACTCCTAATCTGGAGCTGAGAGTAAAAACAGCAGATTTAGGGAAGGGAGGTAGATTTCTCAGAGGATTTGAGCAGAAAGGGTTGTGCTCATGTGTTCTGAAAAAAACCTTGAAGAACTAAGAACCAAGCTGAGTAAGGCTGACCTCAAACATTTTCCACTTGTCTTCATACTTTAATAAAAATCATTTTATGAATGCTCTTGTTTATAAGATACTGTTAGCACTTTCACAAAAACCAATTATGTGTATAAGCTATCAGTGACTGACTGAGGAGGAGGAATGTACAGGAAATAATAAGCAAAATTGCTAATTATATCAAAGCTTATAAAGGAAGACCTGTTACAAATTCTCAAGAGGTAACACCAGGAGTGACCTACAGTGAACTCAGGATGCCCTGACAATCAGAGAGAGTAACTAAAACTTCAGCCTAACAATGTACTAAAAAGTAGAGATAACACCCAGTTGGCTACCTAGTATTTAATTTGTTGAGATTAGTTCTCCCAAACTAAACAGAAAATGCTTTTCTAGATTACTTACATGTTTATACTATTACCTGTAATCTAACCGGTAGAATACATGCAAATAAAAGCCATTCTCTAGTGATTCCATGAGCCTCGAATTCAATTACTTCTACTATGATTGCCTATGTTAAGATTTTGCAATTGCCCTGTGAACACAGCCCTACAAGTTTGTTGGGTGCTTCCTAATCAAGATACTGCCAGAAGAAAATTAAAGATTAAAATCAAAGCCATTTACCTCTTAGTACTGCTTGCACTCAAGATTGTAGGATACTATCTTTTTAAAGTGTTATATAATCCAAGCAAAATTGAGCTCTCCCTTGGTAGAAATATAAGTCACGGACTTTGAGAACTGCAAGGAAATATATAGGTCATTTGATCCCACTCCTTATCACTACCATCAGCAAAAAGTATTCATTGTATGCCTGCTGTGTCCTAGGCTAATATCACCAAATGGAAATCATGAAATTTAAGGCTATTTATGTGAAATTAATGGTAGAAGTAGAGAAAGGTAATGAAGGGAAAAAGAAATCCTGGAATAAAAAGTATAGACCCTTTGAGATGAACAGTACTTAGCAAACATCTGATCCAAAATTTATTTTTATATGGAAAAAATTGTAGCCTAGAGAGGTCAGAAATTGTTCAAGGTCATAAATTGTTCAAGGACTTCAGGTGGTTCATTAGTGGCAAAATTTCATTTTACTGGTTATCCAGTTACAGTTACCCCAGTTTTCCCCTTTGCCCCCCTCCACCCAAACCCCCTAGTCTCTCAGGCAATCCCCACACCATTGTCCATGTCCATGGTTCATGCACATATATTCTTTGGCTACTATAATCTTTATGCTGTCCTTTACATCCCCATTGAAACTACCAATTTGTACCTTTTAGTCCTTTACCTTTTTTGCTCATCCCTGTCCCCTTCTCATCTAGCAACCATCAATATGTTCTCTGAATCTATGACTGTGTTTCTGTTCTGTTTGCTTATTTTGTATTTTAGATTCAATTGTCTATAGTTATGTATTTATTACCATTTTATTGTTCACAGTTTTGAAATTCCTTTTCTTAGAAAAGTCCCTTTAACATTTCATATAATATTAATTTGGTGATGATGAACTCCTGTAGTTTTTTCTGTCTTGGGAGCTTTTTATCTCTCCTTTGGTTCTGTATAATAACTTAGCTGGGTAATCTTGGTTGTAGGTCCTTACTGTTCATTATTTTTAATATTTCTTGCCAATCCCTTCTAGCCTAAAAAGTTTCTTCTGAGAAATCAGCTGACAGCTTTATGGGAACTCCCCTGTAGGTAACTAGCAGCTTTTCTCTTGACGCTTTTAAAATTCTCTCCTTGTCTTTAACCTTTGGCATTTTAATAACAATGTGTCTTGTAGTGAGCCTCTTTGAGTTCATCCTGTTTAGGACTCTCTGAACTTCATGGATTTGTATTTCTTTTACCAGTTAGGGAAGTTTTCTGTTATTATTTTTCAAAAAGGTTTTCAATTTCTTGCTCTCTCTTCTCCTTTGAGAACTCTGCTGATATGAATGTTGGTACACTTGAAGTTGTCCTAGAGCTCCTTACACTACTCTCATTTTTAAAAATTAGTTTTCTTCTTGCTGTTCTGATTGGGTATTTTTTGCTGTCATATATTCCAAATCACTGATTTGATTCTTGGCTTCATCCACTCTACTGTTGATTCCCTGTAAGTTGTTTTTCATTTCAGTTAGTGTATCCTTCATTTCTGACTGGTTTTTTTCTATGGTTTCCCTTTCCCTTTTATGCTGTTAAATTTCTCTCTGATTTCATCTGTTCTTCCCTTAAGTTCTCTGAGCATCTCTATAACCAGTACTTGAACTCTGCATCTAGAAGTTTGCTTGTCTCCATTTTGTTTAGTTCTTTCTCTGAGGTTTTGTTCTATTCTTCCATTTGGGCCACGTTTCTTTGTCTCATTTTAGCAGCCTCCTGGTGTTTGTTTCAAACTATTAGGCAGAGCTGCTACTTCATCCAGGCTTGGTAGTGTGGCCTAATGTAGTAGCTGTCCTGTAGGGTCCAGTGGCACAGCCTCCCCTATCGCGAGGTGCACTTACCTTGATGGCTGTGTACACCTTGCTCTTGTAGTTGAGCCTTAACTGTCATTGACAGATCAATAGGAGGGATTTACCCAGGCCCATCAGCTTTAAGTGGCTGTGACCACTCACCATCAACCTCTGGCCTGCCAGAGGCCACTGTGGAGGATCAGCTGTGCAGGGGCCCACTCCACAGAGCAAGACTTACTTCAGCAGGGCTCTGGTGCCTGCTGAGTTTGTACCTTGAATGTGTTGCTTGTGGAGGTGATTGGGTGGTGGTGATACCACATGGCCTGTAGCTGTCTTCTGGGTATGATGCCTCTAGGGCCCTCTGGGAGGTTCAGGTCAAGGTCAGCCACTGACCGTGTTTTGTCAGGGACACCTGGCATAAGATGCAAGAAATCTGCAGATGGCTGCTACTTGTGCTGGACTTGGAGATGCCCAGGAGAGGCCAAGCTGAACCAAGTCCAGGTGCTGCCAGTGCTGGGCCTGAGATCACTTAGCAAAAGGTATGGGGCTTGCTGAGGCCAGATTTTGTTTGAGAGGAGTTAGGAAAATCTGAAGCATGAGCCAAGAAAAGTCATTCATATGAAAAAGCCACTGGGAATAGCTTGAGTGGATCCTAAAATTGGGTGGGATGGAGCCTCAGAGAATCACCAGGGTGGGCAAAACAGTGTGAGCCAGGTTGATGGGGTCTCAGATATGGCTCCTGCCTGCTAGCTCAATGGGGAGAGGGCTCAGAAAAAGAACAACGGCTTTTGTCAGCACTTCTATCTGGGATAAAGCTGTCCTTCCAGCTCTCACCCTGATACTGGACAACTCAGTTCATCTCTGTCTCTCTCTGATTCCTTTCAAGCTGCTGCCCCAGTGCTAGAGCTCAGTCAGTCAGTGAGTCTGAGTAAGTCCATATGTGGGCTCTTTAAGAGGAACTGCCAGGCAATCCAGAAGTATCTGTCTTCCATAGCTTCAATCCCTACTGGTTTTTACCACCAAAGTTATGGGAACTTACCTATCTGGCACTGGAACCCTGGGCTAGGGGGCCTGTTGTGGGACTGGTACTGCTCACTCCTGAGATACCCCTCCAATTTTTATCTGTCACATATAGGTGTGGGACCAACCCATTTTGTAACTCCACCCCTCTTACCAGTCTCAATGTGGTTTCTTCTTTAATTCTGTAGTTGTAGAACTTCCATTGAGCTCAACTTCTGGCAGTTCTGAATAATGAATGTTCTGTACCTTGGTTGTAATTTTAATATGGTTGTGCAAGGAGGTGGGCTATGTTTACCTACATTGACATATTAGCTTTCTGCTGCAGAGCTGAAACTTGAACCCAGGACTCCTTACTTTTAAGTCTAAGGTTCTTTCACTACAGCTTGGATTAATTTGTAACTTAAAACTATATTCTTTTGCTATAAATCCAAAATTATTTCCCATCTTAAATAAATCCCACAACTTCCCAATGTCTACTTAGAAATAGCCCTACATTTCAAGAGTTAAAAACAATTATAACTTAAAAAGAATTTGAATAAAACAGAACTTTCCTATTCTTTGTATATGAATAATTAGTCTTGAACCACTCTGCAATTGGCTGATCCTTGTATACATGCATAATTGCCAAATATTTTATATTATAATCTTATAGAGATATTATATAATCTTGACTTTTTTTGGCAAGGTTATTGTACTTGGTCCATTGTTTTTCCACATTAATAACTACACAGGAATAGGCTAACCTTTAGAGTGTGAGAGGCAAGATAATGATGGTATTCCACACCACTATTCCCATAGGATCCAATGTCCAGAGACCAACAGCTCCACTTTCAGTTTTATCACTGATTTATTGTAGACTTCGGTAACCCTTAACACTTAAGATTTTCAGTTTTGTTCATTAAAAAGACCTTCATATTGATGAAATTTTCCAAGAATAAAAATATTTTTGTGGTAGATTTTATATAAGCATAAAATTGTTAAATTACCATGCCAATACTCAAATTACTTTAATATGAGAGAGACTAAAAAGCTCCTCTTAAGTTTTTGTAAGCTTTTGAAAATTGAGATATTAGAACAGTATTTCTCAACTTTCTATAACCTCAGGTTAATATTACAAGTATGTGATAAAATGTTATGGAATTCTTAAGAAACCTCTGTGATTCATATTTCTGAAATAAACTATGTAGCTTCATTATATTTTACCTATAATACAGTAAGACTTTAGATGAAAGTTAAGTATGTTTGTATATGTGTCAAAACTAAACATAAAGAATTGGGCCTGTGTCTAATTTCCTTAAGTGGTCAGTTTGAATTTGTATTTCTATGTTTATGAGAGCTGAAAATAATTATCTAGACACAAAGAAAATGTTATTAGTTTATCTATTTTTATGATACACTAATATTTTTACATATCTCTCAAAGTTTATTATAACTTCCTTTTGCAACATAAAATAGAAGTAAAATTGTCTGATTTTATGTATATGCAATAATATAAATGAGATGTAGTCATAACAACCTGGGTTTCCTTCTGGTCATCACATAGCATTTTATCAACTCACAGTTGAGTCCATGTCTTTACTGCTCAGTTTAACTCAATTAAAAGACAGTTTTCAGATAGATGATGTAGCAGCAAAGTAGCCCTGGTCTTAATGGCAAAGCATAAAATCAAAGATCTCACGCAGTGGCTGAGGTGGAGTGAGTGGTGGAGGGGGGAATGGAGACAACTGTACTTGAACTACAATAAAGAATGTGAGAAAAAAGTTCTCACACAGTATTATTTTCTACTATTAAAGCAACAATTTAAACTTCCAGCAGTATTGTGCATAGCAAGAAGAAGAATGTGTTTATAAGGCAGAAATAAAATTAAATGTATAAGTACTTTTTCATGTTCTCTTTATTTTATTATTCTTATTTTTAAATGTACATTAGCAAAAATACTTAGAATAGAAATATTGTAGTAAAATAACATTGTTACATTTATTACAAAATATTTTGACACAGCTGCACAAATAACAGTAGTTTTAGGGGTTTCTCCTGATTAATAATTTTAAGTCTACTTCATCTTTAAAAACATAAGAATAATTGATAATATTTCTTCATCTTAATTCCTCCTACTCAAGATAGGATAAGAGAAGCCCTTCCTCTTTCTCATAATTTGCATTCTTCTTTTTACACAATCTCAGATCAGAGAAATAGAACAATGAAGTAAGTAAGTGAGACACATTTTGGGATGTGAAGAATGCATTTCTTTAAATATTTTTGTCAGATAATTTAATTTACAATCTGGTAAAGAAGAATGAAACAGTTATTTGATTCTATTAACACTTTGCCATGTACTACATTTTTCCAAAGAAAAAAAATGAAATACAGGCAGGATGATAAGGAATTTAACCATAATATCCTCCACCTTAGAAATTCTCAATCAAGAAACTAAGTTATAATAGGCAGCACTTTTATTTAGCTCTATTTCCCAGATAGATCTTTAAATTTCTGTTATTTCCATTGAAAATGGAAATGTCAGGTTATTTTGTTCAGCCAGATCAATTATCTTTGGATCTAAGACTTCTTAAATTAATGGAAATAATTAATTTTGTCTTCTTTCGACTCTCTGGGATCTGAAGTTCATTTGTCTTTAATTATATTCATGGGTAAGGGGAGCAAAATATTCTGTAAACAGTCACATTCTTTCAATAAACCAAAACTCAAGGCTATCATCACAATAAATGGTGGTGGATGCAAATTTCATTGCCTCAGTTAACTCATTTCTCTCTGACTTTACAACCATTCCAAAGGAAAAAGGAGGTCTGGTTTCTTGTATTTCAGAGGTACAAAGAGGAGAAATGTCAGGTAAAATTAGCTTAATTTTGCTTACTCTGGAAATTACAAGAAATCAGTGATTAAATGATGGCTTCATCATCTGTATATTGAAGGATAGAGGTGGGCTCAGTGATCTCTAAATTACCTACTATTCTTATTTTGTGAATTTGTGAAGTATTGGAAGCCAAATCCCTTTGTTTCCCTGCTTGTATCAGTAGCGGTTGCCCATTCTATTCCTGAAACAATCATTAAGGTAAAAGATGAACTGCCATTGGCCACATACAATGGCTCAAATGAAAAGTATATACTATCCCACTGTTCCAGAAATTCAGAATCACTAGTTGACTGTGTTCAAGTCCCAACTCTCTGATACTATAATGAAATAGGCTCAGAAGCCAAGGATGGATAAAGAGCAACAGAGGGAGTACTGTCCAGACTGATCTCCTACCTGTCATATTGGCTATGTTCCATTATATGAGTGGCTGCTCCAAGGAAGTCAAGGGGAGCCAGAGTTCAGTTCATATAGGACCTAAGCTTCTATTACTGTTCCTCTCCTTCAACTGTAAAGTAAATTTATTCAGAAAATAAAGTAGCATTTAGACAGTAATCTAGTTTATACTTGACCATATACAGTAGAACATCCAATAAAACTAAGTGCTCAAAGGTAAAATTTCAGGATGTCTTACCATATTCCCAACTCAATGCTTCAATGAGCAGTAGCTTAGACATAAAAACCTAAAGGCAATGTTCCATTGGAGAACAATTCTACTTTTTGCTACTTTCGAGCCTTTGAGTCATACCATTTTCTCTATCAACAATAATTCTACCTCTTCTCCATCTGTCAAAATTTCTCATCTCTAATTAAAAAATACCTCTCTAACTCCCCAGGGGAAGTTGATCACCCAAACACAATCAATTACTTCATCTTCTACCCTCCCACAGCCTTTTCCTTGAGCTCCATTTCTTGAATACACATTATCTTTGCATTCTCTTTGATTGTCATGACCTTTTTATTTTCTAATAAGTAAGTTCATTAATAAATTGGATCTGTCTCACTGAGTACCATTTACCCATCCTCACAGGACCCAGTATATTGCTTTGTATACTGTGGGCCTTGGATGTTTGCAGGTTGTTTACCTGGAGGTCCTCCTAAGATGAAATCATTGACATGAGGTAGTCCCTTCATTTACCATTTCGTTTCTGACTTTTGGTACAAGGGAGGTTAAATTCAATGAACTGAACAATATTAAAATAGGTATGAAATGCTAAGTCAATTCCTTTTCTCACATGTGATTGACATAACAAAAATTTTCCAAAGTGATAATTGAGATTTTTTTCTACTGTTCTTTTTAAAATTAAATTTATTGGATGGGGGGCATTGGTTAATAAAATTGTACTGGCTTTATATGTATAATTCTGTAATATATCATCTATATATTGTATTGTGTGTTTACCATCCTAAGTCAAATCTCTTTCCATCACCATTTACCATGCCCTCCCTTTACCTTCTTCTACCTTCCTCCAGCCTCCTTTCCCTATGTTAATCACCATCCTTGCCTGTTAACAGGCATATCCTTGCCTGTTATCTATGAATTTTGATTTTTATTTATTGATATTTTTTGCTTAATCCCTTTACCTTTAAAATGCAGCCCACAGCACCCTCCTGTCTGACAGCTGTCAGTCTGTTTTCGGTATCTATGAGCCTGTTTCTATTTTGTTTGTTAGTTCATTTTGTTCATTAGATCCTGCATATAAGTGAAATTACCATATTTTGCTGTGTATAATAGACATCCATATTTTGGGCCCAAACTTTCAAAGAAAAAATCTTTCATTTTAATTTTTTAACTCAATTTTTCTTTATTTAAATTTAGATACTTCTTTTTTATTATAAAGGAATTTTAGCATTTATTTTTTGAGCATATTATGTTACAAGAAATTTTATGTAACAAATAATTACAAAACACAAGAACAGATACAGGGTACAAGAAATTTTATATACTGGTAACAAATTTATATTTATGCATCAGAGAAGGCCAAGAATGCTTCTTCACTGATGACATCAAAAATATTATCTTCTTCAATTTATACATTACCAGTGTCTTCTGAAGAGTCACTTGCCTTTTCCTGGTAAATTTCATCATCCTCAATTCCAACCAGAGCATTGCTAATGCTGCATGTTTTAAATGATTTTACAACCTCTTCCTTCTTGACCAGTATCACAGCAAGTTGGGTTTTCAAGTCCATTCTGCGATTGCTTTTGCACTTTGTGTAACATGGGCTTTGAAGTGATCAAAAACAAGCAAACTTGATTTTTTTAAGTAAGCCTCCAGGCCTTCGTAACCAAACTTTGTTAAACCAGATTTTCATGCCTCCTTCATTCATCCAACCTTTTTCATGCATGTGGCCAGTAACCCCACTTGGAATCTTTTCTTTCAGAAACATTTTTCTTTTACAGATGATCATAGGTGGTAGCTTTGTCCCATCTGCACAGCAGGCTAGAGCAACAATGAAGTATGTTTTCTCACAACCACTAATTTTAAAAGCCATGGTGTTTCCTCCTTTGATGCCCACAGTTCTGTTGGATGGCATAACAAATGTAAGTGTGACCTCATCTATACTGGCAATTTGGGACAGCTCGAAGTTGTGTTTTGAAGACTGATAACATTAAAAATGAAATTCCAAAACTTGATTCTCATAGGCTGGTGGAAGTTTGGGGGCAAGTTTTATTTGTGTCCTCATGCTCAAACCTTCTTTCTTCATGAAGTTGAAACACCATTTAGGTATCCCTGAGAAATCATCAATGCTTTTTTCTCATGCAATCCTTTTACCTTCTTCTTGTATCACCTTAACCAAAACAGAGACCCCAGTGCAACACTGCTCCAGAATCCAGGTCTTTACTTCCCGCTCCACCTCTGGCCACTTTGGAGGTTTCCCTGCATTGCCTTCTGTCTTGGCATCTGAGAAGCTTTTCTTCATCTCACAATCTGATGACATTATCAATGAGAGGAGTCCACAGTGTCTCTTGGCAGCTCTGTTGCCATGCCTCTTAGCACATTCAATAAGTTTTAGTTTAAAGCTTACAGTACAGAGGTCATTTTGACATTTTCCAATAATTTCTCCTGCCTACAATACAGGAAATGTTGCACTGTTCACCCTATTGTAATAAAGCTAGCATCACCCATCTTATCAAATGGATAACATTTGATGTCATCTTTCTTATCAAGTGTATAACAATCAGCATCATCTATCTTACTCTGTGGATAACAGTACTTCGCTCTTCATTTCATTTCATTGAATTGTTGGCCGAAACTGTGTTTGTTGTAAGTTCATTGTAAGTTCAATAAAACTGATTATCATATTCCAGGGTATTATTTTACATATGAATATCATTATTGCTTTCTACAGTTACATTTTTAATGTTTAAGCATAAATAAAAGAATTAAAAACATACAGAATTCATACTACCCATGTATAATGCACATCATTACTTTCTCCTCAAAAAATTTGGGCAAGAGAGTGCACATTATACATGGCAAAATATGGTATATAGTTCTTGTCTTTCTCTGACTGGCTTATTGCACTTAGCATAATACTCTCCAGTTCTTTAGTTTGCAAAACAGCATTTCTTGCAATGGAGAGTTGGCAGTACCAATAAAAACAAGGATGCAAATGAGTGATATATGCAAATCTGATTCTGAAAGCATACCGGTGCAATCACTGTTAACCAGAGCCACATGACTACTGTATGTCTGTAGAATGTAGGATGATTTCATATCCAAATGCAAAGATTAGAGGTCTCAAAGAGCCACAGTCTGTGCATCACTCCACTGTACATTTCAATTTAGTTGGGCTAAACACATAGAAATACACAAATCAATCAGGGGTCAGGCTTAACCACAGGATTTATGTTAAAATTAAAGGGATTATTTCTGACTAGACAGCAAGTTATATAAATATAAACTGGGATTGATAACAAGCCTTAAACATAAAATATTCATTTGTAAAGGCAAACAAGATCATACAATAAAAGGAAGACAAAAATTCTACTAATATAGCTCTGGCTGGTGTAGCTCAGTGGATTGAGCATGGGTCTGTGAACCAAAGGGTCACCAGTTCAATTCCTAGTCAGGGCACATGCCTGGGTTGTGGGCCAGGTCCCCAGTGGGGGTGCATGAGAGGCAACCACACATTGATGTTTCTCTCCCTTTCTTCTTCCCTTCCCCTTTCTCTAAAAATAAATAAATAAAATATTTTTAAAAATTCTACTAGTATATAAATGATAAAACAGGTATCCTAATTTATTCAGGCCATTATTTAACTAAACCCACACAGGGCAATTTAACATGATGGACACTGAGAACCTGGTTTTATTCTATACATACTGGAGTACGTCATTAAAGGATGTCACTCTAGTACTTTCAGAAATAAACCTTTGTAGAGAATCTAAAGCAGAGGCCCCGAATAGTAGATATTGAGCTATCATGGATAATGTTATGGTGAATCTTTAGCACAGTTATTTAAATGCACTGGATTAAAACAAAATTGATTTTCTCACTGCCTATTTTCCTTCTAGATACAGGACTCCAATTAAAATCAATACATTTGAAGCTTGTAAGCACAGCACTAAATTATTAAAACCATGAGTTCTTTTAGAAACTTAACACTGATTTAAGAAGTGGATTTTACATCGACTTACCTTTTCATTCTTAATGAGAAAGTGGCTGCAGTGTAATTTTCCTCTTTAATCAAATCTATACTTTGAATGAATTTAATCAAATAGTATTTGCAAGAAGTTACCCAGTGGAATCTCAGGAATAAGGAAAATTACCTCTTAGGTTCTGTTGCCTTTAACATTCTATGATCCCAAGAAAATGATATTGATGGCATGATGTGATTAGTAGCAAACTATGTTAGTCTTAGCAAACACTAAGAATGGAGAAGAGGAAATCACAGAATATTCTAAAAGTATGGTCTCTAATATTTTCAACAATCTACTTTCCAAAAGTGAAAAATATTAGTAGGGTGTGTGTTTCTGTGTGTATGTGGGTGTAGAGCTAAAAAATAAAGCTTATTGTTATTTTTATGCCCTACTTACTTCTTTAAAAAATTGAAGCAGTGCTTTAATAAATAAGGACAAACTCAGAAACCAATCAAAATGAGATGTGTGTGTGTGTGTAATAGTTGTACCTAAAAACCTACGAAGAAATTCTACAAATGGCCACAGAAGTTAGCTCTATACTCAGCATCATGATGAACCCAACCATATGAGAAATAGCCCGGGCTGGTGTAGCTCAGTGGATTGAGCATGGGCCTGCGAACCAGAGGATCGCGGTTCGATTCCCAGTCAGGGCACATGCCTGGGTTGCAGGCCAGTTCCCGGCAGGGGACACACGATACACTGTGTCCTCGGCAGAGGCAACCATACATTGATATTTCTCTCCCTCTCTCCTTCCCTTCCCCTCTAAAGATAAATAAATAAAATATTAAAAACAAACAAACAAAACTAACCATATGAGAAATAAGCTTATATTAACAAAGTTGTTATATTAACAAAATAGGGGCTAGATTTTAACATCCTCTCTGATGATGATTTTATCACTGTTATTCCCATTCCCTTACACAGGTAGTATTAGTTCATTTAGGAAAAAATCTTAAATATTGCCATATTTCCATTTTCTCAAGAAACTCCAGCTTAGAGAACTCTTCTTTTTCTTGTGAATCACCATATTTTTCAGACTATAAGATGCACTCCCCCAAAATTTGGGAGAGAAATGGGGGGTGCATCTTATAGTCTGAATGTAGTTTACCTGCCTCACTGTGAAGGGGGGGAGCAGCAGTGGAGCAGGGTCACAGGTTATTAAATATTTTACCATTTTTGCTTTAAAATTTTTTTCCTATTTTCCTCCTCTAAAACTTAACTGTGGGCCCTGGCTGGTGTAGCTCAGTGGATTGAGCACGGGCCTTCGAACCACACAATCGCAGTTCGATTCCCAGTCAGGGCACATGCCTGGGTTGCAGCCCAGTTCCCAGCAGGGAATGCACGAGAGGCAAACACACATTGATATTTCTCTCCATCTCTCCTTCCCTTCCCCTCTAAAGATAAATAAATAAAATAATAAAAAAAAACTTAAGTGTGCCTTATGGTCTGGTGCATCTTATGGTCCTAAAAATATGGTAATCTCCTCTCAAAGTACACCAACTTTTTCTGAATTGAAATTTCTCAAATTGATCTCCATCCTACCCTACACTCCACTGTCTATAGCACTTTTGAATATCCTGATTCTTAAATGTACAGATTCACTAGCTTTTACCCCCATTGATTGGTGTTGATGTTGCTGAAATCTATTTGTTACCAAAGCATAACATATGCTAACCTAACTGCTCAAATAAAGGGGAAAACACTACTGAAACTGAGATTATCTACTAATATGAGTTGAATCTTTTAATTTTTAACAAATAAAATTACAAACATAAGGCTGTTTATGTGTTTCCCACAAAACTGTGGCTAATATATTGTATTAGTTGAAATCTATAGTCCTTATTTATTTAGCAATCAACTTAAAACTGTAATTCTCCATTAAGGATATTCAACATCCAGTGCCAAATGTCAATACAAGTACAAAACCTGATTTTTTACCTAAAAACTCCTATATAATCTGTTTAAGAATTGTAAAAGACCATAGGATTTTAGAACTGGAAATAGCCCTTATGAAATACATGGATTTGTTTTATTTTATAATGAGTGTTTTTTAGCCGAAGGGAGGGAGGGCAATGACAAACAAGTAACCTCAGGATGGAGACAAATGACAAAGTTCCTTAATTAGTCCTTGAACTTCCATAGCCAAAATAAGCTTAATGACCCACTCGAAGTAATTAAAATGCTTTGAACAGTGTGCTCCCTGAAAAGATCTGTGGTCTACAACTTGAAATGACTTGCACAGTATCATTTCACAGTCCTAAGCAGAGAGAAAGTACCATTCACCAAGCAAATTTTCACTGCCCACTCCACAAGGACCCATAACCATTTTGAAAAACACAATCTTAGAACTCCCTGTGTCCTTTTTTACCTCTTCCTTTCTTTTGCTTCTTTTCACTTAGTCTCAAAGCCAGCTCAATAGCCAGTGATGACTTTCCTTACCATCTCAGTAGCCTGGCTGGATTCATCTTTCCTAGGAATTTTTGGTCAGGCTAGTGGGGAATCACTGAAAGCTTTCATTAAATGAATCTGAAACATAAAGTCTGTATTTCAGGCAGCTCCATCATGTCTACACATTGCCTCTACTGTGCTTAGTGACAAATGACAGAATAGTATGATTTTTAAAAAAGGGATGATGTCTGACATTTTCCAGAGAAAAACACTGACAGAACTTCATGATTAACTAAATATGGAGATAAAGGAAATCAGTAGCTAACTACAAACAATGCCTGCTATGCTTTTTCTCTGTGGATAATTTTGTGATTTACCGGTATATATTTTATGGTTGATGGAACCTTCCTCACTATATCAAACAGTTAAGTGGCATTTGGTAGAAGCTCATTATTTCATATGCTATGATCTCATAATTTTAATGAAACTTTGTTTTTTTTATTTTATTTATTTTTAAAATATATTTTATTGATTATGCCATGACAGTTGTCCCATTCCCCCCTTCACTCCCCTCCTCCACCATTCCCCACTTTCATTCATGTCCATGTGTCACAATTTCTTCAGATTCTGTATTTCCCATAGTATTCCTGCCTTCCTCCCTGTCTATTTTCTACCCACTTCCTATGCTACTTATTCTCTGTACCTTCTCCCCACTTCTCCTCCTCCCACTCCCCTGTTGCTAACCCTCCATGTGATCTCCATTTCTATGTTTCTGCTCCCGATCTAGCTGTCCTCTTAGTTTGCTTTTGTTTTAGGTGTGGTTGTTAGTAACTGTGAGTTTGCTGTCCTTTCACTGTTCATATTTTTTATCTTCTTTTTCTTACATAAGTCCCTTTAACGTTTCATATAAGGGCTTTCATATAAGACCTACAGCAATCTTGGCTGTAGGTCTTTGGATTTCATGACTTGGAATACTTCTTTCCAGCCCTTTCTTGCCTGTAAGGTCTCTTTGGAGAAATCAGCTGACAGTCTGATGGGCACTCCTTTGTAGGTGACTATCCCCTTATCTCTTGCTGCTTCTAGGATTCTCTCCTTCATTTTAATCTTGGCTAATGTAATTATGATGTGTCTTGGTGTGTTCCTCCTTGGGTCCAACTTCTTTGGGACTCTGAGCTTCCTGGATTTCCTGGAAGTCTATTTCCTTTGCCAGACTGGGGAAGTTCTCCTTTATTATTTGTTCAAATAACTTTTCCACTCGTGGCTGTTTCTTTCCCCCTTCTGGTACCCCTATAATTCGGATGTTGCAACATTTAAAGATGTCCTGGAGGTTCCTAAGCCTCTCCTCATTTTTTTTTGAATTCTTGTTTATTTTTTCTTTTCTGTTTGGTTGTTCCTTTCTTCCTTCTGGTTCACTCCATTGATTTGAGTCCCAGTTTCCTTTCCATCACTATTGGTTTCCTGTGCATTTCCCTTCATTCCAATCAGTTTAGCCTTCATACGTTCCTCTAATTTGTGACTAAAATCAACCAGTTCTGTGAGCATCCCGATCACCAGTATTTTGAACTGTGCATCTGATAAGTTGGCTATTTCTTGAGTCATAATGTTTGGTCTATTCGCACCTGTTATGTTTGAGGGGTGGGGCGACCCAGTCGCTGGATTGTGACTCTGTATGTGAGGGCGGGGTCAGAGAGGGAAAAAAATGATGCTTTGCTCCGCTCCTCTCTCTCTGATTTCTGTCCCCTCTGCGGCTCCCCACAAACAAATTGGGCCCCTCTGGTGCTGGTTCCCGGGTGTGTGGGCCCGTGTACTCTCCAGGACCCTGTGTGTCTCTCCAACAAACTGTCTGTGGGCCTGGGAGCCTCTTCCAGCCCCTCAACCCCAAGAAAGTCTTTCCAGTTGGTGCTTTCAGGCTCTAATTCCCATTGCTGGGGCCCTAGCGTGAGCTGTCTGTCTCACTGTTTGCTCATTTGCTTGGTTTATCTGAGCACGAATGTGTGACCGCAGCCAGCCAGCTGCCATACGCCCTCACTGGGTCCGCCCATCGCCACCCCATGTCTGGGATCCACCAACTGCCTCCGCCTCAGCTCCTGGGTAGGTCGGACCCAAGGATCTTTCCAGCCTGACCCAGCTCTGCTGCTGACTCGCCCCTCTTACCAGTCTGGCTGAGTGGTTTGTTGTTGTCGGACTTCCATACAGTTCAATTTTCACCATTTCACCTGCATTTTTGTTTCTAAAACTTAGCTGTCTTTAAATTTAGTTGTGGGAGGGGGCACAGTGTCTCCACCTACACCTCCATCTTGGCCGGACTAATGAAATTTTGATTAAGTACTATGGTCCTTATTGCTGACAACGTACCTGAGATGTTAATTGTAGTGTGAAGACATTTATTTGTCACAAGAAGAAACATATGTGATTATCTCTGACACTTAATACTCTCTAATCACTTTCCTTTAAATTAAAGCAATCAATGTCCTTTTTTATATTCCTGCATAAAATTTGTCCAGTTTTATTTTCTTGCCTTAGAAACTGCAAAAATATTTAAATGTATCTGTACACACAAAAATGTATCATTCATTAGAGTTACCAATACAACTTTCCATATAATTTAACCATTGAAATTTACGTCTAGAAAACAAACAAAAATATATCTACCTTTTTACTATAATCTGGAGTCTTTCCTTGAACTAAGCATTACAATAATGTGACCAATATACAAGTCACCTTAATAAAAAGAATGTTTCCTGCTATCTTACTGCATCTCTCGCCTCTGAGAATATACTATAAGAAGCTTCATTTCAACAGACGAGCAATTCTCAATTGGTTCCATGCCTTAAGATAGGGATTGGCAAACTTTTTCTCTAAAGGGCCACATAAATATAATAAATATTTTGAGCTTTGTGACAGTCTGCAGTATCTATCACATAGTCGTCTTTTTAAACAACTCTTTAAAAAAACGTAAAAATAGTTTTAGCTTGCAGGTTACACACCAATAGGCTATACAGGCAGGATTTTGTCCTTGGCTATGGTATGCTGATTGCTGCTCTGAGGAATGCATTGTATATAATAAATGAACTCCTTTCCGGTGAATCTGGAAAGGTCTTAGTTGTGCCCTCCTTGGGAGAACTGAAGAAACATTATTAGCTCAAATCATTTTCTGTTTTGTGATTGAGATGAAAACTGGTTGAGAAAGGGTTACATTAAATACTCCAAAAATAGTATTGGAGAAAGGTGATCATTATTATTTCAAAAATACCAGTGTTCAAAAATATTCACTACAGAGAAATTAAGTTTCAAGAAAATTTCATTTTGTCCAAAGTACAAACCAACATTATAGTGTCACTACCTCTTAGTAGAAAATTATTACACATAGTAGAGAAGTAATTATGCATTAATTGCCTCAGTATAAAATAAATTACACCTAATTCAAAATTTGCTTGGAACAGGTATATGATTATTTGTATAAATAAACAGTCATGTGTCCCTTATTTCTATAAATAGTAACCTAGTCTAGACTCCTGAGCAGAACCCTCAAAGCTTAGTTTTAGAGTTTAAGGTATACCAACATAATCTCCACACTTTACATTTGAGGAGATGCATGCAGGCATTATTTCATACTGTAGAAGAATAGAATACACTAAATCCTGCATTCTCGTAGTTAGAAGAGAACAATTTATTATCCTACCAGGAAAAAATAATTAAATTCTCAAAGTCTGGAACCACTTGGCCATATTAAATAAGACTATTCTTTTACTATATACAGATCATCTTTTCAGTTAAAGGAGTTTTGAAAAATTGTCCAAAACTAAACTATGCATGATCTTTCATTCAGGATCACACTTACATTAAAACTGCATGACATACTGTCATAAAAAATATACAAAACAGTAATTACATTAAAATGCTTCTAGTTACACAGATAGACTCTTCTAAAGAACCCAGGTGCATGAATGGGCAACAGGAGAAAGCTGTCTCTATCCTGGAATGTGGGTAGGGGGCCGTAATCCCTGAGGAGAAAACAATGTTTGGTTTTTAAGTATGAAAATATTTATATCTTTTAAATTATTGGAAAGTTAAAAGCCAACAATAGAATTAATACAGTATTTAGTACACATAAGTGTTTTTTAAAAAGCAACTGGACTATAATACTACTTAGAACTCTTCTCTCAGCCAAAACATAAATCAAGAGTTCTAAAAATTCATTAAGTGAACTTACTTTAAAGTAAATCTGAGATACTACTCAGGCTTGAAGGCTCCAAAGAACTGTTTTAATCATTTCTGGAGGGAGAATTTTAAGGCCAGATCCTACTGGAAAAGTAAAAATAATAATAAGTCCAGTAATTTGAAAGAATAATTATTTCTCTTTAAGTCTCTCCCCCAAATAAGTCTTAATTAGCCAAATACTAAACCAGTGATAATCTGGCACTTTTCCTTGTTAATGGAAAGTGCTCATTTTGCCTACAGAGAAAAAAAGCCACCCAAAATGACTAATTATCTAGAAACAATTTATTTGCCCAGTACACATGCCAACAAAATTGTACATCTTAAACAAAAAAGCGACTGATATTACCATTCCTATGATGTCAGCTCTTGTCCCTGTTTTTTCACAAGCTTTCTCCCAACCAAATATACACTTTACAGACATTTCCTTGCAATAACAAATTAATTTTGTAAATGTAACTCTTATAACAGAAGTCATAAGCAAGAAGAAAGAAATGAATTGCTATTACCTCCCCAATTTCCTTTTCTGTTAGCTTTTTCTATTCTCTGCAGAAAGTAGAGAAATTTCCCATTCTAAAAAAATATAGAAAGAATTCTCAAATCTTTAAAGCAAAAGGCCAATTTTCTCCTTCCTTGGAAATACTGTCTTTCTCTTCATCCAAAGTCCAACCCCTTTTCCCTCACCTACATTTTATGCTTGCTCATGAGGCAGCACTAAGCCTTTGGTATCATGAAATGCTACCTTCCCTAAGTAGGCTTTACACTGCAGTCTCCAAAATGATGCCTGAACCTTAGCAGATACAAGATCCATAGCAACAGCAGTAATAGTTGTTTTCATTTGCTCTTACCAGAAATCACACTCCAAAAAGATGACCATGGAGGTGTCACCTATGCTAAAACCTCAAAATTGGTTCATTGTTTAGTTAAATCCTGTATTTTCATTTTATGTATCCTTTGAGAAGCTTGTGATATGGTCAAAGAGATCTTTCAGTGACAGTCACCATTTTTTTCATGAAGAGAGTCTTTTTAAAAGCAGCCCTCCTGGTATAAGATTTTGTCACTAAAAGGGAATCTATTCCCCCATTCCCTATCACTTTAGTACACAGTATAATGTACCTATAATAAAATTAGCTTCAACATAAGAGCTCAGACAATAATCATAAGTTTCCCTTAACCAGAAGTCATTTGTTTACTACCCACATGCCTCTGATTTTACTAACAAGTAAACTGGATTATATTTATCAAAAGCAGTTCCTTTGATGTGGTGATTCTCTGTAAGGTTATTCTATGGGAGAAATTAGGCAGAGAGTTGAGAATCTTGATAAATATAATTTTATATAGTGTTCAATTTAATTCTATTCACTAAAATAGCTCAAAACTGGTATTGAATTTCATTAAAAGTCATTTCCTATGATGTGTACTCTGTATAGAATAAGACTCATGTGAATCCAATTTCTAGAATACTTACAGTTTAAATATTAAAGGCAGAAAGAATTAGCCACAAGAAAATTGTAACATGTATAAGGCCCTGATAACCCTATTATGCACAAGGTCTGTCTAGAAAAATTCTAACTATTATTAATATAATAAAAACAGTTTGTGTGACATTGATGTAACCTGACAGCCAAGAAGAGTGGACCAGAGTGCACATGCATGAACAGTGACAACTTCACTGTACTAGTCAGTGGGGGCAGTAGACACTGTTCAGTGAGCATGTGTACTGTGTGGCAGTTGCATTCAAAATGACTAAGCAAGTATAGCAATGAGTCTCAATCAAATTTTGTGTGAAGCCTAAACATTCCTCCATGGAAACTATTCAGATGATTCAGAAGGCCGCAACTATGGGCAACTGGTGATTGGCAGCTTTATCACAACAACACACCCACTCATGCATCACATCTTCTGCAGAGGTTTTTGGCAAAACCTCAAATCACCTAGATGACTCAGACCCCTACAGCCCAGATTTCGCATCCTGCAACTTCTGTTTTTTCCCAAAATCAAAATCAACTTTGAAAGGGAAGAGATTTCAGACCATCAATGAGATTCAGAAACATAACATGGGGTAGCTGATGGCTACTAGGAGAACTGTGTGAGGTCCCAAGATATCTAACTTTGAAGGAGACTGAGGTGTCACTGCGCTATGTACAATGTTTCTTGTATCTTGTATCTTCTTCAGTAAATGTCTCTATTTTTCATATCATATAGCTGGATACCTTCTGAACTGACCTCATATTTAGACAAAGGTATATAAACACATATGTATTATCCTTAGATTAGATTTTTTTAAAATGTTAATGTAACAGATTTATTTTTTATATTTTTTATTTATTTACTTTTGAAGTACAGTTTTCTGTCTATTACTCCCATTCCATCCCACCCCCCGTGCTCCCTCTTCCCTCCCATTTCCACCCTTCTCAGTTGTTGTCCATGTATCCTTTATATTTGTTCCTCTAAATCCCTCCCCTATTTCCCCTGAAATTCTCTCCCCTCTTCCCTCTGGTCACTGTCAGCCTGTTCTCTATTTCAGTGTCTTTGGTTATATTTTGCTTGCTTGTTTGTTTTGTTGTTTAGCTTCCTGTTAAAGGTGAGATCATATGGTATTTGTCCTTCAACAACCTGGCTTATTTCACTCCCAACTTACACCATACACCAAAATAAATTCAAGGTGGATAAAAGACTTAAATATAAGCCATGACACCATTAAAGTCCTAGAGGAGAATATTGGTAGGAAAATATCAGATATTTCACACAGCAACATTTTTACTGATATGTCCCCTAGAGCAAGAAATATAAAGGAAAGAATAAACAAATGCAATCTCATAAAAATAGATTAGATATTTTTAAAAGGATTAACAAATCTGTATGTTTTATTTTCTTTTTTAAGTTTAATTTAATTTTATTTTTTACTGTTGTTAAGTACAGTTTTCTCAATTTTCCTCTCACCACTTTCCCCTTCCCCACCCACCCCCATCTCCCACCCTCCATCCTACCCCTGTTTGGCTTTGTCCATCGGTCAAGTCCTTTATACATGTTCATGACAACCCTTCCTCCCTTTATCCCCTCCTTCCTCCCTTCTCTCCTCTGGTTACTACTGTCAGTTTGTTCTTTATTTCAATGTGTCTGGTTCTATTTTGATTGCTTGTTTGTTTTGTTGATTAGGTCCATTTATAAGTAAGATCATATGGTACTTCTCTTTCACAGAGAATGCAGATTGGTGCAGCAACCATGGAAAACAGTACAGAATTTCCTCTAAAAACTAAAAATGGAACTTTCTTTTGACCCAGCAATTCTACTGCTGGGATTATACCCTAAGAACCCTGAAACACCAATCCAAAAGAACCTGTGCGCCTCAATGTTCATAGCAGCACAATTTACAATAACCAAGTGTTGGGAGCAACCTAATTGTCCACCAGTAAATGAATGAATCAAGGATCTGTGGTACATTTACGTGACAGAATACTATGCAGCAAAAAGAAAGGAGCTTCTACCCCTGCGTCAACATGGACAGAACTGGAGAGCATTATGCTAAGTAAAAGAATTCTATATATTTTTCATATAATAAAAATATTTAGCAAATCCATGGATATCATAACTTTCACTGAGTATATAATTTTTATTGAATTCCTGTTATACAAAGACCTTCCAAAATGACATTGTCAAACTGTAATTTTCTGCTTCTTGAATATAGTGACCACCTTATCTTTTAGCAATATTTATTATTATAATTCACTTTTCTATTTTTAAAGAGAACTATGTCTAAAATTGGTAGAATTCATTAAAAACTCTATAGGCCGAGACTTCTAGCCAAGATAGAGGCATAGGTAGATACACTGTGCCTCCTTGCACAAACAAAAGGGGACAATAAATTTAAAAACAAAAAACAACCAGAACTGACAGGAAATCAAAATGTATGGAAGTCTGACAACCAAGGAGTTAAAGAAGAAACATTCATCCAGACTGGTAGGAGAGGCAAAGACAGGCAGCTGGGCAGAGAGGACTTGCTACAAGATGGGGGCTGGAGAACCAGGTAAGGCAGTGGCTGGCAGACCAGGCAGTTTCACATTCAAATGAGGATAAACCGAGAGGAACAACTGGGGACTAAAATAGATTGTACAACCCAGATTTCCAGTGTGTAGAAATAAAGCCTTAAGACCTCTGACTGAAAAAACCTGTCGGAGCTGAGATGGCGGGAGAAACTCTCAGCCTCACAGGAGAGTTCATTGGAGAGACCAACAGGGACCTAGAACATACACAAAACCACTCACCAAGGAATCAATACCAGAGGGGCCCAATTTGCTTGTGTATAGCAGGGGAAATGACTGAAAACCTGCAGAGAGTGAAGCAAGCAGCGTTGCTTCTTCTCAGACCCCTCCCCCACATACAGTGCCACAACACAGTGACCTGGGTTGCCCCACACTGGTGAATACCTAAGATTCCATCCCTTAGTACTAACAGGAGTACTAAGACAAAAAATATGGCTGAAGTGAAAGAACAGATCAAAGCTCCAGAAAAAATACAACTAAACAACGAAGAGATAGCCAACCTACCAGATTTATAGTTCAAAATATTGGTAATCGGGATGCTCACAGGAATGGTTGAGTACGGTCACAAAATAGAGGAAAGCATGAAGGCTATATAAAGTGAAATAAAGGAAAATATACAGGGAAGCAACAGTGATGGAAAGGAAACTGGGACTCCATCAATGGTTTGTACCAGAAGGAAGAAATAAACATTCAAGCAGGACAGAATGAAGAAACAAAAATTCAGAAAAATGAGGAGAGGCTTAGGAAACTCCAGGACAACTTTAAACCTTCCTACATCTGCATCATAGTGGTGGTGTCAGTAGGAGAAGAGAAAGAGCAAGAAATTGAAAACTTATTTGAAAAAATAATGAAAGACAACTTCCCCAATCTAGAAAAGGAAATAGACTTCCAGGAAGTCCAGGAAGCTCAGAGAGTCCCAAAGAATTTGGACCCAAGGAAGCACACACCAAGGTACATCATAATTACACTACCCAAGATTAAAGATAAGGAGCAAATCTTAAAAGCAGCAAGAGAAAAGGAGACACTTACCTACAAAGGAGTTCCCATAAGACTATCAGCTGATTTTTCAAAAGAAACCTTGCAGGCAAGAAGGGGCTTCAAAGCAGTTTTTGAAGTCATGAAAGGTAAAGACCTACATCTAAGATTACTCTATCCAACAAAGCTATCATCTACAATGGAAGGGCAGATAAAGTGCTTCCCATATAAAGTCAAGTTAAAGGAGTTCATTATCACCAAGCTCTTATTATATGAAATGTTAAAGGGACTTATCTAAGAAAAAGAAGATAAAAATATGAACAGTTAAGATAACAAGAAAACTCACAACTATGAACTGAACCTTTAAAAAACTGGGCAAACAACCAGAACAGGAACAGAAATGGAGATCATGTGGATGGTTGTCAGTGGGGAAGCGTAGGGGGGATGGGGGGAAAGGTATAGGGAATAAGTAGCATAAATGGTGGGTAGAAAACAGACAAGGGGAGTTTTAAGAATAGTAATGGAAATGTAGACGCCAAAGAAGTTATAGGTATGACCCACGGATATGAACTAAGAGGGGCGGAATGCAAGTGGGAGGGTGTGTTCGGGGTGAAAGGGAATAAAGGGGGGAAAATGGGACAACTGTAATAGCATAATCAATAAAATATATTAAAAAATAAATTATTGAGAAATGTTGAAACTTATTTTCTTGAATAGATTGAATAGAAGTGTTTTCAAACACAAAATATATTTCATGCACAATATACAGTTGATCCATGAACAATGGATTTAAACAGCATAGGTCCATTTATATGCAGATTTTTTAAACTAAATATACACTCAGCCTTCTGTATCCATGGAATCAAACAAGGGCTGATGCAAAACAGTATTTTCCATCCATAGTTGTGAATCTTCAGATGTGGATGGCTGATTGTATGTATTCTGTATGCATTGTAGTATACCATTTTTTAGAATTAAAAAAACCTTTTTTTAAAATTTTTAAACAAAAGGGAAGGGAGGGAGAAAGAGAGGGAGAGAAACAGCAGTGTGTGGTTGCCTCTCAAATGCTCCCTACTGGGGACCTGACCTGGTCCGCAGCACAGGCATATGCCCTGACTGGGAATTGAACCAGCTAACCTTTGGTTCTCAGGCAGGGGATCAATCCACTGAGCCACACCAACCAGGACTGTTCTACACCATTTTATATATACAACTTTAGCATCAGAGGATTAAGGCATCTGGAATTCCCCATAAATACCAAGGGATGCTTGAATTAATTTTTTCAGGAGTCAACAGTTATACTCTTATTTTTGACTGCACAGGATTCAGTGCTCCTAACATCCATGTTGTTAAAGGGTAAACTGTATATTTTGTGTGCATATATATATATATATATATATATACACACTCCCCCAATTTTCTAACAAAAATCTTAATCTACCACCCAGAATTATGAAAAATAGGTCACAAGAGTCATTAAGTATCCTGGAAAACAGACAGCTATTAAATAAGAGAGGTGAGGTATAAGGTAAACATATTGGAAGTCTTACGCCCACATTGTATTCCCTAATGGGATAGCAAGTCTCCTCAGACTGAAGGAATTTATTCTAATTATAATTAAACATCTGTTAAAATTTAGAGGTGTATTTCTGCATATGCTTTGGAACATCCTCATTGGTAGCAAATCTTTGATTCTGATGGATAATTTTTTTATTTTTTATTTTTTTAAAGATTTTATTTATCTTTATAGGGGAAGGGAAGGAGAGAGGGAGAGAAATATCAATCTGCGGTTCCCCTCAAGCATTGCCCCCTGCTGGGAACCGGCCCCCAACCCAGGCATGTGCCCCGATGGGGAACTGAACCGATCCTTTGGTTTATAGGCCCATGCTCAATCCACTGAGTTACACCAGCCAGGGAGGATAATTTTGTTTTTATTGCTTATGTGCTCATTTTAGAAACTAAAAAGTTATTTAGGTCCAAGATTGGTAAATGAGGTGGGTAATCAAGTTTGTTCACATTATCTGGTGTTGGCAAACTTAACTAGGCCCTATTTGCTTCTCTTATTTTCAATTCTAATCCTTTATTTGAACTAAGGTCTGGGCTCTCCTATATGGTACCTGATAGCAAATGGTAATTCATTAATCTGACAGGTATGGAGAATAATTTAGGGAACAGAAGCTGGAATCAGAAGGGCCATTTAGGAAGTGGCATGATATTTTCTTAGTAATTCAGAAATAAATTCCACCCCACTCTAGGAATTTACATATGTATACACAAGTTGGCTTCCAAAGTCATGACTGTGAATGAATATTTTTGATGTAACAGCAGCCCAAGGCTATTAAGTCCAGGACTTTTTGAGGAGGGAGTAAGAGTGAGTAATAAGGGTGAGAGATAGGAATTCTAAACAATAAAAATTGGAAAGATGTATCAAAATGGGCAAAAAAAGTCTTAAAATATCTATATTTGGGGGAAATATTGCCACTTACTGGAATTTAGGGTACTGGCATTTTATTTTACTTTAGCCAAACTGCATTTTCACAACTATAAGCACAAACAGATTTCAAGTCCTTAATAAACCTGCTTGCATTTGCAGATGGCATTTGAGCTTTCAAAGCATCTGGATCAAAGAAAACAGATGGAATACACATCACTGAGACATTGAAAACTATAGAATTAAACACAAAGTTGAGTTTGGCCTCTTGAAATGATCGTTGGAAGTCATGTTATTTTAATTGCTCAAAATTTCATCTATTTCCATGCAAGACCTCTAATCTTGGTCTTCACTCCTGAACAAACCTGTAATTAATTACTTCTGCTTGGTTGTATGGCTAGCACTTAAAATCAAAAATTTCTAAAAATGAACCCATTTTTTTCAAACTCAGCCATATCTTTGGATCTTTACTCTCCCAACTTATTTCTCCCCTTTCCATATCCAATCAGTCACCCAATTCTGCTAGTCTTCCTTGAGTTGGTGCTCACACGGGTCCTCAGACCAGAAGAGCAGCTGGGAACTCATTAGATATGCAAATTCGCAGACCCCACTGCAGACCTTCTGAATCAGAAATTCTGGAGAGGGGGCCTGGCAATCTTTGTTTTAACAAACCCTCCAGCTGATTCTGGTGTATGCTTAAGTTTGACCATTACTGTCCTAGATAAAATCCTCATTAACTAAAGTCTGGGATGTTAAGAAATTCACATATCATATCTAGCCTTCCATTTCTCCAACCCAGCCTGTTGGGTGAAAAGCCTAATGCAATCTCCCAAATCAAACCAACAAACAAATTTAAAAAAAAAAAAAAAAAACATTGCTTGCCCTGGCTGGTGTAGCTCAGTGGATTGAGCACGGGCCTGCGAACCACACGATCAAGGTTCGATTCCCAGTTAGGGCACATGCCTGGGTTGCAGGCCAGTTCTCGGCAGGGCACTCACGAGAAGCAACCATACATTGGTATTTCTCTCCTTCTCTCCTTCCCTTCCCCTCTAAAGATAAGTAAATAAAGTCTTAAAAAAAAAACATTGCTCTCATCAGTTTACTTTCTTATTGAAAAACTCCCTGTTGTAGACAGGGTTAAAAAGAACTGTTTCAGTCTGGCATCAAAAGCCCTTTATAATTTGATCCTTAACAATTCATGGCAGTAAACACCTACCTCAAACCTCTGTTATAGAGAAAACTTTGTATGTGCCCCTTTGTCCTTTTCTCTTGCCCGACTTCCACTTTCCTTTAAGGGTTTTTTTTTTAAGGTTTCCCTGCCTAAAAAAAAAAAAAAAAAAAACGTAGTGCAGTGGCAAAAGCATGAGTGCATAGCTGAAAGGTACTCCATAAATGAGAGTTCCCATCCTTAATCCAGTCTTCCTTGGAATGCTTCTAAGGCAGTGTCTATCCTGTTTGGAATTCATCACTATTGATCTGAGTTTTTAGGTTTCTAAGTGTACTGGTGTCTAGTTTCCCAATTGTAGTATCAGCTTCCTGAAGTCAAGGACTTTTATACTTTTTGTGTCTCAGAGTCAGGTATCAAGCACTATGTCCTACACAAAGTAGGCCGTTCAAATTTTGCTGCAAAAATTTTTCTAGCTTAAATAACCACACCCTGTTGTTTCGTGAAAACTAAGCATGTAAAAACATTAAACCTGAATCACCAGTGTCCGACACGGGAAAATCAATATATTACCACTTACTCACAGGCGGGTAGATAGACTCAGAGCTAAATTGAAATAAAGAATTTGAACTAAAACTTGAGAAGCAAACAGGACCCTAATTAATGAGTTTGCTAACTGTCTTTCCCATGGGGTCAGTAGCACTTTAAAAATACATTTAAAATATGCTTCTTGCCCTGAGGCTGCCAGACCCACTGACTACAGCCCCCTTAACCACAAGAGGTCGAAGTTTTATTTTCTATCACCATTCTTAGTAGCATGTGTGCATGCTTTGCAGATTGGTTTCTGTAGTGCTTCTGCTTAAACTCAAGTCAGGCAGCAGGAAATTGAGACCAGGGAGTAGAAAAACTTTCCCAGCTCTAGTGGGTAGTCATAATGAGAGGCAGAGGCTTTGGGGATAAATTATGACTATGGATTCTTTTGGCTCAGCTTCTCAAAAATTTTTGCAGTAATATGATAACTTATGCTCCACCTGATTATCTATTCTGCCCATCTCTTCCTCATCACCCACTACTGTATTACTTATACTATACTGCATCAATGAAATCAGCCTCAGATTAGTATAATATACTGTAAAGTAGTATGACCAAAGCTGATGGGTTAATGGAAAGCTGGGGAAGGGGGGCAAAAAGTCACTAATAGAGCAACTCATAAATGTATTTTCAACAAAAAAAATGGATCTGTCTACACGTTTTTGAAGTATTTCTTCCACCTGCCTAAAATTCACTCCTAGGATTGTGTTACTAGCTACTGTTAAAATCTAGTAGAGTAACTCAGTGGTGTGCTTAGAAGTTTCCTAACACATCTAATGTGGTATGAATTTCAAATCCAGGAAAACTTCATTTAAGTTGATACTGGTGAGCTGTTTTTATAATTCAAAGCAACTGTTATTCTTCAGCAACAAACTCTACTGTTCTATAATAAACAAATTGAAAAATCCAATGATGATGGATTTGAATCCTATTTTTTTTCAGTCTTTTGCATTTTTAAATTAATAGGGTTTTACAGATTTCTTCCCTTTTTTTAAAATTTAATTCTTGTTCAAGTACAGTTTTCTGTCTTATATTCCCAGCCCTGCCCCAGCCCCAGTTCTCCCCACCTCCCTCCCATTTCTGCCCCCACCTTAGTTATTGTCCATGTGTCCTTTATACATGTTCATGTGAGTCCTTCCCCTTTTCCCCTGTGATTCTCTCCCCTCTCCCCTCTGGTCCCTGGTCAGCCTGTTCTGTATTTCAGTGTCTTTGGTCACATTTTGTTCGCTTGTTTGTTTTGTTGTTTAGATTCCTGTTAACGGTGATATCATATGGTATTTATCTTTCACTGCCTGGCTTATTTTGGTCAGCATAATGCTTTCCAGTTCCATCCATGATGTTGCAAAAGGTAGGAGCTCCTTCTTCCTTTCTGCAGCATAGAATTCCATTGTGTAAATGTACCACAGTTTTTTGGTCCAGTAATTTACCAACGGGCATCTAGGTTGCTCCCAACTCTTGGCTATCGTAAATTGTGCTGCTATGAACATTGGGGTGCATAGGTTCTTTTGGATTGGTGCTTCGGGGTTCTTAGGATACACTCCTAACAGTGAAATTGCTGGGTCAAAAGGCACATTCATTTTTAGTTTTCTTAGAAAATTCCATACTGTTTTCCATAGTGGTTGTACCAGTCTGCAATCCCACCAACAGTGAACTAGAGTCCCCTTTCACCACTTCTATTCAATATAGTATTGGAAGTTCTAGCCACAGTGATCAGACAAGAAAAGGAAATTAAAGGCATCCAAATGGGAAAGGAGGACACAAAACTGTCATTGTTTGCAGATGACATGATAGTGTACAATCCTATAGCCTCTACCAAAAAACTGCTTGAACTAATAAATAAATTTGGCAAAACAGCGGGGTACAAAGTCAATATCCAGAAATCAAAGGCATTGTTGTATACCAACAATGAAACAGCAAAAGCAGAAATCAAGAAAAAAATCCCATTTGATATAGCAAAAACAAAAATAAAATATCTGGGAATAAACCTAACCAAGGAGGTAAAGGACCTGTATGCAGAAAACTACACAACCCTGAAGAAAGAAATCAAAGATGATACAAACAAATGGAAACATATACCGTGTTCATGGATTGGAAGAATTAACATCATCAAAACGTCCATACTACCCAAAGCAATTTACAGATTCAATGCAATACCTATTAAAGTACCAATGGCATATTTCACAGACATAGAACAAACACTTCAAAAATTTATATGGAACCATAAAAGACCCCGAATAGCAGCCACAATTTTGAGAAAGAAGAACAAAGTAGGAGGGATCACAATACCTGATATCAAACTGTATTACAAGGCCACTGTAATCAAAACAGCCTGGTACTGGCATAAAAACAGGCACATAGACCAATGGAATAGAACAGAGCCCAGAAATAAACCCAAATCTCTACAGTCAATTAATATTCGACAAAGGGGGCAATAACATAAAATGAAGTAAAGGTAGCCTCTTGAACAAATGGTGTTGGGAGAACTGGACAGCTACATGCAAAAAAAAAAAATGAAACCCCCACTTTTTTTTTAAATAGGCAAAATAGGGTCTTGGGAAAAAATATCACTAAAAACACATAATCTCTGTACAATGTTCACGAAAGAAAGTTGAACATTTTTTCTATGAATATTTTTATGAGAAAAGCACAAAACATAATGCCATGGATTTCTTCCACAACACACTTTTTAAAAGTCCTCACCTGATGACATTTTTTTCACTGCTTTCAGAGAGAGAGGAAGTGGGGCGGGGGAGGTGGGAGGAGAGAGAATGAGAGAGAGGGAGAGAGGGCTAGAGGGCAAGAGGGCCAGAGGGAGAAAGAGACAGATGTGAAAGACAAACATTGAAAGAAACATGGATTGGTTGCCCTCTCATACACACTCCAACCCAGCATCAAATCTGCAATCTGGGTATGTGCTCCAACCCGGACTAGAACCCACAGTCCTTCAGTCTAGAGGATGACACTCCAAACAACTGAGCCATATCAGCCAGGGCAACAACACATTTTTTAAGTTACTTGACCAAAAAGGAGGAAAGTGGATACACAATAATATAATTAGAATATTTTCAACTCTTTCACCTAAGCTGTCTAGAATTTTGTTTATTGTAGTCCATTAGAAGTATGAACCAAAATTCTGTTCTAATTTTGCTAGAACATCCAGAGCTATGCTTTATCAATTGGCTAATCTGATATTTTAGGGCATGGATTATTGTAATTCATGATCATATAACAAATGAAGGAAAGCAAAGGACAGTGGGATGCTGTCAGGAAAATGTTGCAACAAGTCCAGAAAAGGCTGAGAGGGAGGGTAGCCTTATCTCCAGTGAGGCAAATTCTGATGAGAAGTGGTAGGGAGAAACAGGCAGAAATAGAGGAAAGATAGGATCTGCTTTGCACTAGGTTTTCCAGTTTCTCTGAACGTGCAAGTCAGGTAATCCACCTCGATTACATGAGATTTGGGGAAAGAGCAACAAAGAGGAAGATAGGTAGAGTTGACCAGCAATGCTCTGTTTTGTGTTCAAATCCAGATTTTAAGACATTTTCCTCTTGGATAACTCTTCCTATTTCATTGGATTGAGACTTAATTTGTTGAGACTTAATTAATTTGTATCTTTTAAAAATGTTTGATTCCTATGAGCATTAATTCAAAGATGTTGTCCTTATCATATAACTAAAATGGCAGGTGACCAAATGAGAGATGTACTTAAGATGAAGTCAAAATATTAGTTGTGCATATTTTATTGATTTTTGCTCTTTTAAAAATGAGTTAACCTGTGGCATTCCTCCAGAGACATTGTTTTAAACATCCCTGTAGTAGAAATTCTTTGGGATTTACTGATGAAAATGAAAAGGAGTTTGTTGCATCGCAATGCTGGTGTTAATTTTTTATCCCACTAACTCAATTTTCTAGCAAAAAATAAAATGAGTAAAACCACCACTCTTTCAAAACACATAACTCAGTCACAAACTATCATCAGGGTGCCCCAAATTTTACTATTAGATTTACTTCTTTTAAGGCACTATTCCATGTAAAATATGAACATCATGAGAGAGGTCATTAATCAAAAGCACCTTACTATGAATGTAATTTATCATACTCTTTCTAATATAAATTCGCCCTAGTTACTAGGAAAGCAATGAAGCTCCTTATTCTGTCAAAAGGCTTAGAAAGCAAGGGAATGAGAGCTTCAGTGTATGAACCACTGATTAGTTAGAAGTATATTTTCTTAGACATAATGCACATAATACATTAAATTCACTTCAGTAAGTACAGAAAGTCTATATAGTGTACATATAAATTAGCCTTTATGAGCTACAAGAATTTAAGCATCACACAATATATTTAAAGAAACAGAAGGGAAAAATGTTTAAAAAGTCTAATTTATACTGCACTCAGCCAACATGTTTACATATAATTCATACCTAATGGTATAAAGAAAGGTAAAATATGTAGTCCTTGCATTCAAGAAATTTACAACCTAGTGTGGAAGACAAGTATAACATATATAGTTAGAGAAATTCTAAAACAACATATAAATCAAGGACTAAGTTGTTGGCTACTATCAATAGATCCATAGATGCTTGGAGATTGGAGAGGTTTCTGTAGCTTGGAACATTCAGAGAAAGTTCATGGAGAAAGAAAGATGGAGAGTCTGAAAATCAGGTAGGATTTGGTTAGTCAGTGACTACTGAATTGCAACTGGCATGGTATAACAAAAAGCATTTCTTGTTGAAAAGTAGTGATAATTAAAGCTTAAATTTGTAGAGAGGAGCCAGATAACAGAAAGTCTGGAAAGCCGAGCAGAGGATTTGGGGTCTGGTGGTGGTATTTATGTGTAGAAGGTGACTGGATTTCAATAGAAAAATGTGGATTATCATGCAGAAGAGAGATGAGATAATCACAGTGTTTTCACGTGATTAACCTAGCATTGTTTTGCAGGATGAACTGTCCACATACATAACACCTTTTATAAAGGAGCTCAAAATATATTCCACAGATAATAGTTAATTCATCTAATAACATCTCATTGTTATCAGATGTTATTAGATTGTCATTAGATATTATTGAGGCAAAGGAAATGCAGTTTTTAAAAGATTTTATTTGTTTTTGTTTAATTTTTATTTATTTATCTTTAGAGGGGAAGGAAAGGAGAGAGGGAGAGAAATATCAATGTATGGTTGCCTCTTGTGTGTCCTCTGCTGGGAACTGGCCTGCAACCCAGGTATGTGCCCTGACTGGGAATCGAACCTCGATCGTGTGGTTCGCAGGCCCATGCTCAATCCACTGAGGTACACCAGCCAGGGCGGAAATGCAGCTTTTATTATTTCTCATTTTGTAGATGAGTGCTCAAGGTCATGAAATAAATGAAAGGCAGAATAAAAAAAAGTATCACGATGTTCAATGTTTCTTAAGTATATGCTAAATTACATTCTCTAATTTCCTATGATACAAGCAAGGGAGGTACATGATGGAACTTTTTTGTCAAATGTCATTTCTAGACTCTCATTACTGTTTAAGGCACATGTCTTACCAGACCCAATCACTGTTAACTCTTCATATGGCCCCTAGCTCCCTAACCCCATACCTGCCAACCAACTCCAACTCTCCCAGCTAACAGTAGTCTTGGATCATTCTGTTCCAGTTAGTCTTCTGCCATTATCATTAGCATATTAAACATCTCTCTATCAAACACTCACCAACAAGGAAAATGGCTTGGGTTTTCTCAAATTTTATTTTATTTATTATGCTATTACAGTTGTCCTAATTTTCCTCCTTTTCCCCCTACACCCAGCATACCCCACTCCCTCAGGCAATCCTCCCACTATTGTTCATGTCCATGGGTCATGTGTGTAAGTTCTTTGGCTGCTCCATTTCCTATACTATGCTTTACATTCCCATGGCTATTCTGTAACTACCCATTTGTACTTCTTAATCCCCTTACCTCTTCAGCTATTCCCCTATACACCCCTCCGATGTGGCAACCATCAAAATGCTCTCTGTAACCATGATTCTGTCTCTATTCTTCCAGTTTGCTTAGTTTGTTTTTTTAGATTCAATTGATAGATATGTATTTTTTGCTATTGTTCATAGTTTTGAGCCTCTTCTTTTTCTTAAATAACCCTTTAACATTTCATATAATAATGGTTTGGTGATGATGAACTCCTTTATTTTCTTCTTGTCTGAGAAGCTCTCTACCTGCTTTTCAATTCTAAATGATAGCTCTGTTGGGTAGAGCAATCTTAGCTGTATGTCCCTACTTTTAATGACTTTGAATATTTCTTGCCAATCCCTTCTAGCCTAACAAGTTTCTTCTGACAAATTAGCTAACAGTCTTATGGGAACTCCCCTGTAGGAAACTGTTTTTTCTTGCTGCTTTTAAGATTCTTTCTTTATCTTTTGGCATTTTAATTAGGATGTGTCTTGTAGGGGATCTCTATGCATCAATCTTGTTTTGGACTCTCTGTGCTTGCTGGACTTGCATGTCTATTTCCTTCTCCAAATTAGCGAAGTTTTCTTTCATTATTTTTTCAAACAAAATTCCAATTTCTTGACCTTTCTCTTTTTCTGGCACCCATATGATGCAAATGTTGGACTGCTTGAAGTTGTCCCAGAGGCTGCTTACACTATTCCCATTTTGGGGGATTTTTTTTCTTCTTGTTGTTCTAATTGATTGGTTTTTGCTTCCTTAAGTTCCAAGTCATTGATTTGACTCTCTGCTTCATTCACTCTATTGTTTCCCTGTAAGTCATTCTTTATTTCAATTAGTTGTATCCTTTGTTTCTGATGGGATTTTTTATGCTGTTGAGGTCTGCACTAAGTTCCTTGAGCACTCTTATAACCAGCGTTTTGAACTCTACATCTGACAGATTGCTTATCTCCATTTTGTTTAGTCCTTTTTCCTGGGGTTTTGATCTGTTCTTTCATTTGAGCCATGTTTCTTTGTCTCCTCATTTTGGCAGTCTCCCTGTCTATGCATTAGGTAGAGCTTCTTTGACTCTGTGTCTTGGTAGCATGGCCTAATGTAGTAGGTGTCCTATAGGGTAGAATGGCATAGCCTCCCCTATCAACCAAAGGTTGGTACTCGAGGTGTGTCCTTTGTGGGATTTTATTACACCCTCTTCTTGTAGTGGAGCCTTGGTTGCTGTTAGCAGGTCAATGGGAAGGATTTACCCAGGCCAGTCAGCTGCAAGGATTGGCTATGACTACTGACTATCAACCTCAGCCCTCTGTGGATTATCAGCTGTGTAGGGGAAGGGGGGTGGTGCTCTGATTTGGTCCCTAGCTGCCCACTGGGTATGCAGGACCTGGGGTTTCTCAGGTGGTACAGGCCAAGTTCAGCTCCTACCTGTGTTTTGCCCAGGGCCATGCTGTCTGAGCTATAAAGCAATGAGTTGGATGCTACTTGTGCTGGGCTTGGAGATTACTAGAGGAAGCTAAATTGTGAATCTAGGCTGGTTGCTGCTAGTGCCATACATTTAGCAATAAGTATGGGGGCTGGGGGCTCACTGAGGCTAGCTGTTGCTTGTTTGAAAGGATTCAGGAAGTTGTGAAGCATGAACCACATCCAGCCATTTACATGGAAAAGGTACTGTTAACAGCTGTAAGATGGGTGGACAGGGTTTCAGAGAATCTCCAGGGTGCGGCAAACAGTGTTAGCCAGATTGACGGGTCTCACATATGGTACCTGCCTACTGGCTCTGTGGCTCTGTGCAAGGAAGGTTCAGAAAAGGGACAATGGCCTCTGCCCACCTTTCTACCTGGGAAAAAGCTGCCCCCAGCTCTTGCCTTGACACCAGACACTCCCATTCCTCCCTGTATGCCACTGCGGCCTTTCAAGCTGTTCCTCCCCCACCTGCTGGAGCTCAGAGGGAATAAGTCTGAGTAAGTCTCTGTGTGTGTTTTTTAACAGGAACTGCTTGGGACTCCAGAAGTTTCTTCCACCAACTCAATCTCTGATGTTTTTTGTAGCCAGAAGTTATGGAGACTTATATTCCTGGCACTGGGATCCTGGGCTGGGGGGCCTGGTGTGGGGCTACAGCCATACCACTCTGAACCTGTCCAATCTCATCTGATTTGGGTTTATCAATGCAAGGTAATGCTTTCCACTTCCAGCTCAAATTGCAAAGCTGATTATTCCATTCAGAAGATGCAGGGGAGGTAAGAACTCTACATAGTAGATTTTGGCACCAAACTGAATTCCTTTTCTCTAATTTAGGTTTCATGGTGAGAATTAAAAAGTTAAAGAATTGCCTCCAGTTTACTCCCTCTGGATCATAACACAGTTTTTCTTCCTCTCACGCACCTTAAAATCATTGGTCCTTTCCTTACAAGCTAATCTTGCACCTATGTTTTCTATCTCATGAGGGCCCTCAATTTCACATAGTCTCTCTGGCATTATGACCCTCTCCCTCGTTGGTGGCTAACATCCTTTAGTTTCAAGAAAAGAGACTGGCATATAGTAAATGCTCAGTAAATGTCTGATAAATGACTAACCACCAGACATACATTTTCAAGTATTTGCTGGATCTTTTTATAAAAAAAAACAGCTTCATTTAAGTATATTCATACACAAAAAGTACATATTTAATGTATACAATTTGACGAGTTTGGACATATGCATACGACTGTAAAACCATCACCACAATCAAGGTAATAGACATATGGTCCTACATTTTCACTCTGTCATCCCATTGTTACCTCAAACCTCACAGAAATTAAAAAAAATAAACCTGTTTATTTACACTCAACTATTTACTCTTTAATGATTTAAAACATGTTTTTTCTTTGAAGTTTTCAGTTGGAAATCATACTTAAGTTTAAGATATTTCCCCTTAAACAGAAATCATTAACTTCCTACTAGATATGGCTCTTTTCCCTGAATTTCCAATTATTTAAGATGTACCATAATTCTTCCAGTTCCCCATATTCAACACTACAAAGGCTTAGATTCCTCCTTCTGTAACTAATTATTAAGTCTGATAATCATATATTTCTTCTTCACAGTGTTAGGGATATTAAAGGCAATTAATACAAGATCCATTGCATCTGGACAGATGACTGTCCCACTAAAATAGCCTCAGTAGATCAAACCGCCTCAAGTTTCTCAGTCCTCCAGATTATCCAGTTAGCCAGCCTTGAGATTTCTTTTCCTATATATAACTTTGTTCACTGAGTCTCACTTACTCAGAAATATATAATGGCTAGTCCAAAGGCCAAAATCTTACCTTAGCATTCAAGAACCAGGATAATCTGGACCTTATAAAGTTTTCCTATCTTACCTTCTACTATTTCTCTAAAGGAATTCATCATAGTCTCAGTGATTTTATCCCACTCTCAAAGACTGTGTGAACATGCACACTTGGCAGTGTGCCCTTCCCTGTCTATATGCCTTTGCTCAGGTTATTTCCCTGCTTGGAAATGCCTTCCCCAGTATAGATTCTAACAATCCTTTGGGGTCAGTTTACCTTCTGTAAACCTTCAATTCTTTCAGTCAGCAACTTCTATTATAGAGTAAGTATCACAGATTTTGCATTATGTGATATTTCATGTGCTAGATTTAACACCACAACATTTTAAGATTTTTAGGAGCAGAGATCATGTAATACACTTCTGTATCCTTCCCAGAAGCCAGTAACTAATTTCACCAATGCAAGGCAATGTTTTCTACCTCTTAGATAGAAGTCTTCAGTAAATGTTAATTAATCCTTAAATTTCATTTCCATCTCACACCTCAAATATCAACCATTTAAAAATTATACCAACTTGGTCATATTTAAAGATACATGAATGCTAACTTCTAAATTCTTTAGAAGGAACTTAAAAATTTCTTTCACAAGAGGCATAACATAAAAAACACTTAGTATTCCAATTCAACATTCAACTTTATTCTCCTACCTACATTTTATGAAAGATTTAACAGCCAGTTTAGAATACTTCATAAATACTAATGTAGGTTCTAAGGGAGAAATATTTTAAACTTAAGTATTATTTATAACTGAAAAACTTCAAAAAATGTTTTAAATCAATAAAGAATAAATATTTCAATGAAAAGAAACAGGTTTATTGATTCATTTTTTAAAAGTTGTACTTTTTAAAAAAAGTTGTCCTTTAAATATTTTTCAAGACTTTAGCTCCTGGTGTGGAAAATTCCTTTAGTCATATACTAAAAAAGTAAGCAGAAATTAAGCACAAAAAATATATCCCCCAAATTTGGTATAATTTGGCAAAAATATTCATTACCACAATATTAAGAAATATCAACAATGAGTTTAAATAAGTAATTCATAAGGAAGAGTTTGAACTGGACCAAATCCTGGGTTTTCTTTCGTCATTCCAAGTTACTTTTCTATTTTAAACTAGTGGCAACAGAAATTTCTTTGTTTGAAAGTCAGGAATGCTGGAAGTCTTAAGTGATAGAACAGGTAGCTCAGCTTCTACTTCATGTCTCTCCTGGGGTGAGGGGGTGAGGGGGTGGGGGAGGAGAAATACATTGTGGATAAAGCAATTTTGTTTTTATTTCTGGAAAAATAATTTTTCCATCAATCTTCATAATTCTCTAAAATAAACTGTTAAAAACTTACAGGCCTTCTACCCCTTGACTCTGATTTGTGGAAACACTTACTATACATTAATTTCAAGAACACATGGCTAATTCACGTTTTCTTACTAGTTTAAAGGTTTCAAAGTTACTTCTAACTCTTTAACAAAACTCTAGGGGAATTTCACAAGCACATGATATATTTCTGCATCTCATCTGCAATATTTTTAAACAAAAGAATAGTAAAAGAAATCTAGGCTCAAGAGTTACAATGTAGGCCTTCAAATTTATTTTTAGGGTACTGTACAATTTTAACTGTGGGAAACATTTGTGTTGCACCAAATGCTAAGAACCACAACTACAAAGAGAACTAAATTAGGAAGTTAAGAATTTACCATTTTCATTAAGATGGAGAAAGTGACAAATACATATTTCTTTTCTTTGTTAATATTGAGATGATTGCCCTATCTAAATTAGGTTGAACAAACTAATCACAACTTTGGGAAGGCATAAGGTGAAAGGCAGAATTTGTCATGTAAAATACTTGATTCACATTCTAAATCACCTTAATTAACATTTAGAAATTCAAGAGATAGGGAACTCAGATAATTCAACAAAGCTGAAAGCAATAAAAAAATACTGAACAGCAAGCAGTTCCTAACCCATATAAATTAAGTAAAGACAAATCAAATAAGGACCAGAAACCATATAAATCAAATAAAGTCAAGACAAATGAAATAAAGACCAGAAACTATTTTCTACTTAGTACACAGAGTTTTCCAGCACACAGTTTTCCACAATCACAAACTTGATGAAGGGGAGGCACTCTGCTGACAAGGCAAGCAGGCTGCCTTGCACACAATGGAGAGAAAAGCTTGGAAACCCTCAGAGACAAAGTTTACTACTGTAAGGATCTACTCCCCACATAATGGTAAGAAGGATACAATTTTTCAGACTTTCTTACACATCAGACACAGCAGAACTGTAGTTATTATTGCAAACTACTAATTTCCTTAATATAATCAAGGCAGAACTGAATGAATGGGGTGTGGGGCAGGGTAGATGGGGGAAAGGGGGAGGGGGTGGCCTGAAAAGAAAAAGAGTTTGGGGCATTTTGTAAAGCTTGAATGGATTAACCTTTTTAAAAGCCCTACTAGTTCTCACTTCCCTTTTTCTTCCTCTCTTTTTAATTAAATACACACCAACTTCCTGGGACTCAACACAGACTTGCCCTACATCCAGCTAAAAGGCCTGGTGCTTAAGACACACTGGAGTCCTTAGGTAAGATATATGTTTAACACAAATAGTGCATTTGGGGCAAGTATCTTAAAAATCACTTTTTTGTCACCATGTATAAAGTGACTGTTTAAGAAATAAATGAATTCAGTGCATCAATTAGTAGTAAATTGAGGCCCCAGTCCACAGCTCTTTGTTGTTAGAAATATTATTTACTAATCTAAATATTTTTTGAACTTGAAAAAAGTTTCCTCTCACATTTTTAAAAGATACTACTGAGGGACTGAGGCTTTAGTGTTTCTAGTCTCTGAGTTATTCATAAATAGGTTGTTTTTGCTGCGTAACAAAGGAAAAAAGTAAAATGTGAACGTTGAAGTTAGTAGACTTGGATAACACTTAGTAAATAGCTTGAAATGCACCGATTTAAAACCATAACAGCATGAAAAGTATGAACATGGCTCATTTCTTTTTTAATAAAATGAAAATAAAATAAGAGGTGGGGGCTCGGTAGATATCCAGTAAGAAGTTGCTTCCTTTTAACCACATGCAAGTCATCTTGTAAGAAAGGCAGGGAAGGGGGCCACAGAGCCACCTCCTAGGTCACCCTGAGATGGGACCCTGCATTTCTCACCCCTAAATAAGGACTGGGCCAGGTGGCGGAGCGAGATACAACTTCGCTATTAAGAAGCAGCACCAAAAAGGGAAACGAAGTCACCTCACTCTCCACTCTACGCACACAGGAAGAGCCCAATTCAATGCCGCCGCCACCAACACCCCTTGTCTTGCTCAGCCCCAACGGGTGTATGCATGGAAGGGTGGGGGAAGCACAATTTGCGTTTTACCCCACAAATTCAGAGACACCTCCATCTCTCTCCCAAGTTAAGTCCTCCCACCTCCACTCCCCGAGAGTACCACGCTCTGGCAGGCGCAGGTGTCTCTCTCTGGCCTATGTTTTTTATAACCTTCCCCCCGACCCCCATCCCCACATCGGTCTGCGCCCCAGGCCTTCTCCGCCTTCCTGGAGCAGTGCACCACCTAGCCTGAACACCAGGAAACAATTAAAAGCCCAATTTCCAAGTCACCTGGACAGAGCACCGGGCCCTGCCTTCAGGGGAGCCCAGGGGCCGCCTCTGGACACGGGTGCCCAGAGCGGAGTGCTCTACTGACTCCGGGGTGGTCACGTGGGCGGCGTGGCGGCCTGGGCTTCCTCACCTGCATCCCGGGCACTTGGACAGCCACCGGTGACTGGGCCATGAATGCGACTGCTGCTTCGCACGGCTTCTGTAGTGGTGGCGCCTAGGGCTGGGGCTGGCTCCTCCTCCGTGGGTAGCTCCGCGGCCCTCCCAGGCTTTTCAACCCGGGCCTGGAAGGACACACAGAAGTGGGGTTACTAGACTAGAGGTGGTAGCCACGGGCTGGGAGGTAGGCATTTCCTGGCAGAACTCCCTGGGAGACAGTCTACCTTTATGGCGCCCGCCGGCCTGCTGTCGCTGCTGCCTCCGCTGCAGCTCCTACTCCGTAATGCAGGGCGCTGTGTGTGGCGGTGGCTGAGACCTGGGCTCGAGTGATGCCGCTCGTCTGCGCCTCTCCGCTTTAGGAAGAGGAGGTGGAGGCGCCCCAGCAACCCGCCCGTTTGGCTGGCCGGGGAGGTGGCTGGGGGCGGTTCCTCTGTTGGCCCTGCCCTCGTCCGGCAGCCGGGCGTTGTCTGGAGAGCTAAGGCTCCAAGTGAAGGGGTTTGCCTGGGGTTTCTGGAGCCTGAGAAGGTGGAGACTCTCCAGGCACGCGGAGAGGATAACCCCGAGACTGCGAGACCTGGAACATGGCTCGGCCTGAAGAGAGAATGGAAGAGTTTGGGTGATTCTGGGAGTATGAGGGCGTCCCAGACGCAGCCACGTTGTAGGCAGGCGTGCCTACACGCAGGGGCACACGCAGTCTCAGAGACCCCTTGAGTTGAAACTTGGGGTGTGTTGAAAATCCATCTTGTCACCCTTTTCTGGTCAAGGGTGGGGGCACAGAGAGTCGCCGAGTTGGTGGATTCCCGCAGTCAGATCTCCCCAGGCTGGGCCCGCCACGGCTCGGAGCAGATCTGTATAGCCACTTTTCTGCTTTCTGGATTCCCCGCACCAGACAGACACGCATTTGGTAGGGGGAGGAGGCCAGTTTGTGTCTTCTCTGAATCAGAAGCTCTGTACATGTAAGAGAGAGGGAAGTTGGAAAACGGTGCATCCACAAAAAATTGAATGAGGATAATAGAGGTATGTTAAATGAGATTGGATATCTAGAAATGTGATGGAACTCAGCATACAAAGCAGTGGTTTCAGCAACACTTTACCTCCACCCCATGTTAAGTTCCACTCTAGGAGGGAGTAAAGCTCTTTTGAGAGTAGCCTAATAATAACAGTAACAGTGATAATAGCAATTACAGGAATCTCATTATGAAGGGACCTCTGGGAATGACAAGGTGTTACTGACATTTTAAAAATGTAAATCTAAGTTCTGGTTTAAAATGAGGATAAAGTTCCCTACCTTTCAGGTTGTTTTAGATCTGTACACAGCACAATGTTAAGGTCTAGTAGACAATGTTTCTTCTGTTCCTTTTGAATCTTTCTCAAAATATAGGCTATTATTGTTATCAATATCATTACTATTAATGGATGCCATTGTCTTTGTACCAGAGACTGCTAAATGTTACCTTACTGAATCTTTACAAGAGCCCTCTGAGGTCATATTGCTCCCCCCACCATTTTACAGATGAAAAAAAGGCTCAGTGAGGTTAAATAATTTGATTCAAAGTTTCACACAATTAAGGAGTGGTAAAGCTAGGAATTAAAATCCAGGTACCTCTAACTTTTAAGATCTATTCTGTTAGCAACTTTCAAGTATACAAAACAGTATTATTAACTATAGTTATTATGATGTACATTAGATCCCCAGAACGTATTCATCTTATAACTGGAAGTTATAACTGGAAGTTTGTACCCTTTGACCACCTTCACCAATTTCCCTCATCCTTTGCCCCTAGCAACCACCAGTCTACTCTTTGTTTCTGTAAATTTGCTATTGTTTAGATTCCACATGTAAGCGAGACCATACCATATTTGTATTTCTTGGTCTGACTTATTCACTTAGCATGCCTTCATCCATATTGTTGCAAATGGCAGGGTTTCCATCCTTTTTATGGCTCAGAAATATTCCATTTCATGTATATGCACCACATTTTCTTATTCATTCAGATGATAATGGGTATAATTTAATTTTCCTAACTTTTAGTTCCCCAAGTCTAGGGTGCTTACTAGTTTTAACCTGATGATAGGCCCCGATCTGGTCTCTATTTCTCACTAGGCCAGGTCACACTCAACAATGTTAGCCTGACAAAAACCTGCAGTGCCACCTAAATTTTAATATTCATAGAAATTCCCCAGGATTCTCTTTAAAGTGAATATTTTGACTTAGTAACTGTGGAGTGGGCCCAAAATCCTGCGTTGCCAGCAGTTTCACAGGTGCTGCCAATACTGCTGATCCTTAGACCACACTTTGAGGAGCAAGGGTCTGAATCAAGTTTCATTATGTAAGGCGCATCTCAAATCCCATCCACATTGAGCCTCCCTCCTTGCTCCAAGCCCTCCTTCAGACTTCTCTTGTATGTCGGTGGAAGCAGCACTCACATTGTAGTTTTGTTCCTTTTTTAAAAATATATTTTATTGATTATGCCATTTCCCCTCCATTCCTCTCCACCCTGCACACCCCTTCCCCCACATTCCCCCTTTTAGTTCATGTCCATGTGTCATAAGTTCTTTAGCTTCTACATTTCCCACACTACTCTTGCCCTCCCCCTGTCTGTTTTCTCCCCACTGTCTATGCTACATATTCTCTGTACCTTCTCCCCACTTCTCCTCCTCCCACTCACCTTTTGCTAACCCTCCATGTGATCTCCATTTCTGTGGCTCTGTTCCTGATCTAGCTGTCTATCCACTTAGTTTGCTCTTGTTTTAGGTGTAGTTGTTAATCACTGTGAGTTTGCTGTCCTTTCACTGTTCATATTTTTCTCTTCTTTCCCTTATATAAGTCCCTTTAACATTTCATATAATAAGGGCCTAGTGATGATGAACTCCTTGAACTTGACCTTATCTGAGAAGCACTTTATCTGCACTTCCATGCTAAATGAGAGCTTTGCTGGATAGAGTGACCTTGGATGTAGGTCCAAGACCTCTTCTTCTTCCCCTTCTGGTACCCCTATAATTTGGATGTTGGAACATTTAAAGATGTCCTGGAGGTTCCTAAGCCTCTCCTCATTTTTTTGAATTCTTGTTTCCTCATTGTTTTCTCTTTGGTTGTTTCTTTCTTCATTCTGGCCTACTCCATTGATTTTAGTCCCAGTTTTGTTTCCATCATTATTGGTTCCCTGTGTATTTTGCTTCATTTCAGTTAGTGTAGCCTTCATTTTTTCATCTAATTTGCCACCAAAATCAACCAGTTCTGTGAGCATCCTGATCACCTGTGTGTTTGAACTGTGCATCTGCTAGGTTGGCTATCTCTTTGTCGCTTAAAAGTTTTGGCTCTGGGGCTTTGATTTATTCGTGTGTTTGAGCCATAATTTTTTGGTCTTGTTGCACCTGTTACATATGAGGGGCAGAGCCTTAGGTGTTCATGGGGCGGAACAACCCCGTCAACCCAGTCTCTGGGTTGTCATACTGTATGTGGGGCAGGGTCAGAGAGGGAACAATGGCACTTGCTCTGCTGTCTTTCAGATTTCAGTCCCTTCTGCCGCTTCCTACAAGCAAATTGAGTCCTTCTGGTGCTGGTTCCCAGGTGGGTCAGCTTGTGTACGTTCTAGCACCCTGTGGGTCTCCCCAACAAACTCTCCTGTGAAGCTGGGAGTCTCTCCCGGCACCTCAACCCCCGCAAGTTTTTTCAATCGGTGCTTTTAGGCGTTATTTCTCATTGCTGGGGCCCTGGGTTTTGTGGTCTGTCTCACTGCCCATTTTTGCCTGGTTTATCTGGGCACAAATGTGTGTCTGGGGTCAGCCAACTGCCTTGCACACCCCACTGGGTTGGGTCTGCTCATTTCCTCCCCACGCCCAGGTTTGCCAACCACCACTTTTTCCTGCCGCAACTCCTCTCTGTTGGCAGCTGACTCAACCCTCTTACTGGTCTGGATGAATGGTTCATTGTTGGACTTCCATACAGTTCAATTTTCTGTCTGTTCTGTTTGTGTTTTTGTTTCTAAATCTTTGTTGTCCTTAAATTCGGTTGTGCAAGTAGGCACAGTATTTCCACCTGTACCTCTATCTTGCCTGGAAGTTGTAGTTTTGTTCTTATTTCCTGCATTTCTTTTGTTAAGTCTGCCCAACAAGATTATTAGGTCCTTGAGGCCAAAGATCCAACTTCTCTTTTGTAAGAATTATTCAGGTAGGTTGCCAGCTCTTAGTGGGCAAGATTTTTGTCTGTTTTCTTCTTAGCCGTATTTTCAGAGCCTAGGACAAGGTGCTACTGGTAATGGGTAGTGGCCAGGGATGCTGCTAACCATTCTCCAATGCACAGGACAACCCTTGCAAGAAAGGATTGTCCAGCCCAAACTGTCAGTGGTGCCAGAGTTTGAAAATTCATGCTCCACATTCTACATTAGTGGTTACTAACCAAGAAAGAGAGACTTGAGGATCACTGTTCCATGAGGATTTCAGCTCAATGTGGTTGCTCTCCTCCTTCAATAACCTCCCTACAAAATATTGGGCCACATCAAGGGGGTAGTGGAAAAAAATAAATATTTTTATATTACTTTGGTACTAAATCATGGATCATCTGCCCCAAAGAGTTACTACTACTTAATAAAAAATAATATTGAACAGAAAATAACTTTACAAAAATGCGATGGAGCTGGGTGAAAAAGGTGAAGGGATTAACAATAGTATGGTGATTACCAGAGGGAAAGTGGGGTGGGAGGAGGTAGGAAAAGGTAAAGAGGGAGATAAATGGTGATAGAAGGAGGCTTGATTTGGGGTGGTGAACACACAATACAATATATAGATGACATTATAGAATTGTAACCCTGAAAACTGTATAATTTAATTAACCAATGACATACCAATAGAGTCAATAAAATATAAAAATATAATTTAAAAATGTAATGGTTTAGAAATGTTTAACCTTGGAGCATGTCCTAATGTACCAGACACTATCTAAGAGTGTTCAAATGTGATACCTTATTGAGATAACTTTGACTTCTTACTTTACAAAATTTAAAGGTGGGTTCTCATATTTTGGATTGTCATATTTTGAGCCTTAATAAGTGCACAAGAGGCAACCACACATTGGTGTTTCTTTCCCAGTCTTTCTCCCTCCCTTCCCCTTTCTAAAATAAATAAATAAAATCTTTAAAAAGAAGGAAATTATCAGAATAATTCTAGACACTCATCATCCAGTGACAGGAATATTGCGATTCAAGTTACTGTACTCTGTAGTGATATTTGGAAAGACAACATTCAAGGGCCCCTTTTACATTGTTTTGTATGTAAACACATGTGATATTCAAGTCTTCTCTTTACTCTCTGTGTATCAAATTGGAATCCATTATATACTAGTTCTTGCAGATGTTGTATCCTTGCTATTGTTCCAACCAAGCTTCCAAAAGAAAAACCTATTGATTCTTTTTAAGAAACATTAAACCAATATAACTATTTCTGAGTAATTTTGCACCTTTGGGGACTTTCATAGTACTCTGCTATAGTATCATTTAGCAGAGTATTAAAAACTAGAGTAATAAAAACTAGTATTTAAAACTCAGCACAACTTAATTTTCTTGTTCACTATACTTCCTGATGCTACTGAGTGGAATAGAGCAACAGAGGAGGTGGAGGGAAGCAGATGCTTCTTAGGCGGTTTCCTGCTTATAACATTTCTCTACATATATGCCTACTCACTTTGAAATATTTTCATTTGGTGACCAAAGGAATTGAGCTCATAACTTCTTGTCTTCACCAATTAGTTGCAGAACTGAGAGAGGTAAACATGGTCCGGACAATTTAATTCAGATGTAGAGGTAGGAGTCAAAAGATGGAATGTTAAGAGAATCTTCCTGGTTTCAATTTCTCTGCCTGCCTAAATACTTACAGAATTGTACCATTGATCTTTAGATGCCTTGGGTCCAAGGCAAAAGCCCTCAGAAGCCTACATGCATTCATAGTTGCTTCAGTGGTGACAAATCCATGATTTGCTACACCAGTCATCCTATAATGATAGTTTTGCGTTGCCGTAGAGGGACATGAAGAGACCTGAGAGTTTCTTAGGAAAGATTCTTTGGGTGACTGGGCTCTTTGTAATGAAGTCAGGTAACTCCTTTGTGCTCCCCAGTGTGCAATTTTTAGACACAAGAGAACCCTTCATGTGTTACCATGAAATGATGCTAAACAAACAATTTGGGTGATATTTTTTCCCTCTGAATTAATTTTTTAAAATGTCTTGAATTGACCACTTGTTCTTTAGTTTGTAAGCTTCTCAAGAAAACATTCTATTTAAAGGTGGCAGTTAAAAACAGGAAAAAAATTGGCAGTTGAGACCAAATAGGAAGTGACTATGCCATCAGCTCACACTAAGGAAAAGGAAGTTGTTGCCAGGACCTCTAAGAAAGGCAGTTGTGTAAAATACCACCCTTTGACTTGCTTGCTGAGGTTATGTCACCCTGTGGTGAAAGCTCTCACATACTTTTGTTACTGCTATGCTCAAGAAAACATGAACAGAGCAGGGGGATAACAGTTACCCCTTGCAGGACTGTTATCAGAAACTACCAGAACTTTCTGAGGCAGAAGCTCAACATGGTAGAGAAGCAAAGATCCCGCCCTACTCATTTTTCCTGTTCCAAATAGACATTTTAAGATTAGTTAAAACTCGGTATGTTACACCATGAGGCCCACCACAGGATCTAACTATAGACTGTAACAGGGGATTTTCACTGAGAAATAGAAAACGGAATGTCTTTTTTTAAAGACTCTTAAAATCATTTATTTATTTATTATTTTTTAAGTACAGTTATCTCCATTTTCCTCCCACCACTCTCCCCTGCCCCACTGACCTCCACCTTCCACCCTCAATGCTACCCCTTTGCTCTGTTCATATGCCCTTTATACATGTTCCTTGATGACCCTTCCTTTTCTTTTCCCTGTTATCCTCCTCCCTGCTCCCCTCTGTTTACTCTCAGTTTGTTTTCTATTTCAGTGTCTTTGGCTCTATTTTGCCTCCTTTTTTTGTTGATTAGGTTCCACTATTAAGTGAGATCATATGATATTTGTATTTAGCTTCCTGGCTTACTTCACTTAGCGTAATGCTCTTCAGTTCTATCCATGCTGTCACAAAAGGTAGGAGCTCCTTCTTTCTTTCTGCTGTGTAGTATCCCATTGTGCAAATGTACCACAGTTTTTTTGATCCCCTTATTTACTGATGGGCACATAGGTTGCTTCCAGCACTTGGCTATTGTAAATTGTTCATGGCTATGAACATCGGTGTGCATAGATTCTTTTGAATTGATGTTTCAGGGTTCTCAGGGTATAATCCCAGAAGTGGAAGAGCCCAGTCAGAAGACTGTTCCATTTTTAGTTTTTTGAGGAAATTCTATACTGTTTTCCACCGTGGATGCACCAGTCTGCATTTACACCAACAGTGCACTTGGGTTCCCTTTCCTCCACGTCTTCTCCAGTGCTTGTTGTTTCTTGATTTGTTTATGATGACCATTCTCACTGGTGTGAAGTGGTATCTCATTGTTGTTTTAATTTGCATCTTTCTGGTGGCTAGTGATGCTGAGCACCTTTTCATAGGTCTCTGGGCACCCACTACTTCCTCCTTGGAGAAGTATCTATTCAAGTCCTTTGCCCATTTCAATTGGATTATTTGTCATCCTGGAATGGAGTCCTGTGAGTTCTTTATATAGTTTGGAGATCAAACTCTTGTCTGAGGTATCATTATCAAATATATATTCCCATATGGTAGGTTCCCTTTTCATTTTGCTGATGTTTTCTTAAGCTGTGCAGAAGTTTTTTTTTTTTTTTTGATGAAGTCCCATTTGTTTATTCTTTATGTTTCTTGCTCTATGGGACATATCAGTGAAAATATTGCTGCATGGAATATCTGAGATTTTCCTGCCTATGTTTTCTTCAGAGAGAGGAGAAGGGAGGGAGAAAGAGACGGTGAAAAACATCAATTGGTTGCCTCTTTTTTGCACCCAAATGGGGACCCAGCCTGCAGCCCAGGCATGTGCTCTGACAGGGAATCGAACCAGTGACCTTTTGGTTTGCAGGCTGGTGCTTAATTCCCTGAGCCACACCAATCAGGGCAGAATGTCTCTTTATATTTTCACTTGGATGAGCCTGGACCACACCACATTTCCCTTTTTCCTTTCTTTTCTCCTCCCTTCTTTTCTTTCTCACATATTTCTTAAGCGCAGTGCCAGGAACTGTGCTGAGGACTAGGAATACAAAGAAACACAAGGAGTTTGCTTTCTCATAAGAGAACACCATAAAAAACCGGGAGCACTCGAAATGATGCATGATTCTAGTAGCAGTACATAAGAAATGCTATAGCAATGGGCACAAGAGGGAAATTCATTTTACCTGTGTAGATCCTGGAAGGCTTCACAAAGTAGGTGATGCTTGAGCTAAACCTTGAAAATTGGTAGGAGGTAGCAAAGCAGAAAAGTAGGGAGAGGAAGTGGAGGAGAGAGGGCATTCCAGATCAAAGGAACATAATGAACAAATGCCTAAAACAAACACATGTATCACCTATCACCTGATAACCTGATAAAATACAGATACTATGCTCCATTTGTACAGATTCTGATTTTATAGGTCTGAGATTAAAGGCATTTGTATGTTATTTAAAAAAAAACTTTCAGGTAATTATAATGTGCCTCTTTGGTTATAAACCACTAGCTTGGAGAAATGGCAAACTTTCTTTGAGAACTAGTTGGTAGTTTGGTTTAACAGGCAGAAACAATATATGAGGCAACTCAGCAATGAGTTTGGAGGGAGAAGAGAGTTTGAAAGGACCATGAGCCTTGTATACCATTGTAAAGACTTTGGACTTAATGCTATAGGCTCCTAGGAGTACTGAATGGTTTTAAGTAAGTGAATAATTTGCTCCAAATTTGTATTTTTTAAAAAATCAACCAACTAACTAAACAAAACAGTGCTGGTTTGTACATAAAGGATCGATTGGATATGGAAGAGAATGGAAGCAGAGGAACCTATTAAGAGGTCATTAGTAGGTCATTGTAAAAGTACAAGAGAATGACTAACTAAATGAATGGCTATGAGAATAAAGAAGAGGGGATAGATTTCAGAAACAATTTGGAAGTGGAATCAATAACATTCAATTGATTGGATGTGAACAAGATCAGAGGGAGAGCTTTAAAACGCCAGAGACATCCAGTTTAGGGAAATGGGTAAATGTTGATGCCTGGAACTAAGCCAGAGAATACAGGAGGACCAGGTTTGGAGTGAAGATAAGAAGTACATTGAGTTTGAGATGATTGTATGACATCTAAGTGAAGATTTCCAGAAGGCAGTTGAAAAGAACAAAAGTCAGACTGCAAATATAGATTTGAGAACTGTGGATCAAAATCCCTTGTAACCTCATAGAAAGGTATCGTTAAAGAACATTAAAAATAGAAACCAAGCTGGAAACATTCACTTCCTCTTAAATAATAGAAAATCACTTCTTGAATATTTGTCCTATGTTTTGGTCCAGTGAAATGCTGCCTGTGTCCACTGCATACCATTTTTCAAAGTAATGATTGTTGATCTCATGTCTATATTGTCTTACTAAATATTTCTACTGTGTTCCTGTGTACATACAATGCCTTTTACATGCATAATGACAGTATAGGAAGGAATTGAATAAATAATAAAAATGACGTGAAAAGATCTGAATGCTATCTTGCCAGGTTTTCTGGGATGGTTTCCTTGCATGCAACTGTAAAATAGATTATTGCACACCAGAACAGTTTGTATTTTATTTCCCCTCCTACACCCAAAAGAAAATGAGGTGGGAGATGACATGCATGTCTGGTTTCATGAAGCCAGGTTAGTGTCTTCTACAATGGAAAGAAAAACAGGAACAATTTATTGCAATTTAAAGCACAGATTACTGGCAAAGCCATGGTATTTGCCTGCTATGAAAGTGCACAGCAACTTTAGTTAATATTTCTCCAGTTTTTCAGAATCATTCATATAGTTCTGGTTCTTCCATTCTTTCTGTGCTATTGACTTTTTATGAAACTTCACACATCCCTATAGTTAAGCATACGTGAAGGTAAGCATTTAGATGGCTAAATGCCAACTTGAAATTAACATAGATAAATCATCCTTTTCATATAAATTGAGAAAATATTGGTAGACATTTCCAATCTGAGGTCATGAAAGCAGATACAAATAGATTATATTTGAAATGTTTTGTACAATGCATTTTATTATGTGTTTGGGTTTTTCTCAGGTGTTACAAGAAACTGAAATATACCAGCTCTTAAATTTTAATGTTACTTTTGCATGTGACAATATACAGATTCCTGCTATGCAAATATGGAGAAATGTGTGCTTAGTATATTGTGAAGGAGGGATTTAGTTCACAAAATATATATTAAAAAAGATATTTTCTCATTTTTTCAGACTTTCAATGCATACAAAGGTTATTGCTGTAAGGAAAGATCATGTATATCAACAATCGCAGAATAAACTGTTTCTGGGTTGTGAAGTGATAGTTATTGAACATGTTTTCCTAGTAAAAATTAAGGTATTCAGTGTGAGTATAAATAAAAACACACTTCAGTATCACTCATCTACTTTGGCTCTGCACATAGCAAATGAGGTATAAAGTAATCATTTCACTGTCCTTTTAAAATCAGAATCTCAAACTAAGTTCATATTAATGCAAATAGAAGAACTAGGTAATTATAAAAATTATTTATATAGTGCTTAGTCTGTGTCCAGATATGGTTTCACTATACATATATTCCCATGTAATCTTTGCTACAACTCTATGAGCTAGGTACTACTATCATAATATCATTCCCATTTTATGGTTGCCCAAAATGAGAGATTTTGGTTGGCAGAGAGAGATTAAGTAACTCATCCAAAGTAGGATTGCCAGACAAAATACAGGACCCCTTGTGCAGACTGGTACAACCATTATGGAAAGCAGTATGGAATTTTCTCAGAAAACTAAAATTGGACTTACCTTTTGACCCAGCAATTCCACTGCTAGGGTTGTATCCTAAGAACCCTAAAACACCAATCCCAAAGAACCTATGCACCCCAATGTTCATAGCAGCACAATTTACAATAGCCAAAAGCTGGAAGCAACCTATGTGCCCGTCAGTAAATGAATGGATCAAAAAACTAGGGTACATATACACAATGGAATTTTATGCTGCAGAAAGAAAGAAGGAGCTCCTACCTTTTGCAACATCATGGATGGAACTGGAAAGCATTATGCTGAGTGAAATAAGCCAGGTGTTGAAGGACAAATACCATATGATCTCACCTTTAACAGGAAGCTAAACAACAAAACAAACAAGCAAGCAAAATATAATTAAAGACACTGAAATAGAGAACAGGCTGACAGTGACCAGAGGGTAGAGGGGAGGGAATTTCTGGGGAAATAAGGGAGGGATTTAGAGGAACCTATATAAAGGATACATGGACAACAACTGAGAAGGTTGTAAATGGGAGGGAGGGGGGAGGATGGGGGGTGGGATGGGATGGGAGTAATAGACAGAAAACTGTACTTGAAAAATAATTAAATAAAAAAATTGGAGAAGAAAAAAAAGAAAAACAACTAAAATAAAGGCTGGACATGAAAAAAAACAAACTATACTACAAACCTATAGTTATCAAAACAATATGGTGGTGGTATGAAAATAGACCATGGATCAATGGAATGGAAGTGAGCCCAGAAATGAACTTACATGTGCACGGATAATTAATCTGTGACAAGAAACACTGTAATATACAATCATGTGCCACATAACATTTTGGTCAATGGTGTGCTTCACATAACAATGACAGTTCCATAAGATTATAATGGAGCTGAAAAATTCCTAATTCCTTGTCATGTTGTAGTCATAATAATGCCGTAGTGCAGCATATTATGTGTTTGTGGTGATGCCACTGTAAACCAACCTGCACTGCTAGTTGTGTAAAACTATAGCACATACAATTATGTACAGTACATAACACTTGAAAATAAATGACTGTGGTACTTAAAACAAAACAAAACAAAACAAAATACAGGACCCCTTGTTAAATTTGAATTTTAGATAAGAGATGAGTAATTCTATATGAGGCACATTTATACTTAAAAAACATTATTTATCTGAAATTTAAATTTAACTGGCTCTCCTGTATTTTTTATTTGCTAAATCTGACAACCCTACAAGGCAAGGTCATATGGTTATTAAGGAGTGGAGACAGAATTTGAACCCAGAAAGTGTGACATCAGAATTTGTGCTTTTAACCACTATACTGTTACTGATTATAAGGAATGGAACTTAAAGTGCTTCATTATCTATATGTGAAATATTTAAAAAAACACAAAACCAATGGATTCCTGCTGAGCAGGATCATAGGGCTGTAAGTTTTAATTTATTGTAATTTACTCTAATTGTTAATAGGGCTATAAGTTTTGATTGTAATTTACTCTAATTGTTAATTATCATTTGGTCATAGTATTTTTAGTGAGAAATTTGGTCTAAAAATAATAAAATCTATAACACTTTAAAACTTTCTTCTGTGCTTTCTAAGCTGGGAGATAAAAGAAAAAGTATGATTCACTGTAATGAGTGGAATTAACCAGTCAATTCCGTTGTTCAAAATACCTTTTTCTTCCTTCACAAAGCAGCTTTGTGTTGTTGATAAAGAATAAGTTTTCTTTTAATAAGAAGTTTCTAAAATACAAACATGATACATTTACTTACATAATTTTCTTCTCTTATCCTTTGATATTTTTACTCTAAAGCAGTCAAAAGGGCATCTACTTTGAAAGGCACTGCAATTTAATGGGGGGGGGGGCATGGGCTTTAGAGCCAGACAGACTTTGTTAGCTGTGTGAACTTGATGTCTGAGCCTCATATTCCTCATCTGAAAAATTGGGATTATTAATACCTCCTTCAAATGGTGATAGTGAAGATCAATGATATAATGAACGCAAACTGCTCTAATGCAATATCTGGCACAGAATTGGCACTTCAAATATAGGTAGGTCCTTTCCCCTGTCCATTTGCCTCTTCCCCTGAGGTTCCACCACTCTCAATAATCCTCATGAATTTTTGAAAATCTAACCCTTATTTACAAAAGCATTTTGACTTGCCCAGAATTTACATAGAAATCTGGGGTACAGTCAGCTGGAATCCAGTGTGCCTAAAATATTTTCTTTCCTTCTGTGATTTTTTGAATCCTTAAAATGCTTAGGTTATAGCAAAAGACTGCCATGTGATTTCTGCTCTTAGAGATTACTTGAAAGGATTTTTCATTTGTTTTTATTTTTTTACATTGAGAATGTTCTCAGTTCTAGGATGGGGTTTATATACTTTAGTTTCATGGATAAATTCACCATGGACATCTCTGAAGGACACAGAGAGGCATAAAAAGAGATGGCAAGGGCAGGGAAAATTATGTCATTAAGGCATTTTCCTGTGTGTGTGTGTGCTTGTGCATTGAAGAAAGGGGTAATGGTTTATAATCGGGGAAAACACAAAAGTAAATGCAATTAGAGTCAAAGGGAAAGTCATCATAAGATTTAAAAGCAAATAATCTTGCTGTTGGAAAAAAATCAGTTCTAAGATGTGGTATAGAGTGTGCTAATTGGGAACATAGATGTGGAGCCAGACTCCTTAAGTTAAAATCCCAGTCTTGTTTACACACTAACTCTATGATCTTCAGCAAGGTATTTAGTTTCTCTATACCTCAGTTTCCTTATCTGTCAAATGTAAGTAATGAAAATACCTACCTAATCAAGCCCTTAAGGGATTAACTGAGTTATTTTTCTTTAAACTTTTATTGAAGTATAATATACATACAGAAAGCTACACACACAATAGGTCTCAGACAGCTCAACGGATTTTCACAAAATTAACACACTCATGTATCTGTCACCCAGAGGAAGAAACAGAACACTACCTGCATCCCAGAAGTCATGTTGATACTCTTATCCAGTCACTACCCCCTCCAACCCAAATGTATTCAAATACTGTGAGTTCATATTGTCTACCTTTGAATCTTAAATGAGGATCTGTGTCATGTGCTCAAAACAGTGCCTGTCACATAGTAAATACAATATAAGGTCAACAATGTGATTTTTTAAAATAACAAGGAGGCATATTTGAGGGGTATAATTCTTAATAGGAATAACAAAATAAAAAGAAAACATGTGAGCTAAAGTATGACAATAAAGTTAAGTATAACAACCTGCTTAAAATAATGTTTGAGTTCTTGAAAACATTGTGGCCATAAAGTATATCTATGGTATATTCAATGCTAAGAAGAAAAACACATTCAATATGAAGCATCAGAGTAAATGAATACCCAAATATCTCAGCACAATCAAGAATAAGAATTCAAAATGGTAATAAGACTAATGTAAATAAAAAGTAAATTTGGCAGAAGCCTTTTTTAGACCTCAGTTTCTTCATTGTAAAGTGAAGAGAATTAGACCATCTGTAAGGTTCTTTCTAGCACTGCCATTTAATGATCATATGGAAATTTTCTTAAAAAGCAGAATCTAGAAATCTCTGAACCATTGTTTTATAACCAAATGATGTATTTACAGTCACAGTCAAATATGGCCATTTGGAAGGAAGGCATTAGGATTTCTCTGAGGGAAAATCATACCTGACTAATGTGTTAGTACTCGACTTGGGTCTGTTTTCATGGATAGCTAAATTACACAGAATCCTATTTAAAGCAAAATTTTGTCCATTAGAAACGGAAACTTTGCCCTGACTGATGTGGCTCAGTGGGTAGAGCATCATCACACAAACTGAGATGTTGCCAGTTTGATTCTTGGTCAGGGCACATCTGGGTGGTGAACCACATCCCCAGATGGGGGTGTGCAAGAAGCAACTGATTGATTTTTCTTTCGTACATTCGTTTCTCTAGCATATCAATGTTTCTCTCCTTCTCTTTCTTCCTCCTTTCCCCTCCCTCTAAAAATAAATGCATAAATAAATAAAATATTAAAAATTGTAAACTTCCTTAAAAATTACTTGCAGAAACATAAATTTCCAAAAAGAGAGCAGATAGAGGGTTTTGCCTTTAACATCCATTGTCTAGATATTTGGGGTTATTTCATGCCCATATTTTTTTAAGAAATTACATTATGGAAAGAACAAATTTCATACAAGGAAAAATGAGATAGTAGCTTAAAATAGTGCTTCTGTTTAAAAAACCCTCCCATGAAAACTTACATTGTGTCTTCTCTGATACATCAATCCTTGCAAAACCCAACAACAGAGTTATCCAGGATTGCTCAGGGCTTCTTCTATCTTGTGGGTATGATAGTGCTCATTTTCACAAAATGCACCACCATCCTCCCTTGGCTTGGTGACCTCCTTATTGAGGTACTTTAAGTGCTTTGAACACACCATGAAAAAGAAATAAGAAGAGAATAAAGGTTATAAGTGAGTATCTAGTTTGCAGAGAACTCACCTTATCTGTGGGAAAGAAGTATGAAAAAAAATCTAAAAATTGGAAACCTAAGAATCAGCAGAAGCAGAAAGGGACAACTGAAAGGACAAGACTGTTCTGAGGTATATTACACCACAATTTTAAAGTTGTTTTAAAAGAGAGAAAGGACTAAATGTGAATTTCAATGATAATATGGATATCTGGGCCATAAGCAAGATGTTGAAGCTGCCCAATCCTTTCAGCCCTTCTATTTCTCGCAGCACAGTCTCTGCTCTCTCCTCATTCCTCTCACCCTGACCCTCTGATCTCTTGCTGGCCAAAACCCATTTCAGTAGCTAGTAGCTAAGCCAGTACTCCTCCAGGCAGACCCTGGTTCCAAGCCATTCTCACTTATTTTGTGTAAAATATGTCTGTGTTCTGCCCATTTTAAACCCTGGCCTGAGAACATTTTTATCTTAACAGAGAATACTTATTAAATATGGTTTCTACTTCTAGTTGCAAGTACAGATATTTACGGAGCAGAGGCCTCCATGTAGCCTCAGATAAGAGGTGGAAAGGCCACAGTTTTTGTCTGTCAGGTAACTATACTGTCCTTTTGTTTTCTCATCTGTAGAATGGAGATAATACCTTTCATTTACATTACAACTGACAACACTTCACATGCATTTACCTATTTGATTCTCACAGCCACCACCTGAGGTAAGAATTATTTCTCCATTTTACACACAAGGGAATTAAAGCTCAGTGAGGTTAAGTAACTTGTCTTGGAATAATATGTGAAAGGGCCAGTGCATAAGGAAAAGACTCAGAAAACCAGAATAGCAAGTTGGCATGTGATGACAGAAGCTGCTCAGATAATGGAGCCATGTGACTATATAGAGATACTATGAAACCAAGGTTATGGGTATGGGCTTTGGACTCACAGGCACCTAGATATGAATCCTGGCCCTGCCCCTTTTCACCTGGCATCCCTTGAGCAAGTCATTTTTCCAAGTCTACATTTCCTCATTTGAAAGATGAAGGTAATAATGCTGACCTTATAAAGCTGTTGTGAGGATTAAGTAAAATACTAAGTGTAATGTATTTAGTAGAGTGCAGAGCACATGAAAAACAGGCAAAAATGTGGAGGATCCTTAAGTAATCAGTACTAATAATACTTGTTGCACCTGCTATTCTAAAACATGGAGTCCACTAGCCCAAAGGCAGAGTTAGCCACTAATGACCAGGCCATGGAAAAACAAAACCAAACATGGTTGACACAAGGAAAGAAAGAGGAGGCTGTGTATTCTGGAGGTGGGACTGGTCAACAGTACTCATGGCAAGGCTGCAGTTTTCTTAGAACAGTGGTTCTCAAACTTGAGCCTGCATTACAATCATTTGTAGTGATTTTTAAAGTTTTTAAAAATTACTTCATTACTTCATTTTTAAAGCTTTTTCAACTACAGTTTACATTTAATATTATTTTGTTTTAGTTTCAGGTGTGCAGCATACTGGTTAGACAACGATATAGTTTACAAACTATTCCCCCCAGTATCTCCAGGACTCACCTGGCACAGTTATTACAATATCATTGACTATATTCCCTATGCTGTATTTTATACCCCCGTGAATACTTCGTAACTATCAATTTGTAGCTCTTAATCTGAAGGGCTTTAAGAAGCCCTTCAGGTAGTTCTTAAAAGATAGATGTCTGGGACTTACTTCCAGAGTATCTGATTCAGAAGGTCTTGGATGAGGTTTGAGAAATTACAGTTCTAATGAGTATCATGGTGTTGCTGATACCACTGATCTTAGGAACCCACTTTGAGAATCATCGTCTTAGAATAAAGAATCTTGTCCAGTTGAGAGCAGCAGTTTCCTTTTGCTTTTGTTTTCTCTTTACTTCTTATTAAAAATTCACTTGAAAAACACCAATTCTATTCTAGTAGAACACCCCCATTAACTGGTCCAGAAGAGATAGGGCAATCAAAGGACTGTGGAAACTAGGGATGGTGGTGGCAATGACTGCCCCACCTAAAAGGCTGGGAGAAGCCTTAGATAAGAACAAAGATCAAAACTCAGCTGAGAAAAATGAGAACTATTTGTGATTACTGATCCTCTCCCAGCTTGAATTTTTCCTCACAAACTTTTTCTTACTTAATCTTTATCCCTTGTATAACTACTATAGTGTATTATGGAGTGTGGGGAAAGAGTCACTGTATTTTCTTTTTGTATTTTTCTTACTCCTTTTTATTACAATTTGTCAACCACAAGGCCAATATGAACTCCTTAGGGAGCCTAGAGAATCATGCACAGGTTATGGCAGCCTGAGAAAAGGGTTTAATGAAATTGGACATCTCTCTTGAAGTAAAATATGTGCTCTGTGCTCCGTATCATGTTACAGCAAATTTGAAAACCAAGGGCTGTGTTCCAAGTCAGTGCCTGGCAGTTGTCAGGAACTAAGCTTTGCTACCTGTTAAATAGAGTTAATGAAGCAGTCTGTGTTTATAAGTTAGAAGGTTTGTCTTTGAAAATAGTAACCCAATAAAATGAGAAAAACATATAGCCTTGAGTTTAGACTTCTAGATTAGAAATTATGTGTCCCATGAATTTGAAGGAGGTGAAAGAATTTGTGGTCTTACTTGTTGAAAACATATACTCCTACTGCAAGTCTTAGAAAACTGAAACAAATAGGAAACTCTACTATAATTATAAGAATGTAAGTTTCAGCTCTTGAGGCAGAGAAACTTTGGATCAGGAATTCACATAGGTTGTCTGGGCCTGTTCAGTGCCTTTAAGCTATCGGGTATTTGCCTGCACCAACCTGTCCACACTACATGAAAACAGGCCTTCCACATTTTTTCAGTATCTATGGCTTCTGGCCTGAACCATTCACCCCAGCTTATCTCATACGCATTTCTAACTCATCCTCAGTCTGTTCTAATTTCTGACCTTGTGATTCATTTTTCTTCTTATTGCCTTGCCTCACCCTAGGACCTAGCACTTGGTGTTACTTCTCAAACTTGAACCTATGCAGTCCTCTTTGGCCAATAATCTGATTTCTCACTTGGATACACAGATATTGGCATCCTTGGTTGAGTGCCCCACTGGGACAAACCCATTCCCTGGGACTTCTACACAGGCCTTCATGGAAAGTACCACTGCTCAATAAACCATGCCCTTGGAGCAGACTTCAGACTTGAAATTTGTGGCTCCTTGATACTGCTCTCAGAAGGAGCAGAAAACAAATGGAAAGGAGCAGAAAACAAATGTAAAGGAAAACTTTTGATTGCTCAATAATTATATACAAAAGAGCCAACTGAATTTTTATTTGTCTAAAGTACATAAGGAAGAAGTGTGATGGTTGGTAGTATATACTATTTAGTGGTTCTAACTTCTCAGATGTGAATAATTACTATTTATTTTTTGTTTTCCTCTGTATCCACCTCCCCCAAACAGCCCACCCATCTATTAATTTTAAAGACTTATTAATTGTACCCTTCCTAATGTATCTTGAATCAATTGTATATTCCCTGTTTGTAATAGTATCTTAATATCTGGTCTACCTGTAGTCAGTGTCTCTTTTTCATCTGGTCCCACTTTTGCCTACCACCCCATCCCCTGCCAATCCATTTTCCATAATTCTGTCAAAAGAATCTTTCTAAAACAGAGATCTAATCATGTTACTACTCTTAATTGTTTTTATTCCCATGTATGTATCTGTTTTATATACATATAAAATCATATATATATATATATATGGTTTCTAGAAGATAGACCCTTCTAATTATGACAATAGTATTGATCTATTATGCTATGTCTGTACTGTGCTTCAGAGTGTTTCACAGCTATTATATAGTTTTTAACAATAATATTATGACATATTTTCATCTGTATCTAAGGAGTACAACTTTTAAAAAAGATTTATTTATTTATCTTTAGAGGGGAAAGGAAGGAGAGGAGGAGAGAAATATCAATGTATGGTTGCCTCTCATGAGTCCCCTGCTGGGAACTGGCCCGCAACCCAGGCATGTGCCCTGACTGGGAATCGAACTGCGATCGTGTGGTTCACAGGTCCGTGCTCAATCCACTGAGCTACACCAGCCAGGGCAAGAGTACAACTTTTATATATAGTGAATAGTACATAGTATGAGGTGACTATTACAAATTAAATATGTACTGAATCTATTTAGCTAAGCAAGTAGATTACTCTGAAATATAATTTAAACTTTTAGTTTCAAATAAAGAATTTTTAAAATTTGTTCAGATGTTGGCAAATCTCAGTTGTTTAGAGCATTCAGTTACTGAGGTCAAAGTTGGTCATTTAACTCCCATTTGTTTAATTTAGTCTCATTCACTCTCATAGACAATCTGTAACCCTAACCTCAGCCTGCTATTTCACAACTGCAAGTCCTAATGAAACACTGGTAACAAACTATGCATAAATCTCCATTGTGACTCCATCCTGTTACTTGAAAACTCAAACATAGTAGTAACTCCCTAGTGTTATATAGATTTTTGTATATGTAGTTATACAATGAAGTTTAGTAATAATCATCTAGACAAAGAGACACTATGATTCTCTAAAATTGTACTTTGAGGATCCTAAAGGATGCTCCATAAATATTTCATGACAAAAGTAATTTCCTAATTATACAGTTCCCACGTAATCATGCTAGTCCCATATCTACTGATGATTTAGATAGAAATTATTGATATAGCTGCAAATAAATCCTGTAGTAATTCCACTTACTAACCTCTGCATTCTTTATTGAAATATTAACAAAACATTGTACAGATTATACTAGCCTTCTCATTCACACAGATGTAATGAGAGCATCGGTTTCAACCTCATGTCAGATGGCATTAAGATTTGCCTCCATGGCAGTCCTGAGAAAACTCTCACTTGAAATTTTCAAATTTCATCTTATTTATGCTTGTTAAGGCAAGAATTTATTGTTAATATGAAAATATCTGTGAAAGGAGTAATAAATCAATGTCAGTCATTGGCACCCAGCTCTGAATTAATTTATCTCATCTCTTCCACCTAACATTTCACTAAAAGGTGTGCCTTAAGGAAGATACCCTACTGGTATATTTTGGTGGAAAGATAGTGTAGACAAAGGTTTACATTCACAAAGAACAGACTTAGGTCAGATTCTGAGGATACTATAAAAGCAGAGGATGGGGCACATAGGGGTAAAGTAGGAATATTCCTAGAAGGGCAGAACAGTGCAGAAGGTAAGTTTCTCTTACATCGTCATTTGGCTTTAAACCAGCAGTAATTAAAAATATGTAAAATAGTATTGTATTAACAGATTCTTGTAATGGTTAAGAAACCAAGTTTTGGCATCAGATAGACTTGGGTTCAAATTGTAGTTCTGCCACTTTCTACCTATGTGGCCTTAGGCAATTCTCCTAATCATTCTGAGCCTTGATTTTCTGATCTTTTTAAAAAATGATAGTACCTACCACAAAGGGTTGTCTTAAGAAATTAAATAAAATAATTTATGTAAAGCACTTGCTGAAATGCCTGAGACATTGTAAGTAATTAAGAAATACTAACTATTATTATATAAATCAAGTTTTAAGGGTGCTTATTCTGAAGTATATGATGGGGTCTGTCAGGAAAAAGGTCAGCCACTGTTAATGTAATGTTAATATAACAAAATTTTGCCTGACATTGATGCAACCTGGAAGCCAAGGTGAATGAACTGGAATGTGCATGCATGAACAATGACAAGTTCACTGTACTAGTCAGTGGAGGTGGTAGACACCTCCTGAGCATATATACTGTGTGGCTGTTGCATTCAAAATGACTGAGTGAGTATAGCAATGAGCATGCATCAAAGTTTGCATTAAGCTTGAATGTTCCTCCAAGAAAACTATTCAGGTGATTCAGAAAGCTACAGCTATGGGCAACTGGTGGATTGGCAGCTTCATCCTAACAATGCATTGGATTGTGCACCATGTCTCATGAAGAAATTGTTGGTGGAACATCAAATCACTCAGGTGACTCAGCCTCCCTACAGCCCATATTTGGTGCCCTGTGACTTCTAGCTTTTGCCAAACTAAAATCACCTTTGAAAGGGAAGAGATTTCCGACTGTCAATGAGATTCAGGAAAACACGATAGGACAGCTGATAGTGATTCCAACAAAAGATTTTGTAGTGTTTTAAATGCTGGGAGAACTGTGTGAGGTCCCAAAGGTGCCTACTTTGAAGGGGACTGAGGCATCATTGTCCTGTGTGCAATATTTCTTGTATTTTGTATCTTCTTCAATAAATATCTCTTTTTCATAATATATGGTTGGATCCTTTCTGGAGAGACCTTGTCTCTATTTCCAATGAAATACTACCTAATGGAGCCAGATTTATGACACTTCAAAATAAAAACTCTTGCAAATTTCTTTGATGCTAGAAATAAATAAATCTTATTAAGATAAGTCCAAGAAATACATGAGGATAGAAGCATCTTTGTGTTCCAACAGACTCAAAAGCCATACTTTAAAAATATGAGGTCTCATTAAATGGGTATAGTTGATGATTGAATTAATACCATGATCACTCATAGCAGTGTAGAAGGTGAAAGCAAAAGCAAATGTTACTTATTCACCTAGAAACTGGGTATAATTTATGGTCAACTTGTAAAAACAAGATATAGTTTCTTTCACAAAACGAATTTAGAGGAACAGAATGAAGATATAACTCCTTATCAAGAAAGGAGTTTAAGAGCAAAACATCACAATTCAAAGGTTCTATTTATTATTATTTATGTAGACTTTTGACAGTTCAGAGAAAATAACATTTCTGTCTGCATTCTCCTTGGGTCTGAGGACATTGTTTTTGTTCAGAGATAGGTGATTAGTTTATAAACAAATTTCAAATCACCAAGTTATAACTGTTGTTTTTTTAGGGCATAAACAATGATTCCTTACCTATGTAACTAAAAGCAGGCCAAAGCACTAGGTGTGATGAAGTGTTGAAAGTATGACTGTTGACTGTCACCTGCACAGTAACCCCTGACAGCCATTTCCTGCTTGGCAGCATAGGAGAGAGGGTTGTAGAATATGAGTGTCTGACATGTCATCCTGACTTGTCATTATGACTGGAATAATCTCTTCTACCTACCTGTCATGCACAAGTGACATTTTCTTTAATTATGAAAGACATAGTTTCAGAAAACTATGAAAACTATGGCTTTAAGAAAAAAGTTGATAGTTTGATTCTGTTAAATTCAAGAAATGTGAGTTTTTGAGTCAACAGGATAACAATTAACTTTTATGTAGAGCACCTTCAAGCATATAAAGCATATTTTCATACATGACTTCATTTAATTTCTACAACATATCCATGAGATAAACCATAGATATTTGTGCTTCTACTGTAAAGAAAGTGAGATGAAAAGGCTTGCCCCAAATATCAAAGCTAGTTAGTGATGAACATTCCAGCATTCACTCCAAATTCTAAGCTCTTGACCTCCCACTTACTATTAAGTAACACTACCACAATCTATCAAGGTTCCTTCCCAGTGTGTGTGTCTGACTTTCCTTCAAACCCTTTTCTCTACAAGTCACAAAATGCTATTTATTTTACCTACATAATGCTTCTAAAATCTATCCACTACTGAAGTTCTTATCCTTGTTCCATGACCCTAGCCCAAGCCACCATTTTTCTAATCTGGACTATTGCAGTACTCGTCTATCTATTCTGCTCATGATCTTCTAATGTGATCAACACTTTGCTGCTAAAGTGGGCTATTTAAAAGTGTAAATCTGAACACGACACTCCCCTTCTTAAAACCCATAAATGGCTCCTCAACATATTCGAATAAAATTCTAATTCATTAGCATGCCCTGCCTCATCCCTTTCCTCCTTTCCTTCTTATATATCCTATGCTCTGGGTAGACCTAGCTCCCTTCTTTAACTTGAACCTCCAGGACCTTTGTTGTTTTTGTATTTTTATTTGATTTGAAATATTTCTTCTTCCTGTTGTCCACCTTATTTTGTAGGAGCAGATTGTAACAGATGTTTTTGATAAGATATTCTAACCCTTATGGAATGTTCCCATTAGTCTTCATATAAACTTCTCTTATGGCATTTAACAAATTTAATTGTAACTGTTGATTGGCATATTCATCTGACCCACTAAACTTTAAGATAAGGATCAAAGACTTATAAAACATATACCTACTTTTTTTGTCTAACACAACATTCAGAACATAGTAGGGGTAAAATATTTATTATATGAAACTAATAAGCAATGATTAACTGTCTATCATATGCTCAAGTCTATGTCATGTAGATAGATACTAGGTCCAAGCTTTACTGGAAAAGGACAATTACACAATTCATTTTGGGAAGGAACAACTTAAGACATGTTATTATTGAGATATTGTGTATACTGACCGAAATTTTATAGCAATTCAGAAGATATGAAACTAGAGAGGTATCTCTTTACTTTAGAAATGATAATTATTCATGAAGGGCCAACAGCAATTGATTCTTTGCCATCCAGTAGCTACCACATTACTCATTGTAAATCATATTTTATAAAGTTAAGTCCTTTTAAAAAGTGAAGGTTTTTTATTAATTAGGGAGAAATACCATCCCCCGGGAAACTAAGTAATGGAAAGTACTTAGAAATGAAAAATAAATTCCTACAAATGTGAAGAGGCAGAATTTTACCTGTCTGGGATGTGACATGGTTGGTATACACTCTTTAAGGGAATGCATGTTCATTATTTTCATTGAAAGAAAACACACTTGCATTTTACTTAACCAGTAAAAATTTGGATAAATCATTGTGGATATTTGCTGCTATCCATTTGGCACCCTTTCTAGCACTACCAAGTCTCCTGTTACACTCAAAGAAAATGTGGCCAGTAGTTTTCCTGTTTTATACCTTGCACAACCTGTGATAGTATAGCACAACCTACAGAAATGTTTCCCTCCACTATCAGTTAGCTAACTGGGAAGCTACATGTCTTTCCTCAAAAATGATTCTGAACAGCTCCTCAACCATCCCTACAGAGAATTAGAAGTAGTTGCATTCATTTTTCAAACTGAGACCTTAAATATTTTTCCAGTGAACTTAATGTAAACTAGAACTGTCTTTATTTTTTTAAAGATTTTATTTATTTATTTATCTTTAGAGGGTAAGGAGAGAGGGAGAAAAAACATCAATGTATGGTTGCCTTTCGTGCGTCCCCTGCTGGGAGTTGGCCTGCAGGGAACCGGCCTGCAACCCAGGCATGTGCCCTGACTGGGAATCGAACCACGATCCTCTGGTTCACAGGCCCGCGCTCAATCCACTGAGCTACGCCATCCAGGGCCTAGAACTGTCTTTACAATGCAGATATACATTGTGGAACTCTGAATGGGGTGTATTACTCAAGAAAATCAAGTCAACAAATCTCATTGAGTGTTAGCTATGTGTAATGCCTGTCTTTATTGCTGTGTGGGACATGTGGAAGCATACATCATAGTCCTTGCTCTTAAATTGTATAGTTAGGTTGTAGAGAGATCTCTCAACTAGATCAGGGATGGGGGAAGGAGGTGAAGTTGACCCTTAGCTGGTATGTTATGAAGAATTAATTGATGCATTTAAAAAAAATTAACATAGCACATAAGCTATGATAGAAGAGTATATAGGCTAGGGGAAAATATTGGCTGAAGAGTTAAGAAGTGAAAAAAAAAGAACCACACAGAGGATCCTAGATGAATGATAGTAGGTAACGCCAGGAAGAACAAAAAGGCTAAATTCATAGAGCAGAGTAGTCAGAAAGTACCAATTATGATAGTGATGAAGGTGCAGACTGCATACACAGAAATAGGTTCTTCCAAAAGTAAATGGATTTCATCTAGGGTTCAAGCAAAACGGAACATGACTCCTCCAGAAACCAGAATGAGAAAAAAGATAATAGCTTCCCCTTGGCCAGTACTAGAAGTAGAGTGAACCAACCAGAATCCTATCACTCTTGAGAAAAGGCTCATGGATTGAAAAGGAATGCCAGTAGACAGATCCTGAATGGAATCCACCCATTACTTGTATCTTCAAAATGAGTCATGTACAGTGTATCTGGGAAAATAGTACTTAGTTTGTAGTTTCTTTGTATTAGAGGGAGATTTTGTTATAAATATGAATGACATGTTGTGCTGGTCCTCAGTGGGCAAGGTGGAAGGGGAGGAATGCTACTAGAAAACTCTAGTACTAATATGGAACCTGTAATTCTGAATAAGGAAATCTCCAGCCCTACCACACATAGCATCTTAAGAATCAGAGATATGTCAAAGTGGGGGAAACCATGCCTCAGGGTCTGGATTTTTCACCATTAGAGTCTATCTCTTATGGTGTTGTAGAAACATACATTTTATTTTATTTCTATTTACTTATTGAATTTACCGGTGACATAGGTTAATAAAACTGTATAGGTTTCAGGTGTACAGCTGTATAATACACCATCTGTTTACTGTGTTGTGTGTTTACCACTCCAAGTCAAATTTCCTTTTATGACCATTTATTTCCCCTTTATCCTCTTATACCTCCCCTCACCCCCTTACCTGGGAGGAATGACTATCTGATTCATTTGTTTTGTCTTCATTCATTCAAGAAACATTAAGGGCCTGGCACAATGCTAAGGAATATACATATGTATAAAACCTAATCCCTCCCTTCAAGAAGGTCACAGGTCAGCTGAACTCACTGCTTTTCATGAGGATGGAAAACAAATTTTTCATGAAAATTTTGTTTTGTGGGAAGATGTATGTGGGATGAGGTTATATGAGAGAGAAGAGAGAGAGGGAGAGAGAGAATGAATTTGCAGGAGGCTAAGAAATCTTTGGAGCCTGGAACTCTATGGCAGATGACAACCTAAGCACCTGGGGAGGTGGGAAGAGGTATATAGCAAGAGAAGGGCTAGTATGATAAATTTTGTGGATTGAAAGACAGATAACAAAGCCTATAAAGAAGAGAGAAAAAGAAGCTAAAGCTGGAGGAAACATGGTTTTTCTGTGTCTGTTTCTGATGGATAAAATGTCTATTATTTTATTATTCCATCTTGTGTGTGTGTGTGTGAGAGAGAGAGAGAGAGATAGAGAGAGAGACAGAGAGACAGAGAAATATTGAGAGAACTTCCATCAACCCTTTAAACCATTGGTAACAGGGTGGAGACTGTAGCCATTAAAACAAAAGCAACTAGATCAGTGAGCCTAAATTGAACTTTAAAAAAGAGGAAGTGAGGAAAGTTTGTTTGTGAGCTGTGGTGGCAGGAAATCCTGTGACTAACCTTATTTCACACATCTCAGATTATTCAAAGGGATCTTAACTTTTTTTAAGAATAGTAACTTAAAATGGAAGGGCCTGAAAAGAGCTGACACCCTTGCTAAATAAACTAATTCAATTTGGGTTATCTGTTACTATGTGAAGAGATGCTTTAGGAAACATGGCCCCCTGGTATTTTCAATGAATAGAGTAATATAGCATTAACAAATGGGATTTGACTGTTGAAAAAAATGCCAACATGTTGGGAGCAAAATCAATGGGCAATCTTTTTACTTGTAGAAATGTTTTATAGGGCTGAAAACAATAATTATACATATGTTATTACAATTTTAAATAGTATTGGTAGAAGTGTGGACTATGATGAGGACTGCATGGGGTTGAAGAGTTGGTGAGAAGGCAAGACTGATGGACAAGGTTAGCCAGTACAAAACAATAAGCATCTAGAAAATAATGATGTGTGCTTCTACAAGGGCACAATAATGAGAAGGAGCCCCTGTGCTTGACTAGGCTGTCCCCTTATCAGGGAGAGCTGGGGTTCCAACAACCTGGAACTTTCATTTCCAGTTGAATGTGCAAGTGTAGCAAGAAGGAGGTTTTGATCTTATTTTTTATTAGCCATGAGTGAAAATGTACTTCAGGCAAACACAGAAGTAATTTGCTCTTTTATATTCCAGAAGTATATGTAAAGCATGCTCAGTTTTCTGAAGACAATAAAAGAAGAGAGTGTTAAAATTGTTTGCAATATATGCTAAGGGCTGGGTTGTTTCAGCCCAAATTGCATTTTCTAAATAGTCAGTGGGACCCTCATTTCACTACACCATGTCACTGCTCTCCTTGATGGAGTCAACAGGACTCTCATCAAGAGTCTAGTTTCCCTTTCAAATAGAATCATATATCTAGAGGTGTACAATCCATGTCAATACTCATCTTACCACCTCTTGTCTGGGCCATGTGTCTCTGTGGGAGTGTGCTATGGGGCTGCATGTGTCTACAAGCAGCTAAGCCTTATGTAAAGCCAGAATCCTACTTTCAGCACTGACTTGCCATTTAACTCATGGACTGATGAGGGCAGGGCTCTTTCTATGTGCTCTGAAATCATTTGAGGGAACCTGCTGTGTTGAAAGAACTCAAAACAAAGGCAGGATGAAAATAGGTTAGATATTTGCAGGCATGTGCTGAAAACTAGGACTCCAGCTGAAATAGACATATTGGTGTCGATCTCTCAGTGCTCTGTGCTTCATTACTAGGCTCATACTGGCCAGCCACCATATTTGAGGGGCCAGGTCAAGGTTGGAGACACTACTACCCTGAAATAAGTACTCCCAGCTGGTCTGGAGAGCAGGGACTGGAGCTTAGGGCTGGAATTACATCTTTACCTAGTTCAGACGAGGTTCAGGAATCTGAGACAAGAGCCAGGCAGAAGTCAAGACATGGGGGAGGGAGGGAGGAAGATATCCCAGACTAGGGGACTACTGTGAACAAAGGCAAAGAGACAGGAAGGCACTGAGCACTTCTGAGGAATAGGTAGGATCTGTTGTCAGTGCTTGGAACAGGATGAGATAGAAACCTGAGGACCTAGGAATCAAGCTTCAAGACCCAGGAAAATACCTTGAAAATTGTCCGGGACTAGGGGCCAGGGGTCAAGGAAAGAGCTTCTCATCATTGACTTCAAAGGGGAAAAAGCAATTACTTCAAATCCATGTGATTGGATGATTACAGTTTTAAGCTTAAGTGAGGGCTTTGAGCCTGAAAACCAATTGAAAGGAAACTTGGGATTCAATTCAATTCATTTATTGAGTGCCTACTATATACAAGGCACTCTGCTACTTTTTGAATCAGGAATGTGATCATTTGGAACTTAAAAGCCCTATCAGGAGTGTAAACCATGCCAGATTTGATTATGTCAGAAAGTCAAGTATATAGAGCCTACACATCTGATTGAGCATATGATGTGCTGTTGACTCATTATGAATTCATCATCACCAAGCCCTTATTATATGAAATGCTAAAGGGACTTATATAAGAAAAAGAAGATGAAAAATATTAACAGTGAAAGGACAGCAAACACACAGTTATTAACAACCACACCTAAAACAAAAGCAAACCAAGAGGACAGCTAGATCAGGAGTGGAACCATAGAAATGAAGAACACATGGAGGGTTAGAAACAGGGGTATGGGAGGGGGAGAAGGGGGGAGAAGGCACAGAAAATAGCGTAGATGGTAGGTAGAAAATAGATAGGGGGAGGGCGAGAATAGTGGGGGAAATATAGAATCCAAAGAACTTGAGACACGTGGTTATAAACTAAGGGGGGGAGAATGGTGGGGGAGGGAGGGTGAGGGTGGAGGGGATTTAAGGGGGGGAATAGAACAACTGTAATGGTATAATCAATAAAATATATTTAAAAAAATAATAAAAAAGAAGGAAAAAAATGAATTTGACAACTATAATTTATGAATGCCAGATCAGACAAATAATCTGACTAAGGATTTTTTCCTCATGACTGAATTTATTTGCATACAGTTAGTTTAAATTATTATAAAATTTAAACAGTGTATTGCATTTAATTACACATTTTACAATTCATCTTTATTGAAAGTCATAAACACACATAAAAATACAGACACTAAAAATGTATATGAATGAGAAACAGAGAGGTGAATTGGAAAATGCATCCATTTTGGAGTTGGAAAAAGATGGTTTCAAATCCTATCTATACCATTCACTAGTTGTGTGACCCCAAAGAGTTACTGGACCATTCTATTTTTTAAAGATTTTGTTTATTTATTTTTTTAGACAGAGGGGAATGGAGGGAGGAAGAGAAGGAGAGAAACATCAATGTGTGGTTGCCTCTCATGTGCCCTGTATTGGGGACCTGGCCCACAACCCAGGCATGCGCTCTGACTGGGAATAGAACTGGCCACCCTTTGGTTCACAGACCAGCACTCAATCCACTGAGCCACACCAGCCTGGGATACTTTACCTTTCTGTGCCTCAGTTTCCTCATGTGAAATATGAGAATAAAAATAATACTTTTAAAAGTTATTGTGTGGATTACAGTAAATGAAATAATGTCCATAAAATATTAAGCAAACTGTTCATACTTAAGTGCTCAAAAATGACAGTTTTATTTTTGTCATTGATTGTCATTCATCTATTGTTGGAGGTGACAGCATGTTGTTCTGTTTGTACTTTCTTTTTAATTATACTCATTTTGTTTCAGAAGTCTTTATCCTTAAATTTTTCAATCAAGTTTTTCAAAGAAATCTTGGCAAGCATTTGTGTATTTATTTGGATTATTCTGAGAATATTTATATTTAGTGATCAAGAGTAGCTTTTCCTAGTCTCATTAATTTTCCATTTGTGACAATGACCCTTGATCCCAACATTCCTACTCCATAGTAAAATACTGATTTTTCACATACTTTTTATTTAGAAGATTGATATTCTCAAGAGAAAATTATTTAACTATACTACACTATATCTGATCTATAATTATTCTCTCTATGTTTCAGTTGGCTAGTAAGTCCTCATTAGGCCATGATTTAAGAGCCAAAGGGTTATTACATGGATTACTGTAAGACAAAATATCAAAAATACTTTGGGAAAGAATCTGTCTCATTCATGCATTTTTATTAACTGACTCAAGGAAAATCATGCAATCTTAACTTGAATTCTCCAGGAATTAGACCCTGAAACAATGGCAATTGAATAGAAGTGGTTTGTTTGGGAATTGCAGGTAATACTTGTAAGGGAATAGGCTATATTTATAAAGGAAATGAAGGCAGTCAATAAACTATGCTAATAAGCCAGTTATCACAGTAATGGACTGAACACTATATACGGAAATTCTGAAAAGTGGTACAACACATAAACTTCAGAATTATCCCACCCAATGGGTGAGGGAGCTGAAATATTTATACATAAATGTATGAGCCACGTCTCATCATTCCTGGGGGATGTTAATTAATTAGCACTTTTTATATTGTTGCATAAGTAGACAGTGCAGATCTATAGTTGTTGGGGGAAAAGACCTCAAGCAGCCATGCAGATACTGGACATTGGAACTTGGTCTGAGCACGTGGAAAAGTCAAAGGAACATAGATAGAGTTCTAACAAGAGCTGTTATACCACAAAGAGCTCAAATGGGCTTTGATTCCGTGGGATGCAGGGCTACTGGGCTAAGTAAGATTTAGACTAAGCTCTGATTCTGGCTCTCTTACCCCATTGCCATAATCTTTTAGTGCACTTCTCACTGGGTGACATATTTTTTCTTGCTATCAGAGTAGTAATATATAATAATTGAGGATGACCTTAGAGGAAAAGATGGAAAAAGAAATGCAGAGAATAAGAGCAAGGGCTTTCCCTGCTATACCTAGTCCACTTACCCTGCTCTTTCTGTGTCCCTACACTCTTTATGTCTTCTTAGTTCATGGAATGAATGAAGCCAAAAGAAAGAGGTTGAGAAGAGGAGACAAAGAAAACAGAGCTGATATCTGTCTAACATCATGGAAGCAAGAGATTTCCTGTAGAGTTGATCCCAAAAGACGTAGGCTCTTGAAACTCCCAGCACAATGGACCAATACAGTGTCCTGGAATTTGATGACTGTTGCTATGCTACTCTTCTTAGGAGTGGATAGGGGGTATTGGGATAAGGGGGAAGTTGGCCAACACTTACTAAGATTTGTCTTACTAAATGAGATCTAGGTCAGTAGTTTTCACACTACACTCATAAGTGTAGTAGACATTTGTCATGGTTTGGCTATCCAGCATATTCTCCTTCTTAATAGTGTCCCAGTGTCTCTTTGACAGACTTTCCCATTGCATGTGGTCTTAGTGAGAGGCAGTGCTTATCTTTCATTACAGTATTTTAAGGGCCAGAACTTTTTCTCCACAACTCTTTTTCATCACACCAATATTGTGATGTGAGTGCTATTATAATCTCCATTTTTCAGAAAATAAAACTGAGGCTTCAAATCCAACTCTGTATGACTCCAGAGCCTGAACTCTTTACCATCATGCTGGGTTGCTGCTTCCCATAGCCAGGAATTCAAATTGTTGATATGAGCTTAGCTAAAACTCATGAAAAGAAAAGAGTCCAAGGGCACCATTAAATTAGCTGAACACAGTGTGACCTATGAAGGAAGGTTTATGTGACCAAGTCATGTGGTCATGATTCAAATGTAATGGGAGGTACTGAGTGATTAGATGTTGCAGGAAGGGTGGCAAACCAGTTCAGGTAATATAAGGAGGGTTGGAGAAAGCATGGAAGAATGATGTGATTAGAGATGGAGAGTACAGTGTCAAAAGCAGAACGTACTGTTCTGTGGCTTAAGTACATTTGAAGGAGCCAAATCCTCCATCTCCTGCCCTTATCTTCTTCAATGTTTTGAAGAAGATAATTTCCTGATTTTATAAAACTCGGTGGAATTGTGACTTTACAGTTTTGTTCTTCTGGTCACTCAAGTGCAATTTACACTAAGTTTAACTCTGTTTTTAAACATTCTCCCATGCAGTTCTGAGTTACATTGGCACAAAATTCAGGTCATGTTTTGGTGTGTCTGCATTTGTGTACCTGTGTGCACACAAATGCTTGTATAATGGATCCCAGCTTATTTCTCTTTGATTTCATACATCTGTATTGATAGAAAAATTATATTCAAAATGCTCAGTTCAAATACATGTGATGTTGCATGCTTGATGGATTCTAATAATGGTGAATTGCATATTTGAAATGTAAAAGTGACTTTTTTGTACATGCTCTTTTTAATTTTTTTATTTATTTTTCCTTCACCATTTATTCCCCCATACCCTTATCTACCTCCCTCCACCCCCTCCCTCACAATTACAGCACTGTTGTCCATGTCCATGAGTTCTTTTTTCCTTTTTTGCTCAATTCCTCCTCCCCCCAAACCCTAAAAAAGTGACTTTCGATGTTCCTTTTTTGGAGAGTTCCTAAGAGTTTAGAAAAGCTGCTTTTGCATATGTCATGAGAATTAGGGCTTTATGCTGGGAGGTGTGTGTATGCATGCGTAATTGAAACATTACAGATTGATCTTCAGCAGGAAGATGGCAGATACCCTGAGGGCTAAATAGTGTGATTTTCTCAGAGCTGTGGAAAAAGAAACTTGAGAAATCAAGTGTTGAAAAAAACAATTTTAATCTATCAAGGCCTTAAAAGTATACTAATATGAACAGATACAAAATGCACACAAGTATCTAAACTCAGCGTAAATTGGAAAGGGCAAAACATAGTACCCTCCCGCATACATACTCCTTACAAACACTTCCCAAGAGCCCTTGTTTATATTTATTAGTTATTGGGGAAATGTGCTTCTACTCAAGGGGCTGAAATGTATGGAGGAGAAAGAGAGTGTGTTCAGGTGTCTTCAACAGCTGTGTGAGAGACACAGTTGCTTTGTGGAAATCAGTTGTTTGCTGAGGTCCAAGGCTTCTATATATATACCTAACTCTACCTCTTCCTCCACCACTGTTTTGAGACTCCAGACTGGTGAGCGTGAGATTGGCAGACTTGCAAGCTGGCTATGCCATGAATCAAAGAATCATTATTGTTGAAGGGGATCATAGGACTTATCTAAATGACTGAGACAAGGGTCACAATGGGGACTAATCTAATTTTCTATTTTGGGAACTTTGTGGTAAGAAGGGAAACTACCAGGAGTCTAATTTGTTTAAGGACACCTAAGCCTCTTGGGATAAATGGTGAAGGTTCTCAGCACAGCAGAACTAAAAATATAAACAAAGAATGGAAAACAAAGAGTGTTCCAACACTGGAGGTTGACAGGAACTCACTTGAAAGTTGGAGAGGTCCCTTAGGTTCCTTTCTTTGACACCACTTTGGGAGCATTGAAACATGCAATTAATAGGATACTGGAGGGCAACACCATTATGCCCTCGGGCCTGATGTTTGACCTTTATGTCACAGCCAAAGAAAAAACAAAACCAAAAGAGTCATGATATATTTTCTAATACAGGATAGTATGCATATAAGAATAGATCACATTATTCTGGTCAAGATAATGTTACTAAAAAAAGAGATGCTCCCCGTTGGGGTCCCCTGTACCAGTTGTGTTGGAAGCAACAGCAGTAATGGAGTGATAACAATTGCATTAACAGTGCTGGAAGCAGTTAGTGATACTACAAATTTTAATAGTAATAACTATCACTTACTGAAGCTTACTGTGTATCAAGCCCTTTTTATTTACAGGGTCTGGCACAAAAAATAATGCCTGTTTTATTATAAATCCATAAGCACGTAATTCTGTAACATAACAATATCACAATTAAGCATACCACATGATGTTTTAAGTAAAATGTTCAAATTAAAATGATAAATTATGTGGGTTTGGCAGTGGTGGGGGAAAATGCAGACAGCTGTAATTGAACAACAATAAAGTAATTTTTTAAAAAAACAAAAAAAACCTATAAATTATTACACCCATACTATTGCCCTACCAACGACACTCAAGCAGGCCTTACTTCTGCAGGACCCTGTATTTCACTCATTCTATGGAGTAGGTACTAGTTTATCTCCAATTCACATATGAAAAAAACAGTCAGAGAGGTCAGTATCTGGCATAGGGTCACATAATTGCTGAGCGACAGCCAAAATTGAAAGATTTTTAACTCCAAATCCTATGCATTTGATTCCTGGGCTATATGGTAACAAGAGTTACCAAAAAGAGCATGGGCTTACTGGTGCTAGGCTTGGAGTTCCAGAACATTTCTGATTGGAAACTCTAAGTGAACCTCACTGAAAAGTTGCAATGACCCAGACAAAGAAAGGCAGTATGATTTGATCCTCTCTTTCTCTGGGATCCAGTTTTCCCCTGTGAGAACTGAGGTCAGTGCAGAGCAGTGGTTCTCAGCAGGGCCTAGTACTGCCCTCTAGAAGAAGTTTTGGTGTTTGTTGGAACACATTTGTGTTTTCTGAGTCCTTTATATATAGAAATAAATATAGTTTTGTAATAGATCACTTTCCCTTTTTTCCCTCCTTTACATCATAAGACTTTTTAAAAAAAATTACATGTGGAAGCAGGTTGAATCACCTGTTTTCCACTTCAGGATAATGACAGGAGTTAATTTTTATCATTAAAAGGAAGCATTAATTTAAGAATGACTGTTCTAGAAGGTTTAGAATGACCCCTCCACATGTTTGTGGTGGTCTATGGTTCCAAATCAGTCTTGGGGCAAGTGAAACAATGCAATGCCCAGTATCTGAATTATTGAGATGACCTATCAGCTGAGGCCTGCCTCCCTGATCCTTTGGACATGGGATTGCTTACACGTAGGGTTCCTTGCAGTTAATGTTCTCTTGCAACTATATGAGGTCACAGAGGTTCCTGCACAAAAGACCACATAGCTTTGAGTTTTGGCCTTTTCTTCTTCTCTCCAGTACTAGCCTCTCTGCATCATGAGGCTATAGGGAGGTCAAATCTTCTTTGCTACTCTTGGCCAAGAGGGATGGCATAACAGAGGAAATCCATTTTAAAAAGTTCAAGTGTGTCTTCTGACTCCCCTCAGTTTAGCTCAGGTCATACTAATTATGTTCAGACCACAGAATTTCTGTTCTACTCACCTAGCTTTACCCATCCCATCCATACCAGTGGGCTGTTCTTTCTCCTAATTTGGAGAACTCTCCATTCTTTCTTTTTAGGCAAGCCCCAGCCATAATCCTTGGGTTTCAGTCTAAGACTCCACATGTGGGATGAGAAATGAGAAAGGGCATTCCTCCATTTTCATCTCTGTCTCTCCCAGGCTAGGAGTGAAGGTCAGCTTAGACATTCATTGCTCTGGACTTTCAGAGCTGCCCACAGCTTTCAATTCAGTTTTGGTAGGACTCTGGTTAAAATTTGATTCCAGGCACAGTGTCATTTTTCCTTCAGAAAATGGAAAAATGGTAGCCTGTGAGTCATATAGGGAAATTGCTCATTGTGATGCTGTGAAAAACTCTTTCCAAAGAGCTTCCAGATACTGCTGTCGTTTCCACTGTACCCCAGTGGCCAAGGAGGGTGAAGTGTACCCTCTGAAGGGTACAGCAAATTTTTCTACTTCATAGGGCCCTTTAGGGATTTCCAAGGTCCTCACTCTGCTTCCTTAGACTGTATTTACCCACAAGAAGTTTAGTTAAACCTGTAACTTTGGACAAGGTGATTCATGCTCTGAGCTTCAATTTGTGCATTTTTAACATGAAGGAATTGGACCTATTGAGATTTCAGGCTCCTTCAAAGACAATATTGAGAACATACAGGCCTTGAAATAGATAAATGCAGACACTATTCATGTCTCTGATACTTGGTGACCCTGAGCAAACCAATTAGTAGCCTCAGTTTCTTTATGTTTAAATTGGATATAAGACCTTCTTCATTGAATGAGAGAGAATAAAATACCTAGCATAATACTAGAACTCAGCAATTGTTCATTTCCTTCTCACTTTCCTTATTTCTTTCCTTCCCTCTATGTGTAGCCATAAGTTTGTGTCTATGGAGTGTTAAACATGAGAATGGCAATGCCTCATCCAAGTGCAATGTCTGGATATTTACAGTAAAGCTGCCTCCATTCTCTGCTGAAAGTGCAAAGAATAGTGCATGCTCCAGGTCACAAGGAGATTGTCTTCTGAGAGCATCTGTCCATGGACCCAGAAATATAAGCAGGATTTCTGCAGTACAATATATCACATTTTAGCTGATCTAAACCATAAGATTAGAATTTGCTCTCTTAATCACTGGTCTTTTATAGGGAGATAAGGGTTCCCTTTGTTGACTAAAGGTGAGAAGTCAGTGTCTCCCTTAAATCCATTTTAAGAATTTCTATTTCTGGAGCTATCCAACTAAGAAATATAGTGTGAATGTAAGCAAATATACTTACATAGTCCCATTATCCATGAAATATACATTTCTGTTGCTTAAAGTAGATTAGTAATACCACCAAAACACAGGACTTATTTCTATGGATTTCAGTATTCCCCATGGTATGTACTTTGGCACTCTTGTGGTAACTAAGAGGCATACATGGCCTGCTCAATTACTGACTATTGGGTAGTATAATTTAAAGGTTAAGATGGCAGTTCTGGAATCAGACTTCCTGAGTTTGAAGTTTTATCATATCATCTTACTAGCTTTCCGATCTTACTCAAGTTAATTAACTTTGCCTTAGTTCCTTCACCTCTGAAATAGGGGTAATAACAGTACCTATCTCAGATAGTTGTGGGAATTTCATGAGATGTTGCATGTGAATCACTGAAAACAGTGCTTGACATAAAGCAAAGCACTCAATAAATGTTTGGTATTACTAGGATTATCATTTGTATTAGCATCACTATTATTATTAGGACCCCTTGGGAAGTTATAGCTAATTCTCTATTTATTAGACTCCATCCTGTTTTATAAAGTGGAATTGTGACAAAATGGTTTATAATTTTTAATGAAAATTTTTAGCGATGAAGTAAAAATTTACCCCAATTTTTTGTTCATAGCCAAAATGAGGTTTGTAGTAGATCTTACATTGGTTGTACCTCTGTATAAAATACATTCAACATTTATTTAGTGAGCACCCACTGTGTCTCAGGAAGACTTGTAATTTCCTTCTTTATTATATAGTTATGTACTTTCACAGTGTTTGGTTCTATTTCCCATTACCTTAATAATCAGTTTTTTTTTAAATTCTTACCTGAGGATGTGTTTGTGACTTTAAGAAGGGAGAGAGGGAAAGACACAATGATGTGAGAGAAAAACATTGATTGGTTGCCACCCACATACGCCCTGACCGGGGATCAAACGTGTAACTTAGGCGGAACCTGAAACATTTTGGTGTACAGGATGATGCTCCAACCCACTGAGCTGCCCAGCCAGGACAAATAATCAGTTTTATTTTGAACAAAGTAAACATTTATATTAGGATTTGAGGGAATTTAAGTACCTTTATGTTTCCTATCTGAGATTAGAACCAATTGAGAGACAGAGCCAGGGATCAGGCAAAAAGAAATTTTAAAAATCAGCTTTGCTACAAATACAATTGATGGGAGAACAATTGCTTAGGTTTAAGTGCCTTACTTATGCTACTTGCTCCACAACTTTTCAGGTCTACCACACAGGGGCACGGGCTGTACTGCTAAGCCTATGGGAAAGTGGAGCAAGCAGACCAGAATACAACTTCCTGTGAAGGCAGATCCCAAAAGAAAAGAGAGGAGGAGGCCAAGGCCCAGGCCCAGGTTATTCACCCAAACTCACCTATCAATTAAGTCACTTCTGCAATGGACAGCAGTGAGTAAGAGGTAAGGAAAGAGTCTGTGGATGATTAAGAAATATCTCCTCACAGAGCTAGCCATGAAGGGTAAAAGATTAAGTGTTCCCCTGACTTCCCCTAGCTTTTTGTTCTCTTAGCCATTAAACATACGACCAACCAGGTATATAGCTCTCCTCTTTGGGAAAGGAGATGGATCAGTGGTCAATTGAGATTCTCTCCTTCAGGATCCACTCTCCAAACACCACTTCTCAGTAGGATTAATGGTGGATGATATAAATTTTGTGGCTTCCAGAAATGGATAAGAACCATACACTAATTATACGTAGCCTGAAAGCCGAATGAACATGGCTAGAGAAAAACATAATCCTGAGGAATTATCTCACTTTACATTTAGGGCAATGAACTTCAAGTGGGTCCTTACTGTTGTCAATTATAGTACATGTCCCTACTCCATTCACTGTCCCACTTTTCTAGGAAACTATTTCATGTCATTTTTCCTCAAACGTCAATATCTTTCCCTTCTTTACTCTCAGCTGATGCTCTTACTAGCTATTTCAGTGAGAAAACAGAAGCACTCATAAGAGACTTTTTACAAGGTTGTATCATTGTACCCATCTACTGGCATCTGTGCCCATTATAGTCTAAGTTCTTTCCTGTTATTATGGATGCACTGCCCTGCTCTTAAGAAAGGTTCTTTCCTTGTAGACTAGACCCAATGCTCTCTCCCCTATTTAAAAACTCTACTCCCAAAATTCTTTATGTTCTCACACCATCACTTTTTCTGTCTTTACTGGAGCTTTCCCATACTCAAATACTTCTCCTATCGTAAAAACATAACACAGCAAAAACCCTTGTACTACTTCCTCCTTCTATGTACTGCCCCCTCCTGTTTATAGCAAAACTCCTTGGAAGAGTTATCTATATTCCCTGTCTTGAATTTGTCTCCTCCTGTTCTCTCATGAACCCATTCTCATTACTATTTTGCCCTTTTCCTCAATTGAAACTGCACTCATCAAAGCCATCAATGACCTCCTCATTGCCAAATCCAAAGATCAATTCTAAGCTCTCATCTTATTTGTCCTATAAGCACTATTTGACAACATCTATTACTTTGTTCTCCTTGAACCCTCCCTTCACTTGGCTTGCAGGACACCATATTCTATCTCCATGGCTGTTGTTTTCCAAACACCTTTGCTATTTCATGTTATTTTTCTGACCCCTAAACACTGGAGTTGCACAGGGTTCTATCTTGAGACCTCTTCTTTTTTGTAAGTGCTATTGTGTGTTTACCACCCAATGTCAAGTCTCAACCCATTATCATTTATCCACCTCTATACATTCCTTCTCCTCCCCTTACCCTGCCTCCACCACCCAACAATCACCACACTGTTGTCTGTGTACATGAGTTCTTTCTCTTTTTTTCCCTTTTTTGCTCAATCCCTCCAACCTCCTGGCCCCTCCTCCTGACAGATGTCAGCCTGTTCTCTATCTATGGGTCTGTCTCTATTTTGCTTGTTAATTCAGTTTGTTCATTAGATTCCACATATGGGGGAAATCATATGGTACCTTCCTTTCTCTTACTGGCTTAGTTTACTTAGCATAATAATCTCCTGGTCCATCCATGCTGCTGTAGAAGGTAAAATTTCCTTCTTTTTATGGCCAAGTAGTATTCCATTGTGAAATGTACCACTGATTCTTTGTCCACTCATCTACTGATGGACACTTGGGCTGCTTCCAAATCTTGACTACTATAAATAATGCTGCAACAAACATATGGGTGCATGTATTTTTTAGAATTAGAGTTTCAGTTTTCTTCAGATAAATTCCCAAAAGTGGAATTGTAGGGTTAGAAAGCAGTTCCATTTTTTAGTTTTTTGAGGTAACTACATATTGCTTTCCACAGTGGCTGCACCAGTCTGCATTCCCACCAACAGTGCAAAAGGGTGCCCCTTTCTCCACATCCTTGCAAGCAAGTTGTTTGTTGATTTATTGATGGTAGCCATTCTGAAAGGTGCAAGGTGATCTTTCACTGTGGTTTTAATTTGCATTTCTCTGAGGATTACTGATGATCGACATTTTTTCATATGTCTATTGGCCATCTGTATATCCTCTTTGCAGAAATGTCTTTTCAGGTCCTTTGCCCATTTTTAACTGGATTTTATTTTTTGGCATTGACTTCTATAAGTTGTTTATAAATTTTGGATATTAATCCCTTATCAGATATACCAGCAAATATACTCTCCCATTAAGTGGGTTGTCTTTTCATTTTGTTGATGGTTTCCTTTGCTGTGCAAAAATATTTAGTTTGGTGTTGTCCCTTTTATTTATTTTTTCTTTTATTTCTCTTGCCCAAGGAGATACATCAGAAAAAAAATATTGCTATGAGAACTGTCTAACATTTTATTGCCTATCTTTTCTTCTACAATTTTTATGGTTTCAAGTTTAACATTAAAGTCTTTATTACATCTTGAGTTTATTCTTGTATCCTACTCAATATGAAGCTATTATAAATGGGATTATTTTCTTAGTTTTCTTCTTTGGTAGCTTGTTATTGCTGTATGAAAATGCAACAATAAAATGAAAATTTCTTGATATTTATTTTATATCCTGCTACTTTACTGAATTCACTTATCAGTTCTAGTAGTTTTATGATGGAATTTTTAGCATTCTCTATGTACAGTATCATGTTATATGCAAATAGTGACAGTTTTACTTCTTTCTTCCCAATTTAGATGCCTATTATATCTTCTTTTTGTCTGATTGCTGTAGCTACGACTTACAGTGCTATGCTGAATAAGAGAGGTGAAAGCAGATATCCCTGTCTTGTTCCCAATCTTAAGGAAAACACTTGTAGTCTTTGTCCATTGAATATGATGTTGGATGTGGGTTTGTCAATGTATGGCCTTTATTAGATTGAAGTATATTCCCTCTATTTCTTGCTTTGCTAAGAGTTTTTATCATAAATGGGTGCTATATTTTATCAAATGCTTTTCTGCTTCTATTGAAAAGATCAAGTGGTTTATGTGGTATATCACGTTTATTGATTTGTGGATGTTTACCAAACTAGCAACCCAGGAATAAACCCCACTTGATCTTTTTAATATATTGCTGCATCCAGTTTGATATTTTGTTGAGGATCTCAGCATCTATTTTCATCAAGGATATTAGTCTATAATTTTCTTTCTTTGTAGTATCTTTATCTGGTTTTGAATTAGGATAATGCTGGCCTCATAAAATGGGCTTGGGAATTTTCCCTCCTCTTGATTTTTTTTTTTGGAATAGTTTGAGAGGGATAGATGTTAGTTCTTTGAATATTTGGTAAAACTCACTTGTGAAGCCATCTGGTTCAAGATTTCTGTTTGTTGGGGTTTTTTTTGTTACCATTCAGTTTCACTAGTTGTAGTCTATCTATTCAAATTCACTGATTCTTCCTGATTCAGTCTTGAAAGATTGTATGTTTCTATGAATTTATCCATTTCATCCAGTGAATGTGCTAATAAGTGCTAATAAATTGTCCAATTTATTAGCATATAGTTGTTCACAGTATTTTTAAAGCATTTATTTATTTATTTATTTATTTATTTATTTATTTATTTATTTATTGATGGGTGGTTGCCCTTCACACTTCTCCTACAGGGGACCTGGCCTGCAACCCAGGCATGTGCCCCGACTGGGAATCAAACCCATGACCCTTTGGTTTGCAGGCCAGTGCTCAATCCTCTGAGCCACACCAGCCAGGATTCATAGTATTTTCTTACAATCCTTCGTATTTCTTTGCTGTCATTTACTTCTCCACTTCTGATTTTATTTATTTGGGCTCTCTCTCTGTCTCTCTCTCTTTTTTTTGCTTGATGAGTTTTGTTAAAGGTTTTCCAATCTTGTATATCTTTTCAGAGGCATCTCTTGATTTCACTTGTCTTTTGTATTGTTCTTTTAGACTCTATTTCATTTATTACTGCTTTGATCTTTATTATTATCTTTCTTCTACTCACTTTGGGCTTTGTTTCTTGTTCCTTTCAATCTGTTTTAAGTGTGAAGTAAGATTTTTTTTTTATATTTTTCTGGTTTTTAATTTTTTTTTAATTTAGATAGAACTGCAATGCTGTAAATTTCTCTGTTAGAACTGTTTTCCCAGCATCCAACAAATTTTGGATTGTTGTGTTGTCATTTTCATTTCCTTCAAGGTATCTTTTGATTTTTTACTTCATCTCATTGTTAAGCCATTTATTGTTTAGTAACATGTTATTTAGTGTTCATGTTTGTTTGTGTTTTTCATTTTTTTTCTGTTATTGGTTTCTAGCTTCATGCATTATGGTCAGAGAAGATGCTTGATATTTCAATGTTTGTAAATTTACTGAGATTTGTTTTGTGTCCTAACATTTCATATATCTTAGAAAATGTTTCATGTGCACTTCAAAAGAGTATACATTCTACTGCCTTGGTGTGAAATGCTCTGAAGATATCTGTTAAATCATTGTGATCTAGTGTGTCATTTAAGGCTGCCATTTCATTGTTAATCTTCTGTCTGGACGATCTGTCCATTGAAGTCAATGGGATATTACAATCCCCTGCTATGACTATATTACTGTCAGTCTCTTCTTTTATGTTCATCAAAATTTGTTTTACATATTTAGGTGCTCCAAAGTTGGTTGCAAAAATGTTTAGAAGGGCTATATCCTCTTGTTTAATTGCTCCCTGTATCATTAAATAGTATACTTCTTTTTTATTTATTGAATTTATTGGAATGACATGGGTTAATACAGTTATATGCATTTCAAGTATATAATTTTACAGTACATCATCTGTACATCATATTGTGTTTTACCACCCTAAGTCTATGGACATATCAACTTGAATGCACCCAGTCTCATCTGCAGTGTCCTTCTTTGTCTCTTGGCATAGCCTTTGTTTTAAAGTCTGTTTAGTCAGATACAAGTATTGACACTGCACGGTTTTTTCCATTAGCATGAAATATCTTTTCCCATCCTTTACTTTTAGTCTGTGTAACTTTACTTTTAGTCTCATAACTTTCATTATGAGGTGGGTCTCTTGAATACAGTACATATATGGGTTTTGTTTTCTGTTTATTTTTTAAAAATTTTTTATAGTTTTTGTCCCTTTTTTAAAGATTTTATTTATTTATCTTTAGAGGGGAAGGGAAGGAGAGAGGGAGAGAAATGTCAATGTATGGTTGCCTCTCGTGAGTCCCCTGCTGGGAACTGGCCTGCAACCCAGGCATGTGCCCTGACTGGGAATCGAACCGAGATTGTTTGGTTTGCAGGCTTGGGCTCAATCCACTGAGCTACACCAGCCAGGGCTGTTTTCTGTTTATTTTAAATCCTCACCCAAAGATATGTTTATATTGTATTTACAGTGAGAGGGAGGGAAATAGGGAAATGAGAGAGAGAGACAAGGTGAGATATGTGAAAGAGAGACATCAATAGGTTGCCTCTCTTATGCACTCTGATGAGGGATTGAAACTGCAACCTAGGTATGTGCCCTGACTGGGGCTCAAACTCACAAACTTTTGGTGCATGCTCCAATAAACCGAGCCACTGAGCCAGGGCTGGGTCTTTTTTTCTTCTCTATTCAGCTATGCTATGTCTTTTGATTGGAGCATTAAAGCCATTTATATTAAAGTGATTATTTGTAGACACAGAATTTTTGATATTTATTCTTTTAAGTATGTTCCTCTGTTGTTGTTTTCTTCTTAAATCTGTCTGTTTAACTTTTTTTTGGAATATGAGTTTGGTGGTAAGAAACTATTTGGCTTTTTCTTGTCTAGGAAGCTCTTTATTTCTCCTTTAATTATAAATAATAGGCCTGCTGAATAAAGTAGTCTTGGTTGTTGGTCCTTCCCTTTCATCACTTTCATTATTTCATACCAATTCCTTCTGGCCTGAAATGTTTCTGTAAAAATATCAACTGAGAGTCTTATGGCAGTTCCCTTGAAGGTAACTGACTCTCTTTCTCTTGCTGCTTTTAAGACTCCCTCTTTGTCCTTAACATTTGTCATTTTAATTATGATGTGTCCTGTTGTGGGCCTCATTGAGTCCATCTTGTTTGGAACTCTATGCTCTTCCTGGACTTGTGTGTCTTTTCCTTCACCATGTTATGAACATTTCCATTCTTTCTTTAAATAGGTTCTTTTTTAAAAAAATGATTTTATTTATTTATTTTTAGAGGAAAAGGGAAGGAGAGAGGGAGAGAGAAATATCAATGTCTGGTTGCTTCTTGTGGGTCCCCTGCTGGGAACTGGCCTGCAACCTAGGCATGTGCCCTGACTGGGAATCGAATCGTGGTGTTTTGGTCTGCAGGCCCACACTCAATCCACTGAGCTAAACCAGCCAGGGCTCTTTAAATAGGTTCTTGATCTCTTGCTCTCTCTCTTCTCCTTCTGGTACTTTATGATGCAGATGTTGTTATGCTTCATGTTGTCCCAAAACTAGCTTAAGACTTCCAGCCAAGAAGGACACGTAGGCAGATACACTGTGCCTCCTCACACAACCAAAAGAAATACAACAAATTTAAAAACAAAAAACAACCAGAACTGAGAGAAAATTGAACTGTATGGAAGTCTGACAAGCAAGGAGTTGAAGAAGAAACATTCATCCAGACTGGTAGGAGGGGCCAAGACGGGCAGCTGTGCAGAGTGGACTCATGGCAAGGTGGCAGCTGGTAGACCAGGTGAGGCAGCAGCTAGCAGAGCAGGTGGTCCTACATTTTCATGCATATAAACAGGGAGGACAATTGGGGAGCAAAACAGACTGCACAACCCAAGGCTCCAGTGTGGGGAAATAAAGCCTCAAAACCTCTGACTGAAAAAACCTGTGAGGATTAGGGCAGTGGGAGAAACTCCCAACCTCGCAGCAGTGTTTGTTCGAGATACCCAGAGTCATAGAATGTACACAAAACCACCCACCTGGAAATCAGCACCAGAAGGGCCCAATTTGCTTATGGGTACCTGCTCCCTCCAGAGGTCTTCAGCCTTGCCTGTTCCTCCCATGCTGTTTCTGGAGCCTGTACCTCCCAGACCTTCTCTCACCACCCAAGAGGCTCATGGGTCCTGAGCTGACCTACATTTGCCCTGACTCTGTGCAGCCAGCAGTGCTGGGCTGAGCAGTGGTGGTGGTTGGCCTGGAAAGCCTAGGCCATCAGCCCTGGATGCCCTGCAGGAGGGCCAGATCCTGCTGCTCCTGTGCACTTCCCACATTCTCCTCCGTGTAAGCTTTCAGTCACAGATGCTTTCACTTACTCTCCACTCTGTTCTGACTTCAAATCCTATCCGTGTCTGAAAGCAGATAAACAGAGCTGCCTGATACTCTGCTGCCATCTTGGATCTGCCTATCCTTATTTTTTAATTAAATTTTGTTCGTTTGTTGCTCTGATTGGATAGTTTTTTTTTCTATCTTGTCTTACAAATCACTGATTCAATCCTCTGCTCCATCCAACTTACTATTTATTTCTTCTAGTATATTCATTTCACATATTCTATTGTTCATTTCTGACCAGTTCTTTTTTATGGTTTCTATGTCCTTTTGTTGTCATGTTTTGAATCCTTATAAAAATCACTGAGCTCTTTATCAGATAAATTGCTTGCCTCCATTTGATTTAGCTCCTTTTTTTCCTGAAGATTTCTACTATTTTTTTTCATTTGAGGCCTGTTTCTTTGTCTCCAAATTTTAGATGTTTCTTTGTATTTGTTTCCATGTATTAGACTGATCTGCTGTGACTCCCAGTCTACATGGGGTGACCTTATGTAGTGGGTGGGCATCCAGAGAGGTCCAGTGGTGCATTCCCATTGATCACCTGAGCTTGGTACTTTGGGAATGCCCATTTTTGTGGGTTATATGAGTTCTCCTGTTGTAATTGAATCTTGACTGTTATTGGCCTATTCACACATGAGATCAATCCTTAGTCTGGCTGACTGTAAGTTCAACCCTGACCATGTCATTTGAGTTTCTGTGCAGGTGCTGACCCCACAAAGTGGAATTTGCCTCAGCAGGGTTTGGTGCCTGCTGAGATTTCCCTTTGGATATGCTGCTTGTGAAGCTTGTTGGATCCTGCTCTGTTGTTGTTTGAAGCTGGCTATGGCTCTTTGATTCTGGGTCTGTTGGGTAGGACTCTTCTATAAGCCAATGTCAAATGCTGCCTATTACTGACCCTGGACAACCTGTTTGGAGCTAAAAGCAATCCACAGTTTTTGACTGCCTCTGTTAGGCCTGGGTTTGTGAGGGAAGAACCAAGCCGTATAGCAGAGGTGTCAAACTCATTTTCACTGGTGCCACATCAGCCTTGTGGTTGCCTTCAAAGGGCTGAAACAATTTTAGGACTGTATAGATGTAACTACACCTTAACTTCTAAGGAGTTGAAATTACATTCAGCCTTTTGAAGGCAACCACGAGGCTGATGTGGCCCCTGGTGGAAGTGAATTTGACACCCCTGCTGTATAGTAAGGCTGGCTTTTTCCAGTACCAGGCCTGGGGGTAGGTCAGTGAGAGAACTAAGGCACCCCAAGATCTGCCTCTGCCTGACCACCTTTAGGCTGACCATTAGGCTCAGTCACTGAAAAAGCTTCTGGCTATGCTTCTCAGCAGGGAATAAATTCCACAGGGTGAGGTGAGATGAGAGGGAGATCAGACAGTGGGGCTATTTCCTTCCCCATGGCTAGTGCTGTTCTGAGGAGAGTGCTACACCCCAGAAAGATGGTATCTGCAGTTTTAGAGAATGGCTCATCATAGGGGTCCTGGTGACTGTCCTTTCAGCTTTCTCCCCAGAGCCAAAACCCCTAGACTCCATCATCTGACTCTAGTTCAATTTTTCCTCTGTTGAAGTCCAGGATGAGGAGGTGTGAACAAAATGTAATGTGTTAACCCTTTAAGAGGGTGCCTGTGTCTCTATTCACCTCTCGTTGGTGGACAGAAACACTGCTGCTTGTCACAGCCAGATATTATGTGGCACCTCGTTCTGGTTCTGGTGCTCTGGCCCAGGGAGCCCAGCTTGGGGTTAAGACCCACATTTCTCAGGGGGAACCCTGGCTCAGCTGAGATATTTTTCCAGAACCTCAGCCACTGCCCCTGGGAACCTGCCAGTCTTTTTCACACCTCTGCCCTTCCTACTAGTCTCCATGTCGCTTCTTCTGCATATCCTTGCTTATAAGACTCCTTTTCAGCTAGTCTTCAGTTGGCTATTTAGGCTGCTTATTCAATAATTTAATTGTAACTCCAGTTTGTTCTAAACTGTTAAAACAGGGTAGCATGAGATCACAGCATTATTCTTTCCAAAATTATTTTGGCTCTTTTGGATCCTTTTCAATTCCATATTAATTTTAGGATTGGCTTTTCTATTTCTTCAGAAAAAGCCTTTTAAATATTGAAAGGAATTGCATTAATTGATTTGTGTTATACAAGTATTTCCATCTTAATAGCATTAAGTCTTTTAATCCATTAACAGGCATGTATTTTCATTTATTTAGGCTTATGTTAATTTATTTCAACAATGTTTTGTAATTTTCAGTGTGTAAATCTTTCATTTCCTTGGTTAAATTTACTTCTAAGTATTTCATTATTTTGATTCTTTAATAAATGGAATTGTTTTCATGATTTTTTTCAGATTGTTTATGACTAGTGTTTAATGTGTATTGTATGCAGTCAATATTGTATGTTTATTTGTACTCTGCAACTTTACTAAATCTGTTTAGTAGCTCAGGTTGGTTTTGTGGCTTGTTTAGGATTATCTATTAATAAGATTGTATCTTTAGTATATAGAGATAGTTTTATTTCTTCCTGTACAATGTGGATAATTTTAATTTTTTTCCTTAACTAATTGCTCTGGTCAGAAGTTTTAGTACAACGTTGAATACAAATGGCAGAAGTGATAATTCTTGTCTTATTCCTGATTTTACAGGGAAAGGCTTTAGTCTTTTAAAATAGAGTATGATGTTAGCTGTAAGTTTTTCATATTTGGCCTTTTTCATGTAGAGAACTTTTCTTTCTTTTTCTAATTTGTTGAGAGTTTTTACCATGAAAGGATGGTGGAATTTGACACATTTATTTCATATCTGTTGCAATAATTATGTGTTTTTCCCCTTATTTTATTAATGTAGTATATTACATTGACTGAACTTCTTATATTTAACTACCCCGTGTTCCTGGTTAAATCCCATGTGGTAATGTACTGTAATCCTTTTAATATGCTGCTGGATTCTGTTTTGTTGAGAATTTTTGCATCTATACTTGTAGAGGATATTGGTAGTTTTGTTATGTTGTCTGATTTTAGTATCAGGGTAATATCTCATCGAATGAGTTAGGAAATGTTTTTTGCTCTTTTTTTGGGAACAATTGGAGAAGAATTGGTGTTAATGCTTTAAATATTTGGTAAAACTCACCAATTATTCTTCATGTACTATTCTTTGTGGGAAGTTTTTACATTATTAGTTAAATATCTTGTTATAGGTATATTCTAATTTTTTATTTATTTTTCAGTCAGTTTTGGTAGTTTGCATCTTTCTAGAATTTGTATATTTATCTATGGCATCTAATTTGCTGGTACGCAACTATTCAGAATAGTCTCTAATAATCGTTTTCTTTATTTCTGTTAGGTCAGTTGTAATGTCTCATCTTCAATTTCATATTTTATTATAGTTATTTCTGTTTCTCTCTTTTTCTTCATTAGTGTAGATAAAAGTGTCTCAATTTTGTCAATATGTTTAAAGGATCACATTTGGTTATGTTGATTCTTTCCATTGTCTTTGATTTTTCTGTTTTGCTTATCTTTGTTCTAATATCTATTATTTCATTTCTTCTGCTTGGTTTGGGATTAGTTTGATCTTTTTCTAGTACTTTAAATTATAAGATTAGGTTTTTGAATTTAGATATTTCTCCCTTTTTATTTTTTTAATTTTTAAAAGATTTTATTTATTTATCTTTAGAGGGGAAGGGAAGGAAAGAGGGAGAGAAACATCAATGTGTGGTTGCCTCTGGTGTGTCTCCTGCCAGGAACTGGCCTGCAAACCAGGCATGTGCCCCAACTGGGAATTGAACCGTGATCATCTGGTTCTCAGGCCCGCACTCAATCCACTGAGCTACGCCAGCCAGGGTGATATTTCTCCATTTTTAATGTAGACATTCAAAATCATAAGCTTCCCTGTAAGCACTGCTTTTACTGTGTCACATAGGTTTTATTAATGTTTTGTTTTCAGTTGTTTCAGTATATTTTCTCATTTTCCTTGTGATTTCTTTTTTGACATATTGGTCAGAAAGTGTGTTGTTTCATTCTCACATACTGAGTTTTCCAAGATTCCTTCTGTTACTGATTTCTAGTACCATTCCATTGTAGTTGTGGAAAATACTTTGTATGGTTTCAGTCATTTAAAATTTATTAAGATTGTTTTGTGACTTAAGATATCTTCTATTCTAGAGAATGTTTCATGTACACTTGACAATAATGCATAGTCTCCTTATTAAGAGAACCGTTTTGAATATGTCTGTTAGTTTTATTTGGTTTACAGACTTGTTAAGTTTTCTACCTTTTATCTTAAATATAGCTGTTCCATTCAATATTGAAAATGAAGTATTGACATCTCCAGCTAGTATTACATAATTATCTACTACTCCCTCCCATTCTGTTAGTTATTAATTCATATACTTTGTAACTGTGTTGTTAGGTGTGTATATATTTATAGTTGCTATTTGTTCTTCATGGATTTCTCCCGTTATCAATATACAATGTATTTCTTTGTCATTTATGACAGTTTTAAAAGACATTTAGAGTCTTTTTTCTGAAATTGGTATAGCCATCACCACTTCCTTCTAGTCGTTATTTGCATAGAATATCTCCTTCCATGCTTTCACTTTAACCAATTAGTATCACTGAATTTGAAATGAGTATCTTGTAGACAGCATATGAATAGAATATGTTTTTTAAATCCATCATTTTAATTGGAACATTTGGTAACATTTAAAGTAGTTATTGATAAGAAAAGACTTCTGTTGTTATTTATCTATATGACTTTTGTTCCTCAATTCCTAGATTATTGCCTTCTTTTATTTTTTAGTTGATTTGTTGTAGTGTGCCATTTTAATTTTTTTCATTTTTTGTCTTTTTAGTGACTTTCTTACTCAAAACATTGACCATTACAATTAATATCTTAAACTTATAATAACCCAGTTTGAATTAATATGGTGTTAGCTTCAATAATATACAATGACTCTGCTTCTATATATTTTCATTCATCAGTCCCCTGTGTGTTATTGTTATAAACTAAATCTTTATACATTACAGATGCAATAATGCACGTTTAATTATTGTTTTATGCATTTGTTTTTTAAGTCATGAAGAAAAAAAGAGTTACATGACCTAGCTGGTGTAGCTGTGTGTACTGAACACTGGCCTGTGAACCAAAGGGTCACTGGTTCAAATCCCAGTTAGGGCACATACCTGGGTTTTAGGCCAGGTGCCCAGTAGGGGGCACATGAGAGGAAACCACTGATGTTTTCCTTTCTCCACCCCTTACCCTCTATCCAAAAATAAATAAATAAAATCTTTTAAAAAGAGAGAAAAAAGAAAAATGAATTACAAACTAAAAATACAATAGTGGTTTTATATTTGCCTATGTAGTTACATTTATCAATATTCTCTATATTTTTGCATGGTTTCATGTTAAAATCTAGTATCTTTTTCTAACGACTGAAAATTGCTTATAGCATTTTTAGTAGGGCAGACCCAGCAATGAATGATTTTTGCTTTTGCTGACCTGGAAGTAGCTTAATTTCTCCTTTGTTTTTGATAAATAATTTTATAATATATAAAATATTTGGTTAAAAGTTTATTTCAATACATCAAAAAGATCATACACCATGACCAAGTGGGATTCATCCCAGGGATGCAAGGATGGTTCAATATCCGCAAATCAGTAAATGTAATACACCACATAAACAAAAGCAAGGACAAAAACCACATGGTCATATCAATAGACGCGAAAAAGCTTTTGATAAGGTACAACACCCATTTATGATAAAGGTACTCAGCAACATGGGAATAGAGGGAGCATTCCTCAATATAATAAAGGCCATATATGAAAGACCTACAGCCAACATCATACTGAATGGGCAAAAACTGAAAGCTTTTCCACTAAGATCAGGAACAAGACAAGGTTGTCCACTTTCACCACTTCTATTCAATATAGTATTGGAAGTTCTAGCCACAGCGATCAGACAAGAAAAGGAAATAAAAGGCATCCAAATCGGAAAGGAGGAAACAAAACTGTCATTGTTTGCAGATGACATGATAGTGTACATGGAAAATCCTATAGACTCTACCAAAAAACTGCTGGAACTAATAAATGAATTTGGCAAAACAGCGGGATACAAAGTCAATATCCAGAAATCAAAGGCATTTTTGTATACTAACAATGAATCAGCAGAAGCAGAAATCAAGAAAAAAATCCCATTCGATATAGCAAAAAGAAAAATAAAATATCTGGGAATAAATCTAACCAAGGAGGTTAAAGACCTGTATGCAGAAAATTACACAACACTGAAGACAGAAATCAAGGAAGACACAAACAAATGGAGACGTATACCGTGTTCATGGATTGGAAGAATTAACATCATCAAAATGTCCATACTACCCAAAGCAATTTACAGATTCAATGCAATACCTATTAAAGTACCAATGGCATATTTCACAGACATAGAACAAACACTTCAAAAATTTATATGGAACCATAAAAGACCCCGAATAGCAGCTGCAATGTTAAGAAAGAAGAACAAAGTAGGAGGGATCACAATACCTGATATCAAACTGTATTACAAGGCCACTGTAATCAAAACAGCCTGGTACTGGCATAAAAACAGGCACATAGACCAATGGAACAGAATAGAGAACCCAGAAATAAACCCAACTCTCTACAGTCAATTAATATTCGACAAAGGGGGCAGTAACATAAAATGGGGTAAAGATAGCCTCTTCAACAAATGGTGTTGGGAGAACTGGACAGCTACATGCAAAAAAATGAAACTCGAGCACCAACTTACATCATACACCAAAATAAATTCAAGGTGGATAAAAGACTTAAATATAAGCCATGACACCATTAAAGTCCTAGAGGAGAACATTGGCAGGAAAATCTCAGATATTTCACGCAGCAACATTTTTACTGATATGTCCCCTAGAGCAAGGACTATAAAGGAAAGAATAAACAAATGGGATCTCATCAAAATAAAAAGCTTCTGCGCAGCTAAAGAAAACAGCATTAAAATAAAAAGACAACCAACTGTATGGGAAAACATATTTGCCAATGATACCTCAGACAAAGGTTTAATCTCCAAAATATACAAAGAACTCACACGACTTCACTCTAAGAAGACAACTAACCCAATTAAAAAATGGGGAAAGGACTTGAACAGACACTTCTGCAAGGAGGACATACAGAGGATCCAGAGACACATGAAAAGATGCTCAATATCACTAGCTATCAGAGAGATGCAAATTAAAACTACAATGAGATACCACTTTACACCGGTGAGAATGGCTATCATAAACAAAGCAATAAACAACAAATGTTGGAGAGGGTGTGGGGAAAAGGGGACTCTGGTCCACTGTTGGTGGGATTGCAGACTGGTACAACCATTATGGAAAACAGTATGGAATTTTCTCAGAAAACTAAAATTGGACTTGCCTTTTGACCCAGCAATTCCACTGCTGGGATTGTATCCTAAGAACCCTAAAACACCAATCCCAAAGAACCTATGCACCCCAATGTTCATAGCAGCACAATTTACAATAGCCAAGAGTTGGAAGCAACCTAGGTGCCCGTCAGTAAATGAATGGATCAAAAAACTATGGTACATATACACAATGGAATTTTATGCTGCAGAAAGAAAGAAGGAGCTCCTACCTTTTGCAACAACATGGATGGAACTGGAAAGCATTATGCTGAGTGAAATAAGCCAGGTGTTGAAGGACAAATACCATATGATCTCACCTCTAACAGGAAGCTAAACAACAAAGCAAACAAGCAAGCAAAATATAACCAAAGACACTGAAATAGAGAACAGGCTGACAGTGACCAGAGGGGAGAGGGGAGGGAATTTCAGGGGAAATAAGGGAGGGATTTAGAGGAACCTATATAAAGGATACGTGGACAACAACTGAGAAGGTTGTAAATGGGAGGGAGGGGGGAGCATGGGGGGTGGGATGGGATGGGAGTAATAGACAGAAAACTATACTTGAAAAATAATTAAATAAAAAAATTGAAAAGAAAAAGTAAAAGTTTATTTCATTACCTTATATATGTTATCACATGGCATTCTGGTTTTTATGTTTTAAAAATATTTTAGTGAAGCAAATGTTTATTTTTTAATTAAAATGTTTTTATTTTCTAACACCTATATTGAGGTATGATTGACAAATGAAAATCTATATATTTAGGTTATAAAATATGATTTTGAAAGGTATACAATGTCATGACTTAATATACATTAACCCTGTGAAATGATTACCATGATCAACTTAACACATCCACCATCTCACATAGCCACATTTTTTTGTAGTGGGAATGCTTAAGATATATTCTCTTAGTAAATTTCAATTATATGATGCAGTATTACTGACTAAAATCATCATGCTGTCCATTAAGTACCCCAACTTATTCATCTTATAACTAAAAGTTTATACCTTTTTACCAACATCTCCAATTATTCCCAACCCTCACCCTTTGGAAAGAATCATTCTAGTCTGGTCCTATCAGTCTGATGTTCTTAGATTCCACAAATAAGTAAGGTCATGCAGAATTTATCTTTATCTATCTGGCTTAGTTCACTTAGCATAATGTTCTCCAGGTTCATCAATGTTGTAAATGGCCAGATTTCCTTTTTTTTAAAGGCTGAACAATATTATTCTATCATATAAAAATACCACTTTTTTTATCCATTCATCTGTTGATGGGCATTTAAATAGTTTTCCATATCTTGGTTATTGTAAATAATGCCACAATAAACATGAAAGTGCAGATATCTCTTCAATATCATGTTTTCATTTACTTTGGATATATAATTGTGACATTGTAGGATCATATGGTAGTTATATTTTTGATTTTTTGAAAAACCTCTGTACTGTTCTTCCTAAAGGCTGTATTAATTTACATTCTCACCAACCGTGTATAAGGGTTTTATTTTCTCCACACCCTTGCTAACATTTATTATCACTTGTGAGTTTGATATAGCCATCCTAACAGGTGTAAGGTACTAATCTCATTGTGTATTTGATTTGAATTTTCCTGGAAATTAGTGATGTTGAACACCTTTTCCTATATCTGTTGGGCATTTGTTTGTGTTCTTTAGAAAAATGACTATTCAGATTCTTTGCCCATATTTTATTCTTTTTTGCTATTCAGTTGTATGAGTTTTTAAATATATATTTTGGATATTATCCCCCTATCAGATAGATACATGCTTTGCAGTTTACCCCCTTTCTATAGGCTGCCTTTTTGTTTTTCAGAAGATTTCTTTTGCTGTTCAGAGGCTTTTTTAGTTAATATTGGCCCATGAATTTATTTTTGTTTTTGTTGCTTGTGCTTTTGGTGTTATAGCCAAAAACTCACTGTCAAAAAGCTTTATCTCTATGTTTTCTTCTAGGAGTTTTACAGTTTCAGTACTTACATTAAGTCTTTAATCCATCCTGAGGTGATTTTTGTGTATGGTGTAAGATAGAAACCAATTTCTTTCTTTTGCATGTGAATATCCAGTTTTCCCAGCACCATTTTTTGAAGAGATTATCCTTTCATCATTGTGTATTCATGCTTTCCTTGTCAAAGGTCAGTTGACCATGTATTTATGGATTTATTTCTGGGCTCTCTATTCTGTTCTTTTTGTGTATGTGTCTGTTTTTATTCCAGTACCACATTGTTTTGACTATTATAGGTTTATGGCATAGTTTGAAACCAGGAGGTCTGATGCCTCCAGGTTTGTTTCTCTTTCTCAAGATTGCTTTAGCTATTCAGGGCTTTCTATGGTTCCATACATATTTTAGGGTATTTTCTATTTCTGTGAAAAAAAGTCATTGGAATTTTGATAAAGATAATATTGAATTAGTAGATTGCTTTGAGTAGTGTGGACATTTTAGCAATATTAATTGTTATGATCGATGGATATATATTTCATTTATTTGTGTTTTCTTCAGTTTCTTTCACCAATGTGTTATCGTTTTCAGAGTACAGATCTCATTCATTACATTTATTCCTCAGTATTTCATTCTTTTAATGCTATTAAATGGGATTTTTCTTAATTTCTATGTTATATAGCTTGTTAGTATATAGAAACACAACCAAATTTTATGTATATATTTTGTATTCTGCAATTTTACTAAATGTGTTTATTGTTCTAACAGTTTTGATAGTCTTTAGGAATATCTATGTATGCATTTATGTCACCTGCAAACAGAGACAATTTTACTTCTTTTTAAAAAAATAAGTCTCAACTAATTGCCCTGACTAGGACTTCCAGTATTATATTGATTAGGAGTGGTGAGAGTGGGTATCACTGTCTTATTCCTGATCTTAGATGAAAATTTGCATCTGTTGAAAAGAGTGTAATGAGTATAATGATAGCTATGGGCTTGTAATATATGGTTTTTATTAAATTGAGGTCTAGTCCTATACCTAATTTGTTGAGAGTTTAAGTCATGCAAAAATGTTAATTTGTCAAGTAGTTTTTGTATATATTGAGATGATAATGTGGTTTTGTTTTTTGTTCTTTTAACATGGCATATCACATTGATCAATATGCATATTTTGAACCAACCTTGCATCTCAGGGATAAATCCCACTTGATTGTGGTGTATGATCCTGTTAATGTGCTGTTGAATGAGGTTTTGTAGTATTTTGTTCAGGAGTTTTTGCAGGTGTGGAAAGAAACTCCTTGTAGGAAAGAGTGGAGACTTGGTTTTATCACCAGGTTAATTTGGGGGGAGAAGATTCAGGGAGTTTGCATACACTCATTCAGCCTTCCAGATGCAGGCTAATGAGAAGCTTGACCATGATGCAATAGCTATAAAAAGTATGCAGTCAAACCTCTTCCATGGAGAAATTGGGAGCCTGGACTTTCTGTCTGTTCCCTCTGTGCTGAGTCTGGGGGATAAAACTATCTCTTAGTTCGATGTGGTCCCACAGGATTCATAAATGCTAAGCCCTCTCAGTTGTTAGAGCTACTCAGATGGCGGCCATAACTGTTAGGGTGCTAGATGTGTGGACAAATTCCTTCCAGGAAGAAACTGGAGGCTTGGTTTCATTGTTGCAGCAAGCCCAAAGGAGAAGGTAGGATAAGTAACCGCCAGCCCTTTTAAGGTCCTGGGAGGATCCCAGTCAGCACCCAGAAGCAGGTTGATGAGAAGTTGGACTCTTGGGTTGTAGCTGGGAATGTGTATAATCAAATTCCTTTCAGTGAGAAACTGGGAGATGGGAATTTTTGCTTCTTTCCTCTGCAATGAGCCTAGGGGTAGTAATCATGGAAAGTATCTGTGTTTAATGTGGTTCTGGAGGGCTTACAAATGTCATGCCCCATTGGCTCTCAGAAGTAGGTAATGTGGGGGCCTGTCTCTGTGGTGGCAGGTATAAAAGTTGGGGCACTAGGTATCTGGACAAGCTTCTCCTGGGGACAAGCTGGAAGCTTGGTTTCATTTGTAGCAACAGAAGTAGAAGGCATTAACAGTGCCTACTGGCTCTTTCAGACTCCTGAGGGAATCCTGGTCAAAAGCTATATGCAGGCTCATTAGAAGATGCACTCTCGGGCTGCAGTGAGGAATGTATGCAGTCAGACCACTTCCCGGGAGAAATGGAGATGGGAATTTCTGCTGGCTCCTTCTGCAATGAACCCTAGGTGGGGATAGTTGTGGGCAGTGCTTGTGTGCCCATTTAAAAACTGTCTTTGAACTAACCCAATAAAAAATGGGGAAAGGACTTGAACAGACACTTCTGCAAGGAGGATGTACAGAGGATCCAGAGACACATGAAAAGATGCTCAGTATCGCTAGCGATCAGAGAGATGCAAATTAAACCACAATGAGATACCGCTTTACACTGGTGAGAATGGCTATCATAAACAAAGCAATAAACAACAAATATTGGAGAGGGTGTGGGGAAAAGGGGACTCTGGTCCACTGTTGGTGGGATTGCAGACTGGTACAACCATTATGGAAAACAGTATGGAATTTTCTCAGAAAACTAAAATTGGACTTGCCTTTTGACCCAGCAATTCCACTGCTGGGATTGTTTCCTAAGAACCCTAAAACACCAATCCCAAAGAACCTATGCACCCCAATGTTCATAGCAGCACAATTTACAATAGCCAAGAGTTGGAAGCAACCTAGGTGCCTGTCAGTAAATGAATGGATCAAAAAACTATGGTACATATACACAATGGAATTTTATGCTGCAGAAAGAAAGAAGGAGCTCCTAACTTTTGCAACATCATGGATGGAACTGGAAAGCATTATGCTGAGTGAAATAAGCCAGGTGTTGAAGGACAAATACCATATGATCTCACCTTTAATGGGAAGCTAAACAACAAAGCAAACAAGCAAGCAAAATATAACCAAAGACACTGAAATAGAGAACAGGCTGACAGTGACCAGAGGGGAGAGGGGAGGGAATTTCAGGGGAAATAAGGGAGGGATTTAGAGGAGCCTATATAAAGGATACATGGACAACAACTGAGAAGGTTGTAAATGGGAGGGAGGGGGAGCATGGGGGGTGGGATGGGATGGGAGTAATAGACAGAAAACTGTACTTGAAAAATAGTTAAATAAAAAAATTGGAGAAAAAAAACAACAACAACAAAAAACCCCAAAAAACAAAAAAACTGTCTGTTTAGTGTGGCCATGGGAGGATTTGTGAATGCCAAGCCCAACTACATCCCTAAACTAGGTAATTTGTGACTCCATCCCTCAAATGGCAACTTTAATAGTTGGGGTGCTAGAAGTGCCACAACCTTGGCTCTTTAGGAGAAACTACACATTGGGGATTACCTTTCAATTATAAGATGCAGTGCCCAGCATGGATTTTAAAACAACAGTATGCCTCAGCTATTTATACCTGGCTGAGGTAGAAATGCCATTTCTACCATTTCTACCATATTTTGATGTGAATATTGTCTCAGTTGTCTGATGTGTAGAAATCAGTCAACAAGTTTCTAGATTTATTTCAGAATTGATCCAGTGTAGTTGTATGTAGATCATTTAATTAAGAGAAAGTATGGATTCTCCTTTCCTGACATCTTGCTGATGTCTGACAGCCTATTTATATTACTGCTTTATTATAATAGAGTATAACTAAGGAAGAGTCAGATGGAAGAGATGCATAGGGCAGGGTATGTGGGAAGGGATGTGGAGTTTCCATGCCCTCTCTTGGTGTGCTATTGTCTGAGGACCACATTGATATTGCTGAGGGATATGCAAAAGATCTAATCTAACACCAATCCAAAAGAACCTATGCACCCTGATGTTCATAGCAGCACAATTTACAATAGCCAAGAGTTGGAAGCAACCTAAATGCCCATCGGTCGATGACTGGATCAAAAAACTATGGTACATTTACACAATGGAATTCTATGCTGCAGAAAGGAAGAAGGAGCTCCTACCCTTTGCAACATCATGGATGGAGCTGGAAAGCATTATGCTGAGCGAAATAAGCCAGGCAGTGAAAGACAAATACCATATGATATCACCTTTAACAGGAATGTAAACAACAAAACAAACAAGCAGGCAAAATGTAACCAAAGACACTGAAATACAGGACGTGCTGACAGGGTCCAGAGGGGAGAGGGGAGAGAAGCACAGAGTAAAAGGGGATGGACTCACATGAATAAGTATGAAGGATGGGGGGCGGAGATGGGAGGGGGTGGGGAGCACTGGGGGGTGCAGGGCTGGGAATACAAGAAAGAAAACTGTACTTGAACAAAAGTTAAATAAATAAAAAAAAGATCTAATCTTATGCAGAGATGTGGTTGGAAAATGATTTTATTAGGCTCTTCATATAACTAGATATTTATTCTCCTTAGATACTACACCAAAATTCAACAAGTGTTATTTTTAAAGATTAGTTACAATGTGGAATCTAAAACCTTACCATTAAACTTTGTATATATTCTATTACATTAAAATATATTGGTCTATTTTCAGCCAAGATATGGAAACAGCCCAAGGGACCATCAGAAAATGAGTAGATAAAAAAGTTGTGGCACATTTACAAAATGGAACACTATGCAGCTGTAAAAAAGGACATTTTTACCCTTTGTGACAGCATGGATGGAACTGAAGATTATTATGCTAAGTCAAATAAGCTAGTCAGAGAAAAACAAATACCCTATGATCTCACATATATGTGGACTCTAATGAACAAAACAGAAACAGAGGCATGGATACACAGAACAGCATAACAACTGTCAGAAAGGAAGATATTGGGGGTACTGGATGAAAGAAGGTGAATGGATTAACCAAAAAACATATGTACATGACACACAGACACAGACAACAGTGTGGGGATAGCCAGAGACAAAGGCAGGTGGAGGTAGGTGGAGGTGGGAAAAGGGAGGGATACGTGGAGAAAGATAGAGACTTTGCTTGGGGCGGTGAGCACACAATGCAGTGTGTAGATGATGTTTTGTTGAGTTGTACATTTGAAACCTGTATGGCTTTGTGAATCAATGTCTTTCCAATAAATTTAATAAAAAGTGCAATACACAGTATCAAAAATTCACATAGGATAATAGTTCTATCAGTCTCATCCCAAAGTCTTTAAGTATTGGGCAGCTCTTATGCTCACTGTGATGGATGTATGTACAGTTTTACCAAATTCTAAATTTTCTTCAAACCCTGAATTTTACCACTGAAAATAAATGCTGCCAGATGTTTCCTTCGAAGTGTTAGGATCTCTCTCTTCATTGTTTGAGCAAATATCTGCAAAATGCTAAAGTATGAATGAACCATAGTTTTTTCAAAGATTTTATTTATTTATCTTCAGAGGGGAAGGGAAGGAGAGAAATATCAATGTATGGTTGCTTCTCATGAGTCCCCTGCTGGGAACTGGCCTGCAACCCAGGCATGTGCCCTGACTGGGAATCGAACCACAATCGTGTGGTTCGCAGGCCCGCACTCAATCCACTGAGCTACACCAGCCAGGGCTGAACCATAGTTTTTGCTTTCTTACAAATAAAAATGACATTTTATGAAAAACAAGGCCAGTTCAACTTGCAACTCAAACAAATGCACAACGGTTTTCCTTGGTTCAACTATCATACTTTACTATCCTCAGAAGTACTTTATGTGTATTTCCCATTTTGTCACACAGAATATTAAGAAACATGTGCATTCAGGATTGATATTTTAAATTATTTTTTTCACTTTAAAAATTTATTGTATTTTTCCATACCATTTAGTCCCCTTATATTCCCTTCCCCAAGTAATCACAACACTGATGTTTATGTGTCCTTTTTCCTCAATCCCTCCACTCTTACTGTGTCCTCCTTAGCTGTCATCCTCCCCTCTATTTATGAGTCTGTCTCTATTTTGCTTGTTAGTTCACTTTGTTCATTAGATTCCACACATGAGTGAAATCATACAGTATTTGTCTTTCTATGACTGGCCTATTTCACTTAGCAAAATGTTCTCCAGGTCCATCCATGCCATTGTAAATGGTAAAATTTTCTTCTTTCTTATGGCTGAATAGAATGCCATTGGGTAAATGTCCCATAGTTGTTTTGTCCACTCATCTACTAATGGACACTGGAGCTGCTTCCACATCTTGGTAATTGTAAATAATGCTGCAATGAACATAGGGGTGCTTATGTTCTTTTGAATTATAGCTTTGGGTTACTTCAGAAATATTCCTAGAAGTGGGATTGCTGTGTTAAAAGGCAGATCCATTTTCAATATTTTGAAGTGCACCAGTCTGCTTTCCCACCAAAAGTGCAAAAGGGTTCCCCTTTCTTCACATCCTCTCAAGCACTTGTTGTTTGTTGATTTATTGATAATAGCCATTCTGACATGTGTGAGATGATATCTCTATATGGTTTAAATTAGCATTTCTCTGATGATTAGTGATGTTGAGCATTTTTTCACATGTCTATGGGCCATCTGTATGTCCTCTTTGGAGAAGTGTCTGTTCAGGTCCTTTGCCTATTTTTTAATTGGGTTGTTTGAGTTTTGTAAGTTCTTTATAAATTTGGGATATTAAAACCTTATTAGATGTATTGGTGAATGTGATCACTCATTCTGTGGGTTGTATTTTATTTTGTTAATGTTTTCCTTTGCTGTGCAAACACTTTTTAGCTTGATGTAGTCTTACTTGTTTATTTTTCTTTTGTTTCCCTGGCTGGGGAGATATAACTGATAAAGTATTGTTATAAGCAATATCTGGGATTTTGCTATCTATGTTTTCTTCCATGATTTTTATAGTTTTGGGTCTAACATATAAGCCTTTCATCTACTTTGGACTTTTCCTTATGTGTGATGTAAGGAGATAGTCTAGTTTCATTCTTCTGCACATGTGTCTCATATTGCCAACATCATTTATTAAATAAACTCTCTTTAGCCCATTGTACATTGTACATAAATTTTCTGTAGCCCATTGCCTCCTCTGCCAAATATTAACTATGATGATGTGGCTTTACCAAGTCTCTATGGTCAACTAATATTTGACAAAGTGGGCAGCAGCATAAAATGGAGTAAAAATAGCCTCTTCAACAAATGGTTTTCAGAGAGCTGGACAGCTACATGCAAAAAAATGAAACTTGATCACCAACATACACCATACATAAAAATAAATTCAAGGTAGATAAAAGACTTAAATATAAGTTGTGACACCATAAAATACAAGGAACCAGTCCACATGGCAGTGGTGAATGTAGCTCAGCCCTGGTTCAGAAAACTGACAGGCATGAGGCAGCACACAGGAGAAAGGCCCACAGATTGGCTTTCCCATGGGGAACCAGGCCTGCATTATATGTAGGCTGCTTTTAGGCTTGGTTTTGCTAAAATTCCCTCACCCTAGGTTAAGGCAGAAAATGTTTAATACATATCTTTGAAGTAACTTCTATTTTTTTAATCTTTAAAAAAGATTTTATTTATTTATCTTTAGAGGGGAAGGGGAGGACAGAGGGAGAGAAATACTAATGTGTGTTTGCCTCTTGTGCATCGCCTGCCGGAAACTGGCCTGCAAACCAGGCATGTGCCCTGACTGGGAATCGAACCGCAATCATCTGGTTTGCAGGCCCATGCTCAATCCACTAAGCTACACCAGCCAGGGTTGAAGTAACTTTTTAAAGTCTGTGCTAAACTTCCCAAGGACTGACTGTAATCAGTTCAACCACTTTTCCCCTTGCATTTGCAAGATTCTTTTCTTTCTTTTCTGTAAAAGGTAATCGCCTAAAGAAAATCTACGCATAATGATGTAATGCTCCCAGAAAAGCAATAAAAGCCTGTCCAGGCAAGGGTTGGTGCACTCTCTCACTCAGAGAGTGGTGATACCATCCCTTTTCTCCACAGGACTTCTTCAGTCTGTGTGAATTTGTTTGTTGCATTCACAACACCATGGACATCACTGGTTGGAGTCCGCATCAATAAAAGTCCTTCAGGAGAACATAGGCAGGAAAATCTAAGATATTGCACACAGCAATATTTTCACTGATATATCCCCTAGAGCAAGGGACATAAAGGAAAGAATAAACAAATGGGATCTCATCAAAGTAAAAGCTTCTACACAGCTAAAGAAAACAGTGTTAAAATGAAAGGAGAACCAACTGTATGGGAAAATATATTTGCCAATTATACCTCAGACAAGGGTTTGAACTCTAAAATATATAAAGAACTCACATGACTTCACTCTAGGAAGACAAAAAAACTGTTAAAAAATGGGCAAAGGACTTGAACAGACACTTCTCCAATGAGGACATACAAAGTGTACAGAGATATATGAAAAGCTGTTCAGCATTGCTAACCATCAGAGACACACAAATTAAAACCACAATGAGATACCACTTTACACCAGTCAGAATGGCCATCATAAACAACAATTATTAGATACAATGTGGAGAAGAGAGAACTCTAGTTCCCTCTAGTTGGGGGGATTTCAGACTGGTGCAGCCACTATGGAAAACAGTATGGAATTTCCTCAAAAAACTAAAAATGGATCTGCCTTTTGACCCAGCAATTCCACTGCTGGGGTTACATACCAAGAACCCTGAAACACCAATCCATAAGAACCTATGCACCCCAATGTTCATAGCAGCACAATTAACAATAGCCAAGTGTTGGAAATCAGCCTAAGTGCCCATTAGTAAATGAGTGGATCAAAAAACTATGGTACATTTACACAATGGAATACTACACAGCAGAGAGAAAGCAGGAGCTCCTACCCTTTGCAACAGCATGGTGGGACTGTAGAGCATTATGCTAAGTGAAATAAGATAAGTGGTAAAAAACAAATACCATATGATCTCACCTGTAAGTGGAACCTAATCAACAAAACAAATAAGCAAACAAAACATAACCAGAGACAATGAAAATAACAACAAATGGACAGGAACCAGAGGTGAGATGGGAGGTGATAATGAGGAGAAAAGGGTGAAGAGTTTTCAGAAACAACTATAAAAAGTATAAAGGGCTCTGGCTGGTGTAGCTCAGTGGATTGAGCACAGGCCTGCGAGCCTGAGGATCGCGGTTCGATTCCCAGTCAGGGCACATGCCTGGGTTGCAGGCTGGTTCCCTGCAGGCGAGCCTCCAGCAGGGGACGCATGAAAGGCAACCATACACTGATGTTTCTCTCCCTCTCTCCTTACCCTCTAAAGATAAATAAATAAATAAAATCTAAAAAAAAAACTATAAAGGACACATGCACAAAACCAAGGAGGGGTGGAATTAGGGGAGGGAGGTGGCGATAGCTGGGGTGGGAGGGAGAGTTGGGGAGGAAGGTAGACCACTGTACTTGAACAAAAATAAAATGAAATAATAAAATAAATATAAGTAAATAAATAAATACATAAATAAATAATTTTTAAAAGATGTGGGTTTTTTTCTGGGCACATGCAGTGTTCATGTATAAGAAGAATTAACAGCATTAAAATGTCCATACTACCCAAAGCAATCTATAGATTCAACACAATTCCATCAAGATCCTAATGATGTATTTCACAGAACTAGAACAAATATCTCAAACATTTGATATGGAATCACAAAAGGCCCTGCATAGCAACAGCAATCCCTAGAAAGAACAAAATTGGAGGAACCACATTAGCTAATATCAAGGTATACTATAAGGCCAAAGTAATAAAAAGAGCATAGTCCTGGCATAAAAACAGGCACATGTATCAAAGTTTTATTTATTTATTTATTTATTTATTTAAAAGATTTTATTTATTTATTTATCTTTAGAGGGGAAGGAGAGAGGGAGAGAAACATCAATGTATGGTTGCTTTTCATGCGTCCCCTGCTGGAGGCTCGCCTGCAGGGAACCAGCCTGCAACCCAGGCATGTGCCCTGACTGGGAATCGAACCGCGATCCTCTGGTTCGCAGGCCTGTGCTCAATCCACTGAGCTGCGCCAGCCAGGGCTCAAAGTTTTAATATTTAATAAAATTAACTGCTATACCAAGGGCATTCTTAAGTGAAACTGACGTTCTCCCCTTTCAGCTGCGTGGTGGTAAAGAATACAATGATGAGCCCTTATAGTTTGGTGCTACCTCCTTGATTTGTGCTAAGGCAGCAGAAGTTTTACCCACCATTTCCTTTTTTAAATTTTTTACCTGAGGATATGTTTATTAATTTTAGAGAGAGAGAGAAAGAAAGAAGCTGGAGAGGGAGAGAGAGAGAGAAGGAGGGAGAAAGAGAGAGAGACAGAGAAATATCAAAACATTGATGTGACACATATGTTGATCTGTTGCCTCCTATACATGTCCCATGATTGGGAACTGAACCTGCAATTTAGGTATGGGCCCTGACTGGGGACCAAACCTGAAACCTTTTGGTGTATGGGATGATACTCCAACCAACCAAGCGACCCAGCTATAGCTATGTACTTTTGCTTTTTCACCACCAGTGCAAATATAAACAGAGTGAAAAAGGAAAATGATTTTTACTTCTTATGAGAATAGTCTTGACCTTGTGGACCTTTGAAAATGCCTTGAGAATTGTCAGAAATCTGTAGACCACATTTTGAGTACCACTACCATAGCATTACTGTTAAGAAATAATAAAATATACTTCCGGCCAAGGTGTAGGTGTAGGTGGAAACACTGTGCCTCCTCACACAACCAAGTTTAAAGACAATAAAGTTTTAGTAACAAAAACGCAACAAAAACACAGAAAATTGAACTATACAGAAGTCCAACAACAACAAACCTTTCAGCCAGACCAGTAAGAGGGGCAGAGCCAGAGGCAGAGTGGGGTCTGGCAGGAAAGATTGGTGGACTGACCCAGGCACACAGGCAGCCATTGCCAGATCCCAGGGGTGGGGTAGCAAACGGGCTGACCCAGTGAGGGCGCAAGGCCACAGGCTGACCGAAGTCACACATTCACATGCAGATAAACCAGGTGAAGGAGCAAGCAGTGAGACAGACTGTGCAGGTCACAGTGGTGGGAAGCATCAGAGGGGACTGCCATTGCCCTCTTGGACCCCACCCCCACATACAGCATCACAACCCAGCAAGTGAGTTGCCCGCCCTGGTCCAAGAGGGGCAGTGGACTAGCCAACACCTAAGGCTCTGCTCCTCATACGTAATAGGTGTGAACAGACCAAAACATTATGGATCAAGAACGACTCAAAGCCCCAGAGCCAATAACTCTAAGCGACCAAGAAATAGCCAACCTATCAGATGCACAGTTCAAAATGATGGTGATCAGGATGCTCACAGAACTGGTTGATTTTAGTCACAAATTAGAGGAACAAATGAAGGCTAAACTGATTGAAATGAAGGGAAATGCACAGGAAACCAGTGATAGAAAGGAAACTGAGACTCAAATCAAGGGAGTGGACCAGAAGGAAGAAAAAATGACCAAACAGAAAAATATGAAGAAACAAGAATTCAAAAAAAATGAGGAGAGGCTTAGGAACCTCCAGGACATCCTTAAATGTTCCAACATCCAAATTATAGGGGTACCAGAAGGGGAAGAGGACGAGCAACAAGTGGAAAACTTATTTGAACAAATAATAAAGGAGAACTTCCCCAGTCTGGCAAAGGAAATAGACTTCCAGGAAATCCAGGAAGCTCAAAGAGTCCCAAACAAGTTGGACCCAAGAAGGAACACACCAGGCACATCATAATTACATTAGGCAAGATTAAAATGAGGGAGGGAGTCCTAGAAGCAGCAACAGATAAGGGGACAGTCACCTACAAAGGAGCTCCCATCAGACTGTCAGCGGATTTCTCAAAAGAGACCTTACAGGCAAGAAGGGGATGAAAAGAATTATTCCAAGTCATGAAATTCAAAGACCTACAGCCAAGATTGCTCTATCCAGCAAAACTTTCATTTAGAATGGAAGGACAGATAAAGTGCTTCTCAGATAAGGTCAAATTTAAGGAGATCATCATCACCAAGCCCTTATTATAAATGTTAAAGAGACTTATCTAAGAAAAAGAAGATAAAAAATATGAACAGTGAAAGGACAGCAAACTCACAGTTATTAACAACCACACCTAAAACAAAACCAAAATAAGAGGACAGCTAGATCAGGAGTGGAACCATAGAAATGAAGATTACATGGAGGGTTAGCAACAGGGGAGTGGGAGGAGGAGAAGTGGGGAGAAGGTACAGAGAATAAGTAGTATAGACAGTAGGTAGAAAATAGATAGGGGGCAAGAATAGTATGAGAAATATAGAATCTAAAGAACTTGAGACACATGGACATGAACTAAAGGGGGGAATTGTAGGGGAGGGGTGTGCATGGTGGAGGGGAATGAAGGAGGAAATAGAACAACTGTAATGGCATAAGCAATAAAATATATTTAAAAAAGAAATAATAAAATAATGTATAACTAACAAACTGCTAAAGGTGAAGAAGAAATAATTTTAAAATACTTTTTAAGGGTCTCTAATAAAAGAGAAAATGAATATACATAGGTAGAACACATAGTACAATGGTAGACTTAAGCCTTTTAGGCCAGTTCTTTTCTTGGTCTCCTTTACAAGTAGAAACCAACAGGTACTTAACATGTTTCTTCCAATGTCTCCAGACAAACTTGCATCCTGGGAGGGGAGTGCAGTTTAGCCTTAATCAAAGGCTTTTGCTTCAAATGAGCAGAATAAATAGTGGGAACTAAGATCACTATTCAAAAATCATTTGAGCAATAGCCTTGGAAAGAAATATGATGGAAAATAGCCCCTATTTTGCTAAAAGAAGGCAAGAACTCATACCAATTTACTTGAGAACATAAATTAAACCCTGCAGATGAAGATTTAAAATGCATACAGAGTATGTCAAAGAAAGGAAAATTATTGGAGTACATAGTAGTATCTCAAGCTTCAGGAGAATTTTGTGATTGGCATACTCACTTGCTTTCTATTTAAAGAAAAAAGGACAAAAAGTATCAGGTAAGGAAGCAGCCTCTAAATTCCCCTCCCCCAACGACAAACTGTCTAGTTGATTGGACTTCACACTGCTAGGAATTCATCAATAGGATATTCACCACTCTTCTTTTTTGCACAGGTGTGTCTATCTCATTGATTGGTTGTCCACCAAATCTGAATATAATCTGTCTTATTGACAGGATTTGTCTTTTACAATATGCTTAATTAGTTTGCTAAGAAATGTTTGTTGTTTATTTTGAGCTGAATCACAGTTCTATCATAGAATTAAACATAAAAGAGTTGGAAGTGACCTTTGCAGTAGTTTCTTCTAACTTTCTACCTGATAGAGCAATCTTCTCTACAGTCCATGCCTGGAGGTCATTCAGCAGGTCCTTAGGTACTTCTGATAATAAGAAGCTCACTAACTTGTGAAATAGGCCACTTCATTTTACTTTATTTTATTTTTTCAAAAAAAGGCTTTTTGAGGATCTGCTCTCTGCCTGTATTGGTGAAGGAGCTAGAGAGAACAGTGAGAAAAACAAAAATATTCCATGATTTCATGAAGTTTAAACACAAGTGGACTAAATTTCCAATCCATTACCCGCAAGAAATATACTCAGGATAGAATCTAGATATCCGATTTATGTTTTATGAGTTTTTAGTTTGTTTTAAAAATGGAATGATAGTTTTATTAGAGTTATTAAGCTACATTTCCCTAGTTAATAACATGTTGTAACCTTCCAGATAAGGATGTCCTAATATAATTAATTGTCCTCATATTCAACTAGAGACGCTAAAGAGAATGAAAAATAAGGAATAAAAATAGCCCTCCATACATTAAAAGAGGTCTGTGTCCCTCAGTCACATTTAATCTATAACACATGAGCTATTATGAAGTGCAATAGGCTATAATGTGAAAAACAAAGATGTGCAAAAAATTTCTTATACAAATTAGGGTTTTATTCTACTCATGACATAAAGTCAAGGAATGCTATGTGAACTTCACAATAATATCAGGCACCAAGCAATATCTCCACTTCTTTTTACACATTCCTAAGCATGTGTATTTTGTAATTTTTTTTCTGAATGAATTCAGAGTAAGTTAGAGATATTTTGCCTTTCAACCCTAAATAATTCATGTGTATTTCTTAAAATCAAGAACATTCTCATGAAAATTTATTATAGTCATCAAAGTTAAGAAATTAACATTATTGAAATAACATTATTTCAATAATTAACATTATTGAAAAATTAAAAAGCTAATATATTACCTTTATTCGAAGTCTACCAATTGTCCTAATGATGTCCTTTAGGGGAAAAGAAAATCACAGGTCATATGTGGCATGCATTTGACACATTCCTTTCATGTACTTTATTTGTGAACTTGAATGTTCTGTCAGGGTTACCCAGAGCTAGTCCTAATCTTTACACGGATGCCCTTTTGAAGCACTGTTGTGTTCATTTTCTACAGTAACCAAGGTAAAGATACCTAAACTTTCTTTGAATGCTAAAGGGGTTTAGAATGATTTATAATGTAAGACTCAAAAATGCAACAACTGGCCCTGGCTGGTGTAGCTCAGTGGATTGAGCGTGGACTTGTGAACCAAAGGATCGAGGTTCAATTCTGAGCCGGGGCACATGTCTGGGTTGCAGGCCAGTTCCCAGAAGGGGACACACAAGAGGCAACCATACATTGATATTTCTCTCCCTCTCTCCTTCCCTTTCCCTCTAAACATAAATAAATAAAAAATCTTTTAAAAGTATAACAACCAACTTTAGTGACCAAAGGTCACTCCTCTATTAAGGGCTGCATTAGTGATGGAGATACCAGTATTTTTTAGTTCAGTGATGGTTATCTGTAGGTGTGATCAATAGTGTGAAATTCCATGATGGAAATGAACTTTATGATATCAATGTGAATTATGATATTCTGGAATTATGAAGGCCAGGTGGTAATTCTTAGCCACCAAGCATTATTAATGTAATAGCAAAGATGGAATGGTAATAGTAATGCCTTCACGCACAGAAATTTATGGCAATTGTAATAGATCATGATGTTTCTAAATGGGGAGCCAGCTAGGCTCTTGCTAAATTTGATTATAATATTTTTTAAAATGTAAAGCTAGTAGCCAGCAGGATGAGCCACAATGGAAAGTTTCACTCCCTTACAAGTTTCCAGATTTATGTCAGTTCATAGACCTATTGTTTCAAAATGATGTTGAGCCACCCCACATATAAACAGTAAATCTTCCTTTCATATATCCCCAAAAAGGACTTCAGGCATTTTCCAGGAGAGTTCTACACTGAGCAAAAGGGAATAATTACACTCTGAAACTGTTATCTGTAGCAATGATTTTTAACCTTTTCCATCTCATAGCACACATAAAATAACTTCTAAAATTCTGCACCACACCAAAAAAATATATATATATTTCCAAAATAAATATTTTATATTTTGATTAAAATATAATAATAGTAATTACTTACCTTTTTTGCTCCAAAGTGGCTTTTTAAAAAATCATGTGCCTGTATTTGTATATAAGGATTTCTGGTACAAAGAATTAACCAATCAGGCACCATCTTATTATGTGACATTACCAATATGATGCAACTCTATTGTATGGCCTCAATATTTATGGTTCAAAGTGGGACATTCACACTAGACAGGTATTGTTGTGTTGGCGGTTGTCATTTTATTTGACAATCTAAGAGAAAAAAGGTCAGTGCCCATGAAAAAATAGTCAGGTATTGCATGTTTTAAAATTCATGCTTCACACTGTTGGAAATAACTAGTCTGTAGTGTTGAGCTGATATTTATCACAGAGGACTTAAAACATGATCATGTTCCTCTGATTGGTTTGGAGGCCTTCAAAAATCCACATTAAAAAAGGGATTTTGGGCCCATCCCTATCTCATGGTGGGTCAGTGACTCCACACACATACACAGTGGCTCTTTCTCTGATCTCTGGTTATGTAATTGGTGTACACATTCTTAAATTCTGGAAGACCTCTTCCATTGTTTCTCTGACTTGTGGATTAAGAATCATTATAGTAGCAAGGATCAAGTGAGAACTCCTCAACTTTCTTCTGACAGAAATTTAAATCAGAAAAATTATCATACTCTTAATAGTACTTCAGAAATTACTGTCACCATCAAAGATTTAAAAGATGTAGTCTTTTTACTTCCAGCCAAGATGGAGGCATAGGGAGACACACGGTGACTCCTCACACAACCAAAAGAAAGACAACACCAAATTTAAAAACAAAAAACAACAAGGACTGACAGAAAATCAAACTGTATGGAAGTCTGACAACCAAGGAGTTAAAGAAGAAACTTTCATCCATACTGGTAGGAAGGGCAGAGATGGGCAGCCAGGTGGAGAGCACTCAGGGATAGGCAGCAGGTAAAAGACTGGGTTGAGCAAAGCAGTAGCTTGTGGACCAGGGGCTCCCACATTTAAATGCAGATGAACCAGGAGGAACAACTGGGGATCGAGACCCATGAACATGAACTAAAGTTGGGAAATGTGGGTGGGGAGTGCAAGGTGGAGGGGAATAAAAAATTATTTAAAAAATAATAAATGTATCTGATGTAACATATACATTCCAAAAAACATAAAATACTACATCTTTTATTTTTTAATATATTTTATTGATTATGCTATTACAGTTGTCCCATTTCCACCCCCTTTATTCCCCTCCACCATGCACACCCCTTCCCACCTGCTTCCCACCCTGCCCATTTCGTATCCATGGGTCATACATATAACTTCTTTGGCTTCTACACTTCCTATACTATTCTTACCCTCCCCCTGTCTATTTTCTACCTACCATTTATGCTACTTATTCCCTGTACATTTTCCCCCCATTCTTTCCCCTCCCCTCCCCACTGATAACCCTCCATGTGATCTCCATTTCTGTGATTCTTCCTGTTCTAGTTGTTTGCTTATTTTTTTAAGTTTTCTTAGGTTAGGTTGTTTAGAGTTGTGAGTTTGTTGTAATCTTACTGTTCAGTTTTTGACCTTCTTCTTTTCCTTAGATAAGTCCCTTTAACATTTGTTATAATAAGGGCTTGGTGATGATGAACTCCTTGACCTTATCTGGGAAACACTTTATCTGCCCTTTCATTCTAAATGATAGCTTTGCTGGATGGAGTAAGTCATCTTGGATGTAGGTCCTTGCCCTTCTGTCTTCAAATACTTCTTTCCAGCCCCTTCTTGCCTGTAAGGTTTCTTTTGAGAAATAAGCTGAAAGTCTTATGGGAACTCCTTTGTAGATAACTGTCTCCTTTCCTCTTGTTGCTTTTAAGATTCTCTCATCATCTTTAACCTTGGCTAATGTAATTATGATGTGCCTTAGTGTGTTCCTCTTTGGGTTCAACTTCTTTGGAACTTTCTGAGCTCCCTGGACTTCTTGGAAGTCTACTTCCTTTGCCAAATTGGGGAAGTTCTCCTTCATTATGTTTTCAAATAAGTTTTCAATTTCTTGGTCTACCACTTCTCCTTATGGTACCCCTATAATTCAGATGTTGAAATGTTTAAAGTTGTCCTGGAGGTTCCTAAGCCTCTCTTCATTTTTTAAATTCTTGTTCCTTTATTCTCTTCTGGTTGAATGTTTATTTCTTCCTTCTCGTCCAAGCCATTGATTTGAGCCCCAGTTTTCTTCCTGTCACTGTTCATTCCCTGTGCATTATCCTTTATTTCACTTTTTATAGCCTTCACTCTTTCTACTATTTTGCAACCATACCCAACCCTTTCTGTGAGCATCCTGATTACCAGCATTTTAAACTGTGCATCTGATAGATTGGCTAACTCTTCATTGCTTACATATATTATTTCTGGAGCTTTGATCTATTCTTTTATTTGGGTCACTTTTTTTTTGTCTGGGCAAGCTTGTTATGTAGTAAGGGGTGGAGCCTTGGGTATTTTCCAGTGTACGACAACCCACATTGCTATGTTGTGGCACTATACATGGGTGATGGGTCCAAGAAGGAACAATGGCACTTTCAGCTCTTTACCACCTTTCGGTCACTGCCTTCACTACCCACAAGCAAATTGGGCCCTTCTGCTGCTGATCCCCAGGTGGGTGGTTTTGTGTACATTCTAGGACTCTGTGGGTTGCTCCAGTGAACTCTCCTGTGAGGCTGGGAGTTTCTCCCTCCACCTTGACTCGCACAGGTTTTTTCAGCCAGGGGTTTTGAGGCTTTATTTCCCATGCTGGAACTTTGTGTTGCATAGTCTGTCTCACTCCGTAGTTGTTCCTCCCTATTTATCCACATGCAAATGTGGGACTTCTCACCCCACCAGCTGTCACGCTTGCCCCAGTCCTCCAGCTGCTGCCTTGCCATGAGTCCTGTTTACCCTGGTTGCCTGTCTCTGCCTCTCCTACTGGTCTGAATGAATATTTCTGATTTAACTCCTTCATTCTCAGACTTCCATAGAGTTCAATTTTCTGTCAGTTCTAGTTGGTTTTTGTTTTTAAATTTGTTGTTATACTTCTTTTGGTTGTGTGAGGAGGCACAGTGTATCTACCTACACCTCCATCTTGGCCAGAAGTATGTCAGATCAAGATGTAGTCTTTTTGGCTTGGAGATCCCAGAGGGCGTAGGGGCATGTGGAAGCTACACTAATCTCCTCCCAGAACCAATCTGGAATTACAACTAAACTGTATAGAAATCATCCTGAATAACCGACTGAACACTAGCTGGAGAGGAGGCCTATAATTACAGGCAGAAGAAACCACTTCACCACAAGGAAACTTGTAGGAAGTGTAGAGGAGGTGCAAGAGGGCTGGTTGGGCACTTTGGGGTGGCTGCTGGAGGGCTGGAGAGATATTTCAGTGAATAGAGGGTTCCCCTGAGACTTGTGCAGTCTAAACCTGAAGCTGGGCTCCCCAGCCTACACCACTAGAGCCAGAGAGGAACCCAAATAACACGCAGCTATGAAAGGCAACAAAGTTTCTGTATGGCAGGGAGAGACAACTGGAGAGGGAGATGCCCCTTAAAGGGCCAACACACAAAGTTTCATTTGTAGCCACTTAGCCTGGGCTCCAGTAGACGGAGGGCAGAGTGGACTAGAGATGCTTGAGGAGAGTCTGGTGTTGACAGCTCTGAGGAGAGAACTGAAGGAACAGCCACGAAGATCCCTGTGCTGACTTATTTCCCATAATGCAGAAGCCATTATTCTTGGGTAGAGCACTGTTCTCCAAGTGGCAGCAGCCTGAGGGGAAGCTATAGCCCTGCCTGCAGGAATTACTCCGTCCTACCCCATGGTGCTTAAGCCAGGCTGCTGGTTACAGCTTAAGGTTACATCAGTTATTGGTATACCAACTAAGGTGGAAAATACAAAGAAGCAGCCAAAATGGTATGATAAAGAAACAGACCCCAAATAAAAGAACAAGTGAATTTTCCATAAGAACTAGATGAAATAGTGGAAAGCAATTTATCAGATAGAGAGTTTAGAATAATGATTGTAAGGATATCCAACAGCATGGAAAAAGATATAGCAACCATAAAAAAGGACAAGTCAGAAAAAAAGAATGCAATATCTGAAATAAATAATACACTGGAAAGAATAAACAGTATGTGAGATGAAGCAGAGGATCAACCGGTGATTTAAAAAACATGGTAGAAAAAAATACCCAGGAAGACCAGCAAAAAGAAAAAAGTATTTTAAAAATGAGGAAAGCTTAAGAAACATTTTGGACACACTGAAGTGTAACAACATCTGGCTCATGGAAATACCAGAAGGAGAAGAGAGAGAGAAAAAGGGATCGAGAACATGTTTGAAGAAATAACTGAAAACATCCCTATTCTGGTAAAAAAACAAATAAGCAAACAAACCTGCAAGTCCAGGAAGCTTAAGGAGTCCCAAACAACCTGGACCCAAAAACGTCTACATGGAGGCACATCGAAATTAAAATGATGAGGCTTAAAGACACAGAGAATCCTAAAAGTTGCAAGAGAAAAGTATGTAGTTACATACAAGGGAGCACAAATTAGACCCTCATCTGATTTCTGAACAGAAAATTTCAGGCCAGAAAGGAGTGGCATGAAATATTCAGGGATGATAAAAAGCAAGGACCTACAACCAAGCTACTCTACCCAGCAAGACTATCCTTTTAAATCAAAGAAATAAAGAGCTTCCCAGACAAGATTAAATAAGTTCATAAACACCAAACCAGTACTGCAACAAATATTAAAGGCCATACTCTAATAAGAAAAAGAGAAAAAACAAAACTGAGGAAAAGAGTCTAACAATAACATGGCACTAAATATGTATTTATCAATAATCACCTTAAATGTGAATTACTTAAATGCTCCAACCAATGGATAAGAAAATAAGACCCATATATCTGCTGCCTCCAAGAGACCCATCTCAGATCGAAGGATACACAAAGACTAAAAGTGAGGGAGTGAAAAAGGATATTTTATTCAATCCAAAAGGAATACAAAAGATGGGGTAACCATACTTATATATCACAAAATATAGTTTTTTATTTTAAATATTTTATTTATTTATTTATTTATTTATTTTTCATCATAGTCTTTCCCTTTACTTATTTTTTTACAGTTGTAAAATTTTTCTTAATTTAGTTATTGTCCAAGTACAGTTTTCTGTCTTTTACTCCCCTGCCAGCCTACCTCCCCAGTGCTCCCCACCTCCCTCCCATTTCTACCCCTGTTAGTATTTTTCCATGTGTCCTTTATGCTTGTCCCCAAGAATACTTCCCCTTTTCCCCTGAAATTTCCTCCACTCTCCCCTCTGGTCCCTGTCTGCCTGTTCTCTATTTCAGTGTCTTTGGTTATATTTTGCTTGTTTGTTTGTTTTGTTGTTTAGCTTCCCATTAAAGGTGAGATCATATGGTATTTGTCTTTCACTGCCTGGCTTATTTCACTCAGGATAATGCTTTCCAGCTCCATCCATGCTGTTGCAAAGGGTAGAAGCGCCTCCATTCTTTCTGCTGCATAGAATTCCATTCTGTAAATGTACCAAAGTTTTTGGATCCATTCATTTACTGATGAGCATCTAGGTTGCTTCCAAATGTTGGCTATTGTAAATTCTGATGCTATGAACATTAGGATGCATAGGTTCTTTTGGATTGGTGTTTCAGGGTTCTTAGAATATAATCCTAGCAGTGGAATTGCTAGGTTAAAAGGCATATTCATTTTTAGTTTTCTGAGAAAATTCCATACGGTTTTCCATAGTGGTTCTACCAGTCTGCAATCCCACCAAAAATGAAGTAGGGTCCCCTTTTCACCACAACCTCTCCAACATTTGTTGTTTGTTGCTTTGTTTATGATGGCCAATCTTACCAGTGTAAAGTGGTATCTCATTGTGGTTTTGATTTGCATCTCTCTGATAGCTAGCGATATCGAGCATCTTTTCATGTGTCTCTGGATCCTCTGTATGTCCTCCTTGGAGAAGTGTCTATTCAAGTCCTTTGCCCATTTTTTAATTGGGTTGCTTGTCTTAGAGTAGAGTCGTGTAAGTTCTTTGTATATTTTGTAGATTAAACCTTTGTCTGAGGTATCATTTGCAAATATGTTTTCCCATATGGTTGGTTTTCTTTGTATTTTAATACTGTGTTTTTTTTAGCCATTCAGAAGCTTTTAATTTTGATGAGATCCCATTTGTTATTCTCTCCTTCATGTCTTTTGCTCTAGGGGATATATCAGTAAAAAATGATGCTGCATGAAATATCTGAGATTTTCCTGCCAATGTTCTCCTCTAGAACTTTAATGGTCTCATGGCTAATATTTAAGTCTTTTATTCACCTTTAATTTATTTTGGTGTATGGTGTATGTTGGTGCTCAAGTTTCATTTTTTTGTGCATAGCTGTCCAGTTCTCCCAACACCATTTGTTGAAGAGGCTATTTTTATTCCATTTTATGTTACTGCCCCCTTTGTTGAATGTTAATTGACTATAGAGACTTTGGTTTATTTCTGGGCCCTGTGTTCATTTCCATTGGTCTATGTGCCTGTTTTTATGCCAGTACCAGGCTGTTTTAATTACAGTGGCCTTGTAATACAGGTTGGTATCGGGTATTGTGATCCCTCCTACTTTGTTCTTCTTTCTCAAAATTGCAGCTGCTACTCAGGGTCATTTTTGGTTCCATATAAGTTTTTGAAGTGTTTGTTCTATGTCTGTGAAATATGCCATTGGTACTTTAATAGAAATCGCATTGAATCTATAAATTGCTTTGGGTAGTATGGACATTTTGATGATGTTAATTCTTCCAATCCATGAACACAGTATATGTTTCCCTTTGTTTGTGTCTTCCTTGATTTCTTTCTTCGGTGTTGTGTAGTTTTCTGTATACAAGTGTTTTACTTCCTTGGTTAGGTTTATTCCCAGATATTTTATTTTTTCTATTTTCTATATCAAATGGGATTTTTTCTTGATTTTCGCTTCTGCTGTTTCATTGTTGCTATACAAATATGCCTTTGATTTCTGGATATTGACTTTGTATCCCACTGTTTTGCTAAATTTATTGATTAGGTGGAGTAGTTTTGGGGTAAAGTCTATAGGATTTTCAATGTACACTACCATGTCATCTGCAAACAGTTAGAGTTTTGATTCCTCCTTTCTGATTTGGATGCCTTTTATTTCCTTTTCTTGTCTGATCACTATGGCTAAATCTTCCAATACTATATTGAATAGAAGTGGTGAAAGTGGGCAACCTTGTCTTGTTCCTGACCTTAGTGGAAAAGCTTTTAGTTTTGCCCGTTGAGTATGATGTTGGCTGTAGGTCTCTAATATATGGCCTTTATTATATTGAGGATTGCTCCTTGTATTGCCACTTTGCTGAGTGTTTTTGTCATAAATGGGTGTTGTACCTTATGAAAAGATTTTTCTCCCTCTATTGATATAATCATGTGATTTTTGTCGTTTTGCTTTTGTTTAGGTGATGTACTACATTAACTGATTTGTGAATATTGAATCATCCTTGCATCCCTGGGATGAATCCCACTTGGGCATGTTGTATGATCTTTTTGATGTAATTCTGGATGTGATTTGCCAATATTTTATTGAGTATTTTAGTGTCTATTTTCATCAGCAATATTGGTCTGAAGTTTCCTTTCTTTGTTGTGTCTCTCTCTGGTTTTGGAATTAGGATGATGCTGGCTTCATAAAAAGAGTTTGGGAGTTTCCCATCTTTTTGGATTTTTTAGAATAGTCTGTGAAGAATAGGGGTTAGCTCTTCCTTAACAACTTTGTAGAATTCTCCTGTGAAACCATCTAGTCCAGGGCTTTTGTGTGTTGGGTGTTTTTTAATTACTGCTCCAATTTCATCTGCTGTTATTGGTCTGTTCATGTTTTCTGCTTCTTCTTCACTGAGTTTTGGAAGATTACGTTTTTCTAGAAATTTGTCCACTTCACGTAGCTTTTCAAATTTCTTGTCATACAGTTTTTCATAGTAATTTCTTACAATCCTTTGTATTTCTATGGTGTCAGTTGTAATCTCTCCTTTTTCATGTCTGATTGTGTTTATTTGGGTCCTCTCTCTTCTTTTCTTGATGAGCCTACTTAAAGGCTTGTCTATTTTATTTATCTTTTCAAAAAAGCAGCTCTTGGAATCATTGATCCTTAGAATTGTGCTTTTAATCTCTATGTCATTTAATTGTTCTCTGATCTTGGTTATTCCCTTCCTTCTACTTGCTCTGGGCTGTCTCTGTTATTGTTCCCAGAGTTCTTGTAGGTATAGGGTTTCGTTTTTTGTTTGAAATGTTTCTATCTTTTTTAGATAGGCCTGTATTGCTATGAACTTCCCTCTCAGGACTGCCTTCACTGTGTCCCACAAGTTTTGGGTTGTTGTGAGTTCATTTTAATTTTTTCCAGAAACTTTTTGATTTCTTCCCTAATTTCATTCTTCACCCACTTGTTTAACAGCATGTTATTCAATCTGCATGATTTTGAGTCTTTTGGGTTGTTTCCTTTGTGGTTGGTTTTCAGTTTCAGTCCCTTGTGGTCAGAGAAAGTGCTGTGTATGATTTCAAAGTTCTTGAATTTGTTAAAGCTCGTTTTGTGTCTTATCATGTGGCGTGTCTTTGAAAATATTCCATGTGCATATGAAAAAATGTGTATTTATCTTCTTTGGGATGAAGGGCTCTACATATATCAGTTAAGTGCATTTCATCTAGGGCATTGTTAAATGCCACAATATCTTTGTTGGTATTTTGTTTGGAAGATCTTTCCGTTTTTTACAGTGTGGTGTTAAAATTCCCTACTATAATTGTGTTGCTCTCAATATCTTTCTTGAAGTCCTGTAAGATTTTTTTTATATATTTGGGTGCTCCTGTGTTGGGTGCATATATATTTATGGTTTTAATGTCTGCTTGGTGGATTATTCCCCTGAGTATTATGGAGTGACCATCTGGGTCTCTCTTTATGGCTCCTTTTTTGAAGTGTATTTTGTCTGATATGAGTATTGCAACCCCAGCTTTTTTTTCTTCTTCACATGCTTGGAAAATTTGTTTCCAGCCCTTCTCTTTTACTGTGTGTAGGTCTTTTGCTCTGAGGTGGGTCTCTTGTAGGCAGCATATGTGTGGGTCATCCTTTCTTATCTATTCAGCTATTTTATGTCTTCTGATTGGAGCATTTAATCCATTTATATTTAATGTTATTATTGATAGGTACTTATTCATTGCCATTTTTGTATTTGTGGGTTTTTTTGTTTCTCTCTTTTCCTTTTTTCCCTTAAAGCAGTCCTTTTAGCATTTTTTGCAGAGCTGGTTCGGTGGAGGTATCTTCTTTTAGACTTCTTTTGTCTTGGAAGCTCTTTATTTGGCCTTCTGTCTTGATTGAGAGCCTTTCTGAGTAAAGTGTCTTTGGTTGCAGGCCTCTGGTTCTCATTACTTGGAATATTTCTTGCCATTTTCTTCTTGCTTGGAGTGTTTCCATTGTGAAGTCAGTAGCTAACCTTATTGGAGCTCCCTTGTATGTTACTTCCTGTTTCTCCCTTGCTGCCTTTAAGATTCTCTCTTTTTCTTGGAAATTTGCCATTTTAATGATGATGTGTCTTAAAGCCGGCCTCTTTGAGTTCTTCTTGATTGGAAGTCTTTGTGATTCCTTGATTTGTGTGACTTTTTCTCTTATGAAATTAGGGAAATTTTCCCCCATTACTTTGTACAAATAGGTTTTCTATCCCTTGTTCTTCTTCTCCTTCTGGTATCACTCTTATTCGGATATTACTACATTTCATATTGTCCTTCATTCCTCTTCATCCCTCTTCATTCTTTCTGAGCCTCTTTTCCTTTTCTTGCTCTTTCTGGGAGTTTTTTCCTACTTTGTCCTCCAACTTACTGATCCAGTCTTCTGCTTAATTGATACTGCTTTCAATTCCTTCTACTGTATTCTTCAGTTTAGAAATTGTATTCTTCATTTCCTCTTGGCCCTTGCTGATAGTTTCTATCTCCTCTTTCATGTTGATATAGTTTGTAGTGAGTTCATTGTATTTCCCCTGTAGTTTCTGGTAGCTCGTTTTGACCTGTTTGAACTTCCTGATAACCAATGCTTTGAATTCAATATCTGATTGTTGACTTGCCTCTATTTCATCTAACACTCTTTCTGAGGCTTCCTCCTTTCCTTTTATTTGGGTATTGTTTCTTTGTCTTCCCATTGTTTTTGAGACTCTTCTTGTTTGACTTACCTTCTCACATTTTTGTGTTCTGATTCCTTGGGTTTATGGTGTGAACTTCTGAGGTAGAATACCTGTGAAATTCAGTGGTGCAGTCTCCTTTGGGTTTCCTGGTGTTTTCCACTTCCACCTACTGCCTTTTTGTGTGATCAGTTGGATGGGGAAGGCAAAATGCTTTATGACAGCAGGTGAGTATTTTATGATATTTACAGTTACATCCAGTAGAGAAGAGGTAGAAGATCTTTAGGCTCTATATAGTGTTAATCATAATCTTCAACCCAGCTTGCCACTTTTAAGAAAGGATGGACAAAAGATAAGTCTTTTGTTGGGGAGGGAAGGCTTGTGAGTTGGATCTAGAAAGCAGTGAGGTTGCAGGAAGTCAGATTCTGAGGTAAGGTGAAAGTAGAAAGGTAGGAGAAGGGAGAAAAAAGTGATAAGTTTAGAAAGAAAGGAAGGAGGAATGAAAGAGGAAAGGAGAGGAAATAAGTATTGAAAGATAAAAGAATAATAACATTAAAAAGATAATAGATTACTTAAGAACAAAACATCTCTTGTTGGTTTCAAATTGGCCAAACCAGTTTTTCTGGCCGCAGCAGAGTGAGGGGCAATTCATGTGGTCTTTCTGCAAGCCCTTTCCCAAGAGTTAACCTGGTGCCTCTCCCCAGCACCCCAGGAAGGGGATCTAGGTCCTTTTCAGAGCACTTTCCCTTGGGATCCTTTCTGTAGGCTGGCATGCAGGTGAGCATTTGCTTCAGCCAGGCTGCCTGCGTCCCATGATTTCTGGCACGGACCTTCCCATTTTTGAGGGGGAACTCAAGGTCCTCCACCCAACCTCTGGATCGCTGCCAGGCTGGGTAGGGGGCAGGCCAAGTGGCTGTCCCAGGAGAATCCTTCAGTTTACTTTCTAGAAAATTTCACCTTAAGGAAGCCTGCCTCTCAGCACAGCCTAATGCCCCAGCCAGACCAGTGACTATCAGAGTCAGAGCTGGACACTGTGCCTCTCGATTCTTCTGAGTTGGCAACCACAGAGTTGATCACAGCCCTTTGTCCTTATCACCCTCTCTGTAAACTCAAGCAAACAGGTGTCTCCCCGGTGTTGCCTAACCTTGCTTGACTGAGGAGGGAGGGAGCTGATGACCCAGCTCTCTCCCAAGAACTCTTCAGCAGGCCTGGGGCTCCTGAAGAGTCTGTTCTAGATGTACTGGGCACCAGGCACTGGGCACTGGCCAAGGCAGCTGTTGCTCCTCTCTTTGCTCCACTCCCTGAGACCCTATTGATCTACAGCTGTCTCCTTATCATCTGGTTTATCAGTGTCCGTTACAATTTCTGCTCTCATTTTCATACATGCTGGGGAACTGTCGGCTGTTTGCGCTGTTCCTCCACAGATTGGCCAGGATTTTCTCCCATGTGTACCAAGAAATGGAATCTGCTCCATCCTACTCTGTCACCATTTTCCCTCTCCTAAAGATTTTATTTATTTATTTTTAGAGACAGGGTAAGGGAAGGAGAAAGAGAGGAAGAGAAACATCAATGTGTGTTTGCCTCTCACAGACTTCCCACTGGGTATACACACAGCCTGCAATCCAGGGATGTGCCTTGGGCTGGGAATCAAATTGGCAACCCTTTGGTTCACAGGCAGCACTCAATCAACTAAGCCATGCCAGCTGATGCCTGACAAAATAGACTTTAAAACAAATGCTATACTAAGAGACAAAGAAGGACACTACCTAATAATTAAGAGAACAATCCAACAAGAAAATATAACCCTAATAAACATTTACATACCCAACATAAGAACACCTGAAAATGAGAAGGAAATCTTGATGGACATAAAGGGAGACATCCACAGCAATGCAGTCATAGTTGGAGTCTTCAACAGCCCATTGACTTTACTGGATAGATCTTCTACACAGAAAATCAACAAGGAGGCAGAGGTCTGAAACCACACACTAGATCAAATGGACTTAATTGATATCCTCAGAGTATTTTATCCCAAAGCAGCGGAATATACATACTTTTCAAGTGCACAAAGAACATTTTCTGGGATAGACCACATGTTAGGACACAAAACAAGTCTCAATAAATTTAATAGGATTGAAATCATATCAAACACCTCTCTGACCACATGCTATGAAACTAGAAATCAATAACAAGAACACTGTAAAACATGCAAAGAATATACAAACAAAAGTATGTATATTCTGCTCCTAAATAAGATGTTATTTATCAATTAGAAGATCAACAATGAGATCAAAAAAATAAGTCAAAATATACCTTGGAACAAATAAAAATGAGGACACAACAATCCAAAATCTGTGGGATGCTGGGCAAGCAATTCTAAGAGAGGAAATTCATAACATTACAGTATTACAGGCCTAACTCAAAGAACAAGAAAAAGCTCAAATAAACAATCTAACTTCACACATAAAGGACTTGAAAAAGAAGTAGAAACAAAGCTCAAAGTGAGTGGAAGGAAGGAAATAATAAATGCCAGGGCAGAAATCAATGAAATAGCTCTAAAAAACAATACAAATGATCAATGAACCCAACAGCTGGTTCTTTAAAAAGATAAACAAGTTTGCCAAACTTCCAATCAGACTCATCAAGAAAAAAGAGAAAGGACCAAAATAAATAATATAAGAAATGAAAGAGGAGAAATAACAGCTGACAGCAAAGAAATACAAAGTATTCTAAGAAAATATGAAAAACTATATGCCAAAAAACTAGACAACATGGATGAAATGGATAAATTCCTTGAAATATGTAATCCTCCAAAACTAAATCAGGAAGAATCAGAGATTCTGAATAGACACATTTCACCCGGTGAAATTGAAGCAGTAATCAATAAACTCCCAACAAACAAAAGCCCTGACCATATGGTTTCAGAGGTGAATTTTACCAAACATTCTGAGTGGAATTACCACCTCTTTTTCTCAGACTATTTTGTAAAATTTAAGAGGAGGGAAAGCTCCCAAACTCATTTGATGAGGCCAGCATCATCCTAACTCCAAAAACCAGATAAATACACTACAAAGAAACAATATTATAGGCCAATATCCCTGATGTACATGGCTGCTAAAATCCTGAACAAAATTTTAGCAAACCAAATACAGCAATGCATCAAAAATATCATACACCAGGATCAGTTGGGATTTATTCTGGGAATTCAAAGATGGTATGATGTTTGCAAATCAATAAATCTGATTCAGCACATAAACAAATGAAGAATAAAAGTCATGTGATCATATCAATATATGCAGAGAAAGCATTTGATAAAATCCAGCACCCATTTATTATAAAAGTCAAGCAAACTGGGAATAAAGGGAACACACCTAAACATAAGAGCTGTATATGATAAATGCACTGTCAACATCATACTCAATGAGCAAAAACTACTAGCATTCCTCTTAATTTCAGGAACAAGTACGTCTGCTTTCACCTCTCATTCAACATAGCACTGGAAGTCCTAGCCACAGCAATCAGACAAGAAGAAGAAATAAAAGGTATCCAAAATAAACGAGAGTAGAAAAACTGTCATTATTTGCAAGTGACATGATGCTGCACATAGAAAAGCCTCAAAGAGTACAAGAAACTAATAAAACTGATAAATTAATTCAGCAAAGTGTAGGATACAAAATGTCCAGAAATCAGTTGCATTTTATATGCCAATATGAATTAGTAGCAGAGAAAATTAAGAAAACAATGCCATTCCCAATTGCTGCAAAAATAATAAAATATCTAGGAATTAGCCCAACCGAGGATGTAAAAGAGTCATGCTCAGAAAAGTATAAGATACTAAAGAAAGAAATTGGAGAAGATACGAATAAGTGGAAACACATACTGTGTTCACAGATAGGAAAAATTAACATCATTAAAATGTCCATTCTACCCAAAGCATTCTATAGATTCAGTGCAATTCCTACCAAGATTCCAATGATGTATTCACAGAACTAGAACAAATATTTCAAAAATTTATATGGAACCACAAACAGCCTCATATAACAAGCAGTGATCCTGAGAAATAACGAAGTTGGGAGAATCATAGTACTTAATATCAAACTATATTATAAGGCCATAATAATCAATACAGTGTGGTACTGGAACAAAAACAGACAGATGGATCAGTGGATCAGAACCAAGAGCCCAGAAATAAACCAATACCTCTATAATCAATTAATATGCAACAGGGGAAGCAAGGACATGCAATGGGCTAAAGAGAGTTCATTCAATAAACAGTATTGGGAAAATTGGACAGGTACATGCAGAAAAGTGAAATTAGACCACCTTTTTGCACCATGCACAAGAATAAATTCAAAATGGATCAAAGACTTAAATGTTATATCTCAAACCATAAAAATCACAGAAGGAAACATAGCAAAATCTCCGACATTGCTCATAGTAAAATGTTATTGGGTATACTTCCCAGGCAAGGCAAACAAAAGAAAAATGATAAACAAATGGAACTACATCAAACAAATTTTTTGCACAAGAAAGGAAATCATCAGCCAGATAAGAAGACAACCCACAGAATGGGAGGACATATTTGGTGATACATATTATAATTGTTAATAGAAGAGGGAAGATGGCAGAGTAGTGAATGGAAGCCACACGAACTTCTTCCAATAACCAATCTGGAATTGCAACTAAATTGTTTAGAAGTCACCCAGAACAAACGACTGAGCAATAGCCAGATAGGAAACTCTATAACTTCAGACAGACAGAGGAACCAGCTTTGGTACAACCTGTCTGGTAAGGAGACTTGAGACTTGAGAGGGCTGGCTGGGTGCCCACAGGCTGAAATGCCAGAGGAATAATTAAGTGGTCAGTTGAATCCGCCTGAGAAGAATGGGGTCTAAACCCTAAGCCAGGATTTGTAGCCTGGAGCACCAGACCCCAAAATGTATACAGCTAACAACCAGCAGCAAAAAGTAGCAGGGCTGCATAGACAGAAGGCTGGACATAAAGAGCCATTTAAAGAGCCAATACACAAATTTTCATTTGCAGCCACTTACCCTAGGCTCTGGCAATGGCAGGGACAGAGTGGGTTAGTGACTCCTGAGGGGAGACTAAGGACTGAAGCGTGGGGTAGAGAACTGAGAGAGAAGACCTTGGGATACTGATGATGAGTCATCCCCAAGATGGTGGCAGCCAGCATGCTCAGGTGCTCAGCGTGCCACTCCCCTCTGAGTGGCAGTAGCCTGAAGGGAAACAATAGCCCTGAACCCAGGAGGGTAACCGCTCAGGCCCTGGGGTGTTTAAGCCTGACTGCTGAGTGCAGAGTGACCAGATTAACAATGGAAGGGGACAGCCAGAGACAGTAGATCCCTGGCAAAGAGGGGGTGAGTGAACTAGAGAGACTTGAGGAGAGATTGGGGACAAGAGGCCTTGGGGAGAGAACAGAGAGAGTAGCCGCCTTGATCCTGATGCTGAGCCAACCCCCATATGCAGTAACTATCCTGCACAGTCAGAGCACTCCCCTGTGAGCATAGCAGCCTGAGAGGAAACAATAGCCCCTACCCGAGGAGGGATTTGGCCCTGCCTTATGGTGCTTAAATCTGACTGCTGAGTGTAGAGTTACTAGATTAGTAACTGAAAGAGACAGCCAGGGACAGATTACTGGAAGTATGGAATAAGCTGCCTAACATCATACAGGGTCATCATCTGATATCACCAGGGGTAGATCCAGAAAGGGAAAAACAGTGGTAAACGTAAGAGGCTACTGAAACAAAAACGACTGTGGTCTTCCTCATGATTTGTGATATTTTCTTTCCTGCATAGCTTTTTAACATTCAGTTCTTTTTTTCCCTCCGTGTCCCGGCGCTTGAGAATACAACCGGCGAACTGGAAACGGTCCGCACCGAAGACATGATGCTGAGTGGGCTGGAGCCCTTTCCCTCTCCTTCCATACATTACGGGGATTAGGACCGCACACCCAACCTTAACATTCACTTCTTGGCCAGCAAGTTTGTACATATTAAGTCACTAGATTTTCTACTACAGTGTATTTCAATTCACATACTTTGCCCCTCCCCACTCTTATCCCATTTTACCTTCCTCTTTCCTCGCATTATTTTCATTTCAAATTTTGTTTTCTCTCTTGCTACAACTAGTTTCTATTCTGTACTCTTACTATTTCTCCCCCATCCAGACCCACAAAACCAATTTTCTTACAAGGGTCAGCATAAAAAAGGACATAGAAACAATAAGAGCCAAGAGGAAGTGAAAATTACAATTTCTGAATTAAAGATTAAGGAGAAGTTATCAAAAGCAGGCTTGAAGAAGCAGAAGATTGAATCAGTGAGCTGGAGGACAAAGTAGAAAAAATATCTATAAAAGAGCAAGAAAAGGGAAAGAGAATCAAAAAGAAGAAAGAGGGGTTAAGGGAAATGCAGAATAACATGAAACATACTAATATCTGTATAATGGGGATACCAGAAGGAGAAGAAGAGCAAGAGAAAGAAAACATGTTTGAAAATGTAATGATGGAAATTTCCCTAATTTGATGAGAGAAAAAGCCACACATGTCCAGGAAGCAGAGAGGGTCCCAATTACAATGAACCCAAAGAGACCTAACATAAGGCACATCATAATTAAAATGGAAAAATTTAAAGACAAAGAGAAAATATTAAAAGCAGCAAGGGAGAAATAAGAAATAATATACAAAAGAACTTCAATAAGGCAAGCAGCCTTATTGCTGATATACTTGCTTCTAGGATTCTCTCCTTCATTTTTATCTTAGGTAATGTAATTATGATGTGCCTTTGTGTGTTCCTATTTGGGTCCACCTTTTTTGGGACTCTCTGAGCTTCCTGGACTTCCTGGAAGTCTATTTCCTTTGCCAGATTGGGGAAATTCTCCTTTATTATTTGTTCAAATAAGTTTTCAAATGTTGCTCCTCCTCTTCCCCTTCTGGCACCCCTATAATTCGGACGTTGGAACATTTAAAGATGTCCTGGATGTTCCTAAGCCTCTCCTCATTTTTTTGAATTCTTGTTTCTTAATTCTTTTCTGTTTGGTTGTTTCTTTCTTCTGGTCCACTCCATTGATTTGAATCCCAGCTTTCTTCCCACCACTATTGGTTCCTTGTACATTTTCATTCATTTCACTTAGCATAGCCTTCATTTTTTTCATCTAATTTGTGACCAAATTCAACCAGTTCTGTAAGCATCCTGATCACCAGTGCTTTGAACTGTGCATCTGATAGATTGGCTATCTCTTGGTCACTTAGTTGTATTTGCTCTGGGGCTTTGATCTGTTCTTCCATTTTGGGCCATTTTTTTTTGTCTTGTTGCATCTGTTACGTATGAGGGTCAGAACCTTAGGTGTTCACCAGGGCAGGGCAACCCATACCACTGGGTTGTGATGCTCTATGTGGGGGTGGGGTCAGAGAGGGAACGATGGTACTTGCTCTGCTCTCTGACATATTTCAGTCCCTTCTGTCACTTCCCCCAAGGAAACTGGGCCTTACTGGTGCTGATTCCCATGTGAATGGGCTTGCCTATATTCTAGGACCCTGTGGGTTTCTCCAACAAACTCTCCTGTGAGGCTGGGAATCTCTCCCGGTGCCTCAAACCCACAGGTGTTTCCAATCAGTGTTTTGAGGCTTCATTTCCTGGTGCTGGGACCCTGGGTTGCATGGTCTGTCTTGCTCCCCAGTTTTGCCTGGTTTATCTGCACATGAATGTGCGACTGCCCAGTCTACCAGCCACCTTGCTCGCACTGCCTTGCTTCTCAGTCACCACCTTGCAGGGTCTGCCCATTGCTACCCCACGCCCAGGGTCTGCCAGCTGTCACCTGCATGCACAGAGTCTGCCCGCTGCCGTTTTGCATGCCCTGGGTGTCTTGCGTGTCTGGTGCCACTGCTTTTTGTGCTGCGACCCCTCTCCACTCAGCCGCCCAACTCTGCCCTGACTACCAGTCTGGATGAATGTGTCTATTTTAAGTCCTTGGTTGTCTGACTTCCATAAAGTTCAATTTTCTATCAGGTCTGGTTGTTATTTTGTTTTTAAATGGTTGTTGTTCTTATTTTGGTTGTGTGAAGAGGCACAGTGTGTCTACCTTAGCCTCCATCTTGGCTGGAAGTCCCCTATACAACTTGAATTGTTGTTCAGGTACAGTTGTCTTTATTTTTACCCCAACACAGCACCCCACCCATCTCTGCTGCCCACCCTTGAATCTACTCACTTTGGCTTTGTCCATGTGTTCATTTCACCTGTTCCTTGGCGAATCTTCTGTTATTTTCCCCTATTATCTCTCTCCCCTGTACTTCCTGCACTTGCATGGTTTTTCCCCTGTCCAAGTTCAGAAAGTTTTCTGTCATTATTTTTTTTCAACAGATTTGCTATCCCTTCCTCCTTTTCTTCTCCTTCTGGTATTCCTATGATTTGAATATTGTTGTGTTTCATGCTGTCTTGAAGTTCCCTTAAGCTATCTTCATATTTTTTAGTCTTTTTCTATGCACCTGCTCTACCTGGGTATTTTTTACTTTATCTTCCAGCTCACTAATTTAGTCTTCTGCTTCATCCAGCATGCTTATAATTCCTTATAGTGTGTTTTTTATTTCAGAAATTGTATTCTGCCCTGGCTGGTGTGGCTCAGTGGATTGAGTGCCAACCTGTGAACCAGAGGGTTACTGGTTCAATTCCCAGTCAGGGCATATGCCTGGATTGTGGGCCACATTCCCAGTAAGGGACACATGAGAGGCCACCACACATTGATGTTTCTCTCCCTCTCTCTTTCCCTCCTTTCCCCTCTGTGTAAAAATAAATAAATCTTTAAAAAATCTTTAAAAAAAGAAATTGTATTCTTCATTTCTTCCTGGTTCTTCTTTATAGTTTCTATTTCCTTTTCCATACTGTTTAGTTCTCACTCAGTTCTTTGTCGTTGTCTGTGAGTTCCTTGAGCATCCTTATGACCATCCTTTTGAATTCTATGTTTGATAGTTTGCTTTGCTCCATTTCATTTAGCTCTTTTAGTGGAGAGCCTTCCATTCCTTTCTATTTCAGGTTCTTTCTTTGTCTCCTGATTTTAAGTGACTATTTTTCTTTCCCTTTTTCTGTGATTCCCAGTGCTCTGCTTTGCTAGCTGTCTTCATAGGGTGAACTTCAATGGTAGGAGTTCTGTGGGACTCAGTGGTGCAATCTCTTTTATCTCCTTGTCTGAATGCTCTAGGGTTGCCCTTTTTATCCTTTTGAGTGAACTTTCTTATTGTACTTGAGTTTTACCCATTGGTGGCCCCTTGGTTGGTGGGGTCTCTCCTCTAGTGGGTTTACTGGTATTCACAACTCCCACTTTATCTTGTGTGTGATCTGGGACAGGGTGAAGGTGGAGTGGATTATGACAGGGTAGAGTACTCATTCTATAGAATTTCAAGTACCAACAAATGGAGAACACATAGGAGATCCTTTGGAGAAGTACAGCAATAACCGTGATATTTCATCCAACTAGCAACTTTTCTGAAAGGTGAAAAAGAGATAAAACTCTTGTTAGAGGGGGAAAAGAATGTGAGCTGACTCCGGAAAGCAGATTGCTTATGCTAGGTTAGATGGTGAGATATATTGAGAGTAAGGGATAGAAACTTGGTGTATTGTGTGAAAGAATAAACTTAACCACAACAGTAATAAAGCTTAGGAAGATAGTAAGATGGACCAAGTTCAGGGGAGGGTGCTGTGTGGGAATGGGAAAAACAACAATATGAAAAGAAATATATTATTTGAATAAAAAAGAATTTAAAAAAGATGAAGAGCAGTGTGTTATAGGAGGCTTGGAAGATGGCCATGGAGTAGGACGGAGTGGATTCCATTTCCTTGTACACATGGAAGAGGATCCTGGCCAATCTGCGGAGGAGCAGCACAGACAGCCAGCAGTTCCCCAGCATATATAAAAATAAGGGACCAGAAATTATGATGGTCACAGAGGATCCAGACTGTAGGAATATGGTGGCAGTACAGTGGAGTCTTAGGGACCAGAGCAAAGACAGGAGCAGCAGGGGCTTCCGCAGTGCACAGCCTGGGGGCCCAGTGCACTGCGAGCAGTGCCCAGCACACCTGGGTCAGCGCCCAGCCCTCAGGACCAGTTCCCGGTGCATCTCCCTCGGACCCTTTGGGAGCCCTGGGCCTGCCGAAGGGTCCTTGGGAGAAAGCTGGGTTATCAGCTCCCTCCCTCCCTGGCCAAGCAAGGTTGGGCGCCAGGAGAGACTTGTTCACTAGAGTTCAAAGAGAGGGTGCTAAGGACAAAGGGTCAAGATCAACCCTCGCCAGCCCGGGAGGATTGAGAGGGGCAGTGTGGGGCTCTGACTCAGATAGTCACAGCCCCTTGGTCTGCTCCCCACCCAGCCTGGCATGGAACCCGAGGTTGGGCGGAGGGCCTGGAGTTCCCCCACAGAACTGGGATGAGTTTGCGCCAGAATCCGCAGGAACCAGGCAGCTTGGCCAGGGTGCACAAATGCATGCATGTGCACTGCAACCCAGCCACGATGGTAACCCCCAGGAAAAGAGGGCTGTGAGGAAATCCTAGATCCCCTCCACAGGGCACTGGGGAGAGGCACTGCTGGTTTGGCTCTTGGGAGAGCGCTCACAGAAAGAACAAACTAATCACCCCTCAGCCTGCTGCAGCCAGAAAAAACGGTTTGGCCAGTTTGAAACCAGCAAGAGATTTTTTTAAAGTAATCTTTTATCTTTTTAATTTTATTATTGTTTTATCTTTCAATACTTTTCTTTTTTCTTCTTTTCTGTTTTATCCTCCTCCTTTCTTTCCAAACATAGCACTTTTTCCTCCCTGCTCCTGCCTTTTAAAACAATTTTTTACTGACAAGCAAAACAAACAGCTTGGAACTGGGAAAAGACAAGAGCTGGACCCAAAGAAGAGGCTTCCCAACAGTAGTGACAGAGAGACAAATTTCACTTTTCTATAGCAGAGAAGCCACAAGTTGCTGCATATTTGTATTATTATTATTTTTCATTATTCTCAATTCTTATATATATATTTAAAAGATTTTATTTATTTACTTTTAGAGAGGAAAGAAGAGAAGGAGAGATATATCAACGTATGGTTGCCTCTCATGAGTCCCTTGCTGGGAACTGGCCTGCAACCCAGGCATGTGCCCTGACTGGGAATCGAACCACGATGGCATGGTTCATAGGCCTGCACTCAATCCACTGAGCTACATCAGCCAGGGCTCAATTCTTTTATATTTTAATAGTATTATTGTACTCCTCCTCTTTCTGTAGAGGCTTCTTTGCCTTGGCTGGTTATATTGTATCATTTGACAGGTTTCCCCTGTTCTCTCCTCCACAGTGTATTGCTAATTTTCTATAATTCATGCCACTTGTTTTCCTTTAGCACACTACCCAAAGTTCTACATGCCCTATTCAGGCAGATCACATAGAGTCTGTCATATGATTGTTGCTCTACTATTATTGTAAATAATAGCTATTTTTATACAACTGTAAATACTTCACAAAACATCGTCTGGATCTTAGTCCACTTCATAGTTTCCTGAATTCTATTACTGGAGTAATTAACTCTATTTGCTCATACACTACACCTATTAACTACCCTTTACTCTCACCTTACCCAAGAATCTGACGGACTGCAACCTCACTGCTTTCTCGATCCAACTCACTATCCTTTGCTCTCCAACAAGAGATTTATCTTGTGTACATCCTCTCTTAAAAGTGGCAAGTTGGGTTGAAGGTTACGGTTAACACTATATATAGCCTAAAGATCTTCTATCACTTCTCTACCAGCTATGACTGTAAATTTCATAAAATATTCTCTTGCTGTCATAAACCATTTTTCCTCCCCCTCCAACTGATCACACACAAAAAAAGAGTAGGTGAAAGCAGAGAACAGCAGGATAACCAAAGGAGACTGCACCACTGAATTTCACAGGCATTCACCACAGAATTTCACACCATAAACCCAGGAAGGCAGAACAGATCAATTTAAGAAGCTGAGGCTAACAAGAGGAGTCTCACAAATAATGGGAAGACAAAGAAACAAAAATAAAAGGAAAGGAGGAAGCCTCAGAAAGAATGTTAGATGAAATAGAGGCAAGCAAACTATCAGATATTGAATTCAAAGCACTGGTTATCAGGAAGTTCAAAGAGCTCATACTGATCTACCCAAAACTAGAGGGGAGCTACAATGAACTCACTGCAAATTATATCAACATGAAAAAGGAAATAGAAACTATCAGCAAAAGACAAGGGGAAATGAAGAATACAATTTCCAAATTGAAGAACACAGTAGAAGGAATCAAAAACAGAATCAATGAAGCAGAAGGTCAGATCAATGAGTTGGAGGACAAAGTAGAAAAAAAAAAATTCCATAAAGAGCAAGAAAAAGAAAAGAGGCTCAGAAAGAATGAAAAGGGATTAAAAGGAATGCAAGACAATATTAAACATAATAATATCCGAATAATAGGAATACCAGAAGGAGAAGAAGAAGAACAAGGTAGAGAAAACTGATTTCAAAAAGTAATGAGGGAAAACTTCCCTAATTTGATGAGAGAAAAAGTCACACAAATCCAGGAATCACAGAGAGTCCCAATCAAGAGGAACCCAAAGAGGCCCGCTTCAAGACACATCACCATTAAAATGGCAAAATTCCAAGATAAAGAGAGAATCTTAAAGGCAGCAAGGGAGAAACGGGAAGTAACATACAAGGGAACCCCAATAAGGTTGGCTACTGACTTCTCAAAGGAAACAGTCCAAGCAAGAAGAGAATGGCAAGAAATACTCCAAGTAATGAGAACCAGAGGCCTGCAGCCAAGGCTACTTTACCCAGCAAGGCTCTCAATCAAGACAGAAGGCCAAATAAAGAGCTTCCAAGAAAAAAGAAGTCTAAAAGAATACACCTCCACTTAACCAGCTCTGCAAGAGATGCTAAAAGGACTGCTTTAAAGAAGGTAAAGAGAGACACAGAGAATAACACTGGTACAAAAATGGCAATGATTAAGTACCTATCAATAATAACACTAAACATAAATGGATTAAATGGGCCAATCAAAAGACATAGAATAGCTGAATGGATAAGAAAGCATGACCCATACATATGCTGCCTAAGAAAGACCCACCTCAGGACAAAAGACCTACACACACTAAAAGTGAAAGGCTGGAAATATATTTTACAAGCAAACAGCCAGGAGAAATAAACCGGAGTAGCAATACCCATATCAGACATAATAGACTTAGAAAAAATGGCCATTAAGGAAGACCCAGAAGGTCACTTCATAATACTCAAGGTAAGAATCCACCAAGAATACATTAACATCGTAAATATATATGCACCCAACATAGGAGTACCCAAATACAAAAAGAAAATCTTAGAGGATTTCAAGAAAGATATTGATAGCAACACAATTATACTAGGGAATTTTAACACCCACTGTAAAACATGGACAGATCCTCCAAACAAAATACCAACAAAGATACTGTGGCATTGAACAATGCCCTAGATGAAATGGACTTAACTGATATATATATACAGAGCCCTTCATCCCAAAGAAGCTAAATACACATTCTTTTCAAATGCACGTGGAACATTCTCAAAGATAGACAACATGATAGGGCACAAAACAAGCCTCAACAAATTCAAAAAATTGAAATCGTACCAAGCATTTTCTCTGACCACAAGGGACTGAAACTGGAAGCAAACCCCAAAGGAAAAAAAACAAAACACTCAAAATCATGGAGATTGAATGCCATGCTATGAAACAATGAATAGGTCAAGAATGAAATTAGGCCGGGCTGGTGTAGCTCAGTGGACTGAGCACTGGCCTGCAAACCAGACGATTGCAGTTCGATTCCCAGTCAGGGCACATGCCTGGGTTGGAGGCTAGTTCCCAGCAGGGAACACATGGGAGGCAACCATACACTGATACTTCTCTCCCTCTCTCCTTCCCTTCTCCTCTAAAGATAAATGAATAAAATTTTTTAAAAAATGAAAAAGAATGAAATTAGGGAAGAAATAAAAAAATTTCTAGAAACAAATAAAAATGAACTCACAACAACTCAAAACTTGTGGCACACAGCGAAAGTAGTCCTGAAAGGGGGTTCATGGCAATACAGGCTTACCTAAAGAAGATAGAAACATTTCAAACAAACAACCTAACCTTACGCCTGCAAGAACTCGAGGAACAACAACACAGAGAGCCCAGAGCAAGTAGAAGGAATAAAATAATCAAGATCAGAGCAGAATTAAATGACATGGAGACTAAAAGAAAAATTCTAAGGATCAATGAATCCAGGAGCTGGTTTTTGAAGAGATAAATAAAAAAGACAACTTTTAAGTAGGCTCCTCAAGAAAAGAAGAGAGAGGACCCAAATAAACAGAATCAGAAATGAAAGAGCAGGGATTACAACTGATACCACAGAAATACAAAAAATTGTAAGAAATTACTGTGAAGAATTGTATGCCAAGAAATTTGAAAACCTAGGTGAAATGGACAAATTTCTAGAAAAAATGTAATCTTCCAAAACTCAATGAAAACCAAGCATAAAGCCTGAACAGACCAATAACAGCAGATGAAATTGAAGCACTAATCAAAACACTCCTGTCACACAAAATCCTTGGACCAGATGGTTTCACAGGAGAATTGTACAAAACATTTAAGGAAGAGCTAACCCCTATTCTTCACAGACTATTCCAAAAAATCCCAAATGATGGAAGGTTCCCAAACCCTTTTTATGAAGCCAGCATCATCCTAATTCCAAAACCAGATAGAGACACAACAAAGAAAGAAAATTTCAGGCCAATATCACTGATGAACATAGACGATAAAATCCTCAACAAAATATTAGTAAATTGCATCCAACAATACATCAAAAATATCATACACCATGACCAAGTGGGATTCATCCCAGGGATACAAGGATGGTTCAATATTTGCAAATCAGTAAATGTAATACATCACTTAAACAAAAGCAAAGACAAAAATCACATGACATATCAATAGAGGGAGAAAAATCTTTTGATAAGGTACAACATCCATTTATGATAAAAATACTCAGCAAACTGGAAATAAAGGGAGAAATTCCTCAATATGATAAAGGCCATATATGAGAGACCTACAGCCAACATCATACTCAATGGGCAAAAACTAAACTCTTTTTTACTAACATCAGGAATAAGACAAGGTTGTCCACTTTCACCACTTCTATTCAATACAGTATTGGAAGTTTTAGCCACAGTGATCAGACAAGAAAGGGAAGTAAAAAGCTTCCAAATCAGAAAGGAGGAAACAAAACTGTCACTGTTTGCAGGGAACATGATAGTGTACATTGAAAATCCTATAGGCTTTACCCCAAAACTGCTCAACCGAATCAATGAATTTAGCAAAACAGTGGGATAAAAGTCAATATCCAGAAATCAAAGTCATTTTTGTATACCAACAATGAATCAGCAGAAGCAGAAATCAAGAAAAAAACCCCATTCAATATAGCAAAAAAAAAAATCTGGGAATAAACCTAACCAAGGAGGTAAAAGACCTGTATACAAAATAACTATACAACACTGAGGAAAGAAATGAAGGAAGCACAAACAAATGGGAACATATAACCATGTTCATGGACTGGAAAAATTAACATCATCAAAATGTCCATACTACCCAAAGCAATTTACAGATTCAATGCAATACCTATTCAAGTACCAATGACATACTTCACAGACATAGAACAAACACTTCAAAAATTTATATGGAACCATAAAAGACCCCAAATAGCAGCTGCCATTTTGAGAAAGAAGAACAAAGTAGGAGGGATCACAATACCTGACCAGAATACCTGTATTACGAGGCCACTGTAATCAAAACAGCCTGGTACTGGCATAAAAACAGGCACATAGACCAGTGGAACAGAACAGAGAGCCCAGAATTGAACCCAATTTTCTACAGTCGATTAATATTCGACATAAAGGGCAGTAATATAAAATGGAGTAAAAATAGCCCCTTCAACAAATGGTGTTGGGAGAACTGGACAGCTACGTGCAAAAAAAAAAAAAAAATTAAACTTGAGCTCTGACTTACACCATACACCAAAATAAATTCAAGGTTGATAAAAGATGTAAATATAAGCCGGGACACCATTAAAGTCCAGAGGAGAACATTGGCAGGAAAATCTCAGATATTTCACGCAGCAACATTTTTACTGATATGTCCCCTAGAGCAAGCAACATAAAGGAAAAAATAAACAAGTGGGATCTCATCAAAATTAAAAGCTTCTGCATGGCTAAAGAAAACAGTATTAAAATAAAAAGAGAACCAACTGTATGGGAAAACATATTTGCCAATGATACCTCAGACAAGGGTTTAACCTCCAAAATTTACAAAGAACTTACATGACTCCATTCTAAGAAGACAAGCAACCCATTTAAAAAATGGGCAAAGGACTTGAATAGACACTTCTCCAAGGAGGACATACAGAGGGCCCAGAGACACATGAAAAGATGCTGAATATTGCTAGCTATCGGAGAGATGCAAATTAAAACCACAATGAGATATTACTTTACACTGGTCAGAATGGCCATCATAAACAAAGTAACAAATAACAAATGTTGGAGAGGTTGTGGGGAAAAGGGGTCCCTAGTTCATTTTTGGTGGGCTTGCAGACTCGTGCAACCATTATGGTAAAGAGTATGGAATTTTCTCAGAAAACTAAACATGAACATGCCTTTTAACCCAGCAATTCCACTGCTAGGATTATATTCTAAGAACCCCAAAACACCAGTCCAAAAGAGCCTATGCACCCCAATGTTCATAGCAGTGCAATTTACAATTACCAAGACCTGGAAGCGACCTAGGTGCCCATCAGTAAATGAATGGATCAAGAAAATTTTGGTACATATACACAATGGAATTCTACACAGCAGAAAGAAAGAAGGGGCTCCTACCCTTTGCAACAGCATGGATGGAACTGTAAAGCATTATGCTGAGTGAAATAAGCCAGGCGGTGAAAGACAAATACCATATGATCTCACCTTTAACAGGAAGCTAAACAACAAAACAAACAAGCAAGAAAAATAAAAACAAAGACACTGAAATAGAGAACAGAGGGACAGCTACCAGAGTGAGAGGCAAGGGAATTTCAGGGGGATAAGGGGAAGGATTTACAGGAACTAGTATAAAGGACATGTGGGCAATAACTAAGGGGGGTGGAAATGGGAGGGAGGTGGGGAGCATGGGGGGTGGGCTGGGATGGAAGTAAAAATCAGAAAACTGTAGTTGAACAATAATTAATTTAAAAAAATTTTAAAGAACAATGCGTTATAGTAATACAAATGAAGTGAAGGAAGATCAATTAAAATGCAATATGAACAGGAGAACAAAGAAAACCAGTCAAACAATGAAATCAACAAACAAAAGTACACCAAAGAAGAGAAATAGAAAAATAAAATAATAATAATAATAAAAAAGAAATAAAATGGAAGTGAAACCAGAAAAGATGCCAGAGCTCATGCTGCCTGTCACTTTCCAAACCCAATAAGCAGAGACAGAGATTGAATGTTTATGGGTGCTTTATTCAGATGACTGGTGATCTAAGAAGATGGCGGGTTCACAACCTAATAGAAACCAAATTTTGTTTTCTTTCCAGGCTGACGTTTTTATAACAGGGAATAAACAAGGTGCAGTGAGGGGTTTTGAAATTCAGGGAGAATTAGTTGAAAGAGACTGCAGCATTTTTGTCCTGGGCAGTTAGCTGTTCCCAGGGATGGGTGGTGAAGTCTGTGTCTCCCTGGAACACAATGGCCTGGATGCCATTTGCAAAGCCCCAGGAGGTTGACTGTTTTTCTCAGGAGTCAGGATGGCCCTTATCTGCAGTTTCTGAAACAAAAGCTTTAACATATGCATTACATACTAAGGTTTTAACTATTTACCTTAAACTAAAATTTTCCAACTCTTCAGTCCACTATCACAAGTTCTGTAGGATAGTGAAGTGAATTTTGTTTCAGTTGGCATTAGCCTTCTGATATCTCTTTGGATCTGTCTTTGATCCTTTCACAGTTCCAGGTATTATTGTATTACACTTGGAAGAAAAAATAAAAATGCCTCCTGCTGACTTTGAACCTACCAAGCGGGTTCTGTGGGTCCTCCTGGATGTTGCAGGCAGAGGGGGGATGGGCTCCATTTTTTTCTTTCCTGTGGTTCTGCGTTGGGGGCTCAGTGTAGCTTCCAATATTCACAGGTGTCCAACCTCCAGCCCAAGCCCTTAGAGCACTGCTGTGAGACCCCCCATTGTTCATATGCACCAGGCCAGTGCCTTAAATCCACCTTGTTGTGCCACCCTTTGATTAGTCCGTGAGATGCACCAAATAGGAGCATCTCACACCCCTCCTCCCTCTTTGCTGGCCTGGATGCTGCAGGGGCAAAATCCCTTCAGGTCAGTTTAGTTCCCCTATTAAATTAAATCTCTCTGGATGTTGCTAATCCTCTGAGACCCTGCTGCCCCACTTTGATCAATCCCTGAAAGTCTCACCCATCCTCCTCCCTCTTGGCTGGCCTGGCTGGTGTGAGAGTTCCTAAACAGTGGCTGAGAGCCTTTTTGAAAAAAATAAATTCCTCTCATTTGAATGCCATTCTTAACAAGTGCCTGGCTTTCCAAATAGCCCAACTTGCTGACCAGCCCAGAGACTCTCTGGGTCAGTGTCTTTCAAAGCCCAACTCTTCTCCCATCTTCAGGTGTCACCTGGCTCCCCAGTTTCTCTGGTACTGTCCCAGTGAGGGACCACAGTCCCAGTGGAGGAACAAGGCCTCTGTGCTTCTCTCACTGTGTCTTTATATCCCCCTGCAACTTCAAGCATCCAGGTTTCTCCTGGTTCAGTACTGCCTTCCATGATCTGGGAAGGAAAGAGCAGAAAATTTACAGTCGCTGAGCTGGCTCTCCTCCAAAGCTCTGGTGGCAGCCACCATCCCCCCCCCCCCCGTGCCTGGCACCAGGCTGGGAACCACACTAGCCTTGATCCCTGCGCAGGTCCCAGGGACCTTACTGTCTCTATACAATCTCCTCACCATCTGTTTTTTCAACATTCTTTGCAGTCTTAGGCTTCCAAATTCATACAAACTAGGATTTTGTAGGTTGTTCACTCTCTTCTTCAGATCAGGTAGGTGTCCCAGTTGGGTGCACAAGCAAATGGGTTCAGCTCCCACCTACTTCATTGCCATCTTCCACCACTATACAACATTTTTTATTGTTGTTCAAGTACAGTTGTTTCCGTTTTTCCTCCCACCCTCAATTCTACCCCCTTTGGCTTTGTCTGTGAGTTCTTTACACATGTTCCTTGATGACCCTTCCCCTATTTTCCCCTATTATCCCTCTCTCCCTCCCCCCCTGGTTACTGTCAGTTTGTTCTTTATTTCAATGTCTCTGGTTATATCTTGTTTGCCTCGCTTTGTTGATTAGGTTCCACTTATGGGTGAGATCATATGGCATTTGTCTTTTACCACCTGGCTTACTTCACTTAGGGCAATGCTCTCCAGATTCATCTATGCTGTTGCAAAGGGTAGGAGCTCCTTCCTTCTTTCTACTGAGTTGTATTCCATTGTGTAAATGTACCATAATTTTTTGATCCATTCATTTACTGATAGGTGCCTAGGTTGCCTCTAGCACTTGGCTATTGTAAATTGTGCTGCTATGAACATTGGGGTGCATAGTTTTTTTGGATTTGTGTTTCAAGGTTCTTAGGATATAATCCTAGCAGTGGAATTTCTGGGACAAAAGGCAGTTTCATTTTTTTGTTTTCTGAGGAAATTCCATACTGTTACTCTTTTAACCACCTCTTCCCCCTCAAGATCATTCACTAATTTATGTTTAATCTATCCATTCTGAACTGTCCTCTTACAAATCTCCCAAAGAATGATAGAACATTTGCCAAGACAAAGGCATTCAAGCAGCTATAAATTCTGTTTACCTTCCCCTCAAATATCCCCAACAGGGAAACACTAGAAATGTTTTTGTAAGAGGATCTCTAGAGACTTTGACCCATGTGTGTATTTCTTGAAGAAATTGTTCCAGACTTCCGCCAAGATGGAGGCATAGGTGGAAACACTGTGCCTTCTCCCACAACCAAGTTTGAACACAACAAAGGTTTCGAGAACTAGGACACACCCAAAGACCAGAAAACGGAATTATACGGAAGCCCGACAACTACGAACCGTTCAACGGGAAGGTAAGAGAGGCGGAGCCAGCAGCAGAGCTGGGTTGGGCAGGACAGATCTCCTGACCTGGGTGCGCATGCAGCCCGGAACCAGTCGGGGTGTGGGGCAGACTGACCCTGGTCGCACATTCGCGCACAGTGAGATGGACCACACAGGCCCCAGGGGGCGAACCCAGTGGTGGAGGGCTGACAGCGGTGGCACACTCGCGTGCAGTGGAACGAAATGCGTGGGCCTGGTGATGGTGGTGGCTGCGGCGCCGGGGCCACGGGACAAGCGGCAGATGGGAAGCCATTGTCCCTCTTTGACCCCGCCCCCACATACAACGTCACAACCCAGCGACTTAGTTGCCCTGCTCTAGTGAACACCTTGGGCTCCGATCCTCATATGTAACAGGCATGAACAGTCCAAAATATGGCTCAAGAAGAACTCAAAGCCCCAGAGCCAATAACTCTAAGCAAAAAAGAAATAGCGAACCTCTCAGATGCACAGTTCAAAATACTGGTGATCAGGATACTCACAGAACTGGTTGATTATAGTCACAAATTAGAGGAACATATAAAGGCTAAACTAATTGAAATGAAGGGAGATGCACAGAAAACCAATAGCAATGGAAAGGAAACTGGGACTCAAATCAATGGAATGGACCAGAAGGAAGAACAAAACATCCCACCAGAAAGGAATGAAGAAATGAGAATTCAAAAAAACGAGGAGAGGCTTAGGAACCTCCAGGACATCTTTAAACGTTCCAACATCTGAATTATAGGGGTACCAGAAGGGGGAAAGAAACAGCCACGAGTGGAAAACTTATTTGAACAAATAATAAAGGAGAACTTCCCCAGTCTGGCAAAGGAAATAGACTTCCAGGAAATCCAGGAAGCTCAGAGAGTGCCAAAGAAGTTGGACCCAAGAAGGAACACACCAAGGCACATCATAATTACATTAGCCAAGACCAAAATGAAGGAGAGAATCCTAGAAGCATCAAGGGATAAGGGGACAGTCACCTACAAAGGAGTACCCATCAGACTGTCAGCGGATTTCTCAAAAGAGACCTTACAGGCAAGAAGGGGCTGGAAAGAAGTATTCCAAGTCATGAAATCCAAAGACCTACAGCCAAGATTGCTTTATCCAGCAAAACTTTCATTTAGAATGGAAGGACAGATAAAGTGCTTCTCAGATAAGGTCAAGTTCAAGGAGTTCATCATCACCAAGCCCTTATTATATGAAATGCTAAAGGGACTTATATAAGAAAAAGAAGATGAAAAATATGAACAGTGAAAGGACAGCAAACACACAGTTATTAACAACCACACCTAAAACAAAAGCAAACCAAGAGGACAGCTAGATCAGGAGTGGAACCATAGAAATGAAGAACACATGGAGGGTTAGAAACAGGGGGGTGGGGAGGGGGAGAAGGGGAGAAGGGGAGAAGGCACAGAAAATAGCATAGATGGTAGGTAGAAAATAGATAGGGGGAGGGCGAGAATAGTGGGGGAAATATAGAATCTAAAGAACTTGAGACACGTGGTTATAAACTAAGGGGGGAGAATGGTGGGGGAGGGAGTGTGCGGGTGGAGGGGAATGAAGGGGGGGAATAGAATAACTGTAATGGTATAATCAATAAAATATATATTAAATTTTTTTTTTTAAAAAGAAATTGTTCCAGCTATAATCAACCACCCTGTATACGAATGAGAGTTGTTGGTTCTAAAGGTTGGAGGAACCATTTCCAGGAAGCTCAGCACTGGTGACCGTAAAGTCAGAAGATAATAGCCTGGAAACTTCCAGATAATGTGCAAATCTAGCCAATGCCAGATGTGGTAGACTCCAAGTTTGGGAACTCCACAGCTGCTTTTATTCTGTAAAGCATGCTTTCCTTTCATTTTGGAAGACTACCACCTGTCTTACGTGCCTCAACTCAAGTTTCAACTGTACAATTCACTTCAGCTCTTGGAAACTGATCCCTGACCTAGCACTTCTATAGCAAATTCCTGAGGGGATGACCTCAATTACAAACTGTCTCAATTAGAGTGGACTTACTGAGCTTACTTAGAACAAAACTGTAATAGCTTCCATTGTATCTGTAAATGATATGATTTGAGGAGGGATTTTTCATAGTGTGATTTCTGGGACTCTGGTTCACAGGTTATAATGGGAGGCATAGCCACCTCCATAGGGTTATTTAGAGGGCACTAAATGGCAGGTGGGATCTCAGTGACAGCTGCCTCTAAAATTTACAGTGTCCACAAAACTATATGCATGCTACTTAGAAATTAACTGAATGTTCATCTTTGTTTCCTACAAAAATCTTAAATATTCCCTCATGTTATCCTGAACATAATCAATGTTAATAATTGGAAATCACTAAAGCAGTCCATCCAAGATGTTCTTAGATCTTCAATTTTTGTTAGTGCACAAGCTTACACATATACATATTGTACATGGCCCCTCTGTATAAAGTTAAGTTTGAGGAGCTTTGACTGAAAAGATTTTGCTTATGAGAAAGCTACTTTAGTGATGGAACTTGAGGGGCTTTTTTTGAGTAGAATACAAGTCATAGGTAAATTTTGTGGGGTGAGAAAGTGGTTTTATTTTGAGATGAAAGGAAGAAGATAGATCCTATGCATGAAATGTAGTTTGTGTTCAGCCCAGCAGGGCATATGTTAAAATTGGGACACTACAGAGAAGATTAGCATATCCATTTATCCATTGTGCAATGTGATTTGGGGAGCATGTCTACTATGATTTGGCTTCAGGTTAACATATAGAATATAACATATTCTGGCTGGCATAGCACAGTGGCTTGAGTGCAGGCCTGTGAACCAGAGGATTGCAGTTCGATTCCCAGTCAGGGCACATGCCTGGGTTGCAGGCCAGTTCCCAGCTGGGGACACACCAGAGGCAACCATACATTGATGTTTCTCTCCCTCTCTCCTTTCCTTCCCCTCTGAAGATGAATAAATAAAATCTTTTTAAAAAGAATATAACATATTCTCTATATATGAGACTGTAACATATCCTCATTTGGCATATAGAAAGATATGGGGTGTATTTCTATATACAACATGGCAGCGGTTAAACATACGATTTGGCAAGCACTCTATACGTGCTCTGGTTTCATTTGCTACCCAAATATGGTCTGGTATGAGGGATAGCTTTTTCTGTTGACATGAATCTAGGGATATCTGGCTCAGTAGTGGGACTAGAAGCAAGGAGGATCCCCTATACCACATGACTTCAGTGTTCACAGGTGAGACAATTCCTGTATTTTTGGATAAGACAAAACATGTACATAATAAAACCAGAAGGCAAGAACATTTAGTTGACATTAGACAGGTACAGATGAGAGTTTTGGAGCATTCACAAGGTATGTTACTAGAGTTACCCACTTAATTTAACATGGAAGCGTTTATGCATTGGTAGGGTAAACTGAAACACAGTGACTTAGGCAATATGTGGGGAGTCATCTGTCTACAATGACAATTAAGGGCGTGCCTGGTATGAGTCCAGTGGAAAAAAAGGCAGGAGCAGGCTGTGTCACTATGAAGCTAGTCCCAAAAGGGCAGCAGAATCTGGCAAAAGCATCACATGGTCATGGGAAAGCAGCTACTTATCTATTTAAATTCCAAGCTTTGTTGAGATATAATTGACTTATGACGCTGTGTAAAGTTAAGGTGTACAATTTGATGCACTTACATATTGCAATATGATCACCACTGGAGAGTTAGCCAACACTTCCATCATGTCATATAATCACCATTTTTTGTGATGAGAACACTTAAGATTTAGTCTCAGCAACTTCCAAGTATATGGCACAATATTGTAAACTACAATATAATCATAATTCTGTGCATTAGATCCTCAGGACTTATTCAATTTCTGACTAGAAGTTTGCATACTTTCACCAACATCCCCCCATTTTACCTACCCTCCAGCCTTGGACAACCCTCATTCTACCCTCTGTTTCTACAAAGTTGTTTTTTCTAAGATTCTACATATCAGTGAGATCATACAGTATTTGTTTTTCTCTGACTCATTTAACTTAACAAAATGCTCTCAAGATTCATCCCTGCCAGCACTTGTTATCTCTTGTTTTTTCAATGATGCAGCTACCATTTATTGAGTACGAACTTGGTGCTGGCATTTAATTTAATATGCTATGAATTTGCATTTAATTTGCTTGCCCTTCATATTTGCAGCTCATTACACTTCCATTAATTTAACCAGCTATGTTTTCTAATTCTCCATATCTGGGTTGTTAAAACATACTTGAGAAAAATTTCAAAAACCTGTGGAATAATGTTAAACCTCAACTGAGCTGCTTATTTTTTATGGAAATTGCTATCTATCCCCCAGCCAGTGAGGCTCAAAAAGTGGTCCCTGAACCAGCAGCATCAGCATTACCTGGAAACTTGCTAGAAATGCCAATTATTTGGCCCTACTTCAGACCTGCTGAATCAAAAACTCAAATGGTGAGGCCCCACATTCTGTGTTTTAACATGCCCTCTGGATGATTATGATGTACACTCAAGTTTGAGAATCCTTGTGGGCCTAGACTAATCAACTCCTTCCATCTTTCCCTCAAAACCTATTTCAAACTTTTGTCAATTTTCTCAAACCTGTCATTCATCCTCAAAATTCCATCTTTATTTTTATATAAAACAGAGAACTTTAAGCAGAGGTTCCCACATTTTTTATCTCAATAAGCATAACATTTCTGTACCCCAAACTATTTTTCTCCTCCCAACTTTCCTTAGTGAAAGAGAGCACCTTTTAGTGAGCCCCCCAAAATGATCTATATACATATAAACTCTGAGTTCCAACTCCTCTCCTCAGTAACCTTCTTTTACCAATTAACCAAATCCTGATAAGCTCTGTACCTATTCACTGACTTTACCCCTCAGACCATAAATATTCTCCATTCTCTCCTACCTTTAATAATTTCTCTATATTCCCCTGTAGCAAAATCCTATATAATACATTCTTCCCTTTCATAGCCAAGTGAAGTGCATTTGCTGTTCCACTTCCTCACTTCCATTTTATGCAAACTTCACAGCAATCTGACATTTTACCCCTATATTTCTTTGAATTGGCCTTTTCAAATCAACAATGCCAAGGAGGTATTTGCAAATTTTTAAATCAGAAAAACTTCACTGGAAAGGTCAAAACTTTCCTCCTATGTCTCTAACCACACATACTACTCTGCTTCTGAAGCATTTTCTCTGGATATCTCTTAAATGTTGATGTTTGCTATGACTCTGTGGTTTCATTCTCTTCTCTGTTTCTTCATACCTGCCTATTCCTTTGAAATTTTTATCAGTAGCTTAGACCTCTTTTCAAAACTCAAGGAAAACATATTGACTCAATCAAAAAACATTTGCATACCTATTCCCTGCTTCACTATGACATCAATTAGGGCACACTACCAAGACATGGAGTCAAAGCAGTACTACCTAATATGTAGAAACAAACACAGGGAAGCAGCCAAAATAAGGAGATACAGAAACATGGCCCAAATGAAAAAACTGATAAAAACTCCAGAAAAAGAGCTAAGTAAAATGGAGACAAGCAATCTATCAGATGCAGAGTTCAAAACATTGGTTATAAAAATGCTCAAGGAACTTAGCAAGGATTTCAACAGCATAAAAAAGATCCAGTTAGAAACAAAGGATATGCTAATTGAAATAAATAACAATTTACAGAGTAACAACTGTAGAGTGAATGAAGCTGAGAATCAAATCAATGGTTTGGAACATAAGGAAGCAAAAACAACCAATCAGAATGACAAGAAAAAAGTTAAAAAATATGAGGACAATTAAGCAGCCTCTGAGATAACTTCAAGAGGTCCAACATTCATATCATAGGGATGCCAGAAGAAAAATGGAAAGCAAGAAATTGGAAGTCTATTTTTATTTATTTATTTTTTGATTTAATTATTTTATTGTTGTTCAATTACAGTTGTCTGCATTTCTCCCCCCACTCTCCCCCCAGCCAAATGCAACTCCCTCCCTTGCTTCCACCCTCTCCCTTTGTTTTGTCCATGTGCCCTTTATAGTAGTTCCTGAAAACTCTTCTACCTATTGTCCCCTTCCCCCTCCCCTCTGATTATTATTAGATTGTCCTTAATTTCAATGTCTCTGGAGTGGATCAAAAAACTATGGTACATTTACACAATGTAATACTACACACAGAGAGAAAGAAGGAGCCCCTACCCTTTGCGACAGCATGTATGAAACTGGAGAGTATCATTCTAAGTGAAATAAGTCAGGCAGTGAGAGACAAGTACCATATGATCTCACCTTTAACTGGAGCATAATCAACAAAAGAAAAAAGCAAACAAAAAGAAATTGGAAATCTATTTTTAAAAGATAATGAAAGAAAACTTCCTTAATTTGGTGAAGAAAATAGACATACAAGTCTAGGAAGCACAGAGAATCCCAAGCAAGATGGATGCAAAGAGGCCTACTCCAAGATATATCATAAATAAAATTCCAAAGGTTAAAGATAAAGAGAGAATCTTAAAAGCAGCAAGGGAAAAGCAGTTAGATTATTATAGGGGAGATCCAAAGCTCCAAAAGAATCTCTTCAGGCTAGAAAAGATTGGCAAGAAATACTCAGAGTTATGAGAGCAGGGACCTACAGCCAAGATTGCTCTACCCAGCAAAGCTATCATTTAGAATTAAAGGGCAGCATTCATTAAAGAACATGTATAAGGGACCTACAGACAAAGCCAAGGGTGGTTAGGAGTGAGGGTGGGAGGTGTGGGTAGGTATGATGGGGGAGAGTGGTGGGGGGAAGTGGAGAAAACTGTACTTGAACAAAAATTAAAAAAACATAAAAAATAAAAAAATAGAATTGAAGGGCAGATAAAGAGCTTCCCAGACAAGAAAAAACTAAAGGAGTTCATCATTACCAAACCATTATTATATGAAATGTTAAAGGGACTTATTTAGAAAAAGATCAAAACTATGACCAATAAATTGGCAAAAAATACATATCTATGAACAATTGAATCTAAAAAACAAACTAAGCAAACAAGAAGAACAGAGACAGAATCATGGATACAAAGAGCATTTTGATGGTTGCCAGATGGGAGGGGAGTATAGGGAAATGAGTGAAGAGGTGAGGCAATTAAATTATACAAAACACAGTGCACAGAATGGGTAGTTACACAATAGGCATAGGGATGTAAAGTACAGTATAGGAAATAGAGTAGCCAAAGAACTTACACTCAAGACACATGTACATAAACAATGGTAGGGGTAATTGCCTGAGAGAATAGGGGTTGCTGGGTGGAAGGGGGCAAAGGAAGGGAAATTAAGACAATTGTAATATAATAATCAATAAAATATAATTAGAATAATAAAAAATAAAAATAAAATAGTATTTAGATTTTTAAAATGGGATCTAAGTGTGTATTACACATTAATTCAAAGAAAGTGGTTGCATGTAAAAGGAGATTTAACAAAGAATTCCCAGATTATGGTTGCATAAACTCTATCTTGTGTATTATTTTTATTCATATTGTGTTACAAGCACAAAAGCTTTTTAAAATTTTTTATTTAACTGTTGTTCAGGTACAGTTTTCTGTCTTTTACTCCCATCCCAGCCAACCCCCTGAGCCCTCCCCACCTCCCTCCCATTTCCAACCCCCTAGTTTTGATCCACGTGTCCTTTTTCCTGTAAACCCTTCCCCTCTTCTCCAGAAATTCCCTCCCCTGTGCCCTCTGGTCATCCTGCTCTTTATTTCAGTGTCTTTGGTTATATTTTGCTTGCTTGTTTGTTTTGTTGTTTAGGTTCCTGTTAAAGGTGAGATCATATAGTGTTTGTCTTTCACCACCTGGCTTATTTCACTTAGCATAATGCTTTCCAGTTCCATTCATGCTGTCATAAGTGATAGGAGCTCTTTCTTTCTTTCTGCTGCATAGAATTCCATTGTTTAAATGTACCGTAGTTTTTTGATCCACTCATTTACAGATGGGCACCTAGGTTGCTTCCAACTCTTGGCTATTGTAAATTGTGCTGCTATGAACATTGGAGTGCATAGGTTCTTTTGAATTGGTGTTTCAGGATTCTTAGGATATAATTCTAGCAGTAGAATTGCTGGGTCAAAAGGCAGATCCATTTTCAGTTTTCTGAGAAAATTCCATACTGTTTTCCATAGTGGTTGTACCAGTCTGCAATCCCACCAAAAGTGCACTAGGGTTTCCTTTTCTCCACAACCTCTCCAACACTTGTTGTTTGTTGCTTCATTTATGATGGCCATTCTGACCAGTGTAAATTGGTATCTCACTATGGTTTTAATTTTCATCTCTCTGATAACTAGTGATACTGAGCATCTTTTCAAGTGTCTCTGGACCCTCTGTATGTCCTTGGAGAAGTGTCTGCTCAAGTCCTTTGCCCATTTTTTAGTTGGGTTGCTTGTCTTCTTAGAGTGGAGTTGTGTAAGTTCTTTATATATTTTGGAGGTTAAACCCTTGTCTGAGGTATCATTGGCAAATACGTTTTCCCATACAATTGGTTAGAAGAACTTTGCACAATGGACTGCTACAGTGGTAGCAGCCTCAATCTCTCTCTCTCTCTCTCTCTCCCTGCACTATTTTGCAACTAATCAAGATAAATACTAACGGGTTCTTCGTTCCATTCTAGCCATGATTTTGTAGGGTTTCTACAAATATATTAGACTCTACTGTACATCTGCACAATTACTTGAATAATGCCTTCCTTTCCTTTTTGTCTTAGAAACTAAGATGCAAAATAAGGTTGATAAAAGTTGTTTAGGCTACCAGATCCTAAAGAGTGGATTTTAAACTAGGTTTACATTGTGTCACTAGTTCTGGTCAATTCAGTAAAATATATAATTAAATACTCCAATTTCTTTCATAAAGTCACATAAGTTGGTGTTTGGCTAAAACCTTGACAGAGATTATCAGTTTTATCTGTGTGTGTGTGTGTGTGTGTGTGTGTGTGTATATATTACTACATTATATATGTATATAATGTAATAAACATGTCATATAATAATGGTTTGGCGATGATAAACTCCGTAGGTTTTTTCTTGTCTGGGAAGATCTTTATCTGCCCTTCAATTTGATATTTTTTTATTTTTTATGTTTTTTATTGTTTTTCAAGTACAGTTGTCTGCATTTTCTCACACAATTGTAAAATAACAGTTACAGCATATATATATGTATATATATATGTGCTGTATATAATTACAGCACATATATGTACATATATATATGCTGTAACTGTTATTTTATATGTGCTGTATATAATTACAGCACATATATGTACATATATATATATATATATGCTGCAATTATGCCAGCTTTAAAACAAATTAGCTGCCCAATCCATACTTTTTTGTAAATTTAAATTCAAACAACTACTTATAATATCAAGTGAATGTCTTGAATTACTATTTTAAACCATTTTTCTGACATATTCTAATAGGTTGAACTATCTATATGTTGCTAAGAAACAGTCAATTCAGTGAAAACAAAACTAGTAAAATTGGTATGAAATAAAGCAGACATCTGATAGGTTTACTGAAATCTTAATTTCTGCAGTTGTTCTGTCATCTATTTTAAATGGGAAAAGTGTTTATTACACTGTATGGTGTAAGTTGGTGGTCTAGATTCATATTTCTTGCATGTACCATACCAGATCTCCCAGAACCATTTGTCAAAAAGTCTATTTTTACCCCACTTTATGATTTTGCCACTTTTGTCAAATATTAATTTACCACAGACCCTTTTGTTTATTTTGGGGCTTTGTATTCTGTTCCATTGACCTATGTGTCTCTTCTTACACCATTACCACACTGTTTTTATTACAGTGGCCTTGTAATATACTTTGATACCAGGTGCTGTGATTCCTCCTAGTTTGTCCTTTCTCAAGATTACTGCATCTATTTGCTGTCATTTATGGTTCCATATAAATTTTTGAAATACTTGTTCTAAATCTGAAATATGTCATTGGTATTTTAATAGGCATTACATTGATCTATAGATTGCTTTATGTAGTAAGGGTATTTTAATGATGTTGATTATTCCAATCTATGAACACGGTATATGCTTCCATTTGTTTGTATCTTCAGTGTTCTGTAGTTTCCTCAGTATAGGTTTTTTACCTCCTTGGTTAAGTTTATTCCTAGGTACTTTATTTTTGTGGTTGCTAGAGTAAATGAGAATTTTTCCTAGTTTCTGTTTCTGATGTTTTATTGTTGGTGCACAAAATTACCTTCAATTTCTGAATATTGACTTCATACCCAAGTGTTTTGTCAAATTCACTTACTAGGTCGAGTAGTTTTTTGGTGGACCCTCTGGGGTTTTCTAGGTACATTATCATGTCCTCTACAAATAATGAGAGTTTCACATCCTCCTTTCCAATTTGGATCCCTTTTACTTTGATTTCTTCTCTGATCACTGTACCTAGAACTTCCAATACCATGTTGAATAAAAGTGGTGAAAGTGGACATCCTTGTGTTGTTTCTGATCTTAGGGGGAAAATTTCAATGTGCCCCTTGAGTAGTATGCTAGCTGTAGGATTCTCATACATGGTATTTATTATGTTGAAGTATGCAACTTCTATATGCAATTTGCTGAGCATTTTTTTGTAAATTGGTGCTGTACTATGTATTTTTAACATTTTAAATTGTTATTCAAATACAGTTTTCTGCCCTTTTCCTCCACCCCTCCCCACATTCCCAGCCCTCTCTACTCCCTTCCCTGTTTCCAACCTCCCTGTTATTGACCATGTATCCTTTATAGTTATTCTTGCAAATCATTCAAACTTTCCCCCTATAATCCCCTCCTCTCTCCCCTCTGGTCACTGTCAGCCTGTTCTGTTTCAATGTCTTCGGTTATATCTTGCTTGCTTGTTCCTTTTGGTGATTATGTTCCTGTAAAAGGTGAGATCATATGATATTTTCTTTCACTGCCTGGCTTATTTTGCTTAGCATAATGCTATCCAGTTCCATCCATGCTGTCACAAATGATAGGAGCTCCTTCTTTCAGCTGCATAGAATTCCGTTGTGTAAATGTATTATAGTTTTTTGGTCCACTCATTTACTGATGGGCACCTAGGTTGCTTCCAACACTTGGCTATTGTAAATTGTGCTGCTATGAATATTGGAGTGCATAGGTTCTTAAGGATTGATATTTCAGGGTTCTTAGGACATAATCCTAGCAGTAGAATTGCCAGGTCAAAAGGCAGGTTCATTTTTAGTTTTCTAAGAAAACTCCATACCGTTTCCCACAAGTGGTTGCACCAGTTTGCCATCCCACCAGCAGTGCACTAGGGTTCTCTTTTCTCCACAACTTCTCTAACTAACACTTGTTGTTTGTTGCTTCATTTATGATGGCCATTATGACCTGTGTGAAGTGGTATCTCACTGCGGTTTTAATTTGCATCTCTTTGATAGCTAGTGATACTGAGCACCTTTTCATATGTCTCTGGACCCTTTGCATGTCCTCCTTGAAGAAGTGTCTGTTCAAGTTCTTTGCCCATTTTTTATTATTACAATTTTTTTATTGTTTTCCTCTGCCCATTTTTAATTGGGTTGCTTGTATTCTTAGAGTGGAATCATGTGAGTTATATATTTTCAAGATCAAACCCGTGTCTGAGATGTCATGGGAAAATATATTTTCCCATATGGTTCCCTTTTCATTTTAATAGTGTTTTCTTTAGCCATGCAGAAACTTTTTATTTTGATGAGATCCCATTTGTTTATCCTTTCCTTTATATCCCTTGCTCTAAGGGACATATCGGTGAAAACGTTGCTACATGTAATATCTGAGATTTTCCTCCCTATGTTCCCCTATGGGGCCTTAATGGTGTCAATGGCTTATATTTAAATCTTGTATCCACCTTGAGTTTATTTTTGTGTATTGTGTAAGCTAATGCTTGAATTTCATTTTTTTTTTTTGCACGTAGCTTTCCAGCTCTCCTAACACCATTTGTTGAAGAGGCTATTTTTACTCCATTTTATGCTGCTGCTCCCTTTGTTGAATATGAATTGACTGGAGAGTCTGGGGTTTATTTCTGGGCTCTCTAGTCTGTTCCATTGGTCTAGGTGTTTGTTCTTACAGCAGTACCAGGCTGTTTTGATTACTGTAGCCTTGTAATATAGCTTGATGACAGGTATTGTGATCCCTCCTGCTTTGTTCTTCTTTTTTAATATTGCTGCGGCTATTCTAGGTTGTTTATGGTTCCATATAAATTTTTGAAGTGTTTGTTCTCTATCTGTGAAATATGCCATTAGTACTTTAATAGATAATGCATCGAATCTATAAATTGCTTTGGGTAGTATGGACATTTTGATGATGTTAATTCTTCTAATCCATGAACACAGTATATGTTTCCACTTGTTTGTGTCTTCCTAAACTTCTGACTTCATTGTTTTGTAGTTTTCTAAATACAGGCCTTTTACCTCCTTGGTTAGGTTTATTCCTAGGTATTTTATTTTTCTTGTTGCTATATCAAATGGGATTTTTTAAAATTTCTGTGTCTGATGTTTCATTGTTGATATGCAAATATGCCTTTGATTTTTGAATATTGACTTTGTATCCTGCTGTTTTGCCAAATTCATTTGTTAGGTCAAGCTGTTCTTTGGTGGAATCTGTAGGATTTTTCTATGTACACTATCATGTCATCTGCAAACAATGACTGTTTTGTTTCCTCCTTTCTAATTTGCATGCCTTTTATTTCCTTTTCTTGTATGATTGCTGTGGCTAGAACTTCCAATACTATATTGAATAGAGTGGTGAAAGTGGACAACCTTGTCTTGTTCCTGATCTTAGTGGGAAAGATATTAGTTTTTGCCCATTGAGTATGATGTTGGCTGTACATCTCTCATATATAGTCTTTATTATATTGAAGAATGCTCCCTGTATTCCCACTTTGTTGAGTGTTTTTATCAGAAATGGGTATTGTACCTTATCAAATGCTTTTCCCTCATCTAGTAATGTTATCGTGTGGGCTTTTTCTTTGCTTTTATTTATGTGGTTTGTTACACTTAACTGATTTGAGAATATTGAACCACCCTTGCAGCCCTGGGATGCATCCCAGTTGGTCATGTTGTATGATCCTTTTGATGTATTGTTGGATGTGATTTGCAATATTTTATTGAGTATTTTAGTGTCTATTTTCATCAGCAATATTGGCCTGAAGTTTCCTTTCTTTGCTGTGTCTCTATCTGGTTTTGGAATTTGGATGATGGTGGCTTCATAAAAAGACTTTGGGAACCTTCCATCATTTTGGATTTTTTGGAATAGTCTGTGAAGAATAGGGGTTAGCTTTTCCTTAAATGCTTTGTACAATTCTCCTGGATGGTCTCCTGGACCACCCAGTCCAGGGCTTTTGTGTGTCAGGAGTTTTTTGATTACTGCTTTGATTTCATCTGCTGTTATTGGTCTGTTCAGGCTTCCCAATTTTTCTTCATTCAGTTTTTGGAAGATTATATTTTTCTAGAAATTTGTCCATTTCACCTAGGTTTTCAAATTTCTTGGCATATACTTTCTGACGGCAATTTCTTACAATCCTTTGTATTTCTGTGGTATCAGTTGTAATTTCTCCTCTTTCATCTCTGATTGTGTTTATTTGGGTCCTCTCTCTTTTGTTCTTGTTGAATCTGCTTAGAGGTTCCTAGATTTTGTTTATCTTCTCAAGAACAAGCTCCTAGATTTACTGATCCTTAGATTGTTCTTTTAGTCTCTATATCATTCAATTCTGCTCTGATCTTGATTATTTCCTCTTTTCTACTTGCTCTGGGCTGTCTATGTTGTTGTTCTTTGAGTTCTTGTATGTGTAGGGTTAGGTTGTTTATTTGAAATGTTTCTTTCTTTCTTTTTTTTTTTTTTTAGGTAGGCCTGTATCGCTATGAACTCCCTTCTCAGTACTTCCTTCTCTGTGTCCCATAAGTTTTGGATTGGTGTCAGTTCATTTTCATTTTTTTCTAGAAGCTTTTTTATTTCTTTCTTGATCTCATTCTTGATCCATTCATTGTTTAGTAGCATGCTATTCAATCTCCAAGAGTTTTGGTGTGTTTGAGTTGTATTCCTTGAGGTTTGTTTCTAGTTTCAATCTCTTGTGGTAAGAGAAAATGCTTGATACGATTTCAATTTTCTTGAATTTTTTGAGGCTTATTTAGTGTCCTATCATGTGGTCTATCTTTGAAAATGTTCCATGTGCATTTGAAAAGTATGTGTATTTAGCTTCTTTGGGATGAAAGTCTCTCTCTATATATATATAAGTTAAGTTCATTTGATCTAGGACATTGTTCAATACCAAAATATCTTTGTTGGTATTTTGTTTGGAAGATCTATCTATTTTTGACAGTGGGGTGTGGAAATTCCCTAGTATAAATGTGTTGCCGTCAATATTTTTCTTGGAAGTCCTCCCAGATTTTTCTTATATATTTTGTGATACTATGTTGGGTGCATATATATTTACAATGTTTATATCTTCGGTGGATTCTTTCCCTAAGTATTATGAAGTCACCTTCTGGGTCTCTCTTTATGGCCCTTTTTTCCAAGTCTATTTTGTCTGATATGAGTATTGCTACCCCAGGTTTTTTTTTTCTCTGTCAATTTGCTTGGGAAATTTGTTTCTATCCCTTCACTTTTAGTCTGTGTAGGTGTTTTGTCCTGAGGTGGGTCTCTTATAGACAGCATATGTGTGGGTCATGCTTTCTTATTCATTCAGCTATTCTATGTCTTTTGATTGGGGCATTTAATCCATTTACATTTAAGGTTATTATTGATAAGTACTTATTCATTGTCATTTTGATACCTGTGTTCCTCTCTCTCTCTTTCTTTTCCTTCCTTTTCTTAAAGGAGTCATTTTAACATCCTTTGCAGAGCTGGTTTGGTGGAGGTGTAATCTCGTAGACTTCTTTTGTCTTGGAAGCTCTTTATTTGGCCTTCTATCTTGATTGAGAGCCTTGCTGGGTAAAGTAGCCTTGGTTGCAGGCCTCTGATTCTCATTACCTGGAATATTTCTTGCCATTCTCTTCTTGCTTGGAGTGTTTCCATTGAGAAGTCAGTAGCTAACCTTATTGGGTCTCCCTTGTATGTTACTTCCTTTTTCTTCCTGGCTGCCTTTAAGATTCTCTCTTTCTCTTGGAATTTTGCCACTTTAGTTATGATGTGTCTTGAAGTGGGCCTCTTTGGGTTCCTCTTGATTGGGACTGTCTGTGATTCCTGTATTTATGTGACTTTTTCTCTTATGAAATTAGGGAAGTTTTCTATCATTACTTTTTCAAACATGTTTTTTATCCCTTGCTCTTCTTCTTCTTCTGGTATCTGTATTAAATGGATATTACTATGTTTCATGTTGTCTTGCATCTTCCTTACTACCTCTTCATTGTTTCTGAGTCTCTTTTCCTTTTCTAGCTCCTTCTGGGTGTTTTTTCTACCTTTTCCTTCAGCTCGCTGATTCACTCCTATGCTTCATCCATCCTACTTGTAATTCCTTTCAATGCGTTTTTTATTTCTGAGATTTTATTGTTCATTTCTTTCTGGTTTTTGTTTATAGTTTCCATTTCTTTTTTACTGCTGATGTATTTCTCGCTCAGTTCCCTGTAGTTGTCTGTAAGTTCCTTGAGCATCTTTATAACCATTATTTTGAATTCTATATCTGATAGTTTGGCTACCTCCATTTCATTTACTTCTTTTAGTGGGGAGTCTTCCATTCCTTTTGATTGCAGATCCTTTTTTGTCTCCACATTTTAGATGACTCTTGTTTGTTTCTGTGCTTCATGATCCTTCACTTTGCTAGCTGTCTTTGTAGGGTGAACTTCTATGGTAGGAGTTTTATGGGATTCAGTGGTGTGGTGTCTTTGATTTCCTTGTCTGCAGACTCGAGGGTTACCCTTTCTTCCATTTGTGTGGGCTCTCTTGTTATACTTGGGTTTTACCTGTTGGTGGTTCTTTTGTTGGTGGGTTCTCTCCACCAGGGGGTTTACTGATGTTCACAATTCCCACCTTATCTTGTACATAATCAGTGGCAGGGGATAGGCAAAATGGATTAAGACTCTCCATTAAAAATGGATGGTATTTATGAGATTTAAAATACCAGCAAGTAGAGAAAAGATAGGAGATTCTTTGGTTAAGTATAGTGTTAACTGTAATCTTTCACCTAACTAGCCACTTTTTATAAAAGGTGAGAGATAAGACTCTTCTTGTGGGAGGAGGATTGTCAGCTGAATTCAGAAAACAGAGCACTTGTGCAAGATTAGATGATGAGATATAGTGAGAGTAAAGGATAGAAAGAAGGCATAATGTGAGAAAGAATATTTTTAATCAAGATAATAATAATGCTCAGGATTGAAGTGAATTTGGCCAAGATGGGGGGTGCTCTGTAGTAGTATGTACAATTGTTTGGAACATTTACAATATTCCTGGAACAACAATAATATAACAAGAAATATATATGACTTGGATAACCAGAATAGGAAGTACCTGATCAAGAGTCATGTGTTATCTGAACACAGGTGAAATGAAAGAAGGAAAATTAAAATACAATAAGGAGAGAATAAGGAAAACCAGAAAATCAATGCAATTGAACAGAGAAATAAAACAAGGAAAACTATACCTAAGGAAGAGAAATGAAGGAATACTAATAAGATGAAAGTGGTGAAAATAATGAAAACATGATAATAATACATATAAACATCAAGCCATGGCTGGTGTAGCTCAGTGGATTGAGCACGGGCCTGCGAACCACATGATCGCGGTTTGATTCCCAGTCAGGGCACATGCCTGGGTTGCAGGCCAGTTCCTGGCAGGGTACACACCAGAGGCAACCATACATTGATATTTCTCTCCCTCTCTCCTTCCCTTCCCCTCTAAAAGATAAATAAATAAAATCTTTTTTAAAAAGAGTTTTAACTAAAAAAAAAAACAATAAAATGCCAGCTCTATGGAATAACAAAGTGACATTTGTTTCAGTTTCTCAGTTTTGGGGGGATTAGCCTTGTGCTTCCTTTGGATCTGTCTCTGGACCCTTAATAACTCCATTTCTTATTGTCTCATTTGTGTGAAGAAAAAAAAGAGAGAGTATCCAAAAATAATAATACTAAGACTCCTGCTGACTTTAAACTTGCTCAGCGAGTTCTGCTGGTCTTCCTGGATGCCACAGGAAGAGTGTGGCTGGGCTTTGCTTTTCTTGCTTCCTATGGTTTTGAGAGGATGGGGACCAGGTCTGGGCCACAATTTCCCAGCCTCTGGAGGCCCATGTCCTCCGTGAGCTGCCACGCTCAATTCAGGCACTTAGTCTCTGGGTGACCAGCCCAAGTCAATCTTGGGTGCTGAGCCCAAGACAGGCCAGGTGAGTTCGGTTTTGCTCAGCTGTTTAGTGCCTGGGAGTCTCAGGGCACACAGCACAAGTGAATCTTGGATGCGGTGCCTGAGACAAGCCAGGCCTGTCTCCAGGAGCACAGCTGGAATCTCCCTCATGGTGCACCAACCACTGCTATAGAGTTTCTTACAAAGCAGCTGCCCACCTTTCTTAACAAGTGCCTGGCTTTTCACATAGCCCCACTTTCCAATCAGTCTGGAGACTATTCAAATCAGGGTCTGACACAACCCAACTCCTCCCTTCTCCAGGTGTTGCCTGGCTCCTCTGGTACCAGTGTCCACAGTCCCAGCAGATTTGTACTGTTTCTGTGTGTCTCCCATTTCATCCCTATTACCCCCAGTGACTTTCTGTCTCCAGGTCTCTCCTCGTGCCAGAATACCCTCCATGATCTGGTAGGGGAGGGAGCTGGTGCTCTAATTCTCCTCCCCATATCCTGCTGCAGGTGTCGGGCCTGGGGCCACAGTGGCCTAGGTCCCTGTGCAGATCTCAGGGAGCTCACTGTCCCAGCACAATCTTCTCATCATCTGTTTTTCAATGTCCTTTGCAATTGTTTGCCTCCCAACTTCATATAAGCTGGGGTTCTATTGGTTGTTCACTCTGTTCCTCAGAAGATCAGCTAGGTGTTCCAACTGAGCACAAGGAGAACTGGGCTTCACTCCCACCTACCTTGCCACCATTTTCCACAATCTTCAATGTTGTACGTTATCAAATGCTTTTTCAGCATCTATTGATATGATCATGTGATTTTTGTTTTTCATTTTGTTTATGTGGTGTATTATGTTAATTGATTTGTCAATGTTATACCATCCTTGCATCCCTAGAATGAATCCCAGTTGATCATGGTATGTGATCTTTTTAATGTATTGCTGGATGTGGTTTGCCAATATTTTGTTGAGAATTTTAGCATCTATATTCATTAGTGATATTGGCATGTGATTTTCTTTCTTTGTTGTGTCTTTATCTGCTTTTGGGATTAGGATGATGCTTGCTTCATAAAAAGAGTTTGGGAGTCTTCTCTCTTATTGAATTTTCTTGGGAATACTTTGAGAAGGATAGGAGTTAAATCTTCCCTAAATGTTCAGTAAAACATGCCTGTAAAGCTGTATGGTCCAGGGCTTTTGAATGCTGTTTTTTTTTTTAACTACTGCTTCATTTTAACTGATTGTTGTTGGTCTATTCAGGCTTTCTGTTTCTTAATGATTCAGTTTTGGAAGAGTATATGTCTCTAGAAATTTGGTCATTTCACCTAGGTAGTTTAAGTTTTTGACATAATGTTGTTCATAGTAATTTCTTACAATCCTTTGTATTTCTATGGTATCAGTTGCAATTTCTCTCCTTTCTGATTTTGTTTATTTGGTCTTCTTTTTTTTTCTTGATGAGTCTGATAAAGGCTTGTCACTTTTGTTTATCTTTTCAAAGGACCAGCTCATGGATATATCAATCCTTCGAATTGTTCTTTTAGTCTCTATGTCATATTTTTGTTTTTGTTTATTTTATTTATTTATTTTAATTGCTCAAGTACAATTGTCTCTATTTTCCCATCATCACTTCCCCCACCCCACGCACCCCATCTCCCACACTCAATTCTACCCTGCTTTGGTTTGTCTATGGGTCTTCTATACATGTTCCTTGATGACCCTTCCCTTAAGTCTCCTTGCCTTGATTGTTTCCATACTTCCACTTCCTCTGAAGTTTCTTCGTTGTTATTCCTCTAGTTCTTATAGATGTAGGGTTAAGTTGTTTATTTGAAATTTTTTATCTTTTTAAGGTAGGCCTGTATTATTATGAACTGAAAAGGTCTGGACTGCCTTCACTGTGTTCCAGAAGTTTTGAGCTGTTTTGTGTTCATTTTCACTTGTTTCCAGAAACTTGTTGGTTTATTCCTTGACCTCACTGTGATCCCTCCTACTTTGCCCTTTCTCAAGATTGCTGCATCTATTCAGAGTCATTTATGGTTCCATGTAAATTTTAAAAATATTTGTTCTAAATCTGTGAAATATGTCATTGGTATTTTAATAGGGATTGCATTGAATCTATAAATTGCTTTGTGTAGTAAGAGTATTTTAATGATGTTGAGTCTTCCAATCCATGAACACGGTATATGCTTCCATTTGCATGTATATTCCTTAATTTATTTTTCAGTGTTCCATAGCTATTATTTAATAGCATGTTATTCAGTCTCCATGAATTTTTATTTGAGTTTTTTCTTCAAGATTGGTTTCTAATTTCAAGCCATTTTAATCTGAGAAGATGCTTTATATGACTTCAATTTTCTTGAGTTTATTGAGGTTTGTTTTGTGATCTACCATGTGGTCTATTTCTGAAAATGTTCCATACGCATGTGAAAATAATGTATATTTTGCTTTCTTGGTGTGAATGGTTCTGTATATATCAATAAAATTCATTTGATTTGGAGTGTTGTTCAATGCCACAATGTCCTTATCGATTCTTTGTTTGGAAGATCTATACATTGTTTACAATGGGTTGTTAAAATCCCCTACTGAGTGTGGTGCTGTCAATATCTTTCTTGAAATCCCCCAAGAGTTTCCTTATATATTTCTGTGCTCCTACGTTGTGTGGCCATATGCTTACAAAGGTTATAGATATATAGAAGACTTAGACACAAACTATGACACCATAAAATCCTAGAGGAAAACATATACAGTAAATGTTCAGATGCAGCAATATCCCATGCAGCAATATTTTTGCTGATACATCCTATAGGGCAAGGGAAATAAAGGGAAGAATAAACAAATGGGACTTGATCAAATTGAAAAACTTCTGCATGGCTAAAGAAAACATCACCAAAGTGAAAATGGAACCAATTGTATGGGAAAACACATCTGCCCACAGTACCTCAGACAAGGGTTTTATCTCCAAAATATATAAAGAAGTCAAATTGACTCCACATCAGGAAGACAAACAGCCAAATTTAAAAAATGGGTAAAAGACGTGAACAGGCACTTCTCTGAGGAGGACATACAGAAGGCCCATAGGCATATGAAATGATGCTCAACATCACTAGCCATCAGAAATGTAAAAAACCCACAGTGCAATACCACCTCACACCAATCAGGATGGCCACCATTAACAAGTCAACAAACAACGAGTGTTCATGAGGATGTGGAAAGAAAGGAACCCTAGTGCACTGTCAGTGGGAATGCAGACTGGTGCAGCCACTGTGGAAAACAGTACAGAATTTCCTCAAAAAACTAAAAATGAAACTTCTTTCTGGCCCAGCAATTCCACTGCTGGGAATATACCCTTAAACCCCTGAAACACCAATTTAAAAGAACCTATGTACCCCAATGTTCATAGCAGCATAATTTATAATAGCCAAGTGCTGAAAGCAACCTAAGTGCCCATCAGTAAATGAGTGGATCAAAAAATTCTGGTACATTTGGAATTCTATGCAGCAGAAAGGAAGGAGGAACATCTACCTTTGGTGATAGCATAGATGGAACTGGAGAGCATTATGCTAAGTGAAATAAGCCAGACAGTGAAAGACAAATACCTTATGATCTCACTTATAAGAGGAATGTAATGAACAAAACAAACAAATGATCAAAATAGAACCAGGTGCATGGAAACAAGGAACAAACTTACAGGGTACATAGTGGTAGGGGGTAGAGGATAAAGGAAGAAAGAAGAGGAAGGGCCTAGTCAATGACACATGGATGTGGACAATAGAGTGGGGATTGACTGTGAGAGCAGGGGTTGGGGTGGATGGGGCAGTGAAGAGCAATGTGGGAAAATTGGGACAACTATAATAGAACAACACTAAAAAAAGGAAAAAATATATAAAAAGACTGCTTATGTGTAGATTGTCTATCTCCATACAGGTATAAGCAACAGGTATAAGCATCTGAGTAATCAAAATGATTTTGCAGAAGCAGTGGTTACCAAATATTATAAGGTAGGACTAGGCAAATTTGGGGATACATGTTTCCAGGAGCCTTTTGTAAAAAGTAGGGCAGATCCAATTATTTATGTATGATTTTAGGTAGATAACAAAAGAGATGAACCATTGATGACTGTTTCAGCTTTAGAATTTTTTTTATTTTGACATAACATCAAGTCCTTATAAATGTAGACAAATACAATGTGGTATATTCATACAACAGACTATTATACAGCCACAAAGAAGAATGAAGTATTGACACATGCTACAACATAGGTGAGCCTTGAAAACAAGGCTCATCTATGCTAAGTTATTATGCTAAGTGAAAGCAGCCAGTCACAAATGAACCCATAATGTATGATTCCATTTTTAAGAAATGATCATAACCATCGAACCTATAGAGACAGAAAGTGAATTAGTGATAATTTATAACTGGAGGAGAGATTGCTGATATTAGGGTGATAGTTGAATTGTTCAGGTATTTTTTTTGTGGTGATAAAAATATCGTAAAATTGACTGTGGAGATAGTTGTACAAGTCTGCAAAAATACTAAAAACTATTGAATGATAGAACTTAACAAGATGAATTGTATGGTATATGAATTATTTATTAATAAATCCATTAACTCCCCCTGAAAGTTGTATAGTTGTAACAATGCTTTGCCCAACCGTATTCTTCTAGAAATCCAGTGGTTATATTTTTAAATGGAGACAGAAGAAAAAATCAGGAGCTTTGGAGTCATTGGTAGCTGGTTTCTCATAGCTGCTCAGATAGTTACTAAAAAACTGCACAAATTTTAAAAAGTCAAATTCCTCACATATGCAATGGGAACATCACTTAACTGCTTGCAGGATTGCACCAAGAATGAAATGAGATTCTTTCAATTAAAGATTTAGCACAGGGCTTGGCACATTTATAGACACCTGATAAATGTTAAATCCCTTTCCACTTTTACCTCCATGTATAATTTTTCATGTACCCAAATTTCATCTATGTGAACATGTGCCAAATTATCATTTTGTCCCATTCTTGCTTGTGAGGTTACCAAATATCATCAAACAAAGTAAACTGAAGTACTAGGTTTGAAAAATAACTAAAGTAAACTTGACTGTGTAAGTCATTAAAATTTGTGTATAAGTGGGAAAGACACACACAAAAAAGATGAAAATTCGGGCTGGAGGACATCAATAGAGAAGTGTACCTCATTCATAACAAGCATTTTGCAGTTGGCAACACCCCCACAAGTGACTAATCTCCAAGAAGAAATTTGATTCTTTCAACTGCAAGAAAAAAGTTTAACACAGTCAGCTGCAGTGATAAATCTTCTATCAGTTGTGGTTATAAGTCTGGAAAAATCTTGAGTTAACTGTGCTGGTGATTCATGCACATTTATTTATATGTGTTTAAATATATTTTTCTTTTATATACACAGAGATGGCTGTAATAAGACTACCGCTATACACTGGTATCAGAACACCACCAAAGAGAATTAATTTTCTAGTATCCATGTTAATAATATAGATGCCAGTTCATGACATGCAGTTTTCCTTTCTCTGTAAAAATATTAAAATAATGTTTTTGCTTTCAGTGTTCAAGATATTGTTTCCTGATCCCAGCCACAGAATAATGAACTAAGTAGAGAAGTTTTGATTATATGTACAAATTGTTAAAATATGAATATTTCCCCAAAATGTCTACCCCCCGATAGACCCCAAATATTTCACTAGGTTAAAAAGAATCCACAATTCAATTGCAACTATGGAAAGTCTTATGGAGATTTAACAATTCATAACCTCAGTGTGAGAGCAATGTTTCCATCTTAGGAACATAAAGGAACACATTCCAACTTTGCAACAGAGTTGCCTAATACAAACAGAGGTTGGGGTCAGGGGAGATAATATCAAGGTTGTAGAAGACTAGTCAGTTGCTGTATTTACTTAACTAAAACTAACATTTAGATCCAAGATATGGGAGGAGTAAGTAGAAGCTACACTAAGATCCTCCCAAGACTACAGTGGAATTACAACTAAATTGTAGAGAAATCATCTTGAATAACAACTGAACACTAGCAGGAGGGAAGCCTTACAATGACAGACAGAAGAAAACACTTCATCACAATGTGATTGGTAGGGAATGCAGAGGAGACTGGAGAGGGCTGGCTGGGCTCCCATAGGCAACAGGTGAAGTGCCAGAGGGAAATTTCATCAGCCTGGGAGTTCCTCCTGAGAATTGTAGGGTATAAACCCGAAGCTGGGCTCCCCAGCCTATAGCACCAGAACAGAAAGGAACCCAGTGAAAATCCTGCTGTGAAAAGCAGCAGCAGTGCTGTTGGCCAGGTAGAGACAGCAGGACATGCAGAGAGCCCTTTAAAGGGCCAAAGCAGATTTCATTTGCAGCCACTTATCATGGGTGCCAAAAAAGGAAGGGCAGAGTGGACTAGAGATACTTGAGGAAAGTCTGGGGTAGGTGGCTCTGGTGAGAAAACTGAGGGAACAGCTGCCAGCATCCATGTGCTGAGTCATCCCCCATACTGCAAGAGCTATCTCTGTCAGGCAGGACCCTCCTCTCTGAATGGCTTCAGACTCAGGGGAAGAAACACCCCTCCCCCAAGAATTACTATGTCCCAAACTGTGGTGCTTAACTGAACTGATGATTACAGCTTAATTAGATTAGCAACTGATAAGATTAGGGCTCATAGTTTAACATCTAAGGAAAAAATACAAAGAAGTAGCCAAAATGAGAAGGCAAAGAAGTAGACCCCAAATGAAAGAACCAGAGAATTTTTCAGAACTGCATAGAATGGAAGTAAACAATTTATAAGACAGTTTAGAGTAATGATTATGAGGATACTCAACAGCATGAAAAAAGACATAGAAACCAAAAAAAATCAGTCAAAAATAAAAATGCAATATCTGAGATAGATAATACACTGGAAGGAATAAACAGTAGATTAGATGAAGCAGAGGATCGAATCAATGTTTTGGAAAATAAGGTAGAAAAAAGAATCCACTTTTTTTTTTTTACAAAAAAAGCAAAAAGAAAAAAGAATTTTAAAAACTGAGGAGAGCTTAAGAAATGTCTTAGACAACATGATGCATAACAACACGTGCATCATGGGAATACCAAAAGGAGAAGAGAGTGAGAAAGGGATTGAGAACCTATTTGAAGAAATAACCAAAAACCTCCCTAATCTGGTGAAGAAAAAAGACACACAAGTCCAGGAAGCTCAGAGAGTCCCAAACAATTTGGACACAAACAGGCCTCCTCTGAGACACATCATAATTAAAATTACAAAGCTTAAAAAAAAAACAGCTGCAAGAGAAAAGCACGTACTTGCCTGCAATGGGACACCAATTAGACTGTCATCTCATTACTTCTAAGAAACATTTAAGGCCAGATAAAGTGTAAAATATTCAAGGTGATGAAAAGCAAGGACCTACAACTGAGTCTACTGTACTCAGCAAGGCTATCATTTAAAATCTAAGAGGAAATAGGAGCTCCCCAGACAAGAAAAAGCTAAAGGAGATTGTTAACACCAAACCAATACTGCAACAAGTGTTAAAGGGCTTACTTGGAGAAGGAAGAAGGTGAAGAAGAAGAAGGAGGAGGAAGAGAAGAAGCAGGGGGAGGGGAAGGAGGAGGAGAAAAAGGGGGAAACACAGAGGAAAACAGTCTAACAATAAAATAGCACTACATATGAATCTATCAATAATCACCTTAAATGTAAATGGCTTAAATGCTCCAACCAAAAGACAGAGGGCAGCTGAATGGATAAGAAAATAAGAACCATATACACGCTACCTCCAAAAGACCCACCTCATATTGAAAGATAGACACAAACTAAAAGTAAAAGATTGGAAAAAGATAATTTATGTAAATGGAAAGGGAAAAAAACTAGAGTAGGTGAACTTATATCTTACAAAATAGACTTTAAAACCAAGGCTATAAAAGAGACAACAAAGGACATTACCTAATGATAAAAGGAACAATCCAACAAGCAGATATAACTCTTTATTAGGAACATTTATACACCCAACATAGGAGCACCTAAATATGAGAAAAAGTCTTGATGAACATAAAGGGAGAGACTGAAAGCAATATAGTCATAGTTGAGGATTTTAACACTCCATTGACTTCACTGAATAGACTTTCTACACAGAAAATCAACAAGGAGACAGAGGTCTGAAATGTCACAGTAGATCAAATGGATTTAATTGATATCTTCAGAGCATTTCACCCCAAAGCAGCAGAATATACATAATTTTCAAGTGCACGTGGAACATTTTCTAGGATAGACTACATATTAGGACACAAAACAAGTCTTGATAAATTTAATAGGATTGAAATTATATCAAGCACCCTCTCCGGCCACAATGCTATGAAACTAGAAATCAATAACAAAAACACTGAAAAACATGCAAATACATGGAAGCTAAATAACATGTTATTAAACAATGAGGAGATCAACAATGAGATCAAGAAAGAAGTCAAAATATGCCTTGGAACAAATGAAAATGAGGACACAACAATCCAAAATCTTTGGGATGCTGGGGAGCAATCCTAAGATAGAAATTCATAGCATTACAGGCCTATCTCAAAAAAGATAAGAAAAAACTCAAATAAACAATTTAAATTCACACTGAAAGGAACTTGAAAAAGAATAAGAAATAAAACCCAAAGTGACTAGAAGGAAGATAATAATAAAGATCAAAGCAGAAATAAATTAAATAGAGTATAAAAGAAAAATGCCAAAGATGAATTATTGGGAACCACCCTGCCTGGTTTCAGGAGCTGTAAAGCCCCTGTGGCTAAGGCTGAGTAAGCCACCTTTGGACCTTAAGCCACTAAGGAGACAAAGCTTATCTTCCTGGCAGAAGTGCTGCTTCTGTTTCTTTTTTCGTAAGTGGCTTCCAATGCTTCGTCAGTTAGCCAATGACTGGTAAGATTCTCTAGGGGGTGAATGACCTAAGACAGGCAGGATCACATGGAAGCCCCAGGGAAGGACTTGGGGGGCTATGAAGAAAGGGAGTGATTGACCCTTGCCCCTCAGCTTTGATGAAGCCTGAGTCCTCATTCTATCTGCCAAAAGTCTCCCAAAATTCCTTGGCTATCTTGCCTCCTCTGCCTGACTTAAGCCGGAAACAATGACAGAGGGCAGTGCAGCCCTGTGCTGGAAAGTGCGGGCTTTCCGGGTGATCAGGCCTAGGAAAAGATACGTAAAATCATGTGAAACCTGCTTTGCTAAGAATGCTCTTAGTTAAATGATAAAGGCCCAAGCAGGAAATGAGTTTGTTTCCCAAAGTTTTGTAGCCTTTTAGCTGACAGACCCTGACTCAGAAGAAGCTCTAATAGTTCTTTGTATGTTATCTACTGTTTGATCCTTACTGCCTGACAATTATTAATGAGCTGTACCAGTATTCCTGCACAAATTGAACCCAATAAAAGCCTGTCCAGGCAAGGGTCGGCACACTCTCCCCTTGAGAGAGTGGCCAAGCTGCTCTAAGGCACCCCTCCCCCATTGAGGGAGTAGCCGTGTGGTTCCTTTTCCTCCACAGGACTCGGTAGACCATAAGAATTTGTCTCATATCTCATCCATGACACCATGGGCACTGTGAGCTGGTACATGCATCAATCAATGAATCCAACACTTGGTTATTTGAAAACATAAACATCCAAACCTTTAACCAAACTCATGAAGAAAAACAGAGAAAGGACATAAATAAATAAAATCAGAAATGCAAGAGGAGAAATAACAACCAACACCAAAGAAATACAAAGGATTGTAAGAAAATATTATGAAAATTGTATGGCAACAAACTGAACAACCTTGACAAAATGGATAAATTCCTTGAAACATACAATTTTCTAAAAATAAATCAGGAAAATCAGAGAATCTGAACGGATAGATTACATCTAATGAAATTGAAGCAGTAATAGAAAAACTCCTAATAAACAAAAGCTCTGGATCAGATGGCTTTGCACGTGATAACCAAACGTGCCGAGAAGAACTAACACCTCTCCTCAAACTATTTCATTACATTCAAGAGAAGGGAAGGCTCCCACACTCATTTTGCAAAGTTAGCATTATTCTAATTCTGAACCAGGTGAAGACACTACAAAGAAAGAAAATTATAGGCCAATATCACTGATGAACATAGATGCTAAAATTCTCGATAAAATATTGGCAAACCAAACACAGCAATGCATCAAAAAGATCATACACCATGATCAAGTGAGATTTATTCTGGGAATGCAAGGATGGTGCAACATTTGCAAATCAATAAGTGGTATTCATCACATAACAGGAAAGCTAAAAACAACAGGATTATATCAATAGTTGCAGAAAAAGCATTCAAAAGACCCAATACCCATTTATAATAAACTTCAAGCAAAGCGGGATTAGAGGGAACATACCTAAACATGATGAAGGCCATATACGACAAACCCACTGCCAGCAACATACACGATGGGTAAAAACAACAAGCATTCCCCTTAAGATTGGGGACATGACAGGGATTTCTGCTTTCAGCTCTCATTCAACATAGTATAGAAAGTCCTAGCTACGGCAATCAGAAAAGAAGATATAAAAGGCATCCAAATTGGAAAGGGAATAAAGCTGTCAGTATTTGCAGATGACATGATACTGTACATAGAGAACCCCAAAGATTTCACCAAAAACTTACTATATCTGATAAATGAATTGAGCAAAGTAGCAGGATACAAAATTAATATCCAGAAATTTGTTGCATCTTTTTTATTTGTTTTAATTGTTGTTCAAGTACAGTTTTCTGCTTTTCATTCCCATCCCAACTCACCCCCACAGTCCTCCCCACCTCCCTTTCATTTCCACCCCCCCTAGTTTTTGTCCATGTGTCCTTTATACTTGCTCCTGCAAACTCTTCTCTTTTTCACCTGTAATTTTCTCCCCTGTCCCCTCTGGTCGCTGTCAGCCTGTTCTCTATTTCAGCATCTTTAGTTATATTTTGCTTGTTTGTTTGTTTTGTTGTTTTGGTTCCTGTTAAAGGTGAGATCGTATGGTATTTGTCTTTCACCACCTGGCTTATTTTGCTTAGCATAATGCTTTCCAGTTCTATCCATGCTGTTGCAAAGGGTAGGAGTTCCTTCTTTCTTTCTGTTGCATGGAATTCCATTGTGTAAATGCACCATAGGTTTTTGATGATTTTTATTTACTTATTTTTAGACAGACAGAAAGGGAAAGAGAAAGAGAAGGAGAGAAAGATCAATGTATGGTTGCCTCTAGCATGCCCCCCCACTGAGGACTTGACCTGCAACCCAGACATGTGTCCTAACTGGTAGTTGAACTGGTGGCTCTTTGGTCCACAGGTCAGTGCTCTATCCACTAAGCCACACCAGCCAGGGCAAGAAATCTGTTGCATTTTTATATGCCAATAACGAACTAACAGAAATGGAAATTAAGAAAACAATCACATTCCTAATTGCTTTGAAGAGAAAAAAATACCTAGCAATAAACCTAACTAAGGATGTACAAGACCTGTACTTGGAAAATTATAAGACACTGAATAAAGAAATTGAAGAAGCTACAAATAAATGGAAGCACATATTGTGTTCATGGGCAGGAAAAATTAACATCATTAAAATGTCCATACTACACAACGCAATCTATAGATTCAAGAGAATTCCCATCAAGGTTCTCATGATGTATTTCACTGAACTACAACAAATATTTCAAAAATTTATATATATTCTATTTCATTTATGTATATGTCTGAAAAATATTTATATGGAACCTCAAAAGGCCTTGCATAGCAACAGTGATCCTGAAAAAGAACAACAAAGTTGGAGGAATCATGCTACCTAATATCATAGGTTCCCTATTCTTATGCTTGATTGTTTTCAGTCATTAGGTTACACTGTAGAAAAATGTATGACCTGCTTTCCCACATCAAGAATTTTCCCATGGCACTAGAAAGTCATTCAGCACTTTTTTACCTCCACTTTCTGAAAGAAGGACTTCCAGAAAGAATGGCCTGACTCTGTGGTTTCAGGTATGACTTGTTTTTTATGGTGTATATGAATGCCATAAAAACATAAATTATATTTGATATTTTTAAAAAATCAATTCAATATAAAGCTTTCTATGGAAACTAAATGGGAAAACTATACAAGTAAATTGTTGTTGACTTAGAAGAAATTATTGCAATACTTTATTTACATTTGTTATCCTATAGTTGGACTATAAAGAAAAGGCCAGCATGACAAATTAAGGACCTATGGTAGTATGATTTCTTCCCCTAGAACAAACATATTGCCTTTAAAGTCAGAAGTTAACTTTTATAACAAATTACTGGATATGAACAAATAGAATATTTTTAAAAACCGGAAAAATCCTCTGAATTAAGCAGTTTAGATGGAATATGTTTACCCTTTGGTAAAACAATGAAAAAAATATCGTTGCTCTGTGGCAAAGAATGAAGAGGGTTGCCATTGAAAATAATTTATGTCAGGCTTTATGTGACAACAAAACACTACTAAGAGCACAAAAAACATGTTAGGGGTTTGAACATTGGCTGAATATTGAACAAGAACCTCCTACATGCAAGACAGTGGTTTAGGCATGTAGCATCTCAGAAGAACTATACCACAGTTGTTGCCTGCAGAAAGTCATGGTTGGGTCAGGGGTGGCTATTTGGGTACAAGTGGCTATAAAGTGAGTTACAAAGTAGTAAGTGTCCTACCACGGAGGAATCTGAGGTGTTATAGGAATTTCCTCCTGTTGATCTGGAGCAATGTGCCAATGAATCATTCTAGCTCAGGAAAGAAATTCTGGGCTGAGTAGTGTCTGGTATCAACGCAGCACGTGCAAGTAGGCTTTTCCCATCTATCTAGTAGAGACCTGAAGTGAATTCCAAGTGTAACTCAAAAGCAGGTACCCTTTTACTAAGTGGGGAGAGAACACTCCTAACATCCATTTATAAAAAGGCCAGCAAAGGAGATGGAACTACACCTGCTAAGGAACACAGTATCAAAGTTTTCAAAGTTGCAAAAGGAAACTATTTTAAAGGCTCCAGGATTAGGTCCCAGAGAAGCAACCTGAAGGCCCTTCACATGAAACAGTGAAGAAGTATTTACAAGAACATGCCCAAGAGAAGGAGCTTACTTCTGGATTACTAACACCAAACATGCTTTCCTACTTAATTAATTCTGTAGCTTTTGGGAAACATAAAACACCTCATTGCCTTCCTGGCAACTTTTGGCGATAAGTGACCTGGGAAACCCAACATGTCGACCTAAGTGGTACCAAATGGCAGAACAAAAGGCAACCAAATCTGAAACAGTCAGCTAACATGTTAAATATCTGGGTGGTTGATAAAACATGTATTTAGTTTGGTGTCAACATAACTACAATAGGGTAGCATAACTGAGTCCTCAGGTAGAACTCCTGTTCCCTTTTCTTATGCTCACACTCTCCCATGTATATCTTAATTATTTGTTCACTTGTTCACACTAGTCTCCAACACTAGATCTCATATTGGGAGGAGAGACACCGTGTCCTTCTCACTCACCATTGTTTCCACAGTATGCTAGATACAGTGCTTGGAGCATTACTACACACACAATAAACATTAGACAAATGAAAGATCACTATGACAACCTGCGGTGGCTGTCACCAATAGAGTGTGTTGTGGTGAAGGCAGTAGGGAAGGAGCCCTGCCAGGGGTCAGGCAATCTCTTGGAGATTTGTCCAAGTGGGTGACAATGGCTAGAGCTGCATCGCTGTGCCAACATTTTTTCCTTATGTCAGTTGGGGAAAGTTAGAAATAGGGCTGGGGGAGCCAACTTACTATTTTGCCCTGGCTGGTGTGGCTCAGTGGATTAAGCACTGGCTTGAGAACCAAAGGGTCACTGATTTGGTTCCCAGTCAGGGCACGTACCTGGGTTGTGGACCATGTCACCAGTAGGGGGAGTGCAAAATGCAACCACACATTGGTGTTTCTCTCCCTCTTTCTTTCTCCCTTCCCCTCTCCCTAAAAATAAGTAAATACGATCTTTTAAAAATTAATTCAAAAAAAGAAGTAGGACTGGGGGAGCCAACTAACTATTCTAATACCATTTAGAAACCCACCTGAGGACACTGGAGCCCATCTGGTACAGTGCCCACATTGTAAAGCTGAGAAAAGTGGCACAAAAGGGAACAGCTGCTGCCCCAAGGGGCTAGCTAGCTGGGGAAACTTTCATACCCACGTCTCCAGACATCCTGGTCAGTGCTCTCCCTTCTATAATTAGCAGTCTCTCCTAAGAGCTCTGGAACTCAACAGGTCAGGGTTTCAATGGCAGCTCCACAAAGGAAGTAACTATGTGGCCTTGGGAGGCCACATGCCCCTTCTCCACCCCAATTTCCCCTGTGGAAACCCAGCCTTATAACATACGACTCCCAGAGCCATTGTGAGCTAGTCTTAGAGAAAAGGGTGCATGTACTGTTTCTAGCAGAGTGTCAGTAACAAACATAACTGATTCTCAACTCTTAACTCCCTTCTCTTCCCCTGGGTACATAAGGCCTCTCAGGACAAAGAGAAATGAAGAAATGTCCTTAGGGCTTTGGAAGGATCTGCTGTACTGAGGGTCTCGGCTTCTCAGACCCATCTCATCCTTCAGGAGGTGAATTCAGAGCTCCACCCATCCTCTATGTGGTTTTGCTCTAAAGAGACTCTTCTCCCGGCTTACTCTAACATCCCCCAAGGAAAGACAGCCTTCAAAACACAGACTTTCCAATTTCCCTAGTAAAATGAATGAAAAACTCTTTGAAGGGAATAAAGTGATTTTTTTTCCATTCCACTTGTTTACTTTTACGTAAGCTCCCAAGATGACTTATACATGTTGGCTGTTAATCACACCATCTGTTCAAACAGCACTTCAGTAAATGATTTGAATCATACTTTTCCTCTAAAAGAATCTTTTTAAGGACAGTGTTTATGTCTCTGTTATCCTTCTTTTGGCAACATAGCATGAGCTATTTTAACAATGCTATCATTGTAAACACATATTGAATTCTCCATTGCTTAACTGTGCAGAAAACAGGGCAACGTTTCTGCATTTGTCCTACTCTCTGGGCTTGTAGCTGGAGTGGGAGTGTAGCCAGACAAAGATTCTATATTTTTTAGAAAGAAAGAAAATAAAGGTGAGAAGCTATAAATATTTATTCTGAAATCTTAAATTTAGTTTTGAATGTATTCTTTGTTATTGCTTATTTTTATTTTTAGTTGAATTTATTCTGGAGACACTGGTTAAGAAAATTATATAGGTTTCAGGTGTACAATTTTATCGTACATCATGTGTATATTGTATGGTGTGTTCACCAACCTATATCAAGTCCTCTTCTATCACCATCTATCCCCCTTTCCCTCCTATATTCTATTTTACCTCCCCCACCCCCTCTCTCTGATATATTGATATCTGTGTATATGAGATTTTTTTTATTAATCTTTCACCTTTTTCTCCCAGCCCTGTGATTCCCTTCGCCACTTGACAGCTTTAAGTCTGTTCTCTATCTATGGGTCTGTTTCTATATTGTTACTTTATTTTGTTACATTCCACATAAGATTAAAATCATGTGTTACTTGTCTTTCTCTAACTGGCTTATTTCACTTAGCATCATGTTCTCCAGGTTTCTCCAGGCTATCACAAAGGGTAAGATGTCCTTCTTTTTATGGCCAAGTAGTATTTTATTGTATGAATGCACCACAGCTTTTATTATTTTTTATTAATTTTAATTTAATAATGGTTCAAACACAGTTTTCCACCCCTCACACCCAGCCCAGCCCACCCCCCATGCTCTCCACCTCCCTCCCATTTCCACCCCCCTTAGTTGTTCTCCATGTGTCCTTTATACTAGTTTCAATTAGCAAAAATCGTGCCTCGGATAAACCTCATTGGCTACGATACTGCCACTGCGCAAAGCTTTTTATACTAGTTTCTATGAGTCCTTCCCCTTTTTCCCTGAAATTATCTCCCCTCTCCCCTCTGGTCCGTGTCAGCCTGTTCTAAATTAAAGTGTCTTTGGTCATATTTTGCTTATTTGTTTGTTTTGTTTTTTAGGTTCCTGTTAAACGTGAGATCGCATGGAATTTCTCTTTCACCACCTGGCTTACTTCGCTCAGCATAATGCTTTCCGGTTGTATCCATGCTGTTGCAAAGGGTAGTAGCTCCTTCTTTCTTTCTGCTGCATAGAATTCCATTGTTTAAATGTACCATAGATTTTTGATCCATTCATTTACTGATGGGCACCTAGGTTGCTTCCAACTCTTGGCTATTGTAAATTGTGCTGCTATGAACATTGGGGTGCATAGGTTCTTTTGGATTGGTATTTCAAGGTTCTTAGGATATAATCCTAGCAGTGGAATTGCTGGGTCAAAAGGCAGGTCCATTTTTAGTTTTCTGAGAAAATTCCATACTGTTTTTCATACTGGTTGTACCAGTCTTCAATCGCACCAATAGTGAACTAGGGTCCCCTTTTCCCCACAACCCCTCCAACATTTGTTGTTTGTTGCTTTGTTTATGAAGGCCATTCTGACTGGTGTAAGATGAGATTTCATTGTGGTTTTAATTTGAATCTCTCTGATAGCTAGCAATATTGAGCATCTTTTCATGTGTCTCTGGATCCTCTGTATGTCCTCCTTGGAGAAGTGTCTGTTCAAGTCCTTTGCCCATTTTTTAATTGGGTTGCTCGTCTTCTTTGAGTGGAGTTGTGTGAGTCCTTTGTATATTTTGGAGATTAAACCTTTGTCTGAGGTATCATTGCCAAATATGTTTTCCCAAACAGTTGGTTCTCTTTTTATCTTAATGCTATTTTCTTTAGCTGTGCACAAGATTTTAATTTTGATGAGCTCCCATTTGTTTATTCTTTCCTTTATATTCCTTGCTCCAGGGGAAATATTGGTAAAAATGTTGCTGCATGAAATATCTGAGATTTTCCTGCCAATGTTCTCCTCTAGGACTTTAATGGTTTCCCGGCTTATATTTAAGTCTTTTATCCACCTTGAATTTATTTTGGTGTATGGTTTAAGTTGGTGCTCGAGTTTCATTTTGTTGCATGTAGCTGTTCAGTTCACCCAGCACCTTTTGTTTAAGAGGCTATTTTTACTCCATTTTATGTCATTGCCCCCTTTGTCGAATATTAATTGACTGTAGAGAGTTGGGTTTAATTCTGGGCTCTCTGTTCTGTTCCATTTGTCTATGGGCCTGTTTTTATGCCAGTACCAGGCTGTTTTGATTACAGTGGCCTTGTAATACAGTTTCATATCAGGTATTGTGATCCCTCCTACTTTGTCCTTCTTTCTCAAAATGGCAGCTGCTATTCGGGGTCATTTATGGTTCCATATAAATTTTTGAAGTGTTTGTTCTATGTCTGTGAAATATGCCATTGGTACTCTAATGGGTATTGCATTGAATCTGTAAATTGCTTTGGGTAGTATGGACATTTTGATGATATTAATTCTGCCAATCCATGAATATGGTATTTGTTTCAATTTGTTTGTGTCTTCCTTGATTTCTTTCTCAGTGTTGTGTAGTTTTCTGCATACAGGTGTTTTACCTCCTTGGTTAGGTTTATTCCCAGATATTTTATTTTTGTTTTTGCTATATTGAATTGGATTCTTTTCTTCATTTCTGCTCCAGCTGATTCATTGTTAGTACATAAAAATGTCTTTGATTTATGAATATTGACTTTGTATCCCGCTGTTTTGCCAAATTTGTTTATTAGGTCGAGCAGTTTCGGGGTAGAGTCTATAGGATTTTCCATGTACATTATCATGCCATCTGCAAACAATGACAGTTTTGTTTCCTCCTTTCTGATTTGGATGCCATTTATTTACTCTTCTGGTCTGATCGCTTTGGCTAGAACTTCCAATACTATATTGAATAAAAGTGGTGAAAGTGGACAACCTTGTCTTGTTCCTGATCTTAGTGGAAAAGCTTTTAGTTTTTGTCCATTGAGTATGATGTTGGCTGTAGGTCTTTCATATATGGCCTTCATTATATTGAGGAATGCTCCCTCTATTTCCACTTTGCTGAGTGTTTTTATCATAAATAACTTTTGTATCTTATCAAAAGCTTTTCCCGAGACTATTGATATGGTCATGAGATTTTTGTCTTTGCTCTGTTTATATGATGTATTACATTTACTGATTTGTGAATATATAACCATCCTTGCATCCCTGGGATGAATACCCCTTTGTCATGGTGTATGATCTTTATAATGTGTTGTTGGATGCAAGTTGCCAATGTTTTGTTGAGGATTTTAGCATCTATGTTCACCAGCGATATTGGCCTGAAGTTTTCTTTCTTTGTTGTATCTCTATCTGGTTTTGGAATTAGGATGATGCTGGCTTCATAAAAAGAGTTGGGGAGTTTTCCTTCCTTTTGGATTTTTTGGAATAGTCTGTGAAGAATAGGGGTTAGCTCTTTCTTAAAAGCTTCGTAGAATTCTCCTGTGAAACCATCTGGTCCAGGGCTTTTGTGTGATGGGAGTTTTTTGATTACTGCTACAACTTCATTTGCTGTTATTGGTCTGTTCAAGCTTTCTACTTCTTCTTCACTGAGTTTTGGGAAATTATATTTTTCTAGAAATTTGTCCATTTCACCTAGGTTTTCAAATTTATTGGCATACAGTTCTTCATAGTAATTTCTTTTTTTTAATTTTTATTTAACTCTTGTTCCAGTACAGTTTTCTTTCATAGTAATTTCTTACAATCCCTTCTATTTCTGTGGTATCAGTTGTAATCTCTCCTCTTTAATTTTTTATTGTGTTTAGATGGATCCTCTCCCTTCTTTTCTTGATGAGCCTACTTAAAGGTTTGTCTATTTTGTTTATCTTTTCAAAAAACCAGCTCCTGGATTCATTGATCCTTAGAATTGTGCTTTTAATCTCTATGCCATTTAATTCTTCTCTGATCTTGGTTATTTCCTTCCTTCTGCTTGCTCTGGGCTGTCTTTGATGTTGTTCCTCAAGTTCTTGCAGGCGTAGGGTTAGGTTGTTTGTTTGTAATGTTTCTATCTTCTTTAGGTAAGCTTGTATTTCTATCATCTTCCCTCTCAGGACTATCTTTGCTGTGTCCTATAAGTTTTGAGTTGTTGTGAGTTCATTTTCGTTTGTTTCCAGAAACTTTTTGATTTCTTCCCTAATTTCATTTTTGACCCATCCATTGTTTAATAGCATGGCGTTCAATCTCCATGATTTTGAGTGTTTTGGTTTTTTTCCTTTGGGGTTTATTTCCAGTTTCAATCCCTTGTGGTCAGAGAAAATGCTTGGTATGATTTCAATTTTCTTGAATTTGTTGAGGCTCATTTTGTGTCCCATCATGTGGTCTATCTTTGAAAATATTCCATGTGCACTTAAAAGAATGTGTATTTAGCTTCTTTGGGATGAAGGGCTCCATATATATATCAGTTAAGTCCATTTAATCTAGGGCGTTGTTTAATGCCACGATATCTTTGTTGATATTTTGTTTGGAAGATCTGTCCATTTGTGACAGTGGGGTATTAAAATCCCCTACTATAATTGTATTACTGTCAATATCTTTCTTAAAATCTTCTAAGGTTTTCTTTATATATTTGGGTGCTCCTATGTTGGGTGCATATATATTTATGATGTTAATGTCTTCTTGGTGGATTCTTCCCTTGAGTATTATGAAGTGACTTTCTGGATCTCTCTTTATGGCCCCTTTTTTGAAGTCTATTTCGTCTGATATGAGTATTGCTACCCCGGCTTTTTTTTCTTGTCCGTTTGCTTGGAAAATTTGTTTCCATGCTTTTACTTTTAGTCTGTGTAGGTCTTTTGTCCTGAGGTGGGTTTCTTGTAGACAGCATATGTGTGGGTCATTCTTTCTTATCCATGCAGCTATTCTATATTTTTGATTGGAGCATTTAATTCATTTACGTTTTATGTTATTATTTATAGATACTTATTCATTGCCATTTTTGTACCTTTGTTCCTCTCTGTCTCTCTGTTTTTCTTCATTTCCTTAGAGCAGTCTTTTTAGCATCTCTTGCAGAGCTGGTTTGGTGGAGGCGTATCCTTTTAGACTTCTTTTGTCTTTGAAGCTCTTTATTTTGCCCTCTGTTTTGATTGAGAGCCTTGCTGGGTAAAGTAGCCTTGGTTGCAGGCCTCTGGTTCTTATTACTTGGAATATTTCTTGCTATTCTCTTCTTGCTTTGAATGTTTCCATTGAGAAGTCATTAGCCAAGCTTATTGAGTCTCCCTTGTATGTTACTTCCTTTTTCTCCCTTGCTGCCTTTAGGATTCTCTCTTTGTCTTGGAATTTTGCCATTTTAATGATGATGTGTCTTGAAGTGGGTGTCTTTGGGTTCCTCTTGATTGGGACTCTCTGTGATTCCTGGATTTGTCTGACTTTTTCTCTTATCAAATTAGGAACATTTTCCCTCATTATTATTTAAAAATTTTATTTATTTATTTTTAGATTGGAAGGGAAGGAGGGAAATATCAATGTATGGTTGCCTCTCATGAGTCCCCTGCTGGGAACTGGTCCACAACCCAGGCATATGCCTTGATTGGAATCGTACCCCGATTGCTTGGTTCGCAGGCCTGCTCTCAATCCACTGAGCTACACCAGGCAGTGCTCCCTCATTATTTTTTCAAATAGGTTTTCTATCCATTATTCTTCCTCTTCTCCTTCTGGTATTCCTATTATTTGGATATTATTATGTTTCGTACTGTCTTGCCTTTCTCTTAATCCCTCCTCATTCTTTCTGAGCCTCTTTTGCTTTTCTTGTTCTGTCTGGAAGATTCTTTCTATTCTGTCCTCTGAATCACTGATGGGATCTTCTGCCTTATTGATCCAGGTTTTCATACCTTCTCCTGTGTTCTTCAGTTCAGAAATTGTATTCTTCATTTCCTCTTGGCCTTTGCTGATGGTTTCTATTTCCTTTTTCATGTTGATATAATTTGCGGTGAGTTCATTGTAGCTCCCCTGTAGTTTCTGGTAGCTCATTGTAAGCTCTTTTAATTTCATGATATCCAGTGCTTTGAATTCAGTATCTAATAATTGGCTTGCCGTCATTTCATCTAACATTCTTTCTGCGGCTTCCTCCTTTCCTTTCATTTGGGGGTTGTTTTTTTGCCTTCCCATTGTTTGTGATACTCTTCTTGTTAGTCTCAGCTTCTTAAATTGATCTTTTCTGACTCCTTGGGTTTATGGTGTGAACTTCTGTTCTGGATTGCCTGTGAAATTCAGTAGTGCAGACTCTTTCGGTTCTCCTGGTGTTCTCTGCTTCCACCTACTCCTTTTTTTATTTTATTTTTTTGTGATCAGTTGGAGGGGGAGGCAAAGTGGTTTATGACAGCAGGAGAGTATTCTGTGATATTTACAGCAACAGCCGATAGAGAAGAGATAGGTGATGCCCTGGCTATGTACAGAGATAACCGTGATCTTCAACCCCACTAGCCCCTTTTTAGAGAAAATGGAAGGAAAATAAAGCTCTTGTTGGGGAGAGAAGGTTTATGATTTGGATCTAGAAAGGCATGAGGTTGAGGGAGGTCAGATTCTGAGGTAAGGTGAGAATGAAAGATAGTAAATAGGTGTAGTGCAAGAGTGAGTAGAGTTAATCACTAGAGAATTATAGTTCAGGCAACAATGTAGTGGGCTAAGAACTGGGGGGGGGTGTTGTGCAGTATTTACAATAGTATGTAATAGCTTTTATTTACAATAATATTAGAGCAACAATCATATGACAAAATCTATGATATATCAAGATTAGAGAGTATCGGACCTTCAATAGTGTGCTAGCTGGGCAAGGGGAATTAAAGGACAGTAAATTAGCAATACAGTATGACTGAGGGGACAGGGGAAGCCTGTCAAGTGATACAATATATCCAGCCAAGGAAAAGAAGACTATACAGAAAGAGGGGGAATACAGAGATACCATTAAAATAAGAGATGTAATAAAAATGACAAAAATAATGAAAAAAATACGAATATGCAGTAACTTGTAGTTTTTCTGTTATAGCAAAGTGAATTTTGTCTTTCTGTTTCTACTGTTCGGATGCCCCTTCTTTGAGTCCAACTCTGATCTTTTTGCCTTTCCAAGTCTTTTGTCTCACTTGTGGGGGAGAGGGGCAAAAAGAAAGAAAAAGAGAAAAAAAAAGGGCAGTAGATGGGAGGAAAAAGCAGTAGGTTTGGAAAGAAAAGAAGAAGGAATAAAACAAGAAAGCAGAAGAGAGAGGGTAAAAGTATTGAAAGATAAAAGAATAATAAAGTTAAATAAATAAAAGATTATTTGAAAACAAAAAAATAAAAATAAAAAACAAAAAACAAAACAAACAAACAAACAAAAAACACCTCTTGTTGATTTCCAGCTGGTCAAACATTTTCTTCTGGTCTCCCTAGCTGCAGCAGCCTGAGGGGCTATTAGTTTGGCCTTCCTCCCTTCTCAGTGAACTCAGCCAGTCTCACCAGTGCCCTCCCAAGATCCAGACTGGCCCCCCACTGAGAGCAGATTTCCCCCAGATTCATAGTCCTGGCCTGGCGTGTGGGTGTGCTCTCCTGGCCAGGCTTCCCTGGTCTCGTAGGCTTGGGCTTGGACCTTTCCCAGTGTTATGGCAGAAGGCACAGGGCGACTCTCAATTCTCCCAAGCCGACAACCGCCTGACTCCCGGCGTTTTTCACTCTGTGCCCGGCTGGGGAGGGAGGGAGCTGGTGACTGGCTCTCTTCCAGGGGCCTTGCTTGCAGCCCAAGGCTCCCAGAGTCTGTGGCAGACCCAGATCAGGCCCAGTGCTACATGGAATGCAGGGGTGACTCTCAGTTCTCCCAAGCTGGTAACCACAGTCTTACTCCACCAGTTATCAGAGCTCTCTGATTTACTTTCTAATGCTCACTCCTCTCTCTACCACTACAGGCAAACCGATCTCTCCTGGTGTTTTTCAATCTGCTCCTGGCCAGGTAAGGAGAGGGCTGATGACTGGTTCTCTCCCAGGGTCGTTATTGCCCGCCCTCAGCTCCCAGAGACCAAGATGGACCAGCCGGGGCCCTGGTGCAGCCCAGTGCAGGGCCTTCAGCCTCTGTGCTGTTCCTTCATACCTTGTTGACCTGCAGTCGTCTCCCCTCCTCAACCTCTGGTCATTCAGTGTCCGATACACTTTCTGGAGCCCTACCTTCCTGTATGTTGGGTCCCTGTTGGCTATCCACTACACTCCTCCACAGATCAGCCAGGTTTTTCTCCAGCACGTGGGGGGGGGGGGGGCGAAATCCTTTGTCCTACTCCACCACCATCTTAAAACACTCTCCTATTCTTGAACTTAATTAGCTTCATATATGATTCTGTTCAGGCCAAGCAAAATGAAAAACACCTTTAGTGGCCGGGATAGGTCAGCTATGGTGAGAAGTCTAGCTGCTCAGATATATCTCATCTCTCAGGAGGCAAAGCTGCCACTGGTTTAGAGGGACCCTGGGTTAGAAGGGCCTAGGCCTCCAGAAATTCTTGGCGAAAGGCCTGGGTGATATCTGACTTAGATAGGAGGTAAAATGGCTGTTGGTACTTTTGGGGAATAAAAAGGCCCTTGAGTTAGTACAATAGAAAATAAGTGTGTAGAGTTAGACTACTTATTGTTGAAACCTGTTATGTGGATCTCTAAAGGCCTCATTTCCATTGAAGTGTCTGAGGAAGTTCACACAGTGGTGTAGGTATGCACTAATGTTGCTCCATATGGATGCTATTATTTCCTCTTTGTTAATACCTGAATCCATATGGAAACATTGCTGCATTGTACAGTCATGTGCAAAGTATAAAGGATGTACAAAGTACACATGTGTAAACTTGTATGCGGGGACACTGATGAAAAAGGGATGTATTCTCTAGGCCTAGTAATAAAGGATAGTTGAAGAAGGCTCATATTAGAGGAGATTTTTCTTTCTGCTTCTATGGTTAGTTCTATGGATAGTTCACTAGATAAGAATGCACGCATTTGCAGAACCCACATTAATCCTGTATACAGAGATGGAAATGAATGAAGTATTTATTAAAATGGTTAGAAGTTTGGATTGTTAGAATAGCAAGAGTCAGGACACCCCTGTGGGATGAGTCCAAATCTTAGAAGGTTTTAAATATCACACTTAAGAGTTAACTTTTTTATCTTCACATGGCTGGACATCATTGAGGATTTTTAAACAAGAGAGTGACATTCTTTGACATATCTCCGAAAGATTAATTATACCATAGCATGGAGCCTAGATTGGAGTGGATTGCTAAAAAGATTATGTCTTGTATTATTGCAAAAGACAAAGCAAGTAATGATGACTGCTATAGTTAAGGGAGATTCAGTAGATGGACTTGAAATTTCTCACAGATGTAGAATAGGCAAGGCTTAAAAGATGATTGGAGGTTATAATGAATGAGGACAAGGATTAGATGATGTCTTTCATGTGGATGATGATACCATTCAATAAAATTCAGAGCATAAGAAGAAGGGGAGATTTTAGGGGGAAGATGAAGCTTTCTGTTTTGGAATGTATTGATCTAGGTTGTCTGGAACTTTGAGGTAGATACATATCCATGTTCTGTGAATATATGTGACTGGAGCTCAGAAAATATATCTGAGCTATAAATAGAGTTTTTGCAGTTATTATTCTAAATAATCATTTGTGCCAGTGTTTGTGAATTTGAACTTGCTCTGACCAACAACTTCTGCTCAAGTTGTCTTGGAGAAGCCATGTTTCACGCATGCCGTGGTGTGTTCTTTCCCCTCATGGTTTGGGGTGATAAATAAAATAAGTCATGTATAAAGAGTCACCAAGTATACAATGAATAATAATAAATTGGTTTGTAGGCATTAAAGGAAAGAACATTATGGGTAGGGCTGAAAATTCTGTAGATATCTATGTCCCTCTACATATATAAAAAGTATCATTAGTGAGACACGTTGAATACTGGACCATTGTGGTGCATGACTTAGTAACCTTCAAAGAGTTACAGCAAACTGAAGTGACCATGTATAAGTCAGAATCAGTTTGAAGTTCAAGGAAAAGAAAACTTAATATACAGTTTTTTTAATATGATAGATAATATTTCTGTACCTCACATAATAGTTAACTAAAAATGAGAAGTTCAGAACAGCTGTAGTAGTTCTACAGTATTCAGGGGCTCATATTCCTTCCAACTAGCCATTCTTCCCTCATCACAGAGCAAGAAATGTGGTAGAGCTCTAGAATTACATTTATATTCTAAACATCAGGAGAGAGGAAAAGAAAAATAATGGGGGCTCATTTGTTTCTTTTTAGGATCTTCTAGAAATTTTTCGTGACATTTTTTACTTATAGTTCACTGATAATAATTCAGTCACCTGGACACATGCTGCTTCAACAGAAATTGGGAAATAGTTATTTTTTATAGCTAGATGTGTTGCCACTTGAATAAAATTAAGTGATTTATTACCAAAGAAGAAAGATTGTGAGAATAGATGATGAGGTAGATACCTAGCAATCTCTGTCACTGAAATCTCAATTTGGACCAATTTGATGTAAAGAAGTCCCACCTAGGAGACTCATGGGAACACTTCCAGTATGACATGCAGAGCATGATATTTTAAGAGAGATTGTCCAGGCAAACACTTGACATCAAAGTAATTAAACATGAGTTATCAGGTATAGCCTCAAGGCACTTACAGAATAATGAAGAAAAATGTAAGAACAAGTAGCAGTTTTTGCATCATAGGGGCACTAGACTTATTGGGTGACCATTTCATAAATTCTGTAAGTGGTTAGTCATTATGTTGTACACCTACAACTAATAAAATAATGTCTGACAACCATAATTAAAAATTAAAGTATTTAACAAATAAAAAAGTGAGAATAAGTAATATTTATAAAAACCATTCAAGTTTTGTAAACTAGGGAGATTCATCAGGAGGTAGAAGGGCCCCAGTGATAGTATTCCATTTTAGGGATAGGAAGTGGTGATGATAATGAAAGACATTGACAAAAGTACAGCAAGTTCTGTATCCTAGAAGGAGTAGGCTACTAAGCAAATGTCCAAGTCAGAGACATAAGTTCAGAACTGAGACACAAGGTAAGAGGGAAATACAAAAAAACAAAAACAAAAACAAAACATAAACAAAATTGTTGAATCTCCAAGTGGAGCCTAGGAAAGTATTTCCCAAAATTTCGGATTTCATTCGAGTACATAATTTTTTTAAGTGAGCTTGCCATAGTGTTGCCAACTTATTATTTAGTAAGCGAGGATATATTAAAAACAAAACAACTAATTACCCACGATTTATAAACCCTATTATTCATTATAAGACTACTTTAAGGTAAAAATAAAACAAATTTAGGCAAGGAACAGTCATTATTCAAAATTCAAAATGTACAGAAATACAGCTAGTAAAAGGCTTTCACTTACCCCTGACCATCACTCAGTTTCTCTCTCTGAAGGCAGCCACTGTTATCTCTTTCTTGGACATCCTTCCAGACATATTCTATGTGTCAATGGGAAAATACATGCGATTGTAGAGCATTCTGTCTACACATTTTTTCTAAAAAGGATATCTTGAAAAGCATTTTATGTCAGTACATAAAGAGCTCTCTGATTCTTATCCATTGTACAGATGGATAGTCCATTGTACAAATTTACCAATTCATTTAATAGTCCATTATATAGATTTGCCAATTTGTTTAACAGTTGTTTACTCGTGGGCATTTCAATTATTTTTAACCTTTTGTTGTTACAAACAATGCTTCAGTAAATTAGCTTAGAAAACTCTTTGAAATTGATTTTAACTATGAACAACTCAGCACTTTACTTTCATTTCATTTTAACACAAACTGGTAAACACTTTACCAACACCAGCACCAGCACCATGTCATTTACTGGTCTTTGAGTAATATTTTTTTCTATAATTCTCCAATCTTTGAAGTCATTTAGGCTTGAGAACTGGACCATTTGTTTTTGGTTATCAGGCACCTCCTTGGTTAAAAAAAGTAGATTCTATCCAAAAAAGTGATCTATCTCTCCAGGCAGAACCTGAGTTTTTGTTTCCAACTGCTTTTTAAAATACTGTTTTCTTGTGTTAAAATATTTTCCCATTCTGGTTTTCCTATTGTTATCTGTAACTAACCACTACCATAATGTACAGATAATTGATGGCTAGACATAGGCTAATTAAAGATGACAGATGTAGCAACAAAAGGATGAGTATTAAACCCACAACCTAGATATGTACCCTGTTCAGAAATCAAACCCACAACATTTTGGTGTATAGAATAATGCTTAACTGAATGAGCCACCTAGCCAGGACAAAAGGACAAGACTTTGAATAATACTCAGGCATTTGGGTGGCACTAACACAGGGATAAAAGACCATCCTCAAGTATTGGGATATATTACATATCTCTTTTGTACATCATGGCTTCATATGTACTTTATTCCAACTGTCACTATGATGATCAACTGTGTGGGTTCCAAATACTTTATGTAGGCGCGATCTGACAGTACCTCAATTCAGATCCCCATTGCATGGCTCTGAACTCCTAGGCTGATATTTATTAGTGAATACTACTATAAGAACATCCCTGATAGCTACATGTTTACAAACTGTAGACATTCTTCTTACAAACTGTAAGAATGAAGAACTAGGGGAATGTGTGAACTTTTGTTAATTGGAAGATAGAATATGGTGGCTAAATTCACCCCCCTGTTTCCCCCCATGGCTGGGACTGAGTTTATACAACTTCTTTAAAAATTTCTAACATAATTAAGCAAAGAGTCTTACTTAGTTGAGACCAGCTCAATAAGACATCTTTGAACTCACTTTCCCTGATTCCTTGATTTATATCCATCTCTCTCATTCTTATTCCTTGGAATGGTATGCTCAATACAACAACTATATGTAATGACTCTGCTCAAATCCAAGTAGTGATATAATATAAGACTTTATAGGCAAGACATCATTTAGGAAAGCATGACTCAAACAAAATAATAGAAGATACAGACCAACAGTCATACTCAGGGATTTAATAATAATGAAAGCTTATCCAGAAATGTAAATGGGGCATGATGATCAGAAATCCATTGTATGTGGCAGTTTAGTAGTCAGTAGTCTAGGCAGGCATCATCGCTCAGGAATTTTGACACCAGAAAGTTTTACTCCAAGTCAGGTAGGATTCTATTCTCTGGAAGGATGGTGGGGATACTCCTTGCAAGAATATAGCTGCTTATGAGTCCTAGAGGGCATAGATGACTAGGCAGTTGACGATGACTTAAATAACTAGTTGGATAAATGGTAGTAGAGATGAATTGGGACACAATCAAATATGAAGTAGAAGATGTATGTCCAGATATTGAATCACAAAAGTATTTAGAGTTTCCTATATACTTCTTGCTTAAGTTTAACATTGAAATTGGGGTGGGGCTCGGTATGTTGACAAGTAGTCAAAGTGATCATTTCTGTGTGGAAAAAGGTTTTATTTTTTCAATTACTTTATTGTTGTTCAATTATAGTTGTCCACATTTTCTCCCCATCCCAGCCAATCCTACCTCTCTCTCTTGCTTCCACCCTCCCCCTTGGTTTTCTCCATGTGTCCTTTATAGTAGTTTCTGAAAATCCTTCCCCCCACTGTTCCCTCCCCCCTCCTCTGGCTTTTGATTTCAATGTCTCTGATTGTATTTTGTTTGCTTTTTCTTTTGTTGATTATATTCCAGTTAAACGTGAGATCATATGACATTTGTCCCTCAAAAAAAGGCACTTTAAAGACTGGAAATAACACAAAAATTAACAAGAAAGACAGCATTTCTACAGTTGATGACCCTAGTCATAGGTGGGGTAAAATAAGTATTGTAATGCTTATGTGGATTGCATGTTTCTCAGTTTAGCATTTCACTCTATGACTCATGTAAATTTCTTCTATTTGATGGGAATACTTGAACATGCCAGCAAAATGAATGGTAATCAGGAGTTTACCTTCCTTTAATTTATGACACAATCTTGGATGTATGATGGAAACTACACTGGATTTGTAACCATCACCTGACTGTAAATTGTACATTTTAATGAGTCATTGCACTTCTCAGCTTCTTTTCTATTCTGAAAATGGGGCTAATACTCTACCTACCTCATAGGTTGGCTGTATATGGAATATGATCATATATGTGAAAACAATTTATAAATTGCTAAATGTTATGCAAGTGCTAGTTATCATAAGAAAGGATCTTCGGTGCTGAGGAGAATAGAGTTTCTTATATAATTTGTCTAAAATTTTACATATGATACAAATGTAAATATGTTGGCTTTAAGGTGGACAAATTTCATATATTTATAATAGGTTACTGGGCCACTACTTTGTCTTTCCCATCCTAATGCCCAAAAATGTGGCTTACAGTTGCTGGAAGCAACCTAAGTGCTCAATGGTAAACAAATGGATCAAAAAATTATGGTACATTTACACGATGGAAGTCTACACAGCAGAAAGAAAGAAAGGTGTCCTTACCCTTTGGGACAGCATTGATGGAACTGGAGAGCATTATGTTAAGTGAAATAAGCCAAGCAGTGAAAGACAAATACCATATGATCTCACTGTTAAGTGGAATCTAATCAGCCAAATGAACAAGCAAGCAAAATATAACCAAAGTCACTGAAATACAGAACAGGCTGAGAGTGACCAGAGACGAAATAATGGGGGGAAAGGGTGAAGGTCTTACAGGAACAATTATAAAGCTTACATGGACAATAACAAGAGGAGGGTAGAAACAGGTGAGGGAATTGGGGAGGGGTGGGGTGGTGAGACAGGGTGGGGCAAAATGCAGAAAACTGTACTTGAACAACTACTTTTAAAAATGTGGCTTGGAAGCCCCATCTATGCAACAAATGTATTATTATCCTCTGGGGAAGTCCCAGTTTATATGTCATTTTTAAAACAGGCTCATTAAGGATCAAGAGAAGCATCACCGAGTCATTTTATACAAACTAAAGAGTCCTGAGTAATATCAAGTCAGAAATATGTTCTCTGTGGAAAACTTTATTCTTTATTTTTAATGTTACAGAAAAGCATAAAAATTATACAATAAAATGTCTATGTCTAAATGTTTAAGGATTTCTGTGTGATTTTATGTATGTAAACATTTTCTCACCCAACCACATTAATGTTTTACTTGATATCCATATCACCACATCAGTGTTTTCAAGATGGAATTGTCCACACACACTGATAGTCAAATGTTTGCTTCACATACTATCAACATTAGAATCACCTGCAAACTTGCTAAAAATCCAGTTTTATATTTCAACTCTGACCTATTGAATCAAAATGTGTCTTTCATCAAGATACCACAAGAGATTCATAAAGTTTGAAAAATAAAGTTCTACATTAACCCACCTTTTAAATTTTTTTATTGTCGTTCAAGAACATTTGTCTCCATTTTCACCCCACCACACCCCACCATCCCACACATACTCACCTCCCACCTTCAAACCTACCCCCTTTGGCTTCATCCGTGTGTCATTGACACATGTTCCTTGATGTCCCTTCCCCTATATTCCCCCACTATCCCTCTTTCCCTTCCCCTCTGTTTACTGTCAGGCTTTTCTTTATTACAAAGTCTCTGGTTATATTTTGCTTGCTAGATTGTTTTGTTCACTTGGTTCCACTCATAGGTCAGATTATATGGTATTTGTCTATCACTTCCCAGCTTATTTCACTTGGGATAATGCTCTCCAGAGCCATCCATACTATCTCAAAAGGTAGGAGCTCCTTCTTTCTTTCTGCTGCATAGTATTCCATTTTGTAAATGTACCATAGATTTTTCATTCACTCATGAGTAGGGGACATTTAGGTTGATTCTAGCACTTGGCTATTGTAAATTGTACTGCTATTAACATTGGGGTGCATATGTTCTTTTGAATTGGTATTTCAGGATTCTTAGGGTATAATTCCAGCAGTGGTACTGCTGGGTCAAAAATCAGTTTCATTTTTAGTTTTCTGAGGAAATTCCATACTGTTTTTCACCAGTCTGCATTCCCACCAATAGTGCACTAAGGGTCCCTTTTTTCCACAACCTCTCTAACATTGTTTGTTGATTTGTTTATGTTGGCCATTCTGATCTGTATGAGGTATTATCTCATTGTGGCTTTAGTTTGCATCTCTCTGATGGCTAGTTATGCTGATCATCCTTTCATATATCTCTGGGCCCTCTGTATGTCCTCCTTGCAGAAGTGCCTGTTCCAGTCCTTTGCCCATTTTTTTATTGGGTTGCTTGTCTTCCTGGAGTGAATTCTTTATATGTTTTGGAGGTCAAAACCTTGTCCAGGGTATTATTTGCAAATATATTTCCCCTACTGTTAGTTCCCTTTTTATTTTATTGTCATTTTCTTTAGCCATACAGAAGGTTTTATTTTGATGAAATCCCATTTGTTTATTTTTTTTTCTTTATGCCCCTTGCTTTAGGAGACATATCAGTGAAAACACTGCTCTGTTGAATGTCTGAGATTTATCTGTCTACGTTCTCTACAACTTTTATGATGTTGTGACTTCTTTTTAAGTCTTTTATCAACCTTGAGTTTATTTTTGTGTATGGTGTAAGTTGATTATCAAGTTTTCTGTTTTTGCATGTAGCTGTCCAGATCTGCCAACACTATTTGTTGAAGAGGCTATTTTTCCTCCAGTTTATGCTTCTTCTCACTTTCTCAAATATTGATTGACTGTAGATTCTTGGGTTTATTTATGGGCTCTGTGTTCTCTTCCATGGATCTATCTATCTGTTCTTATGCCAGTACCAATCTGTTTTGTTTACAATGACCTTGTAGTACAGTTTGTTATCAGACATTCTGATCCATCCTACTTTGTTCTTCTTTAGCAAAATTGCTGTGGCTATTCATGGTCATTTATGGGTCAATATAAATTTTTGAAATATTTGTTCTATATCTGTGAAATATGTCATTGGTGTTTTAATAAGGATTGCGCTGAGTCTATAAATTGCCTTGGACAGTATAAACATTTTGATATTAATTCTTCCAATCCATGAACACTACATGCTTTGATTTATTTGTGTCTTCCTTAATTTCTCTCTTTAGTGTTGTGTAGTTTCCTGAGTACAGGTCTTTTACTTCCTTGTAATGTTTATTTTTAGGTACTTTATTTTTCTTGTTGATATATCAAATAGGAATTTTTTCCTGATTTCTGTTTTTGATATTTCATTGTTGGTGTACAAAACTGCCTTCAATTTATGACTACTGACTTTGTATCCCTCTGTTTTGCCAAATTCAGTTATGTCAAGTAGCTTTTGGTGGAGTCTATAGGATTTTGTTTGTACACGGTCATGTCGTCTGCAAACAATGACAGTTTTGCTTTCTTCTTTCCAATTTGAATGCCTTGTATTTCTTTTTCTTCTCTGATTGCTATAGCTAGGACTTCCAATACTTTGTTGAATAAAAGTGGTGAAAGAGGACATCCTTGTCTTGTTCCTGATCTTAGTGGGAAAGATTTTAGGTTTTGCCTGTTGAGTATGATGTTGGCTATGTGTTCCTCATATATGGCCTTTATTATGTTAAGGTATGTTTCCTCTGCTCCCACTTTGCTGAGTGTTTTTTTTTAATAAATGGGTACTATACCTTATCAAACACGTTTTCTGCACCTATTATATGACCATGTGATTTTGGTCTTTCCTTTCATTTATGTGGTGTATTACATTTATTGATTTGTGAATATTGTACCATCCTTGCATCCCTGGGATGAATCTCACCTGATCATATATATCTTGTTGATGGATTCTTTCCTTATGTACTATAAAGTGTCCTTCAGTGTCTTTTTAAGGCTTTTTAAAGTCATTTTTATTTGATATAAATATTGCTATGCTAGCTTTTTTCCTGTCCATTTGCTTGGAGTATTTTTTTCCAACCCTTCACTTTCAGTCTGTGTAGTTTTTTTCATTCTGAGGCTGGTCTCTTGTAGGCAGCATATGTGCCAGTCATGTTTTGTTATCCATTCAGAAAGCCTGTGTCTTTTGATTGGAGCATTTAATCCATTAATATTTAAGGTTATTATTGATGGGTACTCATTAAATTTCCCCCTTTGTACCTGTGTCCCTCTGTCGCTCACTGTTTTTCTTCCTCTTCTTAAAGCAACATCTTTGCATATCTTACAGTGCTGATTTGTTGGATATGTATTTTTCTAGCCTTATTTTATCTGGGAAACTCTTTATTTTGCCTTCTATTTTAATTGAGAGCTTTGCTGGGCAGAGTAGTCTTGGTTTCAGGCCTTCGCTTTTCATTACTTGGAATATTTGTTGCCACTTTCTCCTGGTTTGTAGTGTTTCTGTTGAGAAATGACCTGCCAGCCTGATCAAATCTCCTTTGTATGTCACTTCTTGTTTTTCTCTTGCTGCTTTTAAGATTCTCTCTTTGTCTTTAATACTTGGCATTTTATAATATGCTGTTTTAAATTAATTTACTTCAATCTGGTTAACTTCTTAGTTCCTGTGCCCTACCCTGCATTGCGTTGGGATCATTAAATCAACCCCTGTCTCTTTCCCTGTTGACCTGTCTGTCTTTCTTCATAGTATTTGTGTTCCCTCAACTGTCTGACATTCCACTTTTCCTTACACATGTTGGTTTAACACACTAACTTGTGTTCTTGTTATTTTCTTTTATTTTTATTTCTATTTAATTCTTGTTCAAGTACAGGTTTCTGTCTTATATTACCAGCCCTGACTCCCCAAGTGCCCCCCACCTTAGTTATTGTCCATGTGTCCTTTATACTTGTTCATGTGAGTCCTTCCCCTTTTCCCCTATGATTCTCTCCCCTCTCACCTCTGGACTCTGGCAGCCTGTTCCGTATTTGAGTGTCATTGGTCATATTTTGCTTGCTTGTTTGTTTTGTTGTTTAGATTTCTGTTAACGGTGATATCATATGGTATTTGTCTTTCACCGCCTGGCTTATTTCAGCATGATGCTTTCCAGTTCCATCCATGATGTTGCAAAGGATAGGAGTTCCTTCTTCCTTTCTGCAGCATAGAATACCATTGTGTAAATGTACCATAGCTTCTTGATCCAGTCATTTACCAATGGGCATCTAGGTTGCTTCCAACTCTTGGCTATCGTAAATTGTGCTATTATGAACATCGGGTGCATAGGTTCTTTTGGATTGGTGTTTCAGGGTTCTTAGGATATACTCTTAATAGTGGAATTGCTGGGTCAAAAGGCACGTTCATTTTTCGTTTTCTTAGAAAATTCCATACTGTTTTCCATAGTTGTTGTACCAGTCTGCAATCCCACCAACAGTGAACCAGGCTCCCCTTTTCCCCACAACCTCTCTAGCACTTGTTGTTTGTTTCTTTATGATAGCCATTCTGACTGGTGTAAAGTGGTATCTCATTGTGGTTTTAATTTGCATCTCTCTGATAGCTAGCGATATCGAGCATCTTTTCATGTGTCTCTGGATCCTCTGTATGTCCTCCTTGGAGATATATAAATATGTACTGTATATATTGCAGCCCTACCTCTGCTGAACACAATATCACAGCACTACCAATTCAACTCAGGCAGTACTGCATAGGCCAGGACAACTTCCTGGAAATTAGAAAATGCCAATTTGGCAGTACCATAAAAGTTCCCGAAATTAAGTGAGGTATGCGTATCTTCAGGATCCATGTTCTTAAAGATAAAACTGTCATGGTAAACAGTCTTTTGACCATAACTGACCCCCATTTGGTTGGATATGCGATAGATTTATCTTTAATTCAATTTTTCTCTGTGGACAATTGTAATAGAGCTATGGATTGGTGATACACAGAAAAAAGGAAACTGAACCAGATACTTAATTCCATAGACCATTATCCTCCTTTTGACCACATTTATTAAGGTATTTTTCTCATTCCTGTTTCTCAGAGTATAAATGAGTTGGTTCAGCATAGGTGTTACCACACCACAAAACACTGAAATGATCTTATTGTCATCCTGGAGAGATTAAGAGTGTGAGCACATGTACATGAAGATGCCTGTCACATAGTAAATGATGAAAACAATCAAGTAGGAACTAAAATTTAAAAAGGCACTGAGTCTCACCTCTACAGAATGGATCTTCAGGACAGCCATAGCTATATGAAAATAAGAAAGCACAACAAACCTAAAAAGCAGGAATAGTATTCATACATCATTAGCAAACATCAGGATCTCCTTCACTAGAACATGAGAATGAGAGAGCTTGAAAAATACTCAGAACCACAGGAGATTACAGCACTTTGGTACAACTGGCAAAAATAGAGTAAAGGATCCAAGATGGTGGCAGAATAGATGGAAGATACAGTTACTTTATCTGCTTTCATTGGTTTTATTCAAAATAGTAGTGGAAGTCCTAACCACAGTAATCAGACAAGAAGAAGAAATGAAAGGCATCCAAATTTGAAATAAAAAAGTAAAGCTGTCATATTTATACATGACATTATATTGTATATAGAGAATACTAAAGACTCCACAAAAAATTAGTATAATGGATAAATGAATTCAGAAAAGTAGCAGGAAATAAAATAAATATCCAGATATTGGTTGCATTTTTAAACCAATAATAAACTATAAGAAAAGGTAATTAAGAAAACAATATAATTTACTATTACATCAATAGAATAAATGCCTAGAATTAAAATAAAAATATAAGGAAGTAAAAGACCTGTACTTTAAAAATTAAGACACTGAAGAAAGATAATGAAGAAAATACAGATAAATGGAAGCATATACCACAGTCATGGATAGGACAAACTAACCTCATTAAAATGTCCATATTAATCAAGGCAATCTGTAAAGTCAATACAATTCCTATAAAAAATACCAATGGTGGAGGATCCATGATGGCAGTAAAGTAGATGGAAATTGCACTTACCACTTCCCAGGACAAAACTAGAATTAGACACTAAAATATAGATAAATTAACTTGAATAACCAACTGAGAAATAGTTGAACAGAAGTCTTATAACTAAGTATTTACAGAATGAGCCACATTGAGATTGGTAAGAAGGGCAGAGATGCAAAAAGGGCTGGCCTTGATCCCTTGGACAGTGGCTGAAATTCTGGAGGGATATCTTAGCTGCAACGTTTCCCCCTGAGAAGTGTGGTGTCTCAACCTCATGCCAGGCTCCCTAGCCAGAGCCCCAAAGCTGGGAATGGACATCCACATAACATCTGGCTGTGAAATCCAGAGGGTGTCTGTCCACCAGGGGAAAACAGGAGTCCACTAGCGACATAGGCACATTCTTAAAGGGCAACACACAAAATCTCTTTTGCAACAACTCACCCTGGGCTCTGACAGAGGTAGGGAACAGTGGACTAGAGGTGTTTGAGAAGAGACTGGTTTTGTGGCTCTGGGGAGAAAGCTGAAGGGATAGCTATCAGGACTCATCTGAGTGCTTCTCCCACACCTCAGATGCCATCTTTATTGGGTGAAACATTCCCCTATATATGGCATTAGCCTAGGGGAAAGCAACAGCCCCACCCTCTGGATTCCCTATTACCCCACCTTGCAAAAGTCATGCCTTATTGAGCAATCAGCGGCCTGGGCCGAGGTGTAAAGGTCCAAGCAGACTAGGGGGAGTCAGTGACTAAGTTGCGTGGCTTTGGAACACAGGTCATTTCCTCACTTTCTCATGACACTGACTGGTGCCTCCCCCTCACAGAAGATCCACTTGCCCTGCCCTCTGTACAAACTAAATGGAAATTAAAACCACAGTGAGATATCACCTCACACATTTTAGAATGGTTATCATCAATAAATCAGCAAACAAGTGTTGGTGGGAATGTGGAGAAAAGGGAACCCTTGTAAACAGTTGGTGAGAATGCAGATTTATGCAGTCACTATGGAAAACAGTGTGGATATTCTTCAAAAACTTAAAAATGGAACTGCCTTATGACCCAGTGACTCCTCTTATTGGAATTTAAAGAACAATATAAACGAACAAATAAAATTGAGACAGACTCATACAGAGAACAGACTGATGGTTACCAGAGGGGAAGGGGATGGGGAGATCTGGCGAGAAGGTGAAGTGATTGAGGAATATAGAAGGGGATGTAAAGAGGTGCATAGAAAATATAGCCAATAACATTGTAATAACTATGTACGGTGCCAGGTGGATACTGTAAATTTAAGGGAGAAACACTTTGTAAAGTATATAATTGTCTAACCACTATGCTATACACAAGACTAATACAAAATTGTGTTGAATGTGAACTGTAATTATTTTTTAATATCTAAATGAAAGAATACATTTAGTTACAGTGACATAAGTAGCTTTTATGTCAGCAGACATCTTTCAAGAGTTCCCTCTGTGTGAGGTAGTCTGCTGGGGAAAACAGAGATGACTCAAATATGGCTGCTAAATCCAAGGTCCTATAGACGCCAAAGTACTCCTAGCCTTACTTTTACTATACAGGGTCTAAAGTTCCTCAACTTAAACAATACATAAAAAACAACTTTATCTAATTTCTGTTAAGCTCACAATCATACCTGGGAGTGAAGTGAACTGACCAGACAGAGCATATCATTTGCAGGACCCAGCAAGCATAAAAGTTGTTCTGCAATCATACTATGATGTACACTTTGATCTCCAAAATTCCCCCAAGTAAATTCTTCATAGCACTACCAGATTATTTAAATTGCTAGTAGAAAATAAAGTACACCAATGAAGAACTGCCCATCCAGAAGAAAGTTTCTTCTTTGAGGAAGACTAGCCCTGGTTCCCTATCACTACCACATTTACTACTGACCAGAGTCATTACTATAGGGAACATTTGCTGAAATTCTCATTAACTAAGTTAGGGTGAAAATGAACATTATTTTAATGAGCTAAAAACAGCATATGCCTCAGCCTCCTTGTTTTCTCTTTCCCTAATTGTATTAGTCAATTTAATTACAAAGCTAGGATATCTGTGTAAGTTCTAAAATTAGAAAGTGCTCTTCAACACTGAGGTTATGAATTCTTAAATCACAAGGAAATTATTCAAATTTCCATAATCCCTTCTGGCATTTCAATCATGGTTTCTTTTAACACTATTTAAATATTTTTGGTCTGTAAGTAGAGTATACATTTTTGGCAAACACCAATATTTTTTAGAATTCTCAATATATTAAGGAAAGGACATCTCTTCAAATTTTTCTGTGGCTGGAAACAAAGCAACAGAATTTTGAATACCTCTAGAAGAAATACATTTAAATATTTATATAGGTAAATAAAAACTGCATGCCATAAAATAGCATTTATCTTATTATTATCATGCAGAAAATGAATTTTTAAATAATTTCTTGGACACCAACCATTGATGGTAGCTTTATTATAAGCCATCTCTGTGTAAATAAAAGAAAAGGATATTTAACAAGTAGAAATAAATGTGCATGATTCACCAGCACAGTTAACTCAAGATTTTCCAGCCTTATAGCCACACTGATAGGAAGATTTATTACCACAGCTGCTTGTATTAAACTTCTTTTCCTTGCAGTTGAGGAATCAAATTTCTTCTTGGAGATTAGTCACTTGTGGGGGTGTCGCCAACTGCAAAATGCTTCTGTTATGAATGAGGTGCACTGTGTTGCTGTCCTCCAGCCGTAAGTCAGTGAGTAATTTTCATGTCTTTATGTGTCTTTTCCCGCCTACCATCAGGAACAAATTTTAATGACTTACATAGTCAAACTTTTTTTAGTTGTTACTCAAGCCTAAAACTTCAAATGGTATTGTTTCTAATAACTTGATAACCTCACAAGGAAAGGTAAAGTGACATTTTGACATGTTTACAAGGATGAAATCCAAGCTGAAGGAGAGATCTACAAGAGGCATGAAAGTAAGAAGAAAGGTAACATATCATGGGTGGCTATAACTGTGCCAAGCAGTGTTCTAGGTTCTTCATAGAAATAACCTCATCTAATTCTTTGAACAACCTTGCAAGAGGCTATGCAATTCTCCCATTTCATATATGAGGAAACTGACTTTCTCAAGATTGTGTAGCTTATAAGCAACAGAACCAGAATTCAGGCTTAGTTTCAGCTGACTCCTTTGCTTTCTTTCTGTATTTTTAACATGTGGCCTTTTTGTTATCATGAATTACCAAATTGTATATAGAATTAATATAACTATACAATATTGAGAGATCTGATTCTGTGTTTGAATAAAAAAAACCTGAAGTAAAAAGGGACTTTAATGGGTCATCTGTTTCAATCTCTACCAAAATCATATAAAACTGACAGATGTCTGTCTTTTTCTTTCTAAAAAACACTTTCAGAAACATGTATTCCAAAATTTGCATAGTTGTTTTTTCTTGTTTTGAAAATTGTGTAAACTCCCATTGTGATAACTGGCCATGTAGAGAAGCAGGGACTCATAGTTGACTTGCTGTCTTGGTGTGGTTCAAGGATTGCAAATAAGGAGCCCTGATATTTCAAAACAATTAGAAACCATTGTGAAAGAGAGTAGTGTCATTAGTGATGACGTGGATACAGAGTAGAAACACCCATTTCCCCTGACAGAAAGCCACACAGGGTTTTGGTTTGGACTGGTTAATAGGGAGTCACTTTTATATATATATAATTGATTATGCTATTGCAGTTCTTCCAATTTTTCCCCTTTTCCTCATTTGTATGATACCCTCCTCCCCTCCAGGAGTTCCTCCCTTAGCTCATGTTCATGGGTCATGCGTATAAGTTCTTTGGCTTCTCCATTTCCTACACTATTCTTAACATCCCCCTGTTTATTTTGTTTCTATCATGTGTGCTTCTTAATTCCTGTGTCTTTTCCCCCATTCTCCCCCTTACCCCTCCCAGCTGATAACCCTCCAAATGATGTCCATATCTTTGACTCTGTTCCAGTCCTTGTTACTTAAGTTTGTTCTTTTAGATTCAGTTGTTGATAGTTGTGAATTTGTTTCTATTTAATGTTCATAGTTTTAATCTTCTTCTTTTTCTTAAATAAGTCCCTTTAACATTTCATGTAATAATTGCTGGCTTGCACATCCCTCTTCACAATTTCTGGGAACAACTGTCTTCATGAAATCCTTTTATCTAAGACATTCCCAATAATCCTTTCCATTTTCATTTCAAAGTATATGGAGATAGCAGAATCTGCACATAGCAAGTTTCTGTCAACTGAAGATAGATGTCAATACAATTGAGCAAGGAGTGAGATTCTAGTAAATCCACCAATTGCTTGGTTTATTTCATGTCATTCTGGCTGGTGTTGTTTTTCCATTGAATTGACTGATTACTTTAGCTGCATACATATTTTCTAATTTACCATGCATAAGTGGTTTTAATATGACATAGAAGAACCAAAAAAGGTTGAAAAGCAAAGAAGTATTTCAAGCATTTACAATTGGATTATTGAGCTTAAACTTAAAAATATTACTTATTAATTTGTGGACCAATGTATATAAAGTTGACTATCAATGTGCATTTTTGGTAGGGAGATGCAACATATTTGCCTCTCTTTTGTTCAGGAATAAAGTCAATCATCTAACTATGCCCCTTAATGAGAATAATAATTCTGTTTAGCTCAATGTTAATGATTGTCTTACTTGATTAGATGTAAGTACCTCTAATGAGAATCTAACTGTTCGAACAAATTAATCAGCCTGATTGTATAATATTCTATAGGACAGAAAGCAGAGAGAACCTATGTTTTTATCCTTGGATATACTTGAACAGCTAAGCCTAACCCAGTGAAACAGCTGACACACAATAATTTTATAAAGGTCCAGAACATAAACTCTGACAGGCTATTGAGATGCTGTTTCTCTTATTTCCTCAGGTGGGTAACATTGTGGTTTGTTTTCTTTCCCAGTAATTGAGACACTAAATGAGCAGCCTAAAGAGAGACAATGCCTCAGGGGTGATTGAATTCATCCTTGTGGGATTTTCCCAATAGCCTCAAATCCAGGGTACCTTCATCTTGGACTGCTATTTTTCTACCTGGTCCCAATATTTGAGAATGGCCTTTATTATTGTTATAGTGGGATGGGATTCTTGACTTCATACCCCATGTATTTTTTATCAGTGATTTATTCTTCCTTGATGTGTTACTCTACCACCTGGGAGCCATATACCTCAGTCCAATGCTTCAGAGAATTCCCCCACCATTTCCTATACCAGCTGTTATGCCAAGATGACCACATCTCTCTTTCTAGACATGGCAGAGTCTCCTTGTTATGCTTGTGATAGGTTTGTTGAAATTTTCAATTACCTGCATTACACCATCATTATGAACAATTGGGTTTGCATACAGTTGGCTTTCGGAAACTAGCCAGTGCCTTCCTAGTAATAGTCACATCCAGTATTGCAATTCTTGCTCATTATTATGGACGCAATATCATCAACCATTTTACCTGTGAGATCAAAGCCCTGCTGAAGATAGGCTGCTCAGGCACCCACGTCACTCTGATTCTGAGTCTGGTTATCAGTATATCCAAATTGCCAACGTTTTTCACTTTTATCATTTCCTGCTTCCACACTGTGCTTGCTGTGTGGAAGATTTATTCTGTAGAATCCAGGCTCAAAGCTTTCTCTACCTGCAGATATCATCTAACTGTAGTCACCATATTTTCTGGAACAGTCATGTACATGTACCTGAGGCCTCAGTCAAATAAATCTCAGGAGGAATGCAAATTTTTCTCAATATTTTATGGTGTGGGACTTCCAGCCAAGATGGAGGCATAGGTGGAAACACTGTGCCTCCTCACACAACCAAGTTTAAAGACAACAAAGTTTTAGTAACAAAAACGCAACCAAAACACAGAAAACTGAACTATACGGAAGTCCGACAACAACGAACTGTTCAGTCAGACTGGTAAGAGGGGCAGAGCCAGTGACTGGTGGAGCAGGTCAGGTAGTAAAGGGCAGCCAGACTGACACAGGCACTCAGGCAGCCGTTGGTGGATTCCAGGCGTGGGGTGGTGATGGGCGGACCCAGTGAAGGCACAAGGTGGCTGGCTGACCATGGCCACACATTTGCATGCAGATAAGCCAGGTGAAGGAGCGAGCAGTGAGATAGATCACACAGGCCCCAACACCAGGAAGCAGCAGAGGGGACCACCATTGCCCCTCTCTGACCCTGCCCCCACACGCAACATCACAACCCAGCGACTGAGTTGCCCTGCCCTGGTGAACACCTAGCGCTCTGCCCCTCATACTTAACAGGCGCAAACAGACCAAAACATTATGGATCAAGAAGAACTCAAAGCCCTAGAGCCAATAACTCTAAACAACCAAGAAATAGCCAACCTATCAGATGCACAGTTCAAAACACTGGTGATCAGGATGCTCACAGAACTGGTTGATTTTAGTCACAAATTAGAGGAACAAATGAAAGCTAAACTAATTGAAATGAAGGGAAATGCAGAGGAAACCAATAGTGATGGAAAGGAACCTGGGACTCAAATCCAGGGAGTGGACCAGAAGGAAGAAAAAAATGACCAAACAGAAAAGAATGAAGAAACAAGAATTCAAAAAAATTGGATTCCTAGAGGTGTAGAAACCTCCAGGACATCTTTAAATGTTCCAACATCCAAATTATAGGGGTACCAGAAGCAGAGGAGTGACAAGTGGAAAACTTATTTGAACAAATAATAAAGGAGAACTTCCCCAGTCTGGCAAAAGAAATAGACTTCCAGGAAATCCAGGAAGCTCAGAGAGTTCCAAAGAAGTTGGACCCCCAGAAGGAACACACCAAGGCACATCATACTTACATTAGCCAAGATTAAAATGAAGGGGAGAATCCTAGAAGCAGCAAGAGATAAGGGGACAGTCACCTACAAAGGAGTACCCATCAGACTGTCAGCTGATTTCTCAAAAGAGATCTTACAGGCAAGAAAGGGCTGAAAAGAGGTATTCCAAGTCATGAAAGGAAGGACCTACATCCAAGATTGCTTTATCCAGCAAAGCTTTCATTTAGAATGGGAGGGCAGATAAAGTTCTTCTCAGATAAGGTCAAGTTAAAGGATTTCATCATCACCAAACCCTTATTATAGGAAATGTTAAAGGGGCTTATCTAAGAAAAAGAAGATAAAAAATATGAACAGTGAAAGACAGCAAACTCACAGTTATTAACAACTACACCTAAAACAAAAGCAAACTAAGAGGTCAGCTAGATTAGGAGTTGAACCATAGAAATGAAAATCACATGGAGGGTTAGCAACAGGGGAGTGGGAGGAGGAGAAGGCGGGAGAAGGTACAGAGAATAAGTAGCATAGATGGTAGGTAGAAAATAGATAGGGGGAGGGCAAGAATAATTTGGGAAATATAGAATCTAAAGAACTTGAAACACGTGGACATAAACTAAAGGAGGGGAATAGTAGGGGAGGTTGTATGCAGGGTGGAGGGGAATGAAGGGGGGAAATAGGACAACTCTAATGGCATAATCAATAAAATATATTTAAAAATATATATATGTTTTATGGTGTGGTTACTCTCATGTTGAATCCCCTCATTTACACCTGAGAAATAAAAATGTAAAAGGTACACTTAGGAAGTTAGCCCCTCCAAAAAAGAAAAATCCTAATAGTTCTCTTTAAAACCCTCCAATGTGTAGGAAAAACAATGACAACTTTGTCTGTAAAATTTCAATTTATGTTTTATTAAAATAGGCATGACCAACAAAATCATATGAAACATTCTGTCTATGGTCACCACTAGGCACTCATTAGCAAATTTACCATGAATGTTAATGTTTTGTCAAGCTACATTAAGATCTAAAGCCACGAATGTGCCCAAAATAGTCCACAGAGAGAATAATGGTAGTAGTATGTAAAGGTGAATTCTATAGCTATATTAGCTTATCAGGCAAATTTGCAAATATATTTGTAGTTGCCTCACACAGTTGATAAAATCCACATATAGGCCAGTGGTTATACAATCATATTACAGGATTTATTTCTCGTATCACATCTTAAGAGTCTTCACCAATTTGAACCTAATGGACAAAGGGCCCCACAATTCCCACATTTAAATGAAAGCATCTCATGGCAAAAATGAATCATTTGTATATAAAGCACTTTATTATAGAATGAGTATTTAAATAAATTATTCTACTTTATACTTCCAATTTTTTACTTTAAAGTAGTTTCAATACTATCCATATTAAATATTTTAACCAACATTGTTTCTACAAGTATCAAAATTTTATCACATCAGTTTCATATAGAAAGATCTAAACTAAAATTATTTTTTTGCCTTCCCCTATCTCTCTACTTTCTCTTCCATGATGTGCTTTAGCAACGCTTTGGCCATTTCCACTCATACTTTTCACACATATTCATGAGCTTTCGCATTTCTGTTCTACTCAAGAGTCTCCATGGCCACAATTGTGATTTTTCCCTTCTTTCCTAGTTAATAAGATGTCATATGCATTTTCTATTGTCGTCAGCCAAAATGTATTATACATTTTATATTATGGTTACTTGTTCATTCTTTTTCTCATATTAACTTTGACTAACTTCCTAATTATTCTGTTCTACCATAGTACACTTACAAGGAATTGTACTAATGTCTTCTAAAATTTCCTTTTTTTCCCCAGCCTTATCTTGGGTAGATGGCTATATGATCAGGATATTTTCTATCCTTGGCCTATTTCCTCATTTTCTTAAGGTTTATTAATTCTGAGATGTATATTCAGAGTGATTTTTTCTTTCGTAAGCCTTTACTCCATGAGCAAATGGGAGTGTGGGGTCAGGTTAAAGTCCTCATCAGTTCCACATTGCACTTTGTTGGTAGTTCCATGTATATATTTGAAATTATTTAAACTGTTTTTTATTATTGCTCAATTACAGTTGTACTCATTCCCCCCCACCATTACTCTCTCCTGCTCTTCCCACCCCTCATCTCCTAATTTCATCCTCCCCCCATTGTCTTTGTCCTTAGGTCCTTTATACATATTCTTTGACTTGACCCTTTCCCTTCTTTCTCTTGTGAGCAATAGAGTCAGAAAGCTTGGGTTCAAATCCACTATTTATTAGCTAAGACATCTTTTGCAAATTACTAAAGTTGTCTGTGTATCAACTTTCCCACCCATAAAATAAAGATAATAGTACACTTATTGGCTCTTGTAAATATTAAATTGATAATCTATATAAAGTTCTTGGAGAAGTTCTTGGCACATAGTAAGCAAGGACAACAGCCATAAGTATTAGATATTTTGCTATTTTCTAAAAGCTTCCAAATACTTTAACTTTTTGGTTTCTAAAGTAAATTTTCTTTATGCATCATCCTCTCCAGAGTGTACAATAAGAAGCCTCACCAGCCCAATCTCTAATTTTAGAAACACAGTAATATCATATTTCCCCTTTGGCTCTCACTTTTATGACTTTACTCTTAATCTGGTTGACTCCTCCAGTTCCACTGACCTATGCCTGATATATTTTAAGTAGAGACAGCCCCAAACTTAGAAATGAGTTATGTCCAAAAGTTAACTCATAAGTCATCAGCTTGGAACTCAGAGCACATTTTCCCCACTGAGACAGGGTAGTTACATTCCAAGGGCAGCTCACCAACACCTATTTAGGTCACCATTCTATCACTTATAATATTAAAGGCCCTGGGAGAATTTCTTTAAAATATGTTTATTGAAAGGTAGGTTTTGAACCTCATTTGTATTATAAAAACACAGGCACTGGTAGATGGTATTACTGCTCAAAAAGTGTACAATAAGAATCTGTGCATCCACCCTCATGCCCTGATGGTTACATAAGGAAATATGTGCAACATGTTAGAATGGGATTCAGGAATTTCTCTAGAGACTACAGAAGCAATAACTTGCTACCGTGTATGGGTCACACACAATTTAGAGGACTGCTGATCCTCTGTTTATTTCTTTTTATGTTGTTTCTAATGTTGTACTGCTTGTTAACAGTATACCTGGGATTTTTCAGTCCACAAACATTTGCTAAGTAATTACTGTATGTTAAGAATACAGATCAAAGCCATTTTCTGCTTTTGAGAGACTCGTATTTGAGTTGGGAAGTAAATAAGCACAGTGAAGAGCTACAGGTAATGTGATCCATATTTGTGCAAGTTATAGAGATTAGTTCTAACTGGACAGTCAAGAAATATTTAATAGAAGAGAAGACACCTTTAGTAGAGTATCAAGAGAGGAGTAGTTTGCCAGCTGGATAAGGAAGAACAATTTGAGTGGACACAATGTGAACAAGTATAGAGGTACAAAACCCAATTTGATGTACTTCCAGATACTGCCAACAATTCAATTCTCACAGCAGAGGGTGTGGGAAGTGTTTTGGCAATATTTAAGACTTGAGAGGAAGGTGGTAGTCCAGGTTACGGGGAGACCGTCATGCCATATTAAAGAGCTTGCACTTAATTTATTCTATAGGTCAGCAAACTATAGCTTCAAGCGTCAAGTCTAGCCCTTGACTTGCACAGCCCATGAGTTTAAGAATGGTTCTTAAATTTTTAATGAATGTAAAAAAAACTAACAAGATTATTCAACAAAGATTGTGTTTGGCCTGCAAAACCTACAATATTTTATATCTGACCTTTATGGAAAAAAATGTTTACTGAATGCTGCTACAGGTGGTAGGTGACAATTGAGATTTTTGAGCAGATGATAATATGTTCAGAGTTGTGTTTTTTAAAGGCTCACTTTTACAACACGTGCAATATTGACTGAAGAAGTATGTATAACTTTGGACATAGGGCAAATTAAGGAGCTGCTAACAATAATCTGACACATGATGCAAACTTGAACTAAGACTGTAGCAATAGGATTTGGGAGAAAGTTGGGTTTTTAGAGCATCCTTTCCTTTTGCATTTTTACAAGTAACTTCATTCAAATTCCAAGTGTATTTTGTCAGAGCCAGGGTCTTTAGCACAGATATAATAAAGGGACTCGGGGGGTCAAGTGATCTCAGCCTCAATATCATGTATTTCTTTTGTAATGTTCAATGAGAATAGAGAAATACGGAGAAAACAGAGTCCAAAGTCACCTGGTTGTGTTTTATTTCTATATTACTATCCCCTCTCTGACTCAGAATAGCTTTGAATAGCTTATAAAATTGCATTTTGTTCAAACAAAATGTGTGTGTTTAAAGACTATAAATGTTCTCCAGCTTTTTGCATGATCACTAAAATTTACTGATCACCTGCCACTCCTTTAGTCATACTGTTGCACCTTATACATTGTAAATAGTGACATAATGAGCCTTAATAAAAAGATTTTGAAAAATATTCATTGTAGTGTCAATGACTTCCAGTTTCTAAGCTTTTCTTTGTCCAAATATCATTAACCTTTCTTGTTTTAGAATACCTATCATTTCCTTCTTTTCTCATATACCATAGAAACAAACCCACAGATATAATCATTTTATTTTTATACCCAGATATAATCATTTTATTTTTTATACATACATAAAATAATTATGTTGTACACCTAAAACTTACAAAAGGTTATATGTCTATTATACACCAATAAATATAAGGAAAAGGAAAGAAACCCATAAATTAATGCTTTCTAAGACCATGCAAAAAAAAGTTCTAGAATAATATCTAAATTTTGTTCAAGATATTTTAACAAATATTAACTCATTTGAGCTTCACAATAATGTGAATTCACTTTACAGATGAGAAATTCAAGGATCTGGGAACTGAAAATATTTGTCTAAGGTTGCACAACTGGTAAGTGGTACAAGTAGAACTAAAACCCACCTGTGACACCAAAAATTGTAGATTTTCCACTGTGTTTCAACAGATTCAGAGTTTCTCATCAATATCTTGTTCATGATGCTCATTCACACAAGCTGGGAAGTCTGTTGCTGAGTCACTTTTTCATTTTCTGCTTGTTTTGTGTACACTTATATTAGTTTGTGTCTTTTCCTGAATTAGAGTTGCACAAAGTGCTCTCAAAACTGGCTTAAAGTCACCTTAACCTATTCGAATATTCTCTCAAACACATGGCAGCCTTCTTCTCTCCCTGCACTTAAGAAAATGTCAGTAGCTTTGTTTGCATTTGCTTTTTTCTGTGTTACCCAGACTCTCTTGGTTAATGGCACACATTTATCATTTGCTCTTTTATTTTCCCTATTTATGTTCTAATTTCCTTATTCTTTCCCTGTGCCCTCCATTAGTTTTTTTTTCTAAAGTCAAAAATATCCACTTTTTCTTCAAAGAATTTGGCTTCATTTCTTTCCTTGAGAGCTTTCTTCAAATTATTTTTATGTGTACCAATCTTCTCTAACAGCTTGGAATGAAAGCTAGGCTTCTCCCCCTTGACCTTTCCTTATTTTTCAATTCTTTCTCTTATACGCATTTGCTCATTCTCTATTTACCTCTGCCAAATTTCCCAGCTTTTAAGAAATTAATTTTAGCTATTACCATTACATGATCAAAAAATTTTCTCTCATTTTATATGTTGGACCTCTACTCGTTCTTGCATATAAAGTTTGTCAATTCTACTGGATCATTTCACTTTTATATAAGCATCATACAAAGTGTTAGCATATACTCCCAAATAATCTTTCATGTGTATGTTTTTGCACACAATTTTCTAAGTATTCAGCTTCATTGGTTAATTTCCAGTTATTTCTGGTATTATTCCCTTTTCTGAGATGTAATCGAAATATCTCTGTACTCCAAAACCACTCTATTTTATGAAGAATGGAGAAAAGCACTGCATCCTTAATTTACAAATCCAAGCTGTTCACTCTCCTAGTTGACATCCTTGATCATATTTTCCAATTCAGATCTCCTATTTTTCAAACGTTTACATGATGATACTTGAGAAAAAAATTATCTTTGTTGTAGTCTCCTCCTCTTTTCAATAGCAAGAACCTCAAATAATGGATAAGTACTATAAGCAAGCAACAATGTTATGAATGTAGACAAAACAGATCAATTATTTGTGGATAATAAGAAATGTGAATTATTTCTTTAAGGTAGAAGGATTTGAACTAGGTTTGAAAGCACAGATATGATTTTAAAAAGCAAAATATGGTGTGGGTTATGATCATATTACAAATGGTAGTAAAAGCATGCACACAAGTGTGAATGAATACCATAGGGTAAAATTTCAAAATGACTACTTTCTTTTGGCTGAAATGTAAGCTGCAAATGTCATAAACTATGAAAGGTAAGTTGGGGGGGCATGTGTAGAATATATTGTTGACATGAGAATTTTATATTTTATTCTATAGTGAAGAGTAAGCCATTGGAACTTTAAAATGGGAGTAACATTGACTCTCAAATATTTATTTAAAGAGTAAATGATTATGAATAAAAAATAAGTCTAAAATATTTTCCTTAGGTGACTAGAAAGATATCAATGCTCTGAATAAAAATAAAAGGGACCAGGGGCCTGATGGTTTTAGTAAAAATAAAGTGGGTTCACCTTTGGATATAATTGGACATAAAGTATAAAAAACCATTCAAATCAAGTTGTTTATCAAATAAATACATAGATATATGTAGGTCTAAGAAATTGGAAATAGGGATAAAGATTGAAAGTTTACCACATGGAGAAGATAGTTAAAATATTATGGGTGAGTGAAATCACCTTGCTCAAAATCAAATAAAAAATCAGGAGTACCCATGGAGAATACCCACACTAACAGGGTAGGAAGAGGAGGAAGAAAGTTAAAGATAAAAGGCGTTGTATAGGAATTAAAAGAAGAATGCAGAGCATAAAATATTGAAGCCAAAGTGAGAAAGAATTCAGAAGCGGGTGATTACCAATGCCAAATGTTTCAGATATTCAAAGGAGGATGAGTTCTAAGAAGCATTAGAGTTGACAATTGTGAAGTCCTAAGAAACCTTCAAATATGATATTTCAATAGAATGGGAAGTGCAGAAGCTAGATGACAGACTGAAAGAGAGTGGAGGCAGCGATTGTAGATTACTCTTTAGTGAAGTTTGGCGATAAAGGGAAGATAAGAAGTGAGATATCAGGAGTGAGATATGAATTTATCAGGGTTAGAGGATAAATATTCTCAGAATTGGAAAAATCTTTATGATTGTAGGCATTAAAAAGGAGTTTAAAGTTTGGTACATAGCAGAATGAAAGAGAGGGGGAGAAGGGGAGGAGGGATTGGAAATATAGGGCAAAATTGGTAACATGGAAAGTGAAGATAACTACTGAAGCAATATCCTTTGAAAATCAAGAAGAGGTAGAGTCAGCTAACCATGCATATACAGCAGTTTCCTCTGGCAGGGAAGCAGGTGGGAGTTTCTTGCTCAGAGTCGTAAAATAAAAGTATATAGTTCAGATACAGGAAAGAGTTAAATTTGAAAGGAGAGAAAGGAGCAAAAAAATCTTACTCCTCTCTAATCAACCTAAATTTCTATTTCTCACTTTCGTAGTCCTCCTACTTATGTGTTTTGGACTCCATCTTCAGGAAACCTGTAGCATTTATTTTCTTGTGTGTCTCTTTCCTGCCCTGCACATGTTTATTTAGCAAACCCACATTGTCTTTTGCCTTCAGTAACCACAAGTTTACTCCAGCTGTTTTTTCTTCCTTCCACTCTTAATATTGTTATTTACTCCTTTCTCTATCTCTACCTAATATCTATTTTATTCCTTCCCTCAACATACAACCATCATACAAACACATTAGCTCCTAAAACTCTACATCCTTTTTATACAGACTATTTCTGATTGGTGAAGACAATAGCTTGTATTCAAGAGTTTGAGCTGTGATAGAAAATGATAGCAAAAGAATAGCATAGTGGGGAAAACCTGAAAATGTTTATATGATAAGGGAAAGGGGTCAGTAGAAAAAGGGAGTGGGAATTTAAAAACAAAATAAAACTAAGGCAATATTTTGACACTACAGAAAATGAAAGATTGTGGAAGCCAGAGCACAAGTAGTAGGTCTTTTCTGGTATCACGAGGCTACCTTTCCACTGAGGCAGAAGGGAAGGGTTAGTGATGGGTCAAATGTATGCATGTTTGTAGGAGGAAGTGACAGGAAGTATAAGAGTTCTAACTTGATAATTTTTATATTCCAGGATAGTAGGGAGGTCAAGTACTGAGAATGAAAGAAGTGACGGATTAAAAAATTGGAAGCAGGCTCTTGGAGTTTCCAACAAGTTATTGTGGGAAATGGAGAAGAGAACACTGTAGGAAAACATTGTATTATCAGCTGGAATAGAGGGCCAAAGAGAGCTTGAAAACCATAAATATACAGAAGCATAAACACACAGAACTTTGAGATCTTATTTTTAACAATGCTAAGTAGCCTACATGGAAGAAGAGTTGAATTAATTCAGGTGAAATTGAGATAGAGATGAATTTCAATGTCCTAAGAAAGTATGTTGTGTTTGAAAATGACAGGAGTTTGCTATGGCTGAAAGCCATAGCAATGTATATGAACATGGAAAAATTAATCAGGGACTTAGTAATTGATACTCTCACATTCCTTTGGCAATGGGGATCCATTGGAGGTTTTTGAGCATGAAAATGACTTGATCAGACCTGGGTTTTGAAAATGTCACTAAAGAATATCTAAAGGATAGAAAAGGAATAGATGGAGGCAGAGAGGTCATATAAGAAGTTATTTCAGAGGCAATACAGTCAAGATGGCAACATAGGCAGACATGGCTTAACCTCTTCCCACAGCCACATCAAAATCACATCTAAAATATGGGCCAATCATCAGTCAGGAACATCAGAAGTCGAGTTGAATGGAAATCTGACAACTATGGAATTGAAGAAACCACATCTACCCAGACTGGTAAGAGGGACACAGATTTGGAATGGACTGGCCCCACACCCATGTGGATAAAAATTCATGAGTGATATCTTGGAAGCAAGGAGTCCCAGACCCACACCAGGCCCACTGGACTGGGATTCCAGTGTCAGGAAGATAAGGCTTCACAACTTCTGACTGTGAAAACCAGTGGCTGTTGAGTAAGTGGAGGAGGCTGCTGGGGCCCTAAGCAGTTCCTCTTGGGGAACCCGCACGTAGTCTCACCTACTCAGAGTCACTCCCTCTGAGCTCCAGCACCAGGGTGGAAGCTTGAAACACACCAGTGGTATATAGGGAGAAAGTGAAGTGCCTGGCATCGGGGTGGGCAGAGGCCATTGTCCCTTCACTGAGCCCGCCCCCCACAGAGCCAGTAGGCTGGTGGCACATCTGAGACTCCATCAACCTGGCTAATGCTCTGCAACCCACCTTGGAGATACACAAAGATCTACTCCACTCAATTTATGGCCTACCCAGGCTGCTTTTCCCCAAGAATGTCTGGTTTTGGCTCTTAAATTCCATCAAACAAGTGACAGCAGGCTTCAGGAAGCCTTCATGGCAGCCAGATTATAGTCACGGCTTGGCTTCACCTGGGAATCTCCAATTCCACCACAGGTAGCAGCCATCTAAGATGGCTTTATAGCTCATGTGGGGTGGCCCCCAGCAAAACACAGGTGGAGGCTGACCTGGGCCTGCACCACCCAAGAAACCCTAGAACCAATACACCCAGTGGATAGCTATAGACCATGTCAGAGCATCACCACCCTGCCCCTGCACAGCTGATCTTCCACAGAGGGTTGAGTTTTGTGGTCAGTGGTCATAACCAATCCTTGCAGAAGACTGGCCCAGGTAAACCCTTCTTACTGATCTGCTGAGAGCAACCAAGGCTCAACTACAAAAGGAGGGTATACGGAGCCCACACAAAGGGCACACCACGAGTACCCAGCTTGGGTGATAGGGGAGGCTGTGCCACTGGACCCTACAGAACACCTACTACACTAGGCCATACTACCAAGACACAGAATCAAAGCAGCTCTACTTAATATATAAAAACAAACCCAGGGAAGCTGCCAAAATGAGAAGACAAAGAAACATGGCCCAAATAAAATAACAAATCACGACTGCAGAAAAGAACTAAACAAAATGGAGATAAGCAATCTATTAGATGCAGAGTTTAAAACACTGGTTATGAGGATGCTCAAGAACTTAGTAAAGACTTCAGCAACCTAAAAATGACCCAGTCACAAATTAAGAATGCACTAATTGAAATAAAGATCAATTTACAGGGAAACAACAGTAGAATGGATGAAGCTGCTAATCAAATCAATGATTTGGAACATAAGAAAGCAAAAAGCAACCACGCAGAACAAGAAGAAAAAAGAATCCCCCCAAAATGAGGGTAGTATAAAGAGCCTCTGGGATAACTTTAGGAGGTCCAACATTCCTGCCTCATAGGGGTTCCAGAAGGAGAAGAGAGAAAGCAAGAAATTGAAAATCTATTTGAAAAAAATAATGAAAGAAAACTTCCCTAATTTAGTGAAGGAAATAGACATGCAAGTCCAGGAAGCACAGAGAATCCCAATTATGATGGATGCAAAAAAGGCCCACTCTAAGACATATCATTATTAAAAATCCAAAGGGTAAAGATGAAGATTCTCAAAAGCAAGAGAAAAGTTACTGGAAGGTTTCCAGATGGGAAGAGGGAGAGGGAGAATGGGTGAAGAGGTCAGCGGATCAAGTACAAATAGGTAGTTACAGAATAGCCATGGGGATATAAAGTACAGTAGGAAATGGAGTAGCCAGTGAACTTGTATGCATGACCCATGGACATGAACAATGATGGGGAGATTGCCTGAGGGGGTGGGGGTGCTAGGTGGAGGGGGTCAAAGGGGGAGAAATTGGGACAATTATAATAACATAATCAGTAAAATATAATTTAAAAAACAGAAGTTATTTCAATCATATAGATGAGAGGACCTGCATAGAAGTGGGCACAGAGAGGAAGAAATGGATTAGAGAGACCTACAGAGACATTTGGTTGAGCATTGTTTGAGAAAACTTGGTGACTAAGTGAGATTTTTATTTATATGAATTGTTATATTTCTTCCTACAGATCCTTCTTTATTACTGTACCCTATGGCTGGTAAGTGATCCTTTTTCTTGTAGAAGCTGAAGGGGACAAGTTTAGTAGTAAATGTATCCAAAGATTATAGAGTATTCTGGAAACTGGAGCAGTTTTTAATTTTTTTATTGTTGTTCAGTTATGGTTATCTCAGTTTAATGGGGGAAAAAACATGGGCTTTGGATTAGTCCTGGGTTCTACACCAATCTTCACCACACCACTATCTGCGTGATTTGGTACAGTTAACTTTACTTAGCCTTCATTTCTTTCTCTGTACAATGAGGATCTATTTTTCATAGCTCTTGTTAGAATTAAGGGAAATACTGAAATATGTACAGAAGGTGAGTAGTTTGAGCACTTACTGGTACAAAGTAAATGTTTAGTAATGGTAGCTAGTCCTGCTTCCATTGTTTTTGTTGCCATTAGTGTTCTTGTTATTCTTTGTGTTCATGTAGTCCTTTTTTCAGATTCTGATGCTCCCTACAGAACTAGCTTCACAGTGTCACAAATGGCTCCTGACTTCTTTGCACTGAAGACATACCAAGTCATACTGTATATTGGTGACTCCCAAATATGACTAAATAGGCCACAGTGATTTAAGCATCCTACGTGCTACAGGTTACATGGTGTGGAGGATCCTCCATTCCCCTAATCCACTAATGAGCCAACTGTTATTACTAGGTTCACACCAATGGCAGAGGTTGTCCCCCTAGTCATATTGTATTTGTCTGGCACATAAATCATATCACATAAAGATGGCTTCTAAAATTTGTGTATTTAATGGTGACCATATGGTATATACAAATAAACCTCAATACGTTATCTATGAATGTTATATTCATATTTCCCTAATCATGTCTCACACAACTACCTGCAAAAGTACCAACTGAATAAAGCCCCTGAAATTCCATCATCTGAGGACCTCCTTCAAAAAAATCCTAACAGGCAATACCTACCTAACTACATATAATCAGCTGTCCCTGAAATGACATCTGCCAATTGGGTGGCTGCCAACAGACACTGCCCTTCAAATAACCTTTGATATGTGGTTGTACCTCTAGTTACTCCCTGTGAATGACAGAAATCCTGCCACATAGTGGCTCTCCTCAGATCATAATTTAACAGAAATAAAATGTTTGGGGTTCCTTCCTTGGGAATCCATTAGATTGTTGCTTCAAATAATCATTTTCCTAGAACTAAGGCTTAACTTTAAGTAATAACCCAAGTTAGAGGTACAAAATAATTTATGCTTGAAAAGGGACCAAACTATCAGGTATGTCCCAAAATTTCCCTTCAGCATCAGACCTGAGGCACTAGGTTTATATGACCTCTAACAAGACCTTATTAGGTGCTCTTGACAGTGTTCTCAATCAGTTAAATATTCTAGACTATCCCCTTGCCCAAGCTAAAACTGCGTAAATGGCATTCTCCATGCTCATATTTTCTTCACTGTACTGTGGAACCATTTGCAATTTCCCAGACTTAGGGCAAAATGAAGTTGTGGAAAGAGGAGAGAAAAGTGACCTATCAATGGCTGATCCTTACCTCATCTCTCTTTAAAATATATACAAGACTGCTGTCATAAAGAAAAATGCCCACATGATGGAGACCTTTAAAAAGTATGAAGAGTCTGGTTGGCTAAAATAGGAGCAAGGAGTTTTAAGCAACAAAATAGGAATACACATTCTGATAAAAGCAGGCAGACATTCTGTTAGACTCCAGATTTCAAGGATAGTTATGACAGCAGGACCCAATCATCTTACTATTTGAAGAGTAGCTTATGGGATATAATATTAAAATAAACTCTTGTAGCAATTTTAATATATTCTGTAAGCAACAACCAAAAAACAATTCACAAGGCTACTCTCAGAGGCAAGGCCAGGTAAACTATGACAAGGAGTGTCTCCACTGTAGTCCTGAGAAAGTTTGTCTTGCTTTCCTATAGTTCCCTATGTTTCTTTGCCCTTGAGGCACATCAAGGATAGACTATCACTTCCTAATATTCTTCCAGGACAGATTATTTCATTTCATCTCCTGTTAGTATACAATGCAAAGAACCTGGGAATAGTGGTGAATTTTAAGCATTTATACACTCCAGTAAACAACCCCACACAACCTTATGGCTGTTTTTCACTATAAAATGGGACCTTAGAGCTTTTCTGATATCCACATGTGTGTTTGTATATGAGTGTGTGTTTACATGCATGTGTGTAAATAGTAAGTAGCAAGCAAAAACAAGGCAGTGTCCTATCAAAACTAAAGCAGTGAGTTTCTACTGAGTGTGATTCTCTATCCTCACTCTGGGCAGAATCATGTGACCCTCTTGTTTGCCAAAGTTAAATAGCCACTAATATCTATGAAATTGCATAGCACTTCCACTCTAGAGTAATCAAATAACCAGTAGCTGAACCCCAGGAACTCAATTGTGTGAACACTAGAGGACTTACTTCTAATGGTAGAATAAAATCGATTACTCTAATACAGACTACATGGGACCAACTGGCATAGAAGGTAGTGTGAGGCTATGCATGGGAGTTTGAGTATGTCATTCAAATATAACTTTTGTCTCAATTTTATGAGATCATATGGAATATTATTCAAGAAATACTAAACTATATCTGGAACTCTACATAAAACAAAGGGTTTGACACTGTAATTGAAATGGCAAAATACGCTTTCATCTTTAGTTTTTTTAATACAGCAATTCACTGTGTGTCTACTTGAAAATCCAAATTGAAGAATAACTGGTCCCCCAGGAGCTTGTTCAGAAAGCCAGAAATGAGGGAGTGCTATTTTCAGTCCTATATCATCATTATCATTATTTAATTTCTAGTGGTTAGGCAAAATGTTTCCAGCATGGAATGTTAGAAGGCAGGCAGATGAATCTCTTCCACAGCTTTTTATTGATCTGTCACTTGTGCTTTGTTTTTTTTTTAAGGAAGATGCTGGGGAAAATAGCTAATAATAAGTAGTATCTATTTACTGAGAGGAGAATAGTGGGAAATGAGCAAGTCTATGAGGCAGAGAAGGGGTATGGTAGGTGAGGTTTTGGCATGGGATGAGAGTGAGGACAGTGGATGGCAAGGAGAGTAAGGCAAATATAAGTCCCATTTTGGAAACTGTGAGTTTAAAGTATCTGACATATATTCAAGTGGCTATACTTGTATATGCAGTAACTGGTTGGATATATATCTGAAACTCAGATGAAAAATCTGGAATATAGATTTGGGGATCTATATACAGAGGATAGTTGAAAGTATATATGTCCCTTTCAGTTGGTCCCTTTAATATCTCTTCTTGTGCCTATGGCCCAGTTAGCTCTGCCTAAAGAGGCCACATTTGACTCAATTCCTAATCAGTATTTAACCTTTTTCTTCATGATCCCTAACCCAACCCAGGCCCTCGTGGCACATAGATAAGATGACTGGTTAAAATTATTTGCATCCCACTCTTCTGATATTCACAACTCTTAACATCTAACAGCACAAGGGTGCCCTCCAGTGCTCACCATGATGCATTCAGGGGCAAAGAAAGTAGTTAAGAACGTTTGTTTTTAGCCATCATCACTCTCACTTCTGGGGAAATTCACTAGCAATATACAGCCCCAAACTAGAAAAGATTCTAGCTACTTTAGATTCTTGTAGGACATGAAGAGATTCAGGCAAGCCCTGACAATTAGAGCATAGCCTATAGTCTTATTTGTTGAATAGAAAAAGAATAGGCCCTACAGTCTGGGTTCTCAGTTAGTCTCAGAGTAAACTACAAGATGGATTAATCAAAATGCCTTTTTTTTCACAATGTTAATACAGGTGTGTAAAACTATAGGAATAGAGGAACGCATACCACAGGCCTTCCGGTCACACTCATCTCTGAATAGGTACCAAAGCAAGACTAACCACTTTGTTCACAGGTATCACTTCCACCACTGAAAACTTCTTGGTATAATAAAGAGGGTGAAAGTGGAAGGTGCACTCTCCATTCTTATCTGCCAAAGGCAGTATGGAGGACATTTCGTGACATGGGATTCTGGATGGTACTCTCTGGCCTTTCCAACTGGTAACTAGATTCCAAGGTCATCCTAGTTTAAATGGATACTCTTTTAGATAATCCAATTCATCTTGAGATGGATAGAAATAATTGAATTGACATGCTTGTGAGAAAACATGGGGAAAAGACAGTATTATCAGTGTGTTACTGCTCATCTATTACCTTTACAGATGAAGCTCCAAATCCCTCGCTATATCCTAGGAAAACCTGTGCTCTTTATCTTATTTTGGATTTCTGCCTTAAGTTCTAGTTATGCCCTGTATGATCCTTTACTATCTGCCACTTCCTTATCTCAGATTTCAGACAAGTGTGCCACTTCCCAGGAGGTATTTCCAAAAGTAAAGGCAAAACTGCATGTAAAAAATTATTATCTTAGTTATTGTCCATGTGTCCTTCATAAACATGAATAAGTATGAAGGACACATGGACAATAACTAAGATGGGGGGTGGAGAGGGGAGGGGGTGGGGAGCACTGGGGGGGCAGGGCTGGGGATACAAGAAAGAAAACTGTACTTGAACAAAAGTTAAATAAAAAAATTTAAAAAAAAAACTTGGTCCCTGATTGCTGTAGCTCAGTAGATTGAGTGTGGGCCTGCAAACAAAAGATCGCCGGTTCAATTCCCAGTCAGGGCACATGCCTGGGTTCCAGACCAGATCACTAGTAGGGGGTGGGTGAGAAGCAACCATACATTAGTTTTTCTCTCCCTCTCTTCTTCCCTTCCCATCTCTCTAAAAATAAATAAATAAAATATTTTAAAAAATTAATTAAGTTGGGGTCTGGGGCCCATGATTATGTCAACCACTTGAATTGTTTCTCTAAACCTAAGGCCAAGTTCTTTTAATAACATATAGGTAACAATTTGTGGCAGAAGTTCATTAGGCCCTTGTACTAGTCTTATATAAAATAGAGAGTTCTGCCTCTTCCGAGAATTAAGTCAGCCTCATGGCAATAAGCTTCTGACCACAGCTATTAATTCAGGACTACTCAGATCACTTGGTCGAAGCATAGTTTCTTCCAAAAATCTTTTTAAAGATATAATTTACATACAATAAAATTCACCTATTTTGAATACATTTAGCTATGAGTTATGAACAGTTTATATACCACATATAAGTCACAACCACCACAACCAAAATATCAAATATTTTAATTTACACCAAAAAGTTCCCTAGTGCCTCTTCCAGTCAACCAGCTAGCTCTCTACTCCAGTCCTCAGGCAACCATGAATCCACTTTTGTCACCTAGAGTATATTTCTTGTTTCTGGAGTTTCATATAAAAGTATACATTATATACTCTTTGTATCTATGTTCCATAATATAATGTCTTTGAGATTTGCCCCATGTTTTTACATATAATTATAGCTTTGATTTTTCATTGCTAAGTAGTACTCCATTTGATGGATATATATATAAAATGATCCATATATATTTATATATATAATGGATCATATATAATCCATATATATTTATGATCCATATATATAAATGGATCATATATATATATATGTATATATAATTTCTTGTCAATTCAGTTGTTAATAGAAATTCAGGATGTTTCTACATTTTGAATATGTTCAACCCAACTGTTATAAATATTCATTTGCAATTTATTGTGTGGAAATATGCTTCCTTTTCCTTTCAGTAAATACCTAGAGGGTAAATTGCTGGGTCAAAAGGTAGATGCAAAAAAAAGTTTAAAAAAAAGGTAGATGCATGTTATTTTATGAGAAGTTATTTTATTTTATTTATTTTTTAAAATATTTTATTTATTTATCTTTAGAGGGGAAGGGAAGGAGAGAGGGAGAGAAATATCAATGTATGGTTGCCTCTGCCGAGGACACACAATGTATCGTGTGTCCCCTGCCGGAAAGTGGCTTGCAACCCAGGCATGAGCCCTGACTGGGAATCGAACTGCGATCCTCTGGTTCGCAGGCCCTTGCTCAATCCACTGAGCTATACCAGCCAGGACCGAAGTTATTTTAAATTAATTTATTTTTATTTTATTGTTGTTCAATTACAATTTCTGCTTTTACCCTCAGTGACTCACCCCTACCTCAGCCATCCCCACCTCCCTCCCTTACTTCCAATCCCCCTTGGTTTTGTCCATGTGTCCTTTATAGCTGTTCCTGAAAACACTTCTGCCCTTCCCCCCATTACCCCCCCCCCCACCTCTCCTCTGGTTACTGTCAAATTGTTCTTTTTTTTGCATTTTTTAAATTTATTTAATTGTTTTTCAAATACAGTTTTCTGTCTTTTACTCCCATTCCATCCCAGCCCACCCCCACAGTGCTCTCCACCTCCCTCCCACGTCCACCCCCCTTAGTTGTTGTCCATGTGTCCTTTATACTAGTTCCTGTGAATACTTCCCCTTTTTCCCCTGAAATTTCCTCCCCTCTGGTCACTGTCCCCCTGTTTTCTGCTTCAGTGTCTTTGGTTATATTTTGCTTGCTTGTTTGTTTTGTTGTTTAGCTTTCTGTTAAAGGCGAGATCATATGGTATTTGTCTTTCACTGCCTGGCTTATTTCACTCAGCATGTTTTCCAGTTCCATCCATGCTGTTGCAAAGGGTAGGAGCTCCTTCTTTCTTTCTGCTGCATGGAATTCCATTGTGTATATGTACCATAATTTTTTGATCCATTCATTTACTGAAAGGCACCTCGGTTGCTTCCAACTTTTGGCTATTGTAAATTGTGCTGCTATGAACATTGGGGTGCATAGGCTCTTTTGCATTGGTGTTTTAGGGTTCTTTAGGGAACTACCTCCCACAAGATCAGTTCCCCAAAGTACAGATTCTTAAAAGGTCATGTACATGTAAGATATTTACTGGGGATTGCTCTTAGCAACACTTGTGAAGGAGTGAGGGAAGCAGGACTGAGGACAAAGAAAAGCTGAACTGTGTTGTAGTCACACTGAAGGATACAACAAATCTTACAAAAAGCTCTATGGCTGGGATGGACTTGGAAAGTTGACATACACTGAGGCAAGGAGGCTGCACCTGTATACTTCTACTTCAACTAGTCAATGGATACAGGATGCTCCTGAAAAACAAGTAATGATATTAAAACAGATAGCTCCATTTTTCTGAAGACAATTTTTGATGAGGAGTTCAGCTATTAGTTATCAACATGCAAGGCAACTGGTATCAGGAGTAATAAATGCCTTTATCCTGAGAAGAAAAATTAGGTAAATGAACTGCATATACAGTATCCACTACACTACACATGCATTAATATGACAACCTATTTCATTCCTTCCTAAATACTTTTTTCCCAACTTGAATTCATGTCCATGCTTCTAGCATGATATTCTATTCTAATCCCTTGTTTGTGAGCTAATTTTAACTGCTTCCACATCAGATCTCAGATATTCCTTGTTAATTAGAAGCTATGGAGAGGGTGTCTACCTCATTATTCTAGATACCTCAGTAGCATGCACAATAACAACTTCAAGTTTACCTAAGTTACCCAAGATGGGTGTCCAACAAGGCCTTACATCCACAAATACTCCATATGAGTTTGGAGTGAATCCAGCAAAATTCACATCCAAAAGAACCAGAATGTTTAGGTTGTAGGGTTTTGCACCTTTTCTGGATCTAATGAGATGTGGCAGTGAATAGTTTAAACTGTGGTTGATAAGGGAAGCTGGAGGCCACAGCCAGGAAATCAGCACCCATCATTGAGTCTGAGGTGTAAGGCAAGGCCGTAAACTGTCTAGGTGGCCAGCCTGCCTATCTATACCATTTGAAACAATCTCTTTATTAAATGTGTCTTTTTTATTTGAAGTGTTTTACAGAGGTCAAAATGAGAAAGCTGTGGTCAAAATGATAGAGCTCTTGCCGTGGCCTGTGTAGCTCAGTTAGTTGGAGTATCATTCCACAAACTGAAAGCTCATAGGATTGATTCCTGGTTAGGGCACATGCTTAGGTTGTGGATTTGTTCCCTAGTTGGGGTGTATACAAGAAGCAGCTGATCGATGTTTCTCTCTCACATTGATGTTGCTCTCCCACTATCTCTCCCTCCCTTTTTCTCTCTCTCTCTCTCAAATGAAAACAAATAAACAAACAAAACTCCTGACAGAGCTCAATCAGAAATCCAGAGAAAAATGTCTAGAGAATAAGGGGGATAATTGGTAACAGAAAGATATTATGAAATATAAATAAATAAAATTGATTGGTTTCCTCTGACATCACTCATTAATTATCACATATAGTTATATCACATATGGTTATTTGATCACTATATCACATATAGTTAATTGATTAACTTACTGGAGATTCACATTTTTCTCATATTTAAGGTAAGACTATGAATACAGTACCCATTTCCAAGAATTATTATTGGGATTTAATGAATTAACAAATATGAAGTTATTTGGCTTCACATTAGTGTCTGATTTCATATGGAACTATAAGATAGGTCATCCTGAAAAGGACACTTCATTTTGTGTTCATAAATATTAGTTCCTTATTTACTCCTATATTTTTTGTAGTAGCTTGGTCTCATGGTTTGTCTATTAATCAACTGTGAGGTGCTCTCATAAGGTTTTTTACCTGATCAATAGCCATGAGATACATGTCCTTCTTTGGTTAAACACTTTGTGGTTCTTTTTATTAATATTATTTTTATTTAATTCTTGTTCAAGTACAGTTTTCTGTCTTATATTCCCATCACTGGCCCCCCACTGCTCCCCACCTCCCTCCCATTTCCACCCCCCACCTTAGTTATTGTCCATGTGTCCTTTATACTTGTTCATGTGAGTCTTTCCCCTTTTCCCCTGTAATAATTTCCAATCGCCCCTCTGGACCCTGTCAGCCTGTTCTGGATTTCAGTGTGTTTGGTCATATTTTTGCTTGCTTGTTTGTTTTGTTGTTTAGATTCCTGTTAACGGTGTATCCTATGGTATTTGTCTTTCACCGCCTGGCTTATTTCACTCAGCATAATGCTTTCCACTTCCATCCATGATGTTGCAAAGGGTAAGAGCTCCTTCCTTTCTGCTGCATAGAATTCCACTGTGTAAAGGTACCATAGATTTTTGATCCATTCATTTACTGATGGGCATCTAGGTTGCTTCCAACTCTTGGCTATCATAAATTGTGCTGCTATGAACATTGGGGTGCATAGGTTCTTTTGGATTGGTGTTTCAGGGTTCTTAGGATATATTCCTAATAGTGGAATTGATGTGTTGAAAGGCACATTAATTTTTAGTTTTCTTAGAAAATTCCATACTGTTTTCCATAGTGGTCGTACCAGGCTGCAATCCTACCAATAGTGAACTAGGGTCTCCTTTACCCACAACCTCTCCCGCACTTGTTGTTTGTTTCTTTGTTTATGATGGCCATTCTGACTGGTGTTAAGTGGTATCTCATTGTGGTTTTAATTTGCATCTCTCTGATAGCTAGCGATACTGAGCACCTTTTCATGTGTCTCTGGATCCTCTGTATGTCCTACTTGGAGAAAGGTCTATTCAAGTCCTTTGCCCATTTTTTAATTGGGTTGCTCATCTTCTTTGAGTGAAGTCATGTGAGTTCTTTGTATATTTTGGAGATTAAACCTTTGTCTGAGGTATCATTGGCAAATATGTTTTCCCAAACACTTGCTCCTCTTTATCTTACTACTGTTTTCCTTAGCCATGCAGGAGCTTTTAATTTTGATGAGATCCCATTTGTTTATTCTTTCCTTTATGTCCCTTGCTCTAGGGGACATATCAGTAAAAATATTGTTGTGTGGAATATCTGAGGTTTTCCTGCCAATGCTCTCCTCTAGGGCTTCAATGGTTTCATGGCTTATATTTAAGTCTTTTATCCACCTTGAATTAATTTTGGTGTATGGTGTAAGTTGGTGCTCGAGTTTCATTTTTTTGCATGTAGCTGTCCAGTTCTCCCAACACCATTTGTTGAAGAGGCTATTTTTACTCCATTTTATGTCATTGCCCACTTTGTCAAATATTAATTAACTGTAGAGAGTTGGATTTAATTCTGGGCTCTCTGTTTTCTTCCATTTGTCTATGTGCCTATTTTTATGCCAGTACCGGGATGTTTTGATTACAGTGGCCTTGTAATACAGTTTGATATCAGGTATTGTGATCCCTCCTACTTTGTCCTCCTTTCTCAAAATTGCAGCTGCTATTTGGGGTCTTTTATTGTTCCATATAAATTTTTAAAGTGTTTGTTCTATGTCTGTGAAATATGCAATTGGTACCTTAATAGGTATTGCATTGAATCTGTAAATCGCTTTGGGTAGTATGGACATTTTGATTGTGTTAATTTTGCCAATCCATGAGCACAGTATATGTTTTCATTTGTTTGTGTCTTCCTTGATTTCTTTCTTCAGTGTTGTGTAGTTTTCTGCATACAGGTCTTTTACCTCCTTGGTTAGGTTTATTCCCAGATTTTTTTTTTTTTTTGCTATATTGAATGGGAATATTTTCTTGATTTCTGCTTCTACTGTTCATTTTTGGTATACAAAAATGCCTTTGGTTTCTGCATTTTGACTTTGTATCCGTCTGTTTTGCCAAATTCATTTATTAGTTTGAGCAGTGTTTTGGTAGAGGCTATAGGATTTTCCATGTACACTATCATGTCATCTGTGAATAATGCCAATTTTGTTTCCTCCTTTCCGATTTGGATGCCTTTTATTTCCTTTTCTTGTCTGATTGCTGTGGCTAAAACTTCCAATACTATATTGAATGGAAGTGGTGAAATTGGACAACCTTGTCTTGTTCCTGATCTTAGTGGAAAAGCTTTTAGTTCTTGACCATTGAGTATGATGTTGGCTGTAGGTCTTTCATACATGGGATTTATTATATTGAGGAGTGTTCCCTCTATTCTAAGGGAAGAATAGGGGTTACCTCTTCCTGAAAAGCTTTGTAGAATTCTCCTGAGAAACCATCTGGTCCAGGGCTTTTGTGTGATGGGAGTTTTTTTTTATTACTGCTTCAATTTCATCTGCTGTTATTGGCCTGTTCAGGTTTTCTGCTTCTTTTTTATTGAGTTTTGGAAGATTATATTTTTCTAGAAATTTGTCCATTTCACGTAGGTTTTCAAATTTCTTGGCATACAGTTTTTCACAGTAATTTCTTGCAATCCTTTCTATTTCTGTGGTATCAGTTGTAATCTCTCCTCTTTCATTTCTGATTGTGTTTATTTGGGTCCTCTCTCTTCTTTTCTTTATGAGCGTACTTAAAGGCTTGTCTATTTTGTTTATCTTTTAAAAAAGCCAACTCCTGTATTTGTTGATCCTTAGAATTGTGCTTTTAGTCTCTATGTCATTTAATTCTGCTCTGATCTCGGTTATTTCCTTCCTTCTAATTGCTCTGGGCTGTCTTTGTTGTTGTTCCTCGAGTTCTTGCAAGCATAGCGTTAGGTTGTTTGTTTGAAATGTTTCTATCTTCTTTAGGTAAGCCTGTATTGCTGTGAACTTCCCTCTCAGGACTGCCTTCTCTGTGTCCCATAAGTTTTGGCTTCTTGTGTGTTCATTTTCATTTGTTTCCAGAAACTTTTTGATTTCTTCCCTAATTTCAATCTTGACCCATTCGTTGTTTAATGGCATACCATTCAGTCTCCATGATTTTGGGTGTTTTGGGTTTTTTCCTGTGGGGTTGGTTTCCAATTTTAGTCCCTTGTGGTCAGAGAAAAATGCTTGGTATGATTTCAGTTTTCATGAATTTGTTGAGACTCGTTTTGTGTCCTATCATGTGATCTATCTTTGAAAATATTCCGTGTGCATTTGAAAAGAATGTGTATTTAGCTTCTTTGGGATGAAGGGCTCTCTATATATCAGTTAGGTCCATTTCATCTAGGGTGTCGTTTAATGCTGCAATATATTTGTTGATATTTTGTTTGGAAGATCTGTCCATTTTAGACAGTGGGGTGTTAAAATCCCCTACTATAATTGTGTTGCTCTCAATATCTTTCTTGAGGTCCTCTAAGATTTTCTTTATATATTTGGGTGCTCCTATGTTGTGTGCATATATATTTACGATGTTAATATCTTCTTGGTCGATTTTTCCCTTGAGTATTATAAAGTGACCTTCTGGGTTTCTCTTTATGGCCCTTTTTTTGAAGTCTATTTTGTCTGATATGAGAATTGCTACCCCGGCTTTTTTTTCTTCTTATTTGGTTGGAAAATTAGTTTCCATCCTTTTCACTTGTGTAGGTGTTTTATCCTGAGGTGGGTCGCCTGTCAGAAGCATATCTGTGGGTCATGCTTTCTTATTCATTCAGCTATTCTATGTCTTTTAATTGGTGCATTTAATCCATTTACATTTAAGATTATTATTGAAAGGTACTTATTCATTGCCATTTATGTACCTGTGTTCTCCGTCTCTCTCTTTTCCTTCCTTTTCTTAAAGCAGCCCTTTTAGTAATTCTTGTGGAGCTGGTTTGGTGGAAGCGTATTCTTTAAGACTTCTTTTGTCTTGGAAGCTCTTTAGTTGGCCTTCTATCTTGATTGAGAGCCTTGCTTGGTAAAGTAGCCCTGGTTGTAGGCCTCTGGTTCTCATTACTTGTAATATTTCTTGCTATTCTCTTCTTGCTTGGAATGTTTCCCTTGAGAAGTCATTAGCCAAGCTTATTGAGTCTCCCTTGTATGTTACTTCCTTTTTCTCCCTTGCTGCCTTTAGGATTCTCTCTTTGTCTTGGAATTTTGCCATTTTAATGATGATGTGTCTTGAAGTGGGCCTCTTTGTGTTCCTCTTGATTAAGACTCTCTGTGATTCTTGGATTTGTGTGACTTTTTCTCTCATCAAATTAGGGAAGTTTTCCATCATTACTTTTTCAAATAGATTTTCTATCCCTTGCTCTTCTTCGTCTCCTTCTGCTATTGCTATTATTCGGATATTATTATGTTTCGTATTGTCTTGCATTTCTCTTAATCCCTCCTCATTTTTTCTGAGCCTCTTTTTTTTACTTGTGCTGTCTGGGAGATTCTTTCTGCTCTTTCCTCTAACTCACTGATGTGGTCTTCTGCCTCATCGATCCCCCTTTTCATACCTTCTACTGTGTTCTTCAGTTCAGAAATTATATTCTTCTGAACTATATTTATATATTTGTTGATGGTTTCTATTTCCTTTTTCATGTTGATATAGTTTGCAGTGAATTCATTGTAGCTCCCCTGTAGTTTCTGGTATCTCATTGTAAGCTCTTTGAATTTACTAATAACTAGTGCTTTTAATTCAATATGTGATAGTTGACTTGCCTCTGTTTCATCTAGCATTGTTTCTGAGACTTCCACCTTTTCTTTCATTTGGGGATTGTGTCTCTGTCTTCCCATTGTTTGTGATACTCTTCTTGTTGGCCTCAGCTTCTTAAGTTGATCTGTTCTGATTCCCTGGGTTTATGGTGTAAACTTCTGTGGTAGAATACCTGTGAAATTCAGTGGTGCTGTCTCCTGGAGTTATCTTGGTGTTCTCTGCTTCCACCTACTGCTTTTTTTGTGTGCATGTTTGATCAATTGGAGGGGGAGGTAAAATGGTTAATGTTAGCAGAAGAGTATTTTATGTTATTTACAGTCACAGTCGGTAGAGAAGAAATAGACAGTCTTTAGGCTATGTATAGTGTTAACTGTACTCTCCAACCCAGCTTGCCACTTTTTAGAAAGGATGGACAGAAGATAAGTCTCTTGTTGGGAAGGGAAGGCTTGTGAGTTGGATCTAGAAAGCAGTGTTATTGCAGGTGGTCAGATTTTGAGGTAAGGTGAGAGTAAAGATTAATAACCAGGTGTATCATGTGGGCAAATAGAGTTAATCACTACAGTAATAGAATTCAGGAACCTGTAAGGTGGTCTAAAGTCCGAGAGATGTGTTGTGAAGTATTTACCATTGTATAGAACAGCTATTATTTACAATAATATTAGAGCAATATTCACATGATAGACTCTATGTGATCTGTCTGAATGGGGGTTATAGAGCTTGGGTAGTATGCCAAAGGAAAGCAAGTGGCATGTAGTACAGAAAATTAGCAAAACACTGTGGAGGAAAGAACAGGGGAAACCTGTCAAATAGTACAATATAATCATCCAGGACTAAGAAACCTGTACAGAAAGAGGAGGAATACAAAGATATTATTAAAATAAAAAGATGTGAGAATAATGAAAAAATAATAATACACCTATGCATCAACTTGAGGCTTCTCTGCTATAGCAAAATGAAATTTGTCTTTGTGTCACTATTGTTGAGATGCCCCCTCTTTAGGTCCCACTCTGGTCCTTTCACAGTTCCCAGTCATTTGTATCTCTTGTGAGTAAAATAAAAGTAAGCAACAAACAAACAAACAATCCAATACACACACACACACACAAAAGAAAAAGTCAGGATAAAGGAGGAATAAGCAAAAAGTTTGGGAAGAAATGAAGAAGGACTAAATCCGGACAAATAGAAAAATGAGGGATGAAGTATTGAAAGGTAGAGCGACAATACAATTTAAAATATGTAAGATTTCTTAGAAAAGAAGTGGCTAAAAAAAAATCTTCCTTTGTTGGTTTCAAACTGTCCAAACCGGTTTTTCTGGTTACAGCTGGACCTCTCTGTGGGCCGGGATGCCAGCGCGCAAGCTTGAGCATCCACACCAGCCAGGCTACCGGTTTGGGATGTGGGCGCCCGCACCCCTGGCAGGGTGCCTGGGTCCTGCAGGATCTGGCACTGTCCTTCCCAGTCCTGTGGCAGGACCCAAGAGCTCCCGCCCCTCCCCTGGATGGCTGCTGGGCTGGTTGGGCTGTGAGGCAAGTTGCTGTCACAGAACACCTCAGTTCACTTTCCAATAGAGACTTGTCCACAAAGCCTGCCTCTCAGCCCAGCCCAGTCCCCAAAAGACCAGCAAGAACAGTGTCCTTCTCAATTCCCCCAGGCTGGCGGGCTGGCAACCACAGAGTCTGCAGTTGAACAGGGCCCACTTCCCCTGCCACCCTTTACGTAAACTTAAGCCCACAGGTCTCTGCCCGGTATTGCCCAGCCTTGCCTAGACAGGAGGGAGGGAGTCAGTTCTCTCCCACGGACCCAGTAGCAGGCCCACGGCTCCCACAGAGTCTGTTGTAGATCCACCAGGTGCCTGGCCCGGAGTTCCCTCTGCAGCAAGCACCCGGGCAAAGGTCCCAGTCTGGGGCCTCTGTTTCCTGGCCACGTCTGCACTAGGTGCTGGTGGAGATCACCCCTGCTTCTCGTCTCTACTCACACACCGGCTGAGGTCGCCTGTCGCCTCCTATTGTCTGCACTCAAGTATCAGGCCAGGGACACAGCCCACCCCCTCACAGGCACAGCTCACTGCCACAGAGGCACAGGGTGCAGCTGTTTTTGTCCTCACTTGCCTTCCGGAGTCCTCACTGACCTGCAGCTGTCTGGTTCCTCCGTCACACTCTCTGATCTCTTATTTTCATAAATGCTGGGGAATTGTTGGTTGATTATGCTGTTCCTCAGTAGATCCACCTGGATTTTCTACCAGGTGCACGGGAGCTGGGTTCCCTCCGTGCTACCCTGTTGCCATCTTAATCTCTCTCCCACTTTGTGGTTCTTAGTCTGCTCTCCCTATCTCTCTCTGTCTCTGTGTACTTGGTCTCTCTCTCTCTCTGTCTCTCACCATCTCTTTTCCTGTGTTTTCTATTTCTCATGTACATGCTTAGAGTTCTACCGCCTTCCCTCCAAGCATGGCCAGAGATACAGCAGTTTCCTCCTTCTTCAAAAACAGTATCCTTACTCATTAAGGGTTTTACTGAAGATCATGCTGGGAAATAGAAGATATCAAGCATAACAGACTTGCAGGAGTATCACTGAATTTCAGAACACAGTTTTCACTATCTGTATTCTATATCATTTCAAATTGCCCTTGTAAGTTGGGTATTTACCCCAAGTATATGGAACTCCCCCCTTTCTTCTCCCTCCCTGAGAGTATAGCCTATGCCCCTTGAAAGCTTCCCTTCTCATCTTAAAGGTAGAATACATGCATTGCCCTAAATGTTCTTTTCTTCACTGGACAGTAAGTGTCTCTGAGGCAACCCAGACTGGCTGACCTCCTTGCTTACTAAGCTTCTGGGTACTTTATTGCTCACACTGCCACTTACAGTCCATGTCTCCTCTACTGCTTAGTTTTTCCAGTTTAACCAAATTTACCTTGATTTCCAGCTGTCGATCTTCCTGCTTCATGTCTCTATTCTGACTAGTGTTTTCTTTCAATTCAGAAAGGGTTTGGCCATTTCAAAAACTGAGACAAATGCTTTGGTCTTTTCCATGCCCCCAAATATTTTAGCACCAAAGAACAGCAATGTATGCTATGTCCTGGAAGAAGAGTGGAATTGGTCACAGACAATTCTAATATACTCCCCAGACACAGACTGTACATGACCTGAGCTGTCTTCACTGCAAGCATCTCCATGGAAACCAGAAAAAGTGTGCATTTTGAGCAGCCTGAGGTCAAGTCCCTGTGGCACATATATTTTCCACACTGAGTGATGCAGGTGAAAGTGACTCAAGTAACAGTGATACAGGCTAAGTCCTAGATGAGCCCACTTGTCCCCAACCAACCATCAAAGGTCACCTGAAGTTTCTCAATTCACCATATTACTACCAGCTGATAGAGCATTACCACAAACTTTCTTAGCTTTACTGTCTACTAGCTAATTTCTCAAAGAAAAAAACAGCAAGCTTTGAGACTTGATGATCTGTTTTCTTCATCATGCAAGCATGAAATACCCTGACCTGTCTAGCCATTCATTCATTTATAATTCAAACAATTTTGTGCTAAAATAATCTTTAGAATGGTACACTGCTATATTGTGCTTGCCTGTCTCTTATGGAAACATTCTTGGGATTGAATTTCCCAGTGCTGTAGAAAGAAGCACTGTTGAGGTGATGACAATATAGGTTGTTCATCACTTTGGTTCCCCTTACAAGAAGACCAACAAGCAACTGTCCATAAAAAAAGACTCCGTTGTAAAACTCCCAGAATCCAAGAGTGAGATTAAAGCACCTCTCTGGTCCACAGAACTGAGAGAGACTGTACTGGAAGGGTAAGAAGAGCAGTTTCACTTTGACCACATGACCCCTTCCCCATGGAGGTATAGTGCTGCACTGAGAGATTTGCACTGGGCTATGGATTCTCCTGTGGGAATAGAGAGCCTAAGGTGGACATCCAGCTCCCCTAGTACTGAAGGACCATTCCTAGGAGGCCCACTCAAGTCTCACCTCTTGGGGATCACAGGAGGAATCTGTGGAACTCAACAAGTAGAGATCAAATAGACACTAAGAAAGATGGCAAGGCTTACAGAAAACAGCACTGAGCTCATATCACTCAATAACAGAAAAAAAATTAATGGACAAAGGAGGACTTCTGGCCAAGATGGAAATATAAATATATACACTTTGCTTACTTGCACAACCAAAAAAGGACAATGACAAATTTAAAAACAAAAAATAACCAGAAAAGCAAAAAACTGTATGGAGGTCTGACAACCAAGGAGTTAAAGAAGAAACATTCATTTAAACTGGTGGGGGGCGGGGCAAAGACGGGCAGCCAGGGTGCAGAGAATGTGTGGTAAGGCAGCAGCTGGAGGATAATGGGGCAGGCAAGGCAGCAGCTGTTGGACTAGTTATTCCCACATTTGCATGTGAATAAACCAGGAGGAACAACTGCAGAGTGATACAGACTACACAACCCAGGGATCCAGCTTCAAAATAAAGCCACAAAAACTCTGGCTATAAAAACCTGTGGGGCTTGTAGAGGCGGTAGAAAACCCAGCCTCACAGGAGAGTTTGTGAGAGTCTAGAGAGGCCCACAGGATCCTGGAATAGTCACAAAGGCACCCACCTGGGAATCAACACCAGAAGGGCTCAATTTACTTGTGGGTAGCAGGAGAAGTGACTGAAAGCCAGCTGCAAGCTGAACAACTGGCATTGTTCCCTCTCAGCTCCTCCCTCACATACAGAGAACAATACAGCCACATGGGTTGCCCCTGCCCTGGTGTATATGTAAGGCTCCTGGCCTTGCAAAATAACAGGTGCACCAAGACAAAAAATATGACCCAAATGAAAGAACAGATCAAAGTTCCAAAAAATAAAACTAAGTGTTGAAGAGATAGCCAACCTATCACACACAGAGTTCAAAACACAGGTAATCAGGATGCTCACACAAATGTTTGAGTATTGTCACAAAATAGACGAAAAAGTGAAGGTTATACAAAATGAAATAAAGAATAATATACAGGGCACCAACAGTAACGGGAAGAAAACCAGGACTCAAATCAATGATTTGGAGCATAAGGAAGAAATAAAAATTCAACCAAAACAGAATGAAGAAACAAGAATTCAAAAAAATGAGGAGAGACTTAGGAACTTCCAGGACAGCTCTAAAGGCCCCAACATCTGAATCATAGGGGTGCCAGAAGGAGAAGACTAAGAGCAAGAAATTGAAAACTCATTTGAAAACATAATGGAGAACTTCTCCAATGTCATAAAGGAGATAGACTTCCAGGAAGTCCAGGAAGCTCAGAGAAGCCCCAAAAAGTTGGACCCAAGAAAACACACACCAAGGCACATCATCATTAAGTTATCCAAGGTTAAAGACAAAGAGAGAATCTTAAAAGTAGCAAGAGAAAAGGAGACAAGTTACCTATGAAAGAGTTCCCATAGGACTATCAGCTGATTTCTCGAAAGAACCTTGCAGGCAAGAAAGGGCTGGAAAGAAGTATTCAATGTCATTAAAGGCAAGGACACACATACACGATTACTCTATCCAGCAAAGCTCTCATTTGGAATGGAAGGGCAGATAAAGTGCTTTCCAGATAAGGTCAACTTAAAGGATTTCATCATCACCAAGCCCTTATCATATGAAATGTTAAAAAGACTTAACTAAGAAAGAGAAGATGATCAAAAATATGAACAGTAAAATGACAACAAATTCAGAAGTACCAACAGCTGAACCTAAAACAAAAACAAAAAGAAACTAAGCAAACAAGTAGAACAGGAACAGAATCACATAAATGAAGATCATATGGAGGGTTATCAGTGGGGAGGGGGAGAAGAATGGGGGAAAAGGTACAGGGAATAAGAAGCATAATTGGAAAGTACAGAATAGAAAGGGGGGGTGGTTAAGAATAGTATAGAAAATGGAGAAGCCAAAGAACTTATATGTAGGAACTATGGACAGAAACTAAGAGTGGGAGATGCTGGTGGGAGTGGCAATGCATGGTGGAGGGGAATAAAGAGAAAAAAAATGAGACAACTGTAATAGCATAATAAATAAAATAAACTTGAAAATAAAAAAACAAACAAATAAATAAATAAATATAAAACAAAAAATGGACAAAAGACCTAAATAGATATTTTTCTAAGCAATTCACAAATCAGATTCACAATGAGATATTACCTCACACATGTGAATATGGCTATTATCAAAAACAGCGATAGGTAAATGCTAGTGAGGGTGTGGGCAAAAGGGAACACTTTTATACTGTTGGTGGGAGTGTAAATTGGTATAGCCACTATGGAAAACAATATAATGGTTTTTTGAAAAATTAAAAACAGAATTATCACATGATTTAGCAATCTCATTTCTGGGTATTTTTCCAAAGGAAATAAAATCACTGTCTTAAAGAGATATCTGTACTGCCATGTTCAGTTGCAATATTATTTACAATAGCCAAGACATGGAAACAACTTAAATGTCCATCAAAAGATAGATAAAGAAAAAAAAATATATATATAATATAGAATAGTTAGCCATAATATAGAATGAAATTCTTCCATTTATAACATCATAGATGAAACCTAAGGGCATTATGCTAAGTGAAATAAGACAGAGAAAGACAAGTGCTGTGTGATCTCACTTATATGTAGAATTTTTAAAAACTGAACTTAGAAAAACAGACAGTTGATAGAAGCATGTGCCAATGGAGTGAGGGAAATGGTTTAAGATTGTCAAATAATACACATTTTCAGTTATAAGATAAATAACTGTGGGGGGTGTGATGTACAGCATGGTGACTATAGTTAACAATATTGTGCTGTGTACTTGAAGGTTACTAAGACACTAGATCTTAAATGTTTGACACATTAAGCTTGAACATTCCTCTATGGAAACTGGATGATTCAGAAGGCAACAGCTATGGACAACTGGTGATTGGCAGTTTCATCACAACAATGTGCCCACTAATGAACCACGTCTCATGCAGAGCATTTTGGCAAAACATCAAATCACCCAGGTGACTCAGCTCCCTTATAGCCCAGATCTGGCACCCTGTACCTTCTGGCTTTTCCCAAAACTAAAATCATCTTCTAAGGGGGAGAGATTTGAGACGATTGGTGAGATTCAGGAAAATAGGATGGGGCAGCTGATGGTGATTGAGAGAACTGTGTGAGGTCCCAAGGTCCCTACTTTGAAGGGGACTGAGGTGTCACTGTCCAGTGTAAAATGTTTTTTCTTAATATATTGTATCTACTTCAACAAATATTTCTGTTTTTCATATTATATGGCTGGATGCCTTCTGGAAAGACTATATATATCATATATTGTATTTTTCAAAGTGAGAATGTAACAAAAATTGTAAATGCATGTGAGCTTCTTTAGAAGATATTATAAAAAGCATCTAAAATTTAATGTGAAATCCCCTTTTTGTACCCCACTCAAATTTTGCTTTCTTTAATTATGGGCATAAATTTGAACCCAGATTAAGATGTTAGTGCTAGTGCTTGGGCTGTTATTGCCCTGGTGTGTTTTTGAAACTGGTAAAATGTTGAGGTATGTGAATCACATGGCCAACTTTGCATAGTTTTGTAGACAGCATATAATGTAAATGTATAGCTGAAGTTTTTAATACAATTCTGAGTTTCCCATAACAAACTTTTCAATGAAAGTAGAAGATTTATTTCTATGAATTTGAGAATATAAAAACAATGGCACAAATACTTCACACCCATTAGGATGGCTACTACTTAAAAAAAACATCAAATTACAAGTGCTGGTGAGCATGTGAAAAACTTGGAAACCTTGTACACTGTTGGTGGGAATGTAAAATGGTAAAACTGGTGCACAAAAGAGTATGGTGGTTCTTGAAATAATACAAACAGAATTACCATATGATCAGCAGTCCCTCTCAGGAGTATACCCCCAAAATTGAAAGAAATGTCTTAGAGATATATTTTCACAGCTATGTACAATAGTCAAGAGGTGAAAACAACCCAAATGTTTATCAACAGATAAATGGATAAGTAAAATGCAGTATATAAAAATGGAATATTATTCAGCCTCAAAAAAGAAAAAAATTATATGCTACAGTATGGATGAACCTTGAGGCCATTATGCTAAGTTAAAGAGTCTGGCTATAAGTGGAAACTAATCAACAAAGCAAACAAGTCAGCAATACGTAACCAGAAACACTGAAATAAAGAACAGACTAACAGTAACCAGAGAGGAGGGGGAGGAAGTTGGGGGGGAAAATAGGGGAAGGGTCATGAAGGAATATGTACAAAGGACCCATGGACAAAGCCAAAGAGGGATACAATTGAGGGTGGGAGGTGGGGATGGGTGGGGCAGGGAAGAGTGGTGGGGAAAAACGGAGATAATTGTATTTGAACAATAAAAATAAATAAATAAATAAATAAATACAAATTTTTTTAGATTAAAGAGAGTCCAGTCACAAAAAGGCAAATATTGTTTGGTTCCACTTACATGAGTTATCTAGGGTAATCAAATTTATAGAAAAAAAAAAGAAGAGTGTTGTTAGGGGTTGGGGGAGGGGGAAATGGAGAATTATTGTTTAACAGGTATGAGTTTCAGTTTTGCAAAATAAAGAAACCTCAAGAAATATGTTACACAACAATGAGAATATACTTAAACATACTAAATTGTATACCTATGTGGTTTTAATAATAAAGTTTATGTTCTGTTTTTATCAAAATTTAAAATTTTAAAACACTGAGGATTTCATTTGTATTAATCTATTGTTGAGGAGTATATTCTTTTAGTTTAATACAGCCAACTTCAATTTGTTCTTTTTAATATAACACAAGAATAAATTTACAAATACACTATTACTCATGAATTATTGACCTCAGTATTAATAAGCATTGTATTCTTAATATTACAATCAAATGAATGTACAGGGAAGAAAGAGTAGCACAAAGAGTTCCCAGATTTGGAGGGGTATTAAAAATACTCCAGCAGGGGAGTTTTACTCAGCAAAAACCTGACTGAAAAACATCCAACAACCATAAAATTATTGAGACTAGTTTTTTATGTAATTCATTGAAAGTGTTTCAAATATACATATAATTTGGAGGTAAGGAGAGAATCCTAAAGTGACTAAAATTGCATTTCTTCCCCTCTGTCAAAATGAGGCTTAAAATATAAATAAATTAAATTATTTATTTTTTAAATAGTTATATTTTAGTACGGTGTAGTCTGAGATTTATACTGAGGTAGAAAGCTGGAGTATGAGAATATGACACAAAATACACCTTAGAAGAATGCTCAGGAAAATTGACATCGTTATTTAGATCAGTTTTAGTTCTTTCACCAGTGGGTCTTGAAGGTGGCAAGAAACAAATACTCTGCAATAATTACTCCAGTTTTCTGTCTCTGTTTATTCAGATAGAATATAAATGTGTGCCAAATGGTTGACCTCTTGAAAAGGTAGTTATATGAAGTCGGTATGTTACAGAAAACAACTCATCTGCTTTCGGGTGTATGGAGTGGAACTTTATTTATGCATGCGGACCCAGAGGAGGCAGTCTCCAAATTCTGGGTCTCAAGATCGGGCAGGGGCTTGTTTATATAGTGTGGCATTCGGAAGCCATTTTACTAAGCCTACGTTGCAGAAGCAGGTTTACAGAAGCAAGAAAGCAGGGCTGCTGAGAAAGTAGGGCTGCTGAGAAAGCAGGGCTGCTGATAGGGTCATACAATGTTCTTTTGTTCTTAATTCTTAGTTACTTAGTTGCTCACCCCTCCTTATCTTAGTGGCTCAGCAAACAGACCATGTCCTTCTGACTTGTCTGGACTTGTCTAAGCAGGTCTCCTGGTACAGGTAGTTATATGTAAAGTAATGAGGAGTTGGAAGTAAAATGTGATAGGTTTTGTTACCTGTATAACTTAGAATGAAATCTAAAGTTACTAATAGGACCACGTTCAGTAGAAGTAACGAAGAACCTGCTTGACTCTATTACTGGGTAGTTTACACCTGTAACCAGTGCTTATAGATGGAAACCACATAAAGATCCTCAGCTCAAGTCAAGGTCATACTGTAGATTGTGTACCTTTTCCTGATGTAGACTAATGGCTAATGTCAAAACAGTGCTGGTGGTATAAAAAATGCAAGAATGAAATTCGTAATGACTTTCAAAGAGAAGATCCTTTGTGGATAAATACATGGAAATGCCATGTTCTTCAAGTACTATAGTCATGTACTTCCTCTGGACACTGATTTGAGGATTTGAGGTAATGGATATTAGGTATGAGTTTGTAGGGCTTCAAAGTGAACCCTTCAAGTCAGGATAATTTCATGTACTTCATCTTAAAGCAAACCCTGGTCTGGAAAGTGATACCCATCTCATAGTGGGTTAATGGTACCACACATTCACACTCTGATTCTTCCTCTGGTCTCTGAATGTATAATTGGAATGGACACTCTTTTATTTTTAATTTTATTTATTTATTTATCTTTAGAGGGGAGAGAAACATCAATGTACGGTTGCCTTTTGTGCATCCCCTACTGGTAGTTAGCCTGCAAGGAACCGGCCTGCAACCCAGGCATGTGCCCTGACTGGGAATAGAACCGCGATCGTCTGGTTCACAGGCCCACGCTCAATCCACTGAGCTACGCCAGCCAGGGCTGGAATGGACACTCTTACATGCTGCAAGATATCTCCCATGTCTTCTTTGTCCTGTAGATTAAGGACCATTATAATAGAAAGAGCAAAGTGAAATTTACCAAAACTTTCCCTTCTATAAATCCAAATCAGAAAAAATATATATTGTTGCCCTGGCTGGCATAGGTCAGTGGATTAAGCACAGACCTGCAAACTAAAGGGTCACTGGTTTCATGCCCAGTCTAGGGCACATGCCTGGGTTGCGGACCAGGTCCCCAGTAGGGGGCACAAGAGAGGCGACTAGACATTAATATTTCTCTCCCTCTCTTTCTCCTTTCCTTCCCCCTCTCTAAAAATAAATAAATACAATGTTTAAATATATATATATATATATATATATATATATATATATATGTTTATTTATTTATTTAAAGGTACTATAGAAACTTATGTAACCATCAAAGATTTAAAAGTTGGGCACTGGCTGGTGTGGCTCAGTGGACTGAGTGCTGTCCTGCAAATGAAAGGGTTGACAGTTCCATTCCTAGTCAGGGCACATGCCTGGGTTGCAGGTCAGGTCCCTGGTAGGGGGAGCATGAGAGGCAAGCACACACTGATGTTTCTATCCCTCTCTTTCTCCCTCTCTTCCCTTTTCTCTAAAAATAAATAAATAAAATCTTTTTAAAAAGCTCAATCACAACAAATCTTTACAAAAAAATTTCAGTTTCAAATCTGGGCTCAACGGTTCATATATCATTTATCTAAGTTCTCCAGTTTGTTCTCTGCAAAATCAAGTGCTTCATGCCTGGTAACAGTGAACTACTGTAAACGTAACAAAATGGAAGCCCTGATTGCAGTTGCCATGCTGGGTGTGCTATATTTAGAAAAGCAGATCAACATAATCTCAGTCACTTCATATAAAACCATTGATTTGGCAGAATACTTTGTTAGAGACACACATCAGCAGGGAGGATTGAAGGCAATTCACTTTGAATGTCAAATATAGCAAAGTACATACAGTATCTTGCCTGAGTCGTATGTTAATCCCCATGGTTTCTGACATATCGTCCATAAGAATCTTGAATATCTTGAAATTCGTCAGTGTATCATTTTGGTCCACTTCATTTAATTGGACCTGGTGAGCTGAAAATGACAAATACCCTAGGTGCCTGAATAAGACACTTATATACCAAAGATAGAAAATAAGTTGTCTAAAGATTAATGCACCTGCTGTACCATTGAAATATTAGGGGTTCATTTGCATGATAAAAAGGTAATAACTTTATAAAGTTCCAAGGTCTGCCATATTGATGAAGTTTTAGTGGGTGTGGGTGGTACCCTGGAAGACATTGTAACACTTTTCTAAACTAAAGGACAAGTTGTTGCACTTTGTAATCCTTACCACCAAGAGAGAGGAATACTATTTAGACCCAGTAGAAGCATTTGTTCAACTAATAACTAATAATCTAAACACCAAGAACTCTAGAGAAAGAACACACCTTCCATGGCAGAAAAATACTGTGCTTGTAAAACATTTTTCTGCTATGTTACTGTGCCCTAATCAAGATGAAGAACCTAACCACAGAATATCATGAGACTTTGAAAAGAGAAGTGGCCATCATGATAACATCATGGTGTTATGAGATTCACCATTTAATAGGTTTGGGCAGTTATAACAGGTACTCATTTAAACCCCTGCACAATGAAGTACAGTACAGCCCCCTAATCCATGGTTTTGCTTTCTGTGGTTTCAGTTACCCACAGTCAACAAAGGTCTAAAAATATTAAATGGTAAATGCCACAAGTAAAAAAGTTCATATGTTTTAAACTTAACACTATTTTGAGTAGCCAGATGAAATCATGTTTCATCTCACTCCTACCCACTTGGCATGTGAATCATCCCTTATCCAGTGTATCCATGCTGTACATGCTACCCACCAATTAGTAATTCAAATAGCCATCTTAGTTACAACATTGACTGTTGTATCACAGTGCTTGTGATCAAGTAGCCATTATTTAACGTTATAAGTGTTCTTTTTTATTATTAGTTATTGTTTTTAATCTCCTACAGTGTTTAATTTGTAGGTTAACTTTATCATAGGTGTGTATGTATATGAAAAATAGAGTGTATGTAGGGTTATGTACTATCTGTGGTATCAGGCATCCACTGGGGTTCCTGCAATATACCCCTGGTGTAGTACATCTGGGAGTAGATTCAAGCATATTCAGAAAGTATGGGCCAACTACATGAATAGGTGGCCCAGAGGATCCTGTTACCTAACTTCGTTGCATTAAGTCCTATTCTTCAATTCACACCAGTGGCCTCATGACACCTCTATAACAAGCTGACAGAAGAGGAAATCACAAGAGCTTGGTTCACAAAAAGATCAACAGTATGTTGCACTAGGCAGAAATAGACTGCTGTTGCCACATTACAACCCCACTCAAGTTTCTAAAACTTGAAGATTTAGTCGAAAAAAAGATGTATATGTGTTGGTCTATGGCTACGGACTACAAAACACACAGATATTTATGTTTCAAGTTAGTACCCACCAGATCACATACACTGCACATAAATCTCTTGCAATCATTGGGCAAGAGATTCATTCAGTGAGTCTCAGTCTACGTCTTTCATGAGCTACCCCAGGATTTGCACAATGTGCTAGTGAAAAAAGGCATGCCAGCTATGCATGAGCTCAAACACATGAGTTCCCTTTCAAAAAGGTTCTTTTGCACCTGTTGAATGTTTCAAATTTCCAGGAGTAGACATTCTTTTTTTTAAATTAATTTAATTATTGTTCAAGTACAGTTTTCTGTCTTTTACTCCCATCCCAACTCCCCCCCAGTGCTCCCCACCTCCCTCCCATTCCCCCCTCCATTAGTTTTTGTCCATGTATCCTTTATACTTGTTCCTGTGAATCCTTCCCCTTTCCCCCTGAAATTCCCCCCCTCTCCCCTCTGGTACCTGTCTGCCTGTTCTCTATTTCAGTGCCTTTGGTTATATTTTGATTGCTTGCTGGTTTTGTTCTTTAGCTTCCTGTTAAAGGTGAGATTATATGGTATTTGTCTTTCACCGCCTGGCTTATTTCACTCAGCATAATGCTTTGCAGTTCCATCCATGTTGTTGCAAAGGGTAAGAGCTCCTTCTTTCTTTGAGCTGCATGGAATTCCATTGTATAAATGTACCATAATTTTTTGATCCATTCATTTACTGATGAGCACCTACGTTGCTTCCAATTCTTGGCTATTGTAAATTGTGCTGCTATGAATATTGGGGTGCATAAATTGTTTTGGATTGGTGTTTCAGGGTTCTTAGCATATAATCCCAGTGGAATTGCTGGGTCAAAAGGCAGGTCCAGCCCTGGCTGGTGTAGCTCAGTGGATTGAGCGCGGGCCTGTGAACCACACAATCGCAGTTCTATTCCCAGTCAGGGCACATGTCTGGGTTGCAGGCCAGTTCCCAGCAGGGGACACATGAGAGGCAACCGCACATTGATGTTTCTCTCCCTCTCCCCATCCCTTCCCCTCTAGAGATAAATAAATAAAATCTTTTTAAAAAGGCAGGTCCAATTTTAGTTTTCTAAGAAAATTCCCTACTGTTTTCCATAGTGATTGTACCAGTCTGCAATCCCACCAGAAGTGATGTAGGGTCCCCTTTTCCCCACAACCTCTCTAGCACTTTTGTTTGTTGCTTTGTTTATGATGGCCATTCTGACCAGTGTACAGTGGTATCTTACTGTGGTTTTAATTTGCATCTCTATGATAGCAAGTGACATTGAGCATCTTTTCATGTTTCTCTGGATCCTCTGTATGTCCTGCTTGGAGAAATGTCTGTTCAAGTCCTTTGCCCAATTTTTAATTGGGTTGCTTGTCTTCTTGGAGTGGAGTTGCGTAAGTTTTTTGTATATTTTGGAGATTAAACCCTTGTCTGGGGTATCATTGGCAAATATGTTTTCCCATACAGTTGGTTCTCTTTTTGTCTAAATACTGTTTTCTTTAGCCATGTAGAAGTTTTTTATTTTGATGAGATTCCATTGTTTATTATTTCGTTTATGTCCTTTGCTCTAGGGGATATATCACTAAAAATGTTGCTGCATGAAATATCTGAGATTTTCGTGCCAATGTTCTCCTCTATGGTTTTAATGGTATCACAGCTTATATTTAAGTCTTTTATCCACCTTGAATTTATTTTGGTGTATGGTGTAATTTGGTGCTCAATTTTCATTTTTTTTTTGCATGTAGCTGTCCAGTTCTCCCAACACCATTTGTTGAAGAGGATATTTTTGCTCCATTTTATGCTGCTGTACCCTTTGTCAAATATTAATTGACTATAGAGACTTGGCTATTATTTCTGGGCTCTCTGTTCTGTTCCATTGGCTTGTGTGCCTGTTTCTATGCCAGTACCAGGCTGTTTTGATTACAGTGGCAATTATTTAAGGAAGAGCTAACCCCTATTCTTCACAGACTATTCAAAAAAATCCAAAATGATGGAAGACTCCCAAACTCTTTTTATGACCCAGTATTATCCTAATTCCAAAACCAGATAAAGATGCAACAAAGAAAGTAAACTTCAGGCCAATATCACTGATGAACATAGATGCTAAAATCCTCGACAAAATATTGGCAAATCACATCCAACAATACATTGAAAATATCATACACCATGACCAAGTGGGATTCATCCCAGGGATGCAAGGATGGTTGAATATTCACAAATCAGTAAATGTAGTAAATCACTTATACAAAAGCAAAGACAAAAATCAAATGATCATATCAATATATGCAAAAAAGCTTTTGATAAGGTACAGCACCCATATATGATAAAAACACTCAGCAAAGTGGGAATAGAGGGAGCATTCCTCAATATAATAAAGGCCATATATGAGAGACCTACAGCCAACATCATACTCAATGGGCAAAAACTAAAAGTTTTTCCACCAAGATCAGGAACAAGACAAGGTTATCCACTTTCATCACTTCTATTCAATATAGTGTTGGAAGTTTTAGCCACAGCGATCAGTCAAGAAAAGAAAAGAAAAGGCTTCCAGTAGTAGGTATTCTGTAAGTCCACAATATTGCACCACTCCTCAGTAGGTCAGCCAGACACTACCAAAAGGTCAATTACATCAGACTCCTTTCAGTTTGGGGAGAGCCGCAATTCACCTCTGAGTAGAAACACACTGCAGATATATGTTTTCTTTCTCTGTCTGTAGAACCTCCACTATCCCCACCATGAAAGGACTGAGAAAATTGCTGATCCATTGACATTTAATTGTGTGCAATAATGTCCAATGTCAAAGGAAGAGAAAGAATGGGCTTTTGAAAATGAGAATACCTAGAGTTACTATGTAACCCATCATGCACAATTAGCAAGCCTAAAACCACTGTAGGTAGATCTTCTGAGGAATAAGCACAATCACAGCATTTTGAAAAGTATAATCACTGAAACTTTAGCCAACATACGATTTTTTTGAGTAGCTAGAAAACTTAGGCCCAGAAATCAAAGCGTAGCACTAAGAGTGGCTCCAATTATCAACATTCCAATGATCTGCTTGTGAAATTTGTGCTTTCCTGTTCCTGCAACCATGAGCTATGCTTGGTTTGAGATATTATTTCCAAGGTTTTGGGCACTTCCACTTGATGACACAGTAAATGCCTGAATGAACCTGCAGCTGCAAATTCCACCTTACAACTTTGGGCTCTTAGTGACAATGGAACAACAAGCAAATAAAAAGTTATTATACTTACTGAGGTAATGCATTAATTTCTGTTAAAAATTAAGGTTGCAACTATACAAAGAGATAGGGAGAATTATATTTTAAACTCAAGAGATTCACTGAAGGTTCTCTTACTACATCTATTTGCAATGATAACTGCAAAGATTCAATTACAGCTCAGCCTGGGAGGACTGCACAAGACTCATGTTCCCAGACCCTTGTTGTCCCACCTGGAGCTCCGTGGAGCAATCTGCTACCTAAGACTGTACTGTAGAGTTTGTTGAAGATATCTTGAGAAGTAACTAGAGAAAATCACAGACAGAGGTGTGTAGCTCTGAAGCAGAGACTCAGTCTCCTCTCCTACCCAATGTGCCAGAGCAGCAGAGCCCCACAAGGGTGCCCTGCTTCACTCTGTTGGTACAGTAACTGTGTTGTGTGCCCACAGAAAGTATCAACTACTGAAAGGTAGAATAGTGGCTCCAGATACTCCACCAGCAACCCACTAGCCCCACCAGTGAAGAACCATTAGCTCCATCTACCTGACTCTCAGTGACCTCCCTCCACAGAGATTACTGTCAGCAGTGTGATTAGAAGCTACAGTCAGCCAGGTTAGTGAGAGCATAAGACTCTCCAGGAAGTCCTGGAAGACTCTGGGAAAAATTGAGTTGTGTGGTTCTCGGGTGGGGACAATTATTCCACACATGACAGACCAACAGCATGATTCCTGTGCAGAGTTCTCCCTTTACCCAGCCAAATCTTAGATTGTTTGGGCCTGATAAATGTTATTGGCTCCACCCATATGAATTCCTGAGACTCTGCTCCACCATAATGGTCCACAGACACACTGCAGGTGGCAGCTGACCTTGGTGTACCCAGAGACTGTTGCCGAGTACCCTCAAACCCAGCACTAGTGCCAAACTTGATTCTGTGTCAGTCTGGTGAATACCACTCACTCCAATCTGGTGATTCACTTGAGAGACTTCCTCATGCAACTTATGTATTACCAGAGACCTTCAGGGACCGAGCCTAACAGATGCTTAGCAGGTAATGGCATATCTCAGGAAACCACGGGCATTTGCTGACCTCCCCCCACATGCTGATGAAAACTGGCCTTGTTGCATAGTTAGGCTTCTCCCACACAAACCCAGACTCAGCAGAGAAAGCCACAAACTGTGGATCACAGTTTAGGTCCAGGGAGATAGTCCAGGAATCATCACAAGCAGTGCATGATGTTGACCAGCACTAGATTATCTCCTAAAGGGATCCAGAACCAACATAACCAGTTGTTCAAACTACATCAGAGCACAACCCAATTAGATCCACAAGCAGCACACATAAATAGAGGTCTCAGCAGACACCAGACCCTGATGAAGTAAACTCAGCCTTGTGGAGCCAGCTCCCACACAGCAACTCATACATTGTGTTTTGGGTCAATCTTTGTAGCCAGCCAGAGGGGCAATCAAACCCACAGATGGGCCAATAGCAAACAAGACTCAACTAAAATGGGAGGGCTAACATAATTCACACAAGAGACATTCTTGAAGCACCTAGCTCGGGAGATCGGGAAGACTGCACCTCTCAGCCCCACATGGTGCCTACTACATAAGGCGATGATACCAAGTCATAGCAGTTCTACATAATACATAGGAACAAACAGAGAGAGGTAGCCAAAATGAGGAGACAAAGAAATGTGTACTAAATGAAAGAACACAAATAACTCCAGAAAAAAGAACTAAATGAAACAGAAGAAAGCAAGCCAACAAATATAGAGTTCAACAAATGGTTATAAAGATGTTCAAGAAACTTACTGACAGCTACAACAGCATAAAAAGGGACATATAAGCCATAAAAACAGTCAGAAATGAATAATACATTAGGAGAAATCAACAGCAGGTAAGAAGATGCAGAGAAACAAGTCAATGATTTCAAAGACAAGGTAGCAGAAAACCCACAACCAGAATAGCAAAAAGAAAAAAATAATTTTTAAAACTGAAGATAGTGTAAAGAATCTCTGGAACAACATCAATTGTAACAAAATCTGCATCATAGGGGTACCAAAAGTAGAACAGAGAGAGAAAAAAATTGAAAACCTAATCGAAGAAATAATGGCTGAAACTTTCCTAACCTAGTGAAAGAAAAATACACACATGTCCAGGAAGCACGGAATTTCAAATAAAATCAACCAAAGAGGCCCACAACAAAGCACATCATAATTAAAATGCCAACATTTAAAGGTAAAGACAGAATCTTAAAAGCAGGGGAAAAAAGAGCAGTTAGCCACAAGGGAGCTCCCATAACACTGTCAGCTGGTTTCTCAACAGACACTACAAGCAAGAAGAGACTAATAAAATGGAAAAAAAAAACCAAAATCCTCATATGTTCTGCCTATAAGAAACCGACTTCAGATGGAGAGACACACACAGACTGAAAGTAAAGGAATGGAAAATATTTTATGAAAATGGAAATGAAAAAACAGTGGTAGCAATATTTACACTTGACAAAATAGACTTTAAAAGAAAATGTATAATAAGAGACAAAGAAGGACCCAACAATTCCACTTCTGAGTATTAATCTGAGGAACTCAAAACACGTGCATCTATATGTTCACTGCAGTATTATTTACAGTGGCCAAGATATGGAAGCAACTCAAGTGTCCATAGACAGATGAATGGATAAAGAAGGGGTTCATATATACAATGACTATGACTTGGTCTTAAAAAAAGTAAATTCTTGCTATCTGCAACAACATGGATGGACCTAAAGGGTACTGTGCTGAGTGAAGTATATCAGAGAGAAAAAGACAAATGCCATATGATTTCATTTATACATAGAATATAATAAACAAAAAAAGAGGAAAATAGAAACAAACTCATAGATACAGAGGATATTTTGATGGTTACTGGGTGAGGGGGTATTGGAAGATAGGTGAAAGGGGTGAAGGGATTAAGAAGTACAAATTGGTTGTTACAGAATAGTCAAATGGATGTAAAATACCTCATAGAGAATATAGCCACTAGTATTATAACTATGCATGGTGTCAAATGGGTACTACTTTTACTGGAGTAATCGCTTCATGAGTTATATAAATGTCTAATCACTGGGTTGTACACCTGAAAATAATATGGTATTCTATACCTGTAATTGAAAATTTTTTTAATTAATATAAAAAATAAATTTTAAAAGTAGGTAAAGAAAAGATGTCTAAATCATTACTATATGCTTAGCACAGAGCATGGGAGCTGGTGTAGAGCAAGTATCTGATAAATATTTGCTAAATTAATCAATTAATTAATCTGCTGGAGTTCTTGAGAGTTAGAGATTATACATTTAAGTTTGACATTTTACAAAACCCTTTCCCATGAATCATCTCATAAGGTCCTTCCACTATTTGTGTAAAATATTAATTCTTTGCGTGATTAGACATTTTATAAGTGAAATATGCAAGATTTGAACTCAAATATTTTTATACAAAACCCAGAGCTTTCCCTGATTTTAAATATTGCATTGTCTGATGGTTTCCCTATAATATAAGGTAAAATAAGACCACTTTGGAATTTTCTCATTGTTCTGTTCCAGAGGCTAGGTAAAATAGTTACACCTATAGAATTCTTTAGGAAGAAGTCCAGACTTGAGTAAAATTTTATAGTCCCAAAGTTGTACTTCATCAGAACAGATCCATTCGAACAGAAAATAAAATTAAAGAAGCCATCTAATATAAAGCTAAGTTATAATCTAGCCAACCTATTAGATCAGGGGTGTCCAAACTTTTGGCATCTCTGGGCCACACTGGAAGAAGAAAAGTTGTCTTGGGCCACACATAAAATACACAAACACTTAGGAAAATTAATGAGAAAAAAAAGTTTTAAGTAAATTTACAATTTTGTGTTGGGCCACATCCATAGTCATCCTGGATCACATGAGGCCTGTAGGCTGTGGGTTGGACCCCCTGCTCGATATTCAGAATGTTAAAGAGAGTAGTACCAGGCATTGCAAAAGTTCTTACATTTAATGTCAGATCCAGGGAATGGGAGGGAAAATATCCTTCCATTTCCTCAGTAACTTTATATCATAATCTTTTGAAATTATCCTTGGTAACCTTCTTGTATGATTTACTAATATTTAAATAAATTAAATTGGCAAGCAAAATATGACCAAAGACAATGAAATACAGTACAGGCTGACAGGGACCAGAGGGGAGAGGGGAGAGAATCACAGGGAAAAAGGGGAAGGATTCACAAGAACAAGCATAAAGGACACATGGACAATAACTAAGGGGGGGGGGGTGGGAGGGAGGGAGGGAGCACTGGGGGGTGGGCAGGGTTGGGAATATAAGACAGAAAACTGCACTTGAACAATAAATAAATCTAAATAAAAATTAAATTTATGTTATCAGACATATCTTTGAACCTCACTGAAAGCTTTATTAATGTATTTTTCCAATAATACAATTTAATAGAATGGACCACAATTAAAATCATTGTCACATCTTCATGCTATTCCAAAAAATCCCAGAAAAGAAAAAACTTCTAAACTCTTTTTATGAGGTCTGTATTAACCTAATTCCAAAGCTAAGTAAAGACACAATAAAGAGGAGAGGTAAGATGGTGGCAGAGTAGGACAAAGGATTTGGCTTCCCCTCACACACCTGAGAAAAACCGAGCTGATCTGGGGAGGAGCACAGCGGATAGCCAACAAGGACCCAGCATATAGGAAGGTAGGACTCCAGAAAGTGTAGCGGACACTGAATGACCAGACGGTGAGGAGAGGAGACTACTGCAGGACAACAAGGTACGAGGGAACAGCTCAGAGGTTTCAGGCCCACCGCTGGGCCTCGCCAGGGCCCCAGCCATTGGGCCTTGGTCTCTGGGAGCGGAGGTCTCGAAACAACAACCCTGGGAGAGAGCTAGTCATCAGCACCCTTCCTACCCGGCCTGGCACAGATTGAAAAACGCCAGGCCAGGAGAGATCGGTTTGCCTCAAGTGGCAGAGAGAGGAGTGGGCATTAGGAAGCAAACCAGAGAGCTCTGATAACCCCTGGAGTCAGGCTGTGGTTACCGGCTTGGGAGAACCAAGAATTGCTGTACGTGTGTGTTCCCAGTTGCACTGGGCCTGAGCTGTCTGCCGAGGACTCTAGGAGCCGCAGGCTGCTAGTAAGGCCCCTGGAAGAGAGCCAACCATCAGCTCCCTCCCTACCCAGCCAGGCGCAGACTAAAAAACGCCTGGAGTCAGGCTGTGGTTGCCAGCTTGGGAGAATTGAGAGTCGCCCTGTGTGTTCTGCCATAGCACTGGGAAAGGTCTCTGCCCAAGCCTGCAAGACCAGGGAAGCCTGGCAGGGAGCGAGAGCCCACACACCAGGCCAGGACTGTGAATCTGGGGAATATCTGCTCTCAGTGGGGGCCCTGGAGAGTGGCGCCAGTCTAGATCTTGGGAGGGCACTGGTGAGACTGGCTGAGTTCACCGAGAAGGGAGAAAGGCCACACTAATAGCCCCTCAGGCTGCTGCAGCTAGTGAGACCAGAAGAAAAGGTTTCACCAGCTGGGAAGCAACAACAGGTGTTTTTGTCTGTTTGTTTCTTTGTTTTTTTTAAAAAAAATATTTTTTTGTTTGTTTGCTTCTAAATAATCTTTTATTTATTTAACTTTATTATTCTTTTATCTTTCAATACTTTTACCCTCTCTCTTCTGCTTTCTTGTTTTATTCCTTCTTCCTTTCTTTCCAAACTTACCGCCTTTTCCTCCCATCTGCTGCCCCTTTTGTTTTCTTTTCTTTTTTTTTTCTCTTTTTCTTTCTTTTCGCCCCTCTCCTCTTCAAGGGAAATAAAAGACTTGGAAAGGCAAAAAGACCAGAGTTGGACTCGAGGGGGCATCTTAACAGTACAAACAAAGAGACAAAATTCACTTTGCTATAACAGAAAACTACAAGTTACTGCATATTTGTATTTTTTTCAGTATTTTGCCATTATTCTTACATCTTTTATTTTAATGGTATCTCTGTATTCCCCCTCTTTCTGTATAGTCTTCTTTCCTTGGCTGGATATATTGTATCACTTGACAGGTTTCCCTGTCCCCTCAATCATACTGTATTGCTAATTTACTGTCCTTTAATTCCCCTTGCCCATCTAGCACACTATTGAAGGTCCAATACTCCCTAATCTTGGTATATCATAGATTCTGTCATATGATTGTTGCTCTAATATTAATGTAAATAATACCTATTATATACTATTGTAAATACTACACAACACCCCAAGTTCTTAGCCCACTACATTGTTGCCTGAACTATAATTCTGTAGTGATTAACTCTATTCTCTCTCACACTACACCTATTTACCATCCTTTATTCTCACCTTACCTCAAAATCTGATCTCCCTCAATCTCACTCCTTTCTAGATCTAAATCACAAGCCTTCCTTCCCCAACAAAGACTTATCTTCCTTCCATCCTTTCTAAAATGTGGCTAGTTGGTTTGAGCTGGCATTACCTATGACTACCTTGCACTTCTTAATAAATGGCTGTTGTACTTGGACTCAGACACTTTAAAAATATGTTTAATTTTGAGAAATTTCAAACATAAAAAAACAAGCCAGTATTTCATAACATATTTAATGAATTTTGGGAAGTACTCTATTTACAATAAGTGCAGAAAACATATTTGCACACTGGATGTATGAACAATTTGATTTGTTTTTTAGGGTTATTAGAATATTGTATGTGTGATTAGAATGACATTTTTAAAGTCTTTATTATTGTTGGAATTGAACTATCATTATTTTTGGCCTTATAATTGTTCAAAATCTTGCCAGGCAGAAGGTATTTATTTGGTATATCTTTTGGATAATGTCTCTTCCTATAAGAGAACAAAGAAATGATATGTTCTCTAAATATATACATATGAGAGAATAGAGATTATATAATTATGAAGAAGTTTGTTTAAAACTACCTTCAGTATGTATTTGATTACATTTGAAGAGAAACAAACATACATATTAGCACATTTGTACATATCTGTGTATGTTAAGCATTGTGTAGTGTTTATAACATTGTGTATATCCCTTTATATGTATAAAAATTATATATTTATAATTATAGTGTTTGTTGTAATAGGAACTCAATTAAATTTCACCCAAACTTCACCTTCTGGATCAATATATGCATGTCTGTGAGCCTGCATATATATGTGTGTGTGTGTGTGTGTGTTTGTGTGTATTTATACAATCTGATACTTAGCTTTATGCCCAATAATAAGTTACATTAAAATGAGATTTATACACATGCCATGGTTTAAATAATATTTTCACTTCTGTTTCCTGGACAGTTTGAATTCCTCATGAAAAATTTTCAAGACTTAATTTTTAGTAAATAAATATATAGGGAAATGCTGATGAAAGATTATTGATGAGTATAAAAAAGTGAATGCTTTCATGTTGAAGATTTGGTGGAATACACACCTGAATCATAATGTTAGAGTGATATAGACACAAACATTATTTATGCAGCAATGTAATCTGTTGTTATATTTCTAAATAATAAATGTTATGATTAAATTTTAGATAAAGTACAGGCTAAATTTTTGAAAAGGGAAAAATGCTGTATTTTCTGAAGCATATGTGTGTAGCTGTGATTCAACATTTGTTTAAGATTAGAAAATGTAGACCTTTCAATCCTGATACCCAAGGTCAAAGGTATTCAATTTCTAGTTAAATAAGTATCTTAAGAACTGAACCATTCTTCACTGAGATCCTAATAATTTTAGTGAGTGTGGTCATTAAGAATTTTGTTGACAATGTTTTATTTGCTAAAAATAAGATCTTACAAGTGTTCCATGCAAATATGATCCAAACTATGACACAAAAATAATCTTATTTTAATATAAACTTATGTATAAAGCTAAATATACATGTTACTATATGCATATTTAAATGAGTGAATGAAAAGTAAATGATCTTGTAAGAGTATGTCATATCAAAATTTTAAGTGACAGTATTAACATTCTATTTTTTTTTAGTTAGACTCCCTAGGAATAATCTGTAACATTAATAACATTTGAGTAAGCTGTAAAAATGTTAAAAAATGAGTGCATGAGTTATATGGAAACTGAGTTTGTATGTGTATATTGGAATATAATCCTAATGTTTACCAGTGGTACTCACAGATACTGTTTATAATGGTGCTTTATTCTTGATCAGCATATGATTATTTTCTGAATCCTTTGCAAGCACTGTGTCTTAGTTAATTATGAGAAAATGTTATATAACTGATCTTGAAGACAATGTGACACACATACACAATAAGTAGCAGGAAGTCACTGAAGGTCTTTTTTCTTTTAGACAGAGGGAAAGGGAGGGAGAAAGAGGGAGAGAAACATGAATGTCTGATTGCCTCTCACACATATCCTACTGGGGACCTGGCCCACAACCCAGGCATGTGCCCTGATGTGGGAATCAAACCAGCAACCCTTTGGTTCACAGGCTGGTGCTCAATCCACTGAGCTAAACCAACCAGGGCAAGTCACTGAAGGTCTTATAATGACTTAGGGATGTGCTTGTGTTCCAATGTTAAATAATGAAACCATGGAACTAAATCATGTCCCTTCTGACTGGAATTTATATGTATTTGAGTATGTGTATTATTTCAAGAGGGCATTATAAAATGTTTTTGTATTTATGATTGATTTTATAGAGAGAGGGGAAAGGAGAGAGAGATGTCAGTTTGATGTTCCAATTATTTATGCATTCATTGGTTGCTTCTTGTATGTGCCATAACCGGAGATTGAACCCATAACCTTGCCATATCTGGACAATCCTCTAACCAACTGAGCTATCCATCCAAGGCAAGTAGGCATTGTAAAGCACCCAGTCTTAAGAATTCTCCAGACACTTATCTTGGGGTTCCAGACAAAGAGTTGTTTCTCCCTAAATATAGTGAGGCCTAGTGCCCAGGCCAGAAAACGGAAGGACTCCCAAGGAGCCTGGGGAATGAGCCAGGTCAAGAACCATTGTGTATTGGTGCCTAAAATATACTTTTCTCTGTCATTTGATACAATCATTTCTTTTCCCCTTATGTCTGGATCCATGAGTTTTCCCCACTGACATTTCAAGACAATTTGTTACCAAAAGAAAACACTGGAGATATGATGCTGAGTGCAGAAACAGTGGAATTACAAAGACTAAGTAAGTGGAAACTGGGTTCTTGAACCAAAAAGATAGATGCCTAGTGAAAGTATAGGTTTAGGCCCCAATTTGATTGCAGATGGACACCAAAAGCAAAATCACAACAGTGTGAGCGGGTTTTCTCAAACTGAACAGGAAGCATGGCAGCCAGATTATCTGTCACCTCTGTCTTAACTGCTTTTTCTTCATATTTAATGGGTGGGACTAGAGGGCATCGAGGCAGTGCTATATTGAATTTATTAAACAACACAGCCATTGTGAGGAAATCTCTAAAAAAAAAGCCCTAAAGCTTTCTCTCTGAACTGACTTTTAGTTTGGAAAGGTCTATTCTGTGGGAAGGCTCATGGATCTGGCCCCAATGCAGAACTCAGTGCCTCCACCAGTGGACTACCTTGAGCTGTGCACAAAGATGGGGTCCAGATGTAAGAGCTATCCAGAAAAGAGGCAGGACAGCCAACAGCTGCCAAGAAGCCTGGCCCAGGAAGTTTTAGGGTAGGGTCTTGGTATTCTCCCAGTATGCACAGGAAAAAGTACTGGGCCTACAAGTGTTTGTCTCTCTCCAAGCCCCTCAGAGCATGTGGTATTCCTAACTATGCTCTGGAATGTATGTCCTTTGTGGTAGCCATGCTAGAGTGCAGAGGATAGGACAATTCTTGATGGCTTATATCAGGACACAGTGTGTTTGCTGGTGTTGTCAGTGGCACCCAAATTGGAGCTGGAGAGCCTGAGAAGTGGAGCCACCCATCCAAGACAAGAAAGGTTAGCACTTATGCTAGATCAGATCTTTCACAGACAGGTGAGAATCAAAAACAAGTGAAGAGGATTAAAGATGAATCTAACATTTTAGAATTTCTTGTCTGTCAGAGGTGGCATTAACTGTGACCTCACTTCACTTCTTCATACATGGCTGTTGTAGCAGTTACATTGTAAAGAAGCATTATTATTTCTACAAATGCAAAAACAGGAAATAAAATTGTAAAACATGTCAGAATTCCAAAGAATAAATATTTAACATTATTTTTTAAAGGATTCAGCTGCTAGCAGGGAAAATTCTTTTAATGATCAGAGTAGAAGGGAAATCAAACATTGGTTTTTTTTCTCACTTTTTAAAATTTTTTGTTTGAGTACAGTTGTCTCCATTTTTCCCACCAATATTCCCCTCCAATGCAGGCATCCCCACCTAGGAGCTCCATTCTTTCTGCTGCATAGTATTCCATCATGTAAATGTATCATTTTGGATCCACTCATTTACTGATGGGCACCTAGGTTTCTACCAACACTTGGATGTTATAAATGGTGCTGCTATGAACATTGGGGTGCATAGATTCTTTATAACTGGTGTTTCAGGATGCTTAGGGTATAATCCAAGCAATGGAATTGCTGGGTCAAAAGACAGTTTCATTTTTAGTTTTGTGAGGAAATTCCATACTGTTTTCCACAGTGGCTACACCAGTCTATATTCCCACCAACAGTGTAGTTTCCCTTTTCTCCACATCCTCTCCAATGTTTGTTGTTTATTGATTTTTTTATGATGGCCATTCTCACTGGGGTGAAGTGGTATCTCATCGTGGTTTTAATTTGCATCTCTCTGATGGCTAGTGATGCTGAGCATCTTTTCATAGGTCTCCAGGCACCCAGCACATCCTCCTTGGAGAAGTATCTATTCAAATCCTTTGCCCATTTTTTAATTGGGTGGTTTGTCTTCCTGGAATGGAGTCATGTGAGTTCATTACATATTTTGGAGATCAAACCTTTGTCTGAGGTATCATTGACAAACATATTTTCCCATACAGTTAGTTTCCTTTTCATTTTGCTGATGTTTTCTTCAGCCTTGGAGAAGTTTTTTTATTTATTTGTTTGTTTGTTTGTTTATTTGTTTATTTTTAATGAAGTCCCATTTGTTTATTCTTTCCTTATGTCCCTTGCTCTAGGGGACTTATCGGTGAAAATATTGCTACATAGAATATCTGAAATACTCCTCCCTATGTCTCCTCTAGGATTCTTACGGTATTGTGACTTATAAGTAAGTCTTTCATCCATCTTGAGTTTATTTTGTATATGGTGTAAGTTGGTGATCAAGTTTCTTTTTTTTTGCATTTAGCTGTCCAGATATCCCAACATCATTTGTTGAAGAGGCTGTTTCTACTCCGTTTTATGCTTCTGCTCCCTTTGTCAAATATTAATTGACCATAGAGTTTTGAGTTTGTTTCTGGGCCTTCTATTCTGTTCCATTGATCTGTGCATCTGTTCTTATGCCAGTGCCAGATTGTTTTGATAACAGTGGCCTTGTAATATAGTTTGATGTCAGGTATTATGATCCCTCCTATTTTATTCTTCTTTCTTAAAATTGCTGCAGCTACTTGGGGTTCTTTATAGTTTCATATAAATTTTTGAAGTGTTTGTTCTTTGTCTGTGAAATATGTCATTAGTGTTTTAATAAGGATTGCATTGAATCTACAAATTGTTTTGGGTAATATGGACATTTTGATGATGTTAATTCTTCCAATCCATGAACACAGTATATGCTTCCATTTATTAGTTTCTTCCTTAATTTCTTCCTTCAGTGTACTATAGTTTCCAAATACAGGTCTTTTACATCCTTGGTAAGGTTTGTTCCTAGGTACTTTATTTTCTTGTTGCTATAGCAAATGGGATATTTTTCCTGATTTCTGATTCCGATATTTTATTTCTGGCATATAAAAATGCCTTCGATTTCTGAATATTGGCTTTGTATCACTGCTGTTTTGCCAAAATCACTTCTTATGTCAAGCAGTTTTTTGGTGGAGTCTATAGGGTTTTCTATGTAAACTATCATATTATCTAAAAATAATGACAGTTTTACTTCCTCCTCTCCAATTTTGATCCATTTTTTTTCTCATCTGGCCACTATGGCTAGGACTTCCAATACTGTGTTGAATAGAAGTGGTGAAAGTGGACATCCTTGTCTTGTTCCTGATCTTAGTGGGAAAGTTTTTAGGTTTTTCCAGTTGAGTATAATTTTGGCTGCAGATTTCTTGTATATGGCCTTTATTATGTTGAGGTATGCTCCCTGTACTCCCACTTTATTGAGGGGTTTTATCATAAATGATTGCTGTACATTTTCAAATGCTTTTTCCATATCTCTTGATCATGAAATTTTTTTCTTTCTTTTTGTATATGTGATGTATTATGTGTATTGATTTGCAAATATTGCACCACACTTTCATCCCCGGAAAGAATCTGACTTGATCATGGTGTATGATCTTTTTAATGTATTGCTAGATGTGGTTTGCCAATATTTTGTTGAGGATTTTAGCATCTACGTTCAAAAGTGGTATTGACCTATCGTTTTCATTCTTTGTTGTGTCTTTATCTGGTTTTGGTATTAGGATGATGCTGGCTTCATAAAAAGAGTTTGGGAGTCTACCCTCTTCTTGCATTTTTTGGAAGAGTCTATGAAGAATAGTGGTTAGCTCTTCCTTAAATGTTTTGTAAAATTCTCCTGTGAAACTGTCCAGTGCAGGGCTTTTGTGCCGGGAGTTTTTTTTATTACTGCTTCAATGTTGTCAGGTGTTATTGGTCTATTCAGGCTTTCTGCTTTTTCTTCACTCTGTTTTGGGAGATTACATTCTTCTAGGAATTTCTCCATTTTGCCCACCTATTCAAATTTCTTGGCATGTGGTTGTTCATAGTAATTTCTTACAATGCTTTGTATTTCTGTGGTATCATTGTAATCTCTCTTATTTCATTTCTGGTACTTTTTATTTTTAAGTATACTTTATTGAATATGCTATTACAGTTGCCCCAATTTTCCCACATTGCCCCCTCCATCTGGTACTTCTTCCTTCCAGCAGTCCCCCCTTAGTTCATGTCCATAGTTCATGCATATAAGTTCTTTGCCTTCTCAATTTCCTACACTGTTCTTAACAATCCTTTATCTTGTACCTACAAATTGTGCATCTTAATCCCTGTACCTTTCCCCCCATTCTTTGGCTTCCCCCTCCCAACTGATAACCCTCCAAATGATCTCCATATCTATGATTCTGTTCCTGTTCTGGTAGTTTGTTTCTGTTTTTTTTAAATATTTTATTATTTATTTATCTTCAGAGGGGAAAGGAAGGAGAGAGGAAGGAAACATCAATGTATGGTTGCTTCTCGTGCATCCCCTGCAGGGAACTGGCCCCTCCTGGAAACTGGCCTGCAACCCAAGCATGTGCCCTGACTGGGAATCGAACCGTGATAGTCTGGTTCGCAGGCCCACGCTCAATCCACTGAGCTACACCAGCCAGGGCTGTTTCTGTTTTTATTTTTACATTCAGTTGACAGTTGTGAGTTTGTTGTCATTTTAATGTTCATAGTTTTGATCTTCTTTTTCCTATATAAGTCTCCTTAACATTTCATGTAATAATGGCTTGGTGATGATGAATTCCTTTAGCTTTTCCTTGTCTGGGAAGCACTTTATCTGTCTTTCCATTCCATATGATAGCTTTGCTGAATATAGAGGGGTTTTTCTGGAGCTTTGATCTGTTCTTTCATTTGGGCCATATATTTTGGTCTCAGTGCACCTGTTACATAGTAATGGGCAGAGCCTTAGGTATTTGCCAGGGTGGAGCAACCCGCTTCACTGCTTTGTGGCTCTGTATGTGGGTGGGGGGATCAGAGAGGAGATAATGCCACTGCCTGGCAACGGGAGGCTTGCTCAGCACTTACTCCCTTTCCAGTCACTTCACCCATTTCCTGTATGTGACTATTACCCTTCTGGCAGTTACCCTGGTGGTGGTTCCCAGAGCGGGTGAGTATGTGTATGTTCTAGGGATGTGTGGGCCTTTTAAATGGACTCTCCTGTGAAACCAGCCATTTCTCTGCCTCTGCAACCCCCACTGTTTTTTAATTAATTGATTGATTTAATTGTTGTTCAAGTACAGTTTTCTGTCTTTTGCTCCCATCCCAGGCCACCCCCCCAGTGCTCCCCATCTCCCTCCCATTTCCACCCCCCTTAGTTTTTGTCCATGTGTCCTTTATACTAGTTCCTATAAATCCTTCCCCTTTCCCCCTGAAATTTCCTCCCCTCTCCCCTCTGGTCACTGTCAGCCTGTTCTCTATTTGAGTGTCTTTGGTTATATTTTTTACAGCAAGAAGTTACGAGGTTTTATTTCCAGGTGCTGGATCCCTGAACTACATCATCTAGCCTGGGGCTTGGATTGCTCATTCTCAAGGTATCCCTTCTGATTTTTTCCACCACACATGTATGTGAGACCACCCATTTCACCATTTCACTGGCCGCTGATGCCACCTCCCTGCCACTCCTCATCTCCATAACACCACATTCTCTCCTCCCTGGCAACCAATCTCCACCCCTCCTATACGTCTGGAAGAATATGGCTTCTTTAAGTACTTAGAATATGTACTTAGAATATGAACAATATGGCAGTTGTCAAACTGCCATGTAGTTCAATTTTCTGATAATTCTGGGTATTTTTATTTTGAGGTTATTTGTGATCCTTCTTGTGGTTACACAAGGAGGCAAAGTGTGTCTACCTACACCTCCATCTTGACCAGAGTTCTCAGTTTCATTTTTATATGCCAATGATGAACTAACAAAAAGTGAAATCAAGCAAACAACCTCATTCACAGTTGCTTCAAAAGAAATAAAATATCTAGGAATAAACCTAACCAAGGGTATGAAAGATGTGTACTCAGAAAATTATAAGACACTGAAGAAAGAAATTGAAGAAGGCACAAATAAACGAAAGCATATACTGTGTTCATGGAGGGAAGAATTTACATCACTAAAATGTCCATACTACCCAAAGTAATCTATAGATTCAATGCAATTCCTATCAAGATTCCAATGACATATTTTACAGAACTAGAACAAATATTTCAAAAAATTTTATAAGCCCTGCATAGCAACAGTGATCCTGAGAAAGAAGAACAAAGTTGGAAAACTGGCCAAGATGGAGGTGTAGATAGATACCCTTTGCCTCCTTGCACAACCAAAAGAAGGACAACAACAAACTTAAAATAAAAAATAACCAGAATTGCCAGTAAATCAAACTGTGTGGAAATCCATCAACCAAAGAGGTAAAGAAGAAACATTCATCTAGACTTATAGGAAGGGCAGAGACAGGCAGCTGCGGAGGAGAAGATGCATGACAAGGTGGCAGCTGGAGGACCAGGTGGGTTAGGTGGTGGCTGGCAGACTGGGCATCCCACATTTGCATGCACTTAAACAGGGAGGAACTATTGGGGTTGAGAGATAGTGCAGAACCCAGGGTTCCAGCATGGGAAAAAAAACCTCAAATCCTCTAACCGTAAAAACCTGTAGGAGTTGCGTTGGTGGAAGAAACTCTGAGCCTCATTGAGAGTTCATTGGTGAGACCCACAGTGTGCTAGAATGTACATAAATGAACCCCGCCAGAAATCAGCACCAGAAGGCTCAATTTGCTTGAGGGGTTGCAGGGGAGTGACTGAAAGCTGGTGTGAGCTGAGCAAGAGGCATTGTTTGCTTTCGGACCCCTCCTCTTCATACAGCACCACAATGAAGCAATCTGGGTTGGCCCACTCTGGCGAATACCTAGGGCTCTGACCCTTACAATGTAACAGGTGTGTCAAGACAAAAAAAAATATGGCCCAAATTAATGGGAAGATCAAAATTCCAAAAATAGAACTAAGCAATGAAAAGGTAGACAACCTATCAGATGCTAAGTTTGAAACACTAGTAATTAGGATGCTCACAGAAATGGTTGAGTATGGTCACAAAATAGAGGAAAAAGTGCACAGTGAAATAAAGGAAAATATATAGGAAACCAACAGTGAAGAGAAGGAAACCAGGACTCAAATCAATGGTCTGGGGCAGAAGGAAGAAATAAACATTCAACCAGAAGAGAATGAAGAAACAGGAATTCAAAAAAAATGAGGAGAGGCTTAGGAACCTCCAGGACAATTTTAAATGTTCCAATAGTTGAATCATAGGGGTGCCAGAAGGAAGAAAGGAAGAGCAAGAAATGGAAAACTTATTCAAAAAAATAATGATGGAGCCCTGGCTGGCGTAGCTCAGTGGATTGAGTGTGGGCCTGCGAACCAGACGATCGCGGTTCAATTCCCAGTCAGGGCACATGCCTGGGTTGCAGGCTGGTTCCTTGCAGGCTAACTCCCAGCAGGGGACGCACGAAAGGCAATCATACATTGATGTTTCTCTCCCTCTCTCCTTCCCCTCTAAAGATAAATAAAGAAATAAAATCTTTAAAAAAATAAATAATGATGGAGAACTTCTCCAATATGTCAAAGGAAATAGACTTCCAGGAAATCCAGGTAGCTCAGAGAGTCCCAAAGAAGTTAGACACAAGGAGACACACACCAAGGCACATCATAATTACATTAGCCAAGATTAAAGATAAGGAGAGAATCTTAAAAACAGCAAAAGAAAAGGAGAAAACTACCTACAAAGAAGTTCCTATAAGGCTATCAGCTGATTTCTCAAAGGAAGCCTTGCAGGCAAGAAAGGGCTGCAAAGAAGTATTTGGAGTCATGAAAGGCAGGGACGTACAACCAAGATTACTCTATCCAGCAAAGCTGTCATTTGGAATTGAAGAGTAGATAGTGTTTACCATATAAGGTCAAGTTAAAGGAGTTCATCATTGCCAAGCTCTTATTATGTGAAATATTAAAGGGACTTACATAAGAAAAAGAAGATGACCAGAAATATGAACAGTAAAATGACAATAAGCACACAAGTATTAACCACTGAACCTAAAACAAAAACAAAAAAACATTCTGAGCAAACCACCAGAACAGGGACAGAATCACAGATATGGAGATCATATGGAAGGTCATCATCAGTAGGGAAGGGGATGGGAGAGAATGGGGGAAAAGGTACAGGGAATAAGAAGCATAAATGGTAGGTACAAAATACACAAGAGGAGGTTAAGAATAGTATAAGAAAAGGAGAAGCCAAAGAACTTATATATATAACCCATGGACATAACCTAAGTGGAGAGAATGCTGGTGGGAGGGAGGGTACAGGGCAGAAGGGAATAAAGGGAGAAAAAATGGGACAACTGTAACAGTATAATCAGTATAATATATTTTAATTAAAAAAGAAGAAAGTTGGAGGAATCATGCTACCTAATATTAGACTTGACTACAAGGTCATTAGTAATCAAAACAGCAGGGTACTGGCATAAAAACAGACACATAGATCAATGGAACATAATAGAGAACCCAGAAATAAATCCACACCTTTATAGTCAATTAACATTCAACAGAGGAAGCAAGCACATGCAGTGGGTTAAAGACAGTTTATTCAGTACATGGTTTTGGGGAAATTAGACAGATAATGAAACTAGACCACCTTCTTACATGACACACAAGGATAAATTTAAAATGGATCAAATATTTTATAGTAGACACAAAACCATAAATATCCTAGAAGAAAACAGGCAGCCAAATCTTGGACATTGATGGTAGTAAATTTTTATCAGATATATCTCCCCAAGTATGGGAGACAAAACAAAAACAATTGGGACTATATCAAATTTAAATGTTTTTGTATAGCAAAGGAAAGCATCAAGGAAATAAAGACAACCCACAGAATGGCAGAACATATTCGCTGATACATCTGAGAAGCAGTTAATATCCAAAATGTATAAATTACCCAGCAAACTCAACACCAAAAAAAACACAATGCAATTAAAAAATGGGCGAAGGACCTGAATAGATACTTCTCCAAAGGCCACATACAGATGACAAATAAACACAAGAAAAGATGCTCATGTCACTAATCATCAGAGAAATGCAAATTAAAACCACAATGAGATACTATCTCACACCTGTCAGAATGATTATCATCAATAAATCGACAAACAAAAAGTGCTGGCAAGGATGTGGAGAAAGGGGAACACTTTTGCACTGTTGGTGGGAATGCAGACTGGTGCAGTCACTATGGAAAGTAGTATGGATGACAGCTAGTGGGGGGAGGGTAAGGATGGAGAGACTGAGCAAAAAAAGAAAAAGGACTCACAGACATGGACAACAGTGTGGTGATTGCTGGGTGGAGAGGATTAATAAGGGGACTAAAAGATGAGGTAAAAATACAATAAAATTTATAAAAAATTAAAGAAAATATAATGTGCTAATACTTAATTTTGACATGAATTTTTTTCTTGCTTGTGAAACAAATATAGACCTTTGTGTATTTAGAGGAGTGGAAAGACATAATCCAAAGTGTTGTCAGTGATTATAAAAACTTATGGTAGTGCTTTTCTCATAATCAACACATGGGTATTTTCCATCCTTGGCAAGCACCTTATAGTTACTAATGAGAACATGGTTTTCAGACTGATCTCTAACAGATAAATAGTACTAAACACACACCAGCACTCCCAATAAAGTCATAGTAAAGCAACTGAAGACCATTCAAAAACATGAGATAGTGCTTGCATTGCAAATGGTAAGTGAAAGCATAAAGCAAGTCTCTAAGTAACCTCTGATTTGAATTCATATATAATGCCATGTGGGGCCTTGTGTGGCATATAATGAAAGGTATGTGAAAAAAAAAGAAAGAAAGGTATGTGGGCTCTCCTCTTAGGGCCCCAGTCAAAGAGCTGGTAACATTTTAACACATAAGGCCTAGCTCTTTACCCCCAAAATATGGAAATCTCGAGAAAGGTAGAGATGAACCAAGAAAGGACATGTGGATTTGTACTTAAAGATACTCTCCTGGCTGAATTCCCAGCATTTCCTTTTTGTTGTTGTTGAGGTCTGGATCCTTGAGACTTACTGCCCAGAAGCAGACAACCTGATAACTTGGGAAAATGCTAGATACACAAGACTGAGTGAACAAGAACAGAACTATGAAGACTAGGCCTAGTGGAAATTGAATTCTTGCAAGAAGAAAATGTCTGATAATATGGGTAGTTTTAGGCCTCTGTATGGTTTCAGATGAAAACCAAAACAAAAGTGCAGCAGTGTAAGCAGGTTTTCTCAAGCTGTGCAGGATGCCAGGCAGTCATATTTCCTGGTGTCTTTGCCTCTTGCACTCCCAATTAAGTCATAGGAAAGCAATTGATAGCATTTTTTCAGACAGGATGGGCAAGTGAAAAGGACCTGTGGAGACAGAGAGAAAGTACTTGTTGATAGAGCTGATGCACTACTGCCATAGTGAGGAAATAGTTTTAAAACAATCTATGTTTCTATGGCTTTGTTTCCATGAGGCCCATTCTGTGGAGAGGTTAAGCAGACCCTGACCCCAGATTCCTGACTTTCCAGGCATTCCTGACTTTTCTGAGTTATTCTAGGATCTCTGACTAAAGGCCTGACTGATTCTGGTATGATAGAAGTGAGGTCCAGGTGTAGGAGATGGCCAGTGGGGAGGCAGGACTGAAACACTAGCTGCCAGGAAGTCCTGGCAGGAGAAGTTGTCAGGTGAAGTTTGGTGTCCTCCCAGAGTGGGTGGGACTGAAGGAAGCCTCTAGGATCTCTGGTCAATTGCAATTACCAAAACTAAAACAGAAATAGAAAAAAAGAGTCAGGGAAGGAAAAATACAGAGTATGAAAAACTGTAGAAAATTTTCCAAAGTTCTAATTTATTTCAATTGGAATCACAAAAGAAAAAGTGAAGTAATATTTAAAAAATAATAACAAAATTTTTAAAAGTGACGCCTTCGTCCATTACTATTTATACCCCCCTTATACTCTTCTACCTCCCCCTGCCACCCTTTCCTTCAGATAATCACGATAGTGTTGTCTGTGTCTTTGAGTTTTTTCTTTGCTTAATCCCTTCAATTTTTCCACCCAGTCCCTCAATACTTCTCTCCTCTGACAGGTGTCAATCTTTTCTCTGTATCTATGAGTCTATTCCAATAAAATTAATAAAAAGGAGACCTCAAACCACAGATCTAATAACCTTAGAAAATCTCAAGTAGTTTTACACACATAAAAACATACAAAAATACATTAATAGTAAAACTTTTGGAAAAAAGAGAAAATCTGGAGGGCAGCTGGACAGGAAAAAAAGATAGTCCCTGGAAAGAAAAAAATATAAAATTTATAGCAGACTTGTCAGACATTATTCAAGCTGCAAAGAAATACAGTGACATCTTAATAGTACTCAAAACAAAAGAAAAACAAAGTGATTAGCCCATAATTTTATAACATAAAACATGTCTTTCAAAATAAGGAGAAATATTTTTTCAGACAAAAGCTAAAAAAAATTATTATCAGTGGACTTTCATCACAATAGTTATTAAATAAAACTCTTCAAGAAGAAGGGATGTAATAATTGTACAGTCAACTGGGATTGACACACACAAAAAAATGGAGAGCTATAGAATTTGTTAGATGAAAATAAACACAAAGGATATTTTTTATTTATAATTATTTTAAAATATATTTGACTGTCTACACAAAAGCAATAGTATATATAAAAGGTATGATGGCAGTGCAAAAATGGGAAGCAATAGTATATTTTCATGGATGCTTATACTACATGAGAAGCAATATATTATTTAAAATAAGACTGGGATTAATTGCATATATACATTTTTAAACCCGGAGTCAATGACATACAAATTTAAAAAGAGATATAACTAATGAACTAGTGATAAAACTAGAATCATAAAAAATATCAGTTATTCAACAGAATTTCAGAAAAGATGAAAAAAGTAGAAAAATAGCAAAATGATTAGCAATAATTACTTTGAATATAAAATATCTAAATATTCTATTTAAAGACAGATTTTCAAACTCAAAGACATTCAAATATGTGGAAACTGAATAATATGTTATTAAATAATAAATGTGTTAACAATGAGTTCAAGAAAGAAATCAAAAAGTATCTGGAAACAGTGCTAGCTTTGGCAATACATATACTAAAACTGGAATGATACAGAGAAGATCAGCATGGTCCCTGTGCAAGGATGGCAAGCAAATTCATGAATCGTTCCATATTTTTGAGTGTCAGGGGGAAATAGAGACAACTGTACTTGAACAACAATAAAAAATGTGAAAAAAATAAACAACACACACACACACAAAGTATCTGGAAACAAATGAAAATGGACACACAACAACCCAAAACTTATGGGACACAGCAAAGGCAGTCCTGAGAGGGAAGTTCATAGTGATACAGGCCTATCTAAAAAAGACAAAAGCACTTCACATAAACAATCGAACCCTACATCTACAAGAACCAGAGAACAAAAAAACAAATAAAACCCAGAGTGAGTAGAATGAAGGAAATACCCAAGATTAGAGAAGAATTAAATGACATAGACTAAAAGAACAATCCAAAGGATCAATGAATCCAGGACCTGGTTCTTTTAAAAGAAAAACAAAATCCACAAGCCTTTAAACAGACTCATCCAGAAAACAAGAGAGAGGACCTAAATAAATTAAATCAGAAATGAAAGAGGAGGAGTAACAACCAATACCACAGAAATACAAATGATTGTAAGAAATTACTGTGAACAATTACATACCAAATAATAGAATTTTCACACTGGACAACCAGTGTGAAATGGACAAATTTCTGGAAACAAACGATCGCCTAAAACTGAATCAAGAAGCAGAAAGCCTGATAGACCAATAACAACTAGCAAAATTTAAGCAGTAATCAAAAAACTTCTGGAATACAAAAGCCTTGGACCAGATGGCATCACAGGTGAATTTTACCAAACATTCAAAGAAAACTAACTCCTATCTTTCTCAAACTATTCCAAAAAATCCAAGAAGAGAGAAGACTCCCAAACTCTTTTTAGGAGGCCAGTATTATCCAAATTCCAAAACCAGGTAAAGTCACAAAAAAGAAAATAAATTACAGACCAATATCTTTAATGAACATAGATGCTAAAATCCTGCATGGGGGCTGTACACATTCACATCAGGGGTGTGTGGAGGGGGGTGGTAGGGGAGTGGGGTAAGAAGGCATGAGGTAGGGAAGGCATTGGGGTGGAGAAGCATGGGGGTGTTGAAGTGGCAACTCATAGGAGTTGTACACTTTCCACATCAAGATGTGTGTGAAGGGGTTGGGGATGCATGGGATGGGGAAGGCATGTGGGTTGTACATCTTCCACATCAAGGTATGTTTGGAGGGGTTGAGGTGGGGAAGGCATGGGAGTTGCACACCTGCCACATCTGGGTGTATGTGGAGGGAGGTACAGGTGGTGGGGTGAGGTTAGGGGATGGGTGAGTGTGAGAGAAACCAGTTTTAATGGATGTTTTACTAAAAGACTTTTCTGATTTAGGATGGGAAAGCAAGAACAAGGGGGTGGTGTGTTTAGGATGAGTCCTTCAGAACTGACAATGTTGAGGAAAAACTGGATGAAGATTAGAAAGCTTATTAGGCATTTATTTTATTGTGAAGAATCTGTGTCTTCAGGTTTTGTTTTGTTTTTTACCTAGATTAGTATTAATTCATCTACTTTGAAGTCTAAATTTAACTGGACAAAAATTAAATGGATCAGGAGTTGTTAGAAAATAAAATAATGACTCAAAGAACTTATGTTTACAACCCTTGGACATAAACTAAGTGGGGGAATGATGGAGTGTTGGGGGGCAGGGAGGAGGGGGAATAAAGGGGGAAAATTGGGAAAACTGTAATAGCATAATCAATAAAAACACTTTTTTAAAAAAAAGAGAATAAAAAAATAAAACAATGTGTTCTGTTCCAAGACTTCTCTACCTCCCATACTTCAATCCCCAACTTTTTGACCAGTCAGCCTCCATCCACACTCTGGGTTGTACCCTGCTTCTCAGGACATTCCTATTTACAATAGCTAATATTTACAAGCAGCCCAAGTGTACATCAGTGGATGAGTGGGCAAAACAACTATGGGGCATTTAAACAATGGAATACTACTGGGCCATAAAAAAGAGAGAAACATTATCTTAAGCATCGGTGTGGATGGACCTGGAGAACATAATGCTGACTGAAATAAGCCTGTCAGAGAGAAACAAATGCCATATGATTTCACTCATACGTGGAATCTAATGAACAATTTGAACTAACAAGGAAAATGGGTACAGACTAATAGATGGAGAGGAGGATGACAGTTGTCAGAGGGAAGGGGTTTTGGAGGCAGGATGAAAAGGTGAAGGGATTAAAAAAAAACAACTTCATAGACAGACAACAGTATGGTGATTACCAGAGGGAAAGGGGTCAGGGGAGTTCAATAGAAAAGGGTAAAGGGCAGATAACTGGTACTGCTGGAAGGAGACTTGACTTAGGTTAGTAAACACACAATATAATATACAGATGATGAATTACTGAATTGTACACCTGAAGCCTAGTGTAAGCCCCAATAAATCCAATTAAGAAAAAGAAAACAAAAGGAAAATTTTTCTTACTTTGTTTCATCTTTTTCTCTATGTAAATCTCTCCTCAAACTCTCATCAGTGGAGTACTCCTGTTACTGAGCAGCAAGTGGCATCCTGCTGCTTGCTCTCTAGGCAAAATTCTGGAGACAAAGTTTTGGTAATTGTAGGGTAAATGGAGTCAGTCAGGTTCCCTCACCCAGATGTCTGGGAAACTAAGATAAGCAGCATTCTTGTAGCCTTGAAAAGTATTCCCATAGCCTTGAATGAGCTAGCATGCACAGAATTATGCTCTGTTATATAATATCTTGGCACCCTGCCAGCTTTGCATACATTTAGTATATAAGGGAGTTGGGACTTCTGCTGAGAGACAGCTTGCAGCATGTGTGGATTGCCCCACCCTTGAATAAAGGCATGCCAGGTATTCCCACAGCTCCATGAATTTTCTCCTGTCTGCTCAAATCTCGAGTGAACCTGACTGGCCTTGACAAGATGAACGATAGTAATAAAGGAAAGGAGTCTTTATTCAAAAGCTACACAATTTTGGAATAACAGCTTTCCACACACATTAGCCACTTAGGCCTATCAATTAAGGCTAAAATCTTTAACTCTTGAGTTTCAGTTTTAATCCCTTAAGCCTATCAATTAAGGCTAAAATTTTTAACTCTGGAGTTCCTCCATCACCCTCGCTGTTCATTTTAGTTATCTTATTTCTATCTGTTAGTTTACAAACTACAACAACATTGTACACAAAAGCTACACAATTTCAGGAGAATGGCAGGCTTCTGCCTCTGAGTCCATCCCCTCTAGAACACCCATAAAGGAATAATCCTGCCACCCTCTGCCAGACCAGCCTGACCCCAGGCTGTACCTGGAGTTTCTTTCCATACAACATACCATCCTTTGGGATGGGAAACACAGGCAGCTGCAGCACCAACATCCAGGCATCCTTGAGGAAGAAAAGCATGAGAGGCAGTCTCTGCCCTCTTTTTATTTTAAATCTTCTTGCCCATAATTCCTGTGGGGGCGACCCTCCTTGCGAGTTCCCCTGGGTGCCACGAACAAAAGTGAATAATGACCGAGACATGATGGATCTGCTTGGGGAGGAGAAGTGAGCTGTGGCCAGTTTCCCAGGGGAGACAAAGGCCAGCAGCGGCCAGTTTCTCTGAGGAGAAAGGGCCCCGAGCACCTTCTCCCATAGCTTTTTATTGAGTTGTAATACACAGGAATACAGGGTGGCAAGGATCAAACAGTAGATAACATTTCAAAGATATCTGAGGGCTTGAGTCTGAGTCAGGTCTGTCAGGAAGAGAGCTGCAGAAACTTTGGGAGACATACCCATTTCCTCTTGGATCCTTATCATATAAATGAAAGCACTCTTAGCAGAGCAGATTTCACAGGTTTATCAGCAAGACTTTGTGATGTCATATTTTCCCCCAGGACACGCTCTAGTAAGGCAAGGAGCTGCACCTCTCCCCAACAGGTATTCAGGCTTAAGGGGATTAGAGCCAGGAAGCTCTTCTCCCAGAGAACAAGGGGACTCAGGCTGTGTCAAAGCTGGGGGGGGGGGTGAGGGTCCATTGCTCTTTGTTGCAGCCCCCTGAGTCCTTCCATGAAGGCCTCCCAAGTGATTGAGTCTGGCCTAGGTTGCCCCCCACTGTGAGGGGTCTTAGCTGTCATTGACTTCCGACCAAGCTTTGGGGGCAGGGAGAGGAAACTGAGGCAGCATTTGTTACCAGAGACAAGCTTTGTCTTCTGCGGCTCACTTTCCAAAGGTCGTCCCTCGCCCTTAGCCACAAGGGGTACAGATACAATTCCTAAAATCGGGCAGAGTGGTCTACAACAAATTCTATGTGCTCTGGAAGCACTCAGCTTCTCAGCCAACCAGTCCTAGACTGGTTTACCATTGCCTTGGGCAACCTCCACCAACAGCCCCTCTCTACTTCTCCCCAATGATCTAATCAGATCTCTGTGTGTCACTCCTAACCCCTTCCAATTAGGTGCCGCCCTGATTCAAATCAATTTTTGCTGAAATAAACTCAAAATTTTTAAAAAATGTAATTTTTTAAAATTAATGAAAGGTTTCAGGTGAAAAATACTGGATCAAGACAACATTTATAAAACACTATATTACACTGATCTTTTTCCCTTCTCTCTCTAAAATTGCCTTAGGTAACTGGGTGAATGAAGCTTCACAAACATTTAATGCTTATAGTAAAGGTTCAAACAAAGCAGGAATTTCCACATTATAGTAAGAATATCAAACTTTAATTGAGTACATCTTATTTGATAAGCATTTTATGAAGTGTTAATATGTGTCTTCTCCATTTCTACTTAGCTAGTGATGCCAAAAGCCACCCAATTCTGGCATGAACATAGGAAAGGGCAGTGATATCAGGTAACTATGTTCCTGTTAACTCTTGAGGAATGTGTAAGATTTCATTAAGTGGATAAAAAAAAAGAGCATTATCGATGGAAGAACACACACAAAGATAGAAAAGAAGCAGAAAGTATATTGTCTTTTCATTCATATTTGAAATGACTACACCACGAATTATTGGAAGGGTAGGTAGAGGCCTAACTATTGATGGTCTGAAATGTCACACTAAGGAAAAGTTTAGACTTGGTCCTATAAGTGAGAAAAAACAATCAAGTAATTTGAACCTCAGAGTGACATGGTCTGAATTCAAAATGCAAAAGTCTGGTTAAATACTGAGACCAGGTGAGAAGGTATTTTGAGACTCCATGTGAGAGATGATTCAGGCCTGAATGAAAGGAGTATTAATGAAGATACAAAGGACAGGACAGACAGGGAAGATTTTTCAAATACTCCTTTCATTAAATTAGGATGCTGGTTCATGGCAGGCTGGAGGGTGGCAAAAGAAAGAGGCATCTAACTGATGGGGGACTCAAATGTTGGAAATGTTTTAGTTTCAGATAATAGCTAATAAACTTAGTAATCAATGTATGTAAAAAGCTATTGTTCCAGGAACTGAAGGTATGACTCACCCTGACTCCAGGAGACCACAAGCAGTTCGTTCCACCTTTGTGCCTCAGGAGGACTGCAAGTAATCAAGGTGGTATCTGAGCCATTGTATTCCAGGGGAAGACACCCACAACCCAGGGCACAGATGAAAGAATGCTACCGTTTTATCTGATTAACTTTTTTACTGAATTCCATACCCCTTACCTACACTTTTCTCTTCCTCACAAAAAGGGTCAATTTAAATGGAATTTAAGACAGTCTGTTAGGGTACAAATCCACCATCTTCTCAGATCACAGGCCATCCGAATAAAGGGCCCATAAAGATTCAATCCCTGTCTTTGCTGATTGGGTGTGGTAGGTAACAGGCAGCATGAATTCTGGCTTTTCTCATTTCATATTAGGATTTTATATTCAGGACTTTGGGATCATATAGTCTGCCTGCATGATTCTCCCTTTTCTAACTACATGTGTGAATGAGGCCCATTTTCTTCACATACTTCAACCCAAGCGATATTTTACAATAGATTGCAGAAAGAAGCAGATATGAGCATGCCACTGTCTTCATTAAGTCAAAAAATAAAGAGATTTGCAAAAATGTAAAAAAAATTACACTTCCCTTACTAAATGTAGCTATTTTTAAATGGGTATTTTATGTTAATATAATGTGTTTGCTGTTTTATAAGAATATATTTGCTTATAGAAGAAACAGACATATAAGTAAATCATATTAAAGCAGTAAATTAAATCCAATAATAGATGTATTATAAACTACTGTGGGGACTAAAATATATTAATACTTTTCTTTCTACCTTCTAAGTTCTTCTGGCTGGGCTAATAATCAAATTAATTAGTAGAGACAGTTGAAAGGAGAAAAATCCAAGTTTAATACATGCTCATGGGGAATTCACAGAGACATAATAAATCCATGAAAATTCCAAAGACAGTGAGGCAACATTGGGTATAAAGGACATTTTAGACAAGGAAGAAAAGGGGTGAGAGGTAACATGGTATTAGATTTTCAGAAGTGAGAATGGGCGATTTCCAAATAGTTGAGGGAGAGCCAAAGACACAGGCCAGGGAATTACTTGCTAGGTGACTCAGAAACAATGGGAGACAGGGGATATCTAGCTACACACACTTGCCTGAAGCACTCCAGTTATCACACTTAATTCTATTTAGACTAAGGAGGCATCTTAAGCAGTTTCTCTGTCTGAATGTCTTGGGTAAAAAGGGAGGTGGGTCAAGGGTTCTGAGTCTTTTGTTTCTTGACAAACAGCTTAAAATTAATATCCAAAAAAAAAAAAAAACAGAATCAAAGTTGCAGGATTATTGGTTCCTTCACTACAATGGTAGTAAAGAGAATGTTTGGTCAGGGAAATCTTATCAAGTATTGTTGAGCTTGGTGGTGAGGGAGAGTTATAAAGGGTGCCTGAAAGAAGTGCAAGAAGGAACTTCAGGCAGAAGAAACAAAGCATGCAGAAATTCAGAGGTAAAGAAGAATGTAAGATCATTACAACCTGCTTCACACCATAGATACCTTTATAGGAGAATTTTGCTACAGTTCAGTTGAGAAAAGATGAATGACTGTAAGCGAGTAAGTGGGTTTTGCTGCCTGCCACAGAGAAAGCCAAACTCAAAGGCAGATGCTGGTGCAAAAAGGTTTACTCAGGTGCTAAGACCTAGGAGAATGGTGAAGACTCATCTCAAAGACCGCCCTCTTCCTGCTCAAGCCCATGGTTCTTATTGGGATGGGGAAGAGAAAGGATTTTTCTATCCAATTATCATGCTAGCCTTTGCTGTTCTCAGGCCCCATTCATTTAACTTTCTACCCTTGGGGCATTCAGTGTAAGAACTTCCCCCTGTGCCATCTTGTACAGTGGGGGAGACTTCCCAACACTCCAATGGACTGTCTACAATAACAGGCCTGGAACAGAGAACTGTCAGTAAAGATAGGTGTGTTAGGTTGCTAGTTTTGCCATAACAATATACCACAAAGTGGGTGGTTTAAGCAACAAAATTTATCTGCTCACAGTTGTGGTGGCTAGGAAATCTGAGATCAACAAGTACTTAGGGTTGATTCTTTCTGTGAGTTGTGGGGAAGGAGCTTTTCCAGGCTTCCCTCCTGTGTGCTGTACATGTCTGTCTTCTCACTGTGTCCTTACCTCCTCTGTACATGTCTGTGTCCAGATTTCCCCTTCTTATAAGGACATGAGTCTTGTTGGATTAAGGGCCACTCTAATAACTTCATTTTAACTTAATTACCTCTTTGAATACTCTATCTGCAAATAAAGGCACATTCTGAGATTCTAAGGAATCACATTTCAAAGTCCTCCTTGATCTTCTTAAATGAAAATTACATTTAACTTATCTCAATAGACCCAAGAGTCTTAACTAATTCAAGCATCAATGCTAAGTTCAATTAATGAGTGCACTAAAACAGAATCAAAGTGTCTTCATCTAGTACATGGGCACAAAGAGGCTGCCAAAATCAGGAAATGAAGAAATATGGCCCAAATGAAGGAACAGAACAGAACCCCAGAAAAAGAACTAAGTAATGCAGAGATAGCCAACCTATGAGATGCAGACTTCAAAACACTGGTGGTCAGAATGCTCAAAGATCTCATTGAATATGGCAAAAGCATAAGGGAAGAAATGAAGGCTCTACTGAGGGAAATAAAGAAAAACACACAGAAAACAAACAGTGAAGGGAAAGAAGCCAAAATTAAAATCAATGATTTAGAACATAAAGAAGAAATAAACATTCAACCAGAACAAAATGAAGAAACAAGAATTCAAAGAAATGGGGAGAGTTTAAGAATACTCTGGGACATCTCCAAAAGGGCCAACATCTGAATCATAGGGATGCCAGAAAGAGAAGAGGAAGAGAAAGAAATTAAGAACTTATTTGAAAAAATAATGAAAGAAAACTTCCTTAATTTGGTGAAGGAAATAAAACATACAAGTCCAGGGAGCACGGGGTCCCAGACAAGTTGGATCCAAAGAGATTCACACCAAGACACATATCATAATTAAAATGCCAAAAGTTAAAGATAAAGAGAGAATCTTAAAAGCAGCATAAGACAGGCAGAGAGTTACCTACAAATGAGTTCCTATAAGACTGTCAGCTGATTTCTCAAAAGAAACTTTACAGGCAAGAAGGGGCTGGGAAGAAGTATTTGAAGTCATGAAAGACAAGAACCACAACCTAGATTACGCTATCCAGTATCACTTAGAATGGAAGGAAAGATAAAGTGCTTCTCAAGCAAGGTAAAGCTAAAGGAGTTCATCATCATCAAGCCATTGTTACATGAAATGTTAAAGAGACTTATTAAGGAAAAAGAATAAGATCAAAACTATGAATGTTAAAATGAAAACAAACTCACAACTATCAACAACTGAATCTAAAAAACAAAAACAAAACAAATTAAGCTAACATATATGTAGGCAAATAAAAGTATTTTTAAAGAGAAATATGGCATGCTGTTTAGAGTGATTTTTTCTATCACTTTTTCTGGGATTTATTGCACTTAAGATGTTGGATTGAGCCCTAGCCCACTAGTTCAGTTGGTTAGAGCATCATCCTAATACACCAAGGTTGTGGGTTCTATCTACAGTCAGGGCACATACAAGAGACAATGCAATAAATGCATGGAACACTAAGTTGATGTTTCTCTCTCTCTGCAAACTTAATCAACAAAAAATATTTTTAAATGTTTCACTGACACATTTTTTGTAAAAATATTCATTAAAAGAAACAATATAAGTTCATGATTTTAAAATTTATGTTTAATTATATAAAGATTTAAGAAAGTCTCCACATTTCATTTTTTCCCTTGGTTTATACACCCAGATATTTTCTATGAATGTACATATATGCACGTGTGTGTGTGTGTGTGTGTGTGTGAGAAAGAGAGAGAGAGAGAGAGAGAGAGACTCTCCTTGACTATCTTATGTGCAAAATCAGTACGATGAATCCCTAATGGAATGGTTATGACTAAGGTAATATGCACTAGTAATGATTATTGCCATGGCCAAATGGCTCTTTCCCAAATAGATACACCTTCATCAGTGGCATATAAGAGTGTTTATTTTCTCACATCTTATCAAAACTGGGCATTTCATTATCAAACACTTTAACACTTTACTAATCTCACAGGTGACAACAGCATCATGACTTTTACATGCCACTATTTCCTTTTATTTAAAAAAATGTGAGAAAATATATTACCTGAACATTCTTTAAATTTAATCATGTTTAATTAATTTAATAGACTCCAACAGTAGTAGCCATTTGCCCACAAACAGTTATGATCGGTTAATGGGGAGTAAAATCTTAATGTTTCCTTTAGTTCATATCATTTTGTACCTTGCATGCAAAATACTAATAGCAATTGCAATTATACCAATAGAATTTAGAAAACAAAACAATAATAAAAATCTCAGCATCATTATTCCAGGTATTTAATATTTATTTCAGATTTATATCAGTCAGTAGACACCTATTCTACTTTAAAATAATAAAAATGGTAATAGATGTTGGGCACCATTGAAACAGGTGAAACTGCGTGTTAATTAAATGTTTTAATAACATTTTGGTTTTATTTTTAATACCAAAATATCACTAATTTTTAGTTAAATTATAGCAGGCTATCATACAAAACATACTATTCATCACCTAAACTTCGGTAAATTGTTAGAAAATGTTCAAATAATCAAGGTCACATTTTTTGATGATCTCATTTTCAAAATAAGTTACCTTTTTTCTTTATTTTTATTGTGGATACTGTTGCAGATGTCCCCATCCCTCCCCTTTTTCCCACCTCTTCTCATCCCCCACAACCCTTCCCTATGGCTACCATTGCACTGTTGTCTATGTCCATGGGTCATGCATACACGTTTTCTGGCTAATCCCTTCACCTTCTTTCATCAAGTCCCTCCATCCCCCTCCTGTCTGGTTGCTGTCAATCTCATCCATGTGTCCATGCCTCTGTGGGGTTTTTTTTGTTCATTAGTTTATTTTGTTCATTAGATTCAATATAAGTAACTTCTAATAACAGTTAATAAAACACAGCTGCCCTCATAAGGTGGTAGCTTACTGTGTCTTCATGTATATATAGTGCCAAAATAAAAACAAGAGGTTTAATAAAAATTTTATAGTAGTTAGGATTTAATCAGGTAGACATGCTTAAGGTGACCAACAACATTGAACTGAAAAAGATATACAATAATTTTTTCTTTCCTTAATGTAGGTTGAAAATGAGGAAATTTTTATAGGAGTTTTTTAACAACAATAACCTCAGAAAATTGAATTAAATTATTGATCAATTGAGAAATTAACACAGTTCTAGTCAATTTTTATATAGTCTCAAAAAGTGCCAAGTAATTAATGCAGTTTGATTCAATATTTATTCAACTATTGTTTTCTCAGTTTTACACAGTCCTCTTGTTGATAGGGATATGATAGTGAGTATGCATAATAGGCATGGCTCAAACCTACAGGGAGATTACAATCTAACAAAATAAAAAAATAAAATTTATGTAAGGAAAATCTAATGAACAAACTGAATTAACAAGCAACACAGAGACAGACACATAGATGGAGAGCGGGATGATAGCTAAGGGAAGGGGTTAGGGGTGGAAGGACTGAGCAAAAAGGAAAAAGGACTCATGGACATGGACAACAGTGTGATGATTGTAGGGGGAGGGAGTATAGGGGGACTAAATGGTAATGGAAAAAATGCACTTAAAAAGGTACAAAAAAGAAAAGCACAACCTTCCTCATAAAGTGGTAATGAATTTTAACATTAAGAATAACTAGATAAGGTAACAGATCACATACTACTCAGCAAGCTAGAGCTACACTATTGTTAGCGATACATTAGTAATGGTTTGGGTGTAATCATATTTCCAGATCATCCAGACCTGTCTGCTAACATTGAAAATTCCATTAACTGCTGATAAGACTCTTTCTTCCAAAACCTAAAATGGAAACTAGAATATAAAAATAATTAGGGTAAATGAGGGTTAGCAGATATCTTCCTGGAAGAAGATTTTAGTATGGTCTGCAGAGTGAGAGTCCTTATACGGATTTGTGGAAAGATATATTAAGAAGAGATTTGGAAATTGATGGATAAAGAAATCTATCCATTTCACAACTTCTCTTGAGAAGTAGGTCTTACCAGAAAAATATATATCAGGTATTTAACTACACTAGTCACTGTCCTTTGCTGTTATTAATTGCTACTTATGTTTTATTATTTGTATGTCCACTCTTTGTTTTTAATTTCCAGTTATATTATGAAGCAACTGATTTTTATTAAAGCACATAAACTATGAAATTCACAAGTTTGATATATTTCCTTTTGACTCATTTGTACACAAGTTCCATAAAATGCATCATCATTCATGAGACATCAAAAACAAACAAAAAAAGATGCAGATAAACTAATATGTTTGTGTATGTAAGATTTTGTACAGTGATTACCAATAGAACTTTAAAATTTTAAAATATTGAAAGCGGGCACATGAGGACTTCCACCAAGATGGAGGCGTAGGTGGAAACACTGTGCCTTCTCCCACAACCAAGTTTGAATACAACAAAGGTTTAGTAAACAAAGACACAGCCAAAGAACAGAAAATTGAACTATATGGAAGTCCGACAACAACAAACTCTTCCACTGGGACCGGTAAGGGGCAGAGCCAGCAGCGGAGTCAGGTCGGGCAGGAAAGATCCCCCGACCCAGGTGCGCAGGCAGCTGGAGTAGCAGCAGGTAGCAGCTCGGACCCAGTGAGGGTGCGGGGCAGGCTGGCCGTGGTCACACATTTGCGCACAGATAAACCAGCAAAGGAGTGAGCAGTGAGATGGACCGCGCAGGCCCCAGCGGCGAACCCAGTGAGTGTGCAAGGTGGTGGGCTGACCATGGTCGAACATTCTCGGGCAGTGGGACAGACTTCGCGGCCCCAGCAGCAGGAGGTGGCTGAGGGGACCGCCATTGCTTTCCTTTGACACCACCCCCATGTACAGCATCACAAACAGCGACTGAATTGCCCTGCCCTGGTGAACACCTAGGGCTCCGATCTTCATATGTACCAGGCATGAACAGTCCAAAATATGGCTCAAGAAGAACTGAAAGTCCTGGAGCCAATTAACTCTAAGCGAAAAAGAAATAGCGAACCTCTCAGATGCTGTAGAGGTTCAAAATACTGGTGATCAGGATACTCACAGAACTGGTTGATTATAGTCACAAATTAGAGGAACATATAAAGGCTAAACTAATTGAAATGAAGGGAGATGCACAGGAAACCAATAGCAATGGAAAGGAAACTGGGACTCAAATCAATGGAATGGACCAGAAGGAAGAACGAAACATCCAACCAGAAAAGAATGAAGAAACAAGAATTCAAAAAAAAAAAATGAGAGGCTTAGGAACCTCCAGGACATCTTTAAACATTCCAACATCTGAATTATAGGGGTACCAGAAGGGGGAAAGAAACAGCCATGAGTGGAAAACTTATTTGAACAAATAATAAAGGAGAACTTCCCCAGTCTGGCAAAGGAAATAGACTTCCGGGAAATCCAGGAAGCTCAGAGAGTCCCAAAGAAGTTGGACCCGAGAAGGAACACACCAAGGCACATCATAATTACATTAGCCGAGACTAAAATGAAGGAGAGAATCCTAGAAGCAGCAAGAGATAAGGGGACAGTCACCTACAAAGGAGTACCCATCAGACTGTCAGCGGATTTCTCAAAAGAGACCTTCCAGGCAAGAAGGGGCTGGAAAGAAGTATTCCAAGTCATGAAATCCAAAGACCTACAGCCAAGATTGCTCTATCCAGCAAAACTTTCATTTAGAATGGAAGGACAGATAAAGTGCTTCTCAGATAAGGTCAAGTTCAAGGAGTTCATCATCACCAAGCCCTTATTATATGAAATGCTAAAGGGACTTATCTAAGAAAAAGAAGATGAAAAGTATGAACAGTGGAAGGACAGCAAACTCACAATTATTAACAACCACACCTAAAACAAAAGCAAACCTAGAGGACGGCTAGATCAGGAGTGGAACCATAGAAATGAAGAACACATGGAGGGTTAGCTACAGGGGAGTGGGAGGAGGAGAAGGGGGGAGAAGGTACAGAAAATAGCATAGACAGTAGGTAGAAAATAGATAGGGGGAGGGCAAGAATAGTGGGGAGAATATAGAATCTAAAGAACTTGAGACACGTGGTTATAAACTAAGGGGGGGGAGAATGGTGGGGGAGGGAGTGTGCGGGTGGAGGGGAATGAAGGGGGGGAATAGAACAACTGTAATGGTATAATCAATAAAATATATTTTTAAAAAAGAATGAGATCAAAGAAGAAATCAAAAATTTTCTGCAAACAAATGAAAATGAACACACAACAGTCCAAAACCTATGGAACACAGCAAAGAGAGTCTTGAAATGGAAGTTCATAGCAATACAGGCCTAACTAAAAAAAGACAGAAATATTTCAATTAAACACCCTAATTCTACAACTACAAGAACTAGATGAACAACAACAAATGAAGCCCAGAGAAAATAGAAAGAGGGAACTGGTAAAGATTAAAGCAGAATTAAATAACAAAGACACCAAAAAATCTAATTGAAAACATTAATAAATCAAAGAGCTGGGACTTGAAGAGATAAATAAAATTGAAATCCTTTAACCAGACTCATCAAGAAAAAGAAGGAATTAAATTTTTAAAAAGTTTAAGAAAACTTAATTTTAAAAAGTTCTAAAAAATTTTTAAAAAGGAAAAGAAAGGAGACAACCCAAATAAATAAAATCAGAAATGAAAGAGGAGAAATTAAAACTGATACCACAGAAATACAAAGGATTGTAAGAAATTACTATGAACTATAGTCCAAAACATTGAAAATCTGGGTGAAATAGACAAATTTCTGGAAAAATATGGTCTTTCAAAACTGATTGGAGAAGAAACAGAAAGTGTGAAGAGACTAATAACAGCTAGTGGAATTGAAGCAGTAATAAAAAAAAAATCCTGGCACCCAAAAAAACTGCAGTGGACAGATTCTCAGGAGAATTTTCCAAAACAATCATAAAATAGCTAACCATTATCTTTCTCAAACTTTTCAAAAAAATCCAACAAGAGAGAAGACTTACAAACTATTTTTTAAAACCCAGCATCATCCTAATCCCAAAACCAAATAAAGACACAACAAAGAAAGAAAACTACAAACCAATATCACTGATGAACGTGGATGCTAAAACCTTCAAGAAAATATTGGAATAAATAAAATTCAAGAAAAAAGAAAATATTGGCAAACAACATCCAGCAATACATGAAAAAGATCATACATCATGATCAAGTGGAATTTATCCCAGGGATGCAAGGAGAGTACAATATTTTCAGATCAATGAATGTAATACATCTCATAAACAAAAAGAAAGACAAAATCACATGATGAAACCAACAGATGGGGCAAAAACATTTGATAAGGTAGAGCACCCATTTATGATAAAAACACTCAGTAAAGTGGGAATAGAGGGAGCATACCTCAACATAATAAAGGCCATATATAAAATACCTACAGCCAACATCATACTCAAAGGGCAAAAACTAAAATCTGGCCAACTAGTATCAGGACAAGACTAGGATGTCCACTTTCACGACTTCTATTCAATAGAGTATTGGAAGTCCCAGACACAGCAATCACACACACAAAAAAGAATTAAAAGGCATTTAAATTGGAAAGGAGGAAGTAAAACTATCACTCTGTGCAGATGATATAATAATGTACACAGAAAATCATATAGATTCTACGAAAAAACTACTCAATTTAATAAGTGAATTTGGCAAAACAGCAGTGATAAAAAGTCAATATTCAGAAATCTAAGGCATTTTTGTACACCAGCAATGAAATATCAGAAACTTAAATCAGGAAAAAAAACCCATTACTTATAGCAATAGGAAAAATAAAATACCTACAAATAAACCTTACCAAGGAGGTAAAAGACCTGTACTCAGGAAACTACACAACACTGAAGAAAGATATTAAGGAAAACACAAACAAATGGAAGCATGTACCATGCTCATGGACTGAAAGAATTAACATCATCAAAATGTCCATACTATGCAAAGCAATTCATAGACTAAATGCAATCCCTATTAAAATAACAATGACATATTTCACAGATATAGAAGAAACATTTCAAAAATTTGTTTGGAACCATGAAAAACGCTGAATAGCCACAGCAATTTTGAGAAAGAAGATCAAAGTAGGAGGGATCACAATACCTGATGTCAAACTGTATTACAAGGCCACTGTAATCAAAACAGTCTGGTACTGGCATAAGAACAGACATATAGACCAAAGAAACAGAATAGAAAGCCTAGAAATAAACCAATGTCTCTACTGTCTAGTAATATTTGACAAAGGGGGAAGAAGTATAAAATGGAGTAAAAATAGCCTCTTCAATAAATGGTGTTGGGAGATTTTTACATGCAAAAAAATTAAACTCCACCTCCAATTTATGCCATACGCAAAGATACACTCAAGATGGATAAGAGACTTAAATATAACTAATGACATCAAAAAAAGTACTAGAGGAGAACATAGGCAGGAAACCCTCAGGTATTCCATGGAGCAATATTTTCATTGATATGTCCCTTAGCTCAAGGGACATAAAGGAAGGAATAAACAAATGGGACCTCATCAGAAGAAAAAGCTTCTGCAAGGCTGAAGAAAACATTAGCAAGATGAAAAGGGACTAACTGTATTGGAAAATATATTTGTCAATGACACTTTGGACAGGGTTTAAACTCCAAAATATATAAAGAACTCACAGGACTCCACTCCAGGAAGACAAACAATCTAATTAAAAGTGGGCAAAGGAACTGAACAGACACTTCTCCAAGGAGGACCCACAGAGGGCCTACAGACATATGAAGATGCTCTGCATCACTAGCCATCAGAGAGATGCAAATTAAAACCACAATATGATACCACCTCACACCAATCAGAATGGCCATCATAACAAAACCAACAAACAATAAGTGCAGCAAGGTTGTGGAGAAAAGGGAACCTTAGTACGTTGTTAGTGGAAATGCAGATTGGTGCAACCACTGTGGAAAAGAGAATGGAATTTCCTCAGCAAACTAAAAGCAAAACTTCCTTTTGACCCAGCAATTCCACTGCTTGGATTATACCCTAAGAATCATGAAACACCAGTTCAAAAGACCCTATGCACCCCAGTGTTCATGGCAGCACAATTTACAATAGCCAACTACTGGAAGCAACCTGTGCCCCCACCAGTAAATGACTGGATTAAAAACTTGTGGTACATTACAGAATGGAATACTATTCAGCAGAAAGAAAAAAGGAGCTCCTACCTTTCTTGACAAAATGGACAGAACTAAAGAGCATTTTTCGGCCCTGGCTGGTGTAGCTCAGTGGATTGAGCACAGGCCTGTGAATCAAAGGGTTGCCGGTTCAATTCCCAGTCAGGGCACATGCCTGGGTTGCAGGCCAGGTCCCCAGTAGGGGACACATGAGAGGCAATCACACACTGATGTTTCTTTCCCACTCTTTCTCCTTCCTTTCCCCTCTCTCTAAAAATAAATAAATAAATAAATATTTTTTACAAAAGAGCATTTTGCTCAAAGAAATAAGCCAGGCAGTGAAACACAAATACTATATGATCTTACCTCATAGTGAAACCTAATCAACAAAAGAAAAAAGCAAGAAAAATATAACCAGAGACATTGAAATAAAGAACAAACTGACAGTAGGGAAGATTGGGAGACCAGAGGGGAGGTAGGAGGGAATAATGGGGGAAAGAAGGGAAAGGGTCATCAAGGAACAAATTAAAGGACCCAAAGACAAACCAAAGGAGGGTAAGATTGAGGTGGGAGGTATCGGTGGGTGGGGTGGGGAGAGGTGGTGGCAGAAAAATGGAAACAACTGCACTTGAACAACAATAAAAATATAAAATAAAATAAAATAACTGATTAGGCACAAAATTTTAAAAAATAACACAAAACATTGCTCTATTTAATATCCAGCTACTGATTCAACAAAATGTTTGTATGGAGATACCCATTGCAGTTTATTTGAACACTAAAAAATATTTTTTTCCTTTGGAAAGGGTACATGTGAAGACTATGTTCACAAGGGCCACATCCATCTCTTGGATGCAGATTCCTCATGTTGGGAAAAATAAAAGCATTTGGTCCTTGCAACATATGACATATATTTTTCTACTTTTAAAATTTACTCAAGATTAGCAACTTAAATATAAGACCTGAAATCAGAAAACTCTTAGACCAAAAAGAAAGTAGATGCTCCTCGACATCCTCTTGTTAATGATTTTTTGGATATGATACTAAAAGCACAGGCAACGAAAGCAACAAGTGGGGCTGTCAGTTGAGATGTTGGGCTACATTAAATTAAAAGGTTTGTGCACAGAAAAAAGAAACAATTATCAAAGGGCAACCTACAGAATGAGAGAAAATGATTGCAAACCAGGTATCTGATATGGGGTTAAATATTTAATATGCATACACATATATATATTTCACATATATACTGTATAGATTATGTATACTATATGTATACTAATATACTATATATGTATATACATATACATACATATACATTATTATACACACACACCAGTTCTGTCCAGAAGGTATTGAGTCATGTAATATGAAAAATAGAGACATTTATTGAAGAAGATACAAGGTACAAGAAACATTCAACATAGGACAATGATGTCTCAGTCCCCTTCCAAGTAGGCACGTTGGGACCTCACGCAGTTCTCCCAATTGTCATCAGGTGCTCTGTTGTATTTTCCTGAATCTCATCGATGGACTGAAATCTCTTCCCTTTCAAAGGTGATTTTAGTTTTGGCAAAAGCCTAAAGTCTCAGGGTACCAATTCTGGGCTGCAGGGGGCTGAGTCACCTGGGTGATTTGATGTTTTGCCAAAAAACTCTGCTTAAGACGTGATGCCTGAGTGGACACATTGTCGTGATGAAGCTGCCAATTACCAGTTCTCCAAAGCTGCAGCCTTCTGAATCATCAGAATAGTTTACACAGAGGAATGTTCAAGCTTAATGGAAAATCTGATGCAAATTCATTCCTGTACTCCCTCAGTAATTTTAAATGAGATAGCCACACAGTACACATACTCACTCAATTGCATCCGCCTTCCCCTCTGACTAGATCACTAAAGTCATCATTGTTCATACATGTGCTTTCCAGTCCACTCCCCTTGGTTTCCAGGTAACAAGTGGTATAAATAGAGGTCCAGTTTTATTCTCTCAACTGTAAATACCCATTTTCTTCTGCACCATTTATTTTTTAAAAAGTATTCCCATCACATATTCATGACTTCCTTGTCAAATATTAGATGACAGTATATACTAAAGTTTGTTTCTGGGTTCCCAATTCTCTTCTACTGGTCCTTGTGCCAATTTTTATGGCAGTGCCATACTGTGTTGATTACTATAGTCTCACAGTATAATTTGCAATAAGGAAATGTGATGTCTTCAGCTTTGTCTTTCTCAAGATTCCTTAGGCTATTCCAGTTCTTCTGAAGTTCCATACAAATTTTAGTACTGTTATATTATTCATGCAACTCATGGTGTGGTTTGTATTCTTTTGAATTTTTTATTTATTTATATTTAGAGGGGAACGGAAGGAGAGAGGGAGAGAAATATCAATGTATGGTTGCTTCTCATGTGTCCCCTGCTGGGAACTGGCCTGCAACCCAGGCATGTGCCCTGACTGGGAATTGAACCGCGATCCTCTGGTTCACAGGCCCATGCTCAATCCGCTGAGCTACACAAGCCAGGGCTGGTTTTGTATTTTTTACAAATAGGTTGGTCTTCCACAATATTGTCAATATTCATTTTTGGTTATAAATATTCTAGTAATTTTACAGAAATGCATTCTGTGCTTGTTCATGAATGTTCATAAGATATTGATTGGAATTGGCCCTTTAACCATTAATGAGAAATTTTTTAAATTCTGCACTAAATATGGACATTGATTATTAAATTATAATCACAGGCCTTAGCAAAAAAAAAGGACAGAGTATAAAAAGATTTTGAAAAAATAGACTAAATTTAAATTACTATACAATTTTTCTAATGGGATCCTTTTTATTATGTTACTTGTAAATTATAATTACATGTAATTTATGCTTAATGGTATGGAAAAAATTTTTTCCGGCCTTGGAGAGTAAGTTACTCAGAAAAGTAACTTGGGAACATCTAAATAAATCCTATATGGAAGACCGATTTAAAGAAATTCTTGATCTTTGGAGGAGCACAGCAGATAGCCAACAGGGACCCAGCATATAGGAAGGCAGGACTCCAGAAAGTGTAGCAGACAATGAATGAACAGAGGTTGAGGAGAGGAGATGACCACAGATAAAAAAAGGTACAAGGGAACAGCGCAGAGGCTGCAGGCCCTCAGCCAGGCCGCACCAGGGCCCCGGCTGGTCTGCCTCGGTCTCTGGGAGCCGAAGGCGGGCAACAACGATCCTGGGAGATAACTAGTGACCAGCACCATCCCTATCCAGCAGGACACAGATTGCAAAACACCAGGAGAGATCGGTTTGCCTGTAGTGGCAGAGAGAGGAGTGGGCATTGGGAAGCAAACCAGAGAGCTCTGATAACCAGTGGAGTCAGGCTGCAGTTGCCAGCTTGGGAGAACTGAGAGTCACCTGTGCCTTCTCTGGGGCTTGGGGTCAGAGCCGGGTCTGCCACAGACCCTGTGAGTCTCGGGCTACTAGCAAGGCCCCTAGAAAAGAGCCAGTCACCAGCTCCCTCCCTACCCAGCCGGGTGCAGACTGAAAAACCCACGAGTCAGGCTGTGGTTGCTGGCTTGGGAGAATTGTGAGTTGCCCTGTGTGTTCAGCCACAGCACTGGGAAAGGTCCGAGCCCAAGCCTGCAAGACCAGGAAAGCATGGCTGGGAACACACGCCCTCACGCCAGGCCAGGGCAGGGTAGCCTGGGAAAAATCTACTCTCAGTGGGGCACGGGAGAGCAGAGCCAGTCTGGATCTTGGGAGGGCACTGGTGAAACCAGTTGAGTTCACCGAGAATCGAGAAGGGCAACACTAATAGCCCCTCAGGCTGCTGGAGCTAGTGAGACCAGAAGAAAACATTTGACCAGCTGGAAACCAACGAGAGGAGTAGGTGGAAGAAGAGAACACCAAGATAATTGCAGGAGACTGCACCACTGAATTTCACAGGCATCCTACTAAAGAAGTTCACACCATAAACCCAGGGAACCAGAATAGATCAATTTAAGAACCTGAGGCCAACAAGAAGAGCAACACAATCAATGCGAAGACAAAGAAACAATCCCCAAATGAAAGAAAAGGAGGAAGTCTCAGAAAGAATGTTAGATGAAATAGAGGCAAGTCAACTATCAGATATGGAATTCAAAGCACTGGTTATCAGGAAACTCAAAGAGCTTACAATGAGCTACCAGAAACTACAGGGGAGATACAATGAACTCTCTGCAAACTAAATCAACATGAAAAAGGAAATAGAAACCATCAGCAAAGGCCAAAAGGAAATGAAGAATACAATTTCTGAACTGAAGAACAGAGTAGAAAGTATGAAGAGTAGGACTGATGAAGTGGAAGACCGCAAAAGCAAGATCGAAGACAGGGTAGGAAGAATCTCCCAGATGGACCAAGTAATGGAAAAGAGGATCAGAAAAAATGAGGAGAATTTAAGAGAAATGCAGGACAATATGAAACATAATAATATCCGAATAATAGGAATACCAGAAGGAGAAGGAGAACAAGGGATAGAAAACCTATTTGAAAGAGTAATGATGGAAAATTTTCCTAATTTGATGAGAGAAAAAGTTACACGAATCCAGGAATCACAGAGAGTCCCATTCAAGAGGAACCCAAAGAGGCCCACTTCAAGACACATCATAACTAAAATGGCAAAATTCCAAGACAAAGAGAGAATCCTAAAGGCAACAAGGGAGAAAAAGGAAGTAACATACAAGGGAGCCCTGATAAGGATAGCTACTGACTTCTCAATGGAAACACTCCAAGCAAGAACAGAATGGCAAGAAATATTCCAAGTAATGAGAAACAGAGGCCTACAACCAAGGCTACTTTACCCAGCAAAGCTCTCAACCAAGATAGAAGGCCAAATAAAGAGCTTCCAAGACAAAAGAAGTCTAAAAGAATATGTATCCACCAAACCAGCTCTACAAGAAATACTAAAAGGGCTGCTTTAAGGAAAGGAAAGAAAAGAGAGATACAGAAAGGAACTGTGGTACATAAATGGCAATGAATAAGCACCTATCAATAATAACCTTAAATGTAAATGGATTAAATGCCCCAATCAAAAGACATAGAATAGCTAAATGGATAAGAAAGCATGACCCACACATATGCTGCCTACAGGAGACCCACTTCAGGACAAAAGACCATCACAGAATAAAAGTGAAAGGCTGGAAACAAATTTACCAAGCAAATGGTCAAGAAAAAAGAGCCAGGGTAGCAATTCTCATATCAGACAAAATAGACTTCAAAAAAAGGGTCATAAAGAGAGACACAGAAGGGCACTTCATAATACTCCAGGGAAGAATCCACCAAGAAGACATTAACCTCATAAATATATATGCACCCAATATAGGAACACCCAAATATATAAAGAAAATCCTAGAGGACCTCAAGAAAGATATTGAGAGCAACACAATTATAGTAGGGGATTTTAACACCCCAGTGTCAAAAATGGACAGATCTTCCAAACAAAATATCAACAAATATATAGCTGCACTAAACAACAGCCTAGATGAAATGGACCTAATTGAAATATATAGAGCCCTCCATCCCAAAGAAGCTAAAAACATATTCTTTTCAAATGCACATGGAACCTTTTCAAAGATAGACCACATGATAGGACACAAAACGAGCCTCAACAAATTCAAGAAAATTGAAATCATACCAAGCATTTTCTCTGACCACAAGGGACTGAAATTAGAAACCAATCCCAAAGGAAAAAACCCAAAACACCCCAAATCATGGAGACTGAATGGTAGGCTATTAAACAACCAATGGGTCAAGATAGAAATTAGGGAAGAAATCAAAAAGTTTCTGGAAACAAATGAAAATGAACTCACAACAACCCAAAATTTATGGGACACAGTGAAGGCAGTCTTGAGAGGAAAGTTCATAGCAATACAGGCTTACCTAAAGAAGATAGAAACATTTCAAACAAACAACCTAACCCGACGCCTGCAAGAACTTGAAGAACAACAACAAAGACACCCCAGAGCAAGTAGAAGGAAGGAAATAACCAAGATCAGAGCAGAATTAAATGACATAGAGACTAAAAGCACAATTCTAAGGATCAATGAATCCAAGAGTTGGTTTTTTGAAAAGATAAACAAAATAGACAAAACTTTAAGTAGGCTCATCAAGAAAAGAAGAGACAGGACCCAAATAAACACAATCAGAAATGAAAGAGGAGAGATTACAACTGATACCACAGAAATAGAAAGGATTGTAAGAAATTACTATGCAGAATTGTATGCCAAGAAATTTGAAAACCTAGGTGAAATGGACAAATTTCTAGAAAAATATAATCTTCCAAAACTCAATGAAAACAAAGCATGAAGCCTGAACAGACCAATAACAGCAGATGAAATTGATGCATTAATCAAAATACTCCCGTCACACAAAAGCCTTGGACCAGATGTTTTCACAGGAGAATTGTACAAAACATTTAAGGAAGAGCTAACCCCTATTCTTCACACACTATTCCAAAAAAATCCAAAATGATGGGAAACTCCCAAACTCTTTTTATGAAGCGAGCATTATCCTAATTCCAAAACCAGAGAGAGACACAACAAAGAAAGAAAATTACAGGCCAATATCACTGATGAACATAGATGCTAAAATCCTCAACAAAATATTGGCAAATCGCATCCAACAATACATCAAAAAGATCATACACCATGACCAAGTGGGATTCATCCCAGGGATGCAAGGATGGTTCAATATCCGCAAATCAGTAAATGTAATACACCACATAAACAAAAGCAAGGACAAAAACCACATGGTCATATCAATAGACGCGGAAAAAGCTTTTGATAAGGTACAACACCCATTTATGATAAAGGTACTCAGCAAAGTGGGAATAGAGGGAGCATTCCTCAATATAATAAAGGCCATATATGAAAGACCTACAGCCAACATCATACTGAATGGGCAAAAACTGAAAGCTTTTCCACTAAGATCAGGAACAAGACAAGGTTGTCCACTTTCACCACTTCTATTTAATATAGTATTGGAAGTTCTAGCCACAGCAATCAGACAAGAAAAGGAAATAAAAGGCATCCAAATCGGAAAGGAGGAAACAAAACTGTCACTGTTTGCAGATGACATGATAGTGTACATGGAAAATCCTATAGACTCTACCAAAAAACTGCTGGAACTAATAAATGAATTTGGCAAAACAGCGGGATACAAAGTCAATATCCAGAAATCAAAGGCATTTCTGTATACTAACAATGAATCAGCAGAAGCAGAAATCAAGAAAAAAATCCCATTCGATATAGCAAAAAGAAAAATAAAATATCTGGGAATAAATCTAACCAAGGAGGTTAAAGACCTGTATGCAGAAAATTACACAACACTGAAGACAGAAATCAAGGAAGACACAAACAAATGGAGACGTATACCGTGTTCATGGATTGGAAGAATTAACATCATCAAAATGTCCATACTACCCAAAGCAATTTACAGATTCAATGCAATACCTATTAAAGTACCAATGGCATATTTCACAGACATAGAACAAACACTTCAAAAATTTATATGGAACCATAAAAGACCCCGAATAGCAGCTGCAATGTTAAGAAAGAAGAACAAAGTAGGAGGGATCACAATACCTGATATCAAACTGTATTACAAGGCCACTGTAATCAAAACAGCCTGGTACTGGCATAAAAACAGGCACATAGACCAATGGAACAGAATAGAGAACCCAGAAATAAACCCAAATCTCTACAGTCAATTAATATTCGACAAAGGGGGCAGTATCATAAAATGGGGTAAAGATAGCCTCTTCAACAAATGGTGTTGGGAGAACTGGACAGCTACATGCAAAAAAATGAAACTCGAGCACCAACTTACATCATACACCAAAATAAATTCAAGGTGGATAAAAGACTTAAATATAAGCCATGACACCATTAAAGTCCTAGAGGAGAACATTGGCAGGAAAATCTCAGATATTTCACGCAGCAACATTTTTACTGATATGTCCCCTAGAGCAAGGACTATAAAGGAAAGAATAAACAAATGGGATCTCATCAAAATAAAAAGCTTCTGCGCAGCTAAAGAAAACAGCATTAAAATAAAAAGACAACCAACTGTATGGGAAAACATATTTGCCAATGATACCTCAGACAAAGGTTTAATCTCCAAAATATACAAAGAACTCACACGACTTCACTCTAAGAAGACAACTAACCCAATTAAAAAATGGGGAAAGGACTTGAACAGACACTTCTGCAAGGAGGACATACAGAGGATCCAGAGACACATGAAAAGATGCTCAATATCACTAGCTATCAGAGAGATGCAAATTAAAACTACAATGAGATACCACTTTACACCGGTGAGAATGGCTATCATAAACAAAGCAATAAACAACAAATGTTGGAGAGGGTGTGGGGAAAAGGGGACTCTGGTCCACTGTTGGTGGGATTGCAGACTGGTACAACCATTATGGAAAACAGTATGGAATTTTCTCAGAAAACTAAAATTGGACTTGCCTTTTGACCCAGCAATTCCACTGCTGGGATTGTATCCTAAGAACCCTAAAACACCAATCCCAAAGAACCTATGCACCCCAATGTTCATAGCAGCACAATTTACAATAGCCAAGAGTTGGAAGCAACCTAGGTGCCCGTCAGTAAATGAATGGATCAAAAAACTATGGCACATATACACAATGGAATTTTATGCTGCAGAAAGAAAGAAGGAGCTCCTACCTTTTGCAACATCATGGATGGAACTGGAAAGCATTATGCTGAGTGAAATAAGCCAGGTGTTGAAGGACAAATACCATATGATCTCTCCTTTAATAGGAAGCTAAACAAAAAAAAACAAACAAGCAAGCAAAATATAACCAAAGACACTGAAATATAGAACAGGCTGACAGTGACCAGAGGGGAGAGGGGAGGGAATTTCAGGGGAAATAAGGGAGTGATTTAGAGGAACCTATATAAAGGATACATGGACAGCAAATGAGAATGGTGGAAATGGAAGGGAGGAGGAGCATGGGGGGTGGGATGGGATGGGAGTAATAGACAGAAAACTGTACTTGAAAAATAATTAAACTAAAAAATTGGGAAAAAATAAAAAGAAAAAAGAAAAATCATATCTTGGAAAAAAAGAAACAGTAAATTGAAAATGCAACCTACAGAATGTGAGAAAATATTGAACACCATATATCTGGACACTAAGGGGATAACATCCAAAATATATTTAAAAAAAACCTATTCAATTCTATAGCAAAAAAAATCAAAGTATCCAATTCAAAATGAGTAAAGGTCCTGATGAGACGTTTTTTCTAAAAAGATGTACAAATGGCCCATAGGTATATGAAAACAAGTTCAACATCACTAATTATGGAAATGCAAATCAAAGCCTCTGTGAGAAATTGCTTCACACCTGTTAGGATGGGTATCATCTAAAAGACAAAAGATAACAAATATTTGTTAGAATGTGGAGAAAACAGAACCCTTCCTTATACAGTATTGATGGGAATGTAAAGTAGTACAGTAATTATGGGAAGTATTCTGGTGTTTGCTCAAAAAATTAAAATTTGAACTACCACATTATTCAGCAATGCACTTCCTGGGCTGATATCTGAAGAAACTGAAGCCAGTATCTTGAAGTCATATCTGCACACCCATGCTTATTGCAGTATGCTTTACAATAGCCAAAGATGCAAGCAACCCAAATATCCATGGCCAGATACATATACAATGGAATATTATTTAGCTTTAAAAAAGAAAAAGTTGACACATGCTGCCACATGAGTGAACCTTGTAGACATTATACTTAGTGAATAAGTATGTGACAAAAGGACAAATTCCACTTTGTTCTAACTATATGAGTTATTTAGATTAGTCAAACTCATAAAAACAGAAAGTAGAATGTTGATTGACAGGGGCTGAGGGTAGGTAGAAATGGGGAGTTGTTGATTAATAGATATAAAAAATTCTGGAGTTTGGTTGCACATCAGTGCAACTATACTTAACACCACTGATCTGTGCACTTTAATAAGCATTTAAGACGGTAAGCTTTATGTGTATTTTACCACAATTTTAAAATACTCTTAAACATCAAGACCAGTAAGTTTAAATTGTGTTCAGAGATAACATAATATGTTGCTAGCACAACAAGGTGATAAAATTGCTTGAACACTTACTTTGTGTTGTTCACACTAAGTATTGACACTGTTTCTTCTGTACTATGCATTATTTTGTTGGATCAAATTACTGCTAAATCAAAGTTTTAAACAGTAATTAGAATTATCAAGTCATCTGATCTAAAGTAAAAGGTACCATAGTGAGCCACATTCTCCCATGGAATAAGACACTACCTGAAAAGAGCATGGCATGTTACACATTGCTACAGTTCTTCCTGACCCATAGAATAAGTTTTAAGTATATTTTATTGATTACGTGATGACACTTTTCCCAATTTCCCCTACTTTATCCCCCCTCCACCCTGCACTCCCCAATCCTCCAGCATCTCCCCTTTAGTTCATGTCCATGGGTTGTGCATATAAGCTCTTTGAGTTCTCTGTTTCCTATACCATTCTTAACCTCTCCCCATCTATTTAATGTCTACCAATCATGTTGCTTATTCCCTGTACCTTTCCTTTCCTATTCCTCCCCTCCCCATTGAAAACCCTCCATGTGATATCCATTTCTCTTATTCTGTTCCTGTTCTAGCTGTTTGCTTAGTTTTTGTTGTCATTGTTTTTTTTTCTTTTATTTTTTAGGTTCATTGATTGAGAGTTGTGAGTTTGTTGTCATTTTACTGTTCATAGTTTTGATCTTCCTTTTCTTAGAGACTGTCCCTTAAACATTTCATATAATAATGGCTTGGTGATGATGAACTCATTTAACTTGACCTTATCTGGGAAGCACTTTATCTGCCCTTCTATTCTAAATGATAGCTTTGCTGGATACAGTATTCTTGAATGTAGGTTGTTGCCTTTTGTGACTTTGAATACTTTTTCCAGCCTCTTTTTACCTGTAAGGTTTCTTTTGAGAAATCAGCTGATAATCTTATGGGAACTCTTTTGTAGGTAACGCTGTCCTTTCCTCTTGCTGCTTTTAAGATTTTCTCTTTGTCTTTAGTCTTGGGTAATTTAATGATGATGTGCTTTATGTGGTCCTCTTTGGGTCCAACTTCTTTGGGACTCTGGGCTTCCTGGACTTCCTGGAAGTCTATTTCCTTCACCAGACTGGGGAAGTTCTCCTTTATTATTTGTTCGAATAAGTTTTCAATTTCTTGCTGTTGTTGTTCTCCTTCTGGCACACTTACCATTCAGATACTGGAACATATCAGGTTGTCAAAGAGGCTTGTAAGCCTCTCTGCACTTTTTTTGAATTCTTGTTTCTTCATTCTGTTCTACTTGGATGTTTATTTCTTTCTTTTGTTCCAAATCATTGATTTGAGTCCTGGTTTTCTTGCCATCATTGTTGGTTCCCTGAATATCTTGCTTTTTTCCTTTTTGGTACCTCTTATCTGTTCTTTCATTTTTTGACCAAGCTCAATCAGTTCTGTGAGCATTTTGATTACCAGGGCTTTAAATTCTCCATCAGATAGGTTGGCAATCTCCTCATCACTTAGCTCTCTTCCTGAGGTTTTGCTCTGCTCTTTGATTTGGGCCATATTTCTGTCTTGGCACACCTGATAAGTTGTAAGGGGGTGGGGCCTTAGGTAATCACCCAGGCATGGCAACCCTCTTTGTTGCTCTGCAGCGCTGCCTGTGGGGCAGGGGCCAGAGAGGGAACAATATAGCTCACCTGCTGGTCTCTAGTGCACTTTCCAATGGACTCTCATGTGAGACTGGGAGTTTCTTCCACCACAGCAACTGCCGAAGTCCACAGTCATCTTTGAGTCTTGGTTTCTCCTTAAGTCAGCTCCATCTGCGTGGTCCACTACCTCACCACAGTTTCTCAGCAAGCCCTGCCCACTCGGTAGGCCACCTCACAGCTGTTTCTCTTGTTCTGTTTGACTGATTCTTTAATGCTGCAGTTGTCAGAGTTCCATGCAGTTTGATTTTCTGGCACTTCTGGTTGTTTACTGATTTTAGTTTGTTTTTTATCCTCCTTTTGGTTGTGTGAGGAAGCGAAAGTTTTCTACCTATGCCTCTACCTTGGTGGGAACTTAAGAATGATTTTTTTTTTAAATAGCCAAGCAGGTCAGAGGTAACTAAAAGAAATTTCTGATATGAATCCATATATACATGAACTAGTATACAATAAAAGAGGTGTTTTGGTTCTGTCAGTAAAGGGTAGTTTGTTTATAAATGATGCTTGGATAATTGTATATTAATGATACAAACTTAAGCAAGCCTCCTTCTTCACACATTGTACAAAAATAATGTACAGATGAATTTGAGCTTTAAATAAAACAGTACAATCATTAAAAGAACATTGGGAGTGATATTTCATAATCTCTGAATAGAAAAGACCTTTATAAAACAGGTGATCCAGAAATAACAAGTCAAAAAAATTGATACATTCAACTCTGCTAAATTAATAAATTTTGTACATAAAAAATCACTAAAAAAGTTCAAGATGGTAGAGGAGTATGTGGAAGCTACACTAATCGACTCACAGGACAAATCTGGAATTACAACTAAATTGTAGAGGATTCATCCGGAACAAACAACTGAATACTAGCTGGAGAGAAGCCTTATAACCACAGACAGACAGAAGACACCACATCACCACAACAATATTGGTAGGATATGCAGAAGAGGCGTGAGAGTGATGGCTGGGCTCCCACAATGGCAGCTGAAGTACAGGGTACAAAATTAATATTCAGAAACCAGTTGTATTTTATATGCCAATACCTAACAGAAATGGAAATTGAGAAACAATCACATTCCCTATTGCTATTAAAATAATAAAATACCTAGCAACAAACCTAATCAGGGATGTAGAAGTTTGGTACATAGAAAATTATAAGACACTGAAGAAAGAAATTGAAGAAGACATGAATAAGTAGAAGGACATACCATGTTCATGGATAGGAAAGAGTAACATTGTTAAAATTTCCATACTACCAAAAGCAATCTATAGATTGAATGTAGTTCCTATCAAGATTCCAATGATGTATTTCACAGAACCAGAACAAACACTACAAAAATTTGTATAGATCCACAGAAAACCACACATAGCAACAGTGATCCTAAGAAAAAAGAAAAAAATTGGAGGAATCATGTTACCTAATATCAAACTATAGGATAAGCTCCTAGTAATCAAAACAGCATGGTACTGGCATAAAAAATACACATGAAATCAATGGAAGAGAATAAAGAACCCAGAAATAAACCCACAACTTTATACTCAATATTTAACAGAGGAAGCAAGCACATACAGTGGGCTAAAGATAGTTTACAATAAAAGGTATTGGGCCCTGGCTGGTGTGGCTCAGTGGATTGAGTGCTGGCCTGTGAACCAAAGGGTCACCTATTCAATTCCCAGTCGGGGCACATACCTAGGTTGTGGGCCAGATCCCCAGTAGGGGGGGTGTGAGAGACAACCACACATTGATGTTTCTCTCCCTCTCTTTCTTCCTCCCTTCCCCTCTGTCTAAAATAAATACATAAATAAATCTTTTCTAAAAAGTGTTGGGAAAAAAATAGACAGATATGTGCAGCAAAATGAAACTAGACTACCTTCATATACCACACACAAGAATAAATTCAAAATAGATCAAATATTTAAATATATACCTGAAACCACAAAAACCCTAGAAGAAAATATAGGCAGCAAAATTGTGGACATTAAACATTGCAATATTTTATCAGCTATATCTTCACAGACAAGGGAAATAAAAGGAAAAATAAACAAATGGAACTTTGTTGAACTAAAAATTTTTTTAGAACCCACGAATGGTAGAACATATTTACTAATATATCTGATAATAGGTTAATAGTTAAAAATTATAAAGAACTTACAAAACTCAACATCAAATTAAAACACAACCCAATTAAAAAAATAGGCAAAGGAGCTAAATAGACACTTCTCCAAAGAGGACATACAGATGGCCCATAGACCTATGAAAAGATACTCAAGGCCACTAATAATCAGAGAAATGCAAATTAAAACTGCAATGAGACACCTCACACATGTCAGAGTGGCTATCATCAAATCAACAAACAACAAGTTCTGGCAAGGATGTAGGTAAGGGGAATTCTTTTGTACTGTTGATGGGAATGCAGACTGGTGTAGTCACTGTGGAAAGCAGTATGGAGATATTTGAAAAAATTAAAAATAGATCTGCCTTTCAACTCAGCTATCCCATTTCTGGGAATATATCTGAAGGAACCCAAAATACCTTTCAGAAGAACATAAGCACCACTATTCTCATTTCAAAGTTATTTACAATTGCCAAGTATGGAAGCAGCCCAATTTTCCACCAACAGATGGGTGGATAAAATGACTATGGACATTTACACGATGGAATCCTACCTCACCATAGAAAAAAAAAGAAAATTTTACCCTTGGCAACAGTATCGGTGGACCCGGAGAACATTATGCTAAGTAAAAGAACCCAGTCAAAGAGAGACAAATACCATATGATTTCACTCATATGTGGAATCTAATGAACAATTTGAACTAACAAGAAAAATGGGTACAGACTCATAGATGGAGAGCAGGATGACAGCTATTGATGGGGCAGGGAGGTTAAGGGCTGGAGGGATTGAGCAAAAAGGAAAAAGGACTCATGGACATGGACAACAGTGTGCTGATTGCTGGGGGGAGGGAGTTGTAAGTGGGCTAAATGATAATGGAAAAAATAAAGGATTAAGAAAAATGAAAAAGAAAATCACTAAAGACACAACCCAAACCGAAACAATACACTGAAATATATATATGGCATATGTGTAAGGGGAAGTTTAATATATCTTGTAACAGTAAATCAAAGAAATGAATAGAACAATGAAAAATAAACATATAATTCCCAGAAGAGAAAAATACCAATTTCCAATAAATGTTTGAAAAATTCTGGCCCTGGCTGGTGTAGCTCTGTGGATTGAGCACAGGCCTGCGAACCAGATGATCGCAGTTCGATTCCCAGTCAGGGCACATGCCTGGGTTGCAGGCCAGTTCCTGGCAGGGGCCAGTTCCCAGCAGGGGATGCACGAGAAGCAACCATACACTGATGTTTCTCTTCCTCTCTCCTTCCCTTCCCCTCTAAAGATAAATAAATAAATATTTTTAAAAAGAAATATTTTTATACTTCATTTTTTGTGATGCAAAATGAAGAAATAACAATGAAAGGAAACAAAATTTCCTGCTAGTAAAAATGTGGGTAGAAAGAGTCATTCACACACGTATATGTGTTTGTGTGTGTGTATGGAAGGGTTTTAATTGCTAAATGCTTTTTATGAAATAGTTATGGTAATATCTGATATATTAAGAATATACATATTCTTTTACTCAGAACACTCTCCTTGGGAAATAACTCCTTTAGGAATGAAAACATTAATGCACAAAGGTAAATTTACAAAATGTTTATTTTTACTTTATCTGTATTGTCAAAAAACTGAAACCTCACTGGAGGCTCACTAGAAGGGAAAGTATTAATTAAAATGTGGTACATTCCTGCTATCAATTATCATACAAGTACTAAAAACAATTATATATATATGAATGACTTGGATGGATGTTCATCATTTAGTGAGAAAAAAAGTCACAGAGTAAATGATTGCACTTTTGTGAAAACAAGTAATAACTACTCATTTCTATTTGTATAGTACCATATTCATTAAAGGAATAGAAAAATGACTTTTTCATTATACATTTTTATAGCATATATACTTTTTCAATTATATTTTAAAATAAATACAATTAAATGTTTTATATTTGTCTTTATGGTCTCTTTTTAAAGGATAGAATTATATTTACTAAATTTAATTTCTAGGTACTCTCATCATAGTTCGGCATTTCTCCAATGAAGAAATGTGTTCGGGGTATATGCAAATCATCTGGGAAGGTTTTCTGTCTTTGTATTTTTAAGAGTAACTGCCTCTCTCCTTTTCTCACTCCAACAATTTGAGGAGTGAAGAGTGCAAGTCAGCTGGCCGTGAGTGTATTCTGTTTCACAAGTGTTTTCTGATATGACCCCTCTACCACTCTGTCCCTTCACCTGGATGAGGACCACTGAATTTATAGCTACTAAGACCTTGATTGAAGTCAAAATTCATGGCTGGGATTTAATAAAATATGTATTTTCCTAAATAAGAAAGGTTATGTCTCACTTATAGGTGAGGTCATATGGTAGTTGTCTTTCACCATCTGGCTTACATCACTTAGAATAATGCTTTCCAGTTCCATCCATGCTGTCCAAATGTAGGATCTCCCTCTTTCTTTCTGCTGTGTAGTATTCTATTGTTTTAATTAGTGGATAAAAAAACTATGGCACAAGCAAGCAAAATATGACCTGAGACATTGAAATTAAGAACAAACTGATGGAAACCAGAGGGCCAGGGAAGAGCGATAATGGGGAAGATATGGGAAGGGTCTTCAAGGAACATGTATAAAGGGCACATGGATAAAGCCAAAGGGGGTAGGTTTGAGGGTGGGAGGTGGGGATGGGTGGGGCAGAAGGCCATGGTGGGTTGAAAATGGAGACAACTGTACTTGAACAACAATTTTAAAAAAAAGAAAACTCAAGTCTTCTTTTTCTGGAAAGTGTAGTAATTCTCTTGAAAAAGAATGCCTTGTAGTTTCCACAAATTTGTTTTATAATTTTGCTCCCCACAGGATGCCATGGTATTTTTAAAAGCATTATAGGAGAACTACTTTTTAAGAATTAACAAAATAAATCATAGGAATTTTTTCTGTATCTTTGCTTATTAAAGTTACTTTCAACACTTCTCAACACTTAGTAGTTGGAACCATATGAAAACAGACCTCTGACACACTTGTAGGGTTTATAGTCTCATCTTCGATTCTTACCTATCTTTTACTCACCACTTCCTCTGTACTATTCCTGCCTTCTGACCTGAATGAATATCCCACCCTGCCTGTTTACAGCCTCCCCTCATTCAACTGAAATAAAGTCAGGCCTAATGTTTCATGACACTTTTCAAGATCTGATCTTTGCCCTTTCCCACTGATTATAGTTTATACTTACCTACCTAACTACCTTGGTTCTAGGTGCATTGTGAAATATACCTTGCCCATTCAAGCAAGTTTCTGAAGTCTTCTCAAGCTGGATATCTTACACACCCACATTTACTGGATTGGTCCCAGACCCAAAACTAGTGTCTAGACAAATGTGACATTTGGGTGGCTTAGAGTTGGTGGCCCATGTTAGTAACTCTGAAAAAGAGGAACTAGAAATTATCTTACCACTAGATCTTATGACTATCAATTCCTGCCCACATCAGGAGCAATTAATTACATCTAAAGATAATTTTCTCAAGAAGGAAAGGGCCCAGATTGCCTACAAAATTCCATGCAAAGTTGACTCACACTGCAGATAGAAGCATGTATTTTTAGGACTGAGTAAGTCAAGTTTAGGTGAAGAAGGAAAGAAAAGAAGGTTAAAAGAATTTGGAGTTAGAAAAGAGACTCAGCAGGTCAGGAGAATCCTTCCTTCTTTAGGGTGAGGGATGGACTTGGTGGCCAGAGATTACCTCTCAAGGCAGGTAACTAAAGAAGCGAAAGCCAAACTTCAGGGAACAAAATAGAGCACAGGAGTTCAAATGGTCCTCCAGGTGTCATCACTAAGTCAAAGGAAGAAGGAACCTGCTAACCAGCAATGGTGACTTTAAGGCTTCTGAAAGTTTCTTTGTTGTTTGTGGTTCTTGCATGCATTAGCCCTGCTGTGTGCTCTGGAGTTTGTTTTCCTGCCTGATCCAGAGTGAAGCCCTTGAAGCAGGGTGGTGAGCGTGTGAGCCATCTGGAGCCCAGGAAGGGATAAGCTGGAGTGGCAGCAGCCTGCTCGGTAGCCATACTTCTGAGGAAATAGTTCTGAAGAGCAGAGTAGAAAGTGGCAGCTATGAAGAGGGAAGGAAGCAGGATGATGTGGCTTAACTAAAGGGAGGGAAAGACAGCATGGGGGACCAGCTGGTTCTGAAAGGGGCCTGGGATACTGACTGGAAGAAAGTCTCACAGGGTGTCCAGGCCAGAGCCTGATGGCCAAGAAGAAGTGAAGGGCCCCAAGAGGCCTCTATCAGGGAGGGCCCTGTCCTCTGAAACCAGGAAGGGCCTAATTGCCACCAAAAAGTTCCCATCAGTACAGTTCCACCCAGTGTTGTGCCTTTGTGAGCGGAGAACAAAATGCTAGGGCCCCACCTGCCATCTCTCTGTCCACGTGGTTATGACTCAGTGGGAGGATTCTCCAGCTAGGAGCCAGCCTCTCTCTGGGACACATCTTCTTGACCTTCCAGCCATGATTCTAACTTCTGTGTGTCACAAAACTTAATGTGGACCTGATGACAGGTGTGAGAAAATTCACCAGAATTGCTTTTATCTATGATTCAATGGGTTTTATTTTCACAGAACTTCATGCCCTTTCCCTGAACTCCAAATTAAGACTCATAGTACAGAGAACAGACTGGCAGCTGTCAGAAGGAAAGGGGTTGAGAAGCTGGGTGAAAAAGATGAAGGGATTAAAAAAACAATCATAGACAGAAACAACAGTATGGGGAGTACCAGAGGGAAAGGAGGGTGGGGAGAGGTAGAAGAGGGTAAAGGGGGAATAGAAGGAGATCTTCATGGTGACAGAAGGAGATCTGACTTTGGGCCCTGGCCAGGTAACGCAGGTGTTAGAATATCATACTGATATTTCAAGGTTTCAGGTTTGATTTCTGCTCATGGCATACCCATCAATCAGCCAATGAATGTGTAAAGTAGAATAATAAATTGATATCTCTCTTCTCCCTTTCTTTCTCTAATATTAATGACTTTTTAAAAATTTGAAAGATGACTTTGGGTGGTGAATATAGATCTATACAATGCAATATATAGATGATGTATTATAAAATTGTACACTGGAAACCTATATCATTTTATTAACTGATGTCACCTAAATGAATCCAATTTAAAAAAAAACAACGCTGCTCTACTCTCTCCTAACTTGCAGTTATAGTATGCATTGTGTGTCATGTGCCCCTGTGACCACTAGATGCCAACAAAGACCAGGCAGGACGCCTTGCCTTTTCTTCCAGGGCTAGTAATAACCTTTTCACAGGCCAAGTTTGTTCCCATCTAATGGGTGAAATGATCGCTTAGGACAAACTACTGCCCCATATCTTCCCCTCATATCTCACACACATTTTTTTGAGTAAATAGAAACTACAAACGAATTCCTGCTCACCCGTGAGAAGTTCTACCTTTGTAATTCTCTCCCCTCCCTGATTACACAGTATTGAAAGAATATTTCCTCCAATAAAATTGGTTGGGATAGGTGCTTCAAACATAGCTGTCTTTGGTTGCCCCATGCTCCCTACACCTACTGTGTCCCTTCTTCACGTGATAGGGAACAGGGTGGGGAGGCAGGTTCTCCCTTGACCCAGCACAACTCAGCCAACAAGTAGGAGTACTGTAGTCTTGACTAAGTACATGGGTCACATCTTAGTAGTTGTATGACTTTGAGCTAGCTAGTTACTTAACCTCTCTGTGTCTACAATGAGGAGGGAGTATCTCTGTACCTCCTTCAATGGGTTATTAGTATGGAAATAAAATAAATACATATATCTGAAACACTTATGACAATACCTGACACATATTATACACTCAACACGTTAGCTATTCTAATTTGTCTTCTTTGAAACTCATAGTAAAGTCTCAGTAATTATCTCTTTTTATTTTGGCTTTTGCATTTAAAGCTGTTAGTTTTTGACTGTGGACTTTTTATCTGGCTTCGTCATGTATGTCTCGCAGTTAGTTCCTAACTGCTTTTTGGTCCTAGTTTTCTAGAAAGCCCAGGTGTTGGTGTCACTGCTGTTATGTTCTGGGTAGAGACAGTCCTGACAGTGTATTACTTGTGTTCCAGTGTTCTCTGGGAATGTATGATAAAAAGTAGAAATTCCCTCAAATTACATATGTAAAACAATCCCCTGTTATGTAAATATTTGGTCCTGGGTGCAGAGCGTAAGGCCCATCCTTAATTTTAAAATGTTCTTGGGACTTTAGTTAAGCTTCCATTCAGTAGCTATGGTGCCCTACCCAGGCAAGTACACAGTGCTATTTGAGAACTTCCACATCTCCCAGAAGCCCTCATTCAACTATTTTTCTACTCCCCAAATCAGAATTGTCTTAAATGCTCTAGATATTAACTATGTTGACTTATTCATGGTTCTAGTTGAACCACTGGTATAGGAGAACTGGAATGAAGGTGGGCCCATATGGACAGAGCTTCAGTACAGAGTTAGGTACTTTCTTCCAAAAGCCAGTCTTCAGGCCCATTGGAGAGCTCAGTAAACTACAATTTTCAACTGTATTGTATACTAAACCAGGTGTGTCTATGCAATCATTTGTCTGCTTATAAATTAAGTATAAATTCAAAAACAAAGCAGAACTATGTATTCCTAATGAATATATCTCAAAAATGATTTATGTGAATAGAAGAACAAGTCCTTGTACTAGGAAGGTGCTTGCAAAGATAAAACTTACCAAGTAATGTAAAATTGGGTTGGGCCATTACATTTGCATCTCCAAATGTCTGAAGCCACTCTGCAAAAATCCAGGGCACACTTCCAGACTTTTGTCATAATAATTGGGGTAATTCATATAAACCTTCTCTTTGAGAACAAACTTTTTAAAAAAGATTTTTAATTTATTTAGACAGAGGGAAAGGGATGGAGAAAGAGAGGGAGAGAAACATCAATGTGTGGCTGCCTCTCACATGCCCCACACTGGGGACATGGCCCACAACTCAGGCATGTGCCCCAACTGGGAATCTAAAGGGTGATCCTTTGATTCACAGGCCCACACTCAATCCACTGAGCCACACCAGCCAGGGATGAAAACAACTTTAAAAAACCCAGATAAAATTTAAACAATAACTTTTTAAAACAATTGAAAAGCTAAAAAAGAAATAAAGTGTTACTTGGCTATAATACAGGAAAAATGAAGACCTAGAAAGATAAATGAGGACTGGAGACCACTTTTGCTGTGTGAATATTTTCCCTATAAGAAAATAGCTTTGACAACTTCATAGAACAAGACAAATACAAACTAAATGTCAAGATATATATGCAGGGAATCCGGGCCTTAAAATTTAGTGTTGTCCCCAACTGAGAGTATCCTCAATAATCACGCAAATATTTCATGTGACAAAGGCAAATAAAGATCCTCTCTAGAGGAATGTGACTCCTTCCTTACCTAAAGTTATTGCTAAAAATAATTGTTAAAGTGTGATGCCCAAAATTGCCAAGCACATAAATAATAAGGCACCAAAGAAAAGGACAAGCACAAAAACAGATGAAAAACAGACACACAACATTTTAGTTAATGGAATTATTAGATCTAGACCATAAAATGACTATGCTTATCATGTTGAAAGATATACAAAAGGAAATTCCACTTCTGGTGAGTGTAGAATAGCAGAGACCAATTTACTCTCACGCTTGAATAACTATGAACAACAAATAAATGAAACAATGGTTCTTATGACACTGGACATGGAGCTTACACAGGATAGTGACCCTTAAAGATGGATAACCAACAATGTATTCCCATGATCATTCCAGCTTACTGCCTTGAAAGATTTTTCAGGTCTTATCAGTAGGGCCTAGCGGACTCCCCAAGTTGTGGAGATGACAAAGAGTGTAGGGAAGAATGTAGTGACTGAAGTTTGTTAGCATAGCACCAGGCAGGGGATTGCATGAAAGGAAAACTTAGAAGATCTGCAAGGATACATATGTGTGGTGTATGAAATTACCCAATACTAGGGAAAATGTAATGAAAAAAGACAAGAAAGAACTGCACCCAGCACTCATACAGGGCTAAGAATAGAACCTATTTCTGCCTGCCAGACTTGAAACTATCAAAATTCAGAAGCAATGGATAGAATACTCAGAAAGTTCTTGCCTTAGTTGTGGGGAATAATTACTCATGTACTAAATATGATTGTGGTGCTATCTAACAAATTCAAAAAATCAAACTGTTTCCAAATAACTAAACTGTATTCCAGTGAAAATGTCAAAAATATATAGAGAAATACAATAATACCCAGTATCCAATAAGTAAAGGTCACAATATCTGATATCCAATGAAATGTTACTGGCATAAAAAGAATCGGGTCAATAGGACCCATAATAAGTGAGAAACCAATAGAAATTGACCTTAATCTGATAGAGATTTTAATCTTGGAAAAAAAAGAAATTGAAATAACTATTATAACTGTACATCTGTGTTAAAAAGGGTAAAAAGACATACAAAGTATTAAAAAGCCCAAATCAAAATTTTAGAAATGACTTCTGATTTCAAAGCATTTGTGGTCAGAGAATGCACTTGATATGATTTCAATCTTCTTAAATTTGTTGAGCCTAGTTTTGTGAACCAACATATGGTTTATCCTTGAGAATGTTCCATGTGTACTGGAGAAGAAATTTTACTTTGAAATTAGAAATCAACTGCAATAAGGAAATAAAGAACCCCATAAATAGGTGAAGATTTAAAAAGCATACTACTAAAAATGGGTAGAAAAACAGATAAAAGGTGAGATCAAAAGATACATAGAGATTTGAAGGTTGGCAACATGGTGGAAGATTGAATGGAAGCCACACTAACCTCCTCCCAAGACCAATCTAGAATTACAATTAAATTGTGATGGAATCACCCAGAACAAACACCTGAACAATAGTGAGAAAGAAGTCTTATAACCTCAGACAGACAGAATAATCATCTTTAGCACAAACTGTCTAGTAAGGAGTACAGTGGAGACTCGAGGAGATTGGCTAGGCACCCACAAGCAGCAGCTAAATTGCTGGTGGGATAATTGAACAGCTGTTTGGATCACCTTGAGAAGTGTGGGGTCTAAACCTGAAGCTGGGATCCCCAGACTTGAGTACCAGAGCCCAAAACGTGCACAGATAACAACCAGCAGTGAAAAGTGGCAGGGTTGCTCTCTGCTAGAGACAGATGGCTGGAGATGCAAAGAGCTGTTTAAAGGTCAGTACACAAATTTTCATTTGCAGGCATTTACCCGGGACTCTGGCAATGGCAGGAGCAGAGTGGGTTGATGACTCACGAAGAGAGACTGGGGATGGAGGCTTTAGGGAAACAACTGACAGAGGAACCCCTGGGATCCCAGTGTGGTGTCATCACCCATATAGCATCAGCCATCATGTTCAGGCAGAGCACTTCCCTCCAAGCAGCAGCAGCCCAAGGGTAAATAATAACCCCAGTCCCAGGAGAGATTCTGCCCCGACCTATGGGATTTAAGCCTCCCGGTTGAGTGCAAAGTGACTGGATTAACAACTGAAGGAGACAGCCACAGACAGTAGACCCCTGCCTAATTTGGTCAGGGTAAACATCTCACATCACCAGAGGGAGATCCATAAAGGAAAAAACAGTGCTAAATACTAGAGGCTACAAAGACAAAATCCACTGTGGATTTCTGCAATATTAGTGATATTTTCTTTCCTGCATAGCTTTTTATCACTCATTTCTTGTCCAGCAAGTTGTTGTATATGAGTCACTAAAATTTATACTATAGTTTATTTTTCTCCTTTCTTATAATAGTCTTAATCTCTTTACACCATTATTAATACTGGTTCACTTGCTGTTGATAGTGGAATTGCAGGGCAGGGGAGAGATTTTTGTGATGTGGGCTTGTTCCCTGGTTTTGTGGTTTTGTTGTGGTGGTACCTGCACAGCAGCATACAAGACATGGTGGGCTGAGTGACTCTCAGTCTACCAGCTGGAGGGAAGGACCCACCAAAGAATGACCCAACATCAATCAAAACTAATTATATCCAGAGAGCCAACATAAACAGCATCCCAAGAGCATCAAGTTCAGGAGATCAATGAACTGCATCACTGAATTTTACTGGGCTCCTACCATAGAGGATCAAACCACAAACTCAGGGAGTCAGAACAGATCAATTTAAGAAACAGAGGATAACAAGAAAAGTCTCAGAAACAATGGGAAAATGAAGAAACCAACCCCAAACTAAAGGAAAGTAGGAATCTTCAGAAAGAATGCTAAATGAAATAGAGGCCACTCAACTATCTGATATTGAGTTCAAAACAATGAACTCAATGAGGAAATAATGAAGCTCAATGAGCTCACTGAGAATTATGAAAAACAAAAGGGAAACTATGAGGTACTTACTGCAAACTGTATCAACATCAAAAAGAAAATAGAAACTATCAAGAGCCCAGAATAAATGAAGAATATAATTTTTGGATTGAAGAACACAGTAGAAGGAATCAAAAGCAGATTAGATGAAGCAGAGGATTGATTCTGTGAGCTGGAGAAAAAAAGTAGGAAAAAATCTAAGAGAGTGAGCAAGAAAAAGAAAAAAGACTCAGAAGGAATAAAGAGGGGTTAAAAGAACTGCAGGACAACATGAAACATAATTATGTCTATAAAATAGGGATACATGAAGAAGAAGAACAGCAAGAGATAGAAAACATGTTTGAAAAAGTAATGATAGAAAACTTCCCTAATATGATGACAGAAAAAGTCATACAAATCCAGGAAACACAGAGAGTCCAATCAAGAGGAACCCAAAGAAGCCCACTCCAAGACACATCATAGTTAAAATGGCAAAATTATAAGACAAACTGAGAATCTTGAAGGCAGCAAGGGAGAAACAGTAATATACAAGGGAGCCCTGATAAGGCTAGCAGCTGACTTCCCAATGGAAACATTATAAGCCACAAGGGAATGGCAAGAAATATTACAAGTAATTAAAAACAAAGGCCTGAAACTAAGACTACTTATCTATCAAGGCTCTCAATTAAAATGGAAGGCCAAATAAGGGGCTTCCCACAAAAAAGAAGGCTGGAAGAATACATCTCTACCAAACCAATACTGCAAGAGATGCTAAAGGGACTGCTTCAAGAAGATAAAGAAAAAGAGTGAAAGAGAGAGAAGGGGGAATACAGGTACAAAAGGAAAAAATGTCAATGAATAAATACCTATGTAAAATAACCTTAAATGTAAATGTATTAAATGCTCCAATCAAAAGGCAGCTAAACAACAAAACAAGCAAGCAAGCAAAATATAACCAAAGACACTGAAATAGAGAACAGGCTGACAGTGACCAGAGGGGAGAGGGGAGGGAATTTCAGGGGAAATAAGGGAGGGATTTAGAGGAACCTATATAAAGGATACATGGACAACAACTGAGAAGATTGGAAATGGGAGGGAGGGGGGAGGATAGGGGGTGGGATGGGATGGGAATAATAGACAGAAAACTGTACTTGAAAAATAATTAAATAAAAAATTGAGAAAAAAAAAGGCATAGGGTAGCTGAATGAATAAGAAAACGAGACTCACACATATGCTGCCTTCAGAGACCCACCTCAGAACAAAAGACCTATCTTGACTGAAAGTAATGGACAGGGGGAAAAAAAGCTGGAGTAGCAATAATTATATTGGACAAAACAGGCTTCAAAACAAAGGCCATAAAAAGAGACACAGAAGGATACTTCATAATACTCAAGGGAAGAATCTATCAAGAATACATAAACATTATAAAAATATATGCACCCAACATAGGAGCACAAAATATACCAGAAAAATCTTGGAGGACTTCAAGAAAGACATGACAGGAACACAATTATAGTAAAGAATTTTAACACCCTGCTGTCAAAAATGGATAGATCTTCCAAACAAAATATCAAACAGGATATTGGGGCATTGAACAATGCCTTAGATCAAATGGACTTACCTGATATATATATATATATATAACTTTTATTACCAAAGAAGCAAAAAACACATTCTTTTCAAAAGCACATGGAACATTTTCAAAGATAGACCTCATGATAAGACACAAAACAAGCCTCAAAAAATACAAGAAAATTGAAATCATATCAAGCATCTTCTTACACCACAGTGGCCTGAAATTAGAAACCAACCTCAAGGAAAAAAACTCCAGAACACTCAAACTGATGGACACTGAATAGCATGCTATTAAACAATGAATGGGTCAAAAATGAGATCAAGAAAGAAGTAAAAAAGTTTCTAGAAAAAAATGAAAATGAACTCACAACAGTCCAAAACTTATGGGACACAGCGAAGACAGTCCTGAGAGGGAAGTTCATAGCGATACATACCTAAGTCAAAAAAAGAGAGAAACATTTTTAAAAAACAACTTAACCTTACATCTACAAGAACTCAAAGAACAACAAAGACAGCCCAGAGCAAGTAGAAGGAAGGAAATAACCAAGATCAGAACAGAATTAAACAATATAGAAACTAAAAGAACAATCTAAGGATCAATAAATCCAGGAGCTTGTTCTCGAAAAGATAAATAAATTCCAGGAGCCTTTAAGCAGACTCATCAAGAACAAAAGAGAGAGGACCCAAATAAACAAAATCATAAATGAAAGAGGAGAGATTACAACTCATACCACACAAATATAAGGGCTTGTAAAAAATTACTATGAGAAAGTATATGCCAAAAAATTTTAAAACCTAGGTGAAATGGACAAATTTCTAGAAAAATAGAATCTTCCAAAACTGAATGAAGAAGAAGCAGAAAGCCTGAACAGACCTGTGACAGCTGATGAAATCTAGGCAGTAATAAAAAATTAAAAAATTAAAAATCCTGGCACACATAAGCAGTAGACTGGAGAGTTTCACAGGGGAATTTTACAAAATATTTAAGGAAGAGTTAACTACTATCATTCACAGACCATTCTAAAAAAAAAATCCAAGAAGATGGAAGACTCCCAAACTCTTTTTACAAAGCCAGGATCATCTTAATCCCCAAAGCAGGCCAAGACACAACAAAGAAAGAAAACTACAGGCCAATATCACTGATGAACATAGACACTGAAAACCTTCAACAAAATATTGGGAAACCATACCCAGCAACACATTGAAAAAATCATACACCATGATCAAGTGGGGTTCATCCCAGGGATGCAAGGATGATACCATATTTGCAAATCAATAAACATAATACATCATGTAAGAAAAAGGAAAGGCAAAAATCACATGATCATATCAATAGATGCAGAAAAAGCACTTGATAAGGTACAGCACCCATTTATGATAAAGTCGCTCAGCAAAATGGGAGTAGAGGGAGCATTCCTCAACATCATGAAGGCTATATAAGGGAAACTTACAGCCAACATTATACTCAATGGGTAAAAACTAAAAGCTTTTCCACTAAAATCAAGAACAAGACAGGGTTGTCCACTTTCACCACTTCTATTCAATATAGTATTGGAAGTTCTACCCACAGAGATCAGACAAGAAAAGGAAATAAAAGGCATCCAAATGGGAAAGAAGGAAACAAAACTGGCATTGTTTGCAGACGACATGATAGTGTACATAGAAAATCCTATAGACTTCACCAAAAAACTACTCAGTCTAATAAGTGAATTTTGCAAAATGGTGGGATACATAGTCAATATCCAGACATCAAAGGCATTTTTGCATACCAACAATGAAACAGCAGAAGCAGAAATCAAGAAAAAATATTTGCTATGGCAACAAGAAAAATAAAATACCTGCTAATAAACCTAACCAAGGAGGTAAAAGACCAGTACTCAAAAAAACACAAACAAACAAACAAAAAAAACAGTACTCAGAAAACTACACAACCCTGAAGACAGATATTAAGAATGACACATACAAATGGAAGCATGTACCACGTTCACAGATTGGAAGAATTAACATCATCACAATGTCCATACTACCCAAAGCAATTTACAGATTCAATGCAATACCTATTAAAGTACGTATTAAAATACCAAAGACATATTTCACAGACATAGAACAAACACTTCAAAAACATATGGAGCCATAAATGACCCTGAATAGCAGCTGCCATTTTGAGAAAGAAGAACAAAGTAGGAGGGATCACAGTACCTGATATTAAACTGTGTTACAAGGCCACTGTAATCAAAACAGCCTGGTACTGGCATAAAAACAGGCACATAGACCAATGGAATAGAAGAGAGAGCCCAGAAATAAACCCAACTCTCTACAGTCAATTAATATTCGACAAAGGGGGCAATGACATAAAATGGAGTAAAGATAGCCTTTTCAACAAATGGTGTTGGGAGAACTGGACAGCTACAAGAAAAAAAAAAATGAAACTCGTGCACCAACTTACACCATACACCAAAATAAATTCAAGGTGGATAAAAGACTTAACTATATGCTGGGAAACCATTAAAGCTCTAGAGGAGAACATTGGCAGGAAAATCTCAGATATTTCACGCAGCAACATTTTTACTGATATGTCTTATAGAGCAAGGAATATAAAAGAGGAATAAGGAATAAATAAATGGGATCTCATCCAAATTAAAAGCTTCTGCATGGCTAAAGAAAACAGTATTAAAATTAAAAAAACAACCAACTGTATGGGAAAACATATTTGCCAATGATGCCTCAGACAAAGGTTTAATCTACAAAATATATAAAGAATTCACAGGACTTCACTCTAAGAAGACAACTAACCCAATTAAAAAATGAGTGAAGGACTTGAACAGACACTTCTCCAAGGAGGACGTACAGAAGATCCAGAGACACATGAAAAGATGCTCAATATCGCTAGCTATCAAAAGTATGCAAATTAAAACCTGAATGAGATACCACTTTACATCAGTCAGAATGGCCATCATAAACAAGGCAACAAACATCAAATGTTGGAGAGGTTGCTGGGAAAAAAGGACCCTAGTTCACTGTTGGTGGGATTGCAGACTGGTACAACCATTACGGAAAACAGTATGGAATTTTCTCAGAAAACTAAACATGGACCTGCCTTTTGACCCAGCAATTCCACTGCTGGGATTATATCCTAAGAACTCTAAAACACCAATCCAAAAGAACCTATTTACAATAGCCAAGAGGTGGAAGCAACCTAGGTGCCCGCCAGTAAATGAATGGATCAAAAAACTATGGTACATATATACAATGGAATTCTATGCAGCAGAAAGAAAGAAGGGGCTCCTACCCTTTGCAACAGCACGGATGGAACTGGAGAGCATTATGCTGAGTTAAATAAGCCAGGTGTTGAAAGACAAATACCATATGATCTCACCTTTAGCAGGAAGCTAAACAACAAAACAAACATGCAAGCAAAATAAAAACCAAGACACTGAATTTGAGAACAGGGGGACAGCAACAAGAGGGGAGAGGGGAGGGAATTTCAGGGGAAAACAGGAAGGATTTACAGTAACTAGCATAAAGGACACATGGACAACAACTAAGGGGGGGTAGGGGAGGGAAGTGGGGAGCACATGGGGTGGGCTGGGATGGGAGTAAAAGACAGAAAAGACATACTTTGTACTTGAGAAATAATTAAATAAAAAATGAAGTTACCACAGACATCACAGAAATACAAAGTATCATGCAAATGATATGACTATAATACCAAATTCAATAACCTAGAAGAAATGGACCAGTTCCTAGAAATGTATTATCCTAGACTGGATCACGAAGAATTGGAAAATCTAAATAGACTGATCAAGAGTGAGGAAATTGAAACAATTAAGTATCAATACTTTCCATGAGTAAAGTACAGGACCAGATGGCTTCACTAGTGAATTTTACCAAATATTCAAATAAGAGTTGATACCTTTCCTTCTCAAATTCTTCCAGAAAGTTGGAGGCAATATTTCTTAATATATTGTATAAGGCCAACATGACCCTGATACCAAAACATGGAAAGGATAACACAAAAAAGAAAACTACAGACCAGTATCTCTGATGAATAGAGATGCAAAAATCCTGAACAAAATGTTAGCAAATGGAGCACAACAATACATTAAAAAAATACATCATAGTCAAGTGGGGTTCATTCCATGGGCACAAGCATGGCTCAACATATGAAAGTCAACGTAGTACACCACATTAGAAAAATAAAGGATAAAAATTGCATAATCATATCAATCGATGTGGGAAAAGCATTTAATGAGATACAGCATCCATTTGTGATTAAAACACTGAATAAAATGGGTATAGATGGAAAGCATCTCAACATAATAAAGGCCATATATGATAAACCTTCAGATGGTACCATACTTAAAGGTAAAAAACTGAAAGCTTTTCTACTAAAGTCAGGAACAAGACAAGGATATCCACTCTCACTATTATTCAATGTGGTTCTGGAAGGCTTAGCCAGAGCAGTCAGGTAAGAGAAAGAAATAAAAGGTATACAAATTGGGAATGAAGAAGCAAAAGTGCCTCTGGTTATATTTTCCTTGCTTGTTTGTTTTGTTGATTAGGTTCCATGTACAGGTGAGATCAGATAATGAGGGAAGGAGGGGAAAGGCTGCCAAGGAACGTATATTAGGGACTCATGGACAAAGCCAAAGGGGTGAAGGATTGAGGGTGAGAGGTAAAGGAGGGCGGTGGGGGGAGTAGTGGGAAGAAAATGGAGATAACTGTGCTGGAACAACAATAAAAAAGAAGTAAAAGTGTCATTTTTTTGCAGAAGACATGATTCTATATATTGAAACCATAAAGAGACCACCAAAAACTATTGGAACAATAAACAATTACAGTAAAGTTTCAGGATGCAACATGAATGTACAAAAACCCACTGCATTCCTACCAACTAACAATGAAACTTCAGCAAAAGAAATTTTAAAAACTAAATCCTTTTGTAATTGCAACAAGAATAAAATAACTAGGAATAAACTTAACAAACGATGTGAAGGACCTATATGCTTGAAACCACAAAGCATTATTAAAAGACTGAAAAAGAAACAATGCAATAGAAAGATAATCCATGTTCATGGATTAGAGAAAGCAACATAGTTACAATGTCATATACTACTCACCCATAAAAAAGAAGAAAAATGTACCTTTTGTGACAGCATGGATGGACATGGAGAACATCATGCTGAGTGAAATAAGCCAATCAGAGAAAGACAAATAACTATGATTTCACTCATATGTGGACTTTTATGAACAAACTGAGCTAACAAACGAAATAGAGACAGACTTATAAAGAGCAGATTGACAGCTCTGGAGGATGGGGGTGGTGGAGGGATCAAGCAAAAAAAGAAATAAAAAGAGGAAGAACTCATAAAAATAAAATAGAATAGAATGAAATGTCCATATCACCCAAAACAATGTACATATTGAATGCAACTGCCCCCAAAATTTCAATGTCATTTTTAGATAAGTAAAACAAAAAAATCATATTTGTATGGAACCACAAAATCTTCTGAATAGCCAAAGCAATTCTGAGAAAAAAGACGAAGGTGGAGGTATCACAGTACCTGTCTTCAAATTATACTACAGAGCAAAGATAAGCAAAACAGCACAGTATTGTCAGAAAAATGAATACACAGACCAATGAAACACAATTAAATGCCCAGAAATAAAATTACATGTATATGGGCAAATAATTTTGAACAAACAAGCCCAAAACACACAATGGAGAAAAGAAAGCCTCTTCAATAACTGGTGCTGAGAAAATTGGAAAGCCACATGCAAAAGAATGAAACTAGGTTACAGTTTGTACCCATGTACAGAAATTAATTCAAAATGGAACAAAGCCATCAATATAAGACCTGAATCAATAAATTACATAGAAGAAAATGTAAGTACTAAACTCATGCAGCTTGGTCTTAGAGAAGATTTTATTAATTTGACCACAAAGGCAAGGGAAGTAAGTGCAAATATAAATGAATGGCACTGTATTAAACTAAAAGGCTCCTGCACAGCAAAAGAAACCAGCAACAAAACAAAAATGCAACCAACTGAATGGCAGATGATATTTGCAAGCAATAGCTCTGACAAGGAGCTAATATCCAAAATATGTAATAAACTCACACAATTCAACAGCAAACAAACAATTCAGTTAAAAATGGGAAGAGGACCTGAACAGGGACTTCTCCCAAAGACATACAAATGAACAGGTTTAAGAAATTATGCTCAACTTCACTAGCTATTAGCAAACTGTAAATCAAAACTACAATGAGATACCACCTCACACCTGTTAGAATGGCCATTATCAATTAGAGAAATAATAACAAGTGCTGTAGAGATTGTGCAGAAAAAGGAACTCTCCTTCAGTGCTGGTGGAAATGTAAACTGGTACAGTCACTATAAAAAGCAGTATGGAGTTTCCTCAAAAAATTAAGAATAGAGTTACTATATGACCCATCAATTCCTCTTCTGGGTATCTACCTAAAAAACTCAAAAACATTTTTTGCAAAGATATATGCAACTCTATGTATTGCTACACTATTCTTGGTGGCCAATGCATGGAGACAACAAAAGTGTCCTTCAATAGATAATTGGATAAAGAAGGTGTGGTACATATACACTATGGAACACTACTCAGCCATAAGAAAATATAAAATACTGCCAATTGTTACAACATATGTGAACCTCAGGGAGTATTATACTAAGCAAAATAACCCAGAAAGCATAAAATACTGTAATTTCTGACAATGTGGATTGATCTTGAGAATATTATGCAAGCAAAATAAGTGAGTCAGAATAACCTAAGAACCATACTAGTTCATTCGTATGTGGGATATAAAACTGAAACTCATAGATACAGACAACAATGTGGTGGTTACCAAAGGGTAGAGGGTGGGGAGGGCAGTAAAGGGTAAAGAGAGCCAAATATATGGTTCCAGAAGATTATTTGACTTTGGGCGGTGGGCACACAATATAATATGGAAATGATGTATCATAGAAATCTATACTTTAAAATTCTATAAATATAAACTACAATATTTAAAATGATGGCTATGCTGTGTGAGATTAATATCACCTTAGCCATGGCAAAAGATTAGTAAATTTGAAGACACAGCAATTGAATCTATCTATCTATCTATCTATCTGTCTATCATCTATCTTCTATCAAACCATTAGTTCATACTAACACATCCAATTCCAATCTAACAAAACATGGTCCTATTTAGTATTTCTCTTTTCATTTTGGTAACTACTTTCTCTGACAATGAGAAACCTTGCCTCTGTTATTTACAATGTGTACACATTTTTTTGCTTAATGCTTAAATTCACAAAGGGTTTCAGAATTGATCCTTTTTTTGCATTATGAAAAGGGATTTTTTATTTTACTTTAACATCATTTGAGTTTTTTTGTTCTTGGAAGGATTAGAGTTTGTTTTTCTTATTTTTGTCTTGTATTTTTTAAAACTTTTTAATTGTTATTCAAGTATAGTTGTCTCCATTTTCTCCTCACCACTCTCCTGACTCCAGCCATCCTCAGTTCCTATCCTTGATCCTACCCCTCTTTGGTTTTGTCCATATGTCTTTTATAGATGTTTCTGAAAACTCTTCCCCCTTTTCTCAAACAAACTTACCTGGGATACCTCCACAAAATTCATTTTTGTAGTAATTATACATAGATAAATAGGTATATAGAATGATAGAATGGCAGATACAATCGAAAAAAGATATATGTGTATATCTATTATATGTATATATGATATACACATCACATCATGTATACATATATGTATACATGTAAATACGTGCAATATACACATCATGTATATAATGTGCAATGATATACATACATATACATAAATATGCATATTTCCTAGCTCTGTTCAGGGAGAGACACTGCTAGCAAGGAGCATACTTAGTGCTCAGATCTTATTTCGACATGCCATTCTCTATGACAAGGAATCAAGTTTCTTTGGAGAACTGGCTGATTACAAGACTGGGACAGGGATAGTACATGAAAATGTTTTAATATCATGTTGTTAAGAAGATAAGACAGTGTTCAAAGAATGATGGGCACATGTCAAAAGGACAGAGAAGCCCCTTAAAGTGGGCAGGAGTGGCCAAATCAGGGACAATCTGGGCATCAATATAAATGATAGCAATAACAGATTATAATCCATTGAAAAAATAAGAATCATTTATACTGAAATTAACTAATTAAAGTGGAAAAAGAGATAAATTCCCCCTTCGTTATTTTAAGTACTTGTAATATTTTTATAAGTTATCCTAGTTCTGTTTAAATTACATTTAGTGGTATAACATTAGTTAATAAAATTATATAGGTTTACAGTGTGCAATTCTATAATACATGATCTGTATATTGCATTGTGTGCCCACCACCCAAAGGCAAATCTTCTTCCATCACCATATATTTGACTCCCTCTTTACCCTGTATGACTACGCATTGTCCCTGGTAACTACCATACTGTTGCCTATGTGTTTAAGTTTGTGTTTGTCTTGTTTGTTCATTTATTGCTTTCAGTTTTTCAGTTTCATATTCTATTGTATGTATGAGTCAGGTCATTTTGTCCATAAGTTTTTTTGTCTGACTTGTTTTGCTTAGCATGGTATTCTCAATATCCACTCCTATTGTCACAAAAGGCAAATGGCAGTATTTCATCATTTGTTATGGCTGAGTATAGTATATATGCACCACATCTTCTTTATCCAATTGACTATCAAAAGACACTTTGGTTGTTTATTTATCTTGGCCACCATGAATAATGCTGCAATAAACAGAGGGTACATATCACTCTGTGAATAAATATGTTTTCAAGTTTTCTGGTAGATACCCAGAAGAAGGATTGCTGGGTCACATGTTAATTCTACTCTAATTTTTTGAGGACCCTCTATGTTATTTTCCATAATGGCTGTATCAGTTTATATTCCCAACAGCAGTAGATGAGGGTCCATTTTTCTAGGTAATCTATCCAACAATTGTTATTGCTTCACTGGTAATAGTCATTCTGACAGGCGTAAGGTAATATCTTATCCTAGTTTTGATTTGTGTTTACCTAAGAGCTAGTGAGGTTGAGCATATTTTCTTCTAAGAGCTAGTGAGGTTGAGCATATTTTCTTCTATCTGTTGGATATTTTTATGTCTTCTTGGGAGAAGTGTCTGTTATGTTCAGGTTCTCTGTCCATTTTTTAATTGGATTTTTTGTTTGTTGAGTTATATGAGTTCTTTGTATATTTTGGATATTAACCCCTTGTTCAAGCTCTTGTTTACAAATATCTTTTCTCATTCGATTGGTTGCCTGTTTGTTTTGTTAGTGGTTTATTTTTTTTATTTTTTTTAATTTTATTTATTTATTTATCTTTAGAGGGGAAGGGAAGGAGAGCGGGAGAGAAATATCAATGTATGGTTGCCTCTGGTGTGTCCCCTGCTGGGAACTGGCCTGCAACCCAGGCATGTGCCCTGACTGGGAATCGAACCTCGATCGTGTGGTTCGCAGGCCCGCGCTCAGTCCACTGAGCTACACCAGCCAGGGCTGTTTTGTTGGTGGTTTCTTACCCTATGAAAAATGTTTTTAGTTTGATATAGTCCCATTCATTTATTTTTGCCTTTACTGTTTTTGCCTTTAGGGTCAAATTCATAAAGTCTTCTCTCAGACTAAGGTACATATGTTTGGTATCTCTAGATAAACTTTTTCTTGCAGTGGAAAACAAACTAATAAGTGTAAAAAAGTAATGAGATTATTGTTATTTTTTAGTATTCTACCCTGAAGCCTTCTTAATCTGATGCCACTTATTGGAAGGAAGGAAATCCTTATCTAAATTCATTTAATTTTACTTTGCATTTGACCTGCTAGACTTTCTGTGCTCTAATGGAGTGATTTTTAGCAAGTTGAATTATAATAAAAATATGAAATTTTCAAATTTGGTTTATGTAGTGTTGTACAAAATAGTTTCTCTTTTCTGGTTTAAAAATAAGGTACTTATTTCTTACGACTTTGTGGGCTGATTGGGTGATTTTTCTGGCTTGGGATACCTCAGTTGTTTTCTTTAAAAAAATACATTTTATTGATTATGCTATTACAGTTGTCCCATTTCCCCCCTTTATTCCCATCCTCCTTGCACACCCCTTCCTACCCTCATTCCCCCACTTTAGTTCATGTCCATGGGTCATACATATAAGCTCTTTGGCTTCTACTTTTCCAATACTATTATTCTTAACCTCCCACTGTCTATTTTCTACCTACCATTTATGCTGCTTATCCTCTGTAGCTTTTACCCCTCTCTCCCCGTCTTACTCCCCCACTGATAACCCTCCATATGATCTCCATTTCTGTGATTCTGTTCCTGTTCTAGTTGTTTGCTTTGTTTGTTTGTTTGTTTGTTTGCTGTAGGTTCTGTTGTTGATAATTGTGAGTTTGTTGTCATTGTACTGTTCATATTTTTATCTTCTCTTTCTTAGGTAAGTCCTTTAAACATTTTATATAATAAGGGGTGGGTGATGATGAACTCCTTTAACTTGACCTTATCTGAAAAACACTTTATCTGCCCTTCCATTCTAAATGAAAGCTTTGCTGGGTAGAGAAATTTTGGATGTAGGTCCTTGCCTTTCATGACTTGGAATACTCCTTTCCAGCCCCTTCTTGCATGAAAAGTTTCTTTTGAGAAATCAGCTGACAGTCTTATGAGCATTCCTTTGAATGTTTCCTTTTCTCTTGCTACTTTTAAGATTCTCTCTTTATCTTTAGTCTTGTCTAATGTAATTATGATGTGCCTTGGTGTGTTCCTCCTTGGGTCCAACTACTTTGGGACTCTGAGCTTCCTGGACTTCCTGGAGGTCTATTCCTTTTGCTAGATTGGGTAAGTTCTCCTTCATTATGTTTTCAAATAAGTTTTCAATTTCTTGGTATTCCTCTTCTCCTTCTGGCACCCCTATGATTTGGATGTTGGAACATTTAAAGATGTCCTGGAAGTTCCTAAGCCTCTCCTCATTTTTTTTGAATTCTTGTTTCTTCATTCTGTTCTTGTTGAATGTTTATTCCTTTCTTCTGCTCGAAAGCACTGATTTGAGTCCCAGTTTCCTTCCCGTCACTGTTGTTTCCCTGTGCATTTTTCTTTATTTCACTTTTCATAGTATTCATTTTGTCCTCTAATTTGCGACCATATTCAACCAATTTCGTGAGCATGCTAATTACCAGTATTTTCAACTCTGCATCTGATAGGTTGGCTATCTCTTCATTGCTTAGTTGTATTTCTTCTGGAACTTTGATCTGTTCTTTCACTTGGGCCATTTTTTTTTTGTCTTGGCATGCCTGTTACATAGCAAGGGGCAGAGCCTTAGGTGTTCACCAGGCTGGGGCAACCCAGGTCTCTGCAATGTGACACTGTATGTGGGAGAGGGGTACAAGAGGGAACAATGCTGCTTGCTCCTCTCTCTGCCAGTTTTCAGCCACATCCCCCAGTACCCACAATGAAATTGGGCCCTTCTGGTGCTGATTCTCAGATGGGTGGGTTTGTGTACATTCTAGGACCTTGTGGGACTCTCCAATGAACTCTCCTATGAGGCTGGGCGTTTCTCCCACTGCCACCTCAACCCCCACAGGTGTTTTCAGTCAGAGGCTTTGAGGCTTTATTTCCCTGTACTGGAATCCTTGGTTGAGAGGTCTATCTCACTCTCCAGTTGTTCCTTCCGGTTTATCTGAACTCAAATATGGGACCACCCAGTCTACAAGCCTTCACCTTGCCTTTCCTGATCCTCCAGCTGCTGCCTTACAGTGAGTCCTCTCCACCCAGCTGCCCATCTGTGCCTGGTCTACTGGTCTAGATGAATGTTCCATCTTTAACTCCTTGATTCTCAAACTTCCATACAGTTCGATTATCTGACAGTTCTGGTTGTTTTTTTTGCTTTTAAATTTGTTGTTGTCCTTCTTTTGGTTGTGCAAGGAGGCACAGTATATCTACCCATGCCTACATCTTGTCCAGAAGTCTCAGTTGCTTTCTGAGGTCTGTTGGCAATGGAGCTGAATGATGTTGGAAGGCCTCACTCACATACCTAGTGATTGGCAGACATGGCCTCACCAGTAAATTATTTCAGGCTCATTCAAATGAAGGTGGTCTTGGAGTTCCAAACTCAGCAAGAGAGAGAAAGCACCAATTCATAAACACTTTGGATGCATCACATTTTCTAAGGTACCACTAACCAAAGAAAGTCACATGGACAAGACTCAACAGAAGGAGTGAAGTAATAGGCTGTGCCTCTTGATGGGAAGAATGGCAAAGTCACATTGCCAGGAGAGATATCTTTAGGAATGGGAGTAATTTGTTGTAATTTTGCAGTCTATTATACTCTGCCTGGTTGAGTACCAAGAGCCTCTCTAAAGTTAATATATTCTGGTGGGCATTGAAATAGTACATAAATGTCTTATACTCTGTGCTCATTCTGAGAGGTCCATCTATATTTTTCCATACTTCTTAGATACCAGTCTTATAATATTGTCCTTTTCAAGCTTGTAAACTTTTAGTCAATTATTAAGTACTGTCCATGAATATATACATATTTAAGTCATTTCCCATTCAAGTGACCACTTGGGGTTCTGTTCAGTAATGCTATTTCATAACTGTCTTTCTGGCCTATCCCTGAATGAGGCTGCAATGCACCACCCATCCACTTCTGGCTGGTTACAGAAAACCACGCAAATCTATATGTAAACTAGTTCTATCATTTTCTTTCCCTATTAACTGGTCATAGGAAACTTTATAAGGGCTGAGGAAAAAGCAGTGAAGCATGCACAAGGGGAGTCTAAGCCATTTGCTCATGCAGTTTACTAATGACTTCCATACTTATTCAGCTGTGTTTTTATATACCATTTTCATTTTTACAATGGAACATGGCTATGTATAACCAATTTTATGATTGGATGGATTAACAAAAAAGCTTTATAATGGGAAATTCAGGTTAAATCATTATTTAGTTTTCCATAATCCAATATTTAGTCTCTACTAGGGCACAGTAGCAAGCCAGAAGTTGCTTTTCTAATAAAGAGTTGCTGACAAAGAAGGGCGTGCATTACTCAGAAACTCTTTGGGTCTGCACAGGAATTCTCCAACTGAGGCTTGCCAGAGGGTACACAGAGCATTTCTCTCTGCCACAGACATTTCAACAATTCTGATACTCTTGGGTCTGCTGAATCATAGCAACCAAGTAGTAGGGCAGTTTTTATAACAGTCTGGCTCTGCTACAGAAACTTCTCCTCCTTCTGGTCTCATTTGAAAATTGAAAAATTATAGATTTCCTGGTAAATGTGTCAGGGTAGCATACCTGAGTTCAGTGCCTACTCTCTACAAAATCCAAAGAAGCCTGTAGTATTGTGCTCTGTTCTTGATAATGCGTGTTGCAAAGGTGTGACAACTTATTTCATGTCACTGGAACCCTAGTAACTCCACTAGTAAGGCAGGCCCCTAAGTTTGGTGCAGTTAATCTGCATGCTCTGGCATATATAAGTCTCAGTAATGTATTTGGTGTACCTTCTATTTTCTGTTCATCAGCTCCAGTTACCATATGTCATCACTGTAAGAGTTCTGTGCAATGACCTGTGTGATAACAAAATGACTATCTTCTGACAAAGAGCAGGAAAATTGACATAGTAAAAAAGTGAAGGAAGTGAAGAATTTCTCTTGTTCTCTCAAAAGTAGATTTCCTGTTTTCTGTTGGTGGGGATGGGGTGTGGTAAATTTGTTTAATAGATCAATATCTGCACACTGACTGATGAAAGAGACATTGATTTTCCACATCCAGTTAGGGGGACTAAAGAAACCTCATGTTAGAAGAGACATTCTTTCTGGGTTTCCATGGTTAAATAGGAGGTTTACTAGCTGAGATCCATAGACATTTTGCAGAAAATTCGTTAATCCTGTGCACAGAGTTGGAAATAAATGATGTGTTTGGGGGGAAAGAAATGAGTTTGTATGGCTGGATCAGCAGAGATAGTCCATGTATGTGGGCTGGGTATAGATCTTGGGAAGCCTTAAAGAGAGCCTGGAGAGTCTGTTCCTCCATCACCAGAGTCATAATGCACAAATTTACAAAGGCTTCTTTTGTGCACACCTTACATTTTGTACATCACTTTACAATACAATACTTCCCATGTAGTCCAGGTCTTGGAAAGTAGGAACAGGTGGTATCCATGTGGGCCAGTGCTAGAACATACTCCCACTTCTGTGTGAAATTCCCCAGACACTCACAATGATATGCGGTCTTGAGAGATCTGCAGAACAGCTTGCAGCAAAAGTAAGTCTACATCTACTCTACTACTCCTCTCAAACTACAGGATCACCTTTAGAATGTAGGCCACAAATAGACTTTTTGCTTCTTCCTAAAATCTGTGATCACAAGAGCTTTGATCCGGGACATGCTGGGGTGAGTATGGGGAGTCAGGCCATTCTTTCTGGAAGTCCTTCTAAGCCAGCAACTATGCATCCTAAAGGAAATGCATCTGGGCAGCCGACTCCTATCCTACCTGACCTTTCACACCCACTAAGGATACTCTGTTAATCTTTTTTATTTGGCCTGAATTGTCTGAAATGGCTGGGATCTACTCATTATTACTAAATTTAAGATTTCAGAGGCATTTTCTGTAACTTCTTGTCTTCATTTTTTTTCCTTTCATAGAATCTTTGCCTAATAGCAATCTCTCAACTTTAAGCCGAGTCAAGTAGAACAAATGCAGAAACTTTGCCCTGTTTTCTGCACAGTTAAGCAATGGAGAATTCAATATGTGTTTACA